>NC_133227.1:19838670-21151670 GCF_040436345.1 Pagrus major
TAGGGTCAGGAAAAGATCATGTTTCGGCATAAAACTTACCTGGTTTGGTGGCCACAAACACAGCTGCAGATGTCACGAGGATTTGTTAAAAAACACCAGAATTTGTCGTCACGAACACAGTTGGAAATTGTCCCGAGGTCTATTTAAAAACATCCGGTAGCTTACAAATGTTGAAACACAGCGGTGGCATCACACTCAGGAATGAAACTGAAACGCAGTCTCGAACAGCGGTCACCGGCTTGACAGCCTTATCATCTCCAGCTCCACCGTCCCCTACACCTCTCGACATGAAAGTTAGGTAATTATCATGTAATGTGAGCGTGATATGACACGATTGGTACAAAACTCAATATGGTACACAGCCTTTGACACGTACGTACGTATCGGTGGTTTGTAGAAACGTTAACTGCCAACATTTTATCCTGCCAACTGGGCTGGACTGCTCATGCTCTGGGTAGGTTTAGACACTTGGTTAGAGTTTGGAAAAGATCCTGTTTCAGCATAAAACCTACCTGTTTTTGTCGATTAACATATTAATGAAGTAATATTTACCTCCTGATTCGTTCATATCGTATCTTCCAGTCTGTTCTTTCGTAACTCAACATTATCTACTATACAGTCGTTGAATCAGCTCTTCATCAAGTTGTTCCTGAAATTCCTGCGTGCAAGCGGCGCGTGCATTTGTTTTGCAAGCGCGGGACAGAGAGGCCGCGGGATGGATTATATGATTGATAGACTTTATATGTGATGTATGTGGTCGGACCCGAGCGCAGGCATTAACAATAACTGTGTACAAATTGCAGTCTTTTCGCTGATGGTCTCGTTCGCTGTTACAGGTCATTTATAATCATCAGAGGAATCACGAGACTGTTTCATAAACACTTAGAAGTTCCTCGTAGTCACTTTAAGTAAATACCATCAGGGAGCATTGTGTTTATTTTAAAGACCAAAGCTTCTCTTAATGTGAAAAGAAGTATTTCATTGGAGGGAATTTTACTGGATTAAATACTGAGAGAGTTCTTGGGAAATTTTATGGAAACATGCTTTGGAAAACACAAGAAAACATCCTCTTAGACTCAAAATATTGTTCTTACAGGGACTATCTCTGTGGTTGTCCTCCTCTATAGTCACTCTGTTCACTCTGCAGGTAGCTGGCTGGCTGCCATCTTTGTTTTGATTTGGAAGCAAATGCAGGTTAAAAATCTGTTTTATAATTAAGTGGAAGGAATATTTTTTCATCCGTATAGTTGGAGGAGCCTTTGGAGATTCTGGGAACACAGTCAGAACAACTTTCTGGATTTTCAGATAATGCTGGTTAATTATCTTTTAGAGAAACTGATGGTTACATCTGTGACTGAATACATTTATTTATTCAGTGTTTATTCGTAGAGGGATAAGTAGGGTTGTAGCAATACACCGCTTTCAAGGTGTACCAAAGAAAACCTTCTGTTTTCACTCCTTTAGGGGTAATTCTAACTTATAATACTAAAAATAGATATTTTTTCTTGATTATTTTTATCGTACCCTGAAAATCTTATACTGTTGAAACCCTAGAGACATGTACGTTGTCATGATCCTGTCATTGTATGTGTGTTTTCTAGGTTTTTCTTTCCCAGTGTTCTGTTTTCCCTCCAGTCTGATTTTCCTCCGCACCTGTCTTGTATCCGTTTCATTATCCCGGCCCTGTTTCCTGACTCCTTCCCCAGTCTGCTTTCACTCGACCTGCTCCTCATCCCCTCGTTAGGTCCGTTTGCATTTTAAGTCCAGTCTTTTTGTTCAGTCACTGTCGAGTCATCTGTTCAGTTTCCCCGAGTCTGTTCTGCTCTGTTTTCTCTGTGTCTCCCTGGCTCCATCTTCCTGTTATTCCTAGTTTGTACTTTGTTTAGCTTTTGTGTTTGGTCTTTGTATTTTTGGTAATTTAATGATTACAGCCTCATAACTGAAGCTCACCTTTTGTTCAGTTACCTTTAACATATCTAGCATAAAACCCAACGCCACACACCAAAGCATTCGAGCTAATTTGCAATGCAAACCCTAGATGGGCCTTTGAAATACATAAAAGTCAACAAGAAATACACAAGAGACAGTGCAACTTATAAATATATATAGATATGTGCATTAAGAGGAATGTTTGACATATTTTTTTAACAATAATCAGCTAACTTCCTCTTTGTGAATCAAGGCGAAATAAAGGCTGATTTCCAGATTTTCGGGTGAAACACGTTGACTTGATTCCCTGTATTTCTTTGTACTTTTGTCTGTATTTCCTCATTGTTTGTGTGTTTGCTCTTCCCGAATTAACGATGCTGCTGAAAACACGCTGCACGGTGAATAAACGTTTTATTGCATGTGGTCTGGTGTCACACAGAACGCAGTTGCAAATGTGTTGCATTACAAGTCCGGGCTATTACACATCAAAGGGAGCGAAGTCGAACATAAAGCAGATGCCTAATGTGAGAACATGGAATTTCAAATAAGACTCGAGGCGCGACTCAACAAAGACGGCTGAAAAGAGCAGCACAGAACATGTTTTTCACTGGCGAGAAATTGATTTTGGGGTTGGAGAAAACGCCTCATACCAACAAAGGAGGCAACAGTTCGACAGCTGCTTTCAGGCGTTTTTACCTTTTACCTTTTGAGGATGAAATGTCAGCGTTTATAGAGTGAAACCACACAAACATACAGTATATAATGAAATGGAAATGAATGCTTCACTAGAAAGAGATTCTGGTAATAGTGGTAAAAAACACAGATGTCGTAAAGTGGTAGCCACTTTACGACGTCTGTTTTATTTTTTATCAACTCACTGAATAGCTCATTTAATGGACATAAATGCCAAAGTGACTCTCCTCCATTACCTCCACAACATTTATGTTTATTTCTCACTGCAAGGGCTTCTTGTGTGTTTTTCTGGGAAGCCAGCAAGAACAGATTTTCCAGTCCATCAGTCCATGATCCAGTGTGAAAGAAAAATGTCTTCACTGTAAGCAGGCAATTATGAACCCACGGGATGTATCCTTCAGATGCTGCCTATTAATGTTACATGAGGGGATTAATTTTACATCATATTAGGAAATAAATAAGGCCGTGATCCTCAGCAGATGGATAGTACGGGCTTTGTAGTGATAGATGAGAGGTTAGCTGTCCCGTAAGTTTAACTGTTAACGATCGTCAAGTCGTTAAATAGTATTTATTCGCTCGTTTCCTGCTCAGTTGGAACCAGTTAAACCTAGTTACCAAAAACAGTGACGCGCTACATGATTCAAAGTAAGATGATAACAAGGATTTGACCATGAAAACTGATACTGAAGAGCGTAGCAATCAGCACATGTTAGCCTTTAGCGTACAGAGGGTTTAGGATTTCAATTTGCGTACGAGCTGCACATCAGATGTTGCATGAGGAAAATAAAAAATAAAAATCTCAAAGGAGTAATTCGACATTTTGGGAAATATGCTCATATAGATAAGATGTTTGATATCACTCTAGTATCTGTCTGTTAACTATAAGGCTAGAGCTAGTTAGCTTAGCTTAGCTTGATGACTGGAAACAGTAGGAAACAGCTAGCTTGGTCAACAAAGTTTTAAAAGGAGGCAAATTTTTGTTATTTATGTGCTTTAAACAAACAAGATATCAGCTGTTAACCTGAGAAAACCGGAGATGTAGAGTTGCTGGTACACTCATTTGTTGGGACTGAGCTAGGCTAGCTGTTTCCCCCTGTTTTCAGTCTTTATGCTAAGCTAAGCTAACATCTGCTGGCTTTAGCCTTATTTTCAGATCAATCTTCTCATTTATCTTATCCTCATTTTATATTGAACATTAGATAGATGTGAGCAGAATATAATCCTCTGACAGAAACAACAGAAACTTTGGTTTAAAAAAAAAAGAAGACATTTTCAACATGCAGATTTCCTACTTTCATATCTCTTAAAGACCTAATTTCACTCACTGTGACCATATAGTAGACTGCATTAAAAAAATACAAAGAAGACATGAAGGCTTCATGTTTTTATGTGTGTGTGTTGAGGAGCTGTCAGTTCAGCTAAATGTCGAAGGCACAATGTCAAGAGAAGCATACGTACAAAAAGTGTACATATTAGGATCTGTAAGTTTATAATGATTATAGACTAAAAAGTATTCAGTTTTAAAGACCCTTTTATACCTCTAAAAGTAAACTTAATACTGTGCATTTTCCATGGCAAAGGATGAAATGAACAAAATTTGTGTTTTCTATAAGTGAAATATAAATTGTGACCAACATATCAAAATGACACAGATCACCTTCATCTTCTGAATAACTTATGTTATCAACATTTTTTTTCCTTGAATTAATTTAAAAAAAAATAGAAAAGTTAAAGATCTCCCGGAGAAATGTCAAACATTTTATCAAAACCCAATCTCTTACGTGCCAGACATCATGCTGGTACAAAAATCTACCTGTTTTACAGCTTTATTCACGAGTCACTAGCTGTGTTTCCATCTATCTGTCAAGCCAATTTGGAGCAAATTAAATGTTGAAATAAGAAAAACTAATAAAATGCAAATCCAATATTTGGTCTGTATTAAATAAACGAGGCTACACAAAGTGCAGTTTTGTCAAAAGTTGGCTGTTATAGGTTTCATTACAGAGAAGAAACAGGGAAGAAGAAGTTGAGGTTGTGAACTGAAAACAAAACCAACACTGCCAGTAAACCTGAAAGAAGAAGAAACAAATGTGGCATGTATGAGGGAATGTGGGCATCAACCTGGGAATGAGAATCTTATGCAAGTAATACAGAAAGATACTGACAGTGGACAGATCTTCTTCTCCTCCTCCCCATTAAGTACATTTACCGTTTTTCTAAACAGGCACCTCAAGCGAGCACAAAAACTTTTTGACGTATCCACCAACCTTCTCTCATGCAATGATGGAAACACGGCCACTGAGGGTTCAACTTGTTGGAACACAAAAGGCGATTTCTTTCTTTTTTTTAAATACAAACAGTCCCAGAGCGAAAACTTATCTCCGTGGCCGTGTGCTCACAGCTGTTCACTTCCTGGTTGTCTGCGGCTGGTCAGGAGTCACCATTTCAAACATGACGAGCAGTTGAGATTATCTTTTTGTGTCTTTGTGTTTGTGTACCCCGACAGGACCAGGCTGCTCGGGTCTCTCTCGACCATCGGGCTCTCCTCGTTGTTCAGGATGTGCTCCACCAAGCAGCGCACCGCCTCCTCGATGTTTGTGTTTTCCTGAGGGAGGAACAAAAGAAGACACCTGTAAAGAAACCGGGTACCACACTTGTGGCTTTGTGACACTGCGCACTAAACTAATGAAAACCCGGGACTTCATACGCTGTTAGAAACTCTTTAGTCTCGGCCCTGATCGGTCCGGCTGAGCCTTCGTGTTCACTAACTACTGTCTCTGACTTGCACCCTGGTGTGTAACTCACTGGACTCGCTCTGGATGAGAGGAACGAACATAACTCACACCAGACTGCAGACATTCCTCTATTTTTCTCCTGACAGCGCAGCAAATCATTGTTTTCTAACTTTTGGTGTTTGTATTCATCTGCAAAGAAATCACCTGTGTATGAAATGATTAGTGAAGAAATCAAAAACAAACTAAGTTTACATTTCTGTTCCCCTCATTTTGTTTGTACAAAACTCCCCTCTCATACCTTTGCCGAGGTCTCGAACCAGCCAACGAAGCCGTTCTCCCTGCAGAAAGAGTCGAGTTTTGGCTGCTGGGAAGCCAGCTGGTCTGACTTATTGGCCAAGAGTACAGCTGGAACCGGCCTCCCATGGTTCAGGGTAACCTTAGGAGAGAAGAAAGGTAGATTACATGACTGTAATATCACCTAACTTACTTTTTAGGCAATTCAAAGTTAAACCGTACAAGTATTTTTACTGTAAAAATACCCTTTTTTAATCTATCTTTCAACTAAACTTGAGAGCAAGTTATGGATTGTTTTCTAAAGAGTGCAAAGTAAAAGTTAAGCAAACTAAATCAGACAATGTGTCTACGTCTGACCTCGAAATGGCAAAGAGCCTGCTTTCACAGAGTGGGGCAAGACATGATAATCATTCATCGTTGCAAAAAGCGACAGAAGAAATTGTGTCTGTTTGTTTTGGAAAGTTAAACCTGCAATAGTTACATTTTTTTTGGCCTCTTTCGAGCAGTGGAATCAAGTTTTTAATTACACTATGAGCTGTGAGACTGGACCAAAGCGGTAAAGTTGCAGCGATATATAAACTGGCCTGTCTCAGCTCCACTCGAGCCGACTGATGGCGTCGCCTGTGGCTCAGCTGGTCAAGTTGCCAGTGACTGGTTTTAAAACATTTCGACTGCCAATCAGCTCACAGCAACGTCAGCTGGTCGAAATGACACTGCAACCTCCAGACAGTGGAACTGCACCAAGGTTTGGATGGGAATTGACAACGACGTATAACGTGATTATACTGATGCAGGTATATCAAATTATATTCAGCTTCTGAGAAGTATAGAGAGTCATTGCTAATAAAAGGACACACCATCTTGTCCAATAACATTGGTGTCAACTGGCAGGTTTTCTGAACGTTGCAGGCCGACGGGCTGCAATTAGCTTCAAGTTTCCCCAGCAAACGTTCCCTAAAGTTTATATTTCTTGCAGACTTTAAAGAATGTTTAAGGATCGTTCTTTTAAAAAATCTTTAAGGAACCTTTAAAGAATGTTCCCTGAAGGTTCTCTGAGGGTTATTTTTTTGTGAAACCTTTAAAGAACATCGAGGAATTGTTCCCTAAGGGTTCCCAGAAGGTTATTCGCGAGAAATCTTTACTTAAACTCAAGGGAACGTTCACTGAAGGTCATATTTTATTTGCAACCTTTAAAGAATGTTTTAGGATTGTTCTTCAAAGATTACCTTTAAAAAAACCTTTGGACATCCTTTACGAAATGTTCTCTGAAGGTTCTCTGGGGGTTATTTTTTGTGAAACCTTTAAAGAACATCGAGTAATCGTTCCCTAAGGGTTCCTAGAAGGTTATTCTTGAAAAGCATTTACAAAAACTTAAGGGAACGTTCACTGAAGGTTGTCTGAATGTTATTGTTGAAAAACCTTTACAGGTGCTTTACAGATTCACAAAACAACCCTCAGAGAATCGTCAGGGAACATTTCCCAAAGGTTCCCTGGAGGTTATATTTGTAAAGCGAACATCAGCGAAAAAAGCTTTTACACCTCTGACAGTGACAGATAACAGGAGGGCAATGAATGCCTCGATACGTTTGAGATCCTCTGTTGGATGTTGACCTCTGACCTTGGAGTCCAGGTCATCCTTCCACTTGAGCACGGCGTCGAACGTGGAGGCCCTCGTCACGTCAAACACCATCAGTGCTCCCACCGCCTCCCGGTAATACACTCGGGTCATGTTCCCATAGCGCTCCTGTCCTGGGACGCACAAACACACACACACACACGCAGTCCGTGAAATCAAATCAGCCCACTGCACGGTTCAATGGTGACGAATCTTGGGAGTGTGTGTTTGTGTGAGCATGCATGTGTATGTGTGTGCTTATTCTTCCATCATGTGACTGATGTTATGAGCATGGGATCACTTGAGTCACAGCCAGGCACAAGATCCACATTCCTCAACCAGGCTTCAAATGACAGGGAGGGACCGGACACACTCTCACTGCGAGATCACACACTGCAAAAACCCCCCGTCTGATCAAGCTGTTTTTGTACTTCATTGAGTCGTAAAAGTGAAAAAACAGGCGTAACAATCTTGTTTCAGGATGTTCTTGACATGAGCTGACTGGACTGGAAACTGGTTGATAAAAGTCTCTAAAACTGGAAGAAATCAAGAGTTTTTTGGACTCAGAAACTGCTTTGTTTTGCATCTGTGTAGCTACCTTTTTTAAAAATGTATATTGTATTTCGCATGCTCTTACTTTCCTAAAACTGATTGATTTTAAAAGTTTGCATCCGGTGCCAGCTTTAAAAACCTTCAGCTTTCACAGCTGATGGAGGTGAAACAAAAGGTTTTTTGTTCCCAAAGAGAAGAGAGAATAAATCCTCGTCCTAATCTGCATGCAGAGCTCTTTTTTTTTTAACAATCACCTGACAGCACACTAAGTCTGTAAACCTGGCTGCACTGTGGGGTCGTAAATGTTGCACATACCTGCTATGTCCCACAGCTGGAGGCGGATCACGGTGTCATCGTCCCACTGCAGCACCTTCAGGGCGAAGTCCACCCCGATGGTGGCTCGGTAGTGCTGGGAGAAGATCTGATGGACGTACCGCTTGATGATGGACGTTTTCCCGACTCCCAAGTCCCCGATGACCAGGACTTTGAACAACAGCTCCTGCTGCATGGCTGCAGCTCTGCACAGATGTAACAACTCCTCAGTAGACTTGTGGAAACTTTGTGAAGCAGCGCAGGGATCTCAACAAAACTGTGAAAAGTCATGAAAGATGATGTCAGCAGGACTTTGTCTTCTTCAGATGCAGTCAGAAGATGTGTTGTTGTTGTCCAGTCTCATCCAGATCTGTCAAAGCTGCCTGTGATCGCTGCAGTCCGCCCGTTTCATCACACATGACAGCCTCAATCCGTTTACTTCACGGCCGACTGTCGGCAACTACGCTGCACTGGTGGTGCGTTCAAAGCTCCTCGTAAAAATTGGCTTCGGAATTTGTCATGCATTTTTCTAGATAGGCTTGTATATAAATACCACAGTGTATTTTTTCTGTGTTAGAGGTTATAGTCCTTCGTTCAAAATGTTACTTTGGTAAAGACATAGCAGCATTAACGGCAAAATACTTAAGGTGATATACAAATTAAAATTAGGCTACTTACGCTGTTGTTAGACCACCCAAAAGTCATACTTAAGTAAAAGTAGATATGTTAAAATATTACTTGGGTAAAAGTGAAAGTCACACATGCAAGTAGTACTTAAGTAAAAGTCATGAAGTGTCTGATAATAACTTAACTTAAGTATCAGAAGTATATTTCTGGCAATAAATGTACTTAAATATTAAAAGTAAAAGTAATGCATGTATACACTGTATAGCAGGGGTTGACCAATTATCGTCTTGGTCAATTATTTGATCTGATATTCAGCATTTTTCTGATTATTGGAATCAGTAGGATCAGGAATCATTTTATTTATTTATTTATTATTTAAAGATTGCTGCTAAAATGTAATTAAAAATGCACATCTTTGGCTCTGAAGCAGCGTAAAATCTGCAAAGTAACTAGTAACTGAAGTTATCAAATAAATTAGGTGGAGTAAATGTTGTGGAGTAGAAAATAGTAGGAAATGGAAATTCTCAGGTAAACTACCTGAACCTCAAAATTGTACTTTAGTACTTGAGTAAATGTGCTTAGTTACATTCCATCACTGGTTACTCATTATAGAAAATACCATCTTTCAGAGTGTTAACTGTTAGATTTCATTGTTGGATCATCATCACATGCTTTGATATTTAGGTTGCTCATACAGTAGGCTATGTAAATATCGTATATACAGTATATATTTTCATTTTCTAAAATATAAAGGTAAAGTAATATTATATCTTGAAAAAATCACTTGTTCTGATTGATTCATTTATGTATTTTCACATTTATTTTGTATTTAATTTTTAATATAATTTCATTTTTTTAAAATATAAAATTAAAGCAATAATACATTTTTGAAAAATTACTTGCTTTGACTACTTAATTTATGTATTTTTATATTTATTTTGTATCTTTTTATTTTCATATATATTCTTCATTTGATTTTTTTTCGTTTTTATATATAATTAAATATATATAAAAATAATAAAAAACACTTAATAAACTTAAAAAAACACTTTTTGACTGCTTAATTAATTATGGAAGCCCTAAAGGGCCATGCATTCATACATTTTATTTCCTCTGTTTTCCCGTGATAACGAGTTAATTTAATTTGTTTTCTCGAGATCTCGAGTTATTATCTCGAAATAACAACGGCTGTTTTCCCGAGATAACGGGATAATTTGCTCGAGATCAGGAGCATATCGATCACCGCATCACATATCTTTTCAATCAAGGCCTGACACAGGCTGAAATAGCATTATGCCTTGCTATTATAGATAATATACACATTAGTGTGCGTAATCTAAAAAGATGTCGTCGTTAACTACATAGCTGACCAGCTACGAGGTCCCGGGCGTCTCCATAATCTCAGGCCTGTCATATCACAGTCATTATCTCAAGATCTTGAATTAATTATATCGTTATCTCGGGAAAACAAAATTTCGTTATCTCGACATCTCGAGAAAATTAGCCCATTTTTTGGGAAAATGGCAGTTGTTATTTCGAGATAATAACTCGAGATCTCGAGAAAACAAATGAAATTAACTCGTTTTCCCAAGATAACGGGATAATTTTCTCGATATCTCGAGATAACGAAATTTTGTTTTCCCGAGATAACGATATAATTCATTCGAGATCTCGAGATAATGACTGTGATATGATAGGCCTGAGATTATGGAGACCCCTGGGACCTCGTAGCTGGTCAGCTATGTATTTAACGACGACATCAGGCTCACTTAGATTGCGCCGCCGATATAGCTGAAGCCTTACTAACCGACTTTTTAGATTACGCACACTAATGTGTATATTATCTGTAATAGCAAGGCATAATGCTATTTCAGCCTGTGTCAGGCCTTGATTGAAGAGATATGTGACGCGGTGATCGATATGCTCCTGCTCCTCTGACATTGCTACACTGAATGATGTTTCCTGCAATGATCTAATATACTACACTATCGTTTTGTTTTCTCAATATCTCGAATTAATTATATCGTTATCTCGGGAAAACAAAGTTTCGTTATCTCGAGATATCGAGAAAATTATCCCGTTATCTCGGGAAAACGGCAGTTGTTATTTCGAGATAATAACTCGAGATCTCAAGAAAACAAATGAAATTAACTCGTTATCATGGGAAAACAGAGGAAATAAAATGTATGAATTCATGGCCCTTTAAGGCTTCCGTAATTAATGTATTTTTGATATTTATTTTTATTTAGTATTTTCTTTATATATATTTCACTTTTATGCAAATAAATGTTCATTTTATAAACACAAACACACACATATATACATACACACATATTACACACACACACACACACACACACACATATATATATATATATATATACTGTATATCTATATCTATTTCTATATATCTATAATGTGTATTTTTTCATCATTTTATATATAAAATTATTAACTTAATACAATTGGAATAAAAATCACTTGATTGCTAATGTAACTACATTGCGCCAAATTATGTTTAAATGATTTTTACACAAAGGATCCAAATAAAGATTCTAACTAAAATAAATTGCGCTCACTTCGTAAATATTCTTTCTCCGACAGTCTTTGAAGGCAACATGAGGCACCCGGAGGATTGCAGCTGCGCCGCTGTGCGTGCAGTTACGGTAATGGTGCTGATGAGGGCGAGGAGGAGATGCGAGTGTGTGAGTGTGATGCTGTTGTTGTGTCCTGCTGCCATTTCATCCTCGGATCCTCGCGGAAACATCAACACACCTGCTCACATCAACTCACCTCGGATCGTCCGTCGGTCGTCAGGCTGCTTTCATCTGTAGATACGGCTCAGATGTGGATGCTGGACCAGAGGCCTAGTTACCGTGATGCATGTTATTGGTGCAGGTTATCTCTGTAGGCAATAACACAACCACTGCTGCTCTAGAGGATCATTCTTAGAAGACATAATCATCGATATGGGGATTGTTTTTTAGCTCTTAACGTTGAGGTAGGTCATTATTCACTGATTTTTATCAGATTGTTGTCCTGAATGTGAAACCACTGGAGTGAATGCTCCATCCTTGACATGAAGCTTAGTGGGCCGGGCCTCATGAGCCAAACATCTACTCTTTGTGAGGTATCTCATTATGAGTAGCTGCCACTGGAAGCAAACATCTTCTATTAACCAGCAGTCGTGTTTCAGCAGCTCCCTCTTGTTTTAGCTTAGCTTCAAGGCCTCATTGTGTGTTATAACAAACCTGTCTGCTATCCACATGGGGGCTGACTACACCAATGTTTATTGAGTTGGAGAGGAGTGGCCTGCACCCCCTCCCTCCCTCCCTCCTGAAATTAGATCACCCAACTGTAAATCACATGGACACTGCTGAGATGATTTGAGCCTATTACTCTCTCCTCATGATGGCTGCTGTAATCCAAGAAGCATCCGTGTGGTCGACACCGTGTGTGGATTAAATGAATCTTTTTAAATACATGTTGGAGCTGTTCTCATTTAATTCACATGGATTTGAATGTGTGACAAAAGAAAACACAGAAGGTAGAAATGGAAAAAGAGATGCACGGATGAGACATTAGCAAAGCTGCTGCCAAAGGTCAAACAAGGCCATGTTTTAGACTTAATATTTTGTGAAGATACTTTCTGCCGTGGTTTTTTGTTTTCTTAAAGGAAGAATTCACCCAAAAGATTAAAATTAATTAATTATCTACTCACCACCAAGTCCGGCTATGTTTCATAGTCCACAAAACATTTCTGGAGCCTAAACAACTGAAGTAAATGGGGACTAAATAAAACAGAAAAAACACAAAGTGGCTCCATAGTCCTTATTCACACAGCGACCAGTTTCCTCCAACACCATGGGTGTGCTGTGTTCCAGGTTGCAAGTCGTATAAACGTAGGGATCTGACAAATAGATACCATCAGCAACTAAAAAGATGATTTGTAGTGAAAATCTGGAGGGACATCGGCCATATTTCAAGATAAAACACCAAAGTTGATAACCGGTTAGCTAATGTTAGCATTCAACCACTTCCTAGCTTTTTGTTACATCCGGTGTGTTTTGCCCCTGAGGGCCAAGTGAAGAATTTTTTTTTCTGGTGATCCATTTTTAAGAATTGGTCGAATTAATGTTATAGGTCTATAAATTAAAGGATTAGAGCTGAAACGATTGATCACATTTTCCAAACAAAAATACAAAAAAAAGCTTTGAGGATTTGCTGCTTTTCTTTGTCATATGATTGTAAACTCAGCATCTCTGGATTGTTGGTCTAGCAGTGAATGAGCGACTGAATGATTCTATCTCCCCGTAGATTTTTATTCTGGTGAGACATGGAGACGATATGGCTTTATCAGTTTCGTCTGATCGTCATCGGAGACTCCACCGTCGGCAAGTCGTGTCTGATCCGGAGGTTCACTGAGGGCCGCTTCGCCCAGGTGTCGGACCCCACCGTGGGGGTGGACTTCTTCTCACGCCTGGTGGAGATCGAGCCGGGCAAAAGAATCAAACTACAGATCTGGGACACAGCAGGACAGGAGAGGTTCAGGTAAAGACGGATTTATTAGTTTCTCTTTTGATCCTTTTCTTCATCAATAAAAAAACCTTACTATGACCTTTGAATAAAAGCCATACAGCTCGCTGAAAATCTGGAGGGACGTCGGGCCATATTAATTTTCAGTACAACATTTGAGCTTCTCACCAAAATGGCCGCCGTGTAAACATGGTCTGTAAATTTGTTTCTCCCTCCTGTTTGTGTGGCTCCTACTAAAGACATAAATCTTTAAAAACAGGTTACAATAACATGTATTTACAAAAAAAAGGCTCTCTTAAACAGCTAGTCACAGTTGGTATTGTCTTTCTAACCAGGTCGATCACCCGAGCTTACTACCGTAACTCGGTGGGCGGGCTCTTGCTCTTCGATATCACAAACCGCCGTTCCTTCCAGAACGTCCACAACTGGCTGGAGGAGGCCCAGAGCCACGTCCAGCCGCACAGCATCGTCTTCCTGCTGGTCGGTCACAAGTGTGACCTGGAGGCCCAGCGTCAGGTGACCCAGCAGGAGGCGGAGAAGCTGGCTGGGGCCTTCGGGATGCGCTACGTGGAGACGTCGGCACGGGACGCTATCAACGTGGAGAAGGTGCAGATGAGATCCAAATTCAGATCGAATTTTACAAATTACAGCTATAATGGAATGATCATCGTGAGACAAGACCCTTAATTGCCAAAATGATTGGCAAATATAACAAAATTATAATGAGAATAAAATTTCCCTGATGCCTTTTCACCCAAATTGACAATTTTATGCCTGCAAGTCATTTTAAATTCATTTATGATCCTTCACAATCTGATTTTAATTTTTGTTTCTTACTCGTAAGGCGTTCGTAGATCTGACGAGGGACATCTTTGAGCTGGTACGAAGCGGGGACATCAAGATCCAGGACGGCTGGGAGGGCGTCAAGAGCGGATTTGTTCCCAACACCGTCCATTCCTCCGAGGAGGTCGCCAAGGGCAGCCGGCAGTGCTTGTGCTGATTTACCTGACAGGTGGTAAAAAAAAAACTCAAGCGGACTCCATCTTGTAGGAGATCTCTCTCGTCTCAGACAGTTTTTTGGGACTCATAATAATCCCCTGCTCAGTTACACACCTCTCTATATAAATAAGACATTGTTTCATCTTTCAGGTGCCTGTTTATGGCTCCAAACTTAAGACACTTGATGTTCCCAACAGGCGTAGAAGCACAAGAAGCATCCTAAGCCCCTCACTGTTCTGTGTGCATGTGTGTGTGACTGTATTAGTCCTGCAGCTCTTACCAACACTTCAGCTTTACTGCACTTTTTTGGCCTTTCCTGATGTGTACAGTTATACTCCAGTGGCCAGTTATGTCGTTACAGCGTGGTGTGAGCCTCTTCCTTTTCATGCATAATACTCTGAATATATTGGGACCTTAGACTATTATCCAGTGGGAGACATGAGACAGAAAGAGATCTTTACTGATTGTACTGCATTTTAAAATCCAGGTGGTTTAGCACATAAAGAGAGTGGAGGGAGATGAACCAAAGTTTCAGACTCGGTCGTATTTGTTTGTCTGACTGCGACCTGCTGATGACTGCTGAAGAAAGAGTTTGCACTGTGAAAATGTTTCATGTTGTTTGCTGAAAGGAAAAGTTAGCATAGCTGCTTACTGATAGCCATTATAACTTCTTTTTTTAAAAATCAATATGGTAAGTATACCCAGATCATGTTTACCAGACTGTGTTGGTTCACTTGTGACAGTTAAGATATTTAAACCTTTTGTATGGAAACCCAAAGTCTACAATACTAAATAAAAAAATAAAAAATGAAATAGATAATTACATCAATAAACTGTGTAAAATATTTGAATTAATCAAAGAAATTATTATAACTCAAGTCATGATCATTTATTTTATATTTTTATTTCAAAATGCCCTTTTTTTCATCATGACATTTTCCATATCACGTTTTATTTAATGATGCCACTTTTCATGACAGTGATGTTGTTGCCTGTCCCAGTCAATCACGCGCCCCAGATTGCCACGATTCAGAAGCTAAGCTAAGCTAAGCTAAGCTAATTGGCTAAATTTGATGGAATATGAAAAAGTCGCATAATAATGAAACTAACAAAAATATGAAAAAATAATTTAAAAAATCATGAAAAATATCAGTATGAGATAAAAACATTAACCCCTTAAAAAAAGGGTAAAATAACATTTCATGATAATTTATGAAATAATAATAAAATACATAAATTATTCATGTATTAATTTATGTAATAATTGATTTGATATTGGACACTTTGGGACTCCATACTTCTGGAGTTTGTTTGAATATGGAGCCTGCTCTTAAACGTTACATGACGCCTTCAAGGTCATACTCTCTTCTCACGCTTATGCCTACAATCCATTTATAGATTCAATCTGTTACATATTTATAATCAATGCATGCCTCCAGTTGAACTCAAATTTTTCCAAAGAAAGAAAACAAGTTTTTATTTTTGATAAAAATGTAAATAGCCACTTCACTCAGTACTGAATCTCATCAGGAGCAGAATTAATCGAGTGTCTGATTTGTTACTTGGGTATATCTGGCGCAATGACAAAAAATGTATGTGAAACACAGAAAGTGAACAAATTAAGATTATTTGAACCCTCCTGCAGATTGTTAGCATTAATATCCGGATGTTAAGAAAGAACAGTGGGTGAGTTCATATATTTTAACTGTGCAGTAGAAGTGTCTCTTTCGAGTGCCTTTTGGAAGAAAGAAGCCTAAACACACAAAATCAACTTCCTGTTCATAGATACAACTGTGTATTTATCCTGTGAATATTAAGATCTAAACTGTAAGATGGCAGGAAACACATTGGTCTCACGATACACAACCTGTAAATAATTCATTTAAAAAAAATCCACCCCCGATAAAGCCGACTCTTTGATGTTGTTGTGACTCTGAGATTATAATAGCACAAGTGTCATCGATTATAAACGCCTGGAGGCATTAATAAAGATTTGCCTTGTGCAAAGATTGGAGGTATGTTGCTCTTTGTACCATGAACCTGACAGTAACGCTGTGTGTGACCACTAGAGGGCGGCTGTATCATGTGGAGAAGGGAGGGAGAGGGAACCGTCAATATCGATATGGACCAGACTTATATTATCAATATCACATAAAAAGTCTTGAGACCAGATAGACTGGACGGCCAGTAAATTTTCATTTATAAATGGTTCCTTTACATGAATTAGTCATAATGAGGCCCTTTTTTTCTTTACTTTCATGTTTGGTCCACTTTATTTTACAGATAAGTGTTGTAGTAGGTCTCAAGACCACTTTTTGAAGATCTCTGTCGTGTGTTTGAATACAGTCTGTACTTCATGATGGTGACCATGAAAAACAAGAGTCACACAGAAAACCTGATGCTTGGACAAAAAGTTATATTGTATTTCGTCGATGATCAAACATGGAAAGGCAGTGTTAGAATAACGATGGTCAAGTTAATTGCAGCTCCTTCATATGTGTATTTGTTTGCTCATGGAAAACAAAGTCAAACTCCCATAAAATGCACCCCTGTAGGTGCTTTCTGATGTAAATGACAATCAGATACATTTTAAGAATACCTATTCTTTGCATGTTCCACATTTTATTTTTGTTTAATGCAGTGTGGGACTCGCACTGGTCTTGGTCTTGACTTGGTCTCAACACCTTTAAGTCTTGGTCTTGTCTCGGTCTCAATACACTCTGGACTTGGTCTTGTTTAAGCTGGTCTTGACCTCAACACTGCATATGAGGTACTTACTGTAATATGGACAGGTGAGCAAGGTGAGCAAGAGAAACCTGTCTGTGAATTGACTGTTTCATCTGCTATTTGCATCTCATGAGTTTACACGTTTGTATAAACTTTAGTTAATAGTTATTTCACCGTTAACAACTAAATACTTTATAAACCATTTATTAATTCATTGTTTATTGTAAAGCTGCAAATTATGTTTATAAACCTCTACAAATGGTTTACAAAGTATTTCAGTTCGGTAACAATGAAATGGTTATTAATTAAAGGGGCACTATGTAGTTTTGGAGAAGAAACTCTAACTCATACTTTTAATATTTACAATATTAATGATTTAATAATACAAACTCAGAATTATTTGTTTTTTCCATAACTGAATAAACCAGCTGAGAGGAAAATAAGGTCCCCAGAACACTGTTTGAAGCTAGAAAGGTGGCAGGGTCCGCCACATATAAACAAAGTAAAACAGTATGAAACTGTGTTGTCCTTTAAGGTCAGTTTGTTTATTCAGTCATGAAAACAAAGAGTTTGTTCATTTAGTTTGTTTAGTCATAGTGACACCTCCTCACGCTGTCTGACTCAGGCAATGATTCAGAAACAAGTTATTAATCTTGACAAACAAGTTTTTTTAGAGCGTGTTAAGGCCTGCGGCTGGATATAAAAATGTGCGGTGAATGCTCATATTGTTCTTTTAGTAAAATCAATTAGTAAATAAACCACTACTACTGGTAGCTTTAACGTAGGCCTGAAATTGTTGTAGTCAGGAGTTTCAAAGTAAGTAAAACAGCCCGAGGGTAGAGTCTTGACATAGTTGTTAGCATCTCAATAAAAAAAGTTGCTTCAACAGCCTCTGGCATTCAGCTCATACTTAGACAATGTCTTTAAGAAATAAAAAGATAGATAAAACACAGAGAGGTTTGTCTGCCATAAAGCAAGAATCATCATTTTATTTTTAAAAAAAACATTGAAAATACAGCTCGTTTTTGTACATGACAGCCAGTATGTACAGGATATAAAACAGAAAGACAAAAATAGATAATTGCTGTTAACGAGTCAGCACTGAGAGGGGAGATGATGGTATTGACTTTTGGAAAAAAAAGGCACAAGGGCTGGGTATGAAGAGCTCTGCGTGATATGAGTCACAGCCACATCACGTAACCTTTTAATGACAAATTAACTCTTCCTGGGATTCATCATCGAGAAAGCACACGAGTGCCAATCTCCAGGCAAATGTCTCGAGCCTCAGATTATGTGTAATACATGACGGATTCTTTGTTTGAGCAGCCCCGGTGCCTCTCTCAGGCAGGTGGATCGCTTCTTTAGGCACCAGATAAATCCATTCACATCATCCAGAAACACTGGCTGAATCCAACTGAACACCCTCCCTCCTCTACAGATATTTCGGGAGATATGTCAACATCTGACAGGTCTGAAGGGGGGAGCAACATCTTGTAAAACTCTGCAGGAATGCTCCAATACTACATCCAGTAAGACCATTTTATCTGAAAAAGGATCTGTATAGTGTGGATTTCAGCAGCATCAGGTGTCAAATGAAATGCCTTCAAGTGTAATTCAAAAAACCATCTCTTACAATTAAGTTCATATTTTAACAAAAGTACGTTTGTATAATTTACAGCATTATACAAATACAAGATAGATACTGTACAGTCTACAGTAAAGCACTTTACTAGAACAACAAAAAAAATATGCTATTAACAATAAGTTATGTTGACTCCAGAGGATTGGGGGTAGAAAGAGTTTAAATTACACAATTTAGAGACCAACTGTTAGTGGGTCATTCTCCATTTGTGGAAAGCTTAGCTTCCCAAAAACACGTTCATTTGGTCAGGAAGGATATCACAATTAAATCATTTGGAAAAAAGAGAAACAAACATTGTGAGCAAAAACATCAGCACGCTAAAAACTGTACATGTAACGATTAAAATACATCTAAAAAGCATATTAATTGATTGAGGAACGACGAAAAGGCAAAAATGACGAACGCTATCCGAGACAAAACAAGACTAGCAACATTTAAATATTAACAAAGCTATCAGAAAACAAAGTTTAGTAGTAAAAATAAAATACAGTTGAATAAAATACAAGTGATGGCTGCTTAACAGACGAAGCTGCCAAGAACGAGTTTCAATTGAAACTAAAAACAGAACCTTTGTGAAAAAATCTAATTTTCACAAGAAAGTAAAAAAAAAGAAAAGAAAAGATATTTTAGTGGTGATTAAAGACAGGCCCTCGTTAACAAAGAGACCCCCAGCTCCCAGACACCAAAGAGACAATTCATTGACTGGATTTTTTAATGCGCTATTCGTCGATAACTCAATAAGCAGCTTGTTATGTGCAAATCTATCAGCTTCCTCAGATCTGCCAAACACATCTGGGTACAGCCTTGCAAACATGTAAATTAAACCTGGTTATTTACAATTCATACAGATCTTTCCATGCACTCTTATATCCAACCTAATAAAAGCCAATAAGTTTATGAAAATATATGTTTTAGAATAACATATGGATCAAGTTTAGACTGCGGTAAGTAGCAGAGCGAAGAGCAGAGATTAAATCGTATAACTCCTGCTTTCTTTTGCTCTTTTTACTTCAGTTTCAGGATTAAAAAAAGGACGTTTACGGGTGTAAAAGCTGCTCATCGTCCACAAAATGCCCGTGAATCATGGCAAAATATACAAGAAGCGACTGATTTCATACGATTCAAAAACGCTGCTGCGTACGCATACTGGCCAGCTGTTCTCTGGGAGCAGGGGGTCCAAAGGCGATAGTGTGTTTAAAAAAAACATTACCAATCTGTAAAGCATGTACTTAAACCTCAGACATTGAACCGCACTGTATAGATGACATCGGCCGTGTGCTACTGACCTATTGGCATTTTTGCGGCCCTGACTTACACCGTCAACCGCACAGCTGCAGAGCTACCCTGTTCACACGAAAACAAAACAGGAAGGTGTAACAAACTGGGAACAGTAAACTACACGTTAACCCTACTGACAACTATTCATGTTTTTCACACAGTTTGAAGTCTAGCTCACGGATCCAGGTCTCTCAACGGCTGTAAACTCACTGTCTCAAGTCATAATTTGTTTTTCATGTGCCGATGACTGCACACAAAGCTACAGCGCACTGACAGCAGCGAAGAAGCAAAGACTAAATTGGTATAGTGTAACATTCTTCCAGTTAATGGAAACTTCACGAGAAGCGCCACAGTACTCTTTGTTAGTTCAGTTCATTTGAAGCAGGTTTCACAGGTAGATCTCCAGAGGGCTAAGGCTAAGTACAAACAGATAGATTAAAACAAAACACACGGACCAGAAGTGGCTCTGTCACAGTGTCTAGCCGTCAAGTTAGTTAGCCTCTGAGTGAGAGGTAAGATGTGTGTGGCGTTTTCTTGCCTCCTCTTCCTTTTAAACCCAGGGCTGCGTTCCAGGGCCGCCTACACTGCGGCGTTTGGCTGCCAGTTCGACCAGACGGCCAAAAAACAAATGAGTGTAGATGATCTGCAACACTCCCCAGGTCTACGTCAGTCTGTATCAGGGGCTGCCCGCTTCCACGTCGCTGTCATCGGGAGCGCCTTTGTAGATCGGGCTCTTGCTCTGCAGCGCGGGCTCGTATTTGCGCGGGGATGACCTGTTGGCTGCTTCGCTGCTGTTCCTAATACCATAGAAGAAGTAGATGGCGAAACCTGGAGGGGAGGAAAGAGAGAGAAGAGGAGGTTATGCAACAGTTACATGCAGGGTTTATACAGCTTTAAAAATTCATGCACCTTCAAGGTATCTATAGCAAAAAGTTTCCAGACTCTCATGGCCTTTATCATCACATCTAAACTGTTACTATAATAGGCAATATGCAACCGGGCCCGGCAATTTACAAACTACTTGACTTTGAACGACCCCTGTACATGAACATGTAGCACTAGAAATGGTGATTAAAAAGGATTAAGCTTTACCGATAGCCATCCAGACAGAGAAGCGGATCCATGTACTCATGTCCAGCTGCATCATGAGGTAGATGTTGACGAAAACACTGAACAGGGGCAACCAGGGAAGCAGAGGGACCTTGAGGAGACAGGGAAAATAAAGGGTGTAAAAAAAAAAAAAAATCAGCGTAAATCTATTGTGAAACTGACCCTGCAGCGCCAACTGAGGGAATCAGCTGCTGAGACAGCCTCAGAGTCAACATCAGTGCTATAATTACAAAACAAATAACGTCACGTAGTCCTGGGTTTGAGCGTTACCTTGAAGGTGAGAGCCTCTTTGCTCTCTGGCTGCCTCCAGATGATGATGACACAGACGGCGCAGAGCAGAGTCAAAATGACGACGGGCACCAAGACGCCTGCATGTCCGTCCCGCAGCTTTTCGAGACAGTTGGCCAGGATGACACAGAGTACGGTGATAAAAACGGCTGCAGGGAAACAAGCAGGAGAGAAAGTTACTTAGGATCGTGGTGGCAAGATGCAGATTAGAACATGCATTTGTCTTATTCTGTTATTCTTACAAATAATAGCAGTGGTAGCGTAGACGATGGTCCCAGAGGTCTGTGTTGGGTTCTTTCCACTCGGGGAGAAGAGCAGCTTGACGCTGAAGGTCTCTCGGAGCGGCCTCTCCTCCGTCTCCATGCCAAACTCGTCACCGCTGTCCCCTCCACTTACAGCTACCTTCTCCCCTTCCACCAGCTCCACCAGCTTCTCTGTCTGGCTGGATGAACTCAGGTTGCCTGGCTGGTACCTGTAAATAAATGGTATGCTTTGAAACTGCCTTCCTGGAAACTTAATTACAACTTCGAAAGACTTGCTCAAAGAGAAGAAAAGGTGCTTACCTGAGGATGAGGACGCAGATGGCCACTAAAGAGTATGCCAACAGAGTTCCAATGGACATGAGGTCGACCAGAGCTGCCAGGTCGAACAGGAAGGCCATGAGAGCTGTAAGGAGAAGTAAAACCAGATTCATTAGAAACATTTTTCCTGTTAACTTGCTCTGCAAGACAGAAAGAGGAACAAGGAAGAGCTTCAAAAGGCTCAAGCTGCTCACAACGTAGGCATGAAGGAAAATAAACCTTAATATTCGTAAGTGTGAAGTGTTACTGATCCTGAACAGACAACAAGTCAGAGAGGCTGCTAGATACAGAGCTGTGACCCACAAATACAAAGCAAAGATGGCTGGCCTGAAGTCATGAGCCAACATGATAAAGAAGATACATACAGACAAAACACACAATCAAAAAAAAAAAAAAAAAATCACAGTGAACGTACCTGCAACAATACCAGAAGCGATGGTAGCCAGAAGGGGAGTCTTTGTGCGAGTGTTAATCCTGGACAGGGTACGAAACAGCAGTCCGTCCTCTGCCATGGCGTAGATGACACGGGGCATGGGGAACATGGAGCCGAGGAGACTGAGACAACATTACAGTTAGTGTTATATTTACATATCAAAAGGTTTACGCTGCTGTAAAGGAGCACAGCATAGCAAGAAGTTAATTTCCTTCCTTACCTGGTGGACAGAGCGCAGAGTGAGCCCACAGCCACGATGTACCTGGCCGGAGCCCAGCCTACGTGTGTGAAGGCCTCAGGCAGAGGACTCTGTGTGTCCAGCTGGTAATACGGCATCATCAGGGTCAGAGCAGCAGACACGCCGAAGTAGGCGAAGAAACAGATGAGCAGCGAGGCCACGATGCCAATAGGTATGGAGCGCATGGGGTTCTTTGCTTCTTCACCTGAGGACAACAGAGAGAACGGAAGAAGAAGAGGATTAGTTGATAGGAAGAGCTCAAACAAAGAAACAAAATCAGCTTCAGCCGAGCGCTGCTAAAACATGATGTGGAAATATTGACTAAGTAGTAGGTAGACTCTTGTGTATGTCCTTGGAAACGGCTCCGAAAAGGGCAGGGGCTTTCAAAAAAACTTGGCAGGTGATTGGACAAACCTTTCAGGGGACACTGTCAAGTAAGAGGCACTTGTCAAACAAGAAGCCCAGTTACAGTAAATACACAAACCTCTGCGCAAACAAGCGCAAGGTCCGGATTAAATGCATCCGTGTGTTATGTCACGGTACAATCCTTCCATTGACATATTGCTTGTAAAGGTGATCCACGTATGTGTCAGTTTTTTTGTTCATACCAATGAAGAAAGAGTGTGAAGCGAGTGTTTTAATGTCTGTTTATACAGCCAATTTGTGAAGCCCTTCTCTACAGTGATTGTCATGGAAATAGTAAAATTACTCACTTGTTGTTGCGATGCAGTCAAAGCCCACAAAGGCGTAGAAGCAGGTGGCAGCACCAGACAGGACTCCAGCGACACCAAACGGAGCAAAACCACCACTGCCGAAATCGCTCTCAACTCTGAGAGGCAGAAGAAAAGACACAATCAGTGACAGATAAAACACTATAACTACCGTTTCATTGGCAGACAAAGGCAGCGGTCATTTACTTGTTTGTCACACTGCCATTGGTCTGGTTTATGAAGCGGAAGTAGTCGTCTTCCGTCAGTTTCCAGTTGGTCGTGTCCCCCTTAACGAAGCCAGAGATGATAACGAAGCCGAGAACAACCAGATTGATGCCTGTGAAGATCTTATTCACCAGCGCTGACTCGCTCACGCCAAAGGCCAGAAGTCCTGAGGCCACAAAGAACAGGAGGTGGAGGAGGGGGATGTGACGGAGAGAAGAGAGAATTCATAATTCAGCACCAGTGACAACATGTTCTGCTATGTGGGTGGACGTGTTCATTACTTCCAACATGCAATCAGTCAGCGAGCGACACCAATCCACCACTCATTTCGCTCTAACACTGCTACTGGCAAGCAACGCAAGCTGTAATATCAGTGTGACAACTGTTCTGGCTGTTATGTAATGTTTTTCATGAATGCTAACAATGCCTATGGAGAATCAGTGGCGCTCAGCTTGTGCTCACTGAGTTCAGTCAAAACTTTAGAGGTGAAACTTTCCAGTTTTTCATAATAAAACAAAACAATTACAGAAAATTGGCAGGAAATGTGCTTCATTTCTTCCTTTCGATTGTTCAGACGACCATCAAATTTTACAATTCACAGGAAGTAAAAGTCGTAACAAGGTTCCTGTTGGTTAAACAGGTTTCATCAGCTCTCATATAGAGAGAATAATGGCTGATTGTTAACTCACCAGTAAGCAGCAGGATGAGGATGAGGGCAAACAGGTCGGGGTACTCCGCCAGCACCCCTCCTGGCACCTTCATCGCCATGGAGGCTTTGAAGAAGTCGGAGATCTTTTGCTCGACCAGGTTGTCGAAGGTGGAGCTCCACGCCCTGGCCACACTGGCTGTACCTAAAAGACAAGACAGAAACAGGGTTATCACAGGAAATACTTTCCATCATTCTTGGTTAAAAAAAAAGAAGTTCTAAATTGATCAATGTTGTTGCTACATTAACAGCAAATTAAAAGCTCACCTATTACGTAGGAGAGGATGAGGTTCCACCCTGTGATGAAGGCCCAGATCTCTCCAACCGTCACGTAGCTGTAAAGGTATGCAGAGCCCGTTTTGGGGACACGGGCACCGAATTCAGCGTAGCATAGGCCGGCCAACATGGAGGACAGAGCAGCGATGAGGAAGCAGAGGACGATAGCGGGTCCTGCTTTTTCCCGGGCGACCTCGCCTGCGAGGACGTAGACACCGGCGCCGAGCGTGGAGCCCACCCCCAAGGCGATGAGGTCCAGGGTGGACAGGCAGCGGGCGAACTGGGACTCCTCGCCAGAGCAGTTTAATGCCCGGCGACGCAGCAGGGTTTTGCCAAAGTTGGACAGCTTGCTTGCCATATTTGCTGTGACTGTGTGTGGGCGCTGAACCAGGCTATGTGTTTTAAAACGTCAAGTGTGGGTGTGTGTGATTGACACAGCTTAAACAGAACACGTGTGACTGGCCTGACAGTAGGAGTACTTGGGTAGGTGAGCCGAGTACTTCTTATTGGTCCTTTAGTGGAGGTGTGTTGACAGTCACTCGAGCGCAGAGAGAACAGGAAGTAGCAGGTCTATGGTCACAATATTTAGCAGCAGCAGATTAGGACCTGTGAAGAAACAAGAAAATAAGCGCTCAAAACAGGCAACTATTCAGTAACTGCCAAACATTTCACACAGCTGTGGGATTTGCAACAGTGAACATTTTCCAGGAAAGGTGTTTAAACTGAAAGCACAATCACAAACTTGACGCTTTCTCTCCCAACAATCAACTTGGCAACTTCATAACATAGCTTGTCAAGTTGATTTATGTCGTCTGATGTCGTACAGTTTCTCAGTAGGGTTTAGATACATTTCAAGTGAACGCAGGCAGCACGCATTGCACTACACGAGAACAGTTACACAACTTCCAGGAATTCATACCTCCACCTCTCACGTCGTAGTAGCACATCATGAGACGCAGTGGGACACAGAGAGGCCTCATGAAGACAAAAGAAAACCTACCGGGCTTACAACTTATCTTAAATTTGTCTCGACAAATAAACCTGTCCGAGCACACACCCCTGTAAAAACAAAAAGAGCACCTAGCCTGATTCCTCACCACTCCCTTACTGCGAGAGTTTGCACTCTACTACCAGTGTTATGTTTTTTCAGCAGATGCAAGCTGACAGGGAGAAGCCTGGGAACGCCAGAGGCTGTGAGGGGACGATATGGTTGATTTCTGCTAATATCAACAAGGGGAGAGGAGGACAGCGTGAGCCAGCAGCTCGATAAAGTGAACCAGCTGCACCACGAGAAGGTTGATAGACAGATACAAACTGACCTTTACTCTATATAAAACCTGCAAGAAAAGTTCAAATAACTAACAATATACCCTGGGCATTGAATTATTACTGTAAATCTTCAATGACTGTAACACATTTTTATCACAAACTCTAATTTAGAAGGCAAGTTTAGTCTTACTGTGGCTCTATGAAGAAATGAGCAGCTGTTACTTTATTTGTTGTCTCTACTTTTACTTCCAAATCATTATGTACTGTATGTATTCCACTTCTTTTTACTGATCCATTATGCATTTTTGTGCACTACAAAGTTAATAAATAAAATAAAAATGTTACTATGTTAACTGCTGCAACCAAAATTTACTTCTCTTTGTGAAATACTGCCTTCAACAAAATAATCTGAGATTCAAAGGTCATCATGATTACTCCCCCGTTTTATCGTGATTTAGAGAAAAAAAAAAGACACCCCCTTCAAGGACAACAGCAAACATTATTTTACCTCAGTAGTAATGAACTTTTCAAGTTCAGTAAAGGCTGAATGATAAGGATTACTCCAGTGTCAGTAAATGTGCACACACTCGCATACACCGGGAACAGTTAATAACAGGCCAAGGACTCTTTGCACAGCACATCTGACTTGAACAGATACACAATCTTTCTGTTTGTCTTCGGAGGCCTGTCAGATTCACGGAAGCATCAACACACAAAAACAGGTTTGACGTACATCACCGATCGGGTGTAACCCAAAAATGTAGGCCAGTGACACTGTGCGACAATTGTGTATTGAAGAATGCTGCCATGTGACAAACACACACCCCGGAAAAATGTTAGACATGAAAATTATGTAAACGTTGTTACATAAAGTTTCTTTATTCTTTTTTTACTCCAAGCTGTGGGGAGACCACGTGTTTCTTAAAACAGGTGAGGTTGGTGAGTCTACTCCACCTTGATCAAACAATAAACCAAGAATATGAGGACATGTTTTTCCAATCACAACTCATATGATACTTTTTTCCTCCTGACAGAAAGCAGACTCATTCTGCTGTATGTCATTGCTTTTTGAAGGACTTAACATGTCACTAAATAAAGTGAAATAAAGACTTCAACATCGAGATCAAAGCTTTTCACATCAAGAGAGTGTGTGAATGATTCAGTGTGAATGTCATTAGCAAGCCAACATTTGTTTTTGTTATCTCGCTACATGTCTCTTCACGTGTTTCGTTTTATTATTGCGGTATGTGAAGTCTTCAGTTTGATCACCTCCCACTTTCTGCAGCATCACGGGGATCATGTCGTCTTTTATGTTGGTATTCCTACAGAGTAATTGTATGAACTGAAATGTAAAGTTCTGATTACCACAGCCCTTGAGCAAGAAATGGCAGATTAATGTAGTGATGCAACTCATTGTTATTTGAGGTAATACACATGCTGGCACATGTCAGTCTCAGCAAAGCCATGCTTATATCCTCACGTGCAAGGTAGGTCCATCTTATCTGCAAATACTACACTACTTTTATGACTACTACAACTGCAATAGATAAACCATTAAGAATAGCAAGTAAACATGTACGTTATGCTGTGATCCTACCCGCTCACTGAAGTTACATAGTGCAGAAATAAGTGATAGGGTTAGGGAGTGGCTGAGGCACAGTCACCATTCACCCTGTTCCAAGACACTGTACCATCAACATGATTTTGAAGTCGTTATTTTAAGGTAAAAAGGTTACATAATGTTGCTTTTAAAAGACCCATCAGTTTTTTCAAACATGGGGCGGGCGGGCAGCATCAGAGGCAACGTTGCAGGTCTGAAGCTATTAATGCTGTGACACCTGATTCCTCGGTGTCAGTGCTGAGAAGGCGGATGGACGTTTCAGGCCTATCAGTCACTTCACCGGTCAAGCAGCAAAGAGGACAAGTGAAACACTAACCTGGCAGCACATTCACAGGGCAGTCCGACTGTGTGGATGCACAGTGTGGATGTACTTGGATCTTCTGGTAGTTTTTTTTTTTTGTTGTACTGTCATTTTTTTTTTACCTGTCTTGCCAGTTAAAGCCTAAATATAAGTGCTACGCTGCTTCAGGCTTTTTCCTCTTCAGGAACTGATTAAAAACGAGACAAGATGAAGCCCTTGTCATTGCTTTTACTTTTATTTCCATTGTGAGTTTGTGGGGAAAAGGTTAATTAAATAAATTCAATTCCATCCTTGCTCAGGAAACTGATACAAAAAGTTTCAGGTACTGTCAGCCAAGCTGGAATCAGCAAAGTGCTCAGACAATGATTTCGCCTACTAACCTGCTCACGAGTTCAGGTCACACAGTATATGTGAGACAATTTGACAAAAGGAAGAAGAAAGACAAAAAAGTCTTTCAGCTGTATATTATGCTATGGTCTAATTTTGGCCTGTTCTTCTTCTTAGTACACCGGATACATGTGCTCACAATGTTTCAGTACAATGACAATATTCTATTAATACCATAAAAATAACATAACCCATTTATCAAAGCGCTTGTAGTCGTTCCGTTTCAAAAGAGAATATCCTGCCCAGTACAGTTAAGTGTTGGGAGAAAAAAAGAAGACAAACACTGTCAAACAATGAAATTAAATAATAAACACTCAGCCCTCTGAAGACTGATGGGAAACTGGTACACGGTGGATAACGCTCCCACTCCCCACTTGGTGTGACATTCCAGTAGCATTTTCCACTCGCACACCAGGAACTGAGATCTGAGAGTGTAAATGTTGTGTCAATAAACATTTAATACTTAACTACTGTGCCCAGCTGGCTGTGATCTCCACAGGGGTTTGTCCAACACATACCTTCACTAAGCAGGACAAAGGTGCTTAACTGGAACTATGCTGACTGTAAGTCTGTAAAAATATAAATTTCTTTGAAAATGTTGCATTTTCCTTTCAAAGTAAGGCCTTCTTTCATGTCTGCAGACTAAGTCGTGGCACAGTTCCCACCTTAAGGTTACAGAGATGCAGACCTACTTGCTGTATGACCCCATTTAAGACGGGGTCTCATTAAAGCGATGCAGACACCACCTTCACCCTGCTCGATGCCTCAGTCACGTCAGCTCGTTGCTAATCTTTTCCTCGTGGTTTTCACGCGGGTGCCCGTTTGCGTAAGTGGGGCAGATTTATGCCAGGTTGCGCGGAGGTGTGGCTCACAAATGTGCCGTCTGTAAGCTCCGCTTCGCCACAGCCCACACACACCCACATGAAAAGAGCTACCTGCCGCCATTTTCTCTTCCTGTTTTTAGGCCAACTACACGAGTCTCACTGGAAAGCAAACATTAAGTGGTGACAGGGGAGACAAGTTGATTTGCTGTATCACAGTTCACTTTCTTCAGCCGCAACATTACGAGAGTATACTGGATTTTCTTTAAAAGGAGCTCTTTATCTTGGAGGACTCTGCCCAGACTTGGGCCAACACTGCTCCGGTTACAACAGGCTTCAGGGATAATGGTCCTGTTACTTGACTTAGCGTTGTTGCAACTGCTGCCGTGGAATCTAAGAGGATTATTTGGAGAAGTAATAAACCTGCTAACCCCATTATAGCATGTTGCTGCGCCTCATTCCACCGAGTATAAACAAGGCATGGCTTTGTTTTGACCGCCACTGTTGACAACAACAACAACAACAACAACAAAAGTGAAGCCCGGTGGTTATATGACCATTTCTGCTATGTCATAGTCGCATTGTCAAGTATCAATTGCAAACTTTAGCGACAAAGTTCTCCAAGAAAATTGGCTCACGGGTTAAAACATGAAAATAAATCAATCGCGATTTAAGTCTCCGATTCAGAAATGTAAATTAAGTTACTAGTGTTGTAACTTAAAAAACAGGGCAGAAGGGTGTGACTGTTGTGGTTGCACACACGCCCAAAAATCTGTCAAGTGCGACTAAACATCGTCATTGGTCGCACAGGCGCACCTAATTTTTGTTTTTTTAATTCTTTAAACAATTGAGGTTATGACAATTTCTTGTTGTTTGTTACAATCACTGACATAATGTGTTAAGAAATTAATTCAAAATCTATTATTTGACGCACCAAAAGTAAACTAACTTTGACACTTGGACACAACAAATGGTACAGAAGCCTTGTTATATTTATCTTTTCATTAAAATCTAAACCTTTATGCCTTGTGTCAAGTTTTTCCCGTGGCATTGAACATGGTAGCGAGTATCGTTATTTCAAGGTATTGTTTTGAAGTTAGAAATTGCAGTATTGTGACAACACTACGAGCTACAAAGATTTAATTTTAATCTTTTTCATGTAGGTACCTGAAGCTTTTGTGTAATATGTAAATACCGGAACTTAGTGAAGGCTGATCGTGACTGGACCTGTTACAATTAAATATTTGCCTGTGAGTAGAGATGAAGTACGTGTGACTAAATAAATGTTGACATTCAAGTCTTCAAATGTGCCCACACCCTACAGGAATTTTGTATTTCTTTATTCTTCTTCTCAAAATGTGTGGAAAAACTGTTCAATGATCCGGTTTACTAATAAATCCTACATCCATGTAATAACAATGTTCCTAGTGCTAGCAAAGAAGTACGGTCATTGTTGGGCCAGCAGCTGAACAAAGGGAACATCGTGTTCAGTACACTGTGGGGCTAAACATCCACTGAAGAGTGCAACTTTGACCTTACATAACCTTGGAAGGTACCTCACGTTATGACTGTTCGTACAGGGTCAGGGCACCAATCTGTAGCCATCACACACACACACACACACACACACACACACACACACACACACACACACACACACACACACACACACAATGGTTTTCCAGGTGTTTGAAGTTATAAACAGTACAGTAGTCTTTTGAGCCAGAAATATATGTTTGTATGTATAAGACGCACTGTAGTTTTCACATGAAGGCCGTTTGTGTTGTCGTTACTGTATGTGCGTGAGTACGTGTGGACAGACTGACCGCTGAGACTGAACTGAACGACCCTTTAAGTCACCTGGCTGAAAACCACGACTCCTGCCAAACCATGCCTTCGTTGTGAGATGGAATGTGACAAACTGACCGATCTGTTCACTTTCCCATAACCAATGCCAACACCGTTATCATTAAACAGCCGCGAGAGCAGAACTACAGATCTATTAGAAGGAAGTATAGCCTGTCAGCTGGACACAGCTTTTCTCAGACATCTATTCACAAAAACACACAACTACAGATCTATTAGAAGGAAGTATAACCTGTCAGCTGGACACAGCTTTTCTCAGACATCTATTCACAAAAACACACAAGATATGACGGTTTTTGAAGACGAAATCTTGACTTGATGTTGAACATATCAGACGCAGATCATCGGATGGTGACATTAAAGGTGTTGGTACACCCCTCCTGTTATGACACATACACAATATTCCCTGTTTATGACATTTTTCCACAATTTTAACTAGAAATAACTTATCAGACGCTGAATGACAAACCAGAAATGGTCAGAAATCTTACTCAAGAGAGGAATGATGGAACAATAATGTTGCAACAGGTCTCCTCCTACAGCGATAATCAATATTAGGATGTTAAGGGCTGAATTATGACTTGGTGATTTGCTGATGCAATTCTGCACCTGTTTAACTGCATTTCTGGCAAAATAATCCACAAATTGGAGATGCTCAAGGGGGCGTCACAGAAGGGGACACGGTACACTTATAACACATTTACTATGTTTTTATACGTGGCTGCCATTTTATCAGAATCACATAGCTCAAGCAAATACAGCCTGCAGTAAGTTTCCTAATTATTAATCTAATCCTAGTGATGTAAACATACCAAATGTTCAAATGTGCAAAATGTAAAATGGTAAATATGAGGCTGTTGTTGCAAAAACAAAAGTTGACAAAATCCAGCCTGTCATTGGGTTTTTTTTTGTCATTTGAAACTACTCAAGTGTAAATAAAGCCAAGATTTCAAGAGAGTACGGTGGCATGTGGCTGATAACCTCTCCCAGCCCATCAGACCACCTGGATCATTCATCGCCGAGCAGGTTTTTGTCACACACTGCACAACAAGACTCTCTCTACTATTTTCCACCACAGTTAATTTCACCACATTTCTTGGTTGTGGAGAGTGTTTCAGTCGGCTGATGCAACACGAGCATGGGAAGGTAACACCCAGAACGCGTGCTCCAGTACCGTACAGACTCCAACCCGGAAGGATGAGTCACTTTGATGGCACTCGCTGGTGTACGGAATTTAGGCTACTATAAGGCGACAATAACCCAAACTTAAAATAGCATTACTTACGAGCGGTGCTGACCAAACTCGGCGATGTCCAGCCGTCCGTTTAGCTGATAGCCCATCTGTCAGGGACCGAAACACCAGCTAGCTACGTGGCTCTTCGGCTCTCGCGTGGTGCCAATGCTGCCTTTCATCACCTCCGGAAACATCGTAATTGCCAGGTGTAACGTACACATATCACTCGTGCTCGTGGTGTTTTGACTTGTGATGGCTTGCTTTTGGCCGATGCTTAAAGCTCCCAGCAGACAGAGTCTTTGCAAATAAATTTAAACATAGTAAAAGGTAATACTGCGCGAGTATTTCTAATTTACAACTATAAACACAATATGACACGAGTTAACTTGTTGTTGTGCTTTTTTTTTTTACTGCATCAGTTTTTGCAGTTACAAAGCCGCGTGATTTTAATTAACACATTAACAACTACAAAATAATTTACAGTACAATACAAGAGCATGATTGTGAAGTTATTCGATTGTGAGAAATTCGGCGCCGTTTGGGGGTCTTTGAAGGCAGCATTACCGTCATCCCACGCCTTGGTAGCACCCCTTATTAGTAAGCGGGATGTTGGTCACCGCGGACCAAAACAATGAATGAAAAGAGCGAGGATTGACACAGAAGAGTGTCGATCCGTGTTTTTTTTAACAGCAGACACTCGTTTAAACGTTTCCCCGCAGTGGTCACCTTTCACTGAGTGTCTCGTTCCTACTTTATTTTATTTATTTATTTTTTTTAATTTAACCGCCGTACGAAACGTCAACTACTGTGAAATAAATGAAAAATAGCGTGTGAAGCCCGCCTACGACCATTCGCGTTTAATTTCCCAACACGTACAACAACGACTAAAGATGAAAAACGTCGTATCTTCAAACGCAAGTGCGCCCAATACGACTGACAAACGCACGAGGGAGGATTGCGTCAGACAGTACAGTGAGTACACGATACAGGCGGAGAGTGTCGTTAAAACACGATTTGGAGAGAAAGAAAATCATTTGCTGTAACGTGAAACACGGTAAAAGGGTTATTACCTTTGATATCTTGCGGTTCGGAGCGGTCACAGGGCGCAGGGAGAAGGACAGAGATGCTGTGGCTGTAGCCGCTGATGAAATATCCCGCTCGGTTGGGTTGTGCTTAAGGTTTTCATCAGCTGGGAGGGGCGGGAAGTATAAACAAACTGACGTAAGCGGGAGGTGGAGCTTTCCAGTCATGAATGGAAGAACACACGTAAGTATATTTATGTTTCTGATAAGGCGGCAGCCCGCTGGTCAGAATAATTAAAGGACAGCTCCGACTAGAAAATACAAAGATCTGACTACAGAGAGTTGCCGCGCGCGCGAGAGAGAACGTGTGTTCTGTGTGTGTGCGCGCGTGCATCGCATAGTACGAATGCCCATATATGGAGCCCTTGCGTCAGTTTCCGCCCCCTGATGGCAGCTATGTATAGATAGGCTCCCGTCTCTACTATGTCCCCCTGCTGCTTTTGTTCCACAGATTAAAAGAAAAGGAGGGAAAAACCAAAGTATTTCTTTCATGTGCATGTGCACCCGGTGACCTGAGAGCGCTGGAGGGTCAGCGCGGTGTCAAACAATGCAAAGATGTTCAACATTTAATTCTCATGTCACTCACCGACTGAGGCCTAAATGGCATCCAAAATCTGGCCCAGTGCATGATGAAATTCTGTGACATCATGCATTTGAATGAAGGGGGCCCCGATATTTAAAAGCCTCTGATGCAACACAAACACTATATGGCATCAGACTTAAAGGAGCTCGATGGAGAGCCAGTCACGTCTCTTCCGGTGTCCCTCATGGGACCTTATTTCAGAAAAACCTTGTAAGGTAGTGAATGGAGAGATACAAATCATTTTTTGATCTCGTCTAATGTGCAATGATTTACACATACCATGTTTGTCAATTTAAAAGACTTTTTTAATCTTGAGAAAGTCATGAATGTAATTATAAAGACCAACAGCGCTGTTAGTGATGTCGTCTCGTTGAGCGGTCACCAAAACCCGTAACTTAAACTTTGTAGAGCTGCTCCTGTATATTAGCTTGCTCGCAGAACTAACAAACTCTCCTTAGACTTGAGTATTTCCATTTTCTGCTACTTTATGCTTCCTCTTCACTACATGTATTTGATAAATTTAGTTACGAGTAACTTTGCAGATTCAGATTCAATTATTCTGTGTTTATAGGCTGTTAATTGTGACGTGTTACCAATCAGGTGTTGTTTGGGCACCATGACTTGTGGAGCAAACTGCACAAGCTGAAGACATAGATATGAGGTTTCACACATTATTGACATCATAGATATGGTGGCCAGATAGGTTAAGGGTTTGGTTGCCAGTCTGAAGATTGGTGGTTTGAGCCCTATCCATGTCATTACATTTACTGTTTCTTTAAAAACAACTTTTATCATTTATAATTAGCAAATAAGGGCGTATCGTCATTTTGGAGCCTGACTAAAAGAAACCACATTCTAATTTCTTCATTCAAAGCCAGTATTGCGAATTCCAGTTAAATATGGTCTATATGTGAACGTTTAAATAACGTCTTCAGTAGAGCAACAATAGCTAACACCAGTCTTTTTCCTCACTATATTCTATACCTGCTTGGTCAAACTTGGTAAAACTACATGATGCTTATAGTGAATGACATACTTTGTAGTGGACACAGCACAGGCAGAGTCTGCATCTGCTTTTTCTCCAAGTCACAAGCCATCAGATGTCCTTTCGTTATTATTTAATGCTGAGATCACTTGAACTTAGAGACTCATTTCAGGGAAATGTTGTTTGATGCAATACCAACGCTATGTGGCATCAGACAGGAATCCATACATCACAATGTAAAACCCTTATTGTGTTTTCTTACATAGAATAATTTTATGAAAGGATCACTGAATTTATTTTGAAAGATTTTTGACCAGTCGGGGCATTTTACAGAAGTAAAACGAACTATGTAATGGCACCGCTGTAAAACATTTGTTGACACAATAATGTGCAGCATTTAATCAAATATCACACAATATTACTATATCAAACCCACATTAACCATGTAGGGATCAGAGTCATGGCCAGAGGTCACATTCACACTGTGTTGAATCATTTCATGGAAAATACGTGTTTTCTCCGAAGTTCTTTTTTGGTCCGAAAAGGATGTAGGACTGTGTGTTAATACTGAACTTGGTAACACAGCACAGGGAGTGTCTCCATCAGTTTTTCCTGCAAGTCACACCATGGTCTTAAATTAACAAATGTTCACGTAAACAGATGTACTTTCATTATTATTAACTAGTGAAGTAATCCATAGCTGCTTGAAAAGTGTTGCAAGACAGTAAACGGGAATGTGGACATGATTCATTTCTTGTCACTCTTTACCATAAGTTATTTATTTTTAAAGCATTTTAGATTGATTTAAAAATTCAGCTCTTGAGGCAAAAACTGTTGACCCCTGCTGACCCCCTATTTGATTTGGCTAAGTTTGCAGTTGATCGCTTGTGGAATTGGACATTTTACAGTTTTACAGATACAAAACAATCACATCAAGGCAACTTTCTCTGAGGAAGATTGTGCGGTACCACTGAAAGCTCCAGAAGTTCAGAAGTAAAATGGACCCCGTGGTGAGATTGTTTCGTCAACTGCTGTTTCCAAGACCAAGAATTAATTTTCAGTTTTTACCTCTGACATTACTGACACTGGGAAATGCATGTGTGACAAAGGGTTCATCAAATTGCAACTAAAATGTCCATTTACTACCTTTTTCTGAGCTTTCAACCACATCTAATGGTCATCATCTTCAATTGGAGCTGGAAAGTCATGGGAAACTTGTTGTTGTCTTACTTCCTTTAGGTTGTTAAAACAACCTTTTCCACACTGTCTATCTGTATAAATTCTGTATTGGCGTGTTCAAACTCTTCATTGAACCTATAAGGTGTTTACATTATTCAAACCCATGTTTGATTATGGCTGCCATTAATATACAGAGCAGATAATACCAAAAAAAGAAACTCTGACAGCTTGAAGACAAAACTTGCTAAAAAAGTCCACAGGGTGGTCTCCATCAGATCATAAAGTCATCAGATGTACTTTCATTATTATTCACTGGTGAGATCACTTGAACTTAGAGACTCATTCAAAGAAATGCTGTTTGATGCAATACCAACACTGTGTGGCATCAGCCATGAATCAATACATCACAATGTAAAACCCTAATTGTGTTTTCTTACATAGAATAATAAGACATTTTATGAAAGGATCACTGAATTAATTTTGAAAGATTTGTGACCAGAATATGTATGGAGTTAGGACATTTTGAATGTTGAATAGTTTCATGGAAAATATGTGTTTTCTCCGAAGTTCTTTTTTGGTCCGAAAAGGATGTAGGACTGTGTGTTAATACTGAACTTGGTAACGCAGCACGGGGAGTGTCTCCATCAGTTTTTCCTGCAAGTCACACCATGGTCTTAAATTAACAAATGTTCACATAAACAGATGTACTTTCATTATTATTAACTAGTGAAGTAATCCATAGATGCTTGAAATGTGTTGCAAGACAGTAAACGGGAATGTGGACATGATTCATTTCTTGTCACTCTTTACCATAAGTTATTTATTTTTAAAGCATTTTAGATTGATTTAAAAATTCAGCTCTTGAGGCAAAAACTGTTGACCCCTGCTGACCCCCTATTTGATTTGGCTAAGTTTGCAGTTGATCGCTTGCGGAATTGGACATTTTACAGTTTTACAGATACAAAACAATCACATCACAAGGCAACTTTCTCTGAGGAAGATTGTGCGGTACCACTGAAAGCTCCAGAAGTTCAGAAGTAAAATGGACCCCGTGGTGAGATTGTTTCGTCAACTGCTGTTTCCAAGACCAAGAATTAATTTTCAGTTTTTACCTCTGACATTACTGACACTGGGAAATGCATGTGTGACAAAGGGTTCATCAAATCGCAACTAAAATGTCCATTTACTACCTTTTTCTGAGCTTTCAACCACATCTAATGGTCATCATCTTCAATTGGAGCTGGAAAGTCATGGGAAACTTGTTGTTGTCTTACTTCTTTTAGGTTGTTAAAACAACCTTTTCCACACTGTCTATCTGTATAAATTCTGTATTGGCGTGTTCAAACTCTTCATTGAACTTATAAGGTGTTTACATTATTCAAACCCATGTTTGATTATGGCTGCCATTAATATACAGAGCAGATAATACCAAAAAAAGAAACTCTGACAGCTTGAAGACAAAACTTGCTAAAAAAGTCCACAGGGGTGTCTCCATCAGATCATAAAGTCATCAGATGTACTTTCATTATTATTCACTGGTGAGATCACTTGAACTTAGAGACTCATTCAAAGAAATGCTGTTTGATGCAATACCAACACTGTGTGGCATCAGCCATGAATCAATACATCACAATGTAAAACCCTAATTGTGTTTTCTTACATAGAATAATAAGACATTTTATGAAAGGATCACTGAATTAATGTTGAAAGATTTGTGACCAGAATATGTATGGAGTTGGGACATTTTGAATGTTGAATAGTTTCATGGAAAATATGTGTTTTCTCCGAAGTTCTTTTTTTTGGTCTGAAAAGGATGTAGGACTGTGTGTCAATACTGAACTTAGTAACACAGCACAGGGAGTGTCTCCATCAGTTTTTCCTCCAAGTCACACCACGGTTTTAAGTTAACAAATGTACTTTCATTATTTCTTGCAAGAGAGTTAAAGGTAACATGAAAATGATTGCCTTCATGGAAACACATAAATAATGTTTTATTTATACGTCTTTGTTTTCCCAAGGTTTGTGGATGGGGGTTGGGGGAAAACTTTACATTTTTCAATAAAAAATATGCAGTTTTAAATCATTTTCTACCTTTATTATTACCATATTTGTAACGAGCAGATAATAACTGAACAACATCAAAAAGCTTAAAAACAAAACTTGCTAAATAAGTCCACTGGGGTCCCACAACGACCATTAGACTTGGAAAAAGTCATCAATGTCACATTCATTTAGCTTAGGTGGTGCAGCCCAACACGTCTTGGGTGCAGCGCCTAAGCCTTATAATATAGGGGAAATCCTGACATTATACATGTAAGAAATGTGGGTTCATACTAGATTTAAGCAATGTATTAGTATTTGTATAAGTTATGAATAAACTCTTGTTCACCTTTTCATACCTGAGCTGTGGAATATCAAAGCCACACGAACCCTGTAGAGATCAGACCACTGACCAAGGACACACAACCTGTGTTGAACATGTGTTTGTTCTAGGTTCTGATCAGATGACCACAACAAGACTAGCTGTACTTTCATTATTATTAACTAGTGAAGTAATCCGGAGCTGCTTGAAATGTGTTGCAAGACAGTAAACGGGAATGTGAACATGATTCAGTTCATGGAAATTATTTTTAAAATCTCTTTCCCGTAAATTGAGGCAAAAACTGCGGACCCCTGCTGACCTCCTATTAGATTTAGCTAAGTTTGCAGTTGACCACTTGTCGAATTGGACATTTTACAGTTTTACAGATACAAAACAATTGCATCGCATGGCAACAGTCGCTGGGGGAGATGTGTTGCAAGACAGTAAAAGACAAAGTGGAAATGATTGAGTCTATGGAAATGTATAATTGTTATTTAAAAAATCCGTCGTTCTTTCCCATCTGTGAATCTTTTTTGGATTAGAAAGTCCAGCTCCAGGGTACCCTGGAGCATAATAAACAACACCTGAGCTGCTGACCCGCTGTTCAATTTGAAGACTTTTTGTTTTTTAGGAATATGCACCTTAAACATTTTGACACAGCTCCTCTACAATGCAGATGGACAAGATGGGTGGTAAAACAGGACCCGCATGAGGGTCCTAACTTATTTTAGCTAATATGATTCTTGAGAGCCTTTGGGGCTCCTGTAGATCTGCGACCACAAAGCACTTGCCCACTGTGCTCGGTTCGTTGTCCAACCATGGGAAAAAAAAGTCAACAAAACAATCTCATCACAAGGCAACATTCAGTGAGGAAGATCATGTGGAAGCACTGAAAGCACCAGAAGTTCAGAACAACAAAATGGAAGGTCCATGTTTGAGGTTTTTGTCAGCTGCTCCTTCCAAGGTCAAGAGTGAACTTTCAGTGTTTACCTTCAACATTCTTGACACTGGGAGCAGCATGTGACAAACTAATCTCAACTCAAATGTCCACTAACAAACTTTTTCTGAGCTTTCAACTGCATCTTATGGTCTTCATCATCTAATGGAGATGGTTCAGGTCAGCGCTCTACAGCTGAGTCACTAAAAACCTGCTGTAGTCTTACTTGTCTTTACTTCTCTACTTCTCTTATTAGCTTTAAGGTTTTTAAAATCATCTTTTTCCACAGTCTAACTGTATACACTTGGTATCGGCCTGTTTACACTATTCAAACCAATGTTTTTTATGGCTGCCATCAATATGCCACAACAGCGTTTTCCCTAGGTTTGTTTAAGATTTAGGTGCACTTTAGCAGGGGATAGAGAATCTTGAGATTCTTTATTGAAAAAAGTGCCATTTCACGATTGGAAAGTTAGAGAAAATAATATGCAAAACAATATCCTGACAGCTTAAAGGTGCACTATGTGATTTTGGGGAAGACATTTCATATCAAGTTCTACGTTGACTGATTTTTTTTTATGTCTGAACAAACTAAATAAACAAACTCTCTTTGTTTTCATGACTGAATAAACAAACTGATCTTAAAGGACAACGCTATTTCATACTGTTTTACTTTGTTTACATTTGGCGGACCCTGCCACCTTTCTAGCTTCAAACGGTGTTCTGGGGACCTTATTTTCCTCTGAGAACAGCTTGTTCAGTTATGGAAAAATAGATATTTCTGAGGTTTTTTTTGTTGTTTTTTTTGCTAAAGAAGTCCTCCATTAGGTCACAAGTCATCAGATGTACTTTCAGTATTATTAACTAATGAAGCTGCTTTTCATGTGTTGCAAGAGAGGAAAAAGGAAAAAGGAATGTGAAAATGATTGATTTCATGGAAATATATATAATAAATGTGTCCACAGTCATGAAAACTCCAAGCCACTGAAATGCTGTTTTTCTTTACTGTTTAATTATTTTTAATAATTGTGTATCGCTCACTTTTTATGTGAGAGTTTGGATTTGATCGTTTTTGTTCATGGGAAAGGCCGAATGTATTGCTTTTCATGCCTTGGACTAAAACCAGGGGTGTAACTTTAGATAAAATGGATTTGTAAATTGCATTTTCTCCCTCTCCCATCGCTCTCCGTCTGATGGTACTATAGTAGCCACTCGTCTCACCTTTTGTCCTTGCCCAGTCACACTGCTTTGGGTTGCTCTTTCAATTTACTTCCACTTTATCAGGCTAACCCAACTGGGTGTCTCTGCAAACACAACAAGCGTCATGGCTGCACACTGGGCTCCAGCGTTGGAACCGCTAACAAAACACCACCTAATCTCTGCCTTGGCCCGCTGTGTCCGTCCTGTCTGCCCACTTTCATTACTCAGGACATCAAAGCTCACTAGTTTTGTAGGTCACAGCTCTCACTGATAAGGGAGGTCAGGGTGGGTGCATGTATCCCAGGGTTCCTCTGCATTTTTTAAAATATCATTATTCATTTTGTGTTTTTTCTCTCTGGATTTAGAGATATATGGTTGTGCGCTATAGTATTTACTACTAGATGATTACTCTTCACAGCATGTGTGGATGGCTGGCAAAACAATCTCATCACAAGGCAACATTCACTGAGGTATGACTGAAAGCTCAGAACTACTGAATGGACCTTGTGTGAAGTTGTTGTCGACTATTTCCAAGGTCAAGGATGAGCTTTCAGTGTTTAATTCCAACATTATCTCTCCCAAGAAAATGTTTTTCAATGAAAAATTACACATTTAGATTGCTGTTTTATTTTAGATTTCTGCAAAAATTGGTGCATATCAATTTTTTAAAAATCTATATTTAATATCTATATTTTAAAATAAAATATATATAAAAAACTTGTAATAAAAAATATAACTGTGTTAATGTAAGTAATCACAATGGGAGGTTTTATGGCGATATCTATCAGTTAATTTTTTTTTATATACCTTATTTACCATTTTCTGTCTTTATTAGACTGTTGACCAGAATATGTGTGGAGTTGGACATTTTACAGGTGAAAAATTAACTAATATGATATAAATCAAACTATGTAATGGCCCCACTGTTTCATGACCACATAAAGCATTTGTGGACAGAAAAATCTCACCACAATTTACCTCATAATTGACATTTTTCTGAGCACTTTGTACGACTTTCATTCACCTTTTCACACCTGAGCTGTGGAACATCAAACCCGCATGAACCGTGTAGAGATCAGGGTCATGGGCTAAGGTCACATTACCATTTCATGGATAATATGTATTTGTCGGAGGTTCTTGTGGTCTGAAAAGGATGTAGGACTCTGGATTAAAACAGCACATCGGGCACATGGAGTGTCTTTATCAGTTTTTCCTCAAAGTCACACCACGGTCTTAAGTTAACAAGTCCAACATGTACACGCAAAAAGATATAGTTTCATTATTATTAACTAGTGAAGTAATCCAGAGCTGCTTGAAATGTGTTGCAAGACAGTAAACGGGAATGTGGACATGAGTCAGTTCATGGAACCGCATAAATATAGTTTATTCCATTTTAGCATTTTTTTTCCTTGATGTATTTTTTTTAAGAAGTAAAAGCAACAGCATGCATAATTTTTTGTCTAAAATGTATGATATCTAACAAATATATATCTTTAAAGGCTGTTTTGACTTCAGTCACACACCAAACTTTCCACTTTTATTCCTGTCTATATTCTGAAGTTTATTACAGAGGGGTTTGTTTATATATTGTTTATATATCATATATATCATTCATTGTCTGATTTACAGAACATTTGATTCTTATAAACATAGCAGAAATTGATAATTTTTTTTTATTGCTGCTATTTTATGGACTGATAAAAATAGATACCCAAAATTCCCTCTGTAAAAACTCTAATATGAAACAAAGGGTTTGAACCTGGCTTTATTCAATGTTAAGATTTCTGTTCTCCTTATGCCTCATTTGCATACTTATTCGTAAAAATTTCAGGAAACTAATAACACAAAAAAACAATTGTCGTGATGTAAATAATGAACTGGGGAAGTTTCATAGTGATAATATTAGTACATTTTTACCCTATTCACCATTTTTTGTTTAAAAGACGTATTGAATTTAAAGGACGAGCCAAAAATCTCCACTTAGTACTTACATACACCAAACTTTCCACTTTTATTCCCATCTATATTGTGAAGTTTATGACAGAGGGGTTTCCTTCATATATCATTCATTGTCCGATTTATATAACATTGTATTCCTAAAAACATGGCAAAAATTGATTAAATAAATAAATATCCCAAATTCCCTTTGTAAAAATCTTTGACTCTAATATGTCAACAAAATGAAACAATTAAGTTTTAACCTGGCTTCATCCAATGTTCAGATTTCTGTTCTGGAAATGTATGCAAATCAGTGCATTTTTAATTAGATAATGCCTACTTTGCATTATGCTAACATAACATTTCAGAAAACTTGTGATACAAAAAAGTAATTGTTTTAATGTAAGTGATCAGCTGGGGAAGTTTCATGGTGGAAACTATGAGTTTAATGTTTCCCCCTTTAAATTGAAAGATGAGCAGATTTTTTTTTCCTAACAGGGAACCTTGTGAACTTGTGCAGAACTGTACAACTTGCAACACTGTATGAGTCTCCAGTTTATAATACCTTTCTTTAATTCATGTGGAAGCCACAATTGTGTCCAATTACAGTCATGTCTGCTTTGGATCGCCTGCAGGTCAAGATCTGCATCACAAGATCACTATTCTGGGACAACTTTAATCCACCTGTGGCCAGAATTCCCCTGTTAATCCCTGAGTTTCCTGATGGTGAACTACATCAAGAAACAGATTAGAGGACTTTAACATTCATGTTCAGTGAAACAAACAGACCCAGTGTTGCCACTTTAGTGCCACAACTTGCACTTGTTATGATGCTTCCTTCCTGCTACAAAAACTAGACTTTGCTCAGGTTTAATCTTTTTGTTCATAAGATAAGTGTTGGTAACACATAAAGACTGTTTAAAAGCACTGTAAAGTGTATTTTTGTTGAAAGGTATGGTTCAGTACATTAGTTAACACATTGCTTTAGTTACTAGTTACTTTACAGATTTGGTGGATTGGAGCCAAAGAAATACATTCCTAAACTAGAATGGCAGTCTGCAGAGCGAATAACTCCACCAAGGCCTAACAGTTGCCTTTAATTCAATAAAGCCTAATCCAACACCAATTAAAGCATATTTCATACACCTGATTTTTTTCATCAAGGTCTGTGCATTATTTGATTATTTTTTTGGTTGAAAAACATCTCGCAATGTTAAAGAAAGTGAGAAAAAAATCTTGGATCCGCTCCAAAAGTAAATGGGGTCTATTCTGGACTGAGACCCGTCCTCCATGCAAGTTTCATGGGTATCCATTCAGTAGTTTTTGTGTAATCCTGCTGACAAACCAACCAACCAACCAACCAACAGACACAGGTGAAAACATTGCCTCCTTGGCAGAGGTTATGAATTTATTTTATGAACAATCAGATTTTGATCTGATACCAGAAAATTGCTCAATATAGGATACGTAAACAACCAGGTGGGTAATTGGTTGAACCATAATATACAGTATATACATACAGTACATGTAAATATATATGTATAATTGACTAAGTACATTTGTTGCCAGAAAATTACTTTTGATACTTTCAGACTTCAACTCAAGTACGATTCATATGGATGACTTTCGCTTTTACTAAAGTAATATTTTAACACACAATCTTGACTTTTGGGTACTTTTTACAACACTGATGAAGAGCTATAGCTGCCAACCTTTAGCATTTCTAAACCAAAGCAGGGTTGTGAGGGTCTAGCCCTTGAAAATTTTGAGATTCAGGAACTGTGTTTCCTGCATTCTGCTGACTTTTAAAGAATGAAAATAAATTCTCAGAATACAACTCAGTATACGTCGCCCTCTAGTGTAAATCTGACATAAATCAATATTTAGCCCTCCTCCCCAGGATGTCTGAAATTTGTTTAAAATATTCCTTCTCCTCTACATTTCTGTCCGTCTCTCACACACTAAAAGGGGAAAAAGTATTAAAAAATTGTCATAAATTGTAATACTGGAGAACTGTGACCCCGAGAGGAAACCAGGAGAGGGCAAAGAAAATCGTGAGGTTAGGTAAGTATGCGAATAGTTGCCAGTAAACCATGTCAGCCGTAAATAGTTACATAAACAGCTTTAAACTGGGAGACAAGTTGTACCAATTTAACACTGCTATATTATTTTTGACATGTTGTGGAGGGTGTTTCAGTCCAAGGAAAATTAACATTTAACAATCCTAGGAACTCACAAAGATGAAACATGGTGCTCTGCTGATCTCACCGCACCTGTAATTTTCATAGTCCCTTACGAATCAGGCCACAAGCACAGAAGCGTTCTGACCGATTTGAACAAAGTTTAAAATGTAGTCAAATCTTTTCGCATGTTGGAAGATTTATGCAAAGAATCGTAAAAACTTCCTAGAAATGTACACTCAGTTCAACCTCTTCCATGTTCTTTCCCATTTCATTGTTGAATTAGGTCATCCGTCACTCTGCGGCCGTTCATCCAGCTGCCGTGACTCTCTGATCTGTCTAACTGCTTCTCAGTGTGACGCACTAATCACACAGAGTAAAATGGGGAGTTTGAGTGGCTTTGTTTCCATTTCTTCACTTTAAAAACTGAAAAGAGACATGTAGACATGGGACAGCAGGCAGCAGGAAATTTAATTGGTGGACAGAATTAACAAGGAAGTTCCTCGTCACCCATAGTGGAACTGCAATGGTAACATGTATTAATACACTTCACAATAATATTGATAGAAAGAATTAAACAGCTGAAAATAAGCGCAGAATAAGCCTTATTTCAGATCAATAAACCAGATGCTGATTACGCCTTTAAACAATGAAATATTGTTCATATAATGAACCTCTTGTCACAGTGCTTAGATATGGTTATTTATCTAACTTAACATTCCCAATAGCTGATTTGACAACACACAGCCAAAGTGTAGGCATGATGATGTAACTAAGACAGCAGAGTTAAAACAATTAATCAGGGAACAATCCCGTCTAAGAGCATGTCCAGAACATAAAACTCAGGGGGAAAATATTTTGATTGGAATGACATGTCTGTGTCCTTTTTCATGATGCTACATGTTGCTCAACTTTGGGAGGTTATCATCAAAATCACATCTCTGCTAGCGAAAGAAAACTCTAATCAAAGCAGGAAATTACCCTCATTTTAAAGTTGATCAAATCAATTAAAAAAAAAAATTAAAAAAAACATTCAGAAAAAAAAAACAATCATTGTAAAAAAAAAATCTAGCTATGACAAAAGGATATATGGAACATTTTCTTCGCTGATTACTGAATCAAAAATAATGTACATACTTTATGTGGAATGACTGAATAAAGACACAACATCAAACAATTTATAGATTGGATCTCCGGGAGCAACAGTTGTGTTTTTTTCCTACACCGTTGATACTCATCAGTTCTGACATTTTCCACCAGCTTTTTAAATGACGTGATGTAGAAATAAATGTACATGGGGCAGGTGCAGCAGTCTGTATTGTCTTTGCAATAAGAGAGAGAAAGAGACAGACAGCAAACATGAGAAATAATGTACAGACATGGTCGGGCGGCCAGTGCTGCGAGTCTCTCTGAGCAGATGCACTGACCGATGTAATGGCACAACATTTGAATATTATACAGAGAAAGCGTTGTTTGATGATTTGCATTTGTTTGTTAGAGGAGGCAGGTGCTTGGGCAATAGTTAAAGACATTGAACAGAATTGCATTATGGTCTCTAGAATCATTTTAAATTAGTGTATTCTCGTTTTCCTTCATGGAAAAGGAAAACAGACAGAACCAATATACAGACTTTTGCTGTAAACTCATTCTGAAAGCACCACACATATTTTGCAACAGGAAGAGCTGAGGAGTGAGACGTTGTGATGTGAGACGACAGATTTAGGATATCATTATATTGTGATGTGGCCTGGGTGTTGTCTTGTTTTGTTCCTGGTTTTAAAGGCTGCATCACAGTCAAGCGATGTAATTTTATGAACTTACCAAAATGTTCTTCTTGTTCTAATACTCGCTTTTTACCACATAGTCAACATATTCACATTACTGATGATTATTTATCAAACTCTCATGCACCAATAGTCATCCCTACAATATTGTTGCAATATCGATATCCAGGTATTTGGTTAAAAATATCACGATATTTGATTTTGTCGCATAGTCCTAGCATTTATGAAGTACTTTAGAGGAGATTTCAAAATATGCAATATATTAAAAAAACCTCCCAACCATCGCTTGTAATTGTTGAGATAACTACATTTAATTATAATTTTAAATCGTGACCATTTTACATGACTATCATTTTATTTTACCTAATAGATTATCTGGCATAACTGCAAAATTTTAGGAGTTTTATGTAACTGAATATTATATTACATTATTTAAAGTTTTATCAACTTTTTCAAGCTTTTTTTGTTTTGTTTTTTGTAATGGCTTTGGCTATTTTAGCCTGTTGTGGTACACAGAATCTTCCCTGTTATGTTTTATCCTTTTCGTTTGATATGATGTCATTATAAATGAGGGTCACTCCTCAGTGTTCTCTCAAGTATAAGTAAAGCTTGATGGATTGCTGGAGTGCCACAGGAAGGAGTCCCAAAACCTGGAAAATAATTAGCTTTTTTGTACTTCTGGCTCCCTTGTCCCCCTCAAAAGTCAATAGCTTTTGAATTGGTTTTTGGTTAAATGCCTGAAATAAAGTCTGTGGTTAAGACAAGCTTAGGAAATTTGAACTTTTGGTTTTACGACATAAAATACGTCACTAATTACCCCACATTTGAATTATAAAGCCTTCATGTGGTAACAAAATGCGGTTGCTTACAAGTGGCTAAATGAGACGACAGAAGTTGTCGGGGACATTAAACGAGACTTAAATGAGACTCATCTACTCACTAGACCATTGTAAATGAAAACCAGTTATCGCATTTATGCTTCAAAAAACATGAAAGTATCACAAATTTGTGTTTGCCACAGAGCTTATTTTCTGCAATAATATCATAGGCTTTTAGTCAAGGGAGCCAGGGCGAGCCTAAATTTTTTTTTAAAATAAGTCATCCTTGCAGCAGTCTACAGCCTAAAAATATCCAGGTATTATTTCAAGGCCATATTACCGAGCACTATTTTGTAAGTGTCGTTAAATCCGGGAATAAAACTGAACATGCTAACGCGTGCTCTTTGTTGGTGTCAGTTTTAAAGCAATAAAATGTATCTTTCTGGCAAGAGAGCTGATGGAGTCTCATCCTCGGGTCATCAGATACTGACACTTTGGGCTGGCAAACGCACCAACCCCTGACATCAGCATTTGACAATCTGGAAATGAGACGTAACAATCAACCATCTTTCTCCAGAAAGTTATTCATACTCAAACTATACTACATCATTTTCTTAAACAACTATTAGCTTCTATTAAGGTACTAAGATTGACAACACTGTTTGGACTGAATGGTAATTGCATCTTATTCAGTTAGGCAGGCAAGTAAAAAAAAAAAATGATGGCAGCTCTAATACGAGCTAAGCATGGTACATCACACAGGACTGCATGCAGTTTTCATGACATGGAGTCGGAACAGAACAGACATTCCCTGAGCTGAAGGGTTCCTGCGCATCAGACTTCAAGAGTGGGCATCATGCAGTGAAGATGTTCGCATCACAAATGTGTCAATTTTAATGTTTTTTGTGATGCTATTAATTCATCGCTTGCATGTAAGCGATATGCAGTTAGTGTAATGCAATCCTTATGTACGGACATAAAAATTTAATAGGACATTAAAACGAATTTAGCTCATTAAACATAAACAATGTCTAATGAACTGTACATATTGATGGTAGAATCGGATGCAAAAGACAAGCGTGACATAAAAATGCAGTTTTTTTTCAATATTTACTCATCAGCTGCTTTGTTTTTCATGTCCGAAAAAAAATATTAAAGGGTTACTCTGCCAATTTTATACATTAAAGTGTGTTTACAGGTCTTGGGGAGTATTACTGCATATGTGAAAAAGTAGTATAAAACTTTTTGTGGCTCCAGAGGAAGCTGTGTGTAATCTGATAAATTGGCTACATTGATGTCACTCAGTGGCTAAGTTGAATTGTGGGTAATGTGGGCGTCGGGTTTGAAAAGTGCGATATCTTTGGTTCTGCTGTATTGATTTTGATCATTTGTTTTTGAAATTGTCCATACTGAGTCCAAAAATGTCAGAATAATTGATAATGGTCGATGCTAGACCAGTGGAATGCTTTTCAAAACCAGGAGCCTACATTACCCACAATGCAACTTAGTCACTGAGTGACATCATTTGAGGCAGTTTATCAGATTACATGGAGTTTCCTCTGGAGCCAAAAAAGGCTTTACACTACTTTTTCACATATGCAGTAGCACGCCTCAAGACCTATTAACACATTTTATGGTGTAAAATTGGCAGAGTTGCCCTTTAAGGAAGTAAAAATCTGAATCAACAGACTGAACAACATGATGGTGAGCAGAAGCGTGTAAAATGAGCTGTCAGCGAGACTGACACATATATTGCAAAAAAAGCGTGCAAGTTTGCCATGCAGCCAGTGATTAGTGCTACTGATAATGACAATGTATCAGAATTAGTTTGAAAAGACATGTTTGATACGAAAAGCACCTCTAGTCATTGGTGATGTACAGTACTTAATCCCATTAAACAATAGTTCACATAACTCAAAACACGAGTGGTGGTTTGTGTTTCCACTGGTGGACTGAGAAACTTCTGCAAGCCTGTTTCTGAGAAGTTAACTTTATTGCACGCATTATCAATAAAAAAGCTTTTTTTCTCTTCTTTCCCACAATTTTTCTCTACATCCAAAACAGGCTTGCAGGATGTTCTTCCCTTTGCAACACACCATGATCACTACAACATTTTTGGGGAATAGCTGGTTGTTTTATGTGACAACCCGGGACTATGTGCGGCACATTTAAAGGGTTAAAAACCACAGATTGCAGTCAGATCTCTTGTGATCATTTACATATGGTATTATTATTGTTTTCCTCAAGTATTTGTGAACTATCGCCTTTGGTCTTGCCCATGCAACCCCCTTTAACTTCCAGAAAGCTCTTGAAGACAAGATAAAGTAAAGCAAACTTACTTCATTCATACCTAAAAAAACAAAGAGAACAAAACATGATCAGTACTCTCCTTCACAGTCTACATGTATCCCTATGGTACACATTAGCGCCAACACACGTATTTGGACATTATTCTACTTTATTCACATTATATTACAATCATAGATATATGACACTTGTTGGGGGAAAGACTGAATGTATCGTACATTATTTTCATTCCTGAAAATTGTGATTAAGAGCCAAATCTTCACGATACAATCACAACTACTGTGGGGTTGCTTTCCTTATTGTACAATTATAAAACAAATGCACAGAAAGGGGGAGAAAGAGTCACAGAGTTGTTTGAAACATTATCAATATGTCCTGATATATAGCAGAAGAACATACTCTAACCCGAAGATAGTGTCAATATGACTTTATAATGATATACACAGACTGAGAGAGAGAGAGAGAGAGGCAGAAAGAGAGATTAAAGAGATGACGGCAGGGAAGAGAAAGGCAAGAGACAGTCCAACCTCCACCCCAGAGTTTAACCACCCCCACCTCCCTCAATAACCCTAGTGTCGTACTTTTCCAGGAATGTAGTTACGGTCAATGCTTTCCTCTTGCAGAAACATGTGAAGACAGCGCTCGTTCTGGGCCAAGGGGTGACCTGCAATTCTACAGATACGTACACACAGACGGACAGACATAAGGTTAAGCCGTGTGAAGGGCTTAACATCTTTGGTAATGTCTGACTCTGCTAGATAAGTGGATTTCTGTTTAGGCTCACACAGTTTGTGGCTAGAAAATACAGCTTTAAATATGATTTACACCTAAAAACATAGTATGTACTTTAACGTATACCCCTATCACACTGGACAAAAGTCCCACTAACATCTGGCTTTCATCTTATATGTGAATAAGTATAATCAGCATTTACTCCTGTTTCAACAGACTTGGGTATTTAGCTGCTCTGGGGTTTGATAGGCTGTGATGGAAACACAACACCCAGGTGAACACGCTAATATTCGCCCCTCTTCAGAAGCAATTATACTGTATGATGTGACAGGTGTAGAAGTTAAGGCTGCTGGCTTGTAAGTACTTTTCCATCTGTCTTTGATCAAGCAGCACTCGAACATCACTCAGTTGACACCGAGTTTGATAGAGACTGAAGCAAAAGACATTTAAAAGTAACCGTTGTTCATGGCTTCCGTGCTCGTCAGCTTGCAAATTTTGCTGTCATCTGGATGAAGACTGATGAGGATTATGATTTGCTCCTTACTATTAGTAAAATATCAGAAAATGTTGAGGCTAATTATTTTAAATGGTTTCAATTAAAAAAATTGCAGTATCGACACTATCGACTGTATTTAATCTTTTTTTTATTCTTCTCTCTGACAGCAACTTGACACATGCACTTCTGAAGTGCCTATTTAGTCCCACCTCCTCCAGAAGTAAATTGACTTGGATGCTGTTGCGCTTAACAGACAGCAGCCTTGTTATATTTTTTTTCTAATAAAAATCTGAAATGTTATTCCCTTATCGTCGCGTCAATTGTTCCCTGTGGTATCGAATATGGATATTTTTAAAAAGGTATTGTATCGAAGTTAGGAATTCCAGTATTGTGACAATACCACTTTCTACTGTTCCCTGTTTTTACGCTGCATTCGTGATGACGAATGTGGCACAAAAGACACAAAAAAAAAAAATCAGAAAGGCAAACTTGTCTCCTGGCAATGTGAAAAAGTCTAACACCAAAAGTGGTATTAGGACTGTTGAAGTGACTGACCTGTTGATGAACTGCTCCAGGCCCATTCGCCGCTCCTCAATGAAGGACTCATCAAAAAGGCCCTCATCTGAGCGGAATGGCAACTGTCTCTTCAGGGCTTTGCCCGGCAGAGATGGTACTACAATCTGCAGGTGTCGGGGGTCAACACAGGTGATAGCAACAATGAAAATTATGAAGTCAAAAATCCACACCTGCTGTGCTGTAAGGTCAAAGCTGCAGCCATTTCTATAAATATACTAAACTCACATTTTCATTTACTATCAACACAGAGGACAAACCTACAGTGTAATCATACTGTTTACTTTACATGATCATCCATGTAGGGCTTCTATTGTTCTAAATGCAACACAAACATCGTCACTCATCATAATCATAATTATTAGTTTGTACCCACCAGCCTGCTTAAATGATGATCCTGAACCATGTCATTATTGTGCACTCACCTTACTGTCTCTTTCCAGCTCATTCTTTAACCACTCAAAGTCACTGTATCTTCTTCTCACACAGGAATCCTTCAGTTTGAAAATGGGAAGGTTTGTCTACACAAAAAAGAAGAAAAAAAAACACACAATATAGCCACTGATTTAATCTACATTCAATCATTACGGGTTAGGGTTAGTTACTATCATGACTGAGTGCTGAGGGTATTGTAGAAGTGCCTTCAGAGACAAAGGTGTGACATAACATATCTCTTACTGCCATATTTTGACCAAATTATTGTGATACAAGTCAAGAATTAGACTAACAAACTAGTCTAGGGTGAGAATTGTTCTTTTCCCGTGTAAATCTCTGGTGGTTGATTATTTTATGGGCAACAGATGATTTAGATTTCATGTCAGTAAATAGGGAGAAATGAGCGTGCCCCAATGGTCCGTGCAACTGATGGCGGTGATTCATACAAGTTTCGCTCAGTGTTTTTGTGGTTATTGAGGGGGAGACCCTTTAACATGACTTCCCCATGATTCACTGCTGTAGACAGTGTGAGTGGGCTGTAATGAAAAATGTGTTCCTGTAAATGTTGGCTGGTTTGCTTTGGTCTGTCTAAAGTTGTGAGTCAGCACTATTTAGATATGTAAATGAACAAAAATTAACATTGATTAGTGGACTTCACCTCCGGGGTTGCCATGTTTGTTTATCATAAGTGACCTTGAGCTTGTTTTTCTGCAAAGTCGCTTACAAATTTTTGCGGGTTGCATATTTTTTGGGCTTGTTTCCCAAGTGTAGCTGCTTCTTTGAGCTTGGTCCCATGTTTCCTGCCTACCCTGTCAAATGAAGCTTAAATGCTATAGTTTGACATGTTTTACTGTCAGTTTACAACGCTGTTCCCTCCGCCCCTCCCTATCCCCCATACACAACACAGACACGGATGACATTTTAAAGAAAAACAGTGTGATTATAAAAGGTATTTTTTAGCTACCGAGCTAACAATGCCAGGGACAGGGTGGGCGAAATATGGGAGAGTGGGAGTAAGAGACTGTGTTGAAGGACTGGATTAGACGTCCTTAGATGGGGCATTCAAAGGCATTCTGCAGATACTGTAAGTTTAGTGTGAAAAATTAAGCAATCATGCAGATCTTCTTCAACATGCCAGTTTTCATGGGTGATAATGCAGTAGCCTACTTGATAAAGTGCAGTGATATGATTAAAATCCCAAATACGAGGTTATTCAGTGACATTTGGCCCGCTCATTATATGCAATTTAAAACATATCAAAAAGATGTCGATCCAACGTCTCTGAAGCCGTCCAGTGGACAGCCAGAATGAAAGATTTTTTGGACGTCTTTTCAATGTTCACTATTGATGTCCAAGTGACATCCTTACAGGGTTCAAAGTTTAAGTTTCTACAATGAAGTTTTGACATCTTTTCAACTTCAGTCAAAGACGTCTAAAAAGTTTCTTGTCGCTCAAAATGAAAGTTTTTCTGATGGCCAAATTTTACTCCATGCAGCAAAAGCTGCAGAAGGAGTTTGAGCCGTGCACTCTACCAGGAGAGCTATTAATCAGCTTTATTACAGACCATGTTTTGGTCATCCAACCTTCATCAAGTAGGCTAATATTCCAAGTTCTTTAGACATCTGTGACTGAAGTTGATGCCAAAAACTACATTGTAAAAGCTTTAATTTTGAACCCTGCAAGGATGTCACCTGGACATCACTGGTGAACGCTGAAAAGACATCTAAGACAGGCGTCATCTTTCATTCTGGCTCTCCAATGGATGTCTTTTGGATTTGTTTTTGCAGAGTGGGTTAGGGTTTTGTTTTGTTTTTTTTGTCAAAGCCAGGTCGCTTCTTTTGGGCTTGTTTCTCTCGCCAAATCTGGCAACACTGCTCACCTCTGCTCCAAAAAAACTATCACTCAGTGGCTGTACACCTGCATGAGATCACGAATGTTATTGGCAAACTGTCCAACAAGTAGAGATGCACAAAACACCATGAGTTTCAGGAGCTCTTGTCGAGACAAGCCTAATAAGTCTCAATTACGCAATCCCAGCTTTAGCATAAGCTTCCTGAAAATGTGGCTCTCAAACTCAGCTGTGTCAGGGATTTCACAGCCTGTCCCGCTCGTACAAACTTAACTGCCAGTTGACCAAACGAGGAAGTTAAACGTGCCACACCTCTTACTATGAGTGCAATTGTTCGTATATTTACCATTAAATAATGAGAATTAAAAACAGGCGACACTGCAAACCACTTCTCCCGTTTCCATACAAACATCGACATTGTTAGCATTACCATTTGTTTAGCTACGTCGCTAGCGTTTTCACTCGCCTCATGTTTACTGAGCAGTAGTATCGTTTCTTGTATGTCTGTTGACGTCGTCGACCGACCTACTTTCACATCTCTATACGCTGGTAATGTTAAATTAGTCCTTACTTTCTTGCCAGGGAATATCTAAGCGCCAGTAGCGTTTAACGTTAGCTTCTAGCTTCGCTGTGTCTGCTGGGACTCTCGTGATGTTTCATTGCGTTTCACAGGATTTAGTTTGTTTTAAAAGACTGTAACTTTAACTCTAAACAAGTCACATGGCTGAAAACTGTATGCATGCTCTCACCACGTACGGTCACAAAACTTCAAGCTAGTTACACGCCAACCTTGCTGCTTAACCAACTACATCAAGCAGCCTCTGGTAAAAAAAAAAACCCACACTTGCAGGCCGCTGCCAATCCCCGGTGCTTGATTTTTACTGGCGCGCCATCTTGAGCCACTCCAAGCGCCGAATGTCAACGTCACAGCCGCGTCCCTGCGCTGACTCCGGCACAGCGGCTAGGTATGCTAACTGGCTAGCAACAACACTGTAATTACCAGTTAGCCTAGCGAATAAAAGCTAATGCTGCGAGAAAAAAAAAGGTGTTGTTTTGGCTCGCGGTTTCGGACACCTACCCGCATGCGAACTTCGTAAGTTGTGTACCGGGTCCGTCCAACTCCAATGGTTTGTGGATCATAAACGTCTATTTCCAGAAAATTGCTGGGGGGGCCGTAAGCATCCAGCAGGTCCTGGGGCTTGGAATTCAACCGGCGAGTGTCGGCCACCTCTGACATTTTGTCGGGCTGTAATTTTTTTGGACGACCAACGGCGAATTCAAACCAACTAAATGCACATTAAAATCTTAAATCTCATCTGAAGACATCAATTGATTGCGATAGCTGATCGGTTCAGCTAAGGAAGTAGCTGACTTGTGTATCTCTCTCTCTTCTTGCGGGGGCCAGCCGCCCTGCGCCCTACCCTTCTTGAATCTGAAAAATGCGTTGACTCAGTTCCGTGCTGTGCGGGACACTGCGCTCCCTCTAATGGGCAATGAAGATAAGTGGACGGGGCAGATTGAACTAGGTTACCCTAATATCATGTACTGTTGCACACATTTATTATTTATTTAGATTTATTTAGCACACAGGAAAAAAAATAAAGCAAGACTGCACAGCTGAGATACAGATGTTGGACACAAACATTAAAATACAAGTATAAAAACAAAAAACAAATTTAAAAAGTACATTCAAATACAGTAAGACATTAAAAATTAAAGGAATATAATACACAGATTATTATGTTAATCTTGATATCAGCACACTAGATCACCTGAGTATTAGACTATCAGTAGTGGTGTCACTATACATAGTAACTAATGGCTTTATTGATGCATAATAAATTATTCAGCAATGCTTTGTAGATCAATTGCAAGAGCTTAATTAACTATAATGGCACTCAGTAGAGTGCATACCTCCACCAAGGCCCGACAGTCGCCTTTAATTCAATCAAGCCGAATCCAAATTCAAATAAAACAAATTTATATCCGCTAGATTTGTGTTTTTATTTGGATCTGCATCAAATTATAGCTACTCACTCATAGACACCAGCCACCTATATACGCCAAAAAAAAATCATCAACATCCATGCATTGTACCCTGTGAAATTAACAAAAACATTGAAAAACACCTTATCTCACAATGTTAAGAAAGTCAGAAAAAAAACAATCATGGATTCATCCTTTAATCCAAAAGATAAAGAGGTCTATTGTGTGCTGAGACTCATTCTCATTCCAAGTTTTGTAGAAATCCATTTGGTTTTAGCAAGATTTCTGTAATCTCGCAGACAAACCGACAAATGAACGGACGAAAACATAAACTTCTTGGCAGAGGTTAGAAAGTGGTACCTGAGAACAATAAATGCTGCCTTCCTAGACATTATACATTGTGTTAGTCGTCAGTACTTTACAGTTAATATAAAGAGTCATATCTCAAATATCATCACATTACTATTAAGGTGTTTTGCCCAACATATTGGGATATTCCATTTTATCAATGTCAGTTATCGATAAAAATGCAATTTTCCTGAAAGTATTTCCCCTTTTTAAGTTGACCTAACTTTCAACCAGCTATTGAAATGCTTCCCTGAAATAGCCAAAGAGAAGTGAGTGAATGATATCATATTTCAGAGTCTGTAAATCATATACCCAGTGCAGAATATGAACTAGTCTCCAATTTAAGCAGAAGAATAAAACTTCAAAGCTGAAAATAAAGCTGCAAAAGTTTTTTTTAAATTGTTTTTTTGGCCTTTGTTGATAGGACAGCTTCAGAAAGATGACAGGAAGCAGGGCAAAGCCTCTGCACATTGGACCCGTTCTACCAACTGAGCTGATGGGCGCCCCAAGTCAGTGAGTTTTAAGAAACATTGGATATTATATTCCTCATGCAGACTTTAATATATTCACTTGTCATAAGTAAGTCCGTAATGTGAAAGATTTTTCTCTCATAATAAACTATGTTTTAGGAGTAACTGATGTGTTTTTAGAACATTTATTGTTGTTGTTGTTAACCTTAAACCAGACGTTGTAAGGGATTAGAGGAAGTGATTGTTTTAAATGCCCTTTGTCTTATATGTGAGGGGAACTTCCATTGTGGTCCCCTGGTGTAATGAAACACACAGATCACTGATAAAGGTAGGACTCACAGTAAATATAGGTCATTTATCCACTTTTTTGATCCTTGGTCTTGATTATAAACCTTAGGTAAAAACCCAACCGTGCCTGAGCTGCCTCCTAAACAGAAACCTTCTCCGCCTCCTCAGATGAGACAGACACTGTGGAGGTGGAAGAGGAGCAGGAGGTAGACAGGTCTGACCCGTCCAAAGGGATGAAGACGGAGCAGTCGGTTTGGTCGGTCGTGATGGAGGAGGTGGAGCAGTCGGAGCTGTCGCTGCTGGACTGGGAGACAGGAGAGTACTCGCGGACGGGACAGACATGCTCATTGTAGTTAGGGTAAAAACTCTCAGACTTCAGGCAGTTGGACCCTTGAAGCCATTCCTTTAAAAAAGAAGTTGTAGGCTGCTGAATGTACACTCTGTCTTCTCATATAATCCTTTCAGTGACTGCCTAAAAAAAAATACAAATGTTCTGTGCACAGAGCTCTGGATGCTACTAACCTCTTTGAAGTTGAAGGTCGGCTTGGGAACAGGCACAGGCATCAGGATGAATCTGACCCTGTATGGAAGGAAGGCACATTTTCACTCTTAGACGATCAACAACAACTCACGTTTGTTATGTTTGTTCTCAACTCTTGTGCTTGTTTTGTTTTTGATTCTGCTGTACATGACCTCACTAGCATCTCGTGACGACATAATCTCTCAAAATGTTTTGAATTACAAAGTGCTTTAAACAAACAGCGTGCCATTTCTGCCACTAGGGGTCTCTCATCAAAACAAAACAAGAGACATAAGTAGCGTGAAATCATGAAACCTATCTGGTGTGACTCAGGTGGAAATGTTCATCGACAAACTATAATTCGCACAATGTTTGGTCATGTTCCTTTCTCACTTTTTGATTCTTTCCAGGATGTTATAGCAACATTCGACCACATGAAACACATCGTTACCTTGAGTAAATGTACAGATTTCTCTGGTTTGAGCTTTGGGATAATGTTAGTGCCCAACTCAAGAAAATATATAACATTGTCTAGTTGTTTTGATGCAGAAATGTCACAATATCTTTAAAAATGTGGCTTTTATTCCCATCACCACTTACATTTACTCTCCCTTTAAAATTCACATTTCTACAGCATAATGCTAACAGCTGATAACAGTTTGATCAGGAACATGTTGGTGGTACTAAAGAAACTACCAGGATTTACACATGACATAGGTGCCAACTCACCTTTCATGGTGCAGCAACATCATGACCATTAGGATGAGGGTGAGAGCACCCAACACATACATCACTGGGGTCCACACAGACATTGAACCATCCTTTGGAGGTAATTTGACTGTCAGGTAGAGAGAGAGAGAGAGAGAGAGAGAGAGAGAGAGGTGTATTGCAATGATTTCATAAAAACAGCAACATATAGGCCTACTCTGTGTTTCACAAAATGGTGAACCTCAGTCCATCCCTGCTTGTGAACCACCAAACTTGTTTGAAATATGTTGCTGGCATCAAATTCAGAATAAGCATAAATTTATAAAAAAAATCAATGAGGTTGATGACAGAAAACATTAAATATGTTGTCCTTTTACTGTTGTACTGTACTGTTTTGCAGATTGTCGCGTTGTTTGATATATGTTAAGATTGCCAGTAGTAGTACTGGCTGTGATAGGCTGTAAATGGGCTCTATTACATTTCTCGTCATGAAAGCTGATTTATCAACATGCATTGTATTTGGGAACAAACAAATAACAGTGTGTACCTCTACCAACACTATGCATTATTGTCAAACTGCCAATTCTGGCATGATTTTGATTTACAATTTAAATGTTTCCTGTTTTATTTTGTAGAATTCATCCTCATGTGTCTTGTTGTGACTTTCAACGTCCTGTCTTAGTCTTTTTTCTTGCCCCTTTTCTATGTACTCCTGTTTTATTTCTTAATAAGTCCCTATGTATTAAAGACTGTGTTTTCCCTGTAATCTTCGTGCGTTTGTCTGTTTCCCTGCGTCAGTCCTGCGTTTCCGTTCTCCGTTCCTGTTTTTTTCCTTGAGTCTCTTTGTCTACTCTTCTTGTTCTCTGCCCTCATGTTTTATGCAATTCTGCCTGTGTTCCCCCGAGTTTCATCCTGGTTTGTACTTTATTTAGTTTTTTATTTTCTTTAGTCTTTTGGATTCTCTCCATCTTGTTTTGTCAGTATTGTTGCCTGCCCTTTTTGTGGCCTGGATTTTAATATTTGGACGACAGTTCACGTTATTAAAGCTCGCTTTTTGTTTCTTAACTGTCATCGTGTCTGCATTTGGATCATCATCTTTTTGCAAAACCAATAACAAGTTTCACATATTCGAATTCATCAATGATCATAACGCTTAAATCTATTTTCACAGAACCTATGTTCATTTTTGAAGAAAGTATAGGAAATAAGTCATGAGACACATCTGGTCAAATTTTAGTCCCATTTAGGCATTCTAGCTCATAATAACTTTAGCATGTGACTGTATGATATTAGGTAATGATGCAGTTTCTATTGGTTGCTAGCAGAAATCAGTGATTACTTCATTCTTTTAATACAAACTACTCTAAGTTACTGTACATAAGCTTTATTCACAGCAGTCAATTTTGCAATTTTACCTGTGCTGTTGTTGTTTCCCCAGGACACAGGCTCACTCCAGTTACTCCAGATGTTAGATTCTGCACAGGTTTTCCCAAATTTGCTCCGCACCTGAACCTCATAAAGTGAACTGTTGGAGGGCAAGTTGATGCAGTAATTCTGAATCCCAGTACTGACAGGATCTGACTAAAATGGATAAAAACAATAAAAAAAGGTAAAGAAACATGAACAAAAAAAGATTATTAAAGATTGAATGGTAGCTTTTTTATTCCTTCAATTTCACCTACATTCCAGATCTTGTTATTGATCCTGTAGCGAGCTTCACTCTCCACACAGCCTGAATAACTCTGGTTCCAGTAAAACCACAGGTTGGCGTCGGTTTCCATCTTAACAGTCAGGTTGGTTGGTGGATATAACATGACTGGAGACAACACAGACCATTCAATGATAGAGAATATACAATGTGATGAAAAGGTAATGCCAAATGCTAACATTGTTTTTTCCTTGCCTAGAAAAAGATTATAGATCTAAGTTACAGTAATTCTGCACTAGTAGATATAAACAAAAATTCTTCCCATAAAATTAAACTGCCTCGCCTTCATTAATTGGTTTACTATTTTGAATAAAGCCTCCAAATATTATATTGCCCCCCAGAAGATAAGCATACCTTTTTCTTTAAGCTCATGCCGCTTCTCAAAAACTTTGTTGCCATGTTGCAGTTTGGTGTGAAATGTGCTGAACCTGTCGTTTCTGTTCAGATAGAGGTGGTTACATCCAGTGATTGTGCCGTTCTCTGACAGATAAGTGGTGCACTCACGGCAGTTTTTATTTTCGAACCTGCATAGAAATTACATTTAGTCATTCACACACAAGGCAAAGTATGCAGCAAAAAATGCGGTAGTGATCACTTAATCTTTCAGTCATCTGCCACTGGAATATTTGGGAAATGTTGTTGTTGAATTGACACAGAAAGGGTCACATATCCCATTGGCCTGGGGACAGGATAAATTAAACATATTACAATATGACAAGTTTTTCTTTTCTTTGTGATGTTCCTGTCTGTAATTTACTAAATTGAGATATTAGGGCCCATATTTATTTATATTTTATATTTATTAAACCTCTAAGGGGCCTTCACCCGTCGCAAAGTGGTGCACAGCGCAGCACAAGTGTCTTCAGTTTACAATGAGGTCCCTTAACTCCCTTAAGTGATCACATGATTAATCGCAAACAAGAAAAGGAGCATTTTAGTTAAAAAGAAATGCCATTAACAGCTTTTTATCATTTTTAAGTTTGAGGGTGAAAGTAAAAGTGAGGGATTTTGACTTTTATCTTTTATCAAGTCCAAAATGTTACCCTTGGCAGTTTGATCAATTCAGATGTCTTTACAAAATGTGTTTCATGGTTCGAATTTGCTCGGGTTAAAGTCACAAGTTATACAAACCAGCCGTAGAAGGTGTAATTGACCTCTGGAGTCCCCCGCTTATTCCAGGAACAGTGGACATATTCCATATGCACCACCAAACAGTCCACATCTGTCAGAGACACAATAGGGATGGGACCAACAATTCATGAAGAAAACTGAACAAACATCATCAGAGTGACACACACACACTCACACACAAGCTCGCACGCACAAACATACACACACACACACGTAGACTACAGTAATAGCAGTCCACTCACACACACATAACTAGGAAATGGTGACTCATGACATCATGGGGAATTTACAAAAAAATGCCCATAACTGACAGTTTAATTCAATTTATTATTGGAATTCAATTTATTATTTATTCAATCATTATTTATCCAATCACAATACAAACATTGTTTACAATATGATGACTTAATTATATTTAAAGACACATGTGCCATCCACGTCTTCTTTCTAAACTGGGTTTTATTTTTTCGGAAAGTTACCAAAATGATAATGGTGATAATGAAGATTTCTGTTTATTATAGATTATTTCAATACAAGAAGACAAGAAAGGCAGATTCACCCCATGACAACCAAATGTAAAACAATATGATTAGATCAGCAAGAAGCCCTTTAGCAAATTGAATAACTGCTCAGACAAATACAAATAGTTTAAAGACAGTTATCACTGATGTCGTAGTTTACCTATAATTTAAAAAAATGATTTGTTAGACTTAAAAAGGTTTTTACCTGGCGGTTTCTTGGCAAACACATGTCCTGTCAGACAGAGAAGTAAAAGCAGGCGAGTTGGCATCGTGGAACTTTGAAATAGGAAGCTTTCAGCGAGAGCCAGAGGTCGTCTACATCTGAGTTTCTCTACATTTTATAGTCACTTCCTTGTTCGCTGCTTGATTGTCGTGGGCTGCTTCCTGTCAACGGAAACTGATAGGGCTGTATATTCACATGACATGGCTGCAGACAGGCCTCATGCTGTATGCAGCCTATGTATAATGTAAAATAACACACAATTTTCTGATATATTTTATAATGAAATTTGGTGAAACCAAACACTACATTTATTTGTTCATCAATCCCAGTTAAGTTCTTTTCAAAAGTTGTATAACCAAATTCTTAACTTTCAAAAATATATCATTTAAAGTGAACAAACTGAATACCTTATGCAAAGTGGTCTGGCTGAGGCTGGGTCACAGGTGACCATGACATAAGCCTGGGTTCTGGGCCAGACATACTGATACAGCTGCTAAATCCAGGCCCATTTCATGTGCACCTGCATGAGCATGGCTGCCAGATCTGGACCACCTGTGGAGTGTAATTCATTGCTGTATGTGGGCCGAGTGTAAGTGGCTGTGTTGCCCGTCACTGGGTCGAACCGACTTTGCTATGTGGTGTGTGTTTGTGTATGTCTTTCTGTAAAAATGTGGTAATGTTACGTGAATCCATTTAGAAGTTATGCACCTTTATGTTATTGGCCACCACAGCCACTACCACACCTGCTTTTAGCCAACTGGCATGAACACAAACACTTTCACTTGACCTCCATGCCAAATTTCAGCCTCCAACGGTGAAAACTATGCCTGCAAAAGGGTGGGGAAATTTTTGTGGCCCCAGCAACTGACTTACAGACTGATAAAATCTATGGAAAATGTCTTGCCGGCCCATGCAGATAAAAATCTGTTTTGCAAATTTAGCTTTATAGCAGATAATAAAGTGGCAGTATGTTTCAACACTTTTAGAGTCACAAGGATATCTGACAGTTGTACAGCACATGCACAGTCAATGTCTGTTTCAAGGATAGCCATTACCGCTCTTTACTTTTTAACAAAAGAAAGATAAAGTAGAGAGAGAGAGCTGTAAGGTTTTTGGATGAAATGTGAATGCAATAGTTTACCAAATTCAAATTTCAAGATATTGGATGTTTCCACCAGCATATGAATGAACAATGTGTCAGAAAACTCTCATGTTGCCCCAATTAAATTATCTGTCAATCATTATTTCTACACTTATAACAAGCAACCAAGAGCTAAAATGTATCTCGTGCATGACATAGGCCTGTGCATGTCGCTTTCTGTGTGCGCTCCAAACTTGAGTTTTGTGGGTTTTTGTTTCCTACCAGAGGAAACCATGTCAAAAATAATGATTGAGTAGGTACATCTAGTGTGTACAACAGCACCCAGGCACATTTTCTAATCTTCATTGAATAATCAAAGATATGCTGATATTTTAAGAACCTATGTGCTGCAATTCTGGAGAAACTAACCCTCCAAATATGTACAAAGATTCACAGAGAAGAACACAAAATGCGTACAATGGCAAAATACACAATGCTGAAATAGGTTTTGTAATGTTTCCTTAGCACATAAACACGGTCATCTTCTGCCCACATCAGCAAAATTAATAATTTCATCAAGAACAAGCACCCAACCCCCATATTTGCGTCAAACCTTTAACTTCTCATTTGATCTCTGACTCAGTTGAAAGTCAGCTCATCTCAGCTCATTTCCAGTGAATCGGACATTGGGTTTTTTTTTTCTTGTGAACATCCTGTGGTTTTACTGCTCTTTTTCCTGTTTTGTGTCTTTTACACATGAACATGCAGATGAATTTTAGCTTTTTATCAGATATTGAAATTATTCAGACATGCTCAAATACCACAAAGAAGCTGAGGCTAAAACTACATGCAAATATTGATATTACATCAAAGTCAATCGAAAAAGCCCCACAGTGCTTAATTCACTGTTCATTGCTAAGGTAGAAGGAGATGAGTTATAAAATATAATTGAAAGTTGTAAGTCCAATATGGTGATGGCTGCCATCCAGGAATGCAGATTCGAACTTGTCCAGCACCTGCCCTATACCCCTGATTTGGCACCCTCAGACTACTACCTCTAACCCAAAATGAAGACGAAGCCATTTTGACAGTAATGATGAAGTTATTGCTGCTGTGGACCACAGACACTTTCAGACAGAGGGGGAATTCAGTGCTGCAGTACTGGTCAGTATGCGAAAACTGATGTTTTTTCAGCATTAAAGGATATAAAGCTATTCCAGTAGTAACCTAAAATAAAATCATAAACCTGAAAATTAGCACAATATTAATGTTACACAAGATAGTGGTTGATGAAATGTATATATGATTGAAAATCATATTTTAAATTCAACTATCCCTTTCAGTTTCATCGTTATCATGAGTCTACTTATTTTATTTCCATTTTATTTTACCTATATTTATCATTTATTTTATTGGGTTTTTGTGTCTGTATTCTTAGTATTTCCTGGCCGATTTCTTGTGCAATCTTGTGCAATGACAACAATCCCCAACATAGAAAGTGTCTATGAAAATACTATTGAAGATACTACTACTACTACTACTACTACTACTACTTCTACTAATATTATTATTATTATTATTATTATTATTATTATTAACTATAGTAATAGTAACAGAGTATTATATACAATGATGGCATGTAACTAAGTACATTTACTTAAGTACTGGAGTTTAACTCCACTACATTTTTTTGATAACTTTAGTTTCTAGTTACTTTACAGATTGCAGGCTGCATCAGAGTCAAAGTAGCACAATATTAAATGTATTTATTTTATCAGCAATCAGATAAAAAAAAACCAGAATCAGAATTGATAAATGAAAAATCGAAGGCTGAATATGCGGATCACTAATCAGCCAGGCAAAGAATCTGTCGACTGTTAGTATACAGTATGTACAGTACATGCATGTAAGTATATGTATAATTTACTTGTACTTGTACTTTTTATACTGAAGTACATTTATTGAAAAAGGTGTAACAAAGGCATAACAACATGGAACCAACACTGAAACAATGACAGCACAACAACAGGAAAACAAGACATAAACGTAGACATGATGGGCAAATGTATATACAATAAACAATTACAATTACTGTGATCAGCGATTATATTAGATGATATGATTAGAGTTCAGGATAGGGAGGTTTGGTAGGTGTGTGAGTGAGGAGAGAGGCCTATAAGTGGCAGAGGCTTGGAAATTTGGAAGGAGGGAAAGAAAAGAAAAGAAAAGAAAAATTGATATTATGATTCTAAATATCATGTTATTGCAAAAAGTAGGAGATAATGGTAAAATATATAGAGAGTAATACAAAAAAAAAGAAAAAAAGAAAAGATATTGTGTATATTTTTGAAGGGTGTTTTGAAGTGTCTTTTATTTTGAAGAACCGGAAGTCCCAGTGTTTTGATAAGGGCTGCGGAAGACGCTGTCATTTGCTCCCGTGTCGCCGCCGTCTCTCGTCCAAGCTGTAGTTTCCAATCAGAAAAAAAAAAACGATACCAATTAAACGACAGATGTGACCGTTTCACAGAAAGCCACGATGGGACTTTTACCGAGACGCTCTCCCGACGTCAAACCGTCGAAAGCGCTCCTGTTGCTGCCTTTTCTGTTGACACTCCTGCTCGTCGGGAGCCGAGGCGAGAGCAGTGCGATGGACAACGTCGCGACCGAGAGGATGGCTGAGGAGAGCCACCGACAGGACAGTGCCAATCTACTCATATTCATAATGCTCCTAACGCTCACCATTTTAACCATATGGCTGTTCAAGCACCGGCGATTTAGGTTCCTACACGAAACGGGACTTGCCATGATCTACGGTAAGACCACTAATGCTAGCTAGCGGTAATGACAGTCAGTGAGCCTGGCATGCTAGCTGGCTATGATGCAGCTAGCTCCACTAAATTAACCACTAAGCTAGCGTTAACTTGACAGCTTAGTCTTAGGTGTCAAGGTAGGCCTGCACGGGGGGAGGCTCCCTGCGTATGTACCAGCACACTGTTCATGTTAGCAGCTCATGAGGAGTATTATTTATCTAGTGGTAGTGTGTATGTATTGTTGACATTCAGCAGTAACCATAAGGAATGGGGAATTGGCAATATGTGGTCTTTTTGTTAGTTTGTCTTCTGTCAGTACATAGAAAATACAATAGGATAGGAGGTAATAATGGTAACAGCGTTTGATGGAAAGTAAATTTACTCAAGTACGATACTTAAGTGCAGGTTTGAGGTACTCGAGTATTTCCATTTTCTTCTGCTTTAAACTTCCAATCCAGTTTTTACTCACTACATGTGGTAACTTTAGTTACTAGTTACTTTAAAGGGGCACTATGTAGTTTTGGAGAGGAAATAGTTACAGTGTAAAACAAGTATTTTTTTCCACGACTGAATGAACAAGCTGTTCTCAGAGGAAAATAAGTATTTTTAAGCTCGAAAGGTGGCAGGGTCCGCCGATGATAAACAAAGTGAAACAGGATGAAACTGTGTTGTCCTTTAAGGTAAGTTTGTTTATTCAGTCATGAAAACAAAGAGTTTATTTAGTTTGTTTAGGCATAAACAAATTAGTCAATGAAGATATTTCTCTTCTGATTACAATTTTTAACCCTAACCCCTTCACTTAACACATTTGTTGTGTTCGAAATCGCCCCCTATCACGGATGTAGTGCACTATATAGTGTGTTTGCCATTTTGTAGTGTTGTTCGAATTCTCCGTGGCTGATTTCATCCACTATGTAGTGGACGACAAAATACCCACAATGCACCGCAAAATTGAGTGAACAAGCGATGTACACTACATTGTGGTCCCGTATCCCACAATGCAATGCTGTCGTGTCGGCGAATCAACAAATAGCGCCGTAAACGCCTAAGACGCCGTTCCCTTTGCCTCCGTCGGTGCCTGAGAACCAGGAGTTGGGCGAGCAGCATCCAAACAAAAACTGGTACCATTCTTTCATAGAAATAAAACAACTTTTTTGTAAGACAGTAGCCGATAGCTTACGAGCTAAATAGCTACTGACCACTAACGTTAATTCGAACGCGCTAGGTATCTTACAGCTCGTGCACAACCCCGAGCATTTACAGCTCATGACGAGGACACAAAACAGTAGCTGAAAAAAACAAACTCACACACAATTGATATTTCAACAGTTTATTGAGGAAAGAAACACAACTGCCATGAAATATATATATAAAAAAATATCTTTATACCGTCAGGTTTGTATAAATGGTGCTCGGCGTGCCCACTCACGTCATATGAGTATCTGGCGCATCTGCTGACGTAACCACGTTCAGAAAATTACCCGTGTAGTGTCCGAATTCTCCTCACGTTGTACCCTACATCGTGTACATGATGTAGTGCACTATATCCTATACACGATGTAGGGGATAGGGAGTGAGTGAATGAGTGGATGATTTCGAACACAGCCAATATCTTTTACTCAAGTATGACTTTTGGGTACTTTTTATTAGACTTGTAGCAGCAAATTTTTTTGGAAAATGTAAACCTATTCAAGTTGTAACCCAAAATAAAATAATGAACCTGACAATGAGCATAATGTCCTTTAAAGTTACACAAATCATATTTTAAAATCAACCAACCCTTTCAGTTTTTCTTAATTCATAATTCTACTTAATATTTCCATCATTAGCCCCTTAAACTAGTTAGACAGCTGCACCATCAGTCATATTCATTGTTCAGTGAGAAGCTGCTTTGATGAATCTGTTTATTAGATCATGTCTTCTTTCTCAATAAAGCCCATCGCTTTCAGAAAAATTAACTTTTTGTAAGACCACAATCTAATTAAAGTATTTAGCACACCCAGATAACTCAGAGCAGGTGTTTTAAGTAGGATATCACCCTATTTTGCTGCAACCTCAGATGATTTTACATACACTGGCCTTTAATTTTTTTTACGCTGCATTTTTTCCTCCCTGCAGGCCTGCTGGTGGGTGTGATCTTGCGGTTTGGCGTCCACGTGCCCCAGAGCATGAGTGACGTGATCCTCAGCTGTGCTGTCAACGCCAGTCCCGCTACTCTGCTGGTCAACGTCAGTGGGCGATTCTACGAGTACACTCTGAAGGGGGAAGTCAGCCGGGGCAAAGGTCACCAAGTGCAGGATGACGAGATGCTGAGAAAGGCAAGGGGGTTACAGATGGAGGGTTGAAGTGGTTGTGTTTGGTGTGTCGCTATCACCGAGCATATGAAATAACCAGCTGACAGGCTCTAAATTGCAGAAAAATATGTTTTATAGATAAATTGAAGGATTGTCAGTAGCTGAGATGAAATCTAAACATAATCTCTGTCTAGTAAATGTAAAAACATTGGCATTTAAATTATATGTTGATGTACTAGTTTGCATACACAAATGGAGACTATGGTAACACTAGTGTTTGGTAAGATGTGTCCGATTCAGCATGTGGGGAATTAACTTCGTGAAAATATTTATATAACCTCATAACCTACTACTGTCTTCAGGTGACCTTTGACCCAGAGGTGTTTTTCAACATTTTGCTGCCTCCCATCATCTTCCACGCCGGTTACAGTCTGAAAAGGGTAAGACGACTGACTATGCACTAATGGACTTGTCACGATAACTACTACGATACATTTAGAGTTGCAGCAATAACAATGATTAATTCAATCCCCAACTATTTTGATAAGCGATTAATCGGGTTGAGTAATCTGTTTAAGGTCAATTCAGCTTCTTAAATGTGCATTTTTTTCTGGTTTCTTTACTTCTCAATTACAATAAACTGAATTTATCAATATATCAATATCATTGTCATTTAAAGACCATTTTATGCCACTGATATAATGAGAATCTACTAGAATATTAATGTAAGTACATCCTTTCAAAGACCATTGATTATTTAATTCTTCATAATATTCAGACACTGAAATTGGAAGGTGAAAAAATATTAAATATCTAAAATAAAGAAACCTAAGAGAAATAAAACAACACGTTCAAAACCATGAATATTTTCATTTTATAAAATATCTTTTTATTTTATTATTATATTTTTATAGTATTCATACATTGAATATTTGGAACAGGGGTATAGTCATTCATCCCTTAACAGGCAATATACTGCCAATACAGTATTTGTTGATTTTTGTTGGGTGTTGTCCACATATTGAGAAGTCGGTAAAATATGTATGATAAAATATGTACGATAAGTCAGTAACATAATGATTGTGACAGGAATATACACTAATTATTTGAATTAAAGATTCAGATCTATCATAGATGAAGTCAAACTAACTGATATTTTTTTATTTATATGCCGTATTATTCTCTATCGTACATTGTCATTCAGCAGAATGCAATGAAAAGCTTTAAATGTGATATATTTACATTTAAATTTCTAAACATTTTGAGATATCTTTATGATAATAATGATATATTTATCTATATTTCCCCAGCCTGACTACCAGTACTGGAAAGCCTCTGTTTTAATAAATCTGTGTTCTTGTCTGTCTCAGAGACATTTCTTCAGAAACATCGGCTCCATCTTGGCCTACGCCTTCATGGGGACAGTCATATCTTGCTTTGTCATTGGGTAAGTCTTCATGTTATTTAATTTTTTTTTTTTTTTTTACCGCTATGACCTATACTGCTAGTGTCTTTAATGACTTGTACATGTCCCTATTTCCTTCTAGGCTGATCATGTATGGCTTTGTGTCGTTCATGAAAGTTGTGGGCCAGCTTGGGGGGGATTTTTTCTTTACTGACTGCCTCTTCTTTGGGGCCATTGTTTCGGCAACAGACCCAGGTAGGTAGCGCCATAAAACATGGTTGCCAGAGTCAAACTTTTATTTTTTTTATAAGGGCTTTCTGCACTCCTGTCCTGCTGTACGATATTTGTGTATCTTTGAAGTGTTTTTCTCTTCTGTGTCTCAGTGACAGTGCTGGCTATCTTCAATGAGCTAAAGGTAGACGTGGACCTGTATGCTTTACTCTTTGGGGAGAGCGTCCTTAATGATGCTGTGGCCATCGTCCTCTCTTCGTAAGCATTTAATAACACACTGCAGAAATATACACACAAACAGCCCACGCGGCAACAATATGTACATTTCAAGAGTTATTACTCGCCATCCCCCGGTCCAAAGTTGCCATGAATAGATCCCTTCCTGTTGTCCTGTCTCGCACAGAAGAATAAAAGATCAACAAAATCCAGCTTTTCATTTTCCTATACAGTGTTTTGTACCTGCTAAGCTGCAGCTGTGGCAAAATAAAACAAGTGGGACGACTGTAACTCTAGAAGATACCTGTTTGTTTTGTCTGAGGTACAGTTGTAGCCTAATATCAGCTTCTGTTGAGCTTCAAAATACATTTTCACACATAGCAAGGACTGCAGATTTCACCCCCCCATCACTTAACTAAGAATAGTATGAGAAATAAAGTGTCCAGTAACTCTTGAAATGTACATAAGTATTGTGAATTTAATCTGAACCCACCCTACAATTTCTACTGAGGCCAGCTGTGGCAAATTCAGCTTTGTGTGTTGTACGTTGCACATGAATGTACACTAACCATACTAACATCACTCCCTGTCATTTCACTGCTTGCCTACCTTCACCCGTCCGTGTCATTCATCGCCCACCTGTACGTATGTATGTATGCAGTGTTCTCCTCCGCTTGGAGAAGCAGGGTAGACGGGGGGCTGGAGCTGTGCTCTCCCCAGGTGATGATGGCCCAGTGTGGTCAGACAGGGCGGAGGAATGGCTGGAAGACAACCAGACATTAACTCCCCGGTGGGTGGGTGGGTGGTCTGGTGGGCTGTTTGCGTTGGTTCTGCTGGCAGAGTTATAGTTATAGTTATAGAACCTGATCATCTCAGCTGAATAGATGTGATGCAGATCTTTACTTTTAGACTTGAATCACCACCCATTAGGATGATCTCCACCCTCCCCTACACCCTGCTGCCAATGCAACCTTTTCTTTCCGTTTGTATGTGCTCTATAGACCCTGTAAATGACCAGAAGACAACTTTTTTTAAAATAAAAACCTGAATATTAGTGGTGGTGATTTGTTTTGTTGGTCTTGAGGTAATTTGGACACTGCTCCTCATAAAGTTGTAGCATTCTTATTAGATATCAACCAAATGGGGTTGAGAGATCCAAGATCCACTTAGAATTAAGCATGCAAGACCCCAACTCCCTCCCTTTTTATGACTGTAAAACCCAACTCCAGTCCACGTGTGTGAAGTCTTTGCTGATAATTTTAAGGGGGAACCAAAATCCTCTAAATTTAGACCAAATCAGATAAACACTTGACTGGAGATTTGGGTTGCTGCAGGTTTGATTTGATGCCACCTCATTTCATTTGAGAATCTCTCTGTTTGTGTTTTTATGTGAGCATGAACATTTGACCACTTCCCCTTTCTGGATTCTTAGTGTCTATTTCCTGTTTCCATGTAAATTATACATTTTTTTCCTCTTTGTCTCTCTGTCCCTCAGCTCCATCGTGGCGTACCAGCCTGCAGGAGACAACAGCCATAGCTTTGAGGCCATGGCCTTGTTGAAATCCTTTGGCATCTTCCTGGGCGTCTTCAGTGGATCCTTTGCTCTCGGGGTTGCCACTGGAGTCATGACTGCTTTCATATCCTTTCACCGGTTTCTTATCATCACATCATGTACATTTATATTCATAAGCAGGGACAGAATGACACAACAGAGTTTAAAACAGCTGCTTTCTGGCTGTTTGAACATGTATATAGGCACCTTCAAGTTGTATTTGGATCAGTGAAACTCTTGTGTGATGTGTTTCTGTGTTCACTTGTGAGGGCTGCGGCTTGACTGTGGATGTGTCGCCTCTTTGTTTTTGCTCCTTGACTTTCAATTTTGGTCACGTGACCAAGTTCACGAAGCTCAGGGACTTCCCCCTGCTAGAGACGGCTCTCTTTTTCCTAATGTCCTGGAGCACGTTTCTGTTGGCTGAGGCCTGCGGGTTCACAGGTACGCCTGCACACAGCACTCAGGCATACAATTTAAACAGTGAATTGTTTTGCATCTCACAAAAATATATAGAACTTGTAGTGGCATTTTAGTTATTTAATAATTCTTAGTTTTCATCTAGTTTTAAAAGATAATCTGTAGTGCTGTTTCTTCAAGCACACATTTATTTTTTAGCTGTCTTAGCTGGTAAACAAATCCTGTGTACGACTACTACTACCACTCTTATGGTTTAGGAGAATAACACACCTATTACATGGCGTGATAAACCAACATCAACATGTAGCTTGAGAGGGTGTTTGAGATGGTCTGATGTTTTGCCCTGGTGTCACTGACTCATCCTTCTTTACCACACTAATTACTAATCATGTTTGATGTTTCATGTTGCTCTATTGAATATTACCAGCATCAGGACTTCGTACAGTATGTTGGATTGACTTATATTTAAAATAAACAACAGGCTGTGTTCATAATAAGGGACTGTCTCACCCTGTGCAATGGTGTAGCTCATACAGTATTTTAGGACTAATTCATTGCTCGTTTTGGTCTTTTCATGGGTTTTACCGACAATAACAAACACAGAATATCACCAGACTTATCTGATTTCTAAATGCGTTCGTTCTCCTTCTGTAAAAAATAATTCAGTATGTTTTGAGAGATGTTTGATTGAGATCTGTGTAATCTTATTCAGGTGTCGTGGCTGTGCTGTTTTGTGGGATCACTCAGGCTCACTACACCTTCAACAATCTCTCCCCTGATTCACAGGACAGGACCAAACAGGTAAGATGCAATCACATACTGTATCTTTTACTACATTATTATATTGGTGATAATAAATACCTTTTTTGTGTAAGATTTCAAAAAGCCAGCGTGCAAGTACAGAAAAACGCAGAAGAGATAAAAACAGAGAAGTGCCTTGAAAGACAATAAACAGAAGGGAGGAAGTTTTGAAACATCTGTGCTTCTTTGGAACTATTGCAAATGTCAGTCATATTTTTAAGTTGCAAAATATTCTGAGAAATCCACCAGCTGATGTCTTTAATGTACTGAAAAACACAGCTGTTTCCCTACCGAATACAGCTGTACCCCAGTGCCACAGGGTAGCACAGCACTGTTTCTAATGATAGGATCTGAACTTGTGTGCTCATCTGTACCAACAGCAGCAGTGAGTCGGAGAGTTTCTGTATCTGTAATTAAGATGAAAACTGTGGGAAATTCCGTTTGAGCGCCTGAAAATCAAACTGAATGTTTTCTTAATAAGATCCTTTGTGTTGAGATGATGCACATTATCCCCTCAGTTATATTCAGGACAGCAGCTGACACAGTTCAAGTCATGTTTAAAAGTAAGAAGGAGGCACAGTTTGAGGATTTTCAGAGTAATGTAAGTACATAAGTTGACATGAATCTTATCTTTTGTGGCCGTAGCTTGACAGTTTTCATGTGATGAGGATTTACATGAGATTTGAGTAAATTATAGCACTTGACAGATTGGGCATTCCTGGATTTTACCTGCTCTATAGCTGTATATTTATATAGGTAGGCAGTAAATAGGGTTGAGCAATACATTGTATTTATGTTAACTGTGTTCTAGCATTGTACACAGTAGACACAGAGAGACTGTAATGAATATTTTTGACTGACTTGAAATGAACTATAAATCCTGCACACTGTAGGTCACGTGTCCTCACTTTATGTAGCTGGTAATCCTGCCTTGGGTTTCCAGACTTTTTGGTGTTTTATGTGTTGTCAAAATTAACAATGCAAATTTGTGTGGGGTGTCAGGGTTCGCCAAATTCACAGTAAGATTTGACTCCCTAGCGATCAAGAGATAGTCGTTTTATTGCCCTGACAATGGTCATTTACATTTTAAAAATTCTGTAAAAATATGCAGGTATTTTACAACAACAGCTTGACTTTATCCTGCGAGTTTGGGTTCGGCAAGTTCAACAAAAAAATATAGAAATTCAGTTTATTACAAAGCTCAGTTTCCCATATCTGTTCAGACAGATCAATAAAGGATCTTTGAAAAAGTAAATTAACGCAACATCTCCGACGCAGTGTGAAGTTGTTTTTTTTCTTTGGACGTGTGCAAGTAGGCAGCTGTGATAGAAAACAATACTGGGAGAATCACTGATCCTGCTTTTGACTGTGATGATTGAAATTGGAAGCTTTCCTGTCGATGTTTGGTTTAGAATCTAAATCGTGACACCCTGAGTAAAAGTGGTGAATGTATGACATGTTTTTCTTTATGAATTTAATAAGACAGTCAACATTTTGCACTAATTCCAGCTTGAGTTGATCAACAAATGCTCAAGTGAATAAATGAAAAGTTTAACCACAAGAGAGTTTCTCATCAAACTTTCCATCCAAGGTGATGTGAATTTTTCCCTTTCTGTTTCATTATTTACAGCATGTATATTTATTTGTGTCCTCCCCCATCAGTTGTTCGAGCTGCTGAACTTCCTGGCAGAGAACTTCATCTTCTCCTACATGGGTCTGACTCTCTTCTCCTTCCAGTCACACGTCTTCAACCCTCTGTTCATTATTGGAGCCTTTGTATCCTTCACTGTGCTCTATGTCGAAGGGCCACGCAAAGAAATCAGATAAGAATGTTGTTCCACGTAACCACTTGTTCTTTTGACTCCCAGAAATTCAGTAAATGTTTTGATGATGCCATAGTTCTTATAGCAGTCAATAGGTATTCATACAGAATATGTACTTTGAAGATTATGTAAGAAAACAAATATAAAAGGGCCAGTGGTATGTTACTTCGCAGTCTGTTGTGTCCTTGACCTTCCTGCGTTGTGTAGATTGCGGTGTTTCTCGGCAGGGCGGCAAACATCTACCCATTGTCCTTCCTGCTCAACCTGGGTCGCAAGAACAAGATCGGATCCAACTGTCAGCACGTCATGATGTTTGCAGGTATGGACCTCAGACAGTCTCAACAGTGTGCTAAGAAGTCCTTTAAGTTTCTCAGGCACAGAAATGACTTTGTCTCACCTGGGAGTTGGTTCCATTAAAGCAGTTAAGTAGAACAGAGCCAGACCCAAGCCTGGAGTTTAAAAAAGACATTAGCCTAGATAATGGTGTGTCTGGTGAACATCAACTCCTACTCAGAAACGGTAATGTTGTGAGTAACAGACCCAACGTCAGCTGACCTTTACATACGAAACCGTCTAATAAAAGAAATCCCCTAAATGTCCCTGCAGGTGTTTCTGTGTCTGAACCCACAGCAGAACATTTGAACCATTTGTGAGCTTACCGACAAATGTGCAGCTGCAAGTTAAAAATATTTGTTGTATTTCTTTTTGTGAAACACACACACTGCTTCTCATTCTCACACTGTCTTGTTTTGTATGTCGCCCACAGGTCTGCGTGGGGCGATGACATTTGCTCTGTCAATCCGAGACACGGCGACTTACGCCCGTCAGATGATGTTCTCAACCACCCTCCTGATTGTCTTCTTCACTGTCTGGATCTGTGGAGGCGGCACCATGCCCATGCTGTCCTTCATGAGCATACCGTAAGGCTGGGCATCTGTTTGTGTGTATTTTGTCTGTCTGTCTGTTCTATTGAATATTTTTCAATGTTTCTACCTTCTCTCCTTCAGGGTGGGTGTGGACTCTGATCAAGACACCTCAGTAAGTAATAAATACAGACTGAAATCTCTTGTTTTTGACCCCAAGTAAAAGAAATAAATGTTTAAGTTATTAAAACAAATCTTGTGCTTAACAGAGTTCTGCGGTGTTGGATGGGTCACAGCGGAGGAACACCAAACATGAGAGCGCCTGGCCCTTTAGGATCTGGTATAACTTTGACCGCAAGTATCCTTTGAGCCACAGATCACATATTTAAGAGCCTGTCCTCAGAAGTGTGGGTGCTATATTCACTTTTGGACACCAGGGGGTGCTCTTTACAAACTGTGAGAAATATGCAGCAAGCCTCATCTTTCTGTTCAGGAGGTTTACAGTTCTTCAGCATCAGACACATTATTTCAGTTGTTTGTAGCATATACCTTCGACGTACCAGAGTCAGCACAGTTTCCTTTAATTGTTGACTAATAAAAGTGTTAATAATTCTTGACAAGCTTGTTCTCCAGCTACCTGAAGCCCCTCCTGACCCACAGCGGCCCTCCTCTCACTGCGACTATGCCTGCTTGTTGTGGACCACTGGCACGATGCCTCACCAGCCCGCAGGCCTATGAGGTTTGGAAACACAGCAAACTATAATATAACTATTTTTTTATATAGTTTTTAAAGGCCCAATATGTAACTTCTTGACCATCTGAAATATATTTATACTTACATTTACAGAAGATTAGTGTCATTCGAGAGTTTGATATTTTCGAGTTTCGTGACTAATTCTCATTTGAAATATAGGTAACACAAGAGACACGTATTCATCATTAACTTATTACTTATTAGCGGCATATTAGCTCTTTATTAGTCATTATAAAGTACTTAATAGTAGAACCTGACGGATATTTGATTTTTGGGGTTGATGCCAATACCAGTATTAGAGAGTAGAAAATACAGATATTGATATATCGACCGATATACGCTCATTTTTTGCTACAATTCCTTCAATTGTGGTTATCAAACACTCCTGACAAAGATATGTAATGAAGGTAGGATATTTTAGTTTCACAATAATCTTTATAGTTTAAATTGACATGGTATCCTTCACTTTATTAATTGAATAAATGTATAGTTTATGAATGACCTCAAGCATCTTTTTCTGCATCATACTCTCAAAAAAGTTGTAATAAAAATAAAAAGCAAACCGATAAATCGGTCAGACATAATGTAGGTGCTAAGTTCAAACAAAACTCATCACGTCAACAATGTTATGTGTTGAAAACAGACACCAGAGACACCATTCGCCCTATTACAAGACACTGTACCATCAAAATGGTTTTGGGGCTGTTATTTTAAGGTAAAAAGTTACATAATGTTGCTTTAATAGATAGTTAGAAGCAAGACTGCAACCTGATGCTTTAGACGGTCTGGTACACACAACCATCTGGAAAAGAAACTAACAGGGAGTTTCAAAAGATACTTGGCAAGTGATTGGACGAACCATCCGTCTGTCATTGTCTATCATACTTCAGCTTCAAACTGTTACTGAAGCCAGTCGAGAGAAGAGAATACTCTCAGGTTCTGATATAATTGATGCTATAGCAGCTGCTACGCTATACTCGGGAGGAGCTGCCGTAGTTGTTGCTTCTCTGGCTGGTTGTCACACCTAAACCACAACATCCGCTGCCAGTACTTCCTCAAAGGATGCTGATCCAACTGTTGTGTGTTCGGCCACAAGCGCATAGCTTGAAGCCAGGCTGGACTGCAAGGCCTCAATTCAGAATGGGAGACATATTCTCAATTAGAAAGACGTAATTTAGAGTTGGTTAGAAACTATTTTCAATCCTAGTTTTGTTACATAAGAATAGATTAAGTTTTGAGCAAAGCAATTACAAATGCTGATTGTAATTAATAAACCTTAATGAAACAACTTCCTTACTCACTATAAATAAGCAGCAGTTAGCAGGTTACTGAGGGAAAACTATTAGTTAAAGGCCTAGTAGTTGGAGAATACAGTCATGCAGACTAAGGCATTAATAAGTGCTTTATAATGACTAATAAAGAGCTAATATGCTACTGATATGCATGCTAAGAAGCAACATAACCAACGTATATACCTGTTTTATCTCATTTAAGAAAAAACTTTGAAACTTCCCTTTGCTTTTTTTTTTTCCCTCTCAGAACGAAGGCCAGCTTCACGACGACGACTCTGACTTCATCCTGAATGACGCCAGCGTGAGCTCCATGTACGCTGACGTCACAGTCAGCACGGATGCGTCCGGATCCCGCACCATCAACCGCAAACGCTCCTCCACCGCCAGCACCGGGGGCGGCCCGTCCGACGAAGGTCTGGATCACGAGCTCGCCTTGGCGGAACACGAAGTGGCGATCAGGGGCACCCGCCTGGTCCTGCCCATGGATGACCCGATTGATCCCCCGACCACCGTCACCCTGCCTCCGCCACCCTCCCCGCCCCGCTCCGACCCTCGCAGGCACAGACTGTAAGACGGCTCGCACTTTGTTGCTCTCAACTTCAAAAACCACAAATCATCCAAACGGCGTCTGATTTGTTTGGGTTTTTGATTGAGACGTCAAACTGCTGCATACGAAAGCACCGCCTCTCTGTCTAACGTGGTTTTAAACTAGTCTCAGCTTCGTGACAAACTTGAGGCTTGCTTGATTTAACTCACCTTTTGGGTGGATTACTGTAATCTCGAATGTGAATGCACTACATGTAAGGTAAGGTACCGTAAATCAAGTGCACCTCAAGTTGTAAAGGTTACTAAAAATCATCCAAGATGCACATTTAGCAACCGTTTGAGGAAGCTAAAAAAATATGGGGCTACGTGGTATTTGCTCCTAAGTTTGTACTACTGTGGTGATATGCCAGTGCTGTTATCTATGCTCTCTGAAAGCCCCAACTCGGGGGCGATTCCTAAACGTTTCATATGCAGTTTACTCTTTTTTCTGTGGTGAGTTGCTCCTGACTACAGGACCTGTATTTGTCTCGCTTCCTTGTAATATGACCTACAGTAACACTAACATGAAGGGCAGTTCACTTTGCTCTGGTACTGCTGTTAAAGAGCATTTACACTACAGTTACTAATCTTACTTACCTATCCTCAGATTGCTCAGTGTCTCGTATGTTTGCCTCCCTCTCAAAGTTCATTAATTGAGAGGATTGATTAACTACACAAAGACGGTGATGTCTGTGACGGAGGCGGTCGTTGTAGTTTTGAATTTAAACTTTATTGGGCCAAAAACTCAAACTGCTTCCACAACAGCGTCCAGGAGCGTCTCCGCTATCTTAAAATTTTTAGCACTGCCTGCCTCTTCTCTCTTCTTGATCAGTCTTTTCACTCATTAATTTATTTATTTAACAACAAAATGATTTATTTATGTAATGATTTATTTTGTTATTTATTATTTATTTATTGTTTTGTCGTGTGTGTGACATTAATGATTATCTTGCCCCGTTCAAATGGCGAAAGCACTACCACTCTTCCCGAACAAGCTACGTTGTACAGGAGGGGAGTCAGGAGGGAGGATGTTGGATATTCATTCTTTATCATGTGTGCACGTTTAAATATCTCCTTCCTGTACTGTAGCAGATGCTTCTACTTTATACGTGGAAACTAGAGCTTCCCTGTGTGTGTATTTTACAAGTGTGTGACTGTGTGTGTGGCTGAAATCCGAATTGTCTAAATCTACTGATGTGGTTTTTAGGGCTAATGTCTGTTTCTGGGTTTTCTGTCGTCATCTGGTTTAATCTTCTTTTCTAAACAAAAAAAACAAAGTAACTGCCGTGTCTTTGTGACGTTGTATCATCAAAGATGACTGAGGGCTGGCTGAACTGTTTATGAATTAAAGTGCCTATTCAGAAATTCAATTACTTAATGTAGATTTGTACATATTTTGAGTTGCAAATGTGCAGTAAGATGATCTTTCTTGATTTTTATATGACCCCGTTGATTGCTCTTGAATACTTAATAAGCATAATTAGGCCATTCGGTGACTTCCTGTAGTGCAACTTGTTGCTTTTATTGTACTCAAAAGTACTGAAGAGACTGCAAACTAAAACATTGTACTTATCACTAATATTATATTGGATGTGATTATTTTGAGAACACTGTTCTATTCTATATCAAAAGTACATGTTGCTTTATAAAATGACACTGAAATTGAACGCAACAAGAACCTGGCGACCTCTTTTAGGTTTATGATTTGCTGAGAAAGACAAAACATTTCATACCAGGGACCTCATTTATAAAATGTACTTAAGATTATTTTTGAACGTAGAATTTAAAAAAAAAATTTTTTTTTCGGTTTTTCTTTCCGGTCTGTAGACTGGGAAAGCACAATAGAAATGCAAGTCCATTTACCATCCATTTAAATCCTAGAACATTTTTATAAACGAGGCCCCTGTATATTGACACTTGCTGTCAGAAATGTAATGATATCGTTTAGGTACACAGTAAATGAGGTCAAATGATAGTTACCACTACAGGAAGACACCACCAATTTTGTACCGATGCAGTTTTACGTCTTTTTCTGCTCCTAGTTTTGCAGCCCAGCTCCTCTGTTCTGTTCCCACCTCAGTGAGATATTTTGCACTGAGGCATCTCCTTAGTAAAGAGACCCTTGTTTTTACTTTTTTTCTGTTGAGAAGGTACGATTTTTATAACTGAGGTAGAAATGAAGTCTGGGTCAAAATCACATTTTTCAAACGTGGAAATGCTTGTTTTGTGTCAAGGTGCACATGAGTTGTCTTTTTGATCTTTAAGCAGTATTTTTAATACGAGTTTGCGCATAATCATCCAGAGATGTGGACATGAGTGAATCTACATTTTTTTTCTTTCAGTAAGGTACCCTTTGATTTTCCTTTGTTGTCTATATGCAATTAAATCATAAAAACACTCATATAAATATATACTTTATATGGGAATTTTGAAGGAACAGTTGTTACATTACAATAGTGACCACGCCTAAAACTAAAAACACGAACATGTTTATGTTTCTACTGTTTGTAGAAACTGTTAACGACAGGTGTATTTGTGAAAAGTACACCTGCAAAAGGTCTTTATGTAAATGTTTTGAAAATAAATGTGAACTTCTGTTGAGGGGGAAAATAAGCTGAGATTTTCCCCCGTGTAGTCCTGATTTCTCCCTGTGTAGTTATTAACAGTGTTTCCTCAGTCAGACATCTTGCAAGTGTACTAAAAAATAAAACATTCTTCAAAAACAACACGAATTGAAATGTTTCTTTATGACTTAAGAGAAATGTTCCTACTTATTAGGCTAAATAAACTATTTAAAAACCTTATTGGATTAGCTGGAAATGGCAGCAAAAGTTCACTTTTTACTATGGTTTGACAGATCGCCAGCCTCTGATCCAATATTCTGCATTTTCCTGCTGATCAGAACCAGAGTTTTTCTTTTTGTGTTTTTTTTGTCCGATTGACGATAAAAACAAATCAATTTGAAAGTGCGCTACTTTGGCTCTGATGCAGCATACAACCTGCAAAGTGACTAGTGGATTGTGTCTTGTTTGTTGTCGTTTTGTTTTTCATTTATTCCAAGTTTTAAGTAAGTCCCAAGTAGGGATGCAGATTTACAGTAATTTCTTTACTCTTACTTTAAATTGATCGTCAGCTGCCTTATATAGACTTCATAAATAAATAGATACTTTATTGATCCCGAGGGAAATTTAGACATCCGGTAGCTGATATGACACATACAAAACACAAAAACAAACATATAAGAGTATAAAAAAGAAAAAACAAGAATATAAACAGAGTATAAACAGAATATATTGATATAAAACACATACAACAATGAATCGACCAAAACTGTTAACTGTCATGCTACAGTATGTGCAAACACTAGTTTAACTGTACGGGGTACGACAGTGTAATGTATTACCAAGATGCTGCAGTCTCACCTGCTGTTTCTGGTCTTTACAAAAGAGAAAAGACAAGTTCCTGTCTAATAATTATAATATGGAATTGAATTTATATTCTCATTGATATTCAGTGAAATAAATGTAAATTATATATAATAAATATTAAGTAAAAGTACTCATTCTTTGCCCTTCAAACAGTTACTTTTATTTTGAAGGCAAACTCACCCCGCTTCTTTCCGGGCACTATTTTATTATGAAGGTAAGACACGGTATTTCCGGTGTGAGCCTGGTTGCCTGGTGTCGAGCTTGACGCAGGCGCAGACGGCAGTACTTAAAACGTGTGAGGGTCTGGTTGAAGCGGAGTGTCGCTGCTCGCACACATCCCGGAGAGAGCCGCTCATTCCCCGCGGCAGCCATCACCCTGAACCCGGTAAGCTAGCTGCTGAGCACCGCTGTGTGCGACTGTAACAGATCAACCAGAACCGGCTTCCTCTCAAACTGGTTTTAGACTAACCGGACCAGTTTCTGCAGGGGCTGTGCTCTAAGTTAGTTGAGCACACAGGTTTTTATGACGCCTAAAACTCTGTGTTATCTTTTATTTTACTGGCCCCACTGTTAATATGTGAGCATTATTATAAAGTTATCGATTCAAATGTCCGATCACTTGAATGCAGCATGCCTCTCTCTAACAAATGTACAGTAGCGTGTAACTGTCTTCCTCCCTCACACATCCTATGGGTTCATACACATCTCACTTGCAAAGCTGTGTTTTGATATCCGGAGAGGAAATAAGTCTTAAAGTTGTCTGGGGCGTTGGCTGTCTGTCTGTCAGTCTCCTGTAAGTGTGTGTGTGTGTGTGAGAGAGAGTGTGTGTGTGTGTGTGTGTGTGTGAGCTACAGTTACATGCTGACTTGTAGAAGCCTGGACTGCTCCTGAAATCTGTTTCCAGTTAGGAAGTCTCCTTTTTTTCGCTCAGTGATGGAGCCACTGAGGCAAAAAACGCATCACAGAGGTCGATTAAAATTCCTGTACTGCTATGTTTCATTGTCCTGTGTGTGTGTGTGTGTGTGTGTGTCCATGTAAGTGATGTATCTGGCTTCAGTTCTGGCTCTGCAGGCAGCTGTGAAGTATAAATTCAGGATCAATACCCGCAACTGACCTCTGTCTCTCTTACACACTACAGCTGCAACAATTAATTGATTAGTTGCCAACTATTTATTATATTAATAATATTTTTTTAAGGTAAAAAAAAAAAAGCCAAAAATTTCCCGAATCCAGCCACTTAAAGGAAAAGTTCACCCAAAAATGAAAATTCAAGTCACAATCTGCTCACCGTTATGCCGAGAAAATTGTGAAAAGCGTTGGATCAGCTCAAAGAAAACAGAAAATATTCACCTTTTTAAAGGAAAATTTACCCAAAATTTAATCTTTAATCTTTATCTAATCACCTCATGCCGATGAAAAGTGGGGTGCAGTTTTGTAGTCAACAAAACATTCCTGGAGCTTCACAGCAAAACAGCGTTGCAGCATTCTCCTAAACAACTGAAGCAGATGGGGACTTGTTTTAAAACATAAAAGCAACCGAAATCAAAACTTAAAATGACATAACTCAATATATCACGGCATAATTCAAGTCTCCCAAACTGATCCCAAATAGATTTTTAAACAAAAAGACGTTATATTTACACCCCTTTCAGACAAAATCGTCAGTGTAGATGCTAAGCTTAAACCGTTAGCACGCACCCCGTCTGAAGTGGGTGCTTGAGCTCTACTGCGCTCCGTTAGTGTAAATAATGTCTTTCAAATCAGTTTGGGATTTTGGGGCTTTTGGAGACTTGGATTACTGTGGACAAGCTGCATGGAGCTGTTTAATGTTTTTATTTATTTTTTCTTGGTTGTTTTCAACCCATCCACCTCAGTTATTTAGGAGAATGCTGCAGTGCTTTTTTTGCTGTGTGAACGAAACTTTGGTTAAACCCTAATCCATCTTACCATCGGCATGTGGGTGAGTAGAGTAAACCTTCAATTTTAAAGGGTGAATATTTTCTGGTTTCTTTACTATACTAAAACAAAACATCTGAGGATGTGACCTTTAGCTTTGGGAAAGACTGAATTTCACAATTTTATAGACTTAACTAATTTATTAGCCAACAATGAAAATAAGCATTAGTTGAAGGTCTAACAGATCACATAGGCCAAAGTGTGTGATTGCAACCTTTAAGAAAAAGGAAGATTTCCTTTTTGTGTCTATTTCTGAAAAAAATTATCAGTAAAATTACCAAAAATCAACGATAAAAGAGGAACGAAACATGTCGGACATTGTGAAATACCTGTAATGCCTTCAGCTGTGTTGCAACTGGGGTAAAATGTCATCTGAGGGCTGAGAGTTGCTGATTTTAACAGTCGATTGGAAGAATTTGCAGGATTTTCTAGCAGCACATGCACAAAGGCACAGACAGTAAGCAGACCAGGACCCACATGTGTAACTGACCCTTGCTGCCTGACACACACACACACACACACACACACTCATACAAAGCAGAAGGCTGTAGAGAGTTTGCAGTCTGATTTGAAGCCGCTGCCTGCATGTTAAAGAAATTACCATGAGCTCATTCCCATAAAATACATCACAGGCTCATAAAACTTTATGCAACTTGTCTGACTTCATGTCGAGTAACTCCCTGTTGTGTTTTGCGTGTTGTGATTTTAATAAGAGAGAATGTGAATGGGGTAGAGGCACTGCGTTTTTCTTTTCATTGATCCCCAATGTTCAACTTTATCAAAGGAGATTTAAGTGGAATTTTACAGCTCTGACAAGGTAAGGTAGGTTTGGATTAAGAAATTTGGTAGTGTGTTATCTATGACCTGCAGCCTTTAATGCCTGTGTGAATCAGCGGTTGTGAAATTGATAGAACAAAAGCTGTATTGTACCGTTTTGCGAAAGAGTAGTAGTTAAAGCTAGATAGCTATATGCTTGGGGCATCTAAGCCCGTAAAGATGTTTACAAGAAAAGGGGCAACAGGAGCCCGACCAATTAAATGGTTAAATGTCACATATATGTTTTAATTGATATTATTGGCTAATATTGGCCAAAAATAGTTGTTTTTTTTTAGATAATAATGCAGAAAATAGAAACTGTCAGTGTTCGATAACCACATTTAAGGGATCATTTCAAGAGACGTCTGTGTATCTGCCAATACATCAAGAATCTACAATCATTAGAATCTTTTAACTGATAATTACCTTATTCTCATGGGTTCCTTACCAGTGGTTAATGCACACCCGAGGGTAAGAAATGTGGAGATGTAGTGAGCAAGATGGATGATTCAACACTCTGTAGTTTTCATAAGATTTGTCGTGTTAAAACTTGTGGACTTTTCCCCTCTTCTCTGAGCCCTTGTGAAACATGTATTGCAAATTGCAGTGGCTCTCTCGTCTCCACTGCGTGGTTTTACCCATGAGTGCGTTGTGCTTGTCTTTCTTCTTCTTTGTTTTAATCGGTGGATTGTAAACCAACTTCAGGGTGCATACTGTCACCTACTGTATCAGTATCAGAGTGTGTGGATGCTGCATTTATTAAGTCAATGAAAGCAATTTGACTTTATCGGCTCCAGCATCACTAGCCAATTATATAAATTCCCCATAGGCCCGATATTTATTGTGCATCCCTAATACTAAGCTAAGCTATATAAACTTTGTGAAGAGACTCACCGATATGACACCACCGTCATCAAACCACCAAATATATTTAGTGAGAATTATGTTTTATCCCTTCTGTAGAGTTAAAGACATTTTTTAAATCTCTGTCAACGTTGTTCTGGAGCCTCGTGGTGGCCCGACATCCTTCAAAGACACTTGACTGTGTTGGTTTTTCCTTTAATTTGGAGCCCATCTGTGGCTACATTCAGCCTTGCGGTCTAACAGTTAAACTAATGATCTAATGTTTGGTGCCCTGAAGGGAAATTTATATATAGGCCTATTATTTTATACGGACGTTGTCATGTTTGCCATTAGTTTAGAAATGGTTCAGTTCAAGTAAGAGTTTGGTGTGGTCATTGTTGGGGTAGGAATCTGGAAAAATGGATAGAAACTGAGATTTTCAAGGATTTTGGTTGGTTGGAGATTTATGGAGGCGATTGGAACAGTGAAGCAAACAACCCCTGACGGCAGCACTGAGGGCTTAAATGTCCCATCTGATCATTTTAGCGTTAAATCTTTCCTGTTAGCGGACCTTCAGTGGTGCTCCAACCGGGCTGGTCTCTCTCTCTCTCTCTCTCTCTCTCTCTCTCTCTCTCTCACACTCACACTCACACTCACACTCACACTCACACTCACACTCACACACACACACAGGGAAAATGTCATAGATATTCATGGTAATGGAAATTAGCCATACATCGCTGCCGCTGAAGGTTTCCAGTTTTGTCAGCTGCTCTGTTCTGAAAGACGTCTCAGTTACTGACTCGAGAACAGAGGGAGGGAGAGGAGAGAACAGCGCAGACAAAGCGAGGACGGTTGACGTAGAGCGAACCGGCAGCTTCTGGTAAAACCATCACGTCTGTCCTGTTGCAGCGGGACATGCTGCGTTTCTTCAACCCCACTCTACAAGACTCGGATCTGTTGTATCGGCTTTATTCCACTGTCTGGAATGTGGCTCACCAGCCAGAGCCAAATAAAACAATTATCTTTCTTTGTAGGCTGATTCGGAGTACAAATGTTTATCTGAACTCGCTGCTCAGTATCAAATACTGATGTGTATTTATGTTTGAGTTAGTATGACTGGAATTGGGGAAGGGAATGCTCCCAGTGTGATGGTGCTGCAGTTGGGCATCTGTACAGTGACTTTAAAATGACTATGTGTAGTGAAAAGGTTTAAAGTCAAGTATTTATTTATTTATTCAATTATACAGCCCAATATGATGAATCACAAATCTGCCTTAAGGGCCTTATGATCCGGATAAGAAAAAACTTGCATGGAAGAGACCTTAGTGACCAGGTTTACATGCGGAAAATAGTGCAGCCTTGGTCCTTATTCCCAAAAAGACAATATTCCTACTAAGCTGTTTAATGAAAGTGACTATTCGTCTCTTATTTCAGTTTAAATTCAGCCCTGTGTACTCGATAAAGGTGCCCCAACATGTCGTTTATCACGTTAAAAAACAGAAAAGTGGAACAGCTGGAGCTACTTGTGCCATTTGGGAGCTTTAGATTAGATTTTCTACATTTCTAAACTGACAGACTTGTTCAACCTTGCGAACCAAGCCTCCCCTCTTTCACTGCTTCAGCCACCTTCTTGAAAAGGTTGGCCTTGCGATCTTTTGCGCATATCCAAAAACATGTCAATGTCAAAGTCTTTCATTATATTTTAAAGTAGGTGTTTCTCCTTCAGACCAGAAATGTGGCCTTTTTGGGTGGCATGTATCTCTACCCCAGCCTTGCAAACTGTTGGCTTGTTTGATTGTGTACAGTGGATCCATGACAACGAACAGAGCTCAAGTGTGTCGGTAACAGCCCCAACTGAGAAGCTCATTCAGGATGCGCTGTATCCATGGAAAGAATGATCCGAAAAAGCGAATATTGGCATATCACGTGTCTTAATGGGAAAATGCCTCATTCTGCATGAGGCCTAATTCAGAATATCCAATTGGAATATGGTGTTATCGTGACTCGTATCAAATGTGGAATAATTGCGGTATATCAGTGTACATGTAAACAGACAGTTATTAGTAAGAGCAACAGAGGAGGGATCCCTCTACCAGGACAGACAGAATAGACCGACATGGTAAAATTACAGTGTGGACAATCAAGATGACAAAATTATAGATGGATAAAGAGACAGATATTTCTCTCAGGAGTTGGTGGAGACCAAAACAGAGCTAAAAGAACGGTGAATAATCATCAGGTGGACAGACACGACTCCAAGTTACTCTACTGTTGTTCTGTGTCTTCTAAATAAGCGACTGTTTGACAAGCAAATGAATTAATGGAGGTTTTAGTATGCAGGTTTTCTGTTAACTTTCCCAAGAATATTTGAGAAGCCCGATCTTACTCCTGTCAGTATATAGTAGTCTAGACACAGCCAGCTAGTTTGTGGACAATGCAGCCTGTTTATTAAGGCAGCCTCTTACTCACAGGGTGTTGGAATTACAATGCATTCTGGTATTTTGTTGGTTCAGACATCTTGGTGCAGCTCCTCTTCAACAATGGATTTCTTCTAGGTTGATAGCTGAACCTCTGAATCTCTTGTCGCTTCATTCTGAAAGACAAAAACATTTGAAATTTACTTTGGACAGCTATTTCGTGTCCTTTTAAATGAATTTTAAGATGCACAATGCTTAATCTTAGAATTATGTTATTTAATTTAAAGTTAAAACAATTTGATGAGTCAAAAGAAAGCAAATCAATCTGCATTCAATTTGCTGTTATTTTTCATGCAAAAATGCCAAAATCCACAGGACCAACAACAAGTCGTCAATATGACCGGATTTATTGTGATTTTCATCTTTTTTAGTACATTTTGTCGCTGACGTGTGTTGAGCGAGACGATGCAGTTCACTGAGAGGTTTCACCCAAAACTAGATGATATTTGACTTTATTTACAACAAACTGCGACTTTCTTGACCTGGAAAATTATCTTTCAAATTGACAAACATCATATGTGTGGTTCTTTTAAGCAGGATCAAAAAACTAGGTTTTTCTAAAATAAGGTCACATGGGTCCACCGGAAAGGGCGTGACTTGGGCACGCTATACAATATCCACATTATAACCCCAATAGGAGGAAATGTAGGTTAGCAGGCAAATTGAACAAGACATTTTTTGGCATCAACTCAGCTCAGGATTAAGATGAACATAAGGTGAACTTCTTTTACATTCAGAGTTTCAACGCTCATCTATTTTTAAACTGCCAGGATATCTCATTAAGAGACATTTTGGACTGGCTGCCATACCAAGTCAATGATTAAAGAGCGAGGGTGTTTTCAAAGTCTGCATGCAAGTAGAGGTCAACACCTGCAGCACACATTGAATGTAACACGAGTTCAGCCAGGGTTTATAGTCTGTGAATCTGGAGGTTTTAATGAGATGGTAATGTAAACACAGTGAGTGATAGCCACTACATTAGAGAATAAGGTGTGTGTGTGTGTGTGTGTGTGTGTGTGGCCGTACTGTGCCAACTCCACCGTTCTGACGGAGACTTCCTGTTTCTCAGTTTTCCACCACATTCTTCAGCGATAAGCTAATGCCAACACACACACACAGACACACACACACAGATGGTGGGTACATGCAGTTGCTCTATAAAACAATATACACTATTTTTAGTTTGCCTGGTCGTGTTTGTTCCAGGCTGTTTTCCTCCGTTTCTTTATTTTGCCGTCTCCGTCTCCTGTGTTTTTAACATGTGCGTGATTTTGCTCTCGTCCACATTACATGATGTCACCTCTCCCTGTTTTATTTTTACACCACAGATCTACTGCAGAGTAGCAGGATGGGGTTTCTGAGAAAGAGAGCTGAGCTGTAATTGTAACAGTCGAGTGGCTGAAACTTTAGATGCATCCTGGATACAAAGGCAACAAGTTTCGTCTTTGTATCCAGACTTATTCTTCAGTGTCGTAGACCTCCATTCTTGTTAAAAAACTATTAAATAGTTGCCAACAAATGCACAATTTTCTCCTGTTTGAGTTGATTTGTTGACAGTAAGGAAAATGTAGAATAACTCCAGTGTTATCCTTTACCCATAACCACTACATGGCCTTACCCCAACCCTTGGGTGAACCAAAAACCAAGTCTTAACGATAAAATGTTTACTCTCAGGGCCCGAGGTTTTTGAGTGACTTTCCTGAACAGATTCACGTCGCCACAATGTGATTAACAGAAAATACACACACAGAGTTATCCTTGGCTGCAGCGCTGCCTCCAGCTTCGACTGCGTGACACAACTCAATTTCACATTTCACTGTTTCCATGGCAGTCAAACAAAGAATTTTGTATTGGCAGCTTGGCTACGAGAAAAAATGATGTATACGTGCTGTCGTGCCATGACACAGCGAGAACATTTATGGCAAGAAAAAAAAAACAAGCTGCAACACTGTCCTCAGAGCCGCCTGACGTCAATGTATAATTTATTTTTGTGCAACCTGTGTGGACACTGGCTCGCTTCCTGTCAGCCATTGTGTGCCTCCGATCAGATAACATTTTCTAGATGCTGGTAGACAAGCATTATAATTGCCTGCTCTAAAGGCCTACACAGCAGTTCATGAAGGTGTGGACTACTACAGTCTGCCAGTGGAGGGGAAAACAAGAATAGACAGGAACAGAAAGCACAGAAAATCATCACTATCTTACTCACTATCTTATGGAGAAACAGGAAGTAAAATACAAACAGGCGTTGGCTTTGGCCGGCTTGACTTGTAGTGCTGGATGGATGAGTAGCCTCGCCCAGTCAACAAATAAAGCAGCTGCTGGTTTTTCCATTAATAAGTGATGAATTAGCAGGTCACTGAAAGGAAGATGTATGTCCACTCCACATGATGTCGGTGTCAGTTTGTAGCTGTATTGTCTGGTTGAGGAGACAAGACCACAAAAGAAGTTATTTAATCAGCTTTATTAACAGCAGCACCTTTAACCTCAGACACAGCAGGCTCTGAGTAACATACTAAAATATGTGAAAATGACTTAAGGTGGACTGTTGAAATATTTTACTTCCTGTATGTTGTGCTATCAGCTACTGGTATGATTGATTTCCTTCTATATTAAAATGTTGGTTTCAATTATTTCAAATCGTTAAATTGAAAGAGTTAATTATCAGTTTTTACCATTCTCTCAGGGGAAAAAAATCGATGTTTTAAACATGGGCTGTATGAAATAGTGGACGTTGCCACTGTGATGTCACTCATTGGTTTGTGGACTACCATTTTGAAGCCTTGAGTTTGGCTTGACAGCGGTTACCATCTTAGTTGTTTGGAGCCAGAAGTGACATCGCTCCATTGCATCACCTCTATCCTGGGTTAGCCGGTTGCCGTAGTAGCGACTTTAAACATACCTTAATACATCATCCGTTTACTTCAAGCAGGACCATAATTTGCTGTATTACCAATAATCATGCTGTATTAAAGAAGACTTGAAACTAGTGACTGAGACCATACAGTCAGTAGGAAAACTGGTTACAGAGGCAATAAATCAAGTGAGAAGTAATTTGCTCATAAGCTTACATGCAATCAGACTTCTTTTTGAAACCAGTGGCAATTTGGGATCTGCTTCACTTTTCAGACCTGGAAGCTTTGTTTGCTATTTGTTATACCGTCTTTAGTTTTAAAATAAGTATTTTAAGCCAGATGCCTTTTAAAAAAGTTAAGTTTTCTGTTGCTGGAAGACAAAGTTCAAAGCAATTTACAGCAAATACTGTCATCTGTTCGTGAGTAAGGGTCAGCATATACATCTGCAGGCAGAGAATGAAGAGAAAAATGTGAAGAAAACCCAAAATAGCCACCGAGTCATAATTCAAAAACACATTGTTTAACTACAGACTGTTTGGGCTGCAGATGATATTTTTGGCTATACTAGAAGGGGCTTCAGGAATGACAACATCTGTCAATCAACCTAATTGGAGAAGACTGAAATATCTCAACTATAAGTTAGACTGTCATAACATTTTCGGCTGATATTTGCAGTACGATCCCGGGAAGATGAATCCTACCAACTTTGCTGAGGCCCTTACTCTTCCTGTAGCGCCGACATGAGGTTCACACATGTGGTTTTGAGACAAATGCCCTAAACAGTTGCATTAAATTTGATACACACATCCAATGAATTGTAATAACTCCTCAGACTTTCATCCAGCGCCACCATCTGGTCATAATTTCAGTTTGTGCAATATTTCACGACGGGCAAAACTACTTATCAGTGTGCTAGTTTGCTAAACTAAAAGATAGTGAACAAGGTAAATAGTATTCCTGCTTGGTAGCAGCATGTTAGCAATGCCATTTGTCAGCATGGTATTAGCACGTACGTTAGCATGGTGACGTTAGCGTTTAGCAGCCACACACAGCAACGTGGCCTGGCTTTCGTCCAGAACTGTATTTATTTCAAAACCAACACAATTTTAGTTCTTCTTTTTGAATGAAAAAAGGACCCCTTAAAGAAGAAGAAGAAATTCAAACCCAGAATTTTAATATTTACAATGTTGATGAGATAATAAAACAAACTCAGAAATATTTATATTTTCCATAACTGAATAAACAAGCTGTTCTCAGAGGAAACTAAGAACACTGTTTTAAGCTAGAAAGGTGGCAGGGTCCGCCAAATATAAACAAAGTTAAACAGTATGAAAGTTTGTTGTTCTTTAGGGTCAGTTTGTTTATTCAGTTTATTCAGTCATGAAAACAAAGAGAGTTTTATTTAGGCCTAAAAAAATGTCCATGAAGATCTTTCTCTTCTGATTACATTTTTTTCCCAAAAAACTACATAGTGCACCTTTAGATGAATGTTGGCGTGTCCTACAGTGTGTTGTATAAGAGCTGTTAGAGACCAAAAAAGGAGAGACTAGTAGGACAAATATGAAGGTCAAGTCTTGAATCTCAAAAAACACTAATCTATTTTCAACCCAAAACCGTTACATAATGATTTCCACATTCAAAAAGGGAGTGTTAATGGTAGGATTTTAAAAACTGGGCTACCTCTGTCCACCTGTGACTGATAAAGACAGCCATCACCGTTAAAAACCCCACATCTGTGGACCCTTTGCTAAAATAAAGGAATCCTTGATCCGTCTGTGATTTTTGCTCAGAGTTTGAGGAGAATCACAACAAGAAGGAGGATTTGAATGTTTGTGAATGCAGCCAAAACTTGTGGTAACATCGGTCCTGTGCCAAAACCAGAACTTCCTCATGAATCTGTGCTGACATGCTGCTCCAACCGGGATGGTGAACGCTATAGTTTGAGGTTTCGGTGGTCTGCTAGGGAGTGGTCCATGTAAGAGGTGGAGTGTGTGCGTGTGTGTGTGTGTGTGTGTGTGTGTGTGGAGGTTCTGTCAAAGACTTGTCAACCTTCCAGATCTCACCACAGTAGTCATACCAGGCATTCCTTCATGTGTTCACCTTACACACACGCACACGGGCACACACACACACACACACACACACACACACACACACACACACACACACACACACACACACACACACACACACACACACGGCTCTCTCACAGCACTTTTGGAGAATTCCTCGCGGTCGGCCAGCATGAACTTGATGTGGGAAATAACCCGGTGAACAGACTTGTATTCCTCGACATTTCTATGTTTGTGTCGTTGTGATTTTGCCATCGTGTTGTTTATTATTGACCCTCTGAAATCCTGACCCTGTAATCACGGCTCTGTGATGGAGTTATGATGAACAACATGGTGATTTTGGGTCTATGTTTAGGAGGTTTGTGTGCGTTTTTTTTCTTTTAGGGAGAGCGATTTTTGGACTGTTGTGTGAGAACTCAGTTTCATAAGGATGCTTACGACATCCTTACGGTAATTAGTCTCAGTCTTTCATCCAGTTTTGGAACTTTTTAATATAACCTGAAGGTTGACAGTAAGAAGTATTCAGATTATTTACTTAAGTAAAACTACCACAATGTAAAAACTCCATTATAAGTACAAATCCTGCATTCAAGCTACTGAAGACAGATAAGCATAATTTAATCAATGGAAAATAAAAATGTTCATCACGCAGAAAAATGGCCCATGGTAGTGTGATATTATTGTATATTATATTATGGAAATGTTAATAGTGAGACATTTATTTGCAAGCAGCATTTTACCCTAGTAGTTTGTTGAGGTGGAGCATATTTTAACAACTTTTTACACTGATGGGTAGTTAAATTTAGAGCAACGGCAACATATTTTATGAGCTTTTTGTTTGATTAGCATGAAACTTTAATTTGTAACATTAACTATAAGTTATAAAATAAAATAAATGGAGTGAAGTAAAAAAAAAATCTCTGAAATAGTAGTGGGTAGAACTATAAATGAAATAGCATAAAATGAAAATACTGAACTAAACTACAAGTACAAGAAATCTGTACTTAAGTGTAGTACTTGAGTAAATGTTGATTAAATCTCACTATTACACTTTCTGTACTGAACCTGATTATCTTCTGACTGAGTGTATTACATTTTAGTTTTTAGGGATTTTTAAAAAAACAAACAAACAAAAAAAACACCTAGATGTTTTAGGAACATCTGGTTGAATTGATTTTGCTGTAAAAAAACAAAACAAAACCCCAAAACACTGAAAATTACCGTAAAATAGGTTCTTGACCTGCTGATTAAGAACCCTGAAACAATAAATCACTTGATGGTTAAACTCCACACTGCATGTTGTGCAAACTGTATTTTATTTCCCAATAAAATAGATTTGGCAGGGATGTGTATGTGAAAATGCCAGAATCTGATTCAAAAACAGGAAATAAGATTTTAAATTCCCTCATCAGAGTGATCACGATCCATACTTGTGTCATTAGTCATTTGTCTGCCTATGATACCAGCTTCATTGTCCAAGTTATCAGTTGTATGAGCTGTTTTGTCAGGCAGAGATAAGATGTATGAGTGAGGACGTGAATGTTATGCACATATGCAAACACACAGAAACAGATACGTGCACCTGGTTGCTAGGTTCTCTCACAAAACAAATATTTAAAACTCAAGAGCAGGGAATCTTATCAGCGAAATGCAGCAGTAAATATTAAATAATATTTTTAATTTCGCTTGAGTCCCACACGTAGTGGGACAACAGCACCTCTATGTGGTGGTTTCAGCTAAACTTTTCAAAACCTCAAGAGCAGCTGATGAGTGTTACAAACAACTCTAAAGTGCACCAAACAATACAGTGACATTTAAACAAAGTGGTAAAAGGACCAAACCCTAATTGTTCACTATTTGTGCAGCAACCAACAGTGCCCCTGTGTGGTGTTATCAGTAGTTTTCTGTGTTGGAAGAAAGATATAAAATTCATATATCACATTGCACTAACCCTTTTGTGTGTACTTTTTCTTTTCTTTCATACTGTATATTGCATTTTTTGGTCATTGATGTTAGTTTATTTATGTCAAGCACAATATCAGGGGAGGCACAATGCATTTAACTGCACAATGTATAAATAAACACAGTATTGTAAAATCAGCATTGTTTTTAACATGATTCCTACATGATGAGCTGGATTTTTACCCTTTCTCTCCATCTTGCTTTATTAGTTGCAGTTCTGAGTCTCCCTCGGTGTGACGATGGCAGACAGCTCACACTGTTTCTACTGTCGGGAGGACCTCGGGGGAAAGAGGTTCGTCCGCAATGAAGGCAAGCCGGTGTGCGTCCGCTGCCACACCAAGTTCTGCGCCAACACCTGCGCCGAGTGTCATCGACCCATCCCTGTGGAATCAAAGGTGCGCTTTATCATGCATGTACTTGTTATCAGGTCTGTGTTGCCCGCATTTATTCGCCCCCACATACCTCTCATCAAACTCTCCCCTCCTTCCTCCATCAGGAGCTCAGCCATAAGGGCCGGTACTGGCACGAGGAGTGTTTCCGTTGTGCAAAGTGCTACAAGCCTCTGGCCAAGGAGCCCTTCAGCACCAAGGATGATCGCATCATGTGTGGGAAGTGCTGCTCCAAAGAGGACGCTCCACGCTGCCACGGCTGCTATAAACCCATACTGGCTGGTAAGACAACCAACTTTAAACCCTACAGAAGACTTAATAAAACTAATAAACTAATTTAATTAAAGAAATGTGCAGATTTAGGGTTGGAACTAAAAATAGAGAAAAAAATGAGAGATTCAACTTGCCTTCATTACCTGTTTTTCTGACCTAATAAATCTCCCCATCTGTCATCTTCTGCAGGCACAGAGAGTGTGGAGTACAAAGGCAACTCGTGGCACGATGAGTGTTTCACCTGTTACAACTGTAAGCGACCAATAGGATCGCAGAGTTTCCTCTCCAAAGGAACGGATGTGTACTGCAGCCCCTGCTATGACAAGAAGTTTGCCAAACACTGCGTCAGCTGCAAAAAGGTTTGCTTTTTTCTTTTCAAAACAAGAACAGACCGACTTTCCTTATTCTTCCTAAAAGCAAGAGTTGAACATGAACACCCTGAGCAGGATATGATAAACGTTTTCAAGGTCGTCGTTTTTAACTAGAGACTGGAATGGAGAGGTAAAGGGAGGTTAAAATTTAAAAGTGGTACCAACATCATGAACTCGCGTATGAAGATCCCTGTATTGTTTTGTTGCATTGAAAGCACAAAATTGTATCAATAAAACAAAAAGGACTTTAACATAAATGCTGTGGTAATACTGCTGTTCTTCTCCTCCATCTATCTCCAGCCTATAACCTCTGGAGGAGTGAACTACCAGGATCAGCCGTGGCACAGCCACTGTTTCGTGTGCAGCTCCTGCTCAAAGCCCCTGGCAGGGACGAGTTTCACCAACCACCAGGACCAGGCCTTCTGCGTCGACTGCTACAAGAGCTCTGTGGCGAAGAAATGCAGCGGCTGCCAAAACCCCATCACAGGTTGCTTGAAATACAAACTGAGAATTATGTTGTTCTAAAATACAGATGAAAAAAACGTAAAGTAAAGTAAATAGGATATAGTCGAATGATATTTTCTGACTTTCTTAGTTCAGCACAATTTCACCTGAATGGAAATACCGAGCCAGTGTGTGCTGATGCTTTTCGTACTGTTTCAGGATTAAAGTCCAAGGTTTGAAAGGCATTTCTAGGTCATAAAGTCGGTCTCTACCTCTCCTCTCTTCTCAGGTTTTGGTAAAGGAGTGAACGTGGTGAACTACGAGGGCAGCTCCTGGCATGAATACTGCTTCAACTGTAAGAGATGCTCCCTCAGTCTGGCCAACAAGCGTTTCGTAACCAAGGGCAAAGACATCCTCTGCAGCACCTGTAGCGACAAGTAGAGATGGAGCACCTGCACACTGTCTAACAGCAGTTTATACAGTATCGTCATTATTTTTGTCTGTTTTATTTTTACATAAAGGAAAAAGGCATTCAATATTTTGTTTGATATTTGGGCGATTACCCACAAAGTGATGGGAACATTGGGACCAGAATGTTGTTCATTGTTGATGTTTGCTCTGACGCTGTGTGCTAACATACAAAGTGCTGAGTGAAGGTAATGAAATCAGTTAGAAGTGAGATGCTCAAAAGATAAATGGTATGTAGCCAAGTCTGGCAGTTTCCTGTGTCACACAATATGATACAAACACATATCAGAACAATGTACGTGTTTTACAAAGTAATGTTTTGAACCACTTCTTCTCCTGTTTACATGTAAACATCTAAAGCAAATGAGCAGCAGATTAATTATTATTCTTATTATTATTATTTTTAATAATTATTATTAGCATAACTTACCCTCATGGAAGACAACAGCAACAGATTTTTTTTAAATGAGCTGATGGTTGTAAGATTCATCACTTTCATTCAACACAGCGTATGCTAAAGTGTTAGCATAAAGCTAGAGGGCAGCCTGTACTTTTCAGTTAAAAATCAGTGCTTGTATGTTGTAATTACGTGACAGAAATTAGAAATTAATACATGAATTGGGGTTTTTTTGATTGTATTTTTTTTAGCACAAATATAATACCATTAATGCCTTGTTTTTCTGTGTTTTGTGTTTTTATAACCAAAATGATATCTATATTTGTAATTGCTAACTGCCAAAGGATTACTATTATTTTTATTATATGTTTCAAGTAAATAAACTTTTATGCACTTTTCTTAATCATTTTCCCGCCAAAAAAAGAGGAAATATAAATATTAAATTGGAATTTATACAAACCGTATGCCTTGGTGTGTTTTTAAAGTGAAATAAACTTTCTACAAAACTGAGCATTGCATTTGTTTTTATTCATTTCATGTTGCTTTTAAACACGAGATGCAATTTGTCATTATTACCATGTAGATAAGGGTTTAACAATGAATGTCTGGTGGGGGATGGACCCTGGAACTCAACAGGTTCTTCTATATGTAGGAAGAAAATGATTGTCTTGCTCAAGTAACTGGAAAAGTCGATGGCAATTCTTAACGTTACTTGTTTAACACAGTAAACGACCTATTAAAGGTCACTATAGTATTTTTATATGAGCTTTATAGAGTAATAAAAAAAGCATACGCTGCTTAGCTTCACATGTGCGGGCAGAGTGTTTAGAAGAAGCAGCGCTTGTTTGTCACAACCAATCATGTCTTTGTGTGGGAGTCAACAGGTAAGATGACATGTACACACACATTGTCTCTCCCTCCTCTCTCTCTCCGGCACACAGGCCCAGACACACATAATTAAACGAGTCGACCAATCACAGCAACGACACACTGGTCTCCGCTCCACAGACAGTCAAACTATCTTTGTTTGCAGAGAAGTGTTTGTGGTTCATCTTATGATCCGACTCAGGTTGTTGTTTGAAACCAATGAGGCACTTTGAGGTTCCGTGCAGTAACAAGTATCGCTGCTTCTGTGAGTTTGGACCAGGATTTACTTTTAGAGATCTCTTTTGCTTTTAGGATTTTATTTATGCAGGTAAGTGGTTCTTCAATTTTTTCAAGGCTTGAAAGGTGTATTTCAATAAATCTTGGCATTGTGCTTTAAAATCAGCATTACAGAACATTTACATGATTAAATGATCCTCATTTTTAAACAGAGACAAAATGATGAGGCCTTTCTTATTAACATCTACAGTTTCTTGTTTTAGTTAGAGCACAAATGTTCTTCAAAATGAAAAATACTAAAATGGAAATAAACTTCTGTTTCTGTGATTAAAACCTGAAAATCCTACATTTCAGATGAATAAAAAGAATTTAATGGAATGAGAATATTGCTTTTTTCACATAAAGTCTTCGTAGAAGTTGTTTTACTCAGTTAATATATAAAAGTTCCTCTAACTTAAAAATATTCTTCTCGTAAATAAACTTCTCTTTTCAGATTTGAGATGATTTTTCTTCATGAAGTCCTGAATGTGTTTCTCACTTTGTCTCTGCTGAGCAGCCCTGCCTCCACCATGGAGCGAGGTAGTAAAATGTTTTGAATGGATATGGTTTTATAGTTTGACAGAATATAAAACATACTTGAATATTAATAATGCATTTTATAATAATTCATAGACAAGACGATTGACTCTTGGCACCTTTCTTCCAGACAGAATCTATTTCTTTTTAGATTACCCTTCGTTTCTTGTCACAAAGTCACTGTGTTGATAGTGAATAAGTCAAGAACATCTAAAACAAACACAATATACAGTATAGTAGTTAAGCACTGTGTGGCTGTGTACTTAGATATATGGATGAAAGGTCAAAAGCTTGAAGCTAATGTGAGATGCAGAGTTGTTATATGTAAACCAATTTAAAGGGCGGCCATCTGTTGTTTTTCACTACATTTTAATCTCCAGCCTCCACGGACTGGAATTCTTATTTTTCCTGCAAAATGGTAAACAGCAATAAATTTCGTATTTGAAAAAGACCACAAGAACAAACAAGCTAATAAAATAAATAAAACATTGACGATGACAACTTTTTTTTTAGACTGATACGGCAGCCTTTCCAAAAAATTGGGAAGCATTTTCTGATGTTTTTAGGCAGTTTTTTGTAATTAAATTGTGGGAGCAAATGAAAATTGTAAAAAAAAAAAATTGTGTTTTGATGTTTGTGTAGCACATATTCGCATCTTCACGACAAGAAACAAGTAAGCGAGTTACGTGCACGTGGTTTAGCTTTTTGCACACTGCTGTGATTGGTGAAACTCCTGAGGAACTAAGAAGATTGATCAAATTTGCAGAAAAACTTAAGATGACAGGAGAAATGTGCAAGGTCGCACAGACTTCACAGAATTAGTTGAATTTGTGTTAATTGTTGCGATCACGACATAGCAACTTCCTGGAGGGTTTGTATGTAAATTAAATATCTTTATATGGTTCATACAGTGTGTATGGACAGATAAAACAAATAACTAGAAGAAGGCATTGACCTGCAGTGCAAAATTGTGTCAGGCATTGTTACTATTTTCTGATTTTTTAAACGCTAAATGGTCTAAAATGTTTTTGAAAACGGACAAAAAGCAGCTTCAGAGACACCTTGCACTATTTAGGCGTCACTCTCTTCTCAGGGCTGAACAGTTCTACTTCTAAGTGCTGTATGTTCACGATTAACTGTACACTGTCTGCTTCTGTCAGTCCCTGGGGTCAGTCTTTGGGGGAACGTGGCTGACTTCACATCCAAGGGGAACCACTGGAGACTAAAGCCTCAGGTCTCCATCCCCGCCCTGCAGGAGCTCACTGTCTGCTTCAGCTTAAAGTTTGAGCAGGTATTGATGAAAAACGTCCTGTAATTCCAGTAACTTATACTGCTATAACGCTCAAATTAAAGGAAATCTTTCAACCATATCTAGGTTGCTGCTTCTCCAACATGGACCGCCTTCATGTACCGTCATCCCACAGCCCAGTACACTGAGCTGGGGTTTGGGGGAAAGTGGGATCGTTTGGTGGTCTGGCTGTTTGGGACGGAGTGGACTACCAATCAGAACATACTTCATGTGTCACAGTGGTACTCGCTGTGCCTGACCTGGACACACACTAAAGACAGACCCGCCCTATACATCAATGGTAAACGAGTGGACCTCATGGCAGGTTGGTCTGACAACTGGGTTTCAAGTTTCTGAACTCTGGAGGGTGATATAGGGTTACTTTAGCTAACAAAACTATTTCTAAGCTTGGCTCTGAGCTCCAAATATTTTTTTCAGGTGTTTCATGTTCAAACTTTGATAATTTTACTGTTGATTTAGACTCTCCTTTGTGTTCTGCTACCCTCAATTCTTCCCCTCTGGCTCACAATGTAGGTACATATCCCTTCATTTCCCTCTTGGGCTGCAAACTGGCCCCCAATGGAACGCTTACTCTGGGTGCGGCACACACTCTGGATAACGGGAATATCCAGGTAATTTCATTCACCAGTCTGTTGGGCAAGGTGTCTCTGTTTCGGCTATGGGGCCGAGAACGCAGCGAACGGGAAGTGACGTCACTGAGCTGTACAGAGGGGGACCTGGTGAAGTGGGGGAAAGACGACTGGGACACTCAGAGCTGTGCTCCGGTAACCGATTCCAGCCTGCAGTGTGGTGAGCCAAAGAAAATGTCCTTTACTTGAACTGATACGTCTTCTCTGACTGTTTCTACTAGGGCTGGGAAATATATCAATATGATGTCGTTATCATGATATAAGACTATGAATTATCTTGTTGTCTTCCCCTGGTTTTAAAAGGCAGCATTACAGTTAAGTGATGTAATCATCTCAACTTACTCATCTCCGACCAGAAAGAGTACAATGGAACGCCATGCCTTGTATGCTCGGGGCTAATCCATCTGCCCAGACTTCATGAAGGAGCAGCTGTGGGATGTCACATAGCAATGGCAGCACCCATAGGGAGACTAGAGTATTTTTAGAAGCCTCGTGAACAGAATATTTTGATATGTTTCCAAGTATAAAAATGTCATTTTCCCTCCTCTATTTCATTTATAATGCAAGGAGGGTGCACTTGCTAGACTAAACATAATGTTTTATAATGGTCGGCCGAATTTTTTGTTCACTTTTGGCGTTTTGTACCTGGAATACTTTGAGGTCTACAGTTGCAAATTTCAACTATGACTTTCCGACCTCTGACGTCGACTGAAACACAGCATACTACCTGCCTTTACCCACTCAGTCATTGTATCCATTTTACTGTTTTTTTTATTAAATCAAAAATCTCACTGGGTTAATATTTTGTGAAAGTATCGAGCATGGTATATATTTGTGTATCACGATATTGCCTAAAACTATGGCAAATATTATTTTAAAAGGTCCAATTTATGAGATATCTGATTGTTGGCTGGTTGGGCCGGCCACCAACCCAAAGTCATATCCCCCAGCCCTTGTTTCTACTAAATCAAAATGCTTTGTCCAACAATATCTATCTCAGCACCTGTAAATTCTGAATGCATCGACAAGTTGAATATTTTGCTGCCTCTCACAGCCGTTAGACAACAGTCAATGATTCACTTTTAATGCAGTAAATGGTTTTTCTCAGTTTCATCAAGCATTTTACAGCGTGTTCCTACGTTTGCAGTAGCCTCCATGGCCGCCTTAGGTTTACTGTATGTCCACAGCGCTCTGATTAAATATTGACCCCCTGTCTATTTGTGAGTTAAGTAAATATAGACACCATTCTGTGATCAATAACAGTAGGATCAGAAGCATTAATCATAAAGCTGTCATAGGTTGTTGTTTACTCTCTGCAAAGCTGGAACCTGCCGTCTTTTTCGTCTTTAAACAACAGTCAACCCTTAAAGTCTTAAATAAAACTAAACTTATTGATTGGATTGAAATTCTTGTTTGTTATATATTTGCAAAATTGCCATCAGAGTTTTAAACATTTTTATATGAACAAACAAAATGTTTTAATTACTGATCCTGATTTCTTGGCTAGGCAATAACCTGAACGTTTCAAAGTGTATCAATTGTCAAAATTATTAGTTATTGTCTTTAAGAGATGAATATTACAGTCACCTACACTTCAGCAAGTGAGGGTAAGAAATTATATCTACTGACTGAAGATTTAAATCAAAATCGTATTAGGTAATGCCCTTCACAATAATAGTAAACGTTGGCAGTTGATACTAACAATGAAAGAAGAGGTCGTTCTGCAACATTATTGTTGAAGTACCAAAATTAGTTCACAACTTCTGCTTTTCCAATTCGGCCTAAGTTTGGGTTTGACAGACTCAGTTTTGGCTCAGCGATGAATTAGAGGCTTCCATTCTCATCATATTTTACATTTTCTATATTGTATTAAACCATAATGCACATGTTTATCATAAGGGAAGATAATCTGGAATATAACTAAGACAAAAAATCGGTTTAACAAGAACTTGAAATGCATTTAGGAAGAACTGTAGAAAATAAACTTGTGCTACAAAATACTTAACTGTACTTGAAAGTCATGAGCTTTACTGGTATACAGTATGTTTCCATTTTTTTGTGTCTAATGCTCATTAAGATAAACCTAATGGTGTCCTATATATCGTCTTTGGCTGATTGGCAGAATGGTCCATTTACGAAGTGAAACTGATGTTTGTCATCATCCGTCTCGATGGGAACACCGAGGTCTACACGGCCAGAGAGATCGCACATCACTGGGTAAAACAAACAAATACACAAAAACAAAAAACAGATAGTAAAAAACGGTCCAGTTTTGACGATGTTGTAATGAGCAAATCTTTCAGGGGTTTTAACTGCTGTTTGTTGTTCCTGTAGCTCAGAACGGTTCTGCCGAAAAGCATCTATTTACACAGAGTGTCTGTGTTTGAAGTAACCAGGTATGAGAAGATTCAAGTTTACAACATTAAACCTTTTTTAATGGTATATGACAGAGAGGAGGAAGCACATTGAGATTATCTGATCTCTTACGCAGATCAAGTACAGAAGAAAGCCTTGAGAAATCATCGCATGAAGAAGGGCAAGTAAGCCAGATATTAGCTTCCTGCAGATGTAGCTGTAGTGTACGGTGTCAATAAGTGGTGGTAGGAAATTGATAGCGCTCTGAATCAAACTCAAACATTGATATTGGTATTAACCTTCACAAATCCAGTATCGTTCAATCTCTAAAGTACATTACAACATATCACAAACATTTTACCATCGCATGGATAATCTCTGTGACTGAAATCGATTTTTAGTGCAACTTTAAAATCTACTGTGTGTGTGTATTTTATTCTTCAGGTGCGGTGGATTCGCTCTAACGACAGGTAACATCGTCTATGTTTCACTTCATGATTTCGCTTTTCTAAACATTACATAATCAGAAAGTGGCTGGGCCGACTAAAGGATGAAGGATCAATTCATGGGCTCCTTTCATAATAATACATGTTTATATGAAAACGTACGATAACAAATATGTAAAATGTGTTTTTTTTAGGTTTATCTATATTGCAAAAGCTTCTTAAGACTATGAAGTCATCACATTTAATATCCATGCTTGGGCGACCATTTTTAGCAGAATATTATGACATCATTTGCATTTAAACTCTGACCTTTTGGATGTCAAATGTCATCATTCAGCATGTATGTAAATTCCTACTTGATATGTAAATCTCAAGTAGGAGAGCAAAGCAGAATTTCATCCATCCTTCACAGCATTTTCCTGTTGAGTATTGGAAACTTCAACTCAAATTAAATCCCTTTTAGATGAATTGCTCACACCTCACGTACATATTAAGGCCATAACAAACAGACCTGACTTCATTTAAAGGGGTCACAAGCCAAATCATGTGGGAACCACTGCAGCAGAGGACAGTAAAAACACAACATCTTCCCTGTAGGTTCGACTGCCTGGTTCATGTAACCGTTATCCCCTGCACAGACGTGGCCACTGTGCAAAATGAGATGCACGCGCACCTGAGCAAAGCCTACCACCACCCCAGTGGTGTGCTTCAGCTGCTGGCTGAGTCAGAGACCATACACACTACACCTGTTGGTAAGAAATAGCTGTAACCATGCATACGTGTGTCTGTGTCAACTTTGCAGAAAAACTAATTCTGCTTCACAATTATCTCCGTTTCTAGAGCGTTTCGATGCCGCCACCGTGAGTCCTGCCGTTGTGGTGACAAGTCCCTCTCCAAGCACAACTACCACGTTTAAAACCACAACATTCGTTACCACCACCACCTACACCACCACCACCACCACCACCACAAGTCCCTCTACCAGTGCGGCCACAACTACAACCTTCACAACAAGTCCTGCAAACATCTCTGGTCAGTTGATCATTTACATAGAAATGCTCTCCATGTGTGGATTATCATTATGACTTATGGAAAACGACTAATTGTTTATTTTGATCTTCTCTGCAGCACTGTATTTTGAGGTTAGGGTGAATGTTTCCTTAACAGGAGACTGTGACGCAGAAGAGACTCTTTCCACCTGGGTATGTCTGACAGAGTAGCATAGCTCTTTTAATTTTAGGAATACAAAACAAATGTACCTTTACTGGTCTTAAATGTGGCCTCTGACTCTCTGCAGCTCAACTCCAGTCTACCAGATGACATGATGAAGGTGATTGACCTCCAGCTGCTCCCCAAAGCTCAAAGGTATTGTATGTGAGCTAGCTGCCACATCGACAAATCACCATCCATTTCTACAAATATCACACAATCTGATTTCAATGTGAACTATTTGATTTAGTGACTGATCTCACTTACAGACATCATCGTGTCCTGCGGTCAGATCGCTCTACCTCTGAAGAAGTAAGTAACGACTTATCAAACTCTTATCCAAGCTCTGAATGAATGAAATCTTTCACTAAAACTGTAAAAGGAATGACTTTACTGATGTCAATATTCAACATCCCTAAAAGAATAGTTTGACATTTTGTGTTTGACCATTGACCTTTTGGTTTTCCACCAAAATTGGAATCTTTAGCTAACAGCCCTCGCCTTTTGCAGGTCGTCATTTCTAAACTGAAAGAAGCTTGCTGGGGAGGGGGCGATCGCAGTTTAATCATGCAGTTGCCAAGTAATACATTAAATGTAGCCTACTGAAAGTGAGCGTATTAAATCGAATGGCAGACCAAACAAAATGGTGGACCATGCCCTGAGGGCAGCACTTTGAGAAGCTAAACTCTAAGACGTTGCTGTGCTCTGGTCGACAAGAAATAGCGACAGCACGTCACTTCTGCTTGTAAGACACAGTATCTCCTTCTATGTACAGATCAAACAGGAGAGATAGAGTGTGTTAGTTACTGAACTTTGAAGGGGCTGTTTTGTAACTGTGAATTGAGCGTGCTAGCTGTTTCCCCATTTCTAGTCTTTATGCTAAGCTTGGCTAATTGACTCAGTTTGGGCTCCACAGTTACTAAATATACATGAGAGTGATATCAATCTTCTCATCTAACTTTCAGCAAGAAAACAAATAAGAATATTTACTAAAATGTCAAACTATTCCTTTAATATTTCCATTTCTTTTTGCTGCTAAATTTCAGACTTTTATTCTGGGGAAAGGTGGAAAAGCCTTTCCACTGACATCTTAGGATATTAAAATGATTTTCACAGGGTCAGCAGATCAACTGAAAATGTTAAGCAGGGTGAAATTATTGAATACTTCCCTCAAAAGACAAGAAATACATACATGATGAAATAAATGTGCACAGTGTGGCAAGATGCATAAAGTACATTTCACTGGATTAATACACTTTACATCTGGGTTGCAGGAATAAATTCAATTGAAATGCAAATTTTTAAATTGTATGTTCTGTCTTACAGTGACATACAGTACTTATCTCCTCCAGTTTTGAAGCTGTATTTATTTATTTATTTTCCAGGTGTTCGTATACAGAGTTTCAAGGTATGGGTTTACGCTTTTTCACTTAGATCAAGAGCAAATTAAAAAAGAAGGAAAATGAAAACACCGACACGCACAATAAGGCAAATAATGACACAGTACCAATATATCGGACATATTTACTTGCACACTGCTTTCATCATATATATCCGTTTTGGAAAACATTTACTGCCTGAGAGGTAATAATAAGATTAACTCAGTCTGGAGCTTTTTGCAGCCCATAATTAAATCTTTTTACGGTCTGCAGAGAGAGCTGCGTTTTCCAGGTTCAGGTCATGATGTCGCTGTCAGACACACAGGAAATGGAGGAGCAGATAAGAAACCTACTGCTGACGCCTTATAACAACGGATCCATCTCCATAGCCGCCAAGGACATACAGATAAGCCGCATATGTGAGTCAGGTTCAGCGAAAGATTACAAAGAATGAAATTTGAACACTGGAATTATTATTACTTTTGATAATTGATATTAAATTCTCGACTAGATAATACGTTTTTAAAAGTTGAATTAAGTCTGTCCTTCTCTTTCTCCATCTCACTCTGTTTTAGTGATAGTTAATTGCAATGCAGAAACCCACCAGACGAGGAAAGGCCTGTTTGAGTGGCCCGCCAGTTCAGGAGGACAAAATGCAACTCATCCGTGCCCAAAAAACCCAAACCGCTCTGCCACCCGACACTGGTGAGTGCTCAGACAGTTCATTCATTTATTTGTATTATACTATTATAATATAATAGTATAATTGACTGGGATGTCTTTGGTACGTGGGAGAAAAACCAAATAAAACACATGCAGCCAAGTCCAGGGTCTTTTAATGAAAAACCTTGAACTATTAAAATACAATCCTCAAATGTGGTTTTCTCTTTTCTCTCATTATCAAAACAAATAAAAATATGTTTGATTCTAGGACTGTCGTTTACTCAAAAGAAGCAACTCTTAACATTTGCCATCATTTTCTGACATGTATTTAATGACTGCATGATTAAATAATATTCCACAGATTAAATGTTGATAGTTTCTGATATTTTACTAAGTAAAAATAAAATAACTTGTTTTATCTCTACCAGTTGCAGGGATATGTTTTTTCTTTTTCTTTATCACATTGCTGGATGTGATTATTTGATTTAATCATCTAAGGGAGGAGAGAGCTGTGATTAAATCATTTTAAATTGAAAAAGCACAATTTGAGAAAAGCAAAAACTCTTGTTGGTACTGCTGTCATTTATCACTGAACTTATGATCATGCAGGCACGTTGAGAAAAGAGTACATGTATTTAGCTGGCTGTCAACTTGAATATAACACATGAATACATAAAGGCCTATCTGGGTATTGATTACATCCGTTGGTATATTTACATGGCTGTGTCACTGCGTTCAGGACTCTTCCCGTGTGTTGACTCAGTATCAGACAACACTTATTAATGGCTGCGTATGAGCAGTAGGAGGCTGTGCTGTAAATCCATTAATCAGATGGTCGGTGTCACTAATGATTGGAGTTAATAGATGAGTGATTTTCAGGATCAGCAACCTCCCAGCTGTCTAAGATCTGTTTAAAAGGATGCATTTTCTACTAGAGTAAGCATAAATGACATAAAATGAAATATGGAATACAAATTTTAGATCAAGAATATCTAACTCCTCTCCTCCTCCCGTGCTCTCCCCACCAGTAAACTGTGTCTCAGTACACACTGGTTGGTCCCCGACCTGGACGACTGTTTTCTTGTGGTAGAAACCATCCCTGATCTGGAGCACGTCGAAGTCACCACTGGTATGTTACACACTTTTAACTTCATCTGTTTTATGTTGTACTTGTCAACTTATGAAATAAATGCATACTTCACACTGATGTCATGACTTCAAATCAAAAATCGGTCGGTTTTTGAACTTGGGGTGAACTATCCCTTTAAAACTGATCTATGAAAGCCAGTTGTGGGATCAATGAATGTCAAATTCTTTCATTAAGAGAGGGTGGCTTGGATTAACTTACATGGATTTGGCTTTCCATCTAAAATTCTCTAGAGGCTGTTGGTCACCCATGAACTGAAACTCACAGACTGATACAGATACAGATACATTACTTTTACAAGTTGTACCTTTTTATCTCCAGAGAATGCGCTGGATGTGGTGGAGATGATTGAAAGTTTACTAAGAGACCACTCCACACTCAGCTACCAAGAGCTGGTGACGGTCCTCAACAAGCTGAAGGATATCATCAGCCTCAGTGTGGTCACACCACACCTGGGTCAAGCTCTAATCAACATCATCTCCGACATACTGGAATCTGACAGCGACCTGTTGCCTTTTACAAACACGTAAGGATGGAAAACTAAAAATCCAAATGAAGGAACTTCTCTGTTTTACATCAGTTTACCCTGCGTCTATGTCGTTCTCTCCAGCATCCTTAATATCACAGAGGCAGTGGGAGAGAAGATGGTGGGCTACGAGGGCTGCTCCACCCTGGTTGCTCCAGCCATTGCCATCTCAGTGGTGGATGTAGTTCCCGGACAGTTTGACAATTTGACATTCGGAGTGTCGTCTGACCGCGCCGGCAAAAAGCCTGAGGTTAGCAAAGTTACAACAACCAACACATGTCCTCAATCTGTCTGAACTGACTAAATAAAGTGCATCAGTAGGTTGTTTAAGAATTAACAGATCAGTATGGACTCAACCATCACTTCTGACTCCTCTGGTCACTGAAGATAAGATGGTTACTGTATATAATTAGAGGAGAGGAGAGCAATGCCAGCACTGCCAGTCAAACACAGGCTGAGGTTAGCTTCATAATCACCAGTGTGTTGACATGTCTGAACCATTACTGTCTGCACTGAGTTGAAGTCCATTTAAAGTCTGGTTTTGATCAACCAGGACGGTATAAATCTGAACACAACAACATCCAGTTTTTCCTGTTTTTGTCCCCGTACAATAGCTTTAAAGTATGAAAACTCATCTTTTTCGACACACATTTATAATCTGCACAATCCTGTTCCAGATCTGCATGTATGGCTGCCCTATTCCAATAAACAGGAATATTCTGGATGTCATGTACTTTGAACTCTGAAACTATATAAACTATGAAATATAGTCGCTCCTATAAAATTTGGCAAAAATGCTTTTTTATGTACTTGCAGTGAGCATCACAGCTTCATTCTAACTTTTTCTACACTCATATTCTTGACACACAGCCTGCACAGAATCTGAAGGTCTTTTAGATTGTTTCTGTTAATTAGAGCCGGTTGAGTCTTGGCTGAACAAAGAGTTAATAAATGTCTCTTTATGTTGTAGATTTTCATCAACAGGTATCCCCTCAACAGCACAGTGGCTTTTATCTCCCTGCCATCTGTCCTGCAGCACAGCTTCCCACAGAACAGCTGGAACCAGAGCCCACCGAGGGTTGTGTTTCAGTTCTTCGGCATCCCAATGCTCTTCAGGGTACTACTGTCTCTTAAAGAGACAGGAAAACAATACAATTCAATCAGAATACTTAAGACAATTCTTGAAGCATCAGTTTCTTATTTATACATGCACACATATGTTGTTATTATTTCCAGAGCAGCAAAAACGGGCAGACCCTCAACACCTTTGTGGTGTCAGCCAGTGTGACCAACGCCAGCTCTCCGATCAGAGACCTAGAGGAGGATGTCAAAGTCACGCTCCACCACATTATACCCAATAAAGTAGGATTGACTGTCCTTTAAAAATATGGCTGACTGCTGCTTAGACTGCTGCCAATAACAAAGAATGACCTTTGATTAACAAACATCTTCTCTGTTAAAGCTTTACAAGGACGTACAGTGTGTTTACTGGAACTTCAATAAAAACAGTAAGTCCTGATCCAGCTGATCACTAATCTAATCCAATTTTTTTGATAAGCGCTGTATGAACTGTGTGATGCTTAATGTCTGTCATCATGTAGATGGACATGGAGGCTGGGATGATTATGGCTGCAGAAAATACAACAGCAGCTCTGACTACACAACGTGCCTGTGTGATCATCTCACACACTTCGGAGTTCTCCTGGTTTGTGTTTTTGTTTTACCGTTTGCTCAAAAAGTTGCAAAAAGGAGGCTTTGGTAATAGTGGTAGCAGCAGTATGAACAGTAGTAGTGATGGTGGTTCAACTCAGATGTTACCAGCAGAGGGCGCTCAAAGCATAATAGATAAAAATGAACCACTGTCAAGGAAAGTCTGACACAAATTCTAGTAAAGTAACTGAGGGATGTGCTTCTTGTTCTCTGGATAGCAAAGATACTTTCAAACCAAGCATAACCTTGAGTATATAGCTTTAAAATAATCAAATACAGTATGTGTAATACTTTATGATATGAGAGGGTTGTGCAAGCCCCATCATACGACAAATCTGCATTGGACATAATCCAAAATTGTGATTAAAAATGTACCGGCTATAGTGCCTATTGTTACATTTAAAGGGGCTCTATGTAACAATGTGTGGTCATTTACATGTATTAATCACTTTTTTATTGGCCATATGGGAGCGGACTGTAACGTGACATGAAAAATGAGACCTTCCCTGTCTCTCGGGTCATCTATACTAGCCTGTGGACGATTTGTTAAAGTCGTTTAACGCTGCTGGACTGTGGATTTCTTTGTGAAGGACTCGGGTCAGATTTTCCGCAACAGTCCAAAAGATGTGACTTTGTGCACGTTCTCGCATGCCTCAATTTTGACACTAATTTATACACACTATTGCGAGATGGAGCGAGTAATGTGAGTGTTTCAACGAGGGAATAGAAAGAGCTCTTCATGCTAGTTTGTACTTGGTAGTAGAAGCAGGAGCAGTTGTTATTGTTATTACTGCACAGATACTCTCTAACAAGTGTGTTCGTGTGTGTGTGTGTGTGTGTGTGTGTGTGTGTGTGTTGTGTGTGTCTAGGATGTTTCCAGGACTCAGGTGGACCCGGCTAATGAGCAGATCCTGACCATTATCACCTATGTTGGTTGTGGAGTTTCCTCATTGTTCTTGGGAATCACTGTTCTCACTTACACAGCTTTCGAGTGAGACTCACTACTGAGTTGTTATTTTATAAATGTTTTCTACTTGTCACACACTGACTGTGTTTACATGCAGGCTGGTAAGCTGTTGGTAGGCAATGTCAACACCAATGAAGACACATTTGAACACTATGTTTTTTGTGTCAAAGCATTGGCTTCACACTGAAACACTCCCTTAGACCAAGGCTGGTGTTTCAGGAAAGTATGACCACATTGTTTTCCCTGTTACTTGTTTTGTAATAGCTTTGGTTTTTGTTTAGTGATTCTTCTTCATTATAGACTGTAGTTTTGTGTATGTTTGTGTTGTGTTTGTCTTACCTTTCGTTTTACCTCCGTCTCAGAAAGCTTCGTCGAGACTACCCCTCTCAGATCCTCATCAACCTCTCCCTGGCGCTGCTGTGCTTGAACCTGGTGTTTCTGGTCAACTCCTGGCTGTCCTCCTGGGGTCTGTACGGTCTCTGCGTGGCCGTAGCATCCACGCTGCACTACTTCCTCTTGGCTTCATTCACCTGGATGGGATTGGAGGCCGTTAACATGTATTTCGCACTCGTCAAAGTCTTTAACGTCTACGTGCCCTCTTATATCCTCAAGTTCTGTGCGCTGGGTTGGGGTGAGTCGTGTGTTCGAATGACTGACCTTCAGGCTGAAACAATGTCACACTACTAGGCTATGACACAGTTTAAAGTATTTCAAATTGTTGCTCCAGGGATTCCTCTGGTGATCTGCATCCTGGTGCTCATTGTGAATAGAGAGGCCTACGGCAGTCACCTCTACACAGAGCCACTGGACAACTCTGACAACTTGTGAGTTTTTGCTTCATTTTTCTTTCATTTTCCAACAACAACTTCTTTCTGTCTGGCTGCTGTTATACGGTTGCACAAATCTTCAAAACACTCATCAAGCTGTACTTAGTAGTGCCAAAGTGATGCATAATGTCAAGGTTTTGATCAGCTCTTCAGCTGCTTTTGTAGTTAGGAATGACTACTTGACAGTGCAAGCAAAACCACACTTCATTTCAATCTTTTACACTGTGTACAGTGTGGCACAGAAAGCACATATGCTGGGACAACAAGAATGGCTGCTGTATCTCCCCTCTCCTCCATTTCTCTTTGAGCCTCGCTCTCTTCCACTGACTCACCCCGTTTTCTTTATTTCCTTTTCCATCCCTCAGCTGTTGGCTCCAGGACGACGTGACTTTTTACGTGTCCGTTGTTGCGTATGCTGTGCTAGTCTTTCTCTTCAACATTGGGGTAAATAATTTGTACATACATACAACACACAAACACTGACTTTCGTCCATATTTTCCTGGTTACTGTATAACAGTGTTCTCCTCATTACCTTTCTAATTTTTACACAGTTTTAGAGAGAATATCTACAGGACTTTTCAAAGCACTTATTTTTGTGTAACCTGGCATGACTCAGTTTAACAGTGTAACCTGTTCTCCATCAAATCTCTCATTTGAGGGCACTTATATATTACCTTTAATTGTTTTAATGTTTTTCTGCATTTTAACATCTCTAAGCCTTCTTCTCTCACATTTTACTGTAGGTTTTTGTGGTGGTTCTGATCCAGATTCGCCACATGCAAGTCAACAGCCCGGCTGGAACCCGCAGTGGGCTATTGCATGACCTGAAAGGAGTTGCCAGTCTCACCTTGTTACTGGGACTAACGTGGACTGTTGGCTTCTTTACCTGGGGACCAGCCAGAATAGTTATGCTTTACCTTTTCTCTGCACTCAACAGCCTGCAAGGTAAGATAATTACCGAAAGCCATGCTGGGTGATATACTGTATGTGTGAACACTCGTGGAAACAGATTTGTTCTTAAGTGGCACCTACGAGTGATATAGAGTACCTGTAAATAAACTAAAGACAAACAGGATTGGCAAGCAAAAAGTGTGAAAATGCACTGAAATGAAGGACACACTGACTGTTCTGTCATCACAATCATGGCTTACTGACTTACATGATTTACTGAGAGAGAGCATTTTGGACTGGCAGCTGACGCAGTGAAGCGCTCTCTGGGTTTTTATGAAGGCTGCGGTCAGGCTGCACATATTCTACGAATATTTTCTTTTCTTGTCCATCTCTATGACTGTTGCATTCCCTTGACCATCTCCCATGAAAGTAATGTACAGATTTGCTTTTTAGCATCTAACTTAATGTCAAACCATTCACTCTTTATTTCTCCTGGATATGGCAGGTGTATTGATATATGTCTTTTTTTCAGGTCGTGTAATATGACCTAATTTCTTGTACTTTTGTCAGATTTGAACAGAAGACAATAATCACTGTTGTAAAGTATTTTTTACTCTTCTCTCTGCAATAATTTCACGAATGATACTTGTCCACAAATGGAGTGAACGGAGCGAGCAGTTTAGTTACTCCAACTTCAAACATTCGAGAGAGCAAGCCTCACTGTTTTCGCATTCTTGTCCTTAACCTCTTTTCTGTCGTGCATGAGGTCTTTTGTGTGTGTTGCTGTGCGTTTATTTATTGGGTGCAGGTTTGCTAACCACAATGCGGTTTTTCCTCAACATCCCACTTCACGTTCACAGTTCAAAAGAAACCAGCAAAACTCGCAGATAAAAAAGCAGAAAATCAAATGGAGGCTGAATGATGCAACTATTTCACAACTGCCTTTACCTTGGCTTGCCTTTGTTATATTACTTTCTTTTTTATCTGAGAGTGACGCAACAAAGGGCCTCCACTTTTTTTTGGTTCTGGGAGAGAAATGCCTTGCTCAAGTGCAAATTAAAAGTATGTGCTGAGAGAGGAAAGAGCCACAAACCAAGAACCAATCTTGTCCTCTGAAGCTCACGACCGTATCTCGCTTTTGTTTCTATTCCAGGACTTTTCATCTTCCTCTTCCATTGTCTGATGAAGGAAAATGTCAGGAAACAGTGGAGGATTCACCTCTGCTTTGGGCGTTTCCGACTTGAAGAATATTCTGGTACGACGGCCACACATATTAAGAACGGACTTAAAGGGGCGCTATGTAGTTTTGGAGAAGAAATTCAAACTCAGAATTTTTATATTTACAATATTAATGAGGTAATAATACAAACTCAGAAATATTTATTTTTTCCATAACTGAATAAATGTAAATTAATTTGCCATTAAAAAAGAAATCAGTCAATGAAGATCTTTCTCTCGGATTAAAATTCCTTCCCCAAAAGTACATAGAGCATCCTTTAACCTCCCTTGTCGGGTAAATCAGTTACAATAAAGGCAATTCTTGGGTGGATTTATGTCACCTGTGTGTGTTGTTGTCATCCAGAGGGGAGCAACTCTGCATCTGTTGGAGTCATGGCCAAACCCAGATCAAATCCTCCAAGAGCATCAGTGCCATCGGTCCACTCGGTCAAGTCGAGCTCCACAGACAGTACGTCAGCATCCTCCGACTCCAGCCAGAGAGACTCATCCTGCAGGAGACCAAACCTGGGTGAGAACACGACATTTATAACCATCATAAAAAAATAAAGCAATATAAATTAAAAGTTCAATGATGACAAAAATGTAATAAAAACATTTTGAGAAACGTGTTTTGCAAAAAAAATGGCCAAGGTTTTGGCTTCAATTATATTCCTTAATGAGTTTTGAAAAAAAAATTCAGTAGATATTTTTCATTTCACAATTGTCTATCTTCTTTTGACATTAAACTCTTAATGAATTCCTTAATCCTAAACTATTGTAAGATGTTTAAGGTCGCAATTAAAAGTTGTAATTCATCTCGTTGAGATTCAGCCTCCTTTTGTATGAAATGATGATCACAGATTGAGTCAGACATCACAGTCCCTCGGCTGCCAGAATCACAGTGAAGGTCACTGCATACATTAATGAGACTGCATTGACGTTAAATAATGACATGAAAGCCTTTGTAATTAAGTCGGTTTAAACGCAACTGAATGGACATAATTGTTATTTCTTAAAGGTTTCCTTCAACATCTGACAGCTCAATTTAAGTTTGACCCCCAGCTCCCAGGCATACATCCTCAAACCACATGAGAAACTGTTTTTCACACCTCCAAATTGTTGACAGATGTTTAATTATCTTGCAGGCCTCTTTGTGAATTCTTTGGCTCTCCCTCGAGCCCAGAGGAGCACCTCAGGTTCAGGAGCTCTGCCTTCCCACAGGGGGATGAACCCAACACCTGGCTGGAGGAATCACTTGCTTAACCAGCAAGAACAAAGATAAAAAACACACAACACACATTTGCATCTTCATTCATACACATGAAGACATGCAAATCACAGAAAATCATGAAAAGCTTTAAAACTGAAACAGCAGCCTTAACATGTAGTGTACTTCTACAGAGATGTGTAATTTATGCAGCGTAGTGCTGACATTAACTGTGAAGCCCCATTGTATCCCAGCTTCATTAGATTATCTTATCATGCAATTCTTTTGTTTTTTGTTTTTGCTAAATATTGTAAAAGAGCCTGTAATTATGAGGACATGAGTAGTTGCATCGGTTCCAAGGAGGAGTTGGTTGCCAAGCAACTGGTGAGTGGAGCCATGGTGACAATGAACCGTGGTACCACACAGTTTGTATGAAAAAATAATAAAATTTTGAATTTAGGATGATGCAAGTCTCCCTGTGTTCACCTCCATTTGTGCCAGAATATTTTGTGCTTCAGGTTAAACCAAGTCATTATTCTTCAATCACTCCGTAATCTCTTCATGAAATGATAACCATGACATCTTTGAGTCTGACTGCTGGCTTGTTCCGACACCTTTGTTGTGATGGTTTCGACACAGTCAATATACATTTTTACATATACCACTGGTGTGATTGAGGTGGATTGGAAGAATCGTAGAGACTTAACAAACTATTTTCTACCTATAAAAGTTTGACAGAGTGTTATTGTGATTATTTTTGCTAGTGTTCCCTTTATCGTCTGTATCATCTTAACACCTCCACATTTAATACAAACCATCACATATCTACTACTACTACTTCCATAAAACATCACAAAACTTTTTCATCTTTGTTTACAGACTAATAGAAGTATTGAGTTAAATATATGGTAAAAGTCATAGGCTATGGTTTGCACATGCGTCAGAGTAACTAACAAACAGAATATTCTTTCGATTATTTCATCAAAAGAAAATTAGTTGCCAATTAGTTTTATATTTGATTGATCGTTTGTCATTTTTCACATTTGCTGGTTCCAACTTCTTAAATGTAAGGATTTGCTGCTTTTCTTCACCATTTATGACAGTAAATGAGGAGTCTTTGGGTTTTGGACTGTTTGTTAAACAAAAGAAGCCCATAAGACTAACTGATAATGTCACTTTTTTGGATTTTAAAAAGAAGTTTACAACCTGTAGTTTATTCATACCTGAGGGCAAGATTTGTTATGTTAAAACTGAGCAGAACATGTATTGTGTCCTGTGCTTGTTCTTCTGAGTTTATTGGTGAATCAGAGACAAAGTGTGAAGGTGCATACCTCTACCTACTGTATCGAGTGTGTAGATGCTGTGTTTGTTGAGTCCACGAAAGCAATTTAGCTTCGTATCACATCTACAATTCATCAGCTATAATTTCATATTACCGATAGAAAGAATGCATCTCCAACTTGAAAACATCACTACGGGCTCTGGGAAATTGTGACAAGCTTTTTTTTGTTAGTTGCAGTCCTATATATTAGTGCAACAAAATACTGTGTACTGGTAAATTGATGAAAATAGTCAGAAAATACAGAAAAAAAGACATTATTGAGTATCATTTTACTTTTCTTACTATTATACTTTACTATTCACTATTTTTAATACAGGAACATCAAAAGGAGGGTGCTCATCTAGTATGCCAGAGTTTACTATGATTCACTGATACAGGGATACTAAAAAAAAAACTCAACAGGCAACAAAAACTAGAGGTCATTACAGAACATCAAACTTTTAACTTCGTACCACATCAGCTGCTTATTTGACCTCTTGAATCTGAACACACTGGACTTGCTGTGGAGAGAACGACCACAATTAGCACAAGTTCAATCTCAGAATGTTTAAAATCATTTGACTGTGCGTGACACGAAACACTAGAAACATAATAATTACCTGTTCATGACGCCTCCCATACTCGCGACTGTTTTTTGGTTGGTACATCGACACAAAATACTTTGTTGTTAATCAGAACAAACTTTTGGCTCCAAAACAACAGACTAACTGATAATTGCTCAGTTCTACTTTACAGGGTAGAAACAATGTGAGCCTTTTACCAATGTTTTTCCACCCACAACTCATTCAAACTGACTACTTCACTGGTGCACAGCAGCAGGGTCTCCTTTATTTTTCTCAAACACCTACACAAACTGAAAACAACAACATTATGCATAAAACAAAACCCAGATTACTTTTTTAAGGGTAATTAGTGAAGTGCACAAAACAACAGAAACAACATCTCCAGAGGAACTCGGATGAGCTTCTACACAGCCCGTTACTAGGAGCACATTCAGATGCTAAAGCAGTCCACCAGCTTTTTTGAACACCAGGGACCGGCGTGGTTGCTCCGAAACTGTTCTTTGACATGATCTTTGACCATCTGGTAGGCGAAGGCCTCCACCTATAAAACAAAGCATTTCCAACTTAATTTATCACATTTGAGACAGATTTACATAACCACAGTTTTGGGACTGAGCACTGAGCATTCATGTTATCATTCTATAGGTGACGCACCTTGACACTGTGGTAGGTGGGAAGCTCCAGCAGATAGCTATGCCCGCCGAGCTGTGCAACTTGGAGAAAGTAACTGTAGAGAGCTCTCTTGCAAAGTCTGCTGGAGAAGCCAGGTCCACTCACAGACGGAGAGCTGGGAAACAAATATTCCAATGATTGCGTTCCTATACATTTATCAAAAATTTATATCAAGGAATTTCAAATATATATATTTTTTAAAAAAGGCACCATCTCTTTGTTAGTAACTTTTTTCTACCTCAAGATTTCTCACAAAAGCACAATGCTTGCGTCCTGAAAGGTCTAAAAACCTCATAACAAAAATTTGCAAAGCGCACTTTTTAGACAGTTTTGTGTCCTGCACTGTTTACATTCCATGTTGTTCACCGTACATCAGTGTGTTGCCTTCTTTTGCAGTCTTACTAGAGATTCAGACATTATCCAAAAAGCTGTTAGGGTTATCTGTGCGACAAGCAAGTTACCAGCTAAGTGAAATAATGGCCTTTTGTTTTTTGTATACTGAAGACGTAGATTTGCTTTGTGAAGTGTGTAAGGCACACACTTCCTCAGCAATCTATCACAAAGAAGCTGGCCAGTTAATTAGCAGAAGTGAGGGGTGAATGATGTCCCTTTAAGTCTTCACTCAGAAGACCTAAACTGCAGATCTGTGGATGTTAAGTGTATCATTTCTGCACTTTCACCTCCAACACTATTTTGGAGGATGCAGACTGCTTCAGGGGCTCAGCTGTGCTGAACATAAAAATATATTTGGCAAGACAATTCTTCTAAGCTCTTCCAGCAAAATGCTGTGTGAAGTGTGGTCTGAGTGAGAGTGGGCAGGGTTTCCTGCAGGCAGCACTTAGCACTGCTGCTGAGCAAATTCCTGGGGGAACCCTGGAGTGGTCCCCTGGAAAATGGACCAGTGTTGAGAAGCCCAATGTTTTCAATAAAGAAAAATTTGGGGGCGAGTTATAAAGTATGACAGCATTGATGGAGGCTGACATTAGCAGATGCCTGTGCAGGGTGACTTATATAAAATCATTTTAAGGTCTGTTCCAAGAACACTAAAAATTCTACAGCCCATGATATTGTTCATCCACTCCAGTTTTGTTTTTTAATCACTGATACATTGCATATATAATGGATTCGTCTTGGCAGAATTTAAGAAATTTGGGCGCAAGCCAAGGTTTTTAGGAAACAATTACTTGCTTCAGAGCTGAAAATCATAGCTAAAAGATTCTAGGAGTATTTGGCATGCAACTTCTACATCACTAAATTAAAATAGCCTCATGTGATCTTTTGTTTTCACACTAGAATTTCTTTTTCAGTTGGTGTTCTTGCCATCCTTTCAATTCCTCTTCACCTCCCCCTGCACACTTAACGTCCTGCATTCTTGCCCTTAAATGCTTTCTGGTGTTTTTCAGGAGCCTATTCTTCTTTGTTTATTTTTAGTTTATTGTTTGGAACACGCTGCAGAGCTCACCCTGACATGTTAAAACCATGGTGTTGCCTAAAACTAATAGTTCAGGGCTGCAGGACAGAAGAGGCTACACTGCGGGCGCCAAGCAGGATCTCAAATCTATTTTTGGCTGTAATCTCTGCTCAAGGACATCACAGCCTCCAGTCTATGTCACACTCTAGCTAGTGGACATCGGCAGTTGTCTGCAGCTACAAAACCAAGGGAAGGCAGGAGCCGCAGGCCTCACTGAGACTGTCAAACAAGCAAACTGCATCAGGCTCACCCATCAGTTCTACTCTTTTCCTGGAACTGGCTTCAGGAAGGTAATGATTTAAGCTTTAGTCAGTACAGGACTCTCTGTACGAGTACAGGAAATCATACTGGCTCCACACATCACTGCACATCTTCTCATACTTTTTGAAATCTGAATATCAAAGCAACAGTGATTTCTTATCCAATGCATCTGCAGCTTACCCATCGATGATGAAGCCCTTGCTACTGTCCAGAACTTCAATATCCTTGTCTCCGAGGCACCAGTTGATGCTGAGATCGTTGTGCTGTGGTGAGGCCACACCAGGCCTCACGTAGTCGCCACACAGAAAGAAGATGTTGTGTTTTTTGTAGGATGGCGGCAGAAAGACCTCATGTTGATCACACAGTCGCTTGTTGGTGATATCAGACATTTCCACGTTAAAGAGCTTCTGGCCCCCTAAATAAACACAACAATCTCAGTATTAGCTCTAAGTACCTTCAGAAACACACTAGTACATAATTATCACTTCAGCAGCTTACAGCTTAATTTGACAAATTTTAAAAACATCTCGCTTTCTGTTTATGACTGCATTGGAAATTATACCACCTAGATCTAAAATACCAGGTTTTATTGTGTTAAAAAAAACCCACTATAATACATTTATTGACCTTCATGCTGACCTTCATTAGATGAGAATATTGATCGCATGTCTTTACGGTAAATATGCTATTGCTTAGCATAGAGACTGTAAACAGGGAGAAACAGCGAGCCCGTCTCTGTCCAAAGGTAACAAAATCTGCTTACCAGCACCTGTTAAGCTCAGTAACTCCAGTAAGAAAATGCATAAGTTTAAAAATGAGGCACAGAGTTATCTGCTGGACTGTTTCCTGGCTGAGAGCAGGAAGCTGCTGGCTGTAGCTTCATATCGCACGTACAGATATGAGAGTCAATCTTCTCATACAACCCTTGGCAAGAAATCAAATAAGAGCACCTTCTAAAATAACTGCTTCGAGGCTCTTTACCTAGCACCATGCTGGTGATGTAGAGTGGCTGGATGAAGTGGCTCAGTAAGGCACCCTGAACCCCAGTGACGGTCCAGCGGCACAGCTTGTCACTCCCGGACATGCAGCAGACTCTTGCACCCAAGATGCTCAGGTCAAGGTAGGCTGCAGGTACCAGCAGGCCCTTGGCATGATACTGCAGCTTCATAGTGGTAGAAGTGTTGTCTGCAGGGCCCCTAAACAGGACATGACGTTGTCTTTTACTCATTTGCAAAAAATTAGTTTTACTCAAAATAACAAGCACACTTGTAGAGAAAGGTGAACCATGTATATTAAAACGTAAATTAGGAATTACAAAAAAACACAGAAATTCAATATCCAGTTCTTTTAATTTTAAATAAATGTATTGACAGGTTAATAATAAAGTTGCTTTTAAAACCTTTGTAGGATGCCACTATTCTCAGAAGTCAAGTCTGCTCTTTTGAAAAGAAATCCTTCAAATCTATCACCCCAAGGCACTTCACCTACACACTGCAAAATGCTGCTTTAAACAGAGCACACAGGACAAATACTGAAACACTTAAAAGATGGGAATAACAGTCGGCTGTACTTGAAGTAGAAGTTCTTAGCTGCTCCTTCAGGACACTGATTGGTGTAGAGATGCAGACTGATCTTGGGTTTGAGCCGAAGCTGGTGGCTGTCTGCACTGCTCTCGAAAATACAGTTCTCCTTGGCCTTTGGATCGGCATCAAAGAACAGCAGAAGCTGTTTGTACAGAAACCTGAACACAAGCCAGAAAATACCATTCTCACTTTGAACCACACCGGCGCTTTCAATGCACCAGAAACACCATCAATGATAGGAGAGAAATAGCGAGCTGATTCAGACTGCCAGCTCTAACAATTGATGAAAAGGAATGTCATGACTTGATCATGACTATTCAAAAAAAAGGGTGTTTTTTTAATGCATTAGTTAATGTAAAAATCAATCAAAAAGTTTGGAATTGCCTACCTCAGAAGCTTGATTTGACTTAATGAATGGTCTTTCATGCTTTTAGGTAGATGTTAGTTTGTATGAAGGGGTTGCAAAAAATGTAAATGACAAAAAAACGCTCTACAGTGGATTCAAACAGACTGACAACTGAAAGGGCTGGAAGAGACAAGGATACTGCTGAGTAACACTTAAATAAGAACATAGAAAGTCCCCAGTCATTGGTGAAAGAAACTGGAAGGTTAGCATGAACATTTATGCAGATATAAGTAGGAACAGGTTCCTGTTTCAGTGTCTAGTGCACAATAATCGCTATAACAAGCTGGAATTAACAGCCGTGTTGCTTTAGCAAAGCTATTCTCAAAACTTAGAAATAGAAGGTTAGTATAAGTTTAGCAACATTGGGCTGTTTAACGAGAGATGAGAGGGGAAGCCATGTCCCCTTTTTTCATTAAATGACCAAAATGCATTGCCCTGGTTAAACTGCCATTCCTTTGCATCTCTACTGAGGTCACTAATAAGTGGGCCACAGTCCAGGTCCTGACCAAGACACCCAGACCCTATAACCGATAAATTATTGGGAATTATTCAATTTGACAGGGTGTTTCTATCACAGAAGAAACTCACAGACTACTTGCACTTGTTGTAAATCATCTCACGTGATGCTACCAAGCCCATCAATTCTGGTAAGTATTAAAACTTTCTCACTTAAAACCTGAGAAAGATACACATCGGAGAAATGAGATGAGGGACAACAGTCTTCAGAGAAAGAAGCGATTGAGAATAAAGTAATTTCACATGCTGTTCAATACTGTAGACTGCAGAGGAGTAAAACAGATTCCCGAAGTATTGACAGCCCAAAAGCACTGCTGTAGTTCAATAATGATCGAGGGTCACCTACATTTTTCTGGAGTGGAAAATAAATTGGAAGTCATATTAGCAGTTCGTACCTAAGAAGAGCCCGTCTGGCGATGACGATGGCTTGGCAGTCGTGGACCATAATTCCATTGTAGCAAAGCCACGACTTGCAGCTTGAGTGGCCAGCTCCCAACGCCACCACCTTGTAATGCTCACATGGGCGACCCTCTGTGTCCAGCACTTCTAATGGAGGAAAAGAAAAAAGTTTTTTCTTAACAATACAGTGTTTACTTTGCCCATTTAGATAATAGCAACTGCTACAGACAGGGAGACAGAGATATGATTGAGATGGAGAATGATGTGTGAAGGGAATTTAACTATAAAGTGAGCTACAGTAACGTAAGTAAGTGAGGTGTTTATTTTTGTTAGCTTAACAATACATTTTAAGAGCCGTGGTAGAATATAAAAGGCCTAGAAGAAAGCAAAAGTTAAATGACATTGATATGCCATCAGTCTCCATTCAAACTGTCTCTTGTGACTGAAAGACTCGCAGGTATTTATCAATCAGACAGGCTTCTTTGAATTAAAAAAAGAAAGATGTAAGAGCTCCGCAGCATAAAAATGTCTGACCTGTGGGTGGAACTGGCAAACAAAACACCTTTTTTCTTCCTTTAAATAATAATTTATTTACAATACACTTAGACATTTCTGCTAAAGTAGTTTAAACATTAGATGAAAGTTTTTGCTACATTGTATGCCACATATATATTTTCTTTATCGACATATGTAAAATCCAGATTACAATTCTAAGTGAAGCGCGTTCTGTCCAATGAAAGGCTCCTTAACCTTCTTTGGCAACATCGTAAAAGCCCAGAATTTCCAAACACAGTAAAATATTCTCCATTGTCTCGAGCAGTGTATACTGATAAATAATAATGACAAAATAAACTGGTCATATACAGAGATTAGGTGCTTACCTCTTATCAGTACAAATGCTGCCATGTGGCTCTTACAGCCATAGAAATCAGGACACATCTTCAGGAGGCTGTCAAACTTCTCGCTACTTATGACTGCCATGTGATTCTTGTGCCAGTCAGTTTGCCAAACTAGAAGAAAGATAAAAACAAAATCAAGAGACAGCTATATGATCAGAAGCGAGTGTATTTTGGACTTCACCATGTCAGTGCTGTTAAGAAAACCCTTTCAATTTACAAGTGATGCAAAGTAGTGTTTGCCTTGAACATTTTTACATGCTGCTATTGCACTCAGTGTACCAGTTAGTTGACAGCCTAAAGCTCTGTGACACTTCTTAAAAAAAAAAAAATCATAAACAAGTCAGAAGGTTTTTTGCGCCGTAAACTGACAGTAAAGCAGCACAGATAAAATGCGTTGTAGCGCTGCAATATGCTGAAGTGACAAAGAATATTAAATAATAAGAAAGTTTAACAACCAGAAATACAAGATTACATTTTTTATTTTCTGATATTGCCGCTGTCCATCTGTTGCCTTGCCTTTAGCTCCAATGTGATCAGCAGTGTAACATTTCTGACCTAGTGTATTATGAATGAAGCGCACAATCATACACTTACTGCTCATGTGTACATAGTAAAAATCTCATTACAGAAACTATAATTGTAAGTGTAAATCTTGTCAAAGCGTTAACCAAATGTACATTTTCATCAAGTGTTATTTCCCAGATTGGTTTCATTATTCATGGAGGGCTTTTTAATTAAATCTCTAGCCTGGTCTGCTTACAAATTAGTGTATTGTTTAGACTTTTTACTTCTTCGTCAGGTAAAGCTTTGCAATCTTTTTCTTGGTGTGCTCTCCAAAAGCCAATCAAATAAAACAGAGTGTATCTGTAATTGCTTGTGCAGCTTTCCCTTACATTGTATTAGTTTCAAAGACACTTCAGTCCACAGCGTAAATGCTCCACAGGAACAAAAGTTTGTTGGAGTTGTTTTCAAAATTAGAAATGTGTGCTAGCATGGGGTGTCTAGACCTGAAAAGATGGTTTACAGACTTTGTTGGAAGATGTGTGATGATTCTGATGTTCTGACTTCAAGCGGGAGTTTATTCCACAACTTTTTGACCAGGATAGAGAAGAGAAGGTTGAGGTAGACAAGAATTAGATATCGCATTTAAACATCACACAGTGTGACTACTACTACTGCACCTTCAGTCTTTGTGCTCTTGTCCGGATTCTTTATTGTTTCTTTCTTTATTCCAACAAAGTCTGTTATCTGCTCAATGAGGAGGTCTTCTTCCGAATGTACGCTTCCAGCGGGCGACATACCCGGGAGAGAGAGGACAGCTGTGTCATCGTCTGATCCTTCATCCTGACAAATAAATAAATAAATAAATGAATAAATAAATGGACTGTGGTTTCCTCCTCATTACAACCTTTAACCTACATTTTTGTGTTGATTTAGTAAAGAATACTTTTCTGTTGTTCACAACTTAAGTGACAAACAAGATGGCTGCAGATGGTTTTGAACGCCTTCAGTTAGATAGATAATGGTAGCAAACACCGCTGTACCGCTGTTAATTATTCCAGATGTTGAGATTTCACTTTGATGTCAGATTTTCCAATGTGGCTTGATATCGTCATTTATTCCCACATCATTTCAGGTTGTCTGTAAAGGACATCTTCCTCATGAAAGCAGACAATTACATATAAGTTGTTCCCCCAGGAAATCGGCTACTGGAGTTAACAGATGCTTATAGATCATCTCATCCTTTATGATCGAATAAGTAGGCGAATGCCTAAACAATCACGTAACACATTTAACATATGGTCTTTGCTACAGCAAACAGTGGGAAACCCAGACATTACAAATTTCCATTTAATTACCTCATCTCCCAATACGTTGTCGCCAAAATCAAATTCGTCTTTGAATTTTTGGATGAGAGTCCTCTTCAGTCTGGGGCTGTCACCTCCTTCAGGAAGTAAAGCCTCTTTCACTTGGTCATGGCCTCCAGAAGAAGGTAGATTTTTCCTGCGACAGTGATACAAACAGTGACCAGCTTTAATATTGTAAATTGAGCTGATGATGCCTCAAAACGTCTGGATGGATGTAGATGAAGATTTTCAAGGACGACAACAGTAACAGCAACAGTAAAATATTTAAAATATCATATCTGATTCTGAACACATTTGGTTAAATTTTCCTCTCATTGCAAAAACCTTCAAGAGGAGAAGTGAAGGCTGAAAACGAAGGGTGACATTCATGAGCAAAGCATCATTACAAGGCTCACCAGTGCCTAATAAACCATTTCTCTACCTGCATGCTTAAGTAGAAGCGTAAAGGAATAGCCTGTGGACTCACAAATGAGATCCCACTGCTTCATTTAAGTTTCAGGTATTCAGCTGAAAACTTCTCAGAGATTTTTGGGAATATTTGGGTCTTTAATTAAAAGTAGAGTTTTGATTGCCAATTTTTTACTGGACGGAGAAAAAAAAATGGAAAGAAGAGGAGGATTAAGGCAACAAAGGTTCAGAGCAGATCAAAACCAAGTACATCCAAATGAGCCAGTGGGTTGTCCAGTGTCCTGTTACTATGGGTGCAGTCGTTAATGAGCTTCAGTAACTTACAGTGTGTGTGTGTCCAATTTAAAGTGGACACACTTGCCTGCAGACTCCTCACCTGCCCAATCTGAAGCCTTAGTAACACAAGCAGCCACGACAAAACAGAAACCAAAGTGCCTTTGACTTAGAAACAGTTACAGTTTTGGTTTTAATAAAGCGGCTGTTAACCTGAGCTATAGGGTGCACCCCTATAAGTGAAACAGGGAAATGATTAAGTGGATACAGGTGGTAACCCACAAAAAAGTCCAATCTCTTGTCCAGACAAATATACATTCAGCGATAAACTGGTTGTTCTAGTGGTGGCTACGCTCCATCATGTATGTTGGACCTGCTTAAAAAACTATTAGCCAGACAGACCTCCTGGATCATCTGGGTCCAATACTTCTGCTATACCAAAGAAGCTGCCTTTAGGTTTTACCGCCCTAGATACAAGGGTAGCATCCCAGAGGACCTGACATTTCTGCTCAGTACCTTAAATAAATTGTCCTAAAACATTTCTTTTTTCTGTTGACTAAATCTTCATGTATAAAGTGTTGCGTGGGTATGCAATGTGCTGTAAAAACAAAGCTTACATTGGCTTGCCCAGAGTTACTGTTACTAAAATACAACACCGCCACTTCTTTCATTACCTCAGCCCAGTACCACCGCTATAATCAGGCACGTCATCAGCCAGATGACGAGGAAGGTGAAGGTGCAAGCTTGGCTCAAAGTAAGATGGAGGCTGCAAACTAGCAGCAGCACCTCTTCTTGGACTGTATTTGAACGCATCCTTATCCTCCATGCTTCTCAGGCAACCTGTGGAAAAATTAAAGTGAATTAAGTTAGTCAGAGGGCTGCTGCTTTAAACTGTGGACATACAATCAACAAAAAACCTCATTTTACAACTGCCCAAGAATTTCCTATTATAGATGTCATCAAAGTCATTTTTATTTTAGAGGATTTCAACTGATAACTTTCCATAAAGCAATGTAATGGAGAGGATGCCACAATCATAAGGATAAAAAGAAAAATCATCATCTTTGTTTTGCCACCAAGCTACTGCACTAAGTTACTGTTTTCTTCAGCATTTTTTAATCATTGTTAGACCAAATGATTTACTAGCTAGCTGAGAAAATAACCAAACGATTTGTGGCTGATAAAAATTACCTGTTAACTCACTACTCGCCCACTATTAGTCTATTAGCTAATTAACAGCTGCCAGCAAAGGTGAACGTCAGTCAATGCCACTAAGTTAGCGGTTAGCTAGCGGCGAAGCTAACGTTAGCAACTAGCATAGGTAGCATTACCAAATGTGCGCAGTTGGCTAAATTAAATGCTTTGTCACCGCCAAAAACATGAAAAGTTGCCCCATTTTACGACACATTTATGAAACATACCTTTTTATCCAAACGTCACCCAATTTCTTTCGTTTTCACCGCTCAAACCTGTGAAATAATGTCTGCTAGTGTGAAAAGCTTTAGCTAGCTTCCCATTAACTTATTTTTTTTTTACTATGACAAGCACACTTCCGGTTTGAACAAACGCGTCTCGCCGAGGTGGTACGAGTTTAAAACGATTATAAATGACACATTAGTTAAGTGCAGCCACATGTAAGTCAAAGTTTACTGTACCTTTAGTCTTCAAGCGTTAAGGAGACAGAAGGAGGTCGTGTCCTGTCTGGATGCAGAGCCGTGCTGCGGAGTCCAACCTGGCAACCTTGCAGGCAAGTGAAGGACTGAAAATCATCTATTAGTCTGATAATCAGCTCATTTTTCACCTCTAAAAGGATGTTTTTAATGTTTGCTGTGGCGCTGCAAATTATTTAAAATTGTTTGTTTAATTGTGATAATCTAATCATGAAAATAATTCTATTCTGGCCAACTGCATGTACACTATACTGTATTGCCAAAAGTATGTGGACACCTACTACAGCTGCTGTCAGCTAGTTAGCTCGGTTAGCCGTGCAGCTAGCGGCGCGGACTGGGAGCTCGGGGAAGTGTTGGTGTATGTACTGCTGGAGCATTGGCCGAGGACAGGCCAGGGCTAGCTGGTTAGCATGCTAACTTCAGTAGATGTCTATGCAACACAATACATAGACGTTAAAATGTCAAAACTGCTATTTTTTTTAACTTTCTGATGATAATTTTAATACATTTTTAACCACTGCACCTTTAAGGATAGATAAAATTACATGAGCTGTTTTATTCTGTGTTGTCCCCTCAATATTTCTCTTGTGGGTTTTGTTTTTAACATTTGCTGCCTTTCGAAACAGAAATAGTACAGTAACCAAATAATACAGTACAATGATAAATAAAGATGAACAAAAAGTCCAGTCAAAGTGCAGTTTTAGTAGAAATGAAATAAATAAATTGAGAAGGGCAATGCTACTTCTCCTGCTTTCTTGCCGTTAGTTTACATTGGACTGGAAGTTGAGAGAAACAAAGTGTTGGAGCTTTGGACCGAGATGGGCCGGGGTTAGCTGGTTAGCAAGTTAACTTCAGTAGATATCTCTGCAGCACAATAGCCTTCACAGACTCCAGGAGGTCAAATCTGTTATTTCTTCACCTTCTGTTGATAATTTCAGTTATTTTTTGAATGTTTCCAGCTAAAATTCTGGATAACGTAGAGGAGAAAGGTGTAAGATGAGCCACTTTTTTGAATTTCTTTATTTTACTGCAAAATGTAAGTGTATTTGTTTCAAATAATAGTTACTATATATACCTCAGGTTATTTTGTACCCATGGAAATTAAAACAAGTTATCTAATTATGATGGTTATAGAACAATGACCAGTCAACAAAGAGTTGTCCTCGGGCACAAGTTGCCCCAAGGTGGAGCTAAAATGAGCAAGGGGTCAGTGAAAGTTGAGCCCTCTCGGGGTAAACAGCCACCGTCAAATACTGATATAAAAAAACAGAAGATCAAACCATTTTGAGACCATTTTGAACTTTATTAATGCAATTAATTCAACAAAGGCAAAAACTCATACTTCAAGTCAAACCATACCTTTGTGTGCACCTGTTAAACATGCTAACTTAACATTTTCAGTAAAGGTTAAACTGTAATCTTTGTGTGATAGCTACACAGAGAATGTGTGTCTAACATCAAACATGACCAAAACAGATCTATTTTATTAAACTTACAGGATTGATAACTTTCTTTGCATGACACTAATCCTATTTATAACTGGACTGGCATATAAAATGAGACAAACATTTGAATGCAACTGCGGCATGAATTCAAAATACCACAATATAAAATTGGAGATGACCGGGGAGATGTCCACTCATGTCTGCGACACAGTTGAGTAAATATCATAGTTTGAAACCTCTATTTACACTTCGATATCTGTGTGGATGTCATCATGTTGACGGGAATTTAGATCGAATGTGGGGAATAAGATAAAACGAAAGAGCGGCTCAGTCATGTTTTATGTATAGACGCAGTAAATAAGCAAATAGGTACAGAATGGTTTGGAGATTTCTATGAATTTTAAATCACACGCACACACACACACACGCTCATTCACAGCAATATAAACACCGAAGGCATGCGCTGTAAAGCTCCCACGATGAAATGAGTTTGCAGTTGTTAAAATTAAATCCTCTCTCGCACACAGACACACACTTCCTCGAAGCCGACTATAAGTGTGTGGCGTTATTTGCAGGAGTGAAATGTTCCCCTGATCATTGTGAAACTCAAGTCTGAACTCTATTTCCTGTCACCTCAAGAGAAAGCCTTCATATCTGTGTCTCCTGAGCCAAATGAGGCCTTCTTATGAGTGATTGTGTGTGTGTGTGTGTGTGTGTGTGTGGGCATATGCTTGAGTGTTTGTGTGTTTCACATGAGACTGTGAAATGTTAAGTCACTCCCATCTCAAGAGAGCCCGCTGAGACGCAATGGAAACCATCCCACGTGTCATCTTCATTTTAAATACCACCTATTCCCTCTCTGTCTCCCCTCTCTTTGTCTCTATCTATTCCCCTTTCTCGCCTTATCTGTGCCTTTCTTTCTTTTTCTTTCACACCCCCACACACTCACTCACAGGCTGAGAGATTTCCCTGTTTATTTTTTAATGGGAAAAAAAATATGAAACAGTGGTGGCTCACAGAGCGCCACAGAGCTCGATTCAATATTTTTATTTTCTGCTCAGGGACACTGTTTCCCGAATACGTTGTCACAGCTTTTGTGTTGGAATATGGACAGGCGAAAACTGTGAAATATTAAGCCCGCTGACAATTTCTCTTAACATATGTTGTTGTGTTATAGTGTGATTGTGTTTGGTTGTGCTTGCGTGTGTTTGTCTATGTGTGAAAAAAAAAAACAGCACAGTTAATGAGGGTTGTTTTTGATGCTCGACTGTCACAGATAACACTGTGATGTATTAATTTATGTCAATTAACACTGGAAAAGAAAACCTGAATTTCAACCAGCTAGATTTTCCCTCTGATGTCCAGCATGTGTAGCTACTGCTCTGTGTGTGTGTGTGTGTGTGTGTGTGTGTGTGTGTGTGTGTGTGTGTGTGTGGTTAAACCTTCAGGACTGATATTCCTCAACAAAATACATGATGCAACAGCTAATGCTGTGTTAATTTGGGTACAATTTTGGACTCCACATGTGCAGATGAAAGTCATAGTCTGCCTTCTTTATGGCGGTTTTCAAGCAGCGAGTGCTTTAAACGAAGTCATTATGCACGGAGGTGCCCTTGAGCAAGGCCCTTAACCCTAACCGCTCCAATGGAGCTGCTCCGTGGCCGGCAGATCACACTGTGGTCTTACCGAGTAGCTTCCAGGTGTGAATGTGATGACGGCGTTCCTGAAAAAGACGGCATTGCTCTCAGTGAAAGTAAATAAAGGTAGAAGAAAAGATCCACTCATCTCTGTAACCAGATTTGTCTGTTTTCCAAGAATCATGCATACTCACATTAGTGGGACATGATGATCATTTATACCAAGACGAACACACTATAAATATCAAGGCTGGTGAGAATATATACCCGCAGTAAGAGAGACAGTATGCAGGATTTCCCTCCAGTTTAATTCAGATTTATATGTTGAATCATTTATGGCACAAGTAACTGCAGAGAGAGGTCGTGAATTTCTGAAAATCAAGCTTGAATGCATGGTGGACATTTTAAAAGCATGTCGGAGTTATATTTTCTACCATCTCTGTAATACAACATGAGCAGCTGCCTCTGATTCAGCCCGCTCACTTCAATGTGCTGGGGGCTGCAGTGTTGCAGGGTGACATCAGACTTGGTGATTGTGCACTCCAAAAAAGAAGAAAACTTTGTTGTACTTGTTCTGCATCAGCCTCTCATTCGCACCTAACTGTAGCAGACTTGCTGGTAAATAAAATATGAAATTCAAAAATATAAAACTGATTTTTCCAACTGGGTCACTGCCTCCATGCACAAGTGAACAGGGATAATTGGACATTCGTATTTCTATTTCCTAAATGAATTTGACAGGACTTTCCCCAGGCTCACCACTAGAGGGTAAAAGTCCTTTGCTCACTCACTCTTTCAGTTTATTCCTGATACTCACACATGACCCACAAATCAGCTGCAGCAGACAGAACAGAGGGAACAGAGAGAAGAGGGGATTTGGATCCAGCACTGCTTTCATAAAACTGTGAACCAAGGATGATCATTTTCTCCTCCAATTCAATCTAACATCCTCCAATTCATCTTCATCATCATAGTGTTAGAAGTAATTGTGACTGTGTCAGTTGTACAGGCAGATGTGACTAATCAAACACTATACTGAGCGAGGATATGAGATGAGTGACCAGAATTAAACAGGACATTGCACTTTACACGAGCAGATATTAGACGAAAATCAGAGGCAACACTATAGCTGAAAGGCAAACGACAACGATAAGATATGACATTATATAGATAAATAGATAGTCTGGTCACCAACTGTACAGATCCTTGTGCTTTCCCAGACAATGTACCCTGATGACTGACCTTTCCTTTGGTTTTGAATAGAATATCTCACCAACGGTTGGATGGATTGCCATGAAAGGTGATAGGCTGACACACATTCATTCCCACATCAGGATCAACCTCGAAACTTTTCATCATCAGGTCAATAATCGCCCAATACCAAGTGTTAATCAGTAAATGTTAGCATGCTAGCTCCAAACTGAGATGATAAGGGTAAATATTTTACCTGCTGAGCGTCAGCATGCTAGCTTTGGCTGGGTGAGTATATTAGCATGCTGATGTAAGCATGTGGCTCAAAGCACGCTGTGCCCGAGCACAGCCTCACAGAGCTTCTAGCATGTCAATTAGTCAAGTAGAAGTGCTGAGATCCTTATTTTTAAGTAAAAGTAGAAATGCATCAATGTGTAGGAAATAACAGTAAAATTACTTCACAACAAGATTGGCAGTCAAAGTCTTCAGCCTGCAATGCAGTCACTCTCATGCATGTTGCATGTGCATACGTGGTCTGTGATTGGTTAACGAGCTAAACTCCAACTGTGATGGCGAGATGGTAAGTGGAGGTAAAATGAAGAGTTCAAAAACACGACAAATGTGGCTCATTGAGACGAGAAGTGCGAAGCAGGAACAATTAACCAAAACTAAAAAACACTTAAAAACAAAAACAAACAAGAAAACAAAACAAAAAATCCACACATGAAAACAAGTTAGCCAGCTACAGTAGCTACACTGAGGAAGCTAAGCTAAGAAAATGCAAATAACAGCAGCATGAATTAAAGAAACACTGTAGCAGAGGTTACGGTTACAAATACACTGCTGCCACCAATGTAACCAAGTGTCTTGGGTTCAGCTAGCAAGGCAGGTTTAATAAGACAACAAAAAACGGCGATGAGCAGCAATACAATTCCTTTCGTGTTCTCTCCAACAAACACCAACAACTCCCTTTTAGGTAGAGAGATTAAAATCACGTCAGCTGTGACAGGTTATCAGTAGCCTGAAGTCATTCTCTGACATTTCAGCAGACAAGTACACATCAGATAGCAGCATGTGTGATACCGACCTATATCAAATGAAAGGATTGAGTGTGAGGTTTGTTATAGTGTGTGTGCTCGGACAGGTGTGCACACTCGATACAACACCTGCGCTGTCTTTTAGTCTAGGGCGATGCGGTGGATTGTCGAGAGACACAGATCAAGCTCTCCCACCAGTGCATGAAGAAAGAGACTGGTGTTGATTCTGTTTTTGATGTGCTGCCATCCAAATGTGCCGGGCAGAATCTCAAAAAGGAGGTGGCTGCTGATATTAGGATGCACACAGTGGTCCTAATATCAGCCACACTGACACATACTCGACTGGCCTCTCAATCTAATGAGTGAGGAAGGAGGGAGACGGCAAAAAAAAAATTGATCATGCACTTATATTCGTTGTCTTTACACTCATTCTTTGTTGTCTCAGTCGACAGAAACCAAAGAGTTGAGAGTGTATTAGGAGCTGCACGTGAAGACCAACGCTGCTCCTTCTTTCTTTATCTCCCATACAGTCGCCCCCTGACTAGCTGCTTCTTCATGCATCTTTAAAAGATGAGAGGGAGGCTCCACTTTCTCACGCCATGTATGACGAGGAGGGAGACGACACGAGACACATGAAGGAGGAACAGTGCGTACCGACATGCCTATAACCCACATTTACACGCGCTCCACTACAATATGTTTATGTTAACTTAATCACCCTTTGTCTCTCTTTTTTTTGTGTCGTGAGGTATTTCCCAAATCCCACCTCCTCTTCCTCCGCATTTCGTGCCAGTCTCGGTGAATCTCATCAGGATAATTATTTGCGCACAGGCATCCAGGGCACGGGCATCTGCCTCTCCTTCTGTTGACCTCCCCCTGCCTCCCCCTCATTTTTTTTTTTTCCTTTCGCATCCTCCTCTCCTCTCCTCTCCTTTCCTCATGAACACACCTTTCACTTCTTTTCCCATCCTCGACATGCTCCTCCTCTCCTCTCCTCTCCTCTCCTCTCCTCTCCTCTCCTCTCCTCTCCTCTCCGTATGCTTATGCCGTTTGTTTGTTAACTAGAGCATCTCTCCCATTTATTAGCCACTTCACAGTCTTTGCAAATTGCAAAACATATTCTGCATAAATTCAAAGGGGAGAAGAAATGCTGCAAGGGGGAAACAAAGCAGAGATGAAAGCTGACAAGGAGAAAAGAGCAGATTTGCCGAAAATACTACAGAAAAGACAAAGGTTGAGAATATGCACATATAATGTGGCAATCTTCCTCATCCATGGTTCCTGAATGTAACTTTGCTTTAGGCTTCAGTTACTGCACAGACATGAGAGAGTAAGAATTGATAAGCAGAAGCCTGTGTTGTAAACTATACGATCTGTGCATTAGCAGAACATCCGGCTGCAAGTCTTTGCTATATCATTTTACATGTAACCACTACCAGGTGAAACCTCTTATCTCCAAACATGTCATTTTTTGTGTGATCTGCAAGGAACAGATACGATTTTTTGTGCTTTAGAAAACAAGGTTTTGAAAGGGCTTTAAAAACTGCAGAGATTGAGGATTTTTTCTTCAAGGATAAAGCTTAAGTAAACACAAGGAACAGTGGAGTTGTGAGGTTTACATACACAGAAATGATGACCACCACTCTTAAACTCCATATGTGCCTTTTAACGCCTTAATGGATTCGATATTGCATCAGAGGTGAGCAGACAGCCATCGCAGCATCCACGAAGCGTATGGTCCACAGATGCTGACCTTGATTTATCACATTTCAGATGATAGATATGTCTGCGTAGGTAGGACCAACACATTACTGACCTGCCAGGAATCCAGGAATCATATTAAAGGGTGGGGAGACTCCCACTTATGAAACCATACCATGTACTGTTGGCCTGAGATAAAAAACCAGCCCACTCTGTTGCCATCTCGACCTAATTCAGGGGAAGTACAAAGGTGATCTCTCAACCCTCCCTCAGAAACAAAAATATTAAGTGACACCTCAGACAACAGACACTTGACTAACCATCTGTACCACTTTTTCCCTGTTGCCAGTGCAAGCGTATTCTTGCTGTTTTAAGATCTGTTGACAGTGCACAAAGCCAGATAAGTAAAAGTCAACATGGCCATCACGCCAGCAGGCTGGCACAATTACAACGGAGATTTGCTGACGATTTAAAAGGCATGTTTTGGAAGAGAATCTGTGTGCTGAGAGTGCACCTCGCCAGTTGTCATCCATGCTAGCAGCTTGGCTTTATGTTGGTCTATACTGAAACATCACAGCAGCTACAGTATTAGATGGATTGCGAACTCCTTTGGTGACCTAAATTGACTGAAATATATCAACAACTTGCCATGAAATTTGGTGCATATGTTCATGTCCCCCTCAGGATGAATCTAGCACCATCATTGGGCCAAATTGTCAAATACTTTGGTTTATCACCACATATCATCAAAGCTAATAACATTGCTGTACTTTCTCTTAAGTGCTAACTGGCAAATGCAAGTATGCTAACAAGCTAAACTAAGAGTTTAAATTTCTTCACCCTTACGATGCATCAACAGCTGTGAAAGCTGTAAAATATAGTGTTTATTAGCAGAGATTGAGTCTCATTCCCAGGTCGTCAAATACCAACGTTTTGGGTTGGTTTTCGTTATAGTGGTGGTCATCGGTAATTGACAACTTGGGTAATGAGACTCAACAATCAACTCTCTTTCCCCAGAATCATCTTCCCTACCTTTTAGTTATTCAATGTGAGAAGGTGGGAAAAGCGATGAAGTTCAACTGACTGACTGCTTTCTATTTATAAGCCCTTAATGGCGACATGCTATCATACATCACTTATTAAACTGGTTTCATAGTCATTATTTGACCTGTTCATGTGATTGGCTAATGCGCGTAGGCAAACTTTAAATAAGGAAAAATTTTAAAACACACCTTAAAACTGAACACAATTGTACCATTGTAACAAACAAACTTCAATCTTCAATGTTACTGTTTTTACTGTGAAAGTTTGTTTTGTGTCTACTTTCAACATTATTAAAAATGAACACCCTCAATGATTCGTTGAGACTTAAATAAAGGTTTACTGAATGAAGACGGGGAATTAAACCAATATAGTAAACATTAGCTGCTAAACTTCTGGATAGCGTTTAGCATTTAGCTCAAAGCACAGCTGTGCCAAAGTACAGCACTCCCAGAACTGCTAGCTTAGCTTTCTTTTCTGTTTATTCCACCAAGCTTTATCTCCTCATATGTATCTTTAAGGCCACGCGACAGCCATGTATTTCAGGCCTGTCCTGAAGCATCACTGTCTTCACCTTCTCTACTTGCTATATGTCCTTGTTACACCCAGTGCATCTGCTGGCACATTTCTCTGGCACATGCTGTGCTATTAATAGCAAAATGGCATCTGCAATGAATCTGCTGCTCTGTTATGTTGCTTTGAAACAACTGCGACTTCCTATAAGGAGGGCTTGGATGTACATTTACCTTATGATATTGACCCTATTCATTGTAGGTGGCCTTCACAAAGCTCACGGAGAACAGAAACAGAAGTTGTTCAACGATAGTGCTGAGGCAGCAGCGATTTTGATGGTAGATTAAAGTCATTTATTGAGAACAAATGCAGAATATTCATGTGTTCTAGCTTCTCAAATGTGATGATTTGCAGTTTTTCTCTGTTGGTTTCAGAGCAGAGATGAAAACTAATCAACACATTCATTGATGATCAAAACAATCCTTGGTTGCAGCCCTAGATGTTGAGTACATATGCCTTTTTTTCACTATATCACAGTAAATGCATGATGTACTGCATATACTGCATGATATACTGCACACCGATATGCAGTATATCATGCAGTTTATGCAGTACATCATGCATGACAGGACAGCACTTTCTGTAACATCCACTAAAGAGGCTTTCTCATTGCTCGGACTCATCGTCATCTGAAACAAAGACATTACAGTCGAAGGAAAATAGAGGAAGGGAGAGAGGAGAGAAATATGAGACTTAGTTAATAGAAGGCACCGCTAATCAAACATCTAATTATATGCCCATAAAATGAATTGAATGGAAGATAACATTACAGAATGGGGGGAAATCTTTCACGCATATGCAGAACAGATTCACATTACACTCTGGGTGAAATGTGGGGGGATGGGAACTCCTCCTCATAGCCACAGCAGGGGATATGCAGTATACATATTCAGATACAGTATGGCATACAGTGTACGCGTATGGAGGCTTTTCAAGGGCAAGCGCTGCAGTGAAGTCTAGTCACGCTCAAGCATATTTCTAACATCATGACCTGCATTAGGGAATTTTTTAATGTAGATATGATCCATATAGAACAGAAGCTGGTTGATGGAGGAGGCTCTGAATTCGAATGGAGCATAAAAGGGGCAGTTCGTGGAAGCGAGACATGGAGGCAGGGGCATCTATAAGACATTGCCCTAGCTTCAGACGTATCAATTAAACATCAATGGCCGGCAGCGGGGCATCATTCAGACTGCGCTGGATGAATCCCAGCAAAAAAAAAAATTCTCATATTCGCACAAGACTTCACGTCCAAAAATAGGCCTATGTCGATTAAACATAAATGAATTCCTGATTGTTTGATGAGTTTTTTGTGTTTTCATGCGTGTGTGTGTGTGTGTGTGAGAGAGAGAGAGACAGTGTCACGCCGGTTACCATGGCAGCAACATCCGCTCTCTGAATCTCTCCTTCTTCCTCTTCCTCCCTCTGTCTTTCTCTCTCCTTCTCTGCTCCCGTCTTTCTCTCTCGCCCTCTTTTTTCCCCTTTTTTTTTCTCTCTCTCTCTCTCTGCTGCCTCCATCGCACACCACAGTAAGCAGGCCACCAGCCTTCATTTACATGGCACAGTTGGTCCTTGGCCAGGCTTTCTCATCTCTGCCAGGGAGATACAGTATATGGAAATTAAGGAGATGTTACACTCTACATTGCTACAATGCTAACACACAAGGGTAGATTTCCTCATCTCCAATCTTCTTTTTGCCCTTCTTACTTTGTTCTGACTGTGTTATCAAGGACAGAACAGAACTTAGACACAGAATTTATGATATTTCTTCCGTATGTTTTCTCTCCTTCTCTTTTACGGGGATCATTTTCACGCCGTGGCAGTAGCGTCACCAGAATGACACCAAGAAACCTCTCCGCCTGCCTTTGCTTTAATTGTTGCTCTGTTTCCGTGAAGTGGGACCTTTGTTTTGCATATTTTCTCAGTGATCTTCATCGTTCCTCGTCTATTCTCCTTCTTCTTCTTCTTCTTCACTTTCCCATTTAGTGTGAACAATGAAACGACAAGCATCAGAATCAGGACAAAAAGAACAGAAGGGAGAGTAGAGCAGTGTAATGTAGAGGAGGGATTTCCATTCCCAGTAGAAATCAATAGACTGAGATCTAACATCTTGGGAGTGTGTGTATGAGTGGGTACTCTGTGTGTGTGTGTCTTTGTGAAGCGTGCGTGCGTATATCAATCTATCTAAATCTACATCTTTATTCAAATATGTGTACTCTTTATGTCTACCTGTGCGTGTATATGCGTTCGTGTGTGTGTGTTTCTCTGCGTGTGTTTGTGTGTGTGTATGAGAGCCATAGCCAGAGAGTAATCAATACTGACTGTAAATGATGGCTATAATGGGACCAAGCCTGTGGTGGGACATTGCAGAAGTGATGTGGATGGAGTCTGTGTGAGTGTGTGTGGAGTGGATATAGTGCTGGTATTTGATCTGTGTGTTTGTGTGTGTGTGTGTGTGTGTGTGTGTGTGTGTGTGTGTGTGTGTGTGTGTGTGTGTGTGTGTGTGTGTGTGTGTGTGTGTGTGTGAGTGTGTGTGTGTGAGTGAGAGAGTGTGTGTCCTCTAGTGCAGGGCAAACAGAGGGTGTGGTTGGTGGGCAGACAGGGTCCCAGTCTCAGTCCTGGGTGTACGATAACAGTAATTCAATTGAGCTGGCGAGCCTTGGCCTGTGGGATTCACTGCCTGTGGGTGAGTGTGTGTGTGTGTGTGTGTGTGTGTGTGTGAGTGTGTGTGTGTGTAGGTGTGTGTGTGTGTTTTAGTCATTAGGAAACCTGATCCTCCTGGCTCTCTCCTCAGGTCTGAATGAATAAGTGATCAAGGTCTGTACCACTGTGTGTGTGTTTATGTTTGTGTGCCTTTGTGTTTCCTACTTCCTTCCCTTTGTCCCTTCATCTTTCTTTCCTTCTTTCCTTTCCTCTCTCTATTTCTGTGCTGCCCTCCTTCCCCTCAATGTCGTTTCTCCCCCTTCTTTCTGCTCTTTCGCCATTTTTCGGTTAAAGTCAACCTGTTTTGCCTTGTTTGTAAAAATAATTAAAAAAGTAGAGTTTGTTAAAAATGATTAATAATTATTTATAAACCGATATGAAACTTCACTATCCTGATAGGATTTTCAGCCATATTAGCCTGACTAACTGCTAGTTTGGGGTAAATTATATAGATGAATTAGATGTATACAATTTTAAATAACACGCTGAAAAAATATATTGAAATTGTATTTAAGCTGGTGTGTGAGGCGGGGGTTTTATACGCGGTTTCCTGGGGACGTCACTGAGTAAGGTAATGATACTTCTGGTCCTCAAAAGAACTGGCAGAGGTAACATAAAACATCATAATAACTGATGCACTGGTGGCATTTTTCAGGCTTTAGAAGTGTTGGCTAAGTGGGCTGACCAATAGTAATAGCGCAGAAGGTTTTTGCTCGATCATGTTGCAAACCTAGATTTCATAAATCAATGATCCGCCGTACTAATTGCTCTGAGAACGCAGATTCGCGTGCTGTTACCATGGAAAATGGCACATCTGGTTAAGTGACTGGACACGTTGGAAGTTGCGCCCATAATTTGCACAAGGTAAAATAGGGGTCTAGGAATAAGGTGGATAGGAAGTTGTTTCATTTTATTTTGAAATAATTACAATAACTAAATAGCCCTTAAAGGGCCAGTTCACTCAAATAACACATTTTTTTGTCACTTACCTCTGGTTCCATCTAGCCACACAGATAGTTTTGGTGTAAGATTTGAAATACCTGCCTCAGAGACTTCTGCCTCCACGTCAATACAGTAGAGATAAATACCATTTAGTTTGTGATGTTTAAAAATCACACAGTGAATAGCTTGTATTGGGACTATTTATTCTACATAAAACTAAACAATAGGTGTTGATTGATGCCATCAGACGTAAATTAGAATGTTTCTGTTTTTGTAATTTAGGTGAACTGCAGAAATGTCCTCTCATCCTCCTCGTTTCAATCCCCTCCTGAACTCCTCCATGCCTCTCTCCCCGACTCTGCTGAGCCGGTCCTTGGCAGCAGATCGTCCTTTGCAGGCCAAGGGCAAACAAATGGCAGCCTCCCTCAGCAACAGCACGATGCTCTGACACACACATGCATAAGCATGGCTGGCCATGGCCCGATCACCCACCCATGAGCAAGCCGAAGCGCATGCAGTTCTGTGGATGCAGTACGCCTGCACATATGTACCAAAAGGCTCAGATGAGCGAATCGTCCGTGTATGTGTACGGCGGACTCGTGGCCACACACACACATGGAGAGAGATGGAAATACTGTATGGACACAAACATGCTCTCCACTGCCCAACAACCCTGTGGCTTTATATTCGTGTAATCCTTGGTTTAATATGAATCCAGACCTAAGCTCTGCCTATTCTCCCAAAGGAGATGCTGCCATGGCCTGGTTTTACTAGGACAAAGTCATTTAGCCCACACACACACACACACACACACACACACACACACACACACACACACACACACACACACACACACACACACACACACACAGTCAGGGTGGGATCAGGCTGTATTAATGCCAACTAGTCCCAGATTGGGTGCTCATGGTGACAATGTAATGAGTGGAGACCAATATGTTGCCTGCCTCCCTGTTTTCTTTCTGCCTCCTTGAGTGTCGAGATCCCTTTTTCCTTCATTCTCTGCCTCGGAGCGTCTGACAAACTCCCACTGTGCCCACTTATGTGTCTCCCTCTACTGTCATATAGCTTCTGTCTGACGTGTCGCGAGTCTGTGAAGCCTGCTTATCACTACTGCAACGCGACGTGTCAAAAGCAAGAGGAAAGACATCTTTTGTTCCCATCAAAGTGTGCCATCACAGTTTGAATAATGATCTGGCTTGTAAAATTGTCTTCTCTGGGGTTAATTATTGTGCTGCATGTTCACTGCCTTTGGCCCAATTTTGAAGCTGAAGACTCAATTCCTATTCGCTCACATTCAACTTGTTCAAATAAGTAACTGAACTGCCACAGAAAAGCAAAAGAAATACAATAAAATCCATTGTTCTATCTGTACCGAGCAGGGGCTGAAGAATGAAGCCAACGTGGAAGTGCCAAAAAAAGGGCAGTTCCTTAAACATCCTCTTGCGGCTGCTTCCAAAAGCGATTGCCGTAGACCTCCGTATTGATTAAAAGCCCAACTTTAAAGCAGAAATAAACACAGCCCGGTTCAAAAGATGGTTTTGGTCTCTGAAGCTAATTTCAGCACTGTAATCCTAACTCACTCATTTAAATTATATTGAGGCCTAAAGTTATGCATAATTAAGGATTTAACTGATTTGAGTGACAACAAGCTGCTTGCTGTCTAGCAAGCCGTCATCAACCAGACTTAATTCCACCTGTCTCAGCTCTCTCAACCTACACTCCACCTCTTTGCCTATTTTTAGATTAGCAGTGAGGTAAGCAGAGTCAGGTACAGCGGGAGCCACCACGCTGACTTTCACAATGACTCTTCAGAAACCTGTGGTTGACGTCACAGAGACTACGCCTGTGGTTATACATGAAAAAAAAATCTAATGTGTGCAAGTTGTTGTGATGTTTACACGGTGAAGTTTTGAATTCAAAACATGTTGCTTTAATATAGAGGCCATAAATCAGGACTGAAGTGGGGCAGACATGAAAAAATCAGAGAAATTCTGCTTTAAGCTGTTTTATTTTTTGTGTGGTAAAGAGACAGCCAATTTAGGGAACCTGGGATCCTAGTACTATTAATCTTAACAATACAATACAATAACATTTTTATTGTACAACAACATTTCACTAATTTGAGATGTGAAACAACGTCTCCTTATTACCTGACACTCATAACCGTACATCCTGAAGCTACAATTCAAACTAAATCGCACACCTCACAATGTGAATCATCAACAGAAGGACTCAGTACATGAATAGCTCTGCGTAAGATTCAACTCAAATCCCCTGGCATCATTTGAAAAGGAGTTTGCTCGGCTGAATACTGAGACTGTTTAATTCACGATGCACTGCATGCCTTAGTAGGCCTAATTCAACAGTCTACAGCTGTGCTAACAGCTCCGTGATGCTGAACTTAAAGGGATAGTTTGGCTCTTTTGATGTGGAGTTGTATGAGGTACTTACCCCTAATCAGTGTATCACCTGCAGTAGATGACCGTCAGCTCTCCCCCTGTGTGGAGAAGAAGCACGTAGCACCAACAGGGAAGCAGAGAATTGTACTGCTAAACAGCACCTAGAAGACGGCACATCTAAGAAAATATATACCGGTTTAAGTACGCTATATTCAGATTTTTAGCACTCCACTGCTGTCAGACAGCCCTTTCCTTTGGCACTACATTCCCTCAACCGTTCAACATCTGTATTCTTACGCACAAGCACATCTGTGCTTGCCCCGCACTGTATTACACTTCTGTCTGACGGCAATGTGAAGCACCGAACGTTCAAATATAGCGTACACTTAAGCGAATATATATATTTTGAGGTGGGCCTTCTTTAAGGTGGCTAAAATACCTGCTAACATTTTATTTTACAAGTAGCACTGAACACAAAAAACACAGCTGGGGGATGGTGTTAGTTTTGCAGGTCATTCAAGAGTCTGGACACAGTGAAACTTTTACCTGATGAGGGCGCTGTAAGGTGAAGTCATAAGGATGCATGGTCTGGGAACCATGAATGTGTTTACCAAATTTAATTGCAATTCATCGAGTAGTTATTAAGATATTTCAGTTTGGACCAAAGTGGTGGACCGACCGACAGACTGACCAAAACTGCAATCCCTAAAGCCATGCTGCACTTTCAGATTACAGCTGGAATAAATCAGCAGACACCCATGAATATGTGAATTTCAGGCCCCTAATAAAAAATATAAAGCTGTCTTTTGCCTTCAGAGCCTCTTGAATTGAATTTCTCGAATACATTATTAAGATAAATGTGCTAACTCTAAAGAAGGTGGGACCTAACGTCACTCATAATAATTCCTATTTCATAATAAACGTGCAGTGATGAACTGAGGTGAACAGGGAGGGCATCAAAGGTGTACTCATGGGACACTTTGAATATGCAAATAATGTGAGGAAACAGTATTTGCATGATAATAGTATCTGTTGCTCATATAATACGGCCTCGCATTCCCTCTACACCCATGCAGAGCAATCACTGGAGCTAATGACTCTCACGAGATGGCTGCCACACTCTTACTGATCCACCATCTTGTTGTAGAAAAGACTGTGTTGATTACATGATTTGGTATCCTCCAAATTTGATGAATGGAGGCAAATGGTTGAACGACCACATCAGACCATATTGCTGTTTTCCCTCTGCTCAGTGGTCCAGATTGTGCTCTCTGTACCTCAGGCTGTGCATATTTGTGCTCTGGCTTTGGTTGTTTGGATATAAGCAGTTTCCAAATGCGGCCACTGCCAATAAATGCCGGCTTTGTTTAGTTCAACATGCAGTTTTTTGTTGTTGTTGTTGTTGTTGTTGTGATTATGCCACAGAGGTGAGTTAATTTGTCAGGCGATCAGTTGTGCCGGCACTGGTCTGTTTAGTTCTTGACGCACTTTTGCTGTCATGACTTTCAAGACTGTTCGCCCTGCGCATTCATCACTTTTCTATCATATTTGCCCTTAACTGACACACAATTTGTTGCTATTTTAAAAGCGGTGATTCACCGACCTCTGGGTTTGTATCAGAGTATCCAGAGTTAAAATACTCTTAATGGTGCATGTTTTTTTCCCCTTTGTACAGCTTCTGGACCCTTTGAACCTGTTTCCATCCCTCTACAAGGTTAATAATAATTTCATTTTAGAGCTCACCAGCTCAAAAATAAAAATGTGGTTTCTGTGTCAAGACACTGACCTTGTATGAGATGCAGTCATAATAGATTTCATAGATTTGAAATCCACAATAGACCTTATTCACATGGCGGCCATTTTACTCTGACGTAGCGCTCGGGGTGAGAAGCTTGAATGCTGGGATCATGTAATGCTGCTGCGTTCCATGTTGCAAGTCATATAAACGAAGGTAATCTGACAAATTATCACTTAACAGAGTCCTGATTGACCAGCAACTGAAAGGACAACACATCCAGAGGTACATAGGTCCAAATTTCAAGATAAAACAACGTATTTGATAGCTACCAGTAGACAACAGCTAACATTAGCATTCACCCACATCCTAGCTAACATTACCGTTTGATAGTTTTACACAATATGATAAGAAAGGCGTAAATCAATTGGACAGTGTGTCTTGGACACATTTATTAGAACCTGGAAGTGAAACGAACAGGATGTAATCAAACAGTAATGTTAGCCAGGAAGTGCGTGAATGCTAACGTTAGCTAATAGGTTATCAAATATGTTGTTTTAACTTGAAATATGGCCTCACGTCCCTCCAGATTTTCACTGTCTATGATCTCCTCAGTTGCCGATCAATCAGGAAGCAGTGAAATAATAACAATCTGTCAAATTCCCTACGTTCGTACTACTTACAACCTGTAAACAACATAACATAAGCCTCCCCACCCCTGTCAGAGGGAAAATGGCTGCCATCCCACACAATGAGAATGAAGAAGAAGAAATATAAATAAATTCCTCTTTTCAATCAATCATTAATGAGCTTATTACCTCATTATATTACAATATTTAAAACATTACACTCTGTCCAGGTTTACGTTCTGAAGAGGGTACGTCCTGAACTTTTTAATAATAAAGCCAATACTCGTGGATGAAAATGTATCTCCCACTCTATTTCCAAACTGCTCCCTCTCACCCTCCATCTAATTGAACTATTCTTCATTATAATTACCGTGACACAACGGCCTTGTGGTGATCTCTTCCAGTCTTTCATTACTTGAGATCAATGGAGCTTGAGTGACAGATTTTGGCCCAGAGACTTCAGTGTCAGTTGTGTTTATAATCATTATATTAATTAATGACACATTTTAATATAGGACGTCTCTGGTGTTGAATCCAACCTCTTAACATGTCAAGTGTATAAATGCTTTGACTTTCAACTTATTAAGCGTTCACTGTTATTACTGTTAGACTGTCACACCGCTTCGCTCCGTTAAAAATCTCTGGAGGCAGTGAGTCAGAAAAGTCTTGACGGAGGAGATTCATTTATTAAGAAAAGGGTGACGGCAGATAATATAGCTATAGAAACATAAACTTATTGTGATGATATACTGGATAATTCGACACATCAATGCGCAACATTTACAAAAAATAACAGTTTGGCTCATTCAGTCTATGAACCACCATTTTTGGGGGGGCTTTTTTGGTTTCATCTGCAGCCTCAACCTCCATTGAGAAGTTTGGTGTCTTCGTGACGGCAGTCTTTTCCCCCCTGTTGAATCAGTAGGTGTGAATATTTCAGCTGAGTGACAGACCTGAAAAATGGCACTTTTGTTAATAGAACTGAGGGTTGGTCCGCCATTTTGTTCCAGACGGATATATGTACTCTGTTTGATTGATTGTCATTAAATTTGTTCTTAGTGAATCTTAATGATCTTAGTGATCCTTGACTTTTTTTGTGAAATTTATGACAGGCATTCATTTCTGTCTTCATTATTAATCGTAATACCTTTAGTGATGCCTTTATTTTTCATTTATCAGGTCAAAATGTTCATTTGGTCCAGAACTGGTCTATGACCAACACCTACAAAAGTAATGAAATCTCCATTAGAGATGCAGGATATTGGATTTTTGCTGATATCCGATATGACAATATTTCCCTACTAATTGCTGCTGCTGATACAGAAGTATACAAATACTGTAATCAAACCTAATTGGAGACAACACCAAGTCTCTCCTGTAGTGAAATTAACATATTATTATGCCTGTTCTTATTGTGATGGCATCAAGCAGGTGCAGGCATACAATGTTTTACAAAATGAAAATATTTACTGGGTAAAAAAAGAGAAAACTACTTTGTCAACTCTTGGTGTGAAATTCTTAAAATTAAAGGGCCACCTTATCATACTAGCAGAAATGTTTATTTCAGTCAGATGTCGCGCCAGTATCGTCATGCATCCCTCATTCCCATCAGGGATCCAGATAGTGAAATGTTACCAGATACATTCATCCGGAATGATGTCACTTGGGTGGTCCACCCCTGTTTGCCAGATCTGAGCCACACACCATGGCTACGTATCAGTCAAAAGTGAACCGAATAAACCAGAACTGGCCCCAGTCTGTGCCAGATCCAGCCCACCAGAACAGAAATGAACTGTGGCCCAGATTTGGGCCAGTTCTGGTTTATTTGGTTTGCTCTTGAGTGGTTGCACATGTGCCATCCTTCCATGAAGTATGCTGGCTGGATTATGTTATCTGGGAGCTCTTCTTGTGTGTTTTTTTTTAACTAAGTAGCAAATGTTAGCATGCTAATATGCAATGTTAAGATAATTGAGTTAAACATGGTGCGACACAAACACATACGTATGTTTAGAAATGAGGACAACAGAAACAGAGACCAATTTATTTAAAATAAAGAATAAAGGGCAGGTAATACTACACAGTAGAATTTTACAGTAGCATGTGTGAAGAAAGTAGGTCTATATACAGTATGTTTAAAACACCATCGGCCAGCATCATATAAACCAGATGTAACAGTCCTCCAACCATCTCTGTATCACAGCCCTGTTCCTTTCTTCTCTCTGCTTCTCACTTTTGTTTCACTTGTTTCATGAATCTGTCGGCTGTGGCTTTCACACGGAGGCAGATTATTGCTTTCCAACTAATACCAGTGACATTTCATGCTCAAGTATGAAAAGGGATTTAAGGACAGAAATCTAATCTACTGCAGTGTGCAATGATGAAATATCAGTGTAATATCTACCGAGAAGCTCGGGAAACCTCAATAGAAAGCCAATCCCAGGAATGATGGAGCATTTCTAATCCTGTTTTGTCCTCTCTACCACCCTCCTCTCCTTTTAAACCCTCTTTTGTCTTTCCTTTTCCTTTCCTTTTCCTTTCCTTTCCTTTCCTTTCCTTTCCTTTCCACACAGCATAATCCAGGGCATCAGAGCAGATTGTGGCTGCAGTAGTAGGTGTAATCTTAGGGTCGTGTGTCTCTCAGCTGCAGATCTCCCTCTGCAGCCTCGCTGATGCTATTTATGGCCACAGGCACATGCAGCAGTATGGCTGAGGGTGAGGCAGGGATTGGGAGAGCCTTGAGGGGAGGAGGGGAGGAGTGGAGGGCTGCCTTCAGTGGAAAGCACTGGCGTATAATCTGCGGTCGAAGCTCGAAAATTGGTCAGGTTGAGGCTGCGCCGGACTGAGCTGATTGTCGGACATGTTAGGCTGGATTTGCGCCGGCTACACACTAGATTAGATAATTTGAATCAGGTTGAGAGGGCTCAGGCTGCGGCTAGTCTTAAAAAAAGTCCAAACAGGGTCAGACAACATTCCTCTGCATCACCAGTAGGACTGTCTACTGCCTAGCATGGCACATTATCTTCACAGCTCCAGCCAGCCATGCATGTGCCTTCACCAACCCTGAAATGGGAACAGCACTATCAGCACTTTGTCTCCGCTCAGTTGTCGTGGCGGTGCGCGCGTGTGTGTGCGCGCAGGGGGGTTGATTGTGGGTCGACATGTTAACAAAACACCCTGCATCCCCCTCTCTCCACTCCTCTATCTTCGTCTCCACTGCCCCGCTGCCCTGCGAGTGAGTTTGTTTGTGTCCAGCCAGCAGTCCTGAGAGTGAAAAGCTTCATCAGCTGAATTACTGGAAGTTAGCTGTCTCAATCAATTAGGCCCCGCCGGCCACGACACATGGCTCGAGCTGTAGCTGCCTCACATCTCCTCTTCTACCCTGCCATTTTGTTGTCCTTCATTCGGTCTCCTCTCCTTCCTTCGAGCGCTTCTTCCTTCCTACACCCTATACATCCACTCCCCTCCGGTAAGCTGGTAATCCACATACATATGCAGCAAATTACATTATCCATAAAGAGCACACGTCAGCCTTCACTGGCTCCTGTAAGACAGTTGTTTCCGAGGACAAGCCCAAGGTATATTTCCTTTTACTCATCCAAACAAGCTATATAACACATAGTGAGAGAAGGGTGGAAGGAGCAGAGGGAGAGGAGGAGACCCTGAGGTCCTGAGATAAGCAGTGATCCCTTTCTTTCATTCTTCACATCCTCTATAAGTGCTCAGAGGATCCTCACAAGGGCAGTGTCAGCTGCAGGATCACGCAAACACACACACACAATCCTGCAGCCTGCACCCTGTCATGTGGTCAGCGTGATCCTATAGACTGAGAGCTGCCTACTGATGGAAGGGTTTTACACTGTGACTCAACCAAATTGACAAAATAATAGTAGAAGCTAAAGAGTAGGTATTTGAGGTACTGTATATGTGAGCAGATTGTAACGTGACTTGAAAAATGAGACATTCCCAGTCACTCTTGGTGGATGATTTCTTTAAGTTGTTTAATGTTACTAGACTGTGAATGTATTTTGTGACTTCATGCACGTTCTTGAGGCCTCTCTCTGCTCCGCTGACAGAGAGCAACAGTAGCTGAGGCAAGTTTAGAAATGGAGTCTGCGAACACAAACTAACGACAGCTTCAAGGACAAAACACAGAAGTTCCTCAGAGCCCCTTTAAACTGTTGAGACTCAAAGAATTGGCAATATAAAAACACGAGATAAATGTTCTGTGATACAGACAGTATCATAGATCATTATGTGAATGTAGAACAGCACAGCAATGATATCTGGAGTTTAAATTCTCGTCACATACCTGTCAACCCTCCTGAATATCCCAGGAGACTCCCGTTTTTTTAATTTCCCTCTTCCTGTTTCCTCCCGGGTCACAATCCCCCTTTATTTCTCCCAATTTATGAACAATTTTCACACCGTTTTCCCCCTTTTAGTTAGTACAACATGTTTCTTGCACTGTACATTGTTTAGTCTACTGCACTTTTGATGTTACTCTAGCAAATTTAAGATATCCTGAAAAGAAGAATTCCTGTTTTTTTTGTTTCGTTTTAAAGGAAAAGGGGCTTGCTTTTTGTGAAATCTGCTGTATTGATTTTTCTGATGGTCACGGGGGTCGGACCAGCGTCAATCACCATCGAGAGGCTGACAAACACAGGGCAGTGGCTAGTACCGAAGTGGAAGGGCCAACAAAAATGCTAAATGAATGAAAACTGATGAATATTTGGCCCTGTCCACACATACACAGATATTTCTTTAAATGAAGTCTTTTCTTTGCGTTTTGGCCTTTCGTCCATACGTAAAAGCATTTTAGGTTGTTTAAAACTGACCTTTGGAAGACTCCTTCCAGGTTGGAGATATTTCAACCCTGGAAGATTATTTCCACCCGGAGATTTTCTCTGACACGGTGCTGTAACACTTGTCTAAATGTCGAAATATTTTTCCAAAAACTGTTTCCAAAAATATCCGTGCACATGTGGACTAGGCCTTAGTTTGTGATTCTCGAATTATTCTGCACTCTCCTGAGAATTAAAAGTAAGAATAGAAGCATTAAATTAAAAATGGTGCTCGTAGTGTTTCTTATTATTTTGTTTGAAAGTCTTCAATAGTCACCTGAATGCAGGAAACAGAGTCTTTGAAACTCAAATCTTTCTGGGAACCCTGCTTTGGTTTTGAAATCCTCCCTATTTTTAAGGTTTCATGGTTGGCAAGTATGCCTATTCAACCCCCACAAGGAGGCATCAAGTTCAGCACAGCAGGGAGTCGGGAGTGACAAAAATAACTTCCTCCCAAGGGGGACACAGAATCAGAGCCTACAGGTGGATGCTGAGGTGCGATTTATGAAGTGCTATAAGAAAAGTAGCAACAAGTGACGGCATAGTTTCCAGGTGTGCGGTGTGTGGAGCAGGCAAGCAGCAAAAAACGACAAAGAATAGGGTGTGTTGGACGTCTGAGTGACAGTATATGAGTTAAGTGCCTGAACTAGCTTGCGACATAGCATACAGCAGTGGTTTTCAAACTTTTTCTGACATGTCCCCCCTTAAGAAGACAGAAAAAGTTCACTGAATTGATAGGACAAAGCATCAAAATAGGATCCAAAAGCTGAATTTAGTGAAATGGCAGTAAGCATAAAAGCAGCAGCAAACCAGGAACATATTTAACTTCTTCAGTAAGACCGATGAAAGAAATGTTGAGAGATAAATAATGCAAGGAACAGATCAGAAACACATCACAAACAGTGTGTTCATCACATTATCCCTGACACAGAAGATCTTACTGGGTCTGAGACACCTCGGATATTTGATGACCTACATTTTTTGTAAGATAAAAATAAACCGGGACTTTTTGTTTCTTTTCATTTGTGGCATTTAGTCACGTTGATTCAAATCACTACACTGAGGCAATCCTTCATCCCTCTTCATTCTACCTTTGGCACCTTTTGCAAACGAGTTGGCACGACTAAATATCAGGTGATGACTGTGTGTTACCTAATGTGTGCATTTGACTGTTTTGGTGATTTATTTCTGCAATGTGCTGCAGCGCCTTCGTCCCCTTTTGTGTTTTTAACACAGCCGTGACGTTCCTCATCACACCTGGCTGTTAGAGCGGAGATAAAACATTATGACAATCAGCTTGTTTCGGAGGATAATAATTACCTTGTCAAATAGTGTTTACACATGGTCATTTGGCTTGTTTCCAAGACGACGCTGTGCTTATTATCGCCTGTCATTGCCGAGGTTAACTCAGTCTGCTCCGCATCGAGATGACTTGGGCTCGAGAGCCTCGCAGTGAAGTGAAAGTCGGTCTTGTGATTAGTGTCATATGAATCTCTGACCAACAAAGAACAGATGTGTGTGTGTGTGTGTGCAGATCACTTTAAAGTTTAATCTGAGTCATTTTATGAGCGTCATTTTATGCAAGTTTGTGAAACACGTGCCTTTTTACAGTAACGTGTACGTGCTACGTTCACAGCTCGGCACAGTATGTCATATGTGTGTATCAGATGTTCTTTATCCTAAAGCCTGTAGCTGTGCAGATGTGCCCCAGAGAGACAGAGAGACAGAGAGAGGCGAGGGTCACATGGATAAGGTCACATGGGCTCACCATGTGCTGCTGCTTGAGGCCTGGTGAACTGGTTTCACACAACAATCCTCTCACTGTGTGTGTCAGTGTGTGATTGTGCTGATAAAAACAGAACTGTAAGTGCGCTTGTGTGTGTGTGACTGGTCTCTTTGCTGTTTGTCAGACAGTGAGGATTAACTGTGAGGCATTATGTGTCATTTTGTCTGATTTCAAACCCAATATCAGCCCCGAAATGGCCCAATCTGACAGAAGTGGAGCGTCTGGAAGGATGAATAGCGTTTGGCACAACAATTCAAGATGCGGGAGTGATTTAGTGTCATTGTCAATGACAATAAAAGGAGAGACACTTGTATGTCTGGAGCAAAGGAGGACGTAGTGTGATAAGGCTTGGGAGGAGCTTCGACGGGTCAGCACTGACTGTTCATCCTCTTGTCTACACACAGACAAAGTAGTTATCGCAATCCACATCTTCGACTTTTCCGCGTCGTTTTGTGCCAAAGCCTAGCCAAACCTTTGTCGAATCAGAAAATGTTGATATGTGCCATTTAGTTAGCAAACTACATGAACTTGGCTATTGTTAATACTCACAGCTGTCAAGTACGTTAGTACTGGCGAATTCTGGCTGCACTTTCTCTGCCATTCTTGTGCCACTAGCTTGCTAATAGCTTTAGCAGTAACAGCCACAGATACCAGAGTTTATCTATTGATGGCCATTAAGAGTCCAAGAAATATAACAAAAGTGCTTCTAAACTGACCCTTCCTAAGCCCCGACCCCTTTGGTGACTCTCGCTAAGTCGGACAAGCTTTTCAATAAGAAACATCGCGATGGCGGTCCTGTTTAGCCTGGTGCTGCAGAGTTATTTTAGGCAATATAGCTTCAAGAAGCTGACAGCGAGGGGCACAGTACGTGATGGAAGGATATATTCACCTTGTTAAGTTTAATGAACACGGGAAAATGACGCAGATAAGGCAAAGTCATTCCGGTCTGAATGAAAATTAGGCTAAAGGTTGACAAGATGATCAGTCAACATGGCTCCTGCACTGCCGATTACGTCGCCTTTCGCCCTTCTTGGTATTAATAAAGTATTTATTCCTGACTACATACCATGGTGCTGATCGTTATATGTTAGCTAGCATTTTACTAATCATAGCTAACCTAAGATGTGACTGTGCACAATGTGATGGGTCCATGGATATTGTGGCATATATGTGACTTTACCCCTTAATGGTGCCTTATTATAGCAAACGCAGGTTGTTTTTGGCACCAGAATAAAAACAACACCTTCAACATCTTTTAGTCCATAGCACATATAAGTTTAACAGTAAAAGTTGAGCGAGGTACATCCAGATACTGAGCTTTCTCAACTGGTATTGGACCACAGGTCAAAAATGGGCGGGACTTAGGAAGGGTCACTTGCCTGCAAGTTGGTTGGAGGTCAATGTGTAGCATGTCTGAGATGGTGACCAACTCAGGGGGCATAAATGTTGGGTAGTCTGATGTTGGCATATTTGTGAAAAGGGTCAAAGTGCATTTGTTAATAAATGCTGGTGGAAAACAAGAAAATGTGTAATTAGTAAAACGGCAGGTTTGTCCCTTTAACACTCAAAACTTGTACATCTTTGTGTCTGTCTGTCGCTACGTGAAGTTTAAATGAGTTTGATGAGGCTTCAGATATAGATTTTCTTTGGACAAAATGTATCTTGAACTCTTCAGACCTCTTTATACGTCTCAGGAGAAGCCTGCCCTCCTGGGTATTCTTTCTCTGTCCCTCTATCTGCCACTCCATCTCCCCGCTCTTATCTGACTCCAACTGCAATGTCCAGAGAGAAGAGACAGAGAATAAAATGACTGCAGAGAGATTAGGGAGGTGGGCAGAGGCCAAGAGGGACAGAGTAGAAGAAGAAGTAGAGGAAGGGGGGAGGGAGGTGAAAGGAGAGGAGGGAAGGTCACAGGTGTCTCCAAAGGATGCTGCTGTGAACAACAACATCTCTGAGTCACACTATACAGGAGCAGAGACAGAAAGAGGTCGATCGATGGGATAACACATGAGGCTTGCACTTGTAAAGGGTGTATTGTAATCCACAAGATTGTTGTTGTTTCAGCAAATGTTGCTCTTTTCTCATCAAGAAGGATGAAAATAATACATTATGTATGAATATTTGTATGTAAATTTGCGTGGATACTCACTGAGTTTAACTTCTCAAACCTGTGCTCATTGATTTTTTGTCACTTGGGGGCAGCACAACAAGCTGCAAACACAACACTGGCATATCATCGCCTTTTAAGTTGAACGACACACATTCAGCTGAGCAACATTAACATTCATTTGGCGTTTTTGTGTCTGCCTGAAGAATGTGAATCGAATATTCACTCAATATTAAGCTCTCGTTTGAGGTCCTCACCAACTCCTGAGGGAAATATTTTCCTCTTTAGCTGATAAACGCTCCACTGTGTTCACCAAATAATCGCTAATTTTGTTCGTCTGCTGTTCACCGTTGAGCAGTTAATATACTGTTGGTTTTTAGAGGGCTTTTTTGTTAAAAAAGTGATGGCTCCTGCATCTGGTAACAACAATTATGACTGCGATGAAAGTGGAACAAAACATTTTAAAAAATGGTGGTCATCTGTGATCAATATCAAGATGAACAAAACGTGCAGGTATCATAAACTTAGAGAGCTTATTTTCTGCAATAATCCAAAGTCCTATGGAAAAATCTGATGCGATGCTAGCTTCCAGGTTAGCCTAAGAAGATACGTCAGTCATATAAGGGCTGATCTTACATGAGCCCAAAAGTTAATCTACAGTTAACTGTAGCTTAATGCCAATGGTCTCTTTTTGGAAAAGGGCAGGCACGTCCAAAAAATACTTGGAATAACCATCTTTCTATCAACCAACCTATTTAAACCAATCAGATCAACTAGAAGAGCCATCAGGGAGAAGAGCACAAACATCACCGAGGAAAACCTTCAGTGCCGTTCTTTGCTCTTCTTACAATGGAGACATACTCTCCAGTTCTGATATAACTCGATGCTAAGCTAACCTCTTTAGCCGCGACTGTTGTTTTCGCTTCTCTCACTGTTTGAACCACACCCGGTAACTGCTGCTAGTTCCTCAGAAGATGCTGTGTGGTCTGAACTACTGATGCAAGATGGATCCTCATGTGATCTCGTGACCTTGCTTGATCTCAAGAATCAAGCTGCCTCGCACGGTAAGTATTGCTAACTAGCTACTTGGTTAGACAGGGAGTACAACCAAATTTAGCCTATGTAAACTGAACAGTATAACTTTCCATGATGGTAGGATTTATTGTAGGATTGCTGTATTGGACTACATTAGTATTAGCTAGGTGTACCTGATCACTCCTGCTCCCCCAGACAGTTGAATGTGTGCTGTGTAGTTGCCAGGTTTAGAGCCAATCAGTGCCCTGGATATGTGCATGCATACTTATGCCTGTGTCTGTGAGTGTGCCTTTGTTGAGTCCCTCAGCTGCTCTGTGGTGTCCTAATGGGGCTGGAATAACAACAGGAGATCATAAACAGCAGCTGTGCCCGGTCAGACCACACAGTGCAGTCTACCAGCGCACTGATCTTATAAAAACCCACTCTCAGGTGACAGAGTGCAGCAGGGAAAGACGTGGAAAGTGATGAAAGCAACCGGAGTGTGTTTTATATACATGCATTTCACGGGTTTTAGTTTTAGCCACACGAGCAGCAGTGATCCATAGAGGAGGCAACGTCTCTCAGTCCAGACTGAAATTTCTCTACAAACATGGAGTTGGACTGAAAATGAAATTTCAGTGGTCCTCAGAGGATGAATCCTAATGATTTTGGTGATCCCTGCACTTTTCCCGATCTACCACCAGCAGGTTAGTTTTCACCTACCCTGTGGAATATCTTAATATCTACTAGGCTTCGGATTTGTTTGAGATATTCACGACGACCAGGTGATGAAGCCCGTTTTTTCATCAACTGCCACCAGAAGATTGACATTTTGTTAGAGGATCAACAACTATTGGATGAATTTTTATGAAATGTCCATCTCCCTCCAGGATGAATTGTAATAACTGATGTGAAACACCGACTGGACAGTAGCATCAACATGATAACATTATCATTCAGCTCAAATCACTGCCGTGCCAAAGTACAGCTGGACAGAGCTGCGAGTTGCTTTGTTACGATACAATAGATTTACTGTATTTTCATCAAACGGTTGACTGTTAACAAACACGAGGTTCTCACAGTAAATTCTCACAATGAAACCATGTGATTATGCTTTTTCAAAGTCTGATATGTAATTATGTGGAATATTACAGTAAGATGCTGTGAATTTATTTAAATTCACAGCAATTTAATATCAATATTCTGATGGGCAATTGAAGCATCTCAATGTTTTTTCTTATTTATTATGACTGTTTTAACTGATCTCTGTTTTTGCTATCCACTTTGCTGCTGTAATAATGCAAATTCCCCCTGTTGTGTGACTAATAAAAGGTCATCTTCAATCTTCATTTGAATTTCAGCTGCATTCTGTAGCAACTGTAAAAAAGTCAAAGGGGTACATTGCTGTAATTAGGGTACAGCAACATACAACAACACAACACATGCTAACATGCTAACAGACATACAACTACTCCAACATGGTACACGTGCAAAATGGCCCGATGTCCTTCCAGATTTTTACCGTCCATTGTCTTTCCAGTTGCTGATCAATCAGGATGCAGTGAAATGATAATGATTTGTCAGATGTTCCTTATTTATAGGACTTGCTATCTTGAACACAACAGTACAATGTTTAAGCTTCCCAACCTGAGCGTGATGTCAGAGGAAAATGGCCGCCATGTGATTATGGTCTATGGCCTTGGTAAAGTAGGAGGAATTGTTAGCATTTTGCAACCTCAAAAGCAACGGCTATGATCTGGCATAAAACGTGAATTTGAATTTCATCAGTTGAAATTGACATGTAGTTGTTTATCTTTATACAAATAGACATTTCCACCATAGATTGATGCAGAAAAGTCACAAATCAGTGGATAAAAAATCACCAGAATGCAGGTAATTAAGTGTTTTAGGGGCCCCAGAACTGCTATTTAACATTTGTCCCAATGTTGAAATAAAACCTCCCTCCTTAGGCATGTGTGACTTACTGTATTGCAGTTTTGCTCAATGCAAGATTGTGTTTTCTTAATTTTTTCCTAATCAGCCCATGGGAGAAATCAGAAGAGATGATAAAACTAGCCTCATCACCCCGCTGGTACTGGCAGTAAAAATGCTGGCACACAGAAATGTGTTCAGTATTTGTTTTGTTTAATCTTTGAGCATATTTCAATAAGCCTGGCTGGAAAAGGCAATATTACTGTGGAGTATTTGCTCTTTTAAGAAGAGAGTGATGGGAAAAAAAGAGTACTAAAGGGTTAGAAATGGATAAAGAGAGGAGGGTGAGGGGGTTGGGAGAGTTAATGGAAAGCAAAAAAAAAACAAAAAAAAAACGGAAAGATTCTGCTGATAGGGTGGGATTAACTGTCCAAACCAGGCTGTCATGATCAACACACGGTGAGGTCACTCAGTGTCCTGGGGAATCAGATCACCCATTACAGCCAGCACTCTGCGAACTGGTACATTTAGACATCAAACTGGTTTACAGTTTCTCAGTGGTATTATAATGTAGAACCAGACCTTGAAATGTGTTCTTCAGTAAATTTGAGGAAAGTGAAAGTTGAAAAAACACACTTTATTTTAGTTGGATCGTTTTTTAAAGTCACCAAATTATTAAATTAGTTCACCCCACCTTTTCTTGTTTGTTTCATCTCTCTTGAAGTGATAGTTTGGGTCTTTTGATGTGGGGTTGTATGAGGTACGTATCCCGAGTCAGTCTGTTACCTGCAGTAGATGACCGTCAGCTCTCCCCCTGTGTGGAGAAGCAGTGAGCGCCGACAGTAAGCAGAGCATTGTGCTGCTGTAAACCGAACCAGCAGCAAGACGTATCTTAGTTCCTCATACAACCCCACATCAAAAGACCCGAACTTTCCCTTTAACTTCCAACTTCTAGTGGCTGCAGTTAATACTGAGTGCAAAGTCGCAGTTCTGAATGAGGCTAAAAGGACGAGGCACAGTAAAAGATGCATGCTGCACTTTTAATGCTTCCACTATGAAGGTGTTCCTTATTCAGTTTTTTCAGTCACACATAAGATGTCACACTGAAGTTGCCGTTCTGTTTTAATTACAAAGATACGTAGAAAACTGGAATAATTAGCTTGTTGCACAATAAGCCCATTTCATGGCAACCCGACTGCCAGGATAACTGTTGGCATTGTACGCTACTGCAAACGACTGAAATGCTGAAACTTTACATGTCTTTACGTTTCAGTTTTATGTTGTGACAATGGGTTTAGTTTTAGGAAACAAAGCTACAAAGACAGCTGCAAAATGTTCTGATGGTTGCTAAAATTACTGGGTTTTGTCGACTGAAAGGGGAAGTAAACGTCGGTTTTGAAATGGTCTCAATCAGTGGTCTCTCGCTTCGATCCCCTCCCCATCCTGATTAGAAAATTAGCTCACATACATGTAATTTGAACGTATTGTAGAAATGCTGATTATTATATTGTTATAGGCGCATAATAAAACGCAAACCCCGACACATTCTGCCCTGTCACCATGACGATGCCAACAGAAAAATGATCATGATGACCGGCTCTGTGCAGGACTGTCACGATGTAAATCAGTCTCTCATTTCCCTCCAGCTGTGATGTGACCACAAGCGGCAGAAGTCAATTTACACAACGTGACACATTTGAAGTTTTGGCGGAGGAGGTTAAAAGACAAATAACAGCATTGAGCACTTTCTTGTGACTGAAATGCATTCGGTCATGGTGAAGGACAATTGCATGTAAAAGCACAATCACCTTTAATATTGAGGACGATGGCAGTATCATTCCATAATGTGCCTTACAAGACCACAGCAGACACCATAATGCTCCAGGAGACAACCTATATACTCAGTTATATCACCCCCATTTACATGGTGATCTATAAGTCCCTTGAGATTTCAGCGCTGTGAATGGGGTTAACAAAATGACAGAGCAACTGTGAGGTGAGATTAGGAAACTAAAGCCTGATGCCAGTAGGGAAGGTGTTGGCTGGGTCCACTGCAGCCTTTGTTCACTTCGTCTCTTTCAGCTCAAAGGGAAATGAAAGGTTGCTTTGTAATACCCTATTAGGGCAAAGGAAAAATAGATCCAATCAGAAGAGGCTGATGGTGACAAAGAAGTGTGTCAGGCAGCACCGCGGTGTCCCAGATATCAGCGCCGGGGTTAAGTACAGGTGTTAAGATATATGTTATGGAACCAGGTTATTAAAGGGAGCTGTGTGTTGACACCCGGGTCAGGACAAGTGTCTGGGAAAGAAAAATATAATTTTCAAGGTAATTTTTTTCCCTAGGCACTTATCCTGACCCGTACATTTCACCCTGACCACATTTATTTTGTTTCGCAGTCACATGTGAATAAGAAACGTGTCCCGTTGGAACCACTGTAGGTGGTTTGTGCACAACAGGATAAGTAGAAAGGTTTTTTGATTAGAAACTGACAAAAAAAAGCCTGATAAAGCTGAGGAAATTGTTGGCATCATGCAGGGACGGTAGATGGACTAAGGCAGTGAATAGCGGGGACTGCACCATCCTCTTCTCCAAGGTCTGTTTTGGCTGGTTTCCCAACTGCAAGAGACGGGAGACTGTATATTATTAATTAAATGAATAGTTCAACATTATGCACAATTAACTATCTCTGAGAGTGAGATATAACTGACTCTACAGGGCTCTGTTAAGATGTATTAATATGTTAAAACAACATTACAGACCAGACCGACAGACCAATCGAGGCAGTGGTAGACCAGCACTTCCCATATCCTGCGAGGTAAAATGACTGTTTCTGTCAAAGAGGTCTGGTGGATTGAAGAGAGCACAGATGGATATATCAACTTCAGCTTCCCATCCACAAATCCCACATAGTATATAGCAGTCTGTCTGTGCAGGAAGCAATCAAGGTTAGTCATCCCAACATTGTCTTTATAATTCTGTCATAAATTACAGGATGACGACTAACATAAACAATCAACAGGTCCACCATCGACATGAGTCGTGACGTGACCTCCGTTTTGTCCAACATGATTGATTGATGCCTTCCATCGCAGAAAAAATCTAATCATGATGTGTTTTGGCCACGTTATATCTCTGTGTGAATGTACTCGAGACAAAAATAATTGTTTTGATATTATAATATAATATTGACGTGTGAATTATTCTCATAAAAAAGGAAGCAAAATTCTCAACTATGTGATGCCGATAACAGATAACAAGTTACAACTGAACGTTTCTTAACGTTGCAAGTTTATTAAGGTCGAATTTTCTATTTCTCTCTCGTCACAAGTTTGTAATAACGCCACCACCAGCCACTCCACCTCCTGATGTCAAAGGATGTAATGTGAATGTGATGTGCCATGTTAGCTGTAAATGTCAAACCTGGGTTGTATCTGTGGTTTGCAGAAATGTTAACTGCTACCATTTTATTCTGGTGACTGCACTGAATATCATTTTATTTTTCAATGTAGTTTCCATGAAAGGTAAAGAAATATTCATAAAACTGAGAGATGCAAAAAATCTAACTGTCCTTTGTCTCCTCTCCTCTCCTCTCCTCTCCTCTCCTCTCCTCTCCTCTCCTCTCCTCTCCTCTCCTCTCCTCTCCTCTCCTCTCCTCTCCTCTCCTCTCCTCTCCTCTCCTCTCCTCTCCTCTCCTCTCCTCTCCCACCCATTACCAGATGTGACCTATCACATGCCCCATCTGTCTAATGCACCTCATATCTCCAAGAGTGCCATCTCCCTAACAAAATCCAGGCTTTCTTTCCCTCTCTCACACACACCACAACACACACAGCGACAAAATTTGCTCCTGATTACCTCCTCACTATCTACTGTATCTCGGCTGTCGTACATTCAGCCTCTTCGGGCCATACATCACCGTGATGCTTCACGGCGATAGTGAACCAGTGTCATACATGGAGATTAGAGGACCTTACCTGTGCATATGTCATAGCGCAGTATTGTGGGCTTCCATCTTTAGAGGCTTTTCCACCTAGATGGTGTTTTTACTGTGAGGCAGACTTCATTATTTATTTATGTGCTAAACTCAACCCCAGATTAGGACTGACCTACTTATCTTTTCGGATACCAAAGCTTGGCGTTTCCCCTCACTATCTTTCCTCAAGCAGACGACTGTTTCTGCCACCCCTCCCTCCATCCCTCAGCTCTCTGTTTTCCCTCTTCCCTGCCTTCACATCCCTCTCTTTTGCCTCTCCTCTCCTCTCCTCTTTCCCCTCCTCGATGTGCAGGCTGTCGCGCAGTCACTTCTGTTGCTAAGGCGAGGCTGTGGGTGCGAAAAAATGGAGGACACGACTGCAGAAGACAGACAGGCGAGGGGCTACGATAACAGTGATGATGATGGTGATGAACAGGAAGGGGAAGGCAAAAGCAAAATGGGACAAGTCTGAGACGGCAGGAGGTGAGAAATACAACGAGGAAGAGAAAGAAAAACAGGTCAGGTATGAGGTGCAAAAAATGAGGAAGGTGTGCGAAACAAGTCTGCGATTGTGGAGGTTAGAGATGACAATTCAGCCTGTGAGAGGAAACTCAATGAGTAGCGCGCTCTCCTCCCCTGACCACTGCTGACAAGGTGCCCTTGAGCAAAGCCCACTGAGTGTGATGGTGTGTCAGCGTTAATGTGAATGACGGCAACGCTGAAAAACACCATGAATACTCGACAAACCATCCTCTGACGATTTACGTTAAAAAAGTCATGATACTGCGCTAGCTAAACTGCCACAGTCGACACTACAGTACACATGTATACATACTGTAAATGCACGCTGAATAAGCATGTTAGGCAGAGGAGGAGGGGGGAAGAGCGCACTGGCCCTTTTTTCTCTAGATGATTCATCATCAGTGTCGCTGAGTTTGCTCCGCCGACTGTGCGGCCTCAGAAATAACCCCCACGTCACTCCCTCATGTTGTCATGGTAATCTCATCATCTTATTTTTGCTACCCGTGGCAATGGGAGGCATCGAGACATCACAAAAAAAAGGAGAGAAGAAGAAGAAGAAGAAGAAGAAGAAGAGAGTGTGGGGAAGATAAAAGCGGGTGTGACTGAAAAATTCATGTTTGACTCAAAGATATAAAGAGAATACATCTACTGACACACTTCAGGACAAACTGTCTGAGTGAAATTCAGTGGAATCATGAATGAGATGCAGACTCGTGACCTCATGGGTAACTCAGTCCTAACCTTGATAATCTAGCGGTGCACCTGTTTCGCATAGCCACAGCTGTGTCAGTGCTGGAGAAAACATTTCTTGAGCTTCACAGCAAAACAGCGTTGCAGCATTCTCCTAAACACCTGACTTGTTTTCAAACTGTACAATTAATTTTTTATTTACACCCTTGATGCACGTTCAAGCTTGTGCACCCACTTTAGATGGGAAATGTGCTAATGCTTTTAGCTTAGCAGCTACAGTGAAGATTTCTGCTTTCAAATCGTGTTAATTATGTCTCTTCAAATCAATTTGTGATCGTGGGGCTTCAGGAGACTTGGATTACCTGTGACGACCTGTATGAAGCCTTTTTATGTTTCTTTTTGTTGTTTTCCTTCCCATTTTAAAAATCGCATCTGCTTCAGTTGTTTCGCTGTGAAGCTCCAGAAATGTTTTGTGGACTACGAAACTTCACCTGACTCTCCATCGGCATGGAGATGAGTAGATAAAGATTGAATTTTCATATTTGGGTGAACTGTTCTTTTAAAATGGCTAAATCCTCGCTAGCTTGTTTAGGTTGGTACCGTTAACGACCAGGTCAGGGTAACTTTCCGTTTTTTTAGCCTGTAGGTTAAAAGCTCAGAGGTTGTTGTTTTCCATGGCGACGGGGATTTTGACAACAGTAATAGCAGAAGGGAGGAAGGCACCACTTGAAATACAGCCCCATGGCTGCATTATACCAACAGCATACACATGGTAAGTCAGTCTAGTTGTTCACTGCCTCTGAAACAAAATGGAGTCCCTGCTAGGAGTGACGATGCAGTTCCTCTTTTCATTCCTGAGGAGCTCCCTTGAAGATGATGCAGGATGCAAACTGACAGCATGGTCCTCTCTCCTTTGTTCTGTCCTGCTCCTCCTTCCTTTGTTTCTGCCTCCAGGTGCGTATATTCATTTTCAAGTGTGAGTGTATGTGAGTGTGTGCACACTAGAGTCTGCGGTCTGGTTGTTATGGGCCTTAGAGACATTTCTGTCAGGTAGCCTATGTGGGACAAAAACCACCAATGGGCCCTTTTTAGATGACCACACACACACACAGATGGATATGAATTGGAGTGGAACAGCAAGGTCACAGTTTTTTTTCCGGGTGCCATGACACCCTCCCCAGAAGATGATAAAATGGAGAGGAAGAGGGAGAGGGAGAGAAAAGGGGATGAGAAGGGGGATATTTCTTCATAAGTGATGAGTTCTCCTTGACCCCAATTATAACAGCAGGATCAGGTGATTATCATTTTTCTCATAAAAAAGAAAAATAGAAAAGAAAGAGTCAGAAGTCTACTCTGCTGCGAGGGCAGCAGGCAAAGAGGAATATTAGCTGACTGAATAGTAATGAAAACAAAATGGCAAATTATTTCACACTGATGCAGCAGTGTCTGAAATGTCCTTGTGTTTGACACTTGACACCAAATGTTTTTCTTTTACTGGCAGCTCATTTCAAGCAAATTAAACTTTAAAAATAAGCTTTACACAAAAAAGTAATTGGACGGAGACAGAAGGGGATTTTTTCGACTGAATGATCCCTTTTTAGGCGGTTAAGTGTTTTTAGAATGCTTATGTGTGTAATACAGTATAAGTATACATACTATATATATGTTATTGCAAATATATTCATATAATATACAGTTTCATTCACTGTTGGGCTCTGCTAGAGGCTGTAATGACACTCGCACTCACACGCTATGTTGGGTAAATGGATGAAACAAGTCATGGTAGGTCCAAAGACTGATGCTAAGTGAAAGGCATAGGGTCTTGTAAATAAGAAGAGCTTTTCCCTTCACATTTTGTAGATTATATCCTCATGTGTCATTTGTGACTTTTCACTTCCTCTCTTTGTCTTTTTCCACCATTTTCTGTGTTTTTAAGTCTTTGTCCTGCGTTTTCTGCCAGTTCATCTGTTTTCATCCTGCGTCCCTGCGTCTGTCCCCCACCAGTCCTCGTGTGTTTCCATGTTCCACATCCCTTTATGGTCTGTCTGTTTTTGTATAACTCTTCAGGTTTTTTTTGGATTCACATCGTTGCCTTTTTTTCACGCTCAAAATTGCATTTTGAATTTTTGATCTTTTTGAGTTAGGCTAACTTTTTCTCTCGCCTTCGAGGCGCTACTTCTTCATCCTCTCATGTTGGGCTGAGGGCAAACTAGACACTACAGTAATTCACTAATGCTTCTCTCTGCAACACAACACATAGACGTCTTTGACAACACTTCAAACTCACAACTAATTGTTTTAAACTAAAACTCTTATATAAAGCTCCTTTAAAGCTTGCTTTTTATTTCTTACCTGCCTGCCTCATGTCTCCATTTGGGTCCTCACCTTTTTGTTTACTAAAACAGGACAAAAAACAAAGATCAGGGGGGACGGGTCACCAAAAACAATCATCATCAAGGACCAAGGATCAAGGTAAAATGTGACCTGATGTTGGCGCATTAGAAAAGGCCAGAAATTCACCATAATAATGAATAACCATCCTCTGGGGACCATGCATATCCACACCACATTTCATGGTAGTCTGACCGGTAGCTTTTGCATGCATTGAAGCAAATGGTGAGCCATCTGACTGAATGACACATCAATTATGGTACTACAACACACATTCACACTGACATCATATTACCTCTAAACCTGCAACTTATAATCACAGAGGGAGGAAGCTCGAACATGATGAAAGCATTCACTGCTGATGGAGTCGAGATGGACATGAAAATATGCTAAATTATCAGCTTTGAGTGCTGCGCTGGCAGACTGAGCTTCCCTTCATCGTGATAACCCTTCCCCCTACATATACACAGATAAACCTGCTGCCTCATGACCTCTGTTCCACAGGACGCTCCTCACAGATTATAGATCATGTTGTTGCTTTGTGCTTTTCTTTGGAATTCACCTGCTTGCAAGCTAAACATGTGTTTGAGTCCACTGCATGTGCCACACTGAGAGTTCAACAACAGCTTTCCTGAGGTGTGATATCAAACTAATTGGCTCCACACCTGGCGATCATAAGGAAGGGGTATTATTAATGAATACATGAATAATAATAATTTAATAATTTAATTGAGGTATTCATTTTTAGAGTTGTTTGAGCAGGACTTCCACAGCAAAAACATGACCATACGACTAATATACAGCCACGCTAGCAGCTCTGTGAGGATTTGAGCTAAATATGAACATCAGTATGCTAACATGTACACTACACAGTGACAACGCTAACATGCTGATGTTAAGCTGGTAGTAATGACCAGATTTGCCATTTTAGTTTAGCATGTTTAGCATTCCTCATCAAATACTGATGCTTTGGGATTGCAGGTCGGGTCGAACACCATCCCAAAGCGTCAATATTTGCAGAGTTGTGAGAGACTCAAAAATAAACTTTTTTACAAATTGGACCTTTAATGTCCGTGCCCAAAATGTCAACCTGCTGATTGCGCTCAGGGAAAAGTCAGGGCATCCCCAAACTCATTAGGATACATCGTTGGAGAACCATGAATGTTTCAACAAAATTTCCTTGCAATCTATCCAATAGTTGAAATATTTCAGTCTGGTGGATGGACTGTTGAACATTACCACCCTTAGAGGCACACCACAGTGTCATTTTAGACGTAAAGATGGGGTAAGTTGGGTACCATTTACAGCTAAAGAGCGAAACAAAAAAAAAATGTCATGATTATTTACCAAAATGAACAAATGTGAGGCTGTTTGAGGCACCAACCTGGATGCCAGATGACATACATCACCTCTTGCCCCTATGTAACCTGTACTTCTAAGAGGGGTGTTGAAGTGTTTCTGCATTGTTTCGTCATCCCAAGCAGGAATATCGAGCGATGCTCTTCTTGCATGAGCAGCTGCGCCATTTATCTTTTCAAAGGAGCAGCAGAGGAAAACAGTTCCAAATGTTGCTTTATAGTGCTAATATTTGTTTATTTTTTTTTTTATTTTTTTTTTTGTTTACTGTGGCAGAGAGGTAGGAGAAACAAACACAAGCCAACGGGTAATGCTTGACTGTATTCTTTGCGCCAACAAAGGATGATGCCACTAAAGGGTAACTCCACCAATATTACACACTGAAGTGTGTTTGCAGGTCTCCGGGAGTACTACAGACAATGTGAAAAAAAGTCATATAAAGCCTTTTGTGGCTCCAGAGGAAGCTCTATGGAAAGCAGTCCACTGGTCTAGCATTGCACTCCTATTACACAGTTGGATTCATAATGAACAGTTTAAAAACAAATGATCAAAATCGATACAGCAGAACCGGAGATATCACCTTTTTTCTACAGATTCCTCCTCTTCAAAACCTACATTACCCACAATCCAGTACAACATCCTGACAGCTAAACAACTAAAGATAAAATGCACCACTTCTGCAACACTCAACTCTTTGTATGCTGGACTAATTTTCTCTCGAAAGGTATCAACACTACAAATACACGAACTACACTATTTTCTGAACTGACACCACAGCAGCAAATGGTTCAAGTAATTTGCCTTATCACATCATCCTTGTCTCTGTGTCTCTGCCTTTCTTTGCATCAGAGTCTGCATGCATATATATGTGTGTGTGTGTGTGTGTGCGCGTGTGTGTGTGTTGGTGGGTTTTAAATGGCTGCCTACAACTTGGCAGAACTCTGTTTAGACCTTGCTATGCATCTTAATGACAGCAGGCACACTGCAGAATGAGTCAAGCACTGTCAACACTGGGAGAGCATTCAGACTCATCACTGGCTCTGAGATCGAGTGCCTGCATGCTAAGGTGCGTGTGTGCCGGTGTGTGTGTTTGGATCTGTGTGTGTGAGTGGTAGAGTAAGAGAGAGAGAGAGAGAGTCTATCGTTTCTATATCAAATAAAAGATGGACTTTTAATGTACAGTGTGTCTAACAGTCTGTGTTTTGCTAACAGACTCACTGACGGCCGTAAAAGAGAAGATACTGTGTTACTGTGACCTCTGTTTTCTTCTCCACCTGTGCCGTCCTGGTGACCTGCATACCCAGTGTCGTTTTGGGTAATTGCCTGTCTGAAAAAAAAAAGGCTCGATGACTCACAAGGCTTATTATAGGCCAAGCCGTGACAATAAGCAGCATGGAGAGCGAAAGTGTCAGTGGGAGGGCGAGTGAGTAAATCCATGCACGTGAGCAGGCATACGTTTTGGGTATGTACGTGGCATTCATCGTGCTCTTCTAAAGCTCTTCAAACACTTACAGCCTGCTCACACAGGATGATGTATAACAACAGTCACGTTACGTCTCTGTTTGGGTTGCAGATCATGACAGCCGGTTTAGTACCAGTGTTTGTTACTCCCAGTGAAAACCTTTTATGACTCATAATAGTAAACTTCTGGAGACTCCAGGGCACATCATTTACCAGAATGAGAACTGATGTCTTGGTTACATGCACTCCTTCACCAAGATTATGTAACAAATCAAAAGTTAGAAGTGAAATATAAGCTAGGAGTTGAAACATGAGTAGGCTGTGAGCCATTTTCTGACATCACATCAATGATTCCCGGATACTGAAAGGCTACTTTCTCAAACAGTAAACTTGCTATCTCCACTCATATTCCTGCACCAACCCAATGGCCAGAATAAATGTCCTTAAAAATATCTTGTTGCGTCACACTAGCAAATGTTAAAATACAGTCTCGAACTGCGGCCACTGTTTTGACAGCCTTCTCACCTCTAACTCCACACAATCCCCTCCACTTTCTATATGAAAGTCACATCTGAAACATGTAACGTGAACATGATACAACCCATTTTGTAGAAATGTCAGTATGGTACTTGACGAGTTGGGAGTGAGAACGTGTTGAATCTTCTAGTTCTTGATGGCTTTTAGATTAAACTAATTGCTTAAAATGTGACAAGACAAAGAGAACTGTCTGATAGCGTGTGATGCTCATTCTTTATTGTTTTTAACTGACAACAACAGATTGTATCGGGGCAGTGGAAAAAAGCTCTGAACACTAACATATGATCACTTTTTCCCTATACATACATCCAAGAAAAATGAAACAACATTGGCATTTGTTTGGAGTTTTGGTTACGTCCCTCTGATGAATGTAAGTCAGGTATTTACTGTTGTAAAAAGAGCAAATGCATATTGGCTCAGGAGTGCCGCTTCACAAATGCAGCTATCAAAAAACAAGTGCTCTTTGGCTCCAAGGGCAAACCATGAAACTAATAAAGAGAGAGGTTAGACTTGTCAGTCATAACTGAATAATACCAGGGCACACCACTCTGCAAAAAATAAAAAGCCTATGAGTTTCAACTCACAGTTTTCATCATCATTAACTTTTATTTTAGCTCGGTTTTTGGTCTCCACCAGTGCATGAGGGGAAAATCTGTTATTTTGGCTGCTAAATGTTTCACTATGTTCACCAGCTGGTTGCTTACTTGGCTTTTCTGTCGTTCAGTGCTGAACAGGTAGCACACAGTTGGTTTATCAGCTTTTTCACTGAAGACAGACATCTGAAAGCAACACTATGAGAGCGGGGAGATTGACCAGATCATAAAAAGAGATGAGACGTGAGATGTTAAATGCATAATTCTATATTTATTAATCGCTACTTGCAACCTATTTCACAAACAAGTACTTATGTGATCCATTGTTTATAGAAGAATATATATCATAGCTGTCTCTCATTTAACTCCCTGTCATAGAAGGTACAATATAGACTTAACAATCTAATGATCAACACCAGTACCTTAAACATGCCAACCTAGCCAAGAAGAGAATCAGAATACAAATAAATGATGAGAAATGCAGCGAGCATGATTCATTTGAATATAGAATAGAGGTGAAGACAAGCTGACTACTGCATGGTTGTCATCGAGGTGGCCGTGGTTGACTTGGCAACCAAATCTCTGTGGGGTTGTTGGGATAGAAACAGACTGATCATTATTAAGATTTTTTTAACCCATGTCTCAATGCACTGTATTGTGTGTCTCTGTAAGGACTATACGCACTACGATTTATATACAGGAGTTTGTGGGTTTCTTACCGTAGTTTTGTTCTGTGTGAAAAGAGTTTGCTGCACGTTATCGTCATCTTTCAGTGGGTGCTTGTTCTTTCAGTGAAAGCCTGAAGGACATTGTAGCATGACAGCAATGCAGCTATCCATTTTAGTTCCTGCGCCTCCTCCTCCTCCTCCTCCACCTCCTCCTCTCTCTCCCCCGCCTGCTAATCATCTGTGTTTCTGTCTTCCCATCCTCCTCAACACCGTCATCCTCCTCCTCCTCCTCCTCCTCCGCCACTCACTCTTTTTCTCTCTCTCCCTTGACTCATCATCCTTGTCCTCCCTTCCTCTGTATCGTCCTTCTCCTTTTGTTTGAGATACAGGACCCTGGGGACTCAAGGCTGCAGTAAAACAAGTCTGATTAATTCAATATGTCCTGATTAAAAAGTCCTTGACCAAAATTTCAACAATATAATAGAAATACCATTAAGTGTGATCACGTACAGCCGAGCATATAGAATCCGTTTTGCTTAAAAACTGAGTTCATAATGGAAGAAGAGCTATGTATCATTCGGACTTCTGCCGTCAAACTCTTAATTTGAAAAATTTCTGAGCTTGCAGTAAGTGCAGGTGCGTGCACGATTGTGTGTATGTATGTGTGGGGGTGGTATGGACAGACCTCTCTGATGTCAGGGAGTGAATGTGATGAGGCTGTGTCAGTGAGGTTGTAAATGTTTGATGGGGTTTGATCCTACCATCTGTCCACTACTGCTGGCTAAGAGGAAGAGAGCAGCAGAGAGAGAGACTGGGTTAAAATAGACAGCGCCAACACTCACAGTGATAAAACAGGACGATGGAAATGTTTGGATGGTATCGTGTGAGCAGCATTACCAAGGACTCATCCTTGAATGTGTGATTAAATGAAGATTTAGGATGGCAGGCCTTTATGTGGAATGTTTGCATGACATATGGGAAATGTATAATCTAGTTTTGCATATATCACAGACATAAAGCCATTTGGTAAAGTGCTACATAAATAGTGGTAGTTTAGTGGCAGAATAGATATAGAAAATGTGCCTATCACACTTACTATACACCACAGAATATCAATATCATGTACTAATTTAATTAGTCACACTTACTCAGCTCTGTTTACCATATAACTCTTAATTACCGCTGGTTAACGTTTCCGCAAAACCACAAATAAGTTCAAACTGAACGTTTCTTTATGTTGCAACTTTACGTCTTTTTAGGTTTAGGCGCAAAAAAGACTTGGTTAGTATTCGGAAAACATAGTGGTTTGGCTTAAAGTACCTGTTTTGTTTGCCACAATCAAGGATGGAGATGGTCTGACTTCCTGTGGTCATCACAAAAACCACCGGAAATGTCCATAGTTTCCTTAAAAAAATAAAATAAAATAAACTGCTTTTGCTGCAACAAAAACAGATGGAAATGTCACCAGGTGTCCTTGAAAATATCGACCGGTGTGACTCGAACTGCGTCCGCCGTTCGGCAGCCATGTCGGCTGTAATAACGCCACCCTGTCCCCTCCACCTCCTGATGTGAAAGTCAGCCGATAAGCAGATAATGTGAATGTGATATGCCACGTTTGGTAACAACCTTGGACGTATCTGTGGTTTACAGAAACGTTAACTGATAACATTATATCCTGGCAATTGGGCTTTGCCTCGTCAAAAATATCCAGCGGTTTCACATTTATAAATGTTGAAATGAAGTTGCAGTCACTGGCTTGGTGCCTCTAACTCTACTCGCTTTCCTTCAATAAGAAAGTCTGGTCATAAACGTGTAATGTGAACATGATGTGACACATTTTGTATAAATGTCAATGACTGGGCTGATGCTGCAGCCACTGGTAGCAAACAAGTATACTGACTTACAAATAATGGTGAATATCAGTCAACATAATCTGTGTAACTGCATGTCTTCCTTATAAACATCATTTAGTTCTCCTTTATATCCCCTCCTTTACTGCTGCTTTTATGTAGTTTGTTCTATTTAATTGAAATATATGACATTTTCTTTTTGTAAATGTTCTCTGTGTGTTGTGTGGAGGAGGCTACAGCTACATCTCATTGTGCAATCCAGCATTGAAGATTGACAATAAAGTTGAATTTTGAACCTTGAATGATGAGACGCAGCAAGAAGTAAGTAGGCCACACAAGTAATCAGAAGAAGTCAAAGAAAAATCCTCACTCAGACGACCTTCTATACCGTCTGATGTACATACAGTATCTGAAAGGCTTCTCTCTGCTTATGTTTGACAAAGATGTATTTTTCATGTGAAGCTGCTGATTTATGCTTTACGTTCGCTGAATGATCCGGCTATAGCTTCTTCCTCAATACAAACTGCTGGCCTTTGTTCTGCCACATGTCATTTAACAGCTCTTTATGTTGCTCTTATGTTTGGCCTACACAAGCCATGCTACATCTGAACAAATATTGTAAAAAAAATAATTGCAAATAATTACTTTTGCAGGAACAAATACAGTTTTTGATCTGATGGTAGTGCTGTATGGAAAGTCAAGGGATCACCCCTGTGGAGACACAAAGGGCCTCATTCGACAGGGACAATACGAGGCTTTGTTACATCAAATTAAAATGCAGCCGATGCAATGTATATAGCACTTATAGCCATGGCTAATTTTCAGTCCCTTTTTTCAGTTCCAATGCTCTATAATAGATGTAAAAACTAGCAATAAAACAACACGGACAAGCAGCCACTACTGTCAGTGATTGTAACAATGACTAAGACCAACAATTTAGAACAACGACCCAAAATAGCAACTAAGAACCAACAAAATATGTGTGTTATCTAAAAGATGTAACTCCCAAGTCAGATTCTCCGAACTCTTTTAGATGCATAAGCCCGTCGTAATTGGCTCTCTTCTGTCTGACGAACGCCTCCCGTCCACGAAGAATTCATGGCGATCCATCCAGCCGCTGTGAAGATATGTCAGATCGTACGACGACAGACAGACAGACATGGCCATTTCCATAGCCTTGCCGCTAGGATGGCTTAAAATCTAAATACTGAAAGAGAAGAAAGAATGCTCATGACATTTGCTGCTCATTTATCCGCTCTGAAAGGTTTTTCTGGGGGCAACACTGCAGATGATCAAAGAATATGCTAAACAGTTCATTATGGATTTTGTGAGGTATTGATTGTTGGGTGCCGTGACATTTGTGTGCGTAGAGAGTGTATGTGGCTTGTTCATGATTAAGCTATGTTTACAGAGTGCATTCGCTGTTCTGTGTGTGATGAATGTATGATGTACAGATCTGCATGAATGCGCACAAAATGCTCTTTTGTTTGCATGCATGCATCCAGGATCATCGCCCTCCCCACGCCCCAGCCCTCAACAGTCACGTTGCTGTGTGCAGCTTCTGTGACCCCAGAGGCTGGTGACTGGCTGAGCTCCCAGCCAGTGCGATTTTAACAGATTGATCATCTATGTGTTATACTCCAATCAATGGCTCTAACTACCAATGGGCCAGATTGTGAACTCTGCAAACTGAGGTCAATAAACACAACAGATCCTGGGGGGCCCTGAGGGGCGGGGGTGGAGGGGGGATCAATCTCTTTACTAAAGGCCTCCGCCTCGCACTGTCGCTCACTGGAAAGGTCACAAAGTCTTTCTGCTTGATAATAATGCTAACGCAGCTCGTACAGCAATCATCACCCTCCCAGACATCAAATAGGATTAATGAAATCTTGTAAACTCCTGTGACCTCATGCGCATTTGTGGCCTTCCCTTTACAGTAGCCCTTCCTCTGATCTATTTGAAAATGCTAAGTCTTGAGCTATTTTCTGAGATCAGCATTTTGATTGCAGATTGAGAAATCACGTGGCGTATTGTGTTATGCAACCAACAAAGTCTGAGCGAGCGCTGCCCTTTTTGGTGCAGTCGCAGGCTTCAGTAGTACTGTCTTCCCATCCAATGAAAAAACGGGCCACAGGACTGAGGGGTTGGACAAACAAGCTTGAATTGTGCTTTAAATAGTTTGATTTTGAGGGAAAATTGAGGTAAAGAGAAGATTACGACACAGAGAGTTAGCCCCAGTTAGCGTTTGGCTGGCGGACCTTTGAGGTCTAACGGGACCACAGCGAAGACAGAAACATCTGGAGGAGTAATTATGATACAACAATCTGGCTCTCGGCATATAAATTGTTGACAGGGAGGAATCACTTATTCCTTCCAAGGCTCCCAACTCCCACTGATTCCTGATATAGAAGACCTGCCAAATGAACCTGATAAAACCCATCGCATTAAAATTTCTCAGCAGGCTTGCAACAACGACAATATGTGTTTGTGAATTTTTCAGCTTTGGTGTGATGGATGGTGCATTGTTTAAATGTATGGTTCATTAAAACTTGAATTGATATACAGTCTGAGGGATTTCCTTGTGCCGCAGGAGGGAGGAGGGTGGTTTGCTTTATTGAATGAAACAAGTTAAACCCTTTCACCGGGGTTTGAGGTACGGACGTTGATCACAAATAATGCCTTAATAAGCATGTTTTCAGACCTGATGCTGCAGAATGTGGGACCACCACACACTTGGACAGTTCAGAAGAAGAGCAGGATGTGCTCTCTCATACAAAGCGTGTGTTAGGCTATTATTTATTGATTCATCTCCGTCCCTAATGTAAGTTATTTTAGAGACCCCCCATGAAGCTCAGATTATAACTCGCGCCATGCCTTTCACACTGGACAAAAACCTGCTAACACCCACTTGCATCTAGCTGGGAAATAGTCCAATTGACATTCCCTCCAGGTTCATCTGACTCTGCAGTAGTCACAATATTTATCAGCTGCAGCTCAGAGTGGCAGTGATGGAAAGACGATACCTGGATGCTAATTTCACCCCTTGGCGATAAGTTGGCGCCAGGGACCGCAAGTTACATCCGCTCAGAAAGCGCTAAAGCATAACTCTGTCGGCATTGAGGTTGAAAGAGAGACTGAGGTAAAAGATATAAAAGCGTAACCACTGTAACATTGTCACTGTTCCCTGTTTTCTGGCTCGTTCATGGCGCTGACCATGACACACCAAGAAAATTGTTTTTGGTTCATATTTATTTGTCCTTTCCCAAGCATAACCAGAAATACATCAAAACCGCCAAACACCAGACCAGTGACAACACTCTCGACCACCTTCTTTGTTAATTTGGCCTCCTTCAACCTTAAGAGAAAATGCTTCTTTACACATTACGTAAAGTACCTCCAGATCTCTGGCGCTGCAATGAACACGAAAATAGCACTCAGTGTTCCATGTCTATTGTTGGTCACCTTGAAGAAAAAGCTTTATCTACCACAAAACAACTGTTCTCTCCTTTTACTTCAGAAAAGAACAGTCCCCGCTCTATAAGAGTTTTTAAGTGGTAACTTTGCAGGCATGAGTCACACTACAGCCTTGAGAAAAAATAAATAATTTACTTCTAATGAATGTAACAAAAAAAAGTCTCTTTACACCTAACCTACAGATCAGAAGACACCCCTTAATGCTCAAAGCTTTCTTTCATCCAAACCCTCTTAAAAGAAGGTCACCGGTAAGTCAAATCACCATTCTTTTCACTGAAAAGAAAATATGGTGATCCAGAGGAATACGAAACGTTAAGAAGAGATGCCAAATGTAATTTACAAAGAAGAATGGCTTGTATGTAGATTCAAAGAGATGTAAGGCCCTAAATATGAGCTGCTCTTATTTACTACATTCACCCCTAAGACTAAGAACATCAAGGACATGATATTCTCCAAAACAGCCAATCACTGAATGAAGCCTTTAAAGATCTACCTACATTATGGTCACTTTTCCAAGAGGAAGAAACACACATGCTACAATAACCACGTAAAATATGCACAGGTGAGACAAGCTGTTCAGTGAACAGAGGAGCTCCAGCAAGAGAAATGATCTCTCCAGTCCTGTTGCAATCATAGAGGTGATAAAACCCAGCCAGAGAGGTGGAAATGCCAATTTTCTTAGATAAAAGAAAGAAGAAGAAGTAATGAGTTTTTATAGTGGTGTTTTTTGTGTTCTTTCCAAATCTCTTATCTGTAAATCTCTGAAGGGTTAGTGGGTTACTGGGCACGCCCTTGTGTCTCTGCCAGTTTGTGATTAGCCGTAGCAATGTGATCATATACCCAGCCCATCCGTGAATATGGATGCCCCATTGGCTGATATAGTGTGTATGTAAATATATATATAGGATTAATTTCTATTAATGTTTTTTAATCTTATTTAAATGTTTTTGTAATGTTTGTCATGATGACCCAGCAAGGCTACGAGCTGAAACACGTCGGTCTGACAATATACTGATAATAGTAGACAAGAGTTGTGACATGACATGCATCAAATGTATTTACAGTTTGGTTTCCATAGTGGATTAAACAAGCAAGATATATAGTAGATATATTTTATTACCTTTGGATGAGAGCCAGGCTAGCTGTTTCCTCCTGTTTTCAGTCTTTTTGCGAAGCTAAGCTAACCAACTGCTCGGGTTTTTACTGTAAAGATATGAGAATGGTATCAATCTCTTCATCAAACTCTCAGTGAGAAGGCATTCAGTGTATTCTCTAAATTGTCAAACTATTCCTTAAAGTTCATATTGACAACCCTGTAATGTAGACAAATTATTATTTTATAAAATTATTTATTTTTCCTCTTTTCATAAAACATAAAAATTCATAATTTTAAAATGTTTGTCCGGTCCAAAATGATTGTTTTGTTTTTGTTTATGACAAAGTTCTTACACAGTCATAAACAAAACAATCAATTTGGACCGGACAAACATTTTAAAATTATGAAAATTATGAAAAGTCGAAGTCAAGGCACTGAGACATGCTATGGGTACAGTAGGAGGGAGAATACAAATATATATGTACGTATGTATATGTATATATATATGTATATATATAAATAAATATATATATATATATATATATATATATGTATATGTATATATATATATATATATATATATATATATATATATATATATATATATATATATATATATATATATATATATATGTATGTATGTAATTTTATACAGAATATAATTTGAATTCCCTTATTTTTTTTAAATAATTTAGATCATGTTTTGACAAATTAAAATTATGAGAATATTACAATAAAAATATGTTTCCCTGAAACACACACGGTCAATAAGCTCAAGAACTGGCCCAGATATTTGGTGTGCACTCATTAATGTCCACAAGTGATGACTGTTGGATCAAAGCAATGCAAAGTCAAATGGTTGCACTTTACATGCATGTGGTGTGAGGTTCAGCCTGTAGGAGCTAATTCTCAGCTCACACTTGACGAAACTAAGATTTGGGGGATTACAGAGTTGCTGGAGGGGGTAATGTGTAGTCATGTCTGGCAACCTCCGGCTGGTAGTCACAGTTTGCACATCATTCAGACTGGCTTTCACCACGTCTGCCGGCTGACACGCACATCACAGTACATCGCAGTGTCCTCGGAGGTACATCTGTGTCGACTGATAAGAAACATTTGGAGCTCCACCTCGCAGTTCAAGTGATCTGGATATCCCATAAGCTTAACCATCTCTTTTTTGTGACACACACACGCCCTGTGCTTAGTCTGACGTCTTAATAAACAGACTGACTTAACGCACACATTATTTTTCTTCACACAAACACACAGACTCACATATATCAGTGACTTTGGCTGCTTTAAGGAGGACTTTCCATTATTGATGAGGCCACATGCTCTGTACCTTTATTGGGGCAGGGGGTAGCTCAGTTCTGCTTGACTCAGCATTCCTCTGTCCATGGCTCTTTCTTTTAGCCTCAGTCAGCACTGTGTGTGTGTGTGTGTGTGTGTGTGTGTGTGTGTGTGTGTGTGTGTGTGTGTACAGACACACTGGAAAGAGAAAACAAGAGAAAGACAAACACAGACAATGAACCCCACGCAGACAGATCTTACAGGAGACACAGCCCGAGTCGATGTACAACCAGCAGGTCAGCGGGCAACAAACAGACTTGTACAAGTTTGCTAGCGCCATAGTAGGATTGTCAGCCTCCTCGTTATTATTTTTGGGTTGAAGATTTAGGGAATTTCTGAGAGCTACAACATCTCCTGCTTGGTGTCAAAAAACAAAATGGCTGCAATAAACAACCACAGGCAGTTAGACTCAACCAATGTTAAAGGTACAATAAGTAAGAATTTAAGTTCAAAACATTCAAAAATGAATGGAGAAATAACAGTTTTGATGTTATGTCAAAGATGTCAATGTCTAATGAAGTTAGCATGCTACCAGCTAGCCCTGGACCTGAAAGCACCTTTCTGCCAGCGGTCCAAAGCTCCTGTGGGGACACCATCACTCCCCTTTTAGTCTGGCTAGTTGCACTGCTAAATAAGCTAACAAGCTGAAAGTAGCTACAGTCGTGGATGTATCATAAGAATACAGTTAGCTGCAGTTAGCAGTTACTCTGAATGATGTTTTTCCTTGAAGTATGGCCCAATGTCCCTTTTTCACAATCCATCTTTCTTTTCAGTGGCTGATCAATCGAGAAAGGGTGAAATGATAACGATTTGTCATATTATCTACATTTATATGACGTGTAACATTATCCCAGCATTCAAGCTTCCCACGCTGGGCATGATGTCAGAGGAAAATGGCTGCTGTGTTTGTTAATTCCCATTCATCCCAAATAAGTTCATTCAATTCACCATCCATGACTGTACTTGGGCAAGGCTGTGCATCGAACTACATGCTAATGTCAGAATGCTTACAAAGAAAATGCTAACATGCTAATGTTTAGCAGGCATATTTAACATGTTCACCACCTTGCTGCTAGCGAGGCTAAAAGTCATTGTGGGAGACAAAGGAAATGACTAAATGATACAGAACTGGATGAGGCACATGAAGACATTTGATTGCACTGTGACATTTACATGACATCCTCCATATTTCAACACTTCTTGAGAAAATAAGTAACTCAGATGTGACCTCACTTGATCTGTGACCTGAACATCATGTCGTTACACCTGAAAAAAGATCAAAATGGTGGATTTTCGTTTGAAGCTGGCCACCACATCCAGCCGCTGTTGTCCTGGCTCGTTTGAGCCTGTCACCCAGCCAAACTCATCAGCCATGGAGAAGTGCCCAGAAGGTAAATGAAACCACTCCTGCTTCGGAGGCACAGTTTCTCAATTGATTTCACTCACACATCTGTGCACATTGTTGAATTACACACACACACACACACACACACACGCACGCACACACACACACACACACACACACACACACACACACACACACACACACACACACACACACACACACACACACACACACACACACGACCATTTGGCAAATCAATACCTGTTTCCAAATGTTTTTCTTGGGTTGATTCATAAGTAAAATAAAAATGCAAATAGATGAAAATACACACAATCAGAATCCCTTTTATATGTCACCAAGAGTGAATGAATGAATAAGTAGCCCAAATTTGACATTGCCATGGCAACAACAAATTCACACACTGCAGACTGCCGTATATAGTACAAGAATCACTCAAGACACAGGGACACAGTGAACGATATAAAGATAGACAAATACAGCTATTTTGTACATCATTGACCCAGTTTCCCCACAGAAAGGAATCAATGATGTTTTGGTTTGAGTAGAGGGTTAAATCTCCTCTTACATAGTTCTCTGTGAAACTTTTTGGGGTTAATGTGCGCAGTTCACATCTGATTATCGTGACTGCCACCATGGGCAATAACGGGTAATCCACCAGTACTCATTTTCTACGGCAGTTATAGTAATTATGCAAATTTTTCCCGTAATTATCCCTGAAGTTGGTGTCTCTTAAATACAATTTTAAAAGACTAATTTTTTTTAATCATGTGTCATATTTTCCAGCAGGAAAAAAAAAGAGAAAATGAGAATGAGAACTGAGTCAAACATCAGATTTTACCATTTTTGCTACGGTGCAAAATACTGAATTTTGAAATATGTGTTAACTCACTTAACTGTATATTTGCTCAATCTAGTGTTTGCAAAGACACACACACACACACACACACACACACACACACACACACACACACACAAACACACACACACACACACACACACACACACACTCACATACACACACTGACCCTCACTTCACAGACCCCCAGCTGCTGCTCTGTTGTAATTTATTATCCCTTCTGTACCCAGTGGAGTCGTGAAATCAGCCTGGCCTTCTTGACACACACATACACACACACACCCACGCACACACACACACACACCCACGCACACACACACACACACACACACACACACACACACACACACACACACAGTCCATGAGTCCTTTTTCAAACAGTCATCCTGGCTCGCTACCCAGCAGAGACCTCTTTGGCTTAATTAGTATAGAGTCCCCAGGGAGAGCACATGAGGGCAAAATCCACTGGACAGATGAAGGATGTGAAACATCTCACAATGTCAGAAGAAGAAAAAACACACTGAGGAGAGGAGTTGCTTTCTGATATAAAAAGTGAAGGACGCTGATGGTTTTTATTTATATTTCAAATGAGGTTCTCAATAGTCATAAATGATTGATCAAGACAGATCAATAAGACTATGGGAGAAATATCGGAGAACTGACTGAGGCTCTGCCACATCAATCAAGTCTTCTTTGTGTGTGAAGATTATAAATGATCGTGTAGGAAATGAATGTAACACAATTCAAATCCTGGAATGAGGCGTTTAAATGCACAGTATGTTATTTCTCTCAATCAAAACAGTGAAACAAAAGACGGAGTTTGATGAGGTGAAGTAACGTGGGATGATGAGCGTTGTCTTTATTGTTAAACAACCCATGATTGCTGATGTAAATCTATGTGATGTGACTCAGGCAGAAATCTTTGACGCACTGGTGTCGGATCGGTTCTTGGTATCGTTTGATTCGCACAGTTCAGGCCTTGGAATCAGTATTAGGAAGGAAAATGTTTTAACTGAACATCTAACATCGTTTCTTAATAAAATCTGTCAGATAGGAGCCTCTACACACACGTACATGGTTATTTGTTTTTGCATCTATCCCTGTTCCTTATCTACCGCAGTTCTTTTATCTTCCTCTGTCATATTTGCTTTTTGCATCATCTAATTCACCCACGAGTGCATCCACACCGTTTTGTTTGCAACATGTACACTCTCTGAATATTTCATGGGACACAAACACGACCCCACAACAGCACAATGTGACGCTTTGTTACATCGTTCAAACCCGTCCATCTTTCTCTCAGACACCATGCATGCAAACATCTACATAATTTACACAAATACGATCGCTATCAGGTCAAAACCTCGTATTTGCTGAATGTCAACTTGGAAAACAGCCATGTTTTTTGATGGATCACGACGCTCTTTTGAGCTCGTCCAATCAGGCGAGTGAGCCGAGCCAAAAAGCTGTGGCGTTTTTCTCTACCAACGGAGCAGCAGGGAAAAATGTTCAAAATGTTGAGGTTTTAACATACAAATCATCAATATTGGAGTTATGAGCTTAGCATGTGCACATATGCACTTAGGCACCCTCTGAGCACGGACACAAATGCACACTCGCACTCACACACTCACACACACACACACACACATTCACTCTGGGAGGAATTGCACCATAATTATGCCTAAGGTAAAAAGGCGATTAATTTTTTAATGGATTCAATGTTTTATTCATAGCACCTATCGAGTCTTGGATACGGCAGAGTACACACAAAACCGTTGCCAGAAAGAGAACACATGGTAAAAGTGGCTATTAGCTGTTTCATACAGTAGACGAATAATACATCTCAGTAGCTCTGAGCGCTGAAACTGTACACATATAGATGCCATTAATTATTTAATAAGTATGTGTGCCATTTCCCCTCTGCTCTGTGCTTTGGACATGAGGGATTCGATAAGACCTTTGTGTGTGTCAGACAGTGACAGAGAGTGAAAGACAGACAGAGAAAGGGACAAGAGGACGAGAGGGTGTTGTCTCCTGAGTGAGGCCAGTAAGACCGGTTATTCTGTCCTAGAAATCCATTTACTGTACGGAGCACTCTGCCTAATCATCCACCCCACTGTGAGAGGAATACTCTGTCCTACGCAGGAGGAGATACCGTAAAGCTGGAACACACCCGGACTATCAAACATGACTCCTTCCTCCTGCTGATTCTCGCCCTCAGGTGTATGATTAAGATTTCACTTGAACACTTATGTTTGCGGAACAGAGTATATCAGTAAACGAGGGAAAAAGGAAATGGAGGTCACAAACAGAAATCGCAACACAGAAAGCGTTAGGCTGGAGCTGCTGCTGCTGCCGCCGTAGCGCCTATTACAGTGATTAAAAAGCAATGCAGATAAAATGACTTGCATTATTAGGCTACATCATTGTCATTAGACAATTAAAAGACTGATCATATTATTCCAGAGAGGATCGAGGCCACTCTAAATTCAGACAGAGTCATGTTTTATGACGTTAATGACAAGTGCCTCATGTTACATTTAAAGGGAACTGACAAATTTCGGCTATCTGGAAGTCTTTTGTTTTATCTGGAAATGATTGAACTTTAGCTCTGTTCCATTCTAAAAATGGGATTAATCTCCAATAAAAAAATCAGTTTTGTTCCCTACTGTGGTGGAAAGATGTACAGAGGTTGGAATTTCTTACAGTTAACAGCACCGTGGTTAAAGCCAGGGTCGGTAAGTTATACTCATTGTGCATGACTGGAGTGTTCCACAAGGCTAGGCGGATATATATAGCTAAAGCTATTAGCGAGCTAGTTGCACGAGAATGGAAGAGAAAATGCAGCCAGTATTTCCCACAACTAACATACTTGCTTTGGGAGTGGTGAGAACTAACAATAGTCCATATTCACACGGTGGCTGTATTGCTCTGACAGAGTGGGAAGCTCGAATGCTTGGATAGTGTTAGCTGCTGTTTTCTAGCTTGCACTTTGTATAGAGAATCTGACAAATTGTTAGCATTTTACCACTTCCTGATTGACAAGCAACTGAAAAGATGGTGGAAATCTGGAGGGACACGGGGCCATATCTGTCTCACAGCTGGCCTACGAGGCAGTCCGTGTTGTCAGTTCACGTGATTTGGGCGGAGGCGATGGGATTTTTTTCAGTTGGATGCATTAGAAATGCTGTTTTCTCTTGCTGGATTCTACAGTTTTACTCACCCAAACTTTAAGGGGAACAGTGAAAATAAGGTATGGAGAGCTTGCATTTATTTAAAGCATCAAAATTTAAACTAAATGGCTCAAATCCACTGTGGAGGCCTCCAAATTCTATCACATGTGAGGGTATTTGCACAGCTCGCTCCATTTTGCAGGCTAAATGTGAATAGTGTTCCTATCAGACATCTGTAATCTATTTTTTTTTAAATCGGATTACTTTAAGCCGGTCGCTCCCTAACCCTGCCAATACCTGCCATCCACCTCCCCATCGCCTGTTCATCCTGTCTGTACACACTTAATAATTCAGAGCACAACGCATTCCCTAATTTATCACTCTCTCCCAGCTGGACTTGAAGTGACAGATTTATTAGATAGCCATTTGCGGGCTGCATGTAATGCTGCCAGTTGAGGGTCGGTGAGACTGACAGAGTCAAAGCTGTTTGATGACCTCGAGGTGATAATGACCGTACCAGAGAGAAGGACACAGAGGAGGACAGAGGGGGAGATAAAGAGACATGGGGAATGGTGTGGGCGGGTGAAGCAAAGATGGTTGGACGTTCAGACATCTGATAGTAGAGAGCTACAGACTCTTAAATTGGTTATAGCTGAAAATAGTGTGATATACTCTACAGAAACCGGAAGAGATTAAAACTATTATGTCAGACAGAATGCTGTGCGTGCAGGGAACTGTGGCATTGCTTATAGGTTTGAAATAAAAGAGGAGGATTATTTAAAGGAACAGTTCGACATTTTGGGAAATTTGTTTATTGCTTTCTTGCAGGATGTTAGATGAGAGGTCTCATATCTGTCAGTTGAATATGAAGCTACAACCAGTAGGCAGTTAGCTTAGCATAATGTGAAACAGCTAGCCCGGCTCTAGGCTGTCCAAAATATGAAAAAAAAAAAAACTACACATAGGAATGTGATAAATTTACATGATATAATGAAGTTTTCACATTTTTCACATACTGTATATAATCAAACATATATAAATATATAATTGAACAATTGTGCTTTTTTTGTACAGAAACTTTCAGCAATATGGCCTACACTACTATATACATACACAGCATACGTGTATATATATTTGTGTAGGTTATGTGTATATTTTAGGGAAAAAAACAGGAATACATTATTTAACACATAATCTATGTAATTTATAATATATAAGATACTGTATATATACTGGGGCTGGGCAATATATACAATATATATTGCAATCGTGATAAGAGACTATATACTGTCTGAGATTATGGATACTGTTATATCACGATATGGAATAGGTGCTGTCTTTTCCTGGTTTTAAAGGCGGCATTACAGTAAAGTGGTGTAATTTTCTGAACTTAACAGCCTGTTGTACTTGTTCTAATACTTGTCTTTACCCTTGTCGGAGTCATTTTATCCACATGACTGATGATTATTTATGTGCGAATGTTTTGTGAGAGTACTAATGGTCGTCCATGCGATATTGTCACACTATTAATATGGTAAATGGGCTTGCATTTCCATAGCGCTTTTCCAGTCTACTGACCAACAACACAACACTTGTCACATTCATCCAATCACACACACATTCATACACTGATGGTAGAGGCTGCCATGCAAGGTGCCCGCCTGCTCATCAGGATGCTTCTACGTGCAGCCGGGGGAACCGGGGAATCGAACCAGCGACCTTCCAATTACTGGACAACCAATTGTACCTCATGACCCGCCCCAGACTTTGAGGTATTTGGTCATAAATATCGTGACTTGACACTTAATCCTAGCATTTATGAGGTGCTTTTGAGGACATTTAAAAATTTTGAGGTATACATTGTGTCTTGCGATACCGCCTAAAAATACTGTGATATTATTTTCAGGCCTTACCGCCCAGCCCTAGTAAATACTGAATGTATATGTAGGCTATTTTTTGTTATTGACAGTGTTGGAAATGTGTTAATTTATATGTTTATTATTGATATCAGTAACGTTAAAGGACAGGTTGTGTTTTACTGACTAATGCCGTCCAGTACAACACAATCACTATGTCCGCAATGCTAATAAATATAATTTGAATAACATTATAGGCATAAAAATAGAACTGATGGCACAGGGAATCCATACGGCCTATATATAGAAATAGGGTTGACCTAAATTATAGGAATACCAAGAACAAAATATTGAAATGATACCATCCCTTCCTGTTTCACTTCCACTTTTACAATGGAGGAGCATGTGATCAAAGAGCTTAGGCCGAGGATGCTCTTTTTCTGATGCATTCCCATCCTTTCTAGGGAGGAGGAGGAGGAGGAGGAGGGGGAGGGGGGTTGGGTATCTCAGTTTTCTCACGACCTGATACCGGCTGCATCGTGAAAGGACAGGACCGTGCTGGGAGGATTTCTCTTTTTTTATTTTTTCCATCATCCCCGACCTCAGTGGGCCGTGCTTAACGACGGCATGGGTGTGTTATTGGTGCATGGCCGCTCACTGTTGTAGAAATTCAGCGAGGCTGCCGGTCAGCCGACCAATCGCAAACCGAGGTGTGGCTCCGAGGGGCGTGGCCGCGGCGCAGGGGGCGGCGCTAGAAGCGGAAGTGTGTCTCGGCTGATCTCTCGCTGTCATTCGGCCACGGTCGGTTTACAGGAGAGAGGGGCAGCCAAGAAGCACACAGGAATCGGCTGGCTCTGTAGGAAAGACAGTTAGCGAAGGAAAAATATACTGAAGTCAAACGAACAATGAAACCGATCGAATAAGGCTTGTGAAAGAACCGCGGCCGAGTGTATTTCACACATTGCCACGTTAACAAAGCTCTTTGATTATACGGTCCAGATTAGAGGCAGCGGGATAGAGAGCTGTGTCATTGAGCAGGCAGGACACGTCAGGAGAAGGGAGAGAGAGAGAGAGAAAAAAAAAAAAGCTGACCGACTGCACTGTACGAGTCAGCTATCAAATCGCCGCTGAAAAGCTTTGCCTGACGTACTATATTTTTCTTCAAGGACACCACCTTGTTCTCAACCCGAGGGAAGGATCTCGACAAAGACATCGCCGAGGTCGAAGGTGGTGATCAGAAGGTGAAAAGAAATTTTACTCGCCTGTGTTCAAGCTGTCCAGCTAGCTAGCATTTCTGCTAACGGTTAAATAGCTAGCTAGCTAGCTAACGTTAGCAACGGATGAGAAATGTTAGCTGGCCAGCTAACGATTTAAACCGCTCGGCTGTCGACTGTTAGCTCAAGTGTAATAATGAACAATAATGTGTGATACTCTTCGACCAAAGTGAGTAAGTGTTTGACTTATATCTGATAAATTTGGAGGTTGGACTCTCTATAGACTCCTGACAGCTGTCAAAGAAGGTCGAGGGTTTTTCTTCTGAACATTATGTTGGTTTATTGTTAATATACTCAACACTCATTAGTGTTTCGTGCTGCTGTGTTGTCTTTAAGGTTACACTACGGGTGATTAATTGTCTGTCAGTTGGTCTGCGTTAGGAAACTGTCTCCAAATGGAGAATGTGTCGGCTCGACACAGCAGTGTTTCCAGCTATATTGGTGACTGCCAGCAGCTCAGCTGTAGACTTACAAGCTGGCAACGTCACGGGGTTATAATTAGCTAAAGATGTAACGTTAACTGGTTGGCTTTTCTCAACTGTCCAGACTTATAAGGGTACATTTTTCAGTGGAAGAATGAGCTCATTCGTGACAATTTCATGTGAATATTATATGTCTAAGAGTGAAACAGACCCAGCAGAAAAGCAAGATCTGTTCTGTCATTAGAAAATGTCAATAGCCATCACCTAGTTGTTTCTAAATCCCTTGATCTATATTGGAATGAGAGAGGCTGACTGCTAACTCAGTGCATGCCATCCTGTGTGCTCTTCTCTCAATAGGACCAAACGATCACGGGATAGCATTTGTGTGTGGGGGGAGAAAACAAATGGGGGATTACGGGTTTGGAGTCCTAGTTCAAAACAACACTGGCAACAAGTCTGCATTCCCGGTCCGAATCCACCCGCATCTGCAGCCCCCACACCACCACCAAAATGTGTCGCAGAGCCCTGCTGCTTTCATAAACAGCACCACAGCCGCAGGGAATGGCACCACGGGAGGCTCTCCCTGGCTCTTCCCTGCCTCTGCCACCCACAACAGCGTGCAAGACGAAATCCTGGGGGGCCCAGAGAAGCCCAAAGCACAGCAGCAACAGGAAATGCAAGAAACGCAAGAAAAGCAGCAGCAGTTGTCCCCTGGGAGTCACCAGGAGGGTGGAGGTGGTGGTGGGATCATTTCAGAACTGGAAAAAGCCCGGTCAGAGGAAGCCAAGACAGACAGCAGCGTGTCAGAAGGAAGTAACGGAAAGGAGAAGCAGCTACGTCTTGAGTCTCCTGTCCTGACAGGCTTTGATTACCAGGAGACATCTGGTCTTGGTGGGACTGGCCCAGTCCAGTCCAGTACAACCTCGTCATCGCTTACTGGCTTCAACAACTGGTCAGCTGCCATCCCGCCGGCGCCATCAACCATCATCAATGAGGACGTCAGCTTCTTCAACCCGGCGTCTGCCAACAATGGGCCCCTGCTGTTCCAGAACTTCTCACACCACGTCAGTCCAGGTTTTGGTGGGAACTTCTCTCCCCAGATTGGACCAGCGGCAGCCTTGTCCCAGCACCACCCCGCTCCCCCGCCACACCCCCACTTCCAACACCCCCACAACCAACACCAGCAGCATCGACGCTCACCGGCCTCTCCACACCCTCCGCCGCCCTTTCCGCACAGGAATCCGGCTTTCAGCCAGTTGCCGCATTTGTCTAATAGCCTGAACAAGCCCCCGTCCCCCTGGGGTCCAGCCAGCTACCAGAGCCCCTCTCCCTCCCCCGGCTCCTCCACCTCCTGGAGTCCCGGAGGAGGCTATGGTAGTGGTGGCGGTGGCTGGGGAGGGTCTCAGGGCAGAGATTATCGCCGAGGGCTGAACGGCGGGATGACCCCCATCAACTCTATTTCTCCATTGAAGAAGACCTTCCCTAACAACCACGTGGCATCCCAGAAGTACCCTCGAAACAGTCCTGCAGGCTTCAACCCCAAATCCTGGATGGATGATGGAGTCGGCCGCAGTGATAACATCTTCCCCTTTCAGGTCAGTTTGCCTATTATAGTCTCACTGTATGATTTAGCAATTATGCTGGAATACTATTCCTTTTATTAACACATTGTGCTGTTTATTCTATATGCACATTTGTGTGGACATATGCTGTCTGAATGATTAAACATCTGTGGTTCATTTATGTTAGCTGTTAATTTTATTACAGTATGTTTTATATCTGCTATTTTTAGACGGGGGGAAGGGCATGGATTTACATGATGCATTTATTACCGTATTAACTTAGAAATCAGTCGTTGGGTGCTGTATTTCCACAGCTGTATGTCCCTGATGATGACTAATGTGGCTCTGTCACTGCAGTGGTGTGTGCCACATATATGGGCTGGGGGTGCTGGAGGGAGGAGTGGGGGAGGCATCGTGGATGGAGAGAAAAAGACGGGGCGAAGGATATGGTAATCGGAGACGGAGGTTATAAATGGGGAAAGCGATCGCGGGAATGAGCGACTGAGATTGACAGTCTGAGACGTAAAGAAAAATGTTGATTCACTGGTGATCAAGAAGACATCACCATGAGATTTATTTTTACTCTGGCCAGAAACAAACCAAAAGAACCAACAGAGGTAGTACTGTAGATTGATGGCCCGGGCCTAATGCCTAATGATTTTTCAGGATTACGGCTTTATTAATCACCCAGGTCATGGCTGCCATAGCCTAGCAACTCGTTTTCAAAATGCCAACCTATTTGTAGTCTAATTTTGAGTCCACACACAATGAAGATAGCTCAAATAATTGCATTATCACACGTAGGAAACAGCCGATAGGATTGATGGAAAGAGCTAAAGGGAGCATGGAGATAAATTCATTTTATTGATCTGGCTCTTGATTGATAGTCGTTCGGTTGAAGAGAGGAAGGTTACTAGAGGCCCAGCTAGTCCTGATGATCTGATGAAAGGTTTCTTTAAGTGCTGTGCATATCCTTAGCCCTCTTACCTGTGGACAGTGTTCCTTCTGCTCTGTTAAATCAACTCCTGGTCAGTCATACAGTAAGTACTTGGTTACCATCGGTTCCCAATGTCATCTTCAATGGAGCAGCAGATAGTATTAAATTGTCTGAGTGATTGCTCGCCTTTGTAGTTTCAGCAGTCTGTCAATAGCCTAACAGCATTACTAATCGGCCTTAGAGACCACCACTGAGTGAGGGGCTACTTCATTGCCTGGCCATGCCCATCCATGGGGCGAGTCAAAGTCATCATCTCTATTTTCCTTAACGCATTTGCTTCCTCCAAAAGAGCAAATTACCCCAATTTCAAAGTTAGAAAGTGATGCTTGCCCTGACCTTTTCAGGTATTTCCTTATCTGCACGTGCAATTAATGACTCGCATTGCACCACAGGCCAAACAGTACCACACAGTAAGGACGTTGTTCTGACATGTCCTGACATGTCTTGAGCATTTTTTTGCTGAGTAAGTAGCAAAGCTTAGCTCTGAGCAGCTATTTATCATTAGCTAAGAGCCTAATTGCTGTTGATAGTCGTGGGATCAGGTTCATATCAGACCTGTTCTAAATGATTAAGGCCTCAAACTTGTTAATATTTTGGAGTCGTATTGTGGTCAAATCAACCCCTACGAGCAGCATATATCATTAAAACTGCCCAACTTACTTAGCAACAGTGAATGGGTACAGATAAATAAAAAGGCTGTAGATGAAACTAGCACTTAGCTCTGTTAGCGCAGTCTCTTTCATCTGAATTGTGACTCTGCGTCCATTTTGAGCAGTAGAGAGGCCCTTCTGTTACAGATTTAAGCTAAAGCTAGCATTACTGTAGCTGCTGTATGTTGCCAGATCAGCCAAAGTAGCATTGTCCTCCTGCCCTCTTGATACTGCAAGGGCAGATGGAGGATGGGCGCAGAATGGCCTTACTGTGTGTGTGTGTGTGTGTGTGTGTGTGTGAGACTGATTATCTACGTATAAACCATTTACAAAGAACAATGACTTGGTTATAAAGGCCTAGATTAGAAAAAATGTTAAGATGGCTGTTAAGAAATTAAGATGTAGCCTACGTTGACAGTTAACCCTTAAACTATTTGACTTGTAATTGATATTTTTAGAACTGCTGGATGAGCTCCCCGACTATCAGTAGGTTTTTAAACCATACAATACTTGTTGTCACAGCAAATATCTCTACTAAGACCTCTGCTTCTCCTCTAGAATATCTGCTCTCTGCTCCCGAATCTATGCATGTAGGGAGAAGTGAGACTTGGCGTGAATGCAAATGTTTGCTTAAGCAGATTCCTTTTTTGCCTCACTTCGAGCTGCTAAATGTGGATCTGCATCGTTTTGCCCATTTTCACAAGTTCCAATGACATCTGAATTAATTTGGCTTCTAAATATTGCTTCATGTATAAAGCAACTTCCAGGAAGCATTTAGTCTGTTTGCTTTGGAAACTAGGGTTTGACCTAACTAAGGTGTTTGTTTCCTGCTTATGAACCATATATCTTTGTTTTTCTGAACTGCAAGCTGACAGTATTGTTCCACCCTCTGTAATTGAATTGGAAAATGTGTCATTTTGGTGCGAGCATATAGATCACGTTGCAGCGTCGGAGCTGTCACTGTAGAAACCGCTGTTGAATTATTACACAGCCAACCAAGTGTCAAGTTTACTCGTCAGAGATCGACTCAGTGTAGTTCAATCTTTAAGATCTGTTGGCTGTTAGGTTGTTGTCTTTTCATTCAGTCCCATTTTATTGACTTTGCTGAAGAATTGCTGTAGCCAAAACCAATAGAACAATGGCTTAAAGAAAAACTCAAAAAAGGTGCTTGTCGAGATCATGCACTGTTCAGATGACTGATGACACATGCTGACTTACACAAGGCGCCCCCAGGTTTGGTAAGTGCAATACTGTAGCTCCTGTAACTCTGAACTAAACATACCCCATGAGGAACTGTTGTCACAATGTTTCACTCTGAGCCTACTCCAGCTGCCTCACATAGTTTACATTTTAACACTGACACAACAGATGAAGGATCAGTGGCTTTTGCTCTCGCCCTCCCATTGTTCTTGTACAATCAGTTAGTTCGTCACACTGTTACTTTCTTTGTATCCTTTTGGATGAGATGTGATTGTACCACATGACTCTACATAGACGAGTAGTTGACTCCCATAAAGTAGCACGTGTATAACATTTGCAGTTAGATGCTCTTCGGCGGATAGGAACACACTTTTCTGCCCATTTACATGGACGTCGTGGTCTTGTGATCGCCTCAGGCCATCGCGTTCATTTGTGTGTACATGAGCAAATGTGGAGATACAATTTAAGAACAAGGTTGCGTGCCATTTGCTGGATATTCTATTCAAAGTGGTGTACAGCAGCATGGCACACAGAGGGAGAAAATGTTCCAGTACTTTGGCTGTTGCTGCAGCAGGCAGGGGCACTGCTGTATAAGAGCAGCTTTAGTATTGGGGATGGGCTTCAGGCCAGGCGCACTGCTGCTAACTGCTACGTAGTACACTGGCAAGCTAGTAACCAGAAATTTTTACTGAGATGCCAGAAAATACATCCCCTTTTCATTCTTTCTATCCTTCCACCGATTAGCTACACAAACTTGAAATGGAGGATTGTGGGGGGGACTGCCCCCAGTAGAGAGATGCAGTCCCTGCCCTTCCGGTGTCCTTCGTGGTACCTTATTTTGGCAAAGATATGTATGGTGGTTAATGTCGAGAGATACATGATTTTTTGAGCCCATGCACTCATTACGCAGTACACAATTACATATATGATGTCAAGAATGAAAGTCAAGAAGGCCAGTTTGTTGTAAAGATGGCGAGTATTTAGTTTTCTGTGACACCGCTAGTGAACACATCATCTTGCATAATATACGTCACCAACACCAACATGACTGTCACATTGGCGCAGAAAAAGTATGAACAATCACAACAAATCTGGCTGCTGCTGCAGTTAGCTGAAAGGTGAGTTAGCCGGTTTTTCAGCTAGCTAGTATACAAAACTGGCTCTACAACGTATTTATGTACGACGTCACATACATGACTGCTGGATGTATAGTCTTTCTTATTACATATTTCTAAAGTCTTATTCCTCAACAAATTTTATGACAACTGCGACTTTCTCAACATTTAAAATTGTCTTTTAAATTGACAAACATCATGTGTGTAAATCATGGAACAATTAAAATCAAATAAAAAATGATGTGTCTCTCACCATTCAGTACCATACATATTTCTCTGAAATAAGGTCCCATGGTTGTCCATTGGAAGGGGAGGGATTTTGCCTCTCTATCCCAGCTGAGAGGCAAACACCATAAATATGTTGACAGTCAATCAGAGAGGCAGACACCATTTCATGCTTACAGTCACACCAACTGTTCAGCTAATTTAGAGTTGCCAGTTAAACCTAACCTGTACTTCTTTGGACTGTGGGAGGAAACCTTTTCCTTGTTCTCTAATTCCTTGACTGTGAAATCCAAGGTCAGAGGCCTGCTGTTGTGTCAGGTGTACTGGGCAGCTTGGGATTGGTAAATTTGGCCAGTGAACCTGCAGGACCTGTAGGCGGGTAAGCCAGGACAGGATATTGTCTCAGTAAGCTACTTGGGTAACTGTTGGTCACAGCTCCCTCCTTACTGTTTGTGTAGCTTAGATACGCTGGAGCCTATAACAGTGCTGTTATATGAAGGTAGGTTATTAAACCACCTTCAGTGGAAACAAATGTTGAGCACCTGTTGTCATACTTGAGTATTTTGGCTCTGGAAAACTTAAGGATTGATACAGTTATGGTGCATGGTTTGGCAGGAGACTTCCATAGTGAGCAAGCCTTGTTCTTTTCAGGTAGCTTTCCTCCCCATATTCATGATGTGTGCATGAATGTCTACAAACAAACACTCTGAGCCCTTAAGCCCATAAAGCCTGACGTTTCAGCCATTACCCCTGGTCCTTGTGACACTGGTGTTAAATGAGAGAAAGGTTTTTTTAGACTAATGAGTGGCCTGAGCTGCGCTGGCAAGCACATAACTCTGCTGCTCATACAGCCTCATTGTGCCCTTCTCACACCCTTGACAGACGCTCTGAAACAGGAAGAAAGAGAGCTTGCGTGCATGTGTGTGTATGTGCACATACCCATGTGTGCACGAGCCCTAATTAGTCCCTGGACTGTGTCTTCTGCACATGTGTCTTAACAAAGGAAGAAGACAAAGCAGAGTCTATGTGGAAGTGTCATATTGTATTTAGTCTAGCTCATTGCATGCAATAAAGGAGTCGGTGCAGTCTAATCCCCTAAGCAGTGCAAATACTGTCCGGAACCCCTGCCTCTGTCACTCCTGTTACGCCCCAAATGCACACATACACACACCATTCAGCCAACACTGGGTAATAGGTTGTTTTTGACAGTAGGGGGTATTTAATGTCATAGCAGGTCTTTGAAATATTTTGACCAGGAAGAAACATAATCGCAAGCATCAAAAGCTCAACCTGCTTCCCTTTCCTGTCCTCCTTTCTTCTTTTTGTATTTCGCCTTACCTCACTGCGAGTTCGCCTTCCCACTCTCCATCATCCCCCCCGTCTTTCATCTGCCATTTTCCCCTTCCCTTCTTTGCTCTGAGCTTCCTCTCTCTGCCTGATGTCTCGCAGATGTGATTAGAGGCACACAAAATCAGGAAAGAACGGCAACAATCCCACCAATGAGTCGGAGGTTGATGTCGAAATAATCTCCAATCTGTAAAAAGAAACCTTGCACCTACTGTATAGATCTTTACCTTTCTTACCACCCTGTCACTTTCTCCTCTCTTTCACCCTCCCTCAACTTCCAATTTTCATTAAGGGGCAGGTGACATGGAAGATTAATGTTTGAATTAATCACCCACAGCATGCTGTATTTAATCATTCTTTACATCCATACATGCCATCAAAATATGAAGGAGGTTGCCCTGCCTGGTCTGGTGTGTGATGCTTTAGATTCAACCCTGTTTAGAGTTAAGAGGCTGTTGCAAACAATCTAGTCCATTTTGTTATTTCAGCCTTTTCACTTAACAGTTAATCAGATGCAGCCCTCAAAGGTTTAATTTTGGGAATGTTGGTTATGTGAAATAAACAAATCAGGTTTATTGGATTATTTCATCGTTGATTAATCTGTTATGTATTTTCTAGATTAATAGATTAGTTGTTTGGTCTATAAAATGTCCAACGCCAAAGATGACAATCCTCAAATGTCTTACCAAAAGAGTTCCCTGCCATGGGAGAGTAAAGAAACAGGGAAATATTCACAATTAAGAAGCTGGAATCACACCTTTCGTTGTTGATTATTTTAATAGTTGACTGCTAATCGATTAATCAATTAATCGTTGCAGCTCTACTAATTTCAGATTCTTATGCTTCTATGACAATGAAATTCTGCTGGTTATTCACAGCGGTTTTTGCTCAGTATCGACATCAGCTGATAAACCATGCTAAGAAACTATGCTAAAGGTCATTCCCCTCATAAGGAGAAACAATTCCAAGAAACAAAACTAAATGAATTTACAGGCCATGCTTATCTAATCTAATGTGCCCAAATCGGAGTTCCACGCCTTCAACAACAGCAATGGGGATGATTCCATCATCTGATTTATTTGATGTGTGCACAGCCTCTGATCCCGTGAGCGCACGTGTCCTTTTGATGATTTCAAATTTGATGATGCTTTCACACTACCAGCAAAATCCTGGTACATGTAGGTCAGTTCAGTACACATTTGTTTATTCAGAGTCAAAAGTTCAGAAATGGCGACAAGCCTCGGTAGAACGGATCAATCCATCATGCTGGTATCGACGGTCATGATAGAAAAGGGGTGTGTCTCGCTTTTTAAATCCTTTTAGTTTTAACCAGACTGCATCGTGCTTATTATATTTTAACTGTTTATACACTGAGCTACACTTCACTGTTGCCTGCAAATAATAGTGTCGTGCTGTGTCTTCTATGTTTATACCTCTGGCCTTGGGTCAGCGTGGGCAAGCTTTCATAGATACACAGGATGTGGACTGCACTATAAATTGTGTGTGTCTCGCCTGCAGCTAGTGTGTGTGTGTGTGTGTGTGTGTGTGTGTGTGTGTGTGTGTGTGTGTGTGTGTCTCTGTCTCTGGAGGTGACAAGCAACCGTGACACTGTGTGTGTGTGTGTGTGTGTGTGTGTGTGTGTGTGTGTGTGTGTGTGTCTGTGTGTATCAGCGTTTATCTGTGCACGCCCCACAATCTGTCAGGGATGAGTACTTTGCTGGTCAGCTGGCCAGTTGTTGAGAGAGGACGCACGAATCTGATGATTAATCACCGCCTGCACCGCTCCTGGCTAATGCTTAGCAACTGCAGAGCACCGACCAGGCGTCATGTCCATCTCAGCCACAAAATGAACTCCCATTCTCTTGAAACAATTTAATAGGATTACAATGCGATACCACAGCTGCTAAAATAAAACAAGGAGATGATACAGTAAAAATACTGCACCTTTCTGCTACCTATATTTGTTTGTGTGCTTGCCTATGCTAGGATATACTCACCAGTGGTGTATACTTCCCACAGTAACCAGTCCTTCACTTTGTCCCGCTTTCTTGTCTTTGAATGTTTGGTTTAACTGACCTAAAGCAATACCCTAAGTCCACATAAGATACTGAGGCGGATATGAGAAAATAGCCGACACAGTCTGGCCTCCATCCCTGTGTTGATATTTGTTTTGAGGGAGAGCGTGTGCACTGGGTGTGTTCTTCTTACCATGTCATGTCTGTTTTAGCATGCTCCTTCAGTCAGTGTGGGAAATCTGCACCAGCCAGGATTGCTGGTAAGATTTTGGCTACAGCTGGGAAGTTTGGCTGTTACCACCAGCCAGTGTGGCTGACGTCCAACCAGGCTCTTTGGCTGATCAGATAGTAAAAGTAGCTATTGGATTTTTGGGAGCCACAGCAGACACCAGACAGTAGATAGAAAAGTGAGTTTCCCGTCCGACCGACCCTTGGTCATGTGCCTCACTGACGCGGCATGTCTGTTTTTCTGAACCCGTTAGCATTTGACCCCTGCGGAGTTCATGGTGTAATGTAGTATACTATAAGCTTCTCTTCCCCTCAGGAGGTTTTTCTTTCAGACTGTTCTCCGCAGACATTAGCCCGCAGTTTGACCTGGTTAGTGGATAAATACTGGAAAGGTAAGGCATGGCTGCATTTGTTTGGAGGACAAAGTGGTGAATGGCTGTACAAATAGGTTACTTACAGGTTGACAGACACATTGGCTAATTCTTGTTGTGCAAGGCCGGCTCATTATCAGTCAAGCTGAGGCCAGAGCTGCTCACACGCTGTTGGTGTCAGGAGGTTTTTCAGGCTTTTCAGGAGAGGTGAATTCAACATAAAAATGGCACATTCATCATCAGCACTTTATTCCAATTGTTTAATGTAAATGTGTCATTTTTAACCCGGCAACATCAGCCCACAATTGTCACCTTTCACTTTATTTTTGCTTGAGGATTAGTGACTTCAAGTCTGCCCAATAGACAAATTACAACTCTTTATCAATCAGACCTCATTGTCAGCTGTTACCACACGTGACTGGATGAACGCACCACTGGCTTGGCTGACGCCGGTTTTTGCTTCTGGTTTTCAAACTTGTATAAACATGGCAGCTCTTCACATGCACCCAATTAAGTTGCTAAATAAAGGTTAGAAGCTGTTGCAGCTTTTTAACACCCTATTGTTCACAAGATTAGTAAGCTTCAAGAGGTTGTGTGCCATGTCACCAACTAAAGCCTTCCTGATTGGTCGGTCGGCGTCAAGTCATGCTCAGTCAACTCTAAAGGGGGTGATTTTCAGACTTAAATCTGATCGCAAGAACTGAGCCTGAAGAGATGTTCTGATACTTCAGCTAGCTCTCTTTCTCGATAGGGAGGTTTTTACTGGTGTTAAATTGCTTGTTTGTGTTTAAAAAAATTGCTGCTTAGAGTTCTGTTTTGACAGTATCTCTGCAAATAGTCAAGCAATGGTTTCTACACTTGATATTTCATTGTTTTGTCTTTTTTCTTTTTTGTTACAGCTGTAGCGGTTGATACAATAAATATGATGCACAAAGGAAAAAAAACTTTATTTGAGTCGTGACCAGACAAAAAAAAGAACGCATCGTGACTAAACATTTTAGTCATGATGCACACCGTACTGGACAACAACTTGTAGCCAGAAGAGTCACCGGCTCTGTGTGGTGTGAGATCGCTGACGCATAAAAGAGGAATAGAAATCTTTTTTTAAGGTATTTCTGCTTTTAAGGTGGCACGCATATGGAGTTCTGACTGGGAAAAATGGGGAAGAGACAGAGGAAGGAATGAGACAATCCCGTGATGTTAGGGGCACATGAGACCTTCAGTGCCAACTTTGAAAAGTAAACAAGACGGATTTCATATTGTGTTCTTCAGCAGCGTTGTCTTGTGGTTATTTTGCATAGAAGAGACCCAGAAGAGTTGATCAGTTTGTCAACAAGTTGTTGTCAGCGGCTGCATATTTTGTTTGGTTGAGGTGGAGTCGAGACAGAAGCCTTATCAGCATGACACTTGGTGTGTGTGTGTGAGTGTGTGTTTGCGTGGGCACGTGTTTTTCTGATGTGTGCGCATATTTTTTGTGTACACAATTTATGGGTGTTTACACACATAGAAATATTTCCAGTATGGCTGGTATGCCAAGGACGCTCTTGTTTTAGGCAACAAAGCTGTCTGTCAAGAAAAGGCTCGGCCCCTGCTCAGATCTACTGCTTGTTGTATTGTTGTCTTCTATTTTGCTGAGAGTTTACAGCTTAGTTAGTTAGTCGTTTAAAGGTGCACTATGTAGTTTTGGGAAAGAAATTTAATCAGAAGAGAAAGATCCTCATAGACTGATTTTTTTTTTTTAATGCCTAAACAAACTGGAGTCGAGGCTCTAAGAGAAAGAGAAATGTATGCTGACAACAAAAATGAGATTTAAATAACAAGAGTTTGTCTTATAAAAAATCCTTGTGTTACTCTAACATTTCAAACACCTGTGCCATTGAGAGGGTTGTTTGAGCTCCTGTTTGGTGGCTAGAAAACCAAAACAGGAGACTGAAAAACAAACACTGGCCCTGAAATAAAATCTTTTTAATAAGGTTGATCCAACTTCCTTTTTATCTCAGTATTTGCTTGGAGAATATATTAGCGAATCACTTGAGATTCCAGTGATGCTTATGGGAAACTAGGGCCCTCTTCTAATTTGTTTTGTTTGTCACTGCTGCTATTTAGGCCAATGCCAGAAGTGTCAGAATCTTAAAGTAGGAGACCAGCCTGCATTTATATCCCCTTTTATGGAAGCAAGGAAGAAAGTATTTCACCTATTGATACAAATGAAGTGACCTGTCATGTCTTTTGTATTTTTCTCTGAAAAGAAGAGAATGAAGAGAAATCCATCATAAATAACAGAGAAAGTATCTGCTCCTCCTTTATTCATCTGCTGAATGTTCAGGCTATGTTTAGTAGAGTGTGTAGCAGCCAGAATTGCAAAGCAGTATATTTTCTTGTGTAAATGAACTTCAATGCTGTCTCCTCCTCGTGTGTGTGTGTGTGTGTGTGTGTGTGTGTGTGTGTGTGTGTGCTCGTGCTCTTTGGCCATCTTAGGTTAATTGAGGCAATGCTACATTAAAAGATGTAGATAAATCTAATTGCTCCTTTTGCTCCTGTGGACCTGCTGGTCAACTGTTCAAAGAGGCTCGGAGGAGGTGAAGAGAAGTAAACAGTGTTTCTCTTGTTTTTTCTCCTCTCTTTAGGAACGCACCAGGTCATTCGACAGCTTCAACATGAACACGCTGGAGAGCTCCCTGATCGACATCATGAGGGCTGAGCAGGACACCCTGAAAGGTGATGATGTCACCTGTCACTCAATCACACAAAACACTCACCAGACAAGTAGAAGTGCTGCCGTTATCATTTTACACTCTGTTACAGGGTATTTTTAGCACAGGTGGGATGCACAGGTGGAAGTAATTGTCACCACTCGCATGCTTAAAGTTATGACATATTCCCATACATGAGTAATGCATGATTATTAACACTAAGGGTGCACTTATTGTTTAGCGCCCAGTCTTCATCCATAGTATGCGTCAGCTCACTTAAAATGAGTTCAGAATAGGCCTGTGCAATATGACGATATACATCATATGATTATAGAAAATCGTCTCTTGTTTCAAAGCATGCTCTGGAATTGATAGTGGAATTTGTAACTATGATACATTACCTTGAAAAACTGATATTCAATACCATTTTCGGGACCACACAGAGAAATTGACACAACATTGAGGGCATACAACTTGAGATCTTTTCAAAAGATAAATATAACGAGTCTCTAAAATGACATTAAGTTGCGACTCTTCTTTTCTTGGCTTGCAGAAGAGAACAGCAGGATGACTGTAGTGAACATTTGATAGAACAGGTTTTTTTTTTATGGAAGCATTTATTTTTTTTCTCTATAAAAATAGTGTGAGTGAGTCAAATCGTTGTCGGAGAGAAGAGAGTGTATCGATGCTGCAGAAATCAAGTATTGAAACAGTTTCAAATATTCAAAATCAATATGTTTAAAATCATCAATATATTTGACAACAATATTCTATCGTATATTTCATTTTGTACTCTTTACAACAATATCTTTTGTCATTTGGACAAAGCTTTATGTTCTTCTGCCTGACACTAGCATGAAGGCAAGACAAATGGATGTGGAGGAGCGTGAACATGACACAAAACGGGGTAATTCTGAACCTTAAAGGGCGACTACTCCCGGTTGGACTTGGATTGAGAAAATAGTACTTTGTAAATTATCTTGCAGACTGGTCCCCACAAAAGACTCGAACCTACTAATCTCTTTCAAATAAGATAAGATAAACTTTGTTATCTCCCAGGGCCAATTCGTTTTTCAGCCAGCAGTGAACAAAAACAATAATCGTCACACACACACTGAAGCACCCTCAATCAACACACAGGAGGGACAGAAAATGATATGAGGCTACGCAAGAATTATGTCAAACGGTACTGAGAGAGTCTATGGATGAGAGCCACAAGAGTGCAGTCGAGTGCCCAAAACAAACCAGACGTTGCAAGAGGCTTTTGCCAGTGGCACCTTTTTAGAGTTTATACATTAATATTTTTCCATTCTGTCACATACCTAATTGAGAACTTGCAGAAATATTCAAAATCAAAGGAAACAAATAATTAAATTGAAGTAAATACCTTTTATTTTTAGTGTATACAAGTCAAAATGTGAAAGGCCTTTTCGTGTGGTCCTTCTATAAAAACTATTTAGCCACCGAATTGACAGAAAATGTGCTATATTGTAGCTATCTTGATATGAAAGGACCTATAATAGGATGTGAGAATTAGGCCACACCACACAGCCCTGTTTTCAAAATGTAATTTGAAATCTGCAAAATAACAATCAAGCCTCCAAAAACCATCTATGTAATGACAACATATAGACCATAATAGAATTAAAAGTAAACAGACACTACTCTTTCATAAATTCACATCAAACCTACGTGATAAAGATAAGTGTGTAACATGACTGTATCTCATTGGCCAAGCAGCCAAAGGCAGCGTTACACTTGAAGGTAGAGCTGATACACACTCACACTTATTCACAATTTAACGCCTCAATTCTTAGCGGAGAAGTTTCACTTCCTCCACAGGTCAGACAACGAGACATTGTGTCTTCTTTTGGTGTTATGATGAACAATAATAAGAAAGGTTAGCCTGCGTAGCAGTCAGCTCACACCTCTCTTCCTCCTCCTTCTCTCTTCTTCCCACTTTGAATTAGAAACAAAAGAGTTTTTTTTTTATGTGCCTGAGTGCGGTGCTGTGAGTATGACCTCTTTCTTGTGCATTTTGAAGAGGAGACGCAAAGAGAGTACGCGTCTGATAGAAGCTTAGGCTCTGTGTTTAAGAGGGGATTTGAGAGAGAGGGAAGGACTCCCACTGATCTGAAGTGAGGTTGTTGGCCATTGTTCGTTTCTAATAATCACGGCTATGGAGCCTCCCATTCTAAAGGATGATGACAATTTTTCACAACACGATGACGCAAGGTTGTTTCTGTCAACACAAATACAAGTTGCTGTTGTCAGTAGTGTGAGGTTTCTGTTGCTTATCTGTTCAGATCAAGACAAATCAGAATGAACATTTTTCAAGAGATATTGACAGTGGTACAGCAGTATTCCTGCTCTTTAAACCTCTCCACTGATTTGATAATTGCGGTTGCTCACGTGTATGAGCTCAGTTGCCCATTTATTAGGTTCACCTCGCTAAAACTAACGCAGTCTAATACAACAGCCCTTCAAATAATCCTTCCTTCATGAAGGTTATAATGTTGATTTTTGGTACATATTGTGTTCTATTGACCGGTGTATTTAACCTATCCTCGAGAGATCGATCAATTGTTGGCCTGGCCGACTGTCAGCCCGGATGCTCTGCATTTTACCATGTATTACACTCGGTTCTCAGTTAGATGCCTGAATTAAGGTCTGTGGTTAACACATGCTTAAGATATTTTCACGGTTGTTCTACGACATAAAATATGTCAAAGTGTATAAAGTATAGTTTAGTAAGAAGCTTAGTGGGGGTGACACTGAAGTCATGCAACTGGATGTAGTTTGTTTATAGCCCAACATTAACTTTTTATTTCTGGTGATTGAATTTACGCTGCAAAAAACATTAAAGTGGTGTTCGTCTATGAAGATTATCTTGTGGAACAAAATGTGTATCAGCCCTGAAAATTCATATAGGTCAATCCCTCTGGGGGAACACTTGTATTAGCTAAAAAACAAAATCATGCATTGGAAACTGGACTCTAACTGACTTTCGTTATTGATTAATAGAGACTACTCAATGTCCGTCATTGGCTGAATGTTGTTAGGTAACATTGGTCAATGGTAACCCAGACATAGGTTGTTGAATACAGCAGGTAGCCAGTGTTGTTTACTGTTTTGGGGGGAGTAACTGACAGTAATTATAGATAGGGAGAGCTAAGTTAACAAAAAGGACTGTGGCCAATATTGGCTATTGGTCAAGGGGGGAATAGCTTGTAGGAGTGGTGCAGGTAGTGATCACCGTTTGAAAGGAACCCTGATTGATGGGTCATAGACTACAGTTTTAGCTGTTACATTTCTTACAATGCAAAAAATGAAAATCAACCATAGTCGCTGCATTTCTGTTTATTCCTGATTTAATCATATGGATACATACGGTATATCCTGTTGTGTTCAACACAAAACGCACAATTTCACTACCAGAATAACAAGGTGAGTGAAAACTCTGAGCTGCAGACACTTCACCATCACCTCGTATTTATTTCTGCCTCACACCCACAGTGCTCAGCCACATCCAGCTGTGATCTAATGTTCTGCTGTCAAGCCAAAGTAAATCTTCCCTCAATATTAAGAGAATAAGTCTGAAAGGTTAGCTCATTAGCCACGTTTTGGTGTCTTAGAAGCAGCCATGCTGGCACACATTCCTGCGTCTGTTAGATCCAGGAGCTTGGCACCAGCAACAAAACAGGTTCTTCTTCTAAATTGAAGACCACAAGCTTCTGCTTCATTAGAAATCAAACCATGTAGGGTTTTGAAATTATGTTCGAATTGAACAAGTTTTGCAGAAGTATTTTGGCACCAACTTCCTGTTACAGCTGTTTATCTTCGCCTGTCTGGCAGTGTTTATATGTGATACAGCAAATGAATGTCCTATATTCGCAAATCATTCTTCTCTTTGTCCAGTTCCATATCAAAGCATGTTTGTCTTTCCTCTCACGTCTTTAATTTGACCTCATTTTTCTCCATCTTTTCTCAGCCATTCCCTTCACATTACAGTACCCCATTCTTTACTGTTTTCACATGATGCATCACACCATATCCCTTATCTTTTTTTGTCTTGTATCCCTTGGCATGCTGCTAAATATTATTCTATTTATTCCTTGTTTTCATAATTATATTTTAGGCTTGTACAGCATCGTGCCAAGTGTAGCAGGGACTAAAGCGAGTCCCTTCCTTTCTCCTCGCAGCAAAGTAAAAAGAAAAAAACATAATTACAGCAGATTTTCCTCGAGCGCTGACTCCTCTCCAGGCCAACTGTCTCTTGCTCCCTCCTGCTCCCTGTCACCCACATACATGCACATGTACACACAAATCTAATAAACACAGACAGCTTGCGTGCACAAGCACATTTAGATGCACGTAATCGGAGCGCAAATTCCTCATTGCGGCAGAAGATATTGAACAAAGTGCAAGCCATGAAGCCAGAGAACAGGCGAGGCAAAATGTCTACTGTAGAAGTGGCTTTGAATCGCTTCCAGCATTGTCCTGACTGACAGAAAGGATCTCTCTGTTCAGCCACAACACACACAGTCAAACTCACACACACAGCACTGCCTTGTGTGTGCTCGTGCATGCATGTGCTTTAACTGCTACTGTGATGTACATGTAGGCAGCCAGCAGATTGCAAATAAGGTTCACAGAGCGGGCACACACGAGCCCGCAGACACACAGGGATGTGGCGTGATTACGTGCTTGCACACTTGCTCCTCAGAGACTATTAAAGGCTCTTAAAATCCAATATGATGGGTTGTGCTCAGATGGACTTTGATTTTGGGTGGTGCGCCTACCGGCTCATGTATTACAAAGTGAAATTACAGAGGGAGTTAAACTGTTGATTCTGCAGTACAGCCTAGATAAAATGAGCTCGACTGTGTGACCTGTTTTTTGTTGGCACCTCTGATTTTATTTTAATTAATTAAGAGTGTTTTAGTAACAGAGTGAACTTTGATGCCAATAACGTCCACACTGTGATAAACGGGCTTGATTGTATGGAAACCTACAGCACAGTGTGCTATAGTAGTTCACGAAGCCACGGGTGGTCCGTCCTGGTTTCTGTGGTCTAGTTTTATGCACCACATCTACCGAGCACTGTGGGGCTCAATAGGCGGGGTGTGGGGGAGGGGCCAGCAGATTTCCATGTGACCGAGGCATCGGAATGCACCAATCACAGGGCGGTCCGTACCCGTACAACAATGGTTGTACTATTTCAGCTCTTTCATCTCATTATCCCCTCTGCAGCGAGCGGGCCTTGAATAACTTTGAAGCTTGTTTGGCATCATAACATGTATTTGTGTGGGTGCGGGTGTGTGTGTACGTGTGTGTGTGTGTGTGCGCGTGTGCGAGCGAGATGAGGCCTGGCAAGTGGCTCAATGTAAAATGTATGATATGAGGCTCAGAGAAAGAGGCACACATTGGGAAATGGAGGTCGATGGGAGGAAGAGAGATGGTTAATGTCCCAGAGATGTAGGCTCTAATAAGATTGATGTGGAAGCAACACTCGGGTTTGCTCATACCTGTTATAGACGCAGCCTCTGTGTACACTGATGATGCACTTAAAGGGTAGCTCCACCAATATTACACATGTTTACAGGGAGTACTACTGCATGTGTGGAAAAAAGTAGTATAAAGTATTTGGTGGCTCAAGGGGAATCTGCATATAATCTGATAAATTGCCGCCACTCATGGCTAAATTGCATTGTGGGTAACATAGGCACCAGGTTTTGAAAAGAAAGTTAAAACCTGAAAAACACATGCAGCTTCCTCTGGAGCCACAAAAGGCTTTATACTATTTTTTTTCTCACAGTAGTACTCCCCAAGACATGTAAACACACTTTGATACGTAAAATTGGTCGAATTACCCTTTAATAATAATATACACTTCTGTACAAATCAGCTTTTTCAAACCAAAACCTTAATGTGAGCTTGGCAGTAATCAAGACCATCGTCATGGTCGAAGCCTCTTGACAAACCACGAAAAGCGTAACTGATAATAGTGCCATCGTTCTCCACATTTTTAATCTATAATTTCTGTGGTTGCCATTTCTGTTAAATCTAAAAATGAGGCTGAAATGAAAATGTAATTACTATCACCACATTCATTCACAAAGCCATATGGAGAGGGGGGGTATTGTCTGCAAAATCCCATAATATTTTCATCTTCTCATTCCTCTTGAAACATACAGATTTTGGTTTAGAATAACGAATCCCAGCATAAAACATTGGTTTGATATATTCAGACAGAAAGGTATATCGGCTGGATTTTAAAATAATGTAAAAACTCTCCCTCTGTGTGTCAAAATGTTAAATATTTCTGTTCTGTGTCTCCCTATGCAGGTCGTCTGGGGTTCCCCCATCCAGGAGGGGACAACCCTCTGCCTCTTAATGGTACGTACAGCAACCTACTCAGGTTTTCCATGGCCCACTAACATCAAATTATAAGGAGCTTGTGTGCAAAATTTAATAGATGATTATCTTGTCAAATGAAAAAATGATTGGATATCCTTAAAAACATAGTTGAATTAAATGTCAATCTTTATTTGAGCAGATAACCCTTTTTAAAATTGTGTTTTCCTTGAATCTAAATTAAAATCGCTCATTCATTTTTAAAATTACCAAACAAAAACTACCCTGTACTAAAAACATGCTCCCTCAGGTGTACTATGCCAGTTTTTCCCCAGTTAAGTGGACATATATTAAGTACAATTCACAGATAGCTGGACGGTATGAGTTAACCTTGATTGTTTGTGTCTGGTGACTTCGGAGCTTTGTGTGCTCAAGCCCGCCCGGGATTGAATCCAACCAAAACGTTGTGTGTCTCCCCAGCACCCTTCTGCTTCGTAAATGCCACCATGAAATAAACATTGACATTTCCACGTTTGTTCTCTTAAAAGCAGTTTTAACCAAACAAGCATTTCTGTTGATGACCTTTCACAACGGTCCCTCAAATGAATAGATGGATGAGGAGGGGAATGAGTGGATGGAGAGGTTTCTGACACCAGTGAAAACTAATGGACACATAGAGGGATAGAATGAGATATGGATGAATGTGAATGAGAAAAAAAATGACATTAGGATCGGAATAGCTATGTAACTTAGCTCAACTAGTATTATTAGTGCTATTGTTCTTTCTGAGTATATGGCTTTATGTTTGGTGGATTACTCTTATGCTTTTTCCTTTATTTCTTTTCCTTCAGTGTTTTATATTTACATATTGTGTATATATATATTAAATAGACAGGAGCTAAAGGTTATTATTATTATTTGTTAGATACACAGACAATAAATAGTTGGTTGGTGACATGCAACAAAGGATTCAAAACAGGGATGTTGCCATTATGTGGTATTCTTCTAAGGTCAGTATAGGACGCCATGACGCCACTGACATAAGGGTTTTTTGATTTAAAAAATGAGGCACTTTTGTAGCTTTTTGTTTTTGACTCTATAATATATTCTTCCTGTGTTGCTTGTGTTTCTAAAAACTACTATGAATATATGTATAGTAAAATTAATTTCAAGTTCCTCATATGTTCCTGGTACACACAAGATGGAAAGCCTGTATCAGATGACAGTTCCTCTCTCAGATGACTAAATAAAAATCTGGTGAATCTCTCAAACATGCTGCAGTTTCCACAACAGCAGTTTAATACTGCACTACCTCTACTTTGCCTCACTCCCTTATAATCGTGTAGTTGTGGCTTTTGCCTTCTGATCCTGGGGCCAGCATGTAAAACGGGAGAGGGCCAGTAGTCCTTTCACAAGATCGCTAGGTCACATGGTGAGATCACATGATCAGGAGCTGTCATCAAGCCCTGAGACAGATGGTGCCAGCGGATAGGCAGGATTCAGAGGTTGCTCACCATCTCTCTCTCTCTCTCTCTCTCTCTCTCTCTCTGTCTGTCTCTCTCTGTCTGTCTGTCTCTCTCTCTCCTAAGCGTACACAGATTGCATTCCTCATTCTCTTGATCGCTCGCGCTCACTCTCATTTTCTCTCACCCCCACACAGCTTTTTTATCTGCTTGTTTCTCCATCTCTTCCAATCTATTTTTCTCTCACACACATTTCTTTTTATAGCACTCTCCGCTCTCTTTCAATCTGCTTTCCTGTTCTCTGTTTCTCTCTCTCTGTCTCTCTCTCTCTCTCTCTCTCTCTCTCCCTCTCCCTCTCCCTCTCCCTCTCCCTCTCCCTCTCCCTCTCCCTCTCCCTTTCTACTTCTCTCTGACCCCCCGCCCCCCCCCCCTCCAGAGTTAATGTCCATCTGGGTTGGAAAGTCCACTGAGGGAGCTGAGGATTATTGCTTGTGTGTTCTGGCCACTTCTTCATCCTCTCCGTGTTCTTACAGTTTTAGACGGGGTCGTTGCTTCAATCTCCCCAGTGTCCACATTTTAATTTGTTTCACTACAGCTCTGCGCAAAGAAACATTATTTCCCAGTGAGCGTATTAAATGGAATGAGTGAAAAGAGCATCGTCTTGTGTACACATGTGACCGTGAACTGCATTGTGGGCTGATGAACCTGTTAGATGGGTTACAGACATGTTTTATGGCAGAACAGGAAATTAGATTTCCGTGGAATGAATTAAACAAAAAGAAATGAGTGTGCTGCTCATCAGGGTAATTTCACATTCACAAAAATTGGAAGGTGATGTAGAGGTTTGTAAGACCATCTTCATACCTTCTCAACAGAATTATTAAAAAGGTGAAACATCACTCTCTCAATCGCTCTTAGATTGAACACTATCAGATTTTAGAAGATACTACTTTGCTTTCAAATAGTGAAAAGAGGCTTTGTTTACTTCGGTGTGCCTCCTGCCACGTTTACACAGCGAGCACATAGTGGCTACCTGGAAGAGTTCAACAAAGGCAGATGGCCTCGTGTCTACCTATGTTCGTAAGAGTGGAAGGCTGCCTTCCTTGACCGCAGTGCTGCTATCGTGTTTATATTGGAAACAATAGAGGTCGCAACGGTAACCGCTCGCTGTCATAGATGCGCTTTGTTTGAAAGGTCTAAAGCATGATCGTAGGAGAGCATGAAACACTTGGTAACTGCTTTGCAATTACCTCTTGTAGCCTTATTTCGTTTTTGTGTAAGACAGTTCACCCCCCTATAGTTAACCACAGTAGTGCCTATTCTGCTCTGGTATCAGCAACAGGAGCAAACAAACAAACGAAACTGCTGCCACTGGGAAAGCTTACATCATAGTGTTGAATTTCAGTCTTGTTTCAGTCAGTGAGAGCACACTCAATCTGCTGTTTTCAGGATTTGTACAAAGTCTTCAAAGTGCTTAATTTTAACCATTATGTTTTCAAGGTTAAATTCATATATACTCAGCGAAAAAAGCTTGATTTTCAGCATAATTGTGCTTCACAATCACTTATGTAAAAATGTTGTATTATTTAAAATATAACGGTTCTGTTGTCATATACGTTTGTCCAAATTGTTGAGCATTAAATCTTCCTGATCCAAACATACAAACATCAACGTTAATATGAATACCTGGTAAAATATACAAATGACATTATGAATTGTTTGCTGTAGTTATAAAGGAATTCTGTAAACTTTTTTGCAGTTGCATTTACTCTGACAGTTTAGTAGTGATGATAAAAGCTTCAAGAGTCTGAAGTGATGAATTTTTACTCATAATATCAGTATGAACCCTGTGATTTATCAATCTTTTCAATACTAATGAATATGTTAGTGCTGCTTGAGTGTAATGAAGTCTTTGAGTGGATTTGTGTCTTGGTTTACTGACTGAAGCAGTGTGTGTACTCCACTATCTCACTATCTTACGCTATTCCTGATTAACTGTGGCGTGCCTCAGGGTCCACTTCTTGGACAATTTTATCTCTCCCCTTTCGTTTTGGCTTTTATATGACTCTGGGTCATAATTAAAGGGCAGGATATCTTACTCTGCTGTTGCACATGATATTATACAGTTGACCTTCATTTAAGCTGAACTGGAGAAGTTGCACTACTGTTTAGCCAGTTTCCACAGACCTTTAAACTATAAATAAAATGTAAACTGGGTGTAAACTTGTATCGATGAAGTAGTGTGGTGAAGTTTTCACTGGCTGGCTATGATTCACAGATGGTTTATAAAACAGAGGCAGGAAGACAATGAATCATCGCTCTATTTTCATGAACCACCTGGCACATTTATTGGTACAGTGTATTATGCATCATTTATAATCACCCTCTCTTTGATTTGTCCTTATTCCACATGCAGCCAGGAATTATAGCAGGAGACGAGGTAAAATATAATCATGGATATATTATGTCCCTTTTCCAGTTGAAGTTCAACTGCAGGTCTCAATATTTTGACGTATTTTGCGATGTGAAGCCGTTCTTTAATGATTTTATTGGTTATGGGGCGTTGGTTGTTGCCTGTGCAAACAGTGAGATGTTTGTCTGCATGATTGTCTTCAGTGTCGAGCCTTGCCATGAGCTTGTGACGTGATTTTCTGCATCTTTCATCCTTTTATTGTGTGTTTTTCTTGCTTTGCTGCCTTTCTTTCCACACACACTTTGCAAGATTCTTACATCTCACAATAGCTGCAAAAAACACACACACACACTGCTACAAAAACCTCAGTGCACGGTCAGGCACTTGGTCGGACACACTCGCACACACATAGTACCTCGCACACAGTACATACTGTAAGCTCAGGCTAACTCCCTTGCATAAATCTGTATAAAGCAGCTCAGGGCATGCTGTATAGGAGCAGGGATAGGTTAGGGAGGGCTTAACCTCTACACACACACACACACACACACACACACACACACACACACACACACACACACACACACACACACACACACACACACACACACACACACACACACACACACACACACACACACACACACACACACACACACACACACACACACACACACACACACACACTTGCACAAACATGCACAGTCCACTATTTAGACTTGCTTACTGAGAGGACTACTGTGCTTATTTGAGACAACCTGCATGCATGTTCAGTCCTCTATTGACATCACAGTTGCTGGCTGTGTGTGCGCATGACAGTCTGTCCATTTCTTATTTTTAGTTTATCGTTCAGTCCGGATTTTTTGCAATATCTCCATGCTCATAACCACTTGACTTTCTTGATTGTGTCTTCATTTTTTCTCCTAATTTTAAATAGACAGTATTATTATGATTTTTAGATTACGATACCCTTTTAACGTTTGTATTCTGCATGTTACGCTTCACTCCTACTGGTGTTTTTTCTGTCAGACAGCAGTTTTTTTTTATGTAATTAGTCTGTGTAGTTTTGGGGAAGAAAGAAAGATCTTCATTTGTTTTCCTGACTGAATAAACAAACTGACCTTGAAGGAAAACACCATTTCATACTGTTTTAATTGTTTTAATTAATTTTTGGCGGACCCTGCCACCTGTCTAGCTTTAAACAGTGTTCTGGGGACTTTATTTTCCTCTGAGAACAGCTTGTTTATTCAGTTATGGAAAAATCAAAGTTTGTATTATCACCTCATTAATATTGTAAAATTCTGAGCTTGAGTTTCTTCTCCCGAACTACATAGTGCCCCATTAAATATTTTAAAGGGTCTGGAAAGAGGTTCAGCTCACCAGAGAGTATTAAAGCCACATATTGTCCAAGGAAATAGAAATATGTTTGAATGCATCCCTAATAAGGTGCATTACATGTCTTGATGATGTGGCAAGTGATGTCAGGTCAAGAAAAATGAAAGACAGGTGGATGACTCTTTGTGGTCAAAAGTGAATGAGCAGCCTTATGAGATAAACCTGCTAACCTACAGTTGTCATCACTACCTCAGTGTTGTCACCATGACAACCTTTCCTTGTAGTTCTCTCTCCAGGAAATAAACCTTTCCTGCTCTTCTCTCTCTCAGGCCACTCCTCTCTCTTCCCAATGGAGGATGGTTTCCCTGACGACGAGCGTGGCGATCAGGGTCTCGCCGGCCTCGGCTCGCCACACTGCTTCCCGCACCAGAACGGAGAGCGCGTCGAGCGCTACTCGCGCAAGGTCTTTGTGGGAGGACTGCCCCCGGACATAGATGAAGGTAAAGCAGTCGCATTAAGATCTAAACTGATTCTTTCATCTCTGGTGGTTGAAAATAGATGTAACTTGAGGGAAAGTTATACCATAAGATGCCATCAGATAATTACACCTGAGGACTGACGGTGAGTATGCGTTCTGTCTGCTTTATTTCAGATGAGATTACAGCCAGTTTCCGGCGTTTTGGACATCTGTTTGTGGACTGGCCTCACAAAGCGGAGAGCAAATCTTATTTTCCCCCTAAAGGTATGTTAAGATGTCTGCATCTTCAGTCTGTGCTGCTTTCTCTTGTCATTGCTTACCGTTTAATTTTTTACTACAAAAGATTGAAGTCTGAGTCGTTGTTACAGCACTGTGTGTTAGCCTTGTATCAGTATACTTCCACTGTTAATACGTGTGCATCTGTGCAGTCTTTTGCTTTTTACGTGAAGCATTTTGTGACCGTGTTTGGACCCTTTTCCTGTTTATACCCTCCTGTGGTGAATGCAGTGTGTTGTGATCAGACTGACAGTCGCAGTAATCACTGCACTAAATTCCAATGTGACTCTTTGTCATTACATTGCGTCCCCTGCAGCATGAATAACCCCGCTGTATTCTGTATAGGCTACGCCTTCCTGCTGTTCCAGGATGAGAGCTCAGTGCAGGCTTTGATCGATGCCTGCATTGAAGAGGACGGCAAGCTGTACCTCTGTGTGTCCAGCCCCACCATCAAAGACAAGCCGGTCAGTGGGAACACACACAAACGCACCCATCTGCTCTGGCTGTGTCCTCTGAGCTCAGTGGAACTATTTTGTTATGACTTTTACTTGACTTTACAAGTAAAGTTTGTTACTGTGCGCAGTGCAGTTTATTTCTAGAGCTGAAACCTGTTGGTTTTGTGTGTGACAGGTCCAGATCCGCCCGTGGAACCTGAACGACAGTGATTTTGTGATGGATGGATCTCAGCCTCTGGACCCGAGGAAAACCATCTTTGTGGGAGGTGTCCCTCGTCCGCTCCGTGCAGGTATCCCTCATTTTTATGTTTATCTTTCTATCTACTTAAGTAAATTAACAACAAATGAGAGTTTGCGATGAAAAAACTAACATTTAGAGAGTAAACTACGCATGTGGGTTGAATCCTGCGTGTTTATTATTGTGTCATTCCCTTATTTTATTTATTTATTATTTATTCATTTGTTAAAGGACTTCTCAGTGTCGATGTTTTTGTTGTTCTTATCTTTTCAGTAAATCAGTATGTAACTCTTTTGCAAATGTTTATACTGTTCATCACAAATAAACAACTCTAAGTACTAGTCCTTCACTTACCATGCTTCTCATGCTTCATCCCAATCTTTGAAGTACCAGCTTTTAGCAAAATTCTCCTTTCTGTGAGACACTGCAACGTGATCAGCTTGTGTTCATAATAAACATTAGACTTGCTAGAGGGCAGAGCTAAAAGAAGCACTGTGCCAGTGAAAATCGGCTTTGACCTACACTGGTCCCATCAGGAAGTAGTCTCTGTGGCACGCTGTGCTGTGCAGAATATTAAATTCCTTTTTATCCTGATAGCAATGTTATTTGTGCTGTGTGTTCATGTTGTCTGCACCGCATCGTAGTTGTGGTAATGACCAAGGTCACAGGACCCTGCAGTGCATTAAATGTTTTATGAGACTGTGTCTAAATTTACATGTGCAAAATCTGCATATTGAAAAAACTGCCATTTGACTTTTTTCATGTTTTAACAAGTAAAGCTGCATCGTAAATTTGCAGGGCTATCTCCCCCCAATTTGCATATTTGTTAACTGCTATTAAGAAAAACACGATACAGATTTTAAATAACTTTAATCTATTTATTGCAGCCATTTTAGAAGCTGACACTCCTCTCATATTGGCCCCATCAAACACTGCTGAACTTAAATCCATCCTGTGCCGACGGCTTTAAGCTGCCAGATCAACAACTCTCAGTGATTGCGTTCACTGGCTTCATCTATTAAAGGGGCACTATGTAGTTTTGGGAAGAAATTCAAACTCAGAATTTTAACATTTACAATATTAATGAGGTGATAATACAAACTGAGAATGATTTATTTTTTCCGTAACTGAATAAACAAGCTGTTCTCAGAGGAAAGTAAGGTCCCCAGAATACTGTTTGAAGGTAGAAATGTGGCAGGGTCCGCCAAATATAAACAAAGTAAAACAGTATGAAATTGTGTCAGTTTGCTTATTCAGTTTATTCAGTCATAAAAACAAAGAGTTTGTTTATTGAGTTTGTTTAGACAAAAGAAATGAGTCAATGAAGATCTTCCGAGTAAAATTCCTTCCCCAAAACTACATATTGCACCTTTAATCCTGTGTGTGCGCATTGTCATCGTATGAAGTTTCTTTTATATGTTTATGTCTTTTGCTTCTGTGCGTGAAACTTGTCTCGGTGAATACTTTGCTCAGATAGTTCTATGTGTCTTGCAGTGGAGCTGGCCATGATCATGGACCGCCTGTACGGCGGCGTTTGCTACGCTGGCATCGACACAGACCCTGAGCTGAAGTACCCCAAGGGAGCGGGGCGGGTCGCCTTCTCTAATCAGCAGAGCTACATTGCTGCTATCAGTGCTCGCTTTGTACAGCTGCAGCATGGAGAAATCGATAAACGGGTGAGTGGAAAGAAAAGAGAGCTCAGTGTTTTTCGTCCTCCCCTCTCGGCCCCCTTCTTTCTTCATTTGTCACCCCCACGTCTCACTTCCTGTCGTGTTTCTCTCTAACTTTCCTCACCTTTGCCCCATTTCTGAGTTGTGCTAAAAGACGGAAGCTCTTGTTTGTTTTTTTTAGGAGTGAAACATTTCGTACTTTATACAGAATTTGTTTACTAGGTTACAAAGTTAATTTCTTCAAACCTGGTCGCAAAACAAACTTTAGTTTAAGCTCCTTTGTGCTTGTCCTGACTTCAAACATCAAGAAGAGAATTTTTCTCAAATTCAAACTGGACTCAAAATGTCTACCATCGAGTGAGAGCATCAAAAAGACAGTTACAGTAGGAAGTAAAAGAACAGGAACAGTCATTAGTAGAATAGAGTGATAAAGTGCAGATTCAGCTCTATCAGTTACAGGCAGGTGGAGGCCAGCTATTGAGCACAGTGTTGAAGTAAGAGAGAGGTCTAAGTGTTTAGATTTGCTATCATTGACTGTTTCCAGCAGCGGAGGAATTACAGTATCACAGCTTAAGGCGACCTGTAATTGACTCCAATGTTATTCACATTTGCACAGTAGAGGTGAGTGAACAAGATAGAGCAGAAACATCGAGTTAACATCATAATATAAAATGCTGAAATAATAGTACGCTGCTTTCTCATTTGCATAATTGGTGTGTAGATTTTAGAGAGAGTGCCTCAGTGACATTCACTTGCTAATAGCACAGTCCCTCATCACTGAGCAGTCGGAAAAGACAGCGAGTGGTGTACAGTATGGTCTGGAAAGGGAGTTTCAGATCCACAAATTTCAACATTTGGAGCCAGTCACATGCAATTCTTCTTCATGTAACAGCTCACTGTGGCTGGTCTTTGTTCCACTACTCTCTGCAATATTTCAAACCAGTCTGCTGGCAAAAACTGCCATGTTTTGTTTTGCTGACGCATTTCATGTGACTGCTTCATAATAAGAGTCATCCGGCGTTCCCTGGTTGAAATCTTTAAAGGGTGCAGTATGTTAGAATTGGCCACCTGTCAAATTCATACTCTGAACAGGTAGCGGTGCAGCATATCTCCAGAGTAACCATTAACTGGAAATGCAATTCACAAGTTAGCTTAGCCATGCAGCTAGCAGTCCCAACCAGATATCTCTGCTACACAATACAGAGGTGTCTTTGTCATAACGTCAAAACTGTTATTTCTTTGCGTTCTGCTGACAATTTTTGTTAACTGACATGTTTCAAACAAAAACGTCTTACATTTTGCACCTTTTAATGACCTATCAACATAAGGAAATGCTGAACTTGCATCAACTTGCTCTTACTGGAGCTGCAAAAATTAGTCAGTTAATCGATGAGTCGATTTCAAGAAAACAAAATGACACATTTGCTCGATTACTTATAGTTATATAGCATAGCATTATATTATAGCATTTTTTTTTTTTTTTTTTTTTTACAATTTTTAACATTTTACAGACTTAATGATGACTTGATTGATTTTGAAAATAATCTGCGGATTAATTGATAACGAAAAGTATTGTTAGTGGCAGGCCAAGGTTTGATACGGTGTTAGGAGAGTGAACAGTTAACCCTGAGACTGATAAAGTAAGATAAGATTAAAAGCAGTAACAGCAAGCTGTATTACAGGCATGCACTATTTCCTGTGAATCCTGTGCGGTCTGAATCCAGGGAAGGAATGGCAAAGTCTGACAACAATGAAAAACAACTATTTTAGAAAAGAGATTACAGAACATATATACATTGACTATCGCAGATAAGCAGACCATGAACTGTATCAAGTTTCAAGCAAGTTTTAAGAATCTTTAGTATACAGAAACAAAGTTGTAAAGGAAAAATCGAATCAAATTCAAATGACTCCCATCTCTGATTGCAGGTGGAAGTGAAGCCATACGTGCTGGATGACCAGCTGTGCGATGAGTGCCAGGGAACTCGCTGCGGCGGGAAGTTTGCACCGTTCTTCTGCGCCAACGTCACCTGTCTGCAGTACTACTGCGAGTACTGCTGGGCGGCCATCCACTCGCGCGCCGGACGAGAGTTTCACAAACCCCTGGTGAAGGAGGGAGGCGACCGACCCCGTCACATCTCCTTCCGCTGGAACTGAGCGGAGGACGGAGAGGGAGAGGCAACAGGGGAGCAGGAGGGCAGGTAGTGCAGGAGTCGCAAATCATTGTACAAATAAATGCACTTTTCTGTTGCTGGTTCCTTTTTGCTCTAATTTCACTGAACCTTTTTCTCATTTTTTTTTTCTAAGTTAATATATATCTATATTTTGAAGATAGAAAAGAAAACTGGAATTATATCCAAATATGTCCAGCAAGGAAAAAGATGTGTAACATAATTTTATTTATGCGTTTGATTTTTGAAATATTTTTATGAGTTCTCAAAAAATACATATATTAGAACGTTTGAGGTGTGATATGGTACTCTGCTATTCAATTGGCATATTTTTTCCAAACAATGTATTTAATTTTAACTTCGATGCGAGACCCCCCAAAACAAATACACTTCATTTGACATTTGATTGACTTTCTTTTGTAGCAGAGCTATTGCGTTTTGTGTTGTACCGAGTCTCCAGAGCAAACAAGTTACGATTGGCTATTTGTTTTTTTGAGAGCTGCGATTCGAGTAATCTATTGACACAAGAGGCTCCAGAGCAAATGTGAATTGAAAAAGGTGTTGCTAAAGAAGAGTGCACTTATTTCCAATTTAAAGAGTGCAGATCCAGTATATGAGACCCTTAGTAGTTAACCAAAGCTGAATCTTAATTAACTTTAAAGAACAGAGAGGGCCCACTGCAGAACGACATGGATACTTTTCCCTCCCAGATCAAAATGTTTGAACCTTTCCTTTTTATGATTTCCAAGATCATACAAATATTTTGATGTTACTTGAAAAACCACGACGAAATTATAGCAACACACATATTTGGGTTTTGATCTCCATTTTGACATGCAAAAACTAATACCTCAAACTCAGCTGCTAATGTGCCGAATACAGTTAAAAAAAAAAAAAAGAAAGAAAGCAAGAAAGAAAACATTGTCACCCGCTGGTGTTCTCCTTTCCTTAGAAGTATAATCAAAGGGAAGTGATGCAACAGGCAGAGTGTGATGTGACTGGCACAGTTTTGTACTCACTTGCTTCATCACCTCCTTATTTTTGTAATCAAACCCAGGGTTGTGCTAGGGACAGAGCAGAGCATGGTACAGTATACGGCGTATTAGGGGAATGTATGGCGTAGGGAGGCTACAGGAGAGACAGACAGGCTTACTGGTCAAGAGATAAGTCCAGCCCCACTCCCCCCCTCCTCATGTCTGCCTGCGGCCTCTGCTGCTAAGCTAGCAGCTAACAGAGGTTAAGGGATCTAAACCCGCGTGGCTTGGATCCACATCTTTCAGGACTGAGGTTAAGGTAGCCCCTCGAGAGAAGGCTGGTCGAGCAACCACCTTTTTATATTGCAGTTTTTACGGGGAAATGCCTGTCTTTGTTAGATTTTTTTTCTTCTTTTTTTAAACGCATTTGTGCAATTCTCCCAAGTCTTTAATGAAAAGGTTCTACTTTGCATCCGAGAGTCAGCTACGTCTAATGAAAGAAGCAATTAAAGTTTATCTGATTTACGAAAAATCGTCGGCACACATTTGAGTCATGGAGGGATCTGCCCTTTCGGCGAACCCTCTATCCTTTCTCCCGCCAAGCTAATCCAACTCAGCATCCAGTGTTTTTGAAGCATAAATGAAGATAGTCTCTGCAGTGTGCTCTACTACTGCACACTTGTTACCCACATGCAGTTTGCTCTTGATAGCAGTCGGTTCTACGCAGTGGCTTATGGGAACCAAAGATGGCTGTGCAGTAGTGGGTCATACTGTAGCTCATTTCTTGTTTTAGGTTTTTATTCTTAGTTTCTTTCTCATTTCTTCAAGGACGTTTTTTCATATATATTTTTTTAAAAATCTGTCACTTCTTCTACCCAGTTTTGCTTAACTGTCAAGCCCAGCGAACCAAAGATTGGCCTTGAACATAATATATTTATATATATATATCTGACAGAGCAGTCAAAACCCATTAGAACACCAGTGGAAAAAAAACAACAGGGCTTGCAGACAGACACACAAACACACACACATACACATACACATACACATACACACAAGGCCTCACACTCTCCATAGCTCAAAATGGAGGTGCACGCTGGTAGGCACTAGTTCTTTTTAATCTCAAATAGGTCTGCGCGTTTGGGGACAATTTAACATAACGTGCACATTCACACAGCGAAAGTAAAACTAATCCTCACATTTGTTTGACGTTTTTAAGTCACTCAGTGGCAACCTACTAGCCGAGCATTTAAATATGTCAGGGAGTTAGTACAGAAACTTGATTATACACACTAGTGAGACACGTATCCTCATATCGGCGTGGTGTCGTTGCACCAGTTTTGCACCCTGGACATTAGTTTTGGTGCGGTGGGTGAGCATTTTAGAAGTTAAAACACTTTGTGAAGAATTTGCTGTTAAATGAGATGAAAAAAAAGATTATTTTATACATGGCCTGCTGATTTTTGGTACAGTGTTTTCTAGCTAAATTATTTTGTCATGCACATATAAACATTTATTATGCACTACTTTTCTAAATATTTTTTCTTTTTCCAACAGTCATTTTAGGCACATTTTTCACAAATGGGGAAACTCCTTTTTGCAATACCTCAATTTTTCACATTGTGAAAGGTAGCTTTTGTACTTTTGTTACTGAGAGATCTGCATATATGGAAATGTTCATTTTAAGAAAAAAAAAGTTGAGTGATTTCAATATATATTATTTTCAATTATGCTTTTTATACATTTCAGTGCTGAGGAAACTTTACAACTAAGTGCGCACTTGTGTTGATGCGACTTCAGATCTGCAGAGGAGAGACCAAAGTGTAACGCTCTCTTGGTCTTAGCTTTTCGTACACTAGATGTTTCCAGTCAATCTGGTCAATAACAGCATGGCGAGAATTTAAAAAAAAGAAAAAAAGATTGTAAATTAAAATTAATGTTAATGTCTCTAAACATGGCTATACTAGTTGGAAAATGGTAACTTCTGTCTTGGTTTCCTCTCCATAGATGGAGTATAACATATTATAAGGAGAATGCAAAATTTGGTTCACGCTTAACGCTGAATCTTGTATCACAAGAATGGATGTTTGGTGTTTAGATATTTTAATATTTGAAAAAAAAAAAAGTATATATATATTCTTGAACTTGCCAACTAGCACCTATTGTAATCCTTAGCATGCATGACAAAAAAAAGAGAAAATGACAAGTACATGAATTAGCTATTAAAATTAATTGTTGTGGTGTGCACCAAATGTTTCTCAACTATTAAGTTGTTAAGGACACCCCAAACCCGCTCTCACCTCACCTCACCCCCGTTTCCCCTGCTCCTCCCCTCCCCCCACGTGTCGATCTCCTCGCTTCCCCATTCGCAGACCTCTGCAGGATGCACATGACGGAGAGATAAAAAGACGAGAAACAAGACAGAAACGAACTTTAAATCGATTTTTTTCGGGCAGTGCAGGACTTTGAGCATCCTTCTAGAACACTGTTTAAAAGACTTGAGAACTCATCCCCGCTGTCTGTCGAGGTGATCTTATATAGACCTATCTGGAGGAAGGGGAGCTTAAAGACTTGAATGTGGTAAATGTTGCAAGTTAACTTCAAGTTGTTATGTGCAATACTTCTTTTGAACCTTTTTCCAGATAAAGACTCTTTGCAATGTAATTCTTTAATGCCATTTTTAATTGCAGACATTTAATTAAAGAAGATGTTAATATGTTTTTCACAGTCATTTTCTACTGTTATTGTAATCCTTTTCATGCTGGTGTTTGTAAAAAAGAAAAGAAATCAAACTATTTGTACTAATATAAATAATTGAAGTTATTTTTAAAACATTAAAGGTTTTGTGCTCATTTGCTTATTTTATTTATTTTAAGCTACTGTGATTGATTGCATTGTAATTATTAGGTCAACAATGTATTTAGCTGTTTATTGGTATATTTTTAATTGGAATGTATAATTGATTTTTATAATTTTGATCAGATTTTTGTTATATTTTTGAGGTGAAGCTTTTAATATGTTAAAGTGTCTAGTTTTTACTAATTGCTATATTGTGCTCCACAATATATGGTTCACATTTTCTGAAGGAAAATAAATATTTAAATTGTTGTCTGTTAATGATGTTACTTAATGGCAAGATTTCAATAGTTTTTAACTGTGTATGGGAAGGTTGTTGTATTTAGTAATAGCATTTTTTACTTAAGATATCACCTTAATTTTTATTGTCATTTCACTTTATAAGTTCCTATTTTTGTATTTTCCTTTCTAATTAAGTTATGTAATACGGATATGTCCATATTTCTAGGAGTTGGTCTGTAGAAGTTCTGGTGAAACGAAAAAGAAAAATCTAATGTTATTTAATTGTTTGCAGCCAACTATTTATAACAGTATGCATAATTTTTAAATATTTGTAATGTGAAATGTTGAATGAAATAAATCTTAACTGTGATGAAAATGTGTGGTTGGTGTGCTTATTCACGCTCGGTCTTTGAAGCGTTGATTGGGTCGTGTTGCTCACCAGTCGACTCCTTCTGTGTTGTAACCACAGTTTGACTCTGTCGTTATATTACCATGGTCGTGAACCTTCAGTTCTGACTGTACGTCAGTTAAACCCATCACATGTTCATTGTTGTCATTCTTTACAGTTGACAAATGTGCATATTTGGCCTTAAAGGGCAACTCCACCAATTTTACAGGTCTTTGGCTGTACTACTGCATATGTGGAAAAAGTAGTGTGAAGCCTTTTGTGGCTTCAGAAGAAGCCGCTTGTGACCTGATAGATTTGCCTTGAGTGATGTCACTCAGCGGCTAAATTGCATTGTGGGTAATCTGGGCAACAGGTTTTGAAAAGAAAGAAAAACCACAATACAACTTAGCCACGTATGCAGTAGCACTCCCCAAGACCTGTAAACACACTTTAACGCCACTTTAAAAATGTGAGGTGGAGCAGATAACCATTAGAGCCTTTACTGTCTCTGGTAACTAATTATAGACTACCTTAACAACAGGCTGGAAGACCACACCCAGCAGTGATGCCGTGGTGTACTGGCCACACCCTGGAGTGCACTTCTACATCACAGAAGTAACGTGAGAAGTTAAAGGTCTATCTAGCAAAACTATGAATTTCAGACAGCACAGTTGCTCTTTAACACTAAATACACTTTACTGAGTTAGTGAATTAAAAGGTCAGACACTTCCATCATACAATCAATTAATTCTGATCCCATTTGTACAGAGGAAATCCTGTAAATGTGTCTCCTGAACTGAAGAAAATTCTTTGGAAAAAACTCTGATATAGCTCCATGGTGTAAAAATGCAGTAAAAGAAAATAAACACTCACTTCGATCATGACGTATAATAACAGAAATTAACTTTTGGCGGCGTGAGGAGTTAGAATTGCCAATGGCCTTGTTTTGGCAGTATGTATACAGAATCTCAATGAGTGCTTTTTTAATTTTTATTCCACAGATTGGTTGTCTGTATCTGTGGCCACAGGGAAGATGGGTGAAGCATGGGTTGAAGAGATGGCAGGGGGTCATGTGTTATGGTCAGTGCTCTGCGATTGGCAGCAGTGTCAGTGAGCGCTGCCAGGTTGGGAGTGGGGTTGTCGACTGTTTGAGAAGATATGCTAGTGATTTTCAGAAGCTTGTTTCTATTGCAGAGTGGGAGCATTTTGTTAAACAGCAGGTGGCGCAGTACAGGAGGATGGGGGTCAATGGGTGGGGTTTGACAGAGAGGGACAAAAGTTTGTGGATGGCAGACTTTGTTAGCAGTGTTTCTGGATATCTGTGGTGTGGTGATTAAAGCTCAGTTTATTGTCCAAGATGAAGTTGAGGTACATAAAGTTCTCTTAACTTTTAGCTTGTTCTTGTATGATTCTGTCTTTGTATTCCAACATTAGTTAAAAAATGCTCTTGTCAATGCCGGCCATTGAGGAAATAGCACACCACTGACTGCATGCTTTGGGATGGATTGACCCTTTAATGGACACTCTTGGTTTGAGTGTCTAAGGATTGAGAGTGTCGTGCACCGTACAGAATATATAGCCCCTTGAGGCAAATTGGTGATTTGTGATGGGCTATAGAAATAACACTGACTTTGGCTGAGCATATAACACATACACCACTCTTCAACATTTACTGTGCAAAAGGAGTGTGTGTAGCTCACTGAAAGGGATAAAAAAAAAACTTGTGACATCCTGGGAGGAATTTCTACACAACAACTCATGATAAGCCCTTCATTTAAGGGCTTTCAGTTTGCAGAGTCATTCACTTTGTGGATCCATAAAAACATGTCATGCTATCTTCTGAGTAAAAGCAAGAGTGCTGACTGGGTCATGTGTTGTTTTCTCAAATTCCAGGAAAAACTGAGCAAACAGACATGATGGCTCAGTAACACCACCAGCTGGTGGCGTCTTGTACTGTTGAGTGTGAGCTGAAGAAAGTGTGATCATTATTACTCACTGAAACATTAGTCAGCATTAGTCATTAGTTGTTGGCAGGGATGCATTACATTAATTTGTCAGAGTAATTCTGAAAAAGAAGAGTCAACATTCTCTGATTCCAGCTTCTTAGATATGAATATTATCTGGTTTCTTTACTCCTCTATGACAGTAAACTGAATATATCACACCCACTAGTATGAATGCAACCATGACACCTCTTGCCAGAAGATAGAACTTCATGCTAATATCCACTTCAAGGTTCATCAGCATAATGTCCATGAGGAAACAAAAGCTTGTGTCAGGAAATGAAGGAAATCAGGTGCATTACCATAAAGTACAAAACAACCAGAGGAGCTTGTTTCTCCAGTGCAGAGATACAGATGATTGGGCTGCCTGGAGGAAGTTGTTTGATTTATTTGTGCTTATTCAGTGAACGGTTAAGTTCACCCAATAATGAAAATTCAGTCTTTATCTACTCAACCTCATGCCAATGAAAGTTTTAAAACAAGTCCCCATCAGGTCCAGGTTAAATATACTTTTTATGTAATGTAACATTTACTCGCCTCCACTGATTCAATGCAGTACATCTACTCTAGTAGTATCGTACTTCAGTATGATTTTGAGGTTCTTGCACTTGAGCATTTCCTATTTTTTGCAACTTCGTATTTCCACTCCACCACATTTTAGTGGATGTTATGGAAAATATTAATATAATTTGATACAGTTAGTTAGTTACTAATGCTGCGTCAGAGCCAAAGCAGCACATACATTTTAAAGTCAATTATTTGTACTAGCAATCAGATAAACCCCCAGTCTTTAATGACTGGTTTATTTTTTATGCCTTAACAAACTAAATAAACAAACTCTCTTTGTTTTCATGACTGAATAAACAAACTGACCTTCAAAGTCAACACAAGTTCATACTGTTTTATTTTGTATATGGTGGACCCTGCCACCTTTCTAGCTTCAATTTCCCCCTGAGAACAGCTTGTTTATTCAGTTATGGAAAAATAAAAGTTTGTATTATCACCTCATTAATATTGTAAATATTAAAATTTCTTCTCTAAAACTGCAAAACTAGTGCCCCTTTAACACAATATATTTACTTTTACTTTTAAGTTTGACTGTTGGGACTTTATTTCTATTATTTCCGCATGCCTCAATCACTTTTATGGATGATTTATATATCAGACAGATTTGCCTGATCACTAATTAATTCAAATAAACCTCTCTGTTTCAAACATTTCAACATCTCAGCATCTGTGCTTTGACAGTCAGATTATTGATGTAATTTCTTTTATTTCACTGCCACTACTTTCAAATCTGAGTGTGCGTGTGTCACTGATTAAACCACCAGATGGAGCTGCAGGACCAAAAGAGCCAATCTGGCTCGCACATGGTTAATGCTGCGTTCAAGTGCTGTGGAATCCACGGATTTCCTTTTCTCTTTCAAACTTCCTGCTGGAAAAGTTTGACTTTTCTGTTGTGATGTGATGCAATAGGCGGAAATAATCATTAACTTCATTGTTTGGGAGTGGATTATTTTTTTCATTCCTCACGCACAACATCAAACTGCTCTCTTCGTGACAAAATAATCCACTTCAATACAAAAACCTTCATTATTCAGAATGATAAAATGAATATGCTTCCGCCCTGTCGGCTCAGCTTTGGCTTTTCCGAGCAGCCCTCAAAGGCATCATTAATTCGTCTCCCACTTTGCCCAAACAAACGAGACTCCCTGAGAGGACAGAAAAACCCCCCTAGTGGCAGCTCCGGCGGCTGGGTGTAGCAGCAGCAGCAGCAGCAGCAGCGGTGAGGAAGAAGAAGAGGCTGTGCTTGGATTAGGGGGTTGGGCTGCCTGCTGGAAGGAAAACCTGCCGCCAGACATCCACTTCTGTCTCCGGCGGTGCAGCGTTGCTTTCCCGCATCAGCAGCAGCAGCAGCAGCAGCAGCAGCAGCAGCGACACCGCAGCGCAGCCTCCAGCCTCACCTGCTCCTCATCATCTGCGCTCCCTCCGCCTCTGACACCAGACACAAGCACTGCCGCAGCACGGAGGGAACGGACGGACAAGGACGAGCAGCTGTAAGTTACTGCTTTTTTTTTTTTTTTTTGGGAGGGGGGGTGTTTTACATTTTTGTATTGTTGTAATGGAGACAGGTAGGGGTGATGTTACCCGCACAGGTTTGTCTTATTCTTCTGAACTGAGCTTTATTTTGAGTGTTTTGCTCTGCTGATCATCCATAATCCCATGCTTTGAATTTAATTGCCATGCCCCTTAAGTGAACAGTCATTTTTCTCATATTCATATGTACTTTAAAGCTGCAATCAAGTTAAAACATCTCATCGATACTCAATCTAAAATCATCTCCATCACATAATCTGCCAGCTTTCATTGACCTGAACTGCTGTGAGGTAAAAATCCTCTTTTTCTCATCCAGGAGCAGAAGTCTTCAGGGAAATAAGGGAATATAACACGCGGGCGGTGAAAGATGGTGAAACTAGGGAGTAATCTTCAAGACAAAGGGGCCAAACCTGTGAGTGTGGAGGACGGCTTCCAGAACGTGCCCCTCATCACTCCACTGGATGTTGGCAGCCTCCAGAGCCAAGCACCTGACAAGGTGAGAGACGAGCGCAGCCCAGACGACTGTGTGTTTGTGTGAGAGTTTCACCGCTTGTTTGTGCATCCTTAATCTCCTTCTGCCTCTATTAACTCAGTGCAGTTGACCTACGTTGTCCTCAAACCCTCTTATGCTGAATAACACACACACGCACACACACACACACACACACACACACACACACAGACACGCTTGCCCTTTCATTCATTCACACGTTCATTCATCTCAGCTGTCTCCCAGCCATGTCCTTTGTTTTCCAGCTGAGATTAGGAGACAGATTTGGTGCCAGACAGACTGTCATTTATCATCTCGACATCCCATAGTAACTGCACCGCCGGTCGTTAATCCAGTTACCATGGTGGCAGAGCAACGTGGCGAGCCGATTGGTGTTTGCCACAGGGTTCGGGGACAGAGAGCTGCACTGATTGCAAGTGATGGAAATGAATGTAATTAGTCGACAGGCGAGCTCATGGCACGTATGAGAGCTTTGTAATGCATGGATTGTGTGGCACAGTGTGATGATGTCATTTTGAGCTGCTGATCAGTGACTTACTGTAGGACCACAATCGTTGCACCAGTCAGTTATCTCTCACCTTATTTGATATCATAAGAATGACATCATTATTCGAACCAGTTTTAAACAGCAGCACTGTTTAAAAGCTGGTGAGACTTCCTCGGTTGACAGTCGGCATTATCTGTAGTTTCATATGAAAAACCCTTCACGTCAGCATGTGTGCAGTGTTTACCTGAGATCTGACATTTGATATCTGGAACATGAAATAGAGACTTCCTTCCTGGAAAGCTTTAAACTCTCTGGAAAACATAACATCATCGATGGGTACACGTCATCCTACACATGAAGGCATAAACAAAACCATCACAATAGTCAATTAATTGATAATTGCATCACCAGAAAAGTACACCAAGCATTTTTTTTTGATTAATTAATAATTTAGACCATTTTTCAAGCAAAAATGCCAAACATTCCCTGATTCTAGTTACTTACATACATCTAGTTACATACTATCATGCTTTTTTTTTTTTTTTTTTAACTTTCCTTCATTGTTTTAAATATTATATTTTGTGCATGTAAACAGTCAGTTTACAGTTAAAGGTTAAAAGTTTGCACCAACAGAAGCTACTCTTTCCCACATGAAACACTGCTCCTGAAATGCCTCATCAGCAGTCCTGCCTTTAATTCCCTGACTTTGTGGCATCACATTACGCCACTATGTTAGACATTTGCATAATTTATGCCTAGTGGCTAACTTGGCACACAAGAATTTATTTAGCACAGCTCGTCCGTTGTTATTACAGTGCTGGCTCAGGCGTGTGTGAGCTGACCAATCAGAGCAGACTGGGTATTCAGGAGAGCCTTAAAGAGACAGGAGCTCAAACTGAGCATTTCAGACAGAGGGGGAATACAGAGCTGCAGCACTGGACAGAATGAGAAAAACTGATGTGATTATTGAGAATTAAAGTGTGTAAACCTATTCTAGTAGTAACCCAAAATAAAATTATGAACCTAAAAATGTGTATAATATATCTCCTTTAAGTATTATAAGATTTATTTGTAAATTTAAAGGAATAGTTAAAAATCTTAGCAAAGCTCACGTACCTTCTTGGTGAGAGTTGGATGAGAGGATAGATATCATTCTCAAGTCTGTACAGTAAATACAAGGGCCATGATGGGCAATGTATGGCCCGTTGGTCAGCGTCTGTGGCTCTAGTTGTTGCGGTATGTCGCTCACCGTGGCTCTAGTCGGCCCTTGTTGGTGGCTTTACAGCCGACTGAGCAGGTACAATCAGCGGCGAGTCCATCAGTGGGAGAAGTTAAGCTAAGTGAGTCAGTGCATGAGAAGAGAAACGGAAAATGAAATGTACAGCCCCATGAGTCTGTTGCTGTAGTATCCATGATTTCACCCATTTGAAGTTGGTATATGGGCAGCTTTATCACAACAATGGTTTGTGTGTCCACAGTCGTGAATACAGAATGCTGCCTCCTTGTGGTATGGAGAGTTTCTTATCTCTCATGCCGGTGCTGAATGTACGAGCTACAGTAGTTACAGTAGTTGGCTTTGTGATGTGTGATGTGAACTTGAGACGATGCAACAGTTGGCTTCGTATAGTGCTATAGGAAGGTGCATTATAATGCATGATAGGCGCTGTATGTTCATGATGCGGTATAAAGCATTATAGACATCGGTAATAAATAACACAATAAATACAGAGGCAAACTAAAACATCATATCAATTAATGCATTTATGCCACATTTTATAAATTGATTACTGTCTACATTTATTTTCACTATACTTTTTGAAGCTTTTAATGTCTCTTTTTCTATTTCATATTATACCTGTTAACTGGAGGGACTTGTCATTCACTGCACTCACTCACACATGTCAGCACACACAGGAAGAATGCACTTTAAATCACAATGGAGCTTACGTGCATCCTGAACGAGCGTGAACATGTGAGTGACAAGTCGTTTCCTGTCACCGGTCACCAGTTCTGAACATGACATTCATAGAGCTGTCAGTCATTTTACACTGATTAAATTAGTCCCAGTAGACTCGAGAACATTGCTACATACTGGTTGTGGTCAAAGCTAACGCACATACTGTACGTCGTCACTGCACTGCGTGATTGCTTAGTTGTATTGCTCACCTGAACAGGTAGAGAGACAGGGAGGATCGCCTTGGTGGAGTGTGAGCTCCTCAGATATCCTGGCGTGTTTTTTGTTGTTGGCATTTGAAAGGAAAGGAGGTCAGAGAAAAAGGCTGGCTGTTTGGTCGACTATCAGTGAATTTCTACATGCCCCGGGAGATGCAGGCACAAAGATTGCTGTTGCTTGTTGCTCTCGGATACTCTCGCTGACAGCTGATGCAGATTTTCTTTTTTTCTTAGTATGCTGCTCACTTGTAAACAGCTCTGAGAGATTCTCAGCCCAGCTGCTGCATAACCGCTGGTCGAAGTTGTCCCCACCCTTACGGGCATTAAGCAAAAATGTCTTTCTTGTATATCATAATGTGATGGGTCCATTTGTTTTTACATGGGACAGTGTGGTTTTAGTTTTAAAGGTCTATTTGCTGCTAAATCTGTGAGTGTGTCTCCAGCTGTAAGTGCGAGAATCCGTCTTCCTGGCAAGTGATGCATGAACACAAGAGAGGCCGAGAGGAATAATAATGAAAACTGTAATTAGACGTCAGCATTTGGGAAGTGTTGATGATGGCTATTACGGTTCTTTTAATGGAAATCTGAACACTGTATTTAACAGACTTTTTTTACACTGTATGATCACGCTCTTCTGTCCTTGTAAAATACCACGCAGCAGTATTTCTTATGGCCTCATCGTGCCAGTTTTCTCTACTGTAATCCCGCTTTAATGTATAATCTTCAAAAACTGACTTTTTATGATATGGTGAGCAGTGGTGGAATGTAACTAAGTACGTTTACTCAATTACTGAACTTAGGTACAATTTTTAGGTAGTTGTACTTTACTTGAGTATTTCCATTTTCTACTTCATCCCTCAAAAGTGGTTATCAAATACTTGTGACAGAGACTTGAGGCGGGATGTTTTACCATTTAATAATTAAATGTATTGTCTGAAATTACATTAGTGCACTGAAACTGTAACTGTTTTTGGTCTCTAACTCCTCTGAGAATTTTGGCTAATTAGCTGCTAGACGCTCCCCATTGTTCACCAGTTAGACACTTAATGTGTCTGTCTTCTGTTTGGTGGTGAGCAGGTAGTGTGGTATAGTGGGCTTTTTAGCTGAAAACATCTGCAGGTCAAAACTACCTTGTAAGAGCGGTGGGAGTGAAACAGAAAAGCAAACAATGAGCTAAACCTGTCTACAGAGCTCCGTAAAACCGAGGGCAGCTGCAGAAACAGGTGATAAATGATTTTACGTTGTAATTTGAAAAATAGTTTTAACCAAGTATTGATTAAAACCACTTCAAGGACAGTGACTGTGTTGTAGGAAGCCATACCTTTGTGTGGCTTGATCTCTAAACCTAAAAATATGGTACACCAATAATACCTCTGTGAGGAAAATCTCTATAATCTCACTGAATTCAAGGTTGTTGTTGTTTTTGCTAGCCACCACACCCAGAAGGAGTCCACTGTTAATCAGCTTTCATCCACCTCTCAGAGTCTGATCTGAGACCAGTTTTGCTCTTTCAGTCCTTTAAAGCTGAAGCAGGGGTTTATCGGGTCATGTGACCTGACTCGTACCCCAGATCAGCCGTGCTGAGTTCTGAGCAGCTTTACGAACTCGACCCCAGCTGTTTTCACCCTGATCCTGCCTGATGACTGTGTGACCTCCCCGACTGCAGGGTTACCCGGCGACACAGAAGTACACACACACAGACACACACGTAACAATACTGCTGTGGCCCACAGAGGCTGAGGCATTAGAGAGGTATTAGATTTGATTCCATCTGGGCAGCGACGCGACACAGCCACCGCTGGGTCACCAATATCTTGATTGGATCGCTGGTAGGTTGAAAAAAAAACAACAACCGAACAACAAGCAGAGGAGAGTGGAGAGACATAGAGGTAGACTGACTCCAAACAGAAAGACGGACAGATCTTTTCTTTCTTTTGTCGTGTCTCCGAGATCAAAGCTCAGGTACAAAGCCGTGCTTCAAAGGCTGCGACGTTTCCTGTCCAACACGTCTCCTCACACACCCTCATCCTTTTTCTGGTTCCTCTCCTCGGTTCCTGTGGAGGAGCTCTTAAGTCTCATTCAATCTTTACGCCTGTGTGTTCTTATCCTCATAAATTAGGGAGGAATTCCTCGGAGCAGGAATCCTCAGTCAGCGCGTTAAATCAGTAATGGATCGATGAATGATTTCTTGTGTGCAGTGAGACCTCATAACCAGACGAGCCATCACAATCCAAGTTTAATTTTACAAATGATCACACATTATACATAATGTTTTCTGTTCTATATGTCTGGATGCGCACGGAGACGGTGAGAGTAGCTGTGACTTCTCAGGGAAAATAAATGTATTGTAGTTATGACTCAGTATTATGTTGTTTATGGAAAGGAAAAGCTGCACACTGATAGAGCCTGTTAGCTCCCAAGATGTCATTTGCCAAAGGTGTTTGTGATGTTCCCCACATTCAGGAGGTGCCCTGTCCTAAAACAAGATCTTTGAAGGTTACAGCACACGTGTAATGCACTGCAGACTGATCCATGTTCTGTTTCAGTAATGTTTATGTACTGAGGTGAGTCACACAGATCCCTATACGCAGCTTTTTATAGTGTAGACTGTTCTAGTCTAGGACTTTCTAAATGAAAATAGACCTTAGGTTTATCTTACTGCTTTTATGAAATGATGAACAAGTTGTATGGAAATCGTATTGTGACGACAGTGAAGATTCACAGCTCTATGTCAGATGCAGATAGACACAAACCTCTTACCGTATCACAAGCAGACACAACTGAAATGCTTCTAATAGAAACCAAAAAGTCAACAATTTAATTTAACTTAAGTAAAATGCAGCTTGTTCCCTCCAATAATATAATTAAGTTTTGATTGAATGGCTCTAGTCCTTTGGCTCAGGGTTGTTATTTTACTAAATTCCTATTTAAATGGGATGCTGAAAAATGATCTGTAGATGTGATAAAAATGCAAATGTAATATCACCTGCTGTTTCCACTCATGTATAAAGTCTCCAGCTACACTGAGCACACATCTTGTAAACATGTTTGCAATTGTAAATTTGTAGGATACATAAATAGAAGGAAATTCACAGCATCAGTGGGAATTAATAACGTCTTTACTTTATATTTCTACTCTCCATGCTCCTCTGTATACAGTACACTGTGTAATCCAACAGTACTGCAGAGCTGCCTGTCGGCTGGTTTTCAGTCCTTCTCCTCAGTACTCTGAGCCCTGCTGGTTTTTATTCTGGCTGTGTACATGGATATCGATCTACACCTCAGATGTCAGGAGAATGCAAATAAATGCTCGTACTTACCTGGATGAAGAGAGAACCAACAGTGGGCTTGAGCCCAGTGATTATGTTTATTTTTAATGGTATAAAGCTTTTATTTATATTTTTAAGCTCCTGTCATCTGTTTTTTTTAAATATATATTTATATCTCAGCTCATCATTTTGGTTTAATAGTCATTTTCAGAGGCAGCAAGCAGCTGCTTTTAGAATAAAAGGCTCTAACAGACACAGTTGGGGACTAGTTGGTGAACACAGTGGAGCATTTAGCAGCTTAAGAGCCAGATATGCTGAGTTGGTGAGGCCAAAAGAAGAGCCAAAAGAAATATTGTGAACATCAGGTTCGTCAGGTGGGCGAAAGCACAACTCCAAATGATTGCTATAGTTATTAATTGATGTATAAATAGGCATAGGGGTGGATGGTTGCTTACATTACATAGTGTTGCTTTAATTGTCCACCTTAAGGGTACATTTAGACCAAAACAGGCAGCGTGTCACTCCATGATCCTTGTGTGTGACGTGTTGGGAACCTCCGCTGATCAGTTTGCCGAAAAGACAAAGCTGCTATGTTGTCATGTTACTTGCGTGCTGGTTCTACTATTGATTATTTGTCCTCATCAACAGATTAAAAATAATAGTAAACAACCAGGATGCGATCTACAGCGATTGTCAGCATCCACAGATTTAAAATAAAGGTGTCAAACTGAGTGAATACACACGCTGTGAGTCTGATCACCAGCTTATGTGATTGGACACCGCAACGTGACGTCGGGCTGTGTTTCTCTAAAAGTTGAGTCCATTTCATCTTTTTCACAGCAGCCGGCTACTTTTTTCTTTGGAAACCCCCTGCGGCTAGCCTCGCCGCAGCCAAAATGGACTACTTTCAATTTAATTTCATCTGAAGACCTGTGTTTTCGCCGCACCACCTGATTTGATCTGAGTGTAGCCTAGTGCACGCACACTGGCTTGCCTCTCCTTTCTGTTTCAGTCTCCAAACAACGTTATCTGCTTCCTTCGTCAGCAGTAAGTTTTTTTAGTTTGTTCAGGATTTTTTCACCTGCGATTCTGTTGTGTTTGCTTTACAATCTCTCTGAATCAGAATAAAATTGAATCGCGAGGTGCCCTGAGATTCCCACCCCTAGTGTTATTGGATAATTACATCCATAAAAGTCTGCATTTTATATTTCTAACCAGATCCGTGTAAGGATTCTGATTTCCAAATAGTGCCTATCTTTTTTTAGAATCAATTTTCATGTCTGTTTAGTCTCTGCAGGGGTGTCTGATTTAAATCAACCAAATATCCAAGCACTCAAAGATCGGTTGACTTAACAGCACTCACCTTTGATCATATCATCGCTTCATCCTGTTAGACCTCATGTTGTACCAATCGAGCTGCCACAGAGATGGATTCCCCCTGCGTGGAATTCATTCACTGTTATATTCACAAGGAAAAACTAGAATCAGACGTGTCAAAAAAATGTCTGCAGCTGCCTTCAACACTGAAACTTCACCAAAGACCAACTCTCTCGCAGCTCAGTCTTTGGGGATTCAAAAATGAAACAGCAATCAAAGTGATAACAGGGCTGAGGAATAACATAGTGGGGAAGAGGGGGGGAGAAGAAAAGTTTTGACAGCTCTTCCGCAGGGAATATCAAGTAAAACCTACAGGGATTGGAGACAGAGGGAGAGATAGTAGCAAACTAAAATGGCCTTTTCTGAAATGTACTTTTCTGCATCATTCAAACTGTTGTTCATTCCCTCAAATATAAAACTGAAAAAGCTCTAAAGTGCTTTTTAAGAAACAAAACATAAATCGAGTCCGTTTGACTTAAAAATCCAGCCATCTAGCGTCACGTTGCTCAAAGCTGTTATCTCAGCACAAAGGAGTAAATTGTGGATCTCTATTACAGATCTAAAAGTGACTCTGTCAGTCATGGAGATATCAATAGGTCACAGTGAATCAAGACGTTTCAATAAAATACACATGGCTAATTGAATATCCGTGAATAGATTCTCACAGGAAATTGAGGCTGATGTTTTTTTGTGTGCGCTGGAATCATTTAACTTTCTGTTACTGATGTAGAAGTCCCTGTTAGTCTTAGTGACATTAAAAGGTCACAGTGAGAGAGGAAATTTAAATTAATCAAGTCAACAGTCATGATATGAGGCTGTTAAAAGAAAAGCAAATTGCAAGATGGATAAAAGTTGAAATCAAAAAGAAATGTCAAAGTTATTACGATTCACGGTAACACATTATAATACAGCCTGCCATGTCATCTTGTTGTATTATCAGGTAGCAGTATAAATAAAACTACTTCGTGTTGGTACTTAAATGTAAGTATAGTAAAAGAAAACAAGACTACGAGGTAGTAGTAATAGTAAAGTAGTAAGAAGTCGTAGTAAAACTGGGCATTTTAGAGAAAATGAAAAATAAACAAAACTGATATTCTGTGAAAGAAATTATGGTTGAACATATTTCAATATACAGAACAAAGACACAGTAAGTTTACAAAAGGGGCTTTGGGAAAATGTCTTGAAATTCGTCAACATGGTCCCTCACCAACGCTGGAGTTTTGGGGTAAGAAGCATTAAGAAAAAGTGGTACACATCTTGGAATAATGAGGGACTTACAAGGGATTTCTGAGGTTAAACGCCATCCTGCTGCATAGATGATTTAGCCTACCATATTATGTTCTCTGGGTTGACTACAGTGTACGTGCTGTTCCTCATAGTAATGGATCAAGTACAATAAAAACAAATGCTTCTGTCCTTTGCTCATGGCAGTTCTTAGGTAAGCTTGCCTTAATCAGATGTTCATTTGGAAAAAAGCTGCTGGTTGTTATAGAGGACATTGAAGTACCAGTACAAACTGTAAGTATGACATCCAGTGTTTTCACGGGATTTAATGGGACTATGGTGGGTGGGCCTCTGACCATCTAGGGTTTCTTTGGTTAAGCAACGCTGCAAAACATTAGAGATCTTTAATGCAATTATGAAAAGTCGAAAATATCTTCAGATGATCATGAAACTATGGACAAATAAGACTTTGGTGACCTGCCATAGTTGAGGTAATTAATAGGAGACACTGACATCACACTATAAACTGCTGGCTTTGCTGCCTATGGCGGACATAAATGTACAAATTTTCAAAACAATCCTTCCAATAGCTGCCAAACAGACAATTAGTTTTATTAGTGAGTAAATGGATGATTGATTGAGTAATCATCTGTGAAGTCTATAAAATGTAGACAAAAGTATGAAAAATGGCCATCCCAATTTCACAGAGCCAAAAGTGTGTTAAAGTTTGCAAAATGGCGAGGACCCAAATGCAGACACAGAGGCAGGCAGGAACAAGTAACAAAAAGCTTTAATGGAGCTGATATCCAAAGGCCAGAAGGCAGGTCATGGAAAAAACGAAAGAGAAATACAAAACTGAAGACAAATAGGAAGTTATGGAGAACGATGCTGAAACAGAGGGACACAGGAGACACAGACAAACCAACGAAGAGTAAAGGAAAAACACAGATTTAAATACAAATGAAACACAGGTGTACACAGAAAAAGGTCAGGAAAACAAACAAAGACAGGAAGTGGAGAGTAAAACATGACACAAAGATATAATCTACAAAATCGAATCATTAAATGACGCCAATATTTTCAACCTGCTGGTGATGTGAGAGGACAAATCAGGGGATCACAGCAGTCACTGAGATTTTGGTTCTTGGAGGATCTTCTGGGGGTCATGAATGCTTGCACAAGATTAATAGTCATGCACCCAATAGTTGTTCAAATATGTCACTTAAACCCAAAATATCAACCTCTTGGTGACGGAAAAGTCAGATTCATCCTCATGTCAATCCAAAGCTGTTAAGCTGTCAGTCTGGACCAATGTCGTGGGCTGAACTACCTGATGTTGCTATCTCTAAAATCACGCCGCGTAGAAAACAAACTAATAGATTGTCATGAGAAATCACAAATGAAAAATGAAGTGCGACCTCTGTGGAATAATAAAGCCAGTTGTAATTATATTTTCATTGATCCTGTCACGACTGTTGATGGCTGCATCATTTATATGATGTTTTTCACATCAGGCTTTGTTAAACAAGATTTAATTGTCCACATATTAATGGTTTCTCAGAAAGTATTTGGACCTGTCTAATCAGAGAAGGTGGCACTTTGTCCATTAGATTTCTATGAGCTGCTGATCGCTAAGGGGCTGTGTAAATGAGGCAACGTTGATTGATCGCCACTTCATTGGGTAATATGGAATAAAGGAGCGAGCGGTACAAGGGGGAGGAGAGTAATGAAGCAACATAAAGTGCTGCTGTGTTTGAACCTAGAGGCCCCTCGGCAGCACGTTGTTGTGAAATGAGACAGAGAATAAGAAAGTTGAGGCAAAATGAAGACATTAGTTACGACTATGACAAGCCTGACGCCGGGTGTTGCCGCACTGAACACCATGAGGCTTTCGGAGCCTCAGGGGTCCAATCAAATGCACTGTAGTCGGTACACCTACTGCGGCCTTCAACACTTAGATAAGAGCTCTCTACAGCCAACTGACAGCGTTGTTATTCAGATAGTGGAGCCCATTTGTGTGCACAGCAGTTCCTGGCTTTGTCTCAAAGCGACGGAGAGCCGCTCAGAGGCAGAGCAATTAGCCACAAGGACACTGAGACATTGTTCTCTTTCTCTCCATCCAACCTCTCCTCCGCCTTGTCATTTGTACACCTTTCTCTGTATCTGCCCCGTCCGCTGGTGTGCATTAATATACAGTGAATGCACAAAACAGCAGGGACACTTTCTTCTTTAAGCAAGTGCGGTGATGAGGTGAAACCTGGTGACGGCAGCTATTTTGTTCGGTTAAGTCAGGGCCAAAGACAAGGAGATGATGCTAAAGCTGAGAAGACGAGTTAATAAAGGTTGTAGGATTGAAGATCCTACAACTGTTTGATTGTTTTATCAGACATTTCTCACGGTACACTTATACAGACACACATATTGGCAATAAAAGAGGTGAACGGAGAGGATTTTTCATTTTTCTTCTGTTGGTGTTTTTAGTGCGATTATGGATCTTTCAGATGAATTTAATGAGAGCCTATGGTTTACATGTTCCACATTTTATTTAAGTGTGTCATGCAGTAAGGGACTCAAACTTGTCTCGGTCTTGACTGGGTCTTGTCCTGCCTCTGTCTCAACCCCTCAAAGTCTTGGTCTTGTCTCTGTCTTGTCCTGCCTTGGTCTTTTGTTTTGACTTGGTGTCAACCCCTTAAAATCTTGGTCTTGACCTGGTCTCGGTACTCTCTGGTCTTGGCCATGGCTTGGTCTCGGTTTAGGTGGTCTTGACTACAGCTGGTCTTCAGGCAATAGCCTGGAGGAGTACACAGTTATCATTTTTTTGTTACTGACATCCAGAATGATTGATTGAAGCCTTTCTCTGACGTGACTCCCTTATCGGCAGCACGACATAATTTGTCTATGCCTTCCAACAAAATGATGAATCGCTGTTGGAAAATTAGATCCATTTTATGATCTGGCAACACTATGGTTAAGATTTGGGCAGTTTAGGCACATAATGACAAAGAAAAGATCGTGGTTTGGGATAGAATTACTACTGAGTAAGGGTTAGTGGACAGTCTTGGTCTTGGTTAAAAGAAACCAACACTGACATTTGGTAGGAGACAGCGATCTCTCACCTTAGTCCAACGTTCTGTTGACCCATCAGTTCACCCCGACTTGGTCCTTTGCTACTGACCGACAGCGGTCAGAACACGCACAGCTGCTCGAAGTCTTTGTTAGAGTTTAGGAGTTTCGCTCTGTCTCTTTTCCCCGTGTCCCTCCTTGCCCTCTAAACCTGTTTGCTTGAGGAGTGTTAGACTGACAGTACTGGGGCAGAGCCGAACTGCCCTGCCTCTGTTTTTCCATCTAGCTGCCGGCACAAAGCACAGTGTTTTCCCCTCGGATTGGGGCTCTTGGATTCTGGGCAGCAGACCTTATTAAAGTACAGTAGAGCCCTAACAGATATCCGGTACTGGTGTTTGCTGCAGGATGGTTTGTAGCTATGTTGGTTGTAATTTATCTTTGTTTGATCTTATACCAAAATAAAGGGGGAGTCCATGAATTCACTGCTCTTACAATAAACTCCACTGATACTGTTTATTTACAGTTCTGGTATTATATGAGTGCCTTTTGTTTTTTTTGTTTGTTTACAGATTCCACATCCAATAAAAACCTACATTTTCATTTATCCCGCTATACTTACTTATACCTTTGTGTATTGAGCACTCATTTCAACCTCTTTGTTTTGAAATTGCTTTTTTTTATGACATGTCTGCTTTATCAGAATGTAATACTGTTGAAAGATGCCTGACCTCCTGATGTGCTCTCCGTGTCCCATATGGCTCAGGAGCTCTTTGGCTCTTCATATTGAATTTTCAGACAAAGCTGTAAACACATTTTGAGTTCATATTTAAAGGTCCAGCATGAAGGATTTAGGGGGATCTTTTGGCAGAAGTGGATAATATTAGTAATTATGTTTTCATTAGTGCACCATGTTGCACTGCCATCCCACTACGGTAGCCCAAAACGGACAAATCAAACACCGGCTCTAGAGAGGGCCTTTCGTGTTTATTGTGTTTTTAGCGGCCACTGAAGGGGAGGATGAGATGAGGGAGGGTCAGTTGGTCACAATCGAGGTGCCACTTAAAGGTACATACATGACTTCAAAACAATGCACAGTGTAATGTCTATAAATATAAACCACACTGAATAAGTCTATACAGTCAAATACTTCAAAAGACATGCAGAGAGCTCCTAAACTTTGCATTTTAAATCATTTACCTGGAATTCATCAAGTTACAACATAGTAAAGGGTCTCATTTTGAATGGGCATACATTTGAGGGCAGCCATCTTCTCACAGGTGTTTTGTCATTTACATGCTTCTACATCTTGTTTTCTAGATCCTTAACATTACTGTCTGTTGTTGTGAGGTGTATTAAGAGTAAACGGTGGCATTTTAAAAAAAAAGCCATCCATCTACCCTTCATCGCCGTCAGATCCCCTGAGGATTTGCCTGATTTAACAGGTTTCTCTCTCCTCCAGGTGGTGGTGAAAACTCGCACAGAGTACCAGACAGAGAAGAAGAGGCTGAAGGTTCCCAAGGTGGAGGAGTTCACCATCAGCTTTACTGACGGGGTGTCTGAGAGACTTAAGGTAAGAATTTGTCCAGCACTCTCTCCAGCACTAGTACTGGATTGGTACTTGCTATCGGCTGATAACCTGACCTCTGTTGGATCATTGTTTTCCTCAAGAATGACTCATTCTGTACTTGATCTGTAGTTTGAAAGTACGACAGCTTTCCAGGCAGAACATTTCCTGTGCGTGGGCTGAGGTTATACTTGGCTCCAATTAGAAGCAGGATATTTATTCATCTAACATTTCCACTCGGCTTACCAAAATTAAATCAGTTTGACCAGGTTGAACTGCCAGTCTGGTTTAGAAATGCACCTACAAGGTTTGCTATGTAATTACTCAGAGGTGCAAGCAGAGATGTAGACAAACAAATGGAAGAATTAGTCATAGTATGATCATCTCAAACAGACATGAACTTCAAGCTCTGTCTGGTTTTCTTTTCCACATCCAACACACATGCATGCAAGTAGATAACAGTCTTTGACGGGAGGTTCAGTTAGCTTTGCACAGAAATGGCCGGTAGAAATGTCCTTCAGTACTTTTTACGTTTATACTCAGAGTACATTTCAATCAATATGTCTTTGTACACACAAGTATCTTTACTTCTACTTGAGTAAAGAGTGTGTGTACTTGCCACCTCTGTCTAAAGGCAGGGACACTAATTTGACACATTACGACTGATTGGACCAAGCTGTCCCGGATCCTTACCAGTCTTGGTCTGCTTACTCAAGTGTGAATGCAGGACTAGGACTTGGAGTATTTTTTATAGTACTGAATTCTCCATCCACCACTAATCCTCCCTGGCAAACAGTAGGACTTCAGCTGAGTGTGTGAATCACCGAGTTACCTTTCCAAAAACATCGACATCATCCAGGTGCTGCGTGTTAGAGGAGACCAAACACAAGTCACATCATGGCAGCAAAGAAAAACCTCTGTCCATGGCAACCAAGAGAGCGAGAGAGAGAGAGTGCTAAAGCAGAGGTGTGTTTGTGTGTGTAAATGAGAAGTGAAGCACTGGCTGGAAAGATCCTTCAAAGCGAAGGAGAACAGAATAAGATATCAGACACCAAAAGCGGCTGTGAAATCTGTCTGGATGGCACACTGTGTTTACACGCACACATATTCACACACCGCTACACTGAAGCTGTGCCAGAGCATGTCATAAAGGTTAAGTGGAAAGCTGCATCACTCGGGCCTCAAAAGCAATGTGACGAGCTCGGTGTCTTTGAAATGCAGACATAGTGTACAAACATTTTAGGAATCTAAGGAATATGGGGGAAAAAAACCTGAGTAGGATGTCCGTCAGCCTTATTTGAGCTAAGTCTGAAATCACAAGGACCCCACTCCTTTTCCTGCCTCTTCTGCCACGGTGTGTGATTTAATTTTGTCTTAAATCACAATACAAAATCATGATACGTGTGATAACCAGATGACAATGTGTGTTTTTGACTACGGGTACCCACAAAGTCCTAATCTAACTACAGTACTGTTTGTATAATTGTACAGTAAAATCTCTAAATTCTTTCCTCTAATGGTGAATATTATCATATCGCCTGTACAGAGTTAGCACTTATGAGAAATCTGCATTTGAATGCTAAGCGAACAGAGAAGTTAAGTGTTTACATTTTATTGATTTTGAATAGGCTTAATAGGAAATGCTACATTTTTGGTTACGAGCATAACACAGCCAAACCTCTGACTTGAGGCTAGGTCTGGAATGACGGTGTAACTCCTTACTGCTGTAGGTGTGTGTTTTGTGCTAATTAGGTTAGCTTGGCTCAGGGGCTGTGTGCTTTGTGCTAAGGTTAGCTGCTGAAGGACAGTCCGTCTCTGCTGCTTCTGCTCACTTGTTCTTTGGTTCAGAGGGCTGTGTGCTTTGTGCTACTGAGTTTGCAAGCTGCTGAACAACAGGCTCGGCGGCTGTGTACTGTGAGCGCAGCATATCGTTGTCATCGCTAACTGTATCCAGCTACCTCATGTCTCAATCACATGTAAGGAAACACGTAATATTATCATAATGAATGTGAACAATGAGCATGGCTATTGTTAGTAATCACTGCTGTTAAGCTAGCATGTTAGTGGAAGGAAGTTTTGGCTGCACTTTCTCTCTTGTGCGACTAGCTCGCTAATAGCAATACTTTAATTGCTTTAGCAATACATCCGCCGGTCCTGTGAAAGACTCAGTGAGTGCACAGTGCAAAGAGCAGTGTGTGTGCAGGTTGGCAGGTATGTAGTTAGATAGACAGGTAGCCTGTCCAGTCTTCTCATATATTGGGCAAAAGAGGCGAGTGGTTGAGTTGCATTGTGGGAAATGTAGGTGCCATGTTTTTGACGAAGAGGAAGATTTCATGCAGCAAAGACCATATCTATGAGTAACAGTGTTATACAGTAGGATTGCGATGTTAAATCAGTGAGGAAACACTTGACATGTGTTCTGGAGACTTGCAGGAGGGAAAACATATCAGGACACAGCCTAAAAAAACGTACACATTACTATGCAGCAATGCTGAGCTAACTGGCTGGAGATTGCTGCTCATCAGAGTTGGCCCAAAATGTTGCCGCAGTTGACTTTCCTGTCATCTCCGGCTCGCCACACCATGTCAGCTTTTGTTAGAAAGAAATGCATTTCAGTCTGTGCGATTTTGTGCGATGTCGGTTGGTTTTGGGTGCTTGACTGAACCGCTTGCTTTGCTTGACTGACAGAGCTGATTCTGCAGGCACACACACACACATGCACACACACGCAGAGTGCTGTGCAGTACAGAGCAAACATTTCTGGATGAAAAGCTTGCATATCTCTTCTCTCTTCAAAGCTTTGCAGATTGTGTTGATGGATGAAGAGCTCAGAGTGTAAAATGCTCTCTAATCTGCCCTCCCTTACCGCCTTGCTCCTGCTTACCAGCTCTCCATCCTTTTCTCCACCTCTCTCTCCTTCCCTTCCTTCCTCTCCTGCATGATTTTGCTTACTGCATTGCTTTTTTCCTTTTTGATTCGAGCTGTTTTATTTTGAAACGCTGCGCAGCTTGTTTTGTAAAAGACAGGAATTTAGTTGCAGCTTTTTAATCCGACACACATGTCCTTGACGGGTGTTACTGTGAACACAGAATGATCCTTCTGCAAGGAGAAAGCAGAAAGAAAGGGAGCAAATGGGGAAAAGGAAAAATGGGTGATTTTCTTTGGAGACATGTTAATATCCACAATGCATTAGGGATACAGAATATGAACATCGTATGTCTGCATGTGGGAACAATCATTTTGTTAAACTGACTTCAGGAGAGACTTGATGTTGATTCACTTACATGGAAATACTGAAAATCTGTGCACATATCGCTATCGGCCACGGCAAAATGAGTTGGAAAATATCTGCGTTTTGCATATCCACAAAAAATCCAATATCACATCCTAAAAATAAAGCATACAGAATATGAAATACAGTTATAATGTGGTGTAAGTAGGGCATATACGATGATGGCTTCTCATGAGAGCTCCCACCTTCCTGTCATCTCTCCCTGCCTCTCTCATCCCTTCTTTCATCCCTCTCTATTTCCCAAAGATTCCTCCCTTCAGACCAGGTTAATGTGTCATCGCTTCCCGTGTCCCGGTCCCCTCCCTCCTCCTCCCCTCCCCTCTCTCTCTCTCTGTCTTTATGATTACTCCCAGCAGACCTGAGCAGCAGTCGTTGTTTTGTTCCATGAACAAGCCGAGGAGCGCACGTTTCCCCCCTCATTAACCCGCCAAAGTAAAGTCAGAATGAAAGCTCCTGAATTTCACAGGTCTCGGCGAGACTGTTCACATATATAATGTTTGCAAAACCTCTCATGTAGCTGGTATTACCTTGAATTAAGGATACATTAATACATACATGTGATGTTAAATGTTTTTCTCATCCCAGCTTTATTGATTTTTTTTTTTTTTCTGTTAATGTTTTTTTATTGGTCCCTTTTTAATGTCAGGTTTACTGTTAACAATGTTGCTGTTGTATTGACTTTTAATGTTATGTTTTTACAAGGTTATTTTTTAACTGGAAAATGTCCTGCTGTCTGATTTATTGGACCCAAATCTTAAAAAAAAGTGACTTTTAATCCCCACAGAATGAAAAAATACATCTGCAAAGTCAAACTTCAGTTGTAACATATTTAGTTTGTTTTGTCCTACAATATCAACTTGTAGCAGGCAAATCATGATTTCCTTCCCTTTGAATGATCACTACCCACCTTGACTGCTTCCTTGTGACCTCTGTGTGGCTTAAAATCCAACAATGCTGTCATTTAAACACAACTAATATGCTTTTTTAGTTATGTTGTAGTGGCAATGGTAATTGCTCGCAGACCATGTTCAGAGGCAGTGTTTCTGTACTGAAGGAAGCACCACATTCATCTACTGCACCACTGTCACGGGGAGCTGGTCAGGGCGGATGGTGGGCGTAGTGAGTCTGTCTGTGGCTCGGTTTAGGCAACAAAAGCACTTTGGCTCCGGCTCGGAAAGCTTGTGTCACACTGTCACTTTTTCTTGACTAATTGTAACAGCTCTGATTCAGATATCTAAATATGAAAACAGAATATCAGCAGTAGGGTGAAATGAAAGGTATGTGCAATGTTTTAGATTTAAATTCAGCTCGTGGCCTTTGCTGCAAACAATCTGTTCTCTTCCTCTTCCATTTTTACCACCACGCTCAACTGCAGACCTCCTAATCAAAAGAAACGGCAGAAAGAGCATCTTTGAAATGAAGACGTGGAAGAGGAAGGACTAGTATGCAAAGGAAATGGATAAGTCTGGGCGCAGTAGGACCGGGATTGAGAGATGCAGGTGTGGAGATTGATGAAAAGGTGAAATTTAATTTGTGTTGTCCTGCTCGGTTTCTGGCACGCTCGCCATCCAGAAAACATGGTGTACTTGGCCGCCTCTCGCCCCACACGAGCACTCCAAACCCACGTGCACGCGTCCACTCCTGCAGGAGGGACACTCTCACACTCCCGGACAAAATGCCAACACAAACCTCATCATGCACACACACACGCTGACTACATGACAGCGCCTTGGCTGCCAAGCCGAACCCGCTTGGTGCCAGCAGAAGTTAGCATGCCTGTGCAGGTAACAACGGGAGAGGCAGCCATCGTCCAAAACAATTATCCCATTATTACCTTCACTTCCCCGTCTGATAAAAGCTTTGCTGCAATCTGCCGCCTCCACAGAAGGCCTCCTCTGTTTGTCAGGTTGGAGGTAATTACTGCTGTGAATCGAAAACCTTGCACAGCCTCCTGTTCCACGTATTGTTCTTCCTTGTTTTGTACGGATGACTAATAGTAGGCTGATTGTAGGGAGTGTTCATGGCCGTCGTCTGCTCTCTGTTAAACACCCACACTGATGCACACACACACACACACACACACACACACACACACACACACACACACACACACACACACACACACACACACACACACACACACACACACACACACACAGACATTCAAGTGAGCAATGTGGGGAACAATCGATTTACCTTCAGCACTAGTATTATGCTCTGAACTTTGTGTGCTGCTGAAGGCGGGAGAACATCAGAGGGAAGGAAAGGAGAGCGCGGATGCTTTGTTTTGCTGATGTGGGAGCAGCAGCATCCAAACTCCTCTGCTGCACTTAGGCTACAGCAGGTGTCATGAAAACAGAGATGATAATGTGTTTGTAAGTGAGCATCGACTTGGCTGTGGTCATAGGTTTTTAAAAAAAATCTATACTTTTTAAACTACTGTTTGTTTCATTCTGATTGTTTTTGTTTTTTACTGACTTTCATAGAAAGCTCAATTCCACAAAAAATAATTGGGACACTGTGGCTTTTCTCAATGTTTTGTGTTACAGGCATCAAGTTCATAATTATTGTGTATTTAAGTTTTAGCAGTCTAAATGGATTTGAATATCATTGAAGAATTGCATTCTGTTTTTGTTTACATTTCACACATTATCCCTCAGCTTTGGGAATCGGGGTTGTCCCATATTTTGGAAAAACAGAGTTGTTTCAACAGATTTTCACCTGAATTTGGTGCCCAAATGCATCCAAACAGTGTAGTTTTTCCTGTTTGAAGAAGACTCTGATGAGTTTACGCTAATCAAGCGGCTCTTATGATAAAGTCAGGTCAGAATATGGGTCCAGCAAAAGAAAGGGAAGTGTGAATGAAATATGAATAAGCTGCTGATTAACCAACAAAGTCCCTCTAGTGAAGTTACAAAAACATTAACAGTCAAATTACTGACCATTTGTGCTTCAAATGCTACTTTAAAGGTGCGATATGTAAAATTCAGACAAGTATGGAATTCATACTTAAAACCAACAGGGGGCAGCATATCACCAGAGTAACTGCTATCTGTAGCTGCCGTTAGCTAGTCAACTTTGTTAGCTGTGCATCTTGCGGTCTGGACTGGGAGCTCGGAGCACCAGGGTAGCAAAGGAGTTCTGAACCCGGACGGTCCGGGGTTAGCTGGTAAGCATGCTAACTTCAATGGATATCGCTGCAATACAATACATAAACTTTGTAATGTCAAAACTGTTATTTGTGTACATTATGTTTTTAACTGAAATTCTTCGAAGTTGCACCTTTAAGCACCCAGTTTACACATGTTTTACACAATTGATTTTAATTAGATTTTCATTTAATTAATAATGAATAATCTAATTAATAATCAAATATAAAATTCAAAATTACTTTACTTCAGAGGCTTGTTCCAGACTTTGTGAGGTTATACTTTGAGCTATATGATAACGTCAGCATGCTAAATAATAATAGCAATGCTAACATGCTGATTAATAGCAGGTTAGTTTAGTGAGTTACATTTACATTTACATTTAGGGCATTTAGCAGACGCATTTTAGCAGACTTATTAAGGATGCCTTAAGTACCTTGGTGCTATGATTTAAGTGCTAAGGATAAGAACATACAAGTGAAGTCTGAACAAGTGAGTCTTGAGTCTTTTGCGGAAGATGGCAAGTGACTCTGCTGTCCTGACATTGGTCGGGAGTTCGTTCCACCACTGAGGCGCCAGAAGAGAGAAGAGTCTATCTTCGCTGAGTGACCTTTGTTTGCTCTCAGCGGGTTCACTTGCTATCACTAACTAATTAGAGAAAAGATAGGGAAATTAGAATTAGAGATAACATGCCGACTTTGATTTGCACCTGCAACAAACACCTACTATTTTTTGGTCCCAACTGAGAAACCAACTTTTCAGGTTCTAACCCAACTTATTTTTGACAGAAATGCTCCAAAAGGTTAAAAATTAGGTGCTTGAACAAGAACAGGACCGGTTCAATAATGGTAGAAAATGGGCAAATAGTCAGAGCATCACCAAAGTCATTAAGATTCACCCCCCTGGGGACCATAAATGTCTGTAAGAAATTCCATGACAATCCATCCAGAAGTTACTGAGATATCTCTTTTCTTTTGCCATCAGACGCAAAATATAGACAAAATCGAGACCTTTTACGCCTTTTGCTCGAGGTTATCCTCATACACTCACATAACAGTGGATATGAGCTGCAATCAAAAGACCTCAGAGGATTTAGTCAGAAAATGTTCATCCAAAAAAACAAACAAATGCGTTTTCCTTACGGGAGTGTGAAAAGTATTTACACCTCTATGAACTTCTGGCGGATCCCTCAGTAATACTCTATAGAAGATGCATTTACATGACTACATTTATGGACAGTCAACCTAAGGTGTACATGCCCGTGGGCTATACTTTTTTTCACATATTGAACAAATTTGAAAGTCCTGAGCTGACTTGAATGCAGTAATCGTCTTGCAGTATTATTATCTGCAGCTCAGCAGCTGTGGTTTTGCCCAAAGGCAGCTCGAAAGTAATTGGTAACCAAGGTTTTTTTTTTTAACCTGTTCAGGGATTCAACCTGGCAACCGTACTGGGTACTTATCATCTATAGACACGTATTCCTTCCCTCCCCTGCCTTCTCTTCCTCTCATCATCTGTCCAGCTCACAGGCTTTTATTTTGCCACCCTCTTCTCCTTCTTCTCTTTCTCTCCATCGTGTCGTAACAGGCCAACAATCGGTGGCGGCACGTTCGCACTCTCTCATCAAACTCAGCTCTGGGAAGCGTTTTACAACACTTCTAACACACACTCACAGTTCCTGTTAGAGCCGTGCCAGCTCCTATTGGCCGATAGTCACAGACATCTTATTGTTCAAAAATTGGCCTCTGATAAAATGAACGAGCCAGATGTGATCCCCAGATCCTAGAGCTAGTTAAATTATCAATCAGTTCAGTTTTGGCCTCATCCTTATATGATGGTGGTATTGGCTTCGTATGGGCGAGATAATCAGTTATCAGCGTGAAACAGAGATGGAGAGGATGCTGTTAACAGGCTGAATATCGAAAAAATCAAAACCAGCGTACAGCTGGATGGTCCCGTACGTGTGTCTTCACGCTCCACTGAACCACAAACACAGTCCTGGTTAGGTCAGTCCGTCGTCCCAAAAGCCTCAGTGCCGACTCGATTCTGAGTCATTTGTCACTGCAAAGAGGTCCCCCTGTGTCAGCTGCCATACGAGACACACAGACAGACAATGAGACAGGCTGGACATACAGACAGACACGCAATCTTCAGGACCTGATACTGTCTATCAGACACAACGGAGACAGACGTCGCTGCTGTGTGAGTGATACCTGTAATGAGTCCAGATGGCTCCCGTTCTGCTCTACCCCTTTTTTCAGATCCCGTATCAGGCAGCACCTCAAAGGACAGCAGAAGTCAATCACTGTCTGTTTATCAATATCAGCAGATGTGAATACATAAACATAAATCATCTCTCGTACCCATTCAGCATATGAGGGAGACTTGAATAAAGTATGTTTGTCACAAATCTGTTTCAGCGCAAAGTTTAAAGTAAATTCTGTCATCATCTATTCACCACCATGCTGACGGAGAGTCAGGCGATGTTTCTTAGTCCACAAAACATTTCTTCACAGCACAACAGTGTCGCATCATTCGCCTAAACAACTGAGGTAGATGGGAACTTGTTTTAGAAAGCAACAAAACAACCAAAATTAAACATGAACTGGCTCTAAACAGCGCGTCTGGTGTAATCCATGTCTCTGCAAAGCCGCAAGAACCAAAATTGGTTTCAAACATTGCTATTTACTCACTTGTGCAGCCACTTCAGACAGGGTGTGTGCTACGGTTGCGACTTTGTCGAAATTTTCCCCTCGACCGTAAAACCTGTACCGTTGGTGTGGACTGGAATTTTTTTTAAACTGGAGGACGAAAATGCATTTTTAAAAATACCTGTGTATGTGTAGACAAGGTGTGAAAGTACTGCAACACTTCTTCTGCTGTGAAGCTCCAGAAATGTTTTGTTGACTACAAAACTTCACCTAACTCTCCATCAGCATGGGGGGCGAGTAGATAATGAGTGAATTTTTATTTTTTGGGTGAACTGTTCCTTTTAGGCAAAGAAAAAAAACTAAATTGTGATTAAAGAAAGTCAAAGACTGACAATCCTGTGTTTTTTTTTATATGATGATACAGTGGCGGCTGCATCCAAACTCTATTGTTGGACTCAATAAGTCAGTTGTCAGGCGTTTGCCAAGGCTATAAAGCATTTCTGAGCCTGACTGATGGCAAAACAGTCTGACAGCATTAAATCTCTTGGCGCACATATTCAAATGCAGGCTGATTTGCTTTAAAAATCCACCTCATCTCAGAGCAGGAGTGGTAACGGCCCACCAGGTCTTGTAGTGAGGGGATCTAATCAAATCACACCTTCTTTTGGTTTAAAACTGCCTGTGAACATAATTATCATCCACGTCTTTTGTTTTCACAGCCAGCCGGATATTTCGGAAACTTTTAAGCATATTTCAGGAAAATTTGGTGGAAAATTAGGCCATCACCCGAGGAAAAAGTAATTAGTGTCTGGTGCTGATCAAGCAATATTCAAAGTTTTTTTTAAAAATTGCAAGATAGGGGATTTTCTTTTAAATATTTAAATGATTTTTTGTGATTAATGCAGACTGCTGCTAATCTGAGTCGCGTGTGCTCTCTTTCCAGTTTTTCTTTTAAAAGCACCACTAAAAGCATACCTGGAGCCAATCAGGTTTTTATTAGATCACAAAAGTGCCTTTGATAGAAGACAAATAAATGAAAACCGGTCAGGTGAGGTTAAAACCATGCTTCATTATCCGTAGCCAAACCAAACTTTAACCATGGCACTGTCAGATTGGAAAATGTTTTATTTTGCAGCAACGGTTTTAATTCGGAGGACATGTTGTTACCTTTAGTTTCATCCCTGAAATGTAATCTTTTAATTAAAGCCCTGTGCAGATGTGATCAATTTAAGACTGATAAGACTCAAAGAAACTAACTCCTGCAGCTGCATCTCATGTGGCCAGTAAATATCTGTTCATTCTGCATCAATAGAAGTGGAGCCCTGAGAAAAAGCCACGCTTTGATGTCTCCAAAACGATAAAAAGTGAAGGCAGAAAGTGAGTGAGTGTCCTCAGCCAGAGTCCTTCCTCACTTTGCTGCTGTTGCTCTGACAAGCTGAGCCCTGGGAGCAATTAGGAGACAGACAGACTGCGGATGGCCAGTCTGACCCTCCACTTCTCACTCCTCTGTTGTTTCCTCTCACTTTAACATTTGTCCTCGCTATCGATCCCCCTATCTCTGTGTCACTCATGCTGTGTTCGCGGTCCAGACAGCAGCAGTGTCACTTCTTTTATTTGCTATTAGTATCATTGATCGTCTTCTCCATCTATATGTAGGAAAAAAATGCTGATAAAACGACATGTTCTGGACATCAAACGGTCACACTCCTTACTCCCCACTGAATGATATAGCTCTCCAAAATCTTCCCATCTGCTCACTCAAGTAGAAAAATCCTTCTTATCAGTCTGCTCAACTCTGGTTTCTTTGATTTTTCCTCTCAACACCTTCCTCTTGGGATTATTCTGTTGTAACAGCAGGTGCTGCCAGTAAGTCGTTTGCGGCTGAGGAGATAGATGGACATTTTACGTGGGAAAATTTCAGTATTAATATTTTTTCCACTCCTTACTGGGAGGCGATAGGACACTTAGTCTCAAGCCCTGCAGTACCCTACGGCATTTTAGCACTGTGTAGAAAAAAACTTCTCATTGTCGTCTCTGTTGGTCCTTAATCGAAACCAAACTATTTACAGAATGAATATCGGCCGATAACGATCGGCAGCCGATTAATGGAAGCTTCTTCAATCTCCATCGGGCCCTTCTCAGTTGTGTTACGGTGGCGATATTGCCACTGGAGCTGATCCCGGCCGTTCTAGATGATGCTTGTGTTTCCACGTTTTAGCAGCGTCCCAGAAGCGAGTCTGTTTTTGACAGAAGCGGACCGCAGACACGTCTGCGCAGAGCAGATCGAGCCAGGCTGAAAGTGAGAACAGTGGAACAGCGTAGTGCATCGGGTCTTTTTTCAAAATAAAACACCCCGTGCAGACTTGGGATACAAAGTACAACAATGTTGTCGGAAATATTAACAATATAAACACACTTAAAACAGACAAATGACGAAACAGTTTCATTACGTAGCCTACTCTACACAGTAGAAGCACAAAAATCAAGGAGAAATTACTAAATAAACCCAATCTGAGCAACATCAGGCCGGCGTGACGCTGCGGCCCTAAAACGCTCCCAGTGGGAAACAAAGCTGCTTGGTGGACAGAACAAAACAGTGTCGCACATGCCAGCTAACACGTGCCCGGTGGAATCACACAGTTAGGCTTACATGACAACAGTTTTGCTAAAAACAGAAAAGTTCGTCCTTTGCGTTTTAAAAAAATCTGACGGTAAGGGTGGCATTTTCAAAAAGATTAACCTCTGGAAACCCGCTTTCAAAAGTTTGCGCTTTCAGTTTCCCAAAATGCCGTTGTCATGTGAATGAACCAAAGGTCAGTGTTTCAGGTCGCTGTAGGAGAGCTCACAAAAAATGATTTGGATGAAATGTGGTTCAGGAAAACCACGAAAATCAAATTAATAAATTGGAGAAGACTCGAATTTCAAGTCATCCATCAACATGACATGCTAACCTGCAGCAACACAGCACATTACTCACAGACACACACAAACACACACGCACACACACACACAGCTGTCTACATATGCAGGAACATAAAGAATGCCCAGGAGACTGAGAGCTGGGGATACATTAGAGTAATGAACCTTGTCTTGTGATGTAAACAACTGTTTAGAGGTGTGCTAAGTGTACTCTGTGTGTGTGTGTGTGTGTGTGTGTGCGTGTGTGTGTGTGTTGAGAGGCGGGTCCCACCATTAATAATATCTCCTCTCTTGCAACATCTTCATCTCGCAGAGTACGAGCTGATTAGCAAATCTTATCCAGATGTTTAGTGTCTCCTCGGAGACGTATTACTGATTCATAATGAGTGTCTGTTTGCGTGTGTTTGCGTGTGTGCGCTCGTGTGTTCGCGTTATCCATTCAGATTTGTCGTCTTTATTGATTGGATATCGTCTGTTTCCTCAGGCCAGGTGCGAGAGTATACTGTAGCCTTCGAACCGATCGGGTTCCATGTCGTTGGAACGGGTTTCGCGGGGTCGCAGCACGTTTGATGTTTATTCATTTGGCTCCTGTTTATGCATTTTTCTCGCTTCTATCATTTCACCCACCTGCTATTTGACTTAGAGTCTGTGCCCCGAGAGCACGTTCTCCTCCGGGCGGCGTCTCTAACCAATATGACAGCGTGCTCCGACAAAACCTTTGAAGTTTTGTCTCTATAGAGACCATCCTTAATTGGGATACATTAGCATAATTAGCATCTATCTCCTGCTGAACACGCATCGTCTCACTCGCTGCTGAGCTGCCGGAGCGTGTGCACGGGAAAGAGAAAGACTTTTGATGCTATTTAATCACATTTCTACAAAACAGCAGAGGGAGTTAAAATTCAAGCTTACACTATCTAAATACACAGAAGACACCTTTATTATGACAGTACGGTCACAGCCCCTCATTGTACATTAGCCTCATGTAGCCCCCCAGACATTTCTGAAAAGCATTATTCCTGAGAGAAGGCCTGATCTTCACTAAAGCTGGAAACACAATACATGATGTGAAGGCCGATTATCATCCTAACTTTCCCATGAAAAATGTTTTTTTTTGATTGTAAGAAGCCCGCGCCGCTGAAAAATAGGCCAAGTCACTACGGAGTCTCGCACGTTATCTTATAGCGTGCAGGATTTAAATCTCTCGTCTCCAAATTAGGCGTCAGAGCAGTCTGATCCGCCGCGATTACATCGGAAACGTTTGATTTTCACCAGTCGAATCGGCTAATATGGATGTGATCCCGTGGTTTGAGATGATAAAAAAAAAAGATTGTTTTGAAGTAAAATGAAGTCGTTACATGTGTGATGTTTGGACTTAAAAGTCCTGCAATTCGTCTCTGGCTGGTATTTCTTCCTTTTAGTGCACAGAGCCCTCACTGTGTTCCTGCAAGTCAGTGCAATTGCCAACCCGGTGAAAAGAAAAATTCAGCAACTCTTGCTGCGCTTTTATGGAGGAGGCTGCAGAGGACATTCAAGTACAAAGTGTTTGAAACTCATTCACCTCTGGATGTGCTCAGAAAGGGAGAGGGAGGTTGTATTTATTCACACCAGACAGATTTTAGTCTTTCTCTTTGTGCATTTCTGTATTTCTTTTCTGTATGTACAGCATAAAAGTTCGAACATAATGAAGTCTGGTGTCAGCCCTCTGAATTAGAAGCAGTGTCTGGGCGTTTTTTTGTGTTTTTTTTTGCTCTTGTCACATTTTTAGTCACTGTGGACAAATTTTTCACTCATTTTCAAGTCCTACACATCTATTGGAAGCAGCACAATCATGCCTTGACAAAGGGAAGATTGAAGGATATCTTTGGTTCGGTATATTCAGTTACAGTTATTCATTCATAAAACCATAAATTACAAAAAGAAAAAAAACAACATATATTGAATTTCTATGAAAGTTTATCAGAAAAATATTGAAAAAAGAAGGCATCTATACGTATAAGTGCCCACAAGTGATACCAATATAGGAAAAAAACTGTAGACATATTTTACATGACATATTTAATACAAAAACCATTGTCATGTAAGCGGGCCGTTGGAAACCACAGATCAGAGTAGGAGAGCTCGCAAAAAATGATTTGGATAAAATCTGGAAAACCATGAAGATAAAAAATTACATTGAAGACTTCAACTCATCCGTCAACATGTCTTGCTTAACTTAAACCTATTCAGAATCATCAAAAAATGATTTGTTCTGGGACCATTAGAAATGTGAACATTAACCATGCCTCTCAAACCGGCCGACAGTTTGTGGGGTTGCGTTCAGTGATCCAAGACTGCTGTTGTCAACGTACACACCACCTGAATGAGTTGTTCTCTTCATTGCATCCGAGTGACCTTTATATAAAATGGTAGATCTATAATGAAATCTCCTCACACACAAACAAAAACAGCATGGGCACTGCACAGAGTCCACTAAGCCTCTTGTTCTGTTCATTGTTTCTGGGAAATATTGAACAATGCCGCTTGTTGACCTCACCAGACGAAACCTCACAGAACCTCCTGCAAAAAGCTCAGAGGGAGCCGTGCTCCTGTGTGCAGACCTCAGCTGACCTGAGAGGAAAATCTTGTGTTATCTCAGGTTGGCATTTTAACAGTTTGTGTTTCCATCCGAGACACGATGCATGTCGACAGCGGAGTGTTTGTGCTTTGTTGCCACACTACTGTAGCCGCGCTTGTCTCAACCGGAAAGCCAGTCCTCAAGAGCCCAAATCCCCCTGTACACAGTCTCCTTGACATCCCCCTGCCCCGTCTCAGATACTCCGCTCGGAGGTAGCTTGCTCCCCAAAGATCACTGCTCTGAGACTTCACTTTGTTCCACGAAAAAAAAAAGAGAGAACTTTGCACTGAGATGCTTTCGGAGGAAGAAGACATACCGCAGAAATTTATCTCAGTCTAAGAAACATGATTTTCTCTTGGACTGTGGCATCATGCTAGTGTCTGCAAGTACACTTTTAAAGAGGCATTATTTCCTGGTACTATTTCAGAGGGAAGTATTGTACATTTATGTAACAGCTACAGTTAATAGATACTGTTCAGATTTAGACTATATACGAGCAAAACATATATTAAGCCTATAAAAGATGATATATTGTAAAAGGCATCCCAGTCGCCAGGATATAACGTTAACGTTTCAGCAAACCACAGATATGTCTGAGGTTGACATTTGTACCAAATGTGGGGACATTTCCAGCTGTTTGCCGACTATTTGTCACAGGAAGGCGGATGATCTCCAGGTGTTTTCACGGCGACCAAAAACAGGTATTTTAAACTAAAACGTGACATTTTCCTCATCCTAACCAAGTGTGCCTAAAGCTAACCGGAACATAAGCACAGCGATATGACAAGAGAGAAAAATAAAATTCAACCTAAACAAACGTAAAGTCGCTCCACACAGAAACATTAACTTTAAACTTATCAGTGGTTGTGCAGAAATATACTCGGCTAACATTTATTCTGGCGATTGGGTTGAGATTTACCGTCTAATCTTCTTATGATGGCTTTTTGAAGTCATTTTACGAGGCTGAAAGAGGCCAGATTATGCAGTGAAGTCATGTAGCAGAACTTCTTCTTGTCTATCTCATTTATCATCTCACGACCCCTCAGATTTGTCTTGTGACCCCTTAGAACGGGGGCTTGGCCTCTACAATAGGTTGTGAACCACTACAGAAATGTAAAACAAGCTCCGGTCAGAGACGTTACAGCAGTTGAATCCTTATTTATGCACCAGTCTTTATCTTGTAATGTAATATATGAATATATCAGTCATAGCGGACATTTTAACTGTAATACGTCTGAGTTGTCATGGTTTGGAGTATCAGCTTGCTTCATTTCCTTGTTTTACTTTGTAGATTATATCCTTATTCTTGTTATCCTTTCCACTTCCTGTCTTTGTCTTTTTCCCGCTCTCTGTCTGTGTACACCTGTGCTCCATTAGTTAATTATTCCTCTGTATTTAAGCCTGTTTTCCTCTCACTCTTTATTGGTTCATCTGTTTCTCCTGCCCCTCTTGTCTTCCTGTGCCTGATCTCAGATCCTCGTGTGTTCCCGCTTTGTTCTCTTGCGGCTCCTGGTGTTTGCATTTTGGATATCACCTCATCATTAAAGCTTGCTTTTTTGTCGTTCAACCTGCTGCCTCTGTATCTGTGTTTGGGTCCTCTTTTGATGAGCTGTGATGTCATATTTTCTACCGTTGTTATGTTTTCTCAAAGGGACTGAATACCTCTTCCACCACGGGGAAAACATAAGGTTTAAGAAATATCTTCTGGAGCCCAAATGGTCACTTCTGTCTTGTCCTTGCTTTAGCGCTTGACTTTAAAATCATTTATATTCCATGTACAGTGACAGAGTAGCTCCACGTTTTGCTCAAGGACACACAGGGATCAAACCCGTGACCTTTTCCGTTATCGGTTGAAGTTTCCCTAACAGGTATGCTATCACCCACCTCATTAATTTCATCATTACAAAAGTGCCTTAAGATGATAAGAGAATATTTCATTTACATTTTTATGTAGCTAGCTGATCCCTGACTTCAACGCCTCTCTACATGTGATGAATAGGTGAGGGCTCCGTGCCTCGATTAGACACTTCAGCAGGACACATTTCCATCTACACTCGAGGCTCGGTTGTTTGGTCTCAGAGGGAATGGATTTTTTTTAATTTTATGTCTGACTTTATGGCTGCAACACATATATTCATTATCTGCTGTTTGCTCCGTAGGAAAGCGGTTTAAAAAAACAAAACAATGCCCACACACCACAAGTCAAAAGTTGCCAGACTCCCATGGTGATGTATTCAAATGACTTGTTTTGTCTGGTCCAGCCGTCTGAACCCTGCAGATATGCAATTTGCAATCTTATAAAAAAGAGAGAGAGAGAAAAGCTGCAAATCTTCAAGATGTAAGCAGAGAATGTTTTCCATTCTTATTTGATAAATTGGCCCTTTTCACAGAAGACATTTTGACATGTCACAGTAGGAAAAAGTACAGATGTGAATAATAGATTGAATGGTTTGTTTTTTGTTTTTGATAGTTGTCTTTCCCATGTGAAAGGAAGGGAGACTCTCAAGACTGGAGGGCTGAAAAGAGCTTTTTTCTGTCAGGTAGTTGATGATTGTCATATTAAACACTGATAAACAAGAGTGCCGTGCTTGTATAGGTTAAAATGATCAATGTCAAGCATTAAAAATGTATGTGAAGGCTGATGTTTTGCTGTCGTACTCAACCTAACCTCCAGTATGGGAAAAACAAAAACAAAAAAAGATCTCAAAATAATAATGAAATGAAGGATGGCCTTTCCTACTATGATATGATATGATATGTATTTTTATGTGGCAGCCTTTTATCCAAGACAAATCTCCCACGAGAAAATTAAATTAGTCTTGAATCTTGAATACTCTTACAGCCAAGGACACTGCGAGCCAACGAAAACTCGAAATTACATTCCTTGTTGTCCAAACTGATTCTAATGTGCTGCCAACTGTTAAATGATAATTCATTCAATTTAGTCAACTTCAATTCAGTCAGCCTTAAAAAGCTGTGTCCTTGAGAAAGACACTCACTCGTTCAGGTGATCAGACAGACTGTAAACAAGCCAACAGTTTGAATATCAGATTACTCACGTTATTTTTTGGTAATAATTTCTAATCAAACAGGAAAACTGTGTGCAGAAAAGCGAAGGTCAAATGCAAACCAGGTAAAACGGTTAATTTCACCATTTTTCTCTTATTAATACATTATAATACATTCTTGCGATTTCTTCTATGACTTTTTCTGCCTGTTTTTGCAGCCCTTTAGACTGTTGACTGTTGTATGTTTTGTTGTTTGTGAGTGGATCGTAACGTGATGTGAAAAATAAGAACTTCCACGTCTTTCTCGGTTGGCTATACGAGCCTGTGGACATCTGTTTGAGTTGTTTAATGCTGCTGGACTGTGGATTTCTTTGTGGAGGTTGTATTTTCTGCCACAGTCCAATGGATGTGCCTCATCTCAGTGCCTCTGACAGACAGCAACAGCAGCTAACGTTAGTTTAGAAATCTAGTCGCTAACAGAAACTAAAAAAACGGCTTCCGGCGCAACACAGAAGTTCCACAGAGCCCCTTTAATGGTGTCGCCGCTTAATTAACTTGAGCACAAATGTTTTTATAATAGAGAGAATTGATGGGTAAACGTTTGATGGTTAAATGATCCTTTACGGCTGGACGTTGAGTCTGCTGGACATATAATGGCTTTTGCAGCGATCTGACCGGTGACCTTTAAGCCTCTCTGTGTTTTCTGATGAGACTTTCTCCCCGCGCTGGCTCACCCTGTCGCCAAGTTCATTAATTTCATTAATCAACAAACCGCCCTCAAGGCATTACAGATTATTACAGCCGAGATAAAATATATTTAATATTAGAACTTTTCTCATTTGATATTAATAGCTCTTTTTAATGCATGTAGCTCGGCATGTCAGCGCGAGGCTTCAGTGTAGACGGAGCAGATGATAATCTTTAAAAACCAGAGGGACGGAGTCGCCTTTGTGCCGCTATTCAGGCGGTGTCAGGGGGGTAAAAAGGAAGATGAATGAAAAATAGTTGTGTGTGCCTCCTTTAGTGGGGTATTGATTGATGCATCAACTGATATCCCATTGTGTTTGCTGCCTTTCTGCCTCTCTGTCTGTCTGTCTGTCTGTCTGTCTGCCTGCCTGCCTGTCTGTCTGTCTCCACGAGAGGGAACGAGATCCTGCATCTGCCCCTTGATCTCTATCGCTCGCTCTCTGTCTGCCTTCCGCTCGCTGCTTTATTGTCTCTGTCATCGCCTCCTTTTATTTCTCACTTTGCTCCCTTCTGTCACTCTGTTATCTGCTTTTATCAGCATCATTTTTTCTCTCCTGTCACACCCACCTTCCCCTTTTTCCTCACTTACACATTCTCCCCTTTTTTTTTTCCTCGAGTGAATGCGAGGAGGTGTCTGCTCTGCAACCCCATATGGCTCATCAAGTTCCAGCAGTAAGAGTGTGGGCGGCGTGTTGCATTCGAACATAACGTGGTGTTAAAAAAAAAGGGGGGGAGCGAAATCGTATGTTGAACTCCGGTGAAATAGGGTGTGAAGAAGCATATCCACTTAGGAAACCGCCTTTGAACTTATGATGCACTTCGCTGCCATGAATAATTAAAGGGAAGTGGATTTTGTGGAAAAAATCAGCCTCATGAATCAGTTATTTTCTACCATCCAGAGGCATTTTTTTAGGGAAAACAAGCAGGTGGTGTTTGTGTGTGTGTGTTATGAAGGATGGAGGTAAACATAAACAATAGGTAGACTGTGGATGCTTAATCTGCAGGCAGAGATGAGGAAGCTGGAGAACAGAGGAACAATCCTACTGGATCTTTTATAATCTGGTTTGATTGTTTGTTTTTCCTCCGTAATACACGACTGTCGGCAGGTGCACGCACGTGTTGTTGTTTCACTGATAGGACTCTGTGACGGAGGAAAAACAACAGACACGGTATATGCAGCATGTGCATCAAAATATGAAGAATATTAAAGTTATACAACAGAAGAATAGTCGCCGGCAATTTTGTTAGTCACTTCAATGTTTGTTTTCCAGTTGGCCAGTTCCAACTTCTCCCTTGTAAAGATTAGCTGCTATTCATTTCAGTGAATGAAAATTGATTAGATATCAGGACCGTTCGAGAAATAAAGCGTTCAAAGTTACATTCGTTTTCTGACGTTGATTAGACAGAACAAGCAGACGACGTTAGCTTTCGTCTGCAAGAAAAACACGACAATCACGCTTGACTATTTCTGGCATTTTAGCCCAAACTATTCATCCATTAACCAAGAAACTAATCTTGTTTAGATTAAGGATTCAGATTAATTGAAATGTGATCGAAATCACAATATGACCACATGCAATATTCAGATTGCAAGAAGCTGCAGTGTTTTGATAAAGCTAAAATGCGTGACAAACAGCATTATAATGAATGTGCTGCAGAGATGTCCCAGCCCACAAATCTTTTTCTCCAGAGGTAAAAAAACAAATCAGTCATTAACAAATGTCACATCGTCATGAATTGTGATGCAAAAATGATCATTCCCACTAATCATGAACCAAATCGTGACTGTAGTATCTGTCAAAATACTTATACTTATCTTTAAAGCTGCTGTAAGCGATACATTTTTATTAAAATAAGTGTTAAATATCTCCATATTCCAACAGTAAACACAGTTATAGAGTGCTTGGTCAGTAGCCCATGTCTCTACTTCCCCTCCAGAAAGAAATGTTCTGGTATCCCTGCCCACTTTATCCAATCAGGACAGAGAACTCATGTGGACAAACGGTGTGAAACGCAGGAGGACCTCGATGCTGGTAAAATGTTTCTCTGAATAAAAACCTTTGCTCAGTGCAGATTTAAATCCAACCAGAACAGTTTTTATTATCCATTCGAACTGAAACGTTTACTGGCCCTGGTTGGAGGCTATTAGAGCACATGCAGTCAGCCCAGTCTTCACTGATGGAGCTGGTCCTTGTTAAGGACACGTTGCTTTTAGTCCAAATTACAGCAGCATGCTGTGCACCTACCTGCGTCCAAGAAAAACAAACGTCTGCCTGTTATCTGTGCTGCACAGCGAACAGGATGATGGTTGTGGCGGAGGTGATAGTGGTGTAGGATGGCACATACTGGAGCGCTAATGACAGAACAGCCATATCGACTGTATTCCACAGGAAACAGGATGATGTTGATGTGTGCGGGGGAGGCTACCACGCTGGAAGATATAGCCTTGTGTCGACTAAATAAGCACTATTCTTTTATTTATTGTATTCTACTATATTTCTCTTTTTCTCTGCTATTAACATGACCACAGCCTTGGCACAGATTCAGCTGATCGGATAAATAAGAGCATTATCTTGTCATAAATGAATATGGCATCAGGCCAGGAGATACAGGCAGATAAACGTATGAATCCACTTCATGCGTGGAGGTAGTCTTCATCCACAAGCTGTAGGAAGACCTCCTATGGTTTACTGCGGAGTTCAGCTAGATTATGAATAATGGAGAAAGGTCAGGATAGATTTTTAATGGATTTATACACCACATGGTCGCTTCTGCATCAACAGGGATTTCTAAAGCGATCGTTTCTATTACAAAGGTCGGGGTGTGTTTCTGAACCGTTGCTCCGGCTGCTGCGGCTCTTCTGTTGAATCTACAGTGAAAGATTAATCGAGCGTTAATGTATGTAGACTGTACTATTCATGCCCGGGTTAAGACTACTAATCTGTCATTTTGAGCATCATTAAAGGGTCTGATGATATGTATGAAACGCTTATTTCAATAAATAAGCTGCTGAATTTCAGATGTAGAACCATGCTCTTGTATTATTAACATTATTATTTCATTTAAAGTGCAGTTTGATTACAAATGTATATTGCTGAATATGGACTGCACGGCTCAGTAATTTCTTCCGCTTTAATAATTTCGCAGTTGCTTTGTGAATTAAGGGAAATATCCTACATTTAGACCAGTCATTGAACCTGTCACGGTCTATTTCTCTGTTGTATACTAGCCTGTCGTCTGTATTAGCTTTTCGGTCAGCTAATTAAACTTTGAATTAAAAGGTTTATAGACAGTTGCAACTTAACAATGAATAATTGCCCAATCACTGGTGTATAAAGCATTTCATTGTTTGATAACAGTCTGATAACTACTAAATAAAGTTTAATTAACTATAAATTTACCATTTATTAATGCTGTGTGTGATCAGTTCACCTCCCATGATGAGTGTATTTTAGTGAATGTCATGAGGAAGAATTTCGTGTCTAGGCTGCGTTGACAAATAATTCAAATGCCAGCAGTTTAGTTGAGCAAAAGCGCAAATCTCTTAAGTGTTTAGAGACTTAAGTCTCCGTTTCATGTTTCAAAGTGTCCAAGCAAAGTTGGGTCTCCGCATGCATAAAACACTAACTGCTCGCTCCATGATACGAGGAGCTTTAAAGTAATCCCTTCTCTTAATAAGCCGTTTCATGCGCATCGCTATTCAAAAAGGGGGTCAGGGTGGGTCTTAATCAGTCATTCGACGTCTGTCGCCGCTCCTAAAGGCGGGTCGCCGTGACTTTAAATGCGTCCTTTTAATGCATCGCTGTGTGTGATGTGGGAGATGTAATTTACGGTGAGTGTCAGCGGCAACCAAGGCTAAGAGTCGTGTCCCCCAGTTGACACCGAGTAAACAGTCACTTAGCTTGCGTGTCCCTGTCCACCCACACAATGCTGATGGAGACTAATGATCACACCCATGTGTAATTGCTCCGACATCCCTGTGACAGATCATATAGAGAGCAGTAAATCGGGAATGGCTTTAATGTCGTTCTAGAAATGGAAGCAGGACATTAGGAATATTCATCCATTAAGGAAGGTTGCATTTTGTTTTTGCCCGCTGGGATAAATCTGACTTTTTCATGACAACATTTTAATTTTGAGCATGTGGGGGGAAAAACAGACGCATGCACCACACAGCATTTATGACTTAGCAGACAGTAGCATTTTATAACACCGCTACACTTGTTTTGCATAATTCTAATTAAATGCTCAGTCAAAAGCAGCCAATCAGGGTGTCAACTATAAAGTAGGAGGAAACAAATCCTTTTATATGTTAATCTGCTTTACTACGACATTGTCTAGCCTGCCAGGGAAATGAATATTTCACACCTCAAACTACACAGAGGCGTTCGTATTTGCATCAGCACGGCAAAATAAATGTGTTATTTCCATCATTTTAGATTAGCTCTGCTTTTCTGCTGCTATTAAGCTTTTCTCACACTACAGATGCATTTTGATTCTGTCCAAGCAAATCCTGATAACATTTCACAGTCGCTTGTTGTAAAAAACTGACCGGAACATTTTAATATGTTCCAGTTTTTCTCCTTTTGCACACTTGAACACCTCAGAGCTGCTCGAGGTTTCAGAAAAATGCGATTCATAAATTTGTTTGTCGCCTCCGAGCTTTATTCTGCCCTCTGCTGCTCACTGTGAATGGCTGGAGACATTCAGAAAGTAGATGAAGCGCTAATTGATTTCTGTTGCTGACTTGAGTGCACCGACATTCAGCGCAGGAAGGATGCTGATTGATTCATGAGGCTGATTCAAAAACAAGATACTGCTCAAATTAAATTCCATTAAAGGGTAACTACACCAATTGTACACATTAATGTGTGTTTACAGGTCTTGGGGAGTACAACTGTATATGTGAAAAAAGTAGAATAAAGCCTTTTGTGGCTCCAGAGGAAGCTGCAAGTAATCTGATAAATTGCCTCCAGTGATGTCACTCAATGGCTAAATTGCATTGTGGGTAATGCAGGCACCAGGTTTTTGAAAATCAGTCTGGTCTGAAATTGCCCTCCTATAACACTGTTGGACTTTTTTACTCCACGCTTTCTTCTTCCTTTTGAAAACCTGGCGCCTACATTACCCACAATGCACCTTAGCCATTTAGCGACATCACTGGTGGCAACTTACCAAATTACATGCAGCTTCCTCAGGAGCTACAAAAGGCTTCATACTACTTTTTTGCCACATATGCAGTAGAACTCACCAAGACTTGTAAACACACATTATATGTAAAATTGGTGGAGTTACCCTTTAAATTTTCACCAGTCAGTGTGGTTAAATCCCAGATAAAAGAATCAAATTTGATATTCAGTGTAGTTGCATTGTTGAGACGTGCAAAATTCAATTTTCGTCAAATGATAACACAATCAGTTTCTCACAAGTCCTTGAGCCGGACGCCCAGCTGCTCTTCATGTACTGTGCATTTGTTAAAACATAACAGGAGGTATAACTTTGAGGATTAAAAGAAGATTGAGTGTAAGCCGAGACAATACAGCGTTAGATTGACTGAGCTTTGTTCTGTAAGTGTTGCAGGACATATGTAAATTAATGTGGAGTTAAGAAACCTTGTTAGAAGTTCATATATAAAATCGGCCCTTCGGCATTTCACAATTGGGGGAAAAAAATACAGGTGTAAATAACAGAATGAATAATGACCATTTAGCACCTTCAGTTTTAGTTTTTCAGTGTCCTGGTGTTCACACCATGTTTCTACATGCATCCTGAGTGATCCAATCACAAGTGGACGGCTTCAAGAACAGGTGTAAGTTTGTGAAACGGCTACGACAAATTTAAATTCATTCACACCTTCTTGTAAATTCTGCAGTTTTACCAGCCTGTCTGCTTCGGTTTCTGAAGTTCGTCTTGCCTGCAAACATGTAGTAGCTGTTTGAACACACCGATTCAAGAAATTTCACCATTTATGTTTAAAACTAAGGAAAGAAGACAAAATTTTATTGACAGTAAACATGTTAAATTTTACAAAAACTAAATAGTACCCAATAGAGACAACCTTTTTTGTGAAAATCCCCAGACTCCCTGAAAAAAACGCTCAATTTTGTGAGTTGTTGCGTTGGGAGAAACTTCATAAACTTTGTGAAACTCTGCCACAACAAATTCTTAATTATATAAGCCTTTTTGTTAATTCGGTAAATGTTATGCATGAGGATATTTCTCTCTTTGTGTAAAAAGCAGTTTGTGTTCGTCCTGGTGTTTATTTGCATAAAGAGCAGGGAGGTCTGCTGTGTCTGTAATGCTGAAAGGGCAAAGGTCTGTGTGCTGAAAATGCATATTTAGAGATAAATTCTGTAGCAACACAAAAAACGCAGCACACAGAAAGAACACAGCAAATCATCCACATGTTCTCCTGATTAACGTCACCGACTTGATGTCTTATATTTATCCATACACAGTGTCGCAACCTGAGTCATTCATCACGTAGCTCAACAGGAACACCTTGCCTTGAGGAGCCATTGACCTCAGTCAGCAGCATCTCACTGTCCCATTTATTATGACTACACACACACACCAGTGCACACACTCCATCTTTCTCACTGTATAACCCTAACCCTGTCTCTCGTATATAAACCACATATTCACAGTCCTTCTTTATTGCTCTGGCACACACACACACACACACACACAGACACACACACACTGACCAGTGTTTTTGTCCTCCCTCCAGGTGACGATTCTGATCATCCTGGCCCTGGCCTTTCTCGCCTGCATCGTGTTCCTGGTGGTTTATAAAGCCTTCACCTACGACCACGCCTGCCCAGATGGATTCATTTATAAGGTAAGACCAATAATTGGCCTATATTTCATTTTACACACCCATCACTCAGCCCAAGAGATAGTCAGGAGGTGAACAGGGCAGCTCAAATGTGAAGTGGGTTTAAGATTAGCCTTCACAGGAGGTTTTCATTATTGATATTTTATTTGTATAGGTCTTTGATTTGATTAATCGTCAAAATATCGAAAAATAGGTAAAAATGCCCACCACAACTTCATTGGTTACATTGTCAGTTCACAAAAATAACATTCAATTTATACTGATAAAAATGGAGAAAAGCAGAACGTTTGAGACTCTTGGCACTTTTGCTTGAGAAATTAATTAAAGATGAGATCAGATAAGATAATCCCATCTGATGCCACAGAGGGGAAATTTGGGTGTTTTAACAGCACATGGACAGAAATAAGAACATTTAAGTGAAGAAACTGAGATAATAATTAAGTATAAGCACATACAACTATACAAGAGCAATCAAACTCACATTACAGGCAATAGAAGCACACATACATACAGCACTCACAACTAGTGTTACACTTAATATTTCTGGCAAAGAGTGAGATGAGAACAACTCTCTTAACTGTCCTTTGAATATGAAGCGACAGTCAGAAGATAGCAGTTAGCTGAAATGAGTTTGGCGCAAAGATTGGAAACTGAGACAAAATCCACCTACATGGCTCCAGACTGATTTGTTCCACTAGCTGCTCCGTACTGAACATTTATTTGCTTTCTTTTTATCCATTTATTATCAATAAATTATTATCAAGTCCATTATTAGATTTGATTATTAGAGAGGTGAGAACTAGTCCAGCACATAACACCCAGTTATCCCTTTGGACAGAGCCAGGCTAGCTGTTCCCCCCTGTTTCCAGTCTTTATGCTGTGCTACGCTAACCTACTGCTGGCTGTAACTAAGGATGGGTAAAAAACAGTTTGAAAATGTTTAAATCAGCCCAACCCTAGCTGTGGCTTCAGAGTGGACAGATATGAGAGTGTACCAATCTTCTCGAAATAAGTAAGCGTGTTTCACAAAATGTCAAACGACTCCTCTATTAATTAATTATTCCAACTGGAGTCGTATATTCTCTCTTCCTAAGAGTCCTTACACAAGACTGTTTGCCCTTCACTATCTCCCTCTCTTCTTCCCCTCTGCTCTAAATAAAGAATTAAAGGTGAGTGCACTGCCCAGTCTCCTATGGGAGAGGGAAAAAATAAAATACTCCCGTCCTACTTTTACTAATGTCTGAGGTCATCTTACAGGAGGAGGCTAACGAGGCTTATTAGACTGGCAATCATCAATGAATGATATCAGTGATTTTGTTATGACGAGTGTAATCAAGTGTAATTTCAAGCTTTTTTTTCTCCAAGCCAAAGAAAGACATTGAGATATGTAATTAACTGTGTCGGCTATTAAATGAAAATTAGACTTACTGCCTATTTTACAATAATTACCACATTATGATCACTAACTCCTGATCCATATGGCTGAGGTCGTCCATCCTTATCCGACAATCTGCTGCCCTGACGTGCACAGTATCAGTGTTAAATCTTTTTCCAGGAGGTGGATGCAGACATCCTCTCCTCCCAGGTACTTATAGATTTCCACTGCACTGCACTTATAAGTTTCGTAGCAGTTTGTGTGAGGTCACCTTGGAAGTCTGTGTCTCTGGACGAATCTGGTCTTTTAGGTGGAATAAATCTAGTTTCAGGCCCACAGCCTCTGCAGGGGCTCTCTGACTGCAGTCTGCAGAGGTATTATTAGAAGTGTCACATGCACGTTCGCCAGGTGCAAATGTGTCGATAGAAAAACACACTATGGCACATGCACAACGCAACTGCACACAGGGCTGTTAATGTATGCATTGCACACTTAAGCACATTTTAATGCTATACGGGAGCAAAATGCAGTAATATAAGCATGCACTCCATGCGGTATTATGAGCCCACTCTCCCTCGTAAGAGAGCTGTACTTTTAGCTTCAGTAATGCAAAATAGCTTCTCTTATCTGTTCCCTATCCTCTCTGATAAAAAACTGGGAAATATACAAGTATGACTTTTGGATGTTTTTTCAGTTGGCGAGCAGATTTTCCCCTGACAATAAACACAGTTCTTCTAATCAAAGCTAATCAAGCCATATTTCATTTTCTACATTTTTTTGTGAGACAGTCAAAAACAGTAAAAACAAGTGTTATGTTTTATTCAATGTAAATGTGCGATATACTTTTAGCTAAATATAAATGAGTATGTTTTCAAACACAAGCAGCAGTCTAAGTCTGTGAGGCTAATTTTAACGTCAGCTTCTTGAACATGGCACTTTTAAATGTCTAAATTCAGAATTATTCAGAAAAATTGCAGTAAGATTTTACTCAAATCCGTCAGCTCTATGAAACGGTGCAGTCGATTTTATTTTGTCCTACCCTGAAGGTGTCGCACTGGAGCACCAGCATCTCAGACCAAAACAAATGGGCTCATAGGCAATCCCCCTTTCTTCAAAGCTACCAGACTCCACTGAGAAAAACTGTAATTTTACCTTTCATAAAACACACTTCATTCAACTCAACAGAAGCCAAATAACACTCACCAAAACTGTCAGTTTCTTTGAAATAAACCCTTAATTCACGGAGTTAGATGTGAAACTGCTCTGGCTCTGCACGCTGTTTTACCCAGCTGTACATTCAGAACATATTTAGCTTGGTGAGGAGCAATTTCTTCAATCTGCTGAGTGACCTAAATCCATAGTAGTGTCCGAAATCACCCACTCATTCACTACTTACTACCTAGGGAGTTTTATATAGAGGAGTGTGTAGTGAGCTCATCTGTCAAATGAAAATTGCACCCCAGCGCAATGCATGATGTTATATAATGCTTGGCTAGTGATTATCAGTTGTACTACTGCACTACTTTTTATGATGCATTGTGGGATGAGTCAACTATATAGAAGATAATAATTCCCACTACACTTTCGGGTAGCAGTACGAAATGGCAAGCTCACTATATAGTCCACTATTTTTTCACTGGCCTACATAAAATTGCTATTATTCTCCTAGCTATCCTGCTAACGCTCTGCTACTCCACTACATTACAAGGTTACAAAATTCATTTATTTATCATGTAACAACATCAGAGTTGCAAAACAAAATTGAGTTTGTAGCTACATCACAGAAAAAGAAATACAAAAACAAAAAAATATTTTATATGGTGGAATGTGGAGCATGAATCGAGGAATCGAGGAATGAAGCTGCTCTGTCGGCTGCTGGTATGGCAGCAGATACTTCTCTATCAGGCTAAACAGACTTTGGCTGACTAATCTAAGGTTGGCTGGCTGGCTAAAATCTGAAATAAAAAAAACTTTTAACAATGAATTAACTGCTCAGTGTTCTGAACCTCTCTGTTCTCTTTCTCCTCAGCACAAGCGATGTATCCCAGCCTCTCTGGAGGCTTACTACGCCGCCCAGGACGCCAACTCGAGGGGCCGTTTCTACACAGTGATCAGCCACTACAGCATGGCCAAGCAGACCACCTCGCACTCTGTCTCCCCCTGGCTGCCTGGAGGGGCGGGGGGGCAGCAGCAGCACGACGCGAAGCCCCCGAGCGGCGAGGGCCACTGAGCTGGCCGAGCGGTTCAAGGGTGTTGTAAACCACGTACAGACACACGCAGACATGAAGACATACTGACACAGGCAGATACACAAGAACAAGTAGGTGAATATGTAGAAATATAGACAAAAAGAGACGCACATAAACACAACAGCTACATATATAATGCCAATGTAGAGTGAAAACATGCATGCAGACATTAAACCACACAAGCACATGCTAGATCATATTCTGATTTACCTTGACTGCATTTGAACCATTGCTCTCTTGGGATTATAATCGTTTGCTGACACATACACAAACACACACACACACACACTCTGCTCTCTCGTTACCATGTTGACTCCCTTCCTCTTATTTATTATTTATTGACTTGTCATGATATATTTATTTTTTACTGTAACGTACGGATGATTTTTATGTGATTACCAGGCAACTCTTTGTACAAAGACAAACCTTCCCGTTTTTTTTTTCAAGTGTGTATACTAGTAGTTACTGTATAGTCATTCACAGCCCTGTTTCTAACCTGCGTAGCCTCAGATATGTCCGTCACACACACACACAAACACACAGATCACTTCATATTCGAATCCAGAAAATGTCAGTATGCTCTCGTATTGCTGTAACACATTTACAAAACGCAAAATTCACTCTCTGAGGAAGGTTTGACGCCAATGTCCACATCGACGACACGTCCTGAGTTGATTGAACGAATCTTTTCCATCATGGCTGTTTGATAGCTCATATTCAGTGACATTTCAATGTGCTGTGCTATACATTTTAAATCCTGAGATCCCCCCCAGTGACCCAAGCTGTACATACACCTGTGCGTTCAGGCTAGTTTTTTGTGTGTGTATGCATTGTAGTAGCTTTAATTAGCAGATTTCTTCCTTTTCTTTCTTCTCTTTTGGTTACATATTGCTTCTGCGGCCAGTCTTGTAGCTCCTTCGAACACGATGTTGCAGATGGGAAAGGAAATACTGTGCATATCACCGTCTCTTGCCAAAACTCTTTGCTGTGTTTTGGTACGTTTATCGATGGGCTTCAACTGCAGCCAAGTTTTGTTCCTCTACGGTCACTTTTCATTTTGTAACGTTGGATCTGTTGTCAAGAGCGCTTTTATGAGATATTGTGATGTTGTTAGTTGATATGTAGCGATACTTGATGTAATTTATCAGTGTGCATCCTTGTCTCTTGGTTTGAATTCAAAATAAAACAAGCTGTGACCTGTGCCGAGTGTGTCTGTCAGTCCTGCTTACTGCGGTGTCTCTTTGGCGCTCACACGGCGCCTAATTCAGCCCCCAGGCGGTGCAGTGCGAATGACAGTGACAGCTTTTCATTCAGCACGTTATATTATTCACATGTTCCTACTCCTACTCAAATTCATACTACATTAGATATGTATGCTGCTGTCTGTGTATAGAGCTCGCCAGAGCTGCAGAGAGCAGATTTGTTGATGATGAGCAGCTGTGATTGACAGCAAAAAAAAAAAAAAAAAAAGCAGAAGCAGCAGAAGAATACCTGTATCTGTAATGGCTACTGGATATATGATTCATCAACAGAGTCCTCTGTGAATGCAGATAAAGCCTTTGTTTTTCTTATGTGCAGCACTAAGACACAGTGTGAGTGACAGGAATAGCTGGCTTTCCTAATTAGAGGCTTGTATTTTAATGAATCTGTCTGCTGTCTGTGTAGTAAAACACATCTGCTGAATGCAACAGCTTTAAGAGAAAGAGAAGAAAACTCAAAAAGAAAAAGACAAAAATAAACTGTGTATGTAATTATATAAGAATATAAACAGTAAATTTAGAATTTAAAATGTCCAGAAGTTTGAGGTTTTGACTGGGGATCCACAATATATAATACATTATACTGGCAAATGTACATGATTGGTTATCGGCCTATAATGAAAGTAAATCGAGCTGATAATCTGAAGCCAAATTGCTTTCATTAGTTTACAAGAGTGCAGCATTCACACACTGCAATACAGTAAATGGTGGGGTGCAAAGTTAGTTTGGAAATCCACCAATAAACAAGAAGAAGAAGAAGAAGATGACCAGAGAGTCAAAAAAGTTGGTGGTGTGGATGGTTTTTACTGTTTCAGAGGAATACAGCACATTTGCTCTGAACAGGGGCTCAGAGAAGAGGAAAGAAGAAGAAATTTTAAAAAGTGTGAAATTATCGGCCATGAGAAACATTATTTATTAATTATCGGTTATGGGTATCAGCTGAGCATCCCTAGTTTCAACCTCGTGTTGACGCATTTCAGTCCCATCAGAGTTCCAACTCCAGTAGTGTCTGCCGTGAAAAAAACAACAAATTACTGTCATTTATCTCTCCAAGACGTAATAGCAGCAATAACACAAAGCTTTGTATATTCTTTAATTGTCTTGTTGTCCTGTTTCAATAACGGATACTGCTTTATTGCTCTGGGGTTCATCCTTAAGCCAGCCATTGCACACAATCACTAAGTCTGTTGTCAGCTCGTGTAAAAACAAAAGTATGATCGTCTACTTTTAAACCTATATGTTTTCACAGTTAGAGCCAGGAAACAGATTTACTCTACGAACATCGGGCCGTTCTTTGTTCTTTTCTCATGACCATGTTTCTTCAAAATGAGCCCATAACAGCTTCACAAACGGTTTCTCTTCCTCTTCTCCTAGAATTTCCTGCTTTTCTAGCTCAACATTAACATTTTTAATGTGGTTCTTGCTGCTAGGGGTCGGACGATATTGATGAAATCCTACGCTGTGTGTTATTTTATTTCACAAGCAATTTATGTTGATACACTTTTTCCAGAAAATCTGATAAGAAATGAGATAGAAATGTGCGTTTTTGGGCAAAAACCCAGCAAAAAAAGGAGAGTACTCCATCACAATGATCATAAAAATCTAATGTTGAAACAATACAGTCCTAATCACTGATTTACAGCGTCGTCCATAATAGACAACTGCCCCTTGTGGTGTTAATTAGATAGCTCTTGATCATTTGCCTTTTACTCCAATGACATGGTATGCATGACAGCCTACATAGAGGTGCCATTTTGTGCTAAAAAAGCCATAAGGACTCAGATTGAAAAACATATGTTATTTTAGGCGATGTGACGGTTGGATGGTGAGGCCAGTCAGGATAATTACTGAGGGAAAAAACTGACAGTGACAACATGAAAATAATTAGCATAAAACTCACAGCAACATTGACGGCACAAGTAACAGTCATCCATATGCATCACATCCACAGCTGCAACAACATGTCAATCAAACAACGGCATTATCACATCAGTCGAGTTACATCAGTATTCAATATGACTGCCTCAAAATATGGCAAAAAAAGTAAGTTAAAGCGCAACTACCCTGTCAATGTCCTTCACTAGGGGTTGCTACAGGATATTATTTTGCTGTAGCCTGATTTACAGCAACCCAAGCTGCACTATGTCCGAGAGGAAAAAGTGAGGAATCATGAGAAACTACAGCAAGCAGCACTGTACTTCCTGCCTAGTTTGACATCTCTACGACATGTTCCTTGACGTTGACCAAGGGATGACAGAGTGCTCTGACACGTATATGTAAACATGGCGAAGAGGAAGAGGGATGCTGCTGTGGCAACCATACCTCTGCCTTTTTGATGTTTTCTCGAGGGGTTACCATGACAGAGTCAAAAGAGAAAAATGTTGGTAAGAGATAGCGGAGGCACTTCAGCAACCTGGTGAGTAACTTGCTTGTTAGCTATGCGAGCTTCGGTAGCCGTGATTGACACTTTCCTGTCCCGCCTCCCCGATGACCTATGGAGGGTCGTGACGGTGATTCGGGGTCATACTCGTGTGTTGCCAGTCTCCCAACTATCGACATGGTGACTATCGTGAACGACATAAATATCGCGTGGTCTGATCCCGACATAATGTATTGTATTCCTTTTTTACAGTATATACTCCTGCACATGTTGTCAGCTGTTGCTTAGCCTCATGTTGTACTGGACGTAAACTTTTTTTCCACGTTCGCCATCTTGATTTAGCAAAACATGCTATAGCATTTGCTAACTAGCACTAAACACAGGGTACAGCTGTGGATGATGCTAGTGTCAACCAAATGTAAGCCACATTATTGGTCATTAAAATTTTGATTTGATTTGATTAGAGCTCATTCCAAGAAAGATCACATTTCATAGCAGTGCTATAATAGTTATTGAGACATTTCATCCGGGACCAACATGATGGACTGGCCGACAGATGGTCATCGCAATCCCTATTGCCACGCCCACTAGTGTGGCTGAAACTTCACTGAAGTCAAACGCACAATGTCAGAAGGAGCTTCTTATGGACATCAGAAGTGAAAATGAGCAGGACTGCGGGGCTGCTAACACAGTTACTTTTAAGATCTGAGCGGTTCTTGAACAAACAGTTCAGCTGCTCAGTCAACAATCATGACATAAATGTTGATAACTGATAATAAAAGATGATTTTCCTGTTGTTTGCTGTTTTCTTTACTCCCATGTGGATGCACAACAGAACTGACTCAAAGTCTGAAGTGGACAGATGGTTGCTTATGCAGTGCTTACACAATGATAAACACAACGCTGACATGTTGTGTATTGAGGGGTCAGGTGCACGGAAGCATCTGGTGGCTTCATATGAGCAAGAGAAGGTACGCGGTTGTCTTTTTCTCACAAGGACGGCCACAAAAACACCGAGGCATATGTTTAAAGTCAGCAATGACTAAACGGATGAGAAATTGGTTGAAGTTATTTGTGAAAACATCGAAAAAGGACAACTAAACCCCCATCACTTGCAAACGCTCGTCCCATTTTGAAACTGCTACAAGACTTTGTACCATGTATGGATTTTTAAGCCGAACTGCAAAAGATCCATTTCTGCTTTTCAAACTGCGGAAGCTTACAATCTTCCCAAAGCTTATTAGACCATTCATTTTAAAGACCTTATGGCCCTGATTACTTACTAGGGACAATTGGCAATCAGATATGGGATGAACTGTGGCTTAATCCTCTCTCTGGCTCTCTAATTATAACGGCAAATAGCTTCCAGCAGTATAATTCATGCTAAATTCCTGCCAGTGCAGGATATTAGATATTGATGCGAAGAAGAACTGATTGTAGCAGACAGGTCATTGGTGTTTTCTCAAAGTAAAGAGGGATGTTGGAAGGGGGAAAGCAGACGTGGAGGGGGCGAGAGAGAGAGAGAGAGAGAGAGAGAAGAAAGCCTCTGTGTTGATTGGCACGGAGGGAAATTAAGTCTGACATCTAGAAGTGAACAGCCACGTATGTCCATCCTGTTGTCTCACAACACAGGGAAAGACACGATAGGCTTGGAAATTCACTGTTGATTTGGAGGTGCTGTGTTTGTATCCACTACAGAATGATAACAGCTGCTTCTCTGTATGTCTCATGTATATATATATATATATATATATATATGTATATATATTTGGCTTTGTATTCTGAGTCTCTCTCTCTCCTCCAGCCTTCATGTGGGTTCTTCTCTTCACTCACATTTTGTCGTCTTTGTTTTATATTCAAGCTCTCTCTCTCTCTCTCTCTCTCTCTCTGCCTGTCTCTCCCTTTCTGTCTTCCTGACTGTATTTCAACACACTCTTCACTGCTGTCATATCCCATCTCCCTCGGCTCTCAGCTACTACGAACAGGCAACGCTGTTTTGATCTTTTGAATCGGTGAGAACAAGTCTTAATACCAAGGGTGACAAAGATATCAGCTACTGTTATTGTTTGTATTTTAATGAACAACCTTGGACTGTTTTTGTTTTTGCTCTCATTTCAAACAACTGAAACCAATGGAGGGAAATATTTGCTCTCTGTTGAATGCCTTTAAAAAAAGCTGCCATTCATTAAACTGGTTGGAATCAAAGAAAGTATTTATACTATAACAAACAGATGAAGCTTTGTGCTGAAACGTTTTGCAGATTTCCTCAGACATCAATGTCCCTCAGACCAATTCATAGTATAAGGCTGGTATTATGAGGGATCATTAGTTTACAGTCCCAGCATCCTGTTTGTTTTTTTGTACAGCAAGTCAACCCAATCAGTAGAATAAATGTTGGCAATATGCGTTAAAACCTTAATTTGCAAGGTTATGTCTCTTTATGTCTGATGTATGTCTTTATGTCTAGGTCTGGTTAGGTTAGGCACAAAAAACACTTGGTTAGGGTTAGGAAAAGATCATGTTTCGGCTAAAAACACCTTTTTTGGTCGATTATGTCGCCACAAAAATGACTGGAAATAGTCCTGAAGTCTCTTTGAAATATCCAGTGGTGTCAGGCTTACAAATGTTAAAACAGTCTTGAACTGCAGTCACTGGTTTGGCAGCCATCTTGCCCGTAACTCCACCACAATCACCTCCGCCTCCTGATACCACAGTCGGGTCATGAACATGTAATGTGAACGTGATATGAAATGCTTGTAGAAATGTCAATATGGTAAGTACAAATGTGAACATGTCAGTGGTTTGCAGTAATATTAACCAACATTTTATCCTGGGGACTGGGCTGAGCAATCATTTATGCGAGCCCAGCTCCAGACCTTTAAGTTAAAATGGCTGATCAAGCAATTCAAAGAGGTCTGGTTTCATGCTCACAGATACGTCCCCTGGATGGAGAAACAAGTGAAAAATTATAACAGTGTGGGCAGGATTAAAATTTGGGAACATAAATGACAGCAAGCTTTACCTCCCGACAGGTTGATAACAGCTTTTAAATCATTGACAGGACGAATGCAACACTTGTTGCTGATTGTTGGGAAAAACACAACAAAAATACTCCAGCATCCAAATATAAGCATTGAACATCAACACAATGTAAGACTGAAAACATGGTGTCTTGTGGTGTACCACATGGTTCTGTTTTATTTTAAATACGGGGTCTGTTTGCAATCGGACTTATTCGACATCCACTATCTTTTCTACTCTGATGACACACAGCTGCGTCTGTAATTCAGGCCAGTTAGTCCAGTCACTAAAAGTTCATCTACTGTACATCTTCTGAGCAATCAGAACAGAGGATTCCCAGTGGCTGTAGTATAACTGTGTTTAAATCACAGCATGCACTGAACAAACTTAGCGTACATTACCAATTAATCTTTAGTCCCTGTTCTACATCCAGACTCTTCAGATCTTCTGATTAATATCGCCCGCAATCCGAAATATCCATTCAGTTACACTTTTGCACCCATTTATTCTTATTATATCTTAATTTTAAAAGTGCTGTATAAAATTGACCAAAAAAACCCTCAACACTGAACTAAAAATGAACTTACCCAATCTGTCTTTCCTCTGACTCCCTCCCTCCTATACACCCACACACAGGCACGCACACACATATCAATCCACATGCACTCAGACATACACACATATGGCCATCTGTGTAATTTGTGCTCCACACCTCCATCTCTCCCCTCAGCCGTCTCCCCTGCTGTCAGAGAAAGGCTGCTTCGCAGCAGTTGGTCCTCGTAGGTGTGGAGGAGGAAAACAGACGGAGGAGAAGGAGAGAAATAGATGAGGAGGTGTGTGTTGAGGGGGGGCAGACCTGAGGGGAATTAAAAGAACAAGAGAGTCGTCAGGTAAATGGCAGAGAAGCAGCGATCAGGAGTTTCATCGTAGCATCTGCAGGCCGACCTGCACATTGGCACATTGATTTGTCCCTTTTTGTGTTCAGTGTTCCCGTCAATGCACAAACATGATGAAATGATTCGTTGTGAGTGGAAAGGGCAGGATTCGCCAACATCATTGAATTTTTATTTCAACTTTGTTAAACTTTGACACAAGTTGCACGGCTGACCAGCAGCAAGACATTTTGACAGGGCTGACCTTTGAGAGAATGGAGAGCTGGAGAGTCCAAAACGGAGGAATCCTTTTTGGCTTATTAGCTGTTTTGCACCAACAATTTTATCAGAACCTCCTTTGTTGGGGTGTAAAAGACCAGTTTTGTTCTCAGGACATCTTTTGAATAAACTGTAAAAACTTAATGTCATGTTAGTGACCGAGCTAAGAGGCTTGCAAACCGACCATTAGCAAACTCCTCTTTACTGAATGAAATGATGTACTTCCTTAGAACAGAGAGCCGAGGGAATTAAACAGTCATACAGAGAAATGAGAAAGAAGCTTAGAAAGCTAGTGCTCGCATTTTCATTGTATAGCTAGCCTATAGCCGTAAGCTCCAACCCAATCGCCAAAATAAATGTTGGTAAGCTGCATGTAAGTTCCGTCACCACGAACACGAATGGAAAACATCCAGACATCTCATTCAAAAAATCCAGTGGTATCATTCTTACAAATGTCTGAACGCTGTCTCAAACAGTGGTTTCTGGCTTTGCAGACATCTTGCCTAACTGAGTTTTGGCTCAACCATGCAAGATGTCTGTTTCACGCTTACTAGCTGTTATGCCGCCACAACCCATCCACCTCCTGATATGAAAGTCAGCTTATATTCACAAATGTTAACATGATATGAGACTTATTGTAGAAAGGTTGATGTTGAATGCTCCAGTAGCGTCACCAGGCCACTAGTATTGTCTATACCTGCGTGCAAATTTTACTCAATAACATTACATCAGTGTATTACTCATTGAAGGGAACTTTAATCATATCGGTGTCAAGGTCACTTTGATGATGGACAGTCTGGCTTTTCATCACGACTGATGGTAAATACTATAACTTATCAGCTCCAGATGGTCTCTCACAACACTCCACTCTTGATCCCAAATCTCACTGGTGTGCTGGCCTGCCTGCTGGATTACGGATGATGTTGGTGAGCGGTATGTTTTGCACATCCAGCCACAACATACTCAAAGAAACATACCGTACTTAAGAAGAGCATAAAATATTCAACACAATCCACACTTTGCATTAAAAATGTAGGACTCCTCTACACTAACATTACAGGTGATGTACTACTGTAGGTGTGTTAAGAATGTACAAAAGTACTTTAAAATGTCAAAGAAACTATTCAATTAGCCTTAGTTTCTCATTTCAATTCATTACAAGATTCATTGGGCTCTCCAAATGAACTCTCTCATCACTTGAAAAGCTGATTTCAAGTGATGAATGAATGTGATACTATATATATATATATCATGTTTAATGTACTTTGCCATAATGACACTGTAATTTTTTTTAAACTATATTAGCATGCAAATGTTCAAAGGTTAATGCATCCAAGTGTTTGAGCCCCAGTGAGTTTGTACTTTCTGGCCTAGTTTCTCCAACCCATTAAGGAGGATGTCAGTTAAGTCCACGAACCCATACTGCTGCGGGGGTGCTCCCGCTGAGTTTGCTGCATGTAATATTCAAAATACCGAGCACGGTTCAATTATTTAGAAAAAACGTCTGAGTTAAGGGATGTTAGTCGTGTCTGTCTCTCAGGGAGCGGCCACAGAGCATGATAATCTGGCTGTCTGCAGCATTTGTTATTGCACAAAACAGAGCATGTGGCTCGATGGCCTGCTGTAAATAAAACTCATTAAATTTGTCATGTGTTTTTATTAACTACCTTAAAACTGTAAACACGCAGGCTGAAAGCAGACATGGGGGTGTGCTCCTAAGCAGATAAACATATGCTCGCACAGACTGAAGTGAATATGGCCGCACACACGCACACACAGCAGTCTGTGTAACTCACTAGTCCCAGGGAAACTGGGGCAATGGGATAATCCCTGGTCAGATGTCAGTCATATTTACGAATGGATGCCAAGACACCGTGTGCGGCAGACAACAAACTGTGCTTCCATGAGAGCAGGGATTACTAAGAGATGATGCTAAACACAAGCCTGGATGCATTTTATGTACATTTGCTGGCAACAAGTATGTTCATTTAATGACTCCTGTGATTAATTTTCCTCTAAAGAGGCCAGACCTGCCAACACGGGCTGGATACTGTTTAACTGTAGTCATAAGACCAGAACACTTTGCTCCAATGGTTTGTCCATAAAACTCGACAGTCCTGCAAACAATGAATTTATGAAACGAGCTCAGACGGTAGACCGTTTCCGTCCAATGAATCCAATTAGCATCTTATAGATTATTCAAACCTCTAGCTAATAAATAAATGTTGGCGATGATGCACTGAACATTTCTTGATCTTGCAACCAATTCTTCAGGTTCAATTTGTGACAACGCTGTTCTTAAGGTCTGGCGTTAGGTTTAGGCAACACAGACACTTGGTCAGGGTTGGGAAAAGATCATGTTTTGGCTTCAAATACCTGCTTTGGTCGCCACAACACGGTGGGAGATGTCCCGATTTCCTGTAAAAATATCCAGATTTTGTCATCATGCTTACAGATGTTGAAACACAGTCTTGAACAGTGGTCACTGGCTTGGCAGCCTTGTTGCCCGTTACTGCACCACAATCCAGCTCCCTACAGGAAAGTTAGGTCATAATCATGTAATCATAATCATAGGCTGACATTTCATGTAATCATGAAATGTCAGCCTATGACATCTGCAAATGTGAACAAATCAGTGGTTTGCGGAAACATTAAGAACCAACATTTGACCGAAAAATGTACAATAGGATGCAATCTAGTGCAAGTACATCATCTTCAGGCTTAAATGTTAACATATCTCACCCAAGAGCAGACAGAGTTTTGCATAATTCAAACACAAATTCGGAGAGATAGAATGTATTAAATGGCTGATCGAGGAGACTGAGAAGGTCTGTTTGAATACAGGAAAGAGATATTTTGCAATTTAAGGTTAGACCCTCAAATTGCAGCTGTTTTATAAGAACAAGGTTAAGGTGATGATGAAATGAATAACAGCAGTATTCCTCAGAAGACTGACAAGGACACATAAAACTAAAACATCAAAACATAGATATTCAATTTACAATTATATAAACCAGAGAAAATCAGAATGTTTTCACATTTCTGGAGTTGAAAATGTTGCTTTTTCCGTCAGTCAACTAATTGATTAATCAACTAATCCTTTCGCTAAATGGAATATTACCTGGTTAATCATACAATTTGTATTTTGAGTTGGCTAAAACTCACCGGACTTATTTTGACACGACTTACTGATTCATGCAACAACCACTATAAATCAAAATCTGTCCGTAGTCATTATCAGGAGTCTTGCACAGTTCTGGCGCTCATTAAAAGTCAGATAGAGCACTTTTCATTCCAAATTAATATTCACAACTTTCCTCACCTCTCCTCTGTCCTCTATTCTCCTCTTTTCTCTTTACTTCACTCTCTAATTATCCTGTAATTGGGCCTTCATTCACCAGCATATCTGTCTCATCACACCATCACCTGGCATTGAAGCCTAATCAGAGAGAAAGAGAGAAGGACAGAAATAACCAGGTCTGCCATGTCTTCTGTACTGATTTGCTGCTGAGCCTCAATAACAAACGTATACATTCCACTCTTCTGTTTAAAAAGAAGAAAGTTGATGCTAGATTAGAAACGGGGGTGACCAAATTTTCCACTAACCATTGTTCCTACCCCCGCAGGAAACAGGAATGAATTCAGTCGAAAGAAGACGCCAGAAGGAATTTGGGTGAGTGAAGGTGAGTCATAAAAAATACAAAGAGTTACCACAGAGGAAGAGACAATTACAGAGTAAGAGGGCGCTCTAGTTTTAGCTGAAGAAAAGGAGAAAGGAGAGGGTAATCACATGAAGATGAGGTAAAGTTTCCTCCTGTAGACAGAGATGATGTGTTTCCTTTTTCTTCACCTCAGAGGATTAAAGAAGACTGCAGAGGAGGAGGAGGAGGAGTGAAAGTGGACAGTTGTTAGTTATGGAGGAGTGAAAATGTCATCTGATTTTCTATCCTTTTTAAACTTGTGGTTTTCAGACCTAACTGACACTCAAGTGACATTTCTTGAGGCATTTTATCAGACTTTGTGCACCTCCGTCTGGAGACCCAAGACCTTAAACGAGGCACCCAAACTCCCCAAGACCTATAAACAGGAATTGATGTGTAGAAATCTAAAAAACAGTAGTTCCTCTAAGCCCAGCTGCAGGTTTTTTATTTATCTATAGAAAACAACCAAGCAACAAAATAAAGACTACACTGAGTCTGAGGGAATATATTACCAGACTAATATTTCAAAGGTACAGTAAACATGTTCACCAGCCCAATCGGCACAATAAATGTTTGAAAGTTATATTTCTGCAAAAGCACGGATGTGTTGTTACTTGACATTTCTCTTGGTTGCATTTTTTTTTGTTTTATAGTGCGATGACGCTGTGCTCATGGTCTGGTTAGGTTTTGGCAGAAAAAACACTGATGGGGTTGGGAAAACTTAAACTCTGGCTTAAAACATGGTCGCCATATACACACCAGGAGATTGTACTGAGGTCTCCATAAAACTGTCCTGTGGTTACACTTACAAATGCTCGAGTGCAGTCTCGAAATTGCGGCCACTGGCCTCGCTTCTCACCTGTAACTCCACCACAATTCCCTGCACCCTTCAAATATGCCATGACATGTAGAAATGATCACAATGATGTGACCAAATAATAATCACAGGTGGAAAATCTCAATCCAGGTATAATCTTGGATATTGATTTCTCTACAATATTAAAGGTCTGGCCATAACAACTTCCCAGAGTTGTTAAAGTAACGTAAAGTAAGAGTCTGAGGGGAGACAACAGAACTCTCCTGAAGTTGGTGGTTGATATTCTCTACACATATAGAAAGGGGGAGTGTCCATCCAATTTTCACAAATCCAGCTGAGACTTGACATAGTGACCTCAGAAAACATATTAGCATACATTTTATTCCGGTGACTGACTCAGGCTGTCTGAGGGACAGGGGCGAAAAGAAACAAAAAGAGGAGCAGCTGCTTAGAGAAAATTGTGATGCATTTATGGTGAAACAGTTTCAAGCCCTGGTCAAGATTGAAATTGTTTTATTATGTGACTCAGATTTAAAGTAGAACTATTGAATAGTATATTGCAGCCTGTATGGCTGCTGCTCTGCATTTTCTCCACTTGAAGGGCACCCTGGAGGGCACTTCTGTTTTTTTTTTTTTCCAACATGGGGGAGCTGCAGCTGCATAATACATGACGATGGCATCAAAATTTCAACTCAGTCTCCTTCTTTGTTTGAATGTTACCAGATTACAAGTGGAGTGGTCTCTTATAACAGACTTCTCTTCAGGCTCCAGATGAGCCTAACATCCTACAAAGAGATGGAAAAGGTTTTTTGACCAGATTAAAGCTTCTTAGATGTGAAGAGCTCAGACTTTGACTCTGATTATAAGCAATAATTTAAGTTTTATTTCTTTCTGTTTTTTTTTTTTTAAATTGTTGTATATTCATGTCATTGTTTGGTTGTTTTTGTGTCAGTTTTATTGTACAAGAACTCATGCTATACTTTTACATAATGTGTGTTCTACTTCATTCGTATCTTCTTGTAGCTCATATCATGCTACATAAAGAGTGACAGGAATAGAAGTTAGCATTGCCCTGGTTCCCTTGACAATTATTGTTATCATTGCAGACAATAAAAATAAATTTTTGTTCAACAAGATAATGTTCACAAATGAACACGTTTTTTTGACGCATAAATGCAATCACCAGAAATAAAAAACTAACGCTAGGCTTTAAACAAACGAGATTGTGCCCTCATGACTTCGCCGTCTCTGTGTTCAGAGCGATGATGTCTAATGCACCCGACAACCTGTGTCGTCTCATTTAGCCACTTGTTAGCAACTGCCTTTTTAAAGACAGGTAATTTCAAAATAATTCAAATGTGGGGTATTTACTGACATATTTTATGTCATAGAACATAATGGAGAAATCTCTTAAACTTGTGTTAACCACAGACCTATTTTCAGGGCATTAAACCGAAAACCCAGTTGAAAAACACATTGACTTCCAGACAAAGGAACCAGTGCAGGGAATAAAGACAAAATGTGCATCTGGCATGTATTTAACATTCTTATCATGTAAATTCGCCATATTGAAACAGTTATCTGTTATCTATCTCTCCTGACTGTCACTCAGGTAACCTATTGCTTTTGCTGCTGAGTGACCACACTTTTTTTTCAGCTCCAACCTGAAACGAATGTTTTTGACATTTACATTCAGGAGGGAAGGAAAAAAAAGATGATTTGGAGCTATTTCATTAAAACCCAACAGTTGCTGTTGAAATGAAATGTATAGTATATTAATACTACTGACACATAGGACTTCTAGCATTGTTTTCTTGGCATCAATCATGAGCTAAACTTAAATTAGCCACTTAGAATTCCAAACTTGCACTATGTTTATCTCGCTGTGAAAAATGTTCATCCCGTATGCATTCAGGTTCAAACTCACATATATACAACAGCAGTCAAATGCAGCATTAGCAGCTAAACTGCACCTTGAGCAGAGCTGACATTTCTGGTCCTGCTGCTGTTCGAGAGCTGCTAAATATATCAAATTATTTGTGGCATTTAATCACATCTGCCTCAGGGAGCTCGGCACTGTCTTTTCTTTTTTGGTCTGGTTGCTTAATTCGTTAAGTAAGCCTAAATGTACTCAGTTTAAAACCAAAAGCAAACGCTTCAGTGCAACTTCAAGAGGAAGAGCTGAAATCTACCTGTGAAAATGATCGTAAGGTGCATAAACATTGTGCCATATGGTGACCATATGTAAAAGGTGTGATATATTTATGATGTTGGCAGACATTATGTTCATATGGCATAACAGCTTACGTTGAATCATAAACCATATGTGAGGGTACAGTAAGGTCTAAATATGTCTTTACCAGTCATGCGCGTGACATATATACATCCAGAGAACAGTATCTCTCTCTCTCTCGTGGCCCATCCATCTGATTTCATACTCCTTGCATGACAGGTTTGCTCCATCGAATCAAGATCTTACCCTGACAGCCACAGTAACATGCAGTGGATACAGATATGTTCTGATTTGCACACAAGACAAACACAGCGAGCACGGGAACCTCTCTGTCTGACTGTCTCCGTGTCTAACACACACACACACACACACACACGCACACACAGAAAACACACATGAGGTACTGTTGTCCGTCTCACAGTCCCGAGGCTGACGTGACTGGCTCGATGGGTGCATCCAAGGGAAAACTTAAACAAACGCAACCCTCAGCCCAAGCGACTGAGGCCTCGGGAAGTAGACGAGAAAAATCAATGTTCACGCTTTCTTCATCCTGCAAATTGTTATTTTTTAACCATTTCTCAATCAATCAAACTGTGACTTGGAATTATTTTTGCCTTCTGAACATTTATTTTTACTCATTTACTGTTTCATGCACACTTATTTTCATGTGTCCTCTATTATATGTTATTCATCCCTTCACCCGCTCCATAACAAACACTTGGTTTGGTTTGTGATCGTGCTCCGGGGGCCGAGGGCGGCTGGGATGGGCAGGTGAAAGACAACCTGACTGCTGTCGAGTCTTCTGGCCAGTGAGAGTTGCATCTCAAACCACATTGAACAGGCCTGTGGGGGAGGGGGAGGGAATCTGGCTTGCAACCTTGTACGGTTGTGGGGGCGGCCTGAAGTGGGAGAATGCAAATGTTGCAAGGACAAAGTGGGAGTGAAAAAACAAACTAAAAAACAAAAACAAGAAAAAAACCACACTGAAATAAAACACAGCCACAGTCCAATAAAAGGATTAAATGAGGTGCAAATAAATGAATCAAACCCAGGCCTGATGTCACGACCCGTCCCGGCTTTTAATCCAAATATAAAATCTCTGATTTACTCATATTAAAGGGTAAAATCACCTAAAAACAAATGAAGTAGATTGGGACTCGCTGTAAAAACAACAACAAATAACAAAAAAGCTGAAATTGAAAAAGACGTTCTTTACACCTTCAACACATGGTCAAGCTCGTGAACCAACTTCAGACGGGGTTGCGCTAATACTTTTAGCTTAACATCGATGTACTGGAGGGAAGATTTCAGCTTAAAAAAGGTGCAAGTAACATCCTCTCAAATCAATCTGGAATCTCAGAGCTAGCGGAGACTTGATTTGCAAATTGTAATGTTTTAAAACAAGCCCCCATGTACTACATGTCTGGGAGAATGCTGCAGCGTTGTTTTGCTGTGAAGCTCCAGAAATATTTTGCGGACTACAAAACTTCTCCCGACTTTCTATCTGCATGAGGGTGAATTGATTATGACTGAATTATATTTTTGGGTCACCTCTTCCTTTAATAACTTAATTACTCTGTAATGTGTTTCTTTTCTTTTTGGATTGTTACAGTGTCTCATACATTTCTTGATGTTGATCACTCAACCTGTGCTATCAAATAAACACCAGCCCATAAAACAAATAAACAAACAAACAAAAAGACAAAACAAAACAAATAATGTCCATTGTCTTGCTGTGATTAAAACAACAAGCGAAGATAGAAGATAAAATGTTCCGTCTGTGCCTGATGTGCTCTCTACAGTCAGACTTTGATGCAAAAGTTCACCATGTGCGACGTCTTATCATGTTACTTGAAATGTCACAAAATGGAGGACAGACAATCTCACAGAGGTCAAGACATTTTTTGAGACTAATACTTCATATCACTTCTCCTGCCACAGGACCAAAGCTCTTCTTATGCCTCTGAAAATGTCAAGACGGTCGAGGATATGAAGTGTTTACACTTCTCTATTAAAGCAGCATGAAGGTATTGAGAAGGAGTATTTCATATTTGTGTCTTTATATAACATTTCCAGGCTATTTTTAGATATATGTGGGGTTTTTTAAGTCCAGCATGACTGCAAACATGCATCTGAGAACTCAGGTACTCGGGGTATGTCCTGATTCAACACACACACACACACACACACACACACACACACACACACACACACACACACACACACACACACACACACACACACACACACACACACACACACACACACACAGAGGACTCCTGTGTATGCCTGACATCCTGAGGCTGACATAGTTGGCAGATTCTGAACCGGATGGGTGCATCCAAGGAGAAACTGCTCAACAAACCCTCCTCCGCTGACATGTCCAACGCAGAGGGAGGGACCCTGGAGTATTGCAGTATTTGTTCTGTTGATTTTTTTTTTTTTTTTTACTCTTGAGGTCCATTCATAGTATCAGTATGAAAGGATAGTGCATTACAGTAGCTTTGAAATACAGCCACAGCGATGATCAGAGTCGGGGCAAATTCCCAGCATTTGGATGCTTGTTTCTTTTTTACCTGACAAGAAGCAAACCAGATTTTCTTTAAAATGTTTCATTGTCCGGTTTGACTTTCAAAATAAAGTTTGCTTACAAACATTTCACATATACTGAAATATTATGACTTTCTGACTGACTGTTTCAAACAAAACTGTGGTTTAAATTGAGCATCAGTAATTATCAATTGCTAGTTATTTACATTCTCAATTAAATGAAGTAGGGAGCATCATTCATCTTAAGTCCTAACACATTATTTATACAGGACATTGTGCTTACTCAATGACCTCCGATTGACTCAAATACAAATTCAGAATACACTCTCAATGACCTACCTCCAGCAGGACTGTCTGCTTGTGTTTGTAGAAAGATAAAACAACCCTAATATGTATCAGAGTAAGGGTCTTTGCTGTTTAACAGCTGCTGTCTGTTTGAATTGTTTTATTTAAAGTCCAGTTGTGCTTTTGCCAAGGAATTAGTTCAACACTTTTCCCCTAAGTGTGTCTTCAAAAGAAAGTCTAGACAGGTCCTTAAAGTGGAAAATTCAAAACCACAGGTGGCGATGATGAAGGAATACAAATATGTTGAACTTCGACGTTCAACTGAAGTGAAAAAACACAAGGGAAAAGAAGAAAGGAGGTAACTTTACAGCATCTGGCTTACAAGTTCAAACAAGACAATCGAGACTGCTTGACGTTGCTCGCATGAGCAGGTGGGGAATCTCCTTTTAAATGTGCTCTATTGCACATTACTCTCTGTTAAAGGAAGTAAGGTACATTTGCCATGAAATGCTGAGAGCTTTCAACACTGCTGACCTGACATGGTTGATACCATTCATCAGTGCTGCATAGATGTCAGAAAATGGCTCCATTTAGTTTAATCCTGATCTGCACCAAAAGTCAAAGGGGTCTATTCTGGGTCTAGACCCATCCTCCAGCCAAGTTTCATGGAAATACATTCAGTAGTTTTTTGTGTACTCCTGTTGACAAACCAACCAGCTAAATATAAAACAAAAAACAAAATTAAAACAAAAAATGGCTCCATACAGCTCATCTGGTGTAACTGAAGTCTTTCAAAGCCCTGCGATCCCACACTGATTTGGAAATATGTTTCTTATACCATTAATTCATGGCCGAGCTTGTGCACCCACTTCCAATGGGGTGCGCTAATGTTGTTATCTTGGCAGCTACAGTGAAGATTTTAGCATTAAAAAGAGTGTTAATAATGTCTTTTCAAGTCAATTTGTGATCTCAGGGCTTCTGGGGATTTGGACTACAAGCTGTATAGAGCCATTTAATGTTTATTTGTCAGTTGTTACCTCAGTTTGTTTGTTGATTGGTAGGTTGGTTTGTCAACAGCATTACACAAAAACTACTGAACAGATTTCTATGAAGCTTGGATGGAGGATGGGTCTCGACCCAGAATAGACCCCATTAACTGTTGGCGTGGATCTGAATATATTTTTGTTGCTTTCTTTAAAATTGTGTGATATTAAATTATGGGTAATCGGTTATGGGTGGTTTGAAAATTAGAGTGATACAGGGCGAACGACTTTGATATTGGATCCAAGTCCCAATTCTGTGTCAGTTGAATGCTGCATTGCTGTTTTGTTGTGAAGCTCCAGAAATGTTTTATGGACTACAAAACTTCATCTGACTTTCCATCGGCATGCAGAGTGAGTAGATAACGACTGAATTTTCATTTTCTGGTTTAAGGATTTCCACATTGGCATATAAAAAACTAGTCATTTTACACATTACATAGGCTAACTTCCCTTCCATTTCCCTTTTTTATACCTAATATCATTCATTGTGCCCTGCCAATTTAACACCCACTATAGCTGCAGCACTGCACTGCCATTGTGCCTTTCAGGAATTCACAGTTAATCACCACAAAAATGAATGACACATTCAGGCACATTTCCAGACAATACATTAGGCTATGATTATTATGTCAGTCTGTGTATGTGCACCGCGGAGCGAAGAGAGCTTTTAAAAATCCCCCTAATCTGTTTACCGCACTGTTGGAGTAAAATTCACAGACAGAAATGTGGTATCAGAAGAATTCTCTCTCTCTTCATCCTTATGTTTAAAGACGACCACGGGCTCTTTTTTAGAAATGGTAATTGCTCTGCTGATAAACCTAATCTCCCTTGAACAACCAAACTGAATGTGGGAATGAAATATCTGAGGGTCTGGGTTTGAGGCAATGGATTGTGCTGTATGGTTCGCAAACGGAAATACAGTCTTTGTTATTTTGGCTATGAGACACATTATAACTGTTGTCTGCTGTTTGTGATAATGTTTAAATTTCTCCTGCCTTTCCTTATTCCAAAGTTTAGATCTACACAAAGCCATACATTCACAGTGTAAAGTAAATGCACATGACACCCATACCTGGATTAACTTTAAGTAGAAGGTGACATCAAGTTAGATCTGTATCTTACGTGTGTGGAAGAAAATCACCAAAATGTATTGGAGAGGGAGGTTTTTTGTATTTTGAAAATATTTTTATTCTCCCTTAATTCAAGACCCTCATACCTCGGTGGTAGACGTGGATGGCATTTATGTAAACAGATGCAACGGGACATTTCCAATTGGTCGTCTTGAGCTTTGGTGATTTCTCTTGCATTATTGTGGCAATGTTATGCTATCACAATGCATTTTGCCATTTATTAGATGGAAAGTAGGACACTTGCAATTAGTTCACGCTATCAATCTAAAAGAACAAAGCTTTCTTACCTGGCCACTTTGCTTTGTCTGTTTTCCAGCTCTTTTTCTGTGTACACCGGTGTCTCATTAGTTAATCACTCCCTGTGTATTTAAGCCTCTTCACTCTTTGTTGGTTTGTCTGTTTGGTTCCTGTGTCTCTCGTGTGTTTCTGGGTCCTGCCTTCCCGTTCTCATTGACCTGCATTTGCTGCCTGTGTCCCCTTTTATTCTGGATTGTAATTTGTTTTTGGTTTGTACTTAGTTTACCTTTTTGCTTGTGGATTACTCCTGTTTAGTTGCCTGCCTTTTGCTTTGGATTTTGGTCAGCTATCATTAAAGCTCCCTTTTAGTTTTTAACCTGCCAGCCTCAGTGTTCTGCATTTGGGTCCCCCTTTGATACGCATGGCAGTAACATTAGCCAATTAGCCAACGAGACATCAGCAAACTATTAGCAGTGGTTTTATCTTTGTTTTGTGCTCCGTATGACAGAGAATTCTTACAACCCTCAGTGTGCCTCTGAAAAACCTCCGCTTGGAGGGCTGTTTGGCCGAACACTTCACCCTTCCCCTCTTTCCCAACAAGAATCCAGACACACAACCCCTTGGCATGAATGTGAACAAGTGGAGGAGTAGGGCTAAATGGTAGGGGCATGGGGTAAATTGAGATTTGACCTAAGCTTGTCCCATTTCATGGGGGGAGACTTCAACTACTACAACTTGTAACTCTGTTATGGGGGGCAAGAGGGCACTGGAAAACAAGGGGTAAGGGTAATAATGGAAAATGGGATTGGTCCTTAAAGAGATCTGATATTTCAAATATAAAAAATAATGAATTTTAAAGATTTATGTGTGAGACTTTGTTGAGATCTGTGAATAGGTGTTTGACATGAGATAAAATACCTTCATTGAGTCCCACGGGATGCAGCACTACATCATCAAAAGCATTAGCTATGACATTCAAAGTGTAGATAGTGCAGAACAGGCTGTTCAGGAGACATATCCTCTCTTTAAGATACAGAGAAATGCAATTTGCCCATCACTGTATATGTGCCTATTATTTAAATTTTCTATCATTGCATGTTTAGTTTGGGCCTCTGTTGATGTTTCATCCTCACCATCATATCTGCTGTGCGTGCCTCTTTCCATACATCAAAACACCTTGAATAACAGCACTGAATACTGCCTTGCAAATTATCATATGAAAGCCAGTTTCTGAAAGATGACTGGTATTAGAGAAACTGTACTGACAGCTATACACAGAGGCTAATACGAATGCACATACACTCACACACAGAAGAGAGAAAATGGACTCTCAGGAGGAGGCAGCGAACGGCAGAGAGGTGTTCTGAGAACAGTTCGATTACGGGAAGTACTAGACGTGCATGTAACAAGACTGCTGGAAGAGATGGGAGACAGATAAATGCATTGTGAAGAGCCAATAACGCTACTAGGCTGTAGGATCTCTTCTCTGCTGTTTGTAATGTGTCTGACTCATCTGCAGCAGTGCCAGAAAACCTCTGGGAGAAGCCTTATAAACCGATAAAGAAGCCTGATTTAGATTGGACTCTAAGAGAGAAGATCATTGCACTGCATCACTCACTTCCTGCACAGAGAAAATTGTGCATGTGGGAACCATGATTCCGGTTTGAGACATAACATTTGAAGATCCGTTATGAAACATTTTGCTATTGGCCACCTCGACTGAACAATTTTCATCCCCGACTGTGTCATTCATCTGGATAAGAAGTCCACCTTTAGCAGCTTGCAGCTTGAGGTGGAGCCGACTGTTTGGTTGTTGCTATGACCTCCCTGAAATCTGCCACTGATGTCACTTTGATGGTCGTGACTGGCATCACAAAGCGAAACATAATAATTACAGATAAGGGAAAATAAAATCATCATTTAAAAAAAGTAATTTTAACGTTATCACTGATTCAGAAGACATTGTTTGAATGACAAGTACGTGTAGAACTATCATATTACAAATGTCTAAGTCTAAGTCCATTTTTAAAACAAAACGTAAAGAAACATGAAAAACATTTTTTTTCAGACTTAAAAAAAATGCATGTGACCAATATTAATGCAGGAATCAAATACGATTCAGATATCCAGCAAGAAGATTAGTGAAATGCCTGAGAAGGTATGACGACAAATGTTCTCCTAAAAACATTGGAATTTATGTCTCAGCCTTGAATGAGATGTCTGTTTTCAAAGTCAGTATTAACAGCATATGACCTTGTTTATCAGTTCACACCACACTCACATCCAGGTGGCATGAATGTATGTGCACCAATGTGTTTCTCTGTGCGTGCACCTTATCTTATATTATTGATGCCACGTCTTGTACAAACCCACTGAACTGCCCAAGGACACTGAATCAGTTGTCAGCAAGTTTTCTGAGATTCAGTGAGAGTTGGAAAGTGAGTTTCTGATAGTCTGCAGAAATAACGTCTGCCCATAGTAAGTGCATCAGATCCCTCCATTGTAGCATCAAATCCTTAAAGGACATTGAAAAGTTTACTAAATCCCAAGCTCAAAGCAGCCATTTTCTAACATTTCTGCATTAAAATGTCTAAAAAAGACGAGACCTTTTATATGTTTTAATAAGTTGTGTACTTACATTATCACAAATGTTTCCAATGATGTTCAAACCCAAAGGAATCTCGAAGTTTACTCAAGTTTACTCCCCCTCTCCTCTCTGTTATGTATTCATTAGGTAAAGAACATTTCACCTCCAGCTCAGGTCGGCTATCAACATTACAGTACACAAACACCCGGCAATGGAGGTAAGCTCTGCGGTTCGCTGCTGCAGTCAGGTAGATTAACAGGAGTGAGGATAAATCCACTTTTGAATCCCAAAAGTTAACAAGTAATCTCTGAATTTCTTATCAGGACAGAATCCAATGTAACAATACTTGGCAAATGTTTTTTGTTTTATTTTGATGGCGAGCACCCTAGTGGCAGCAGGTATGTTCAACATGTTAGGAGGATGGTGCCTTTTTTTTCTTTTCCAAAACGAAATACATGAAAACAGATCGTACCATCGTGCAAGCTTTGTCTCAATACTCTGTTGTCCTCTATAAATTAAATCTGGGGTATAATCCGTTACTGTTTGAGAATAACCTTGACCTTAATCAAGGCCTTCAAGATTTCAGTCTGCTGCATCAAAGACGTCGACAAAAATGTACTGCTAGCAGGGCCTCCAGTTCTTTTTTTTAATAAGAAAAGCATTAGTGAAACATTTTCTTTAACGTGCAATTAAGAATGCAGTTTGAAATTAAAGCCAATTTTAGTTTTAATCTATCATCTGTATTTTATTTGACACTTTGCCAAGCAAATCAGTGTAACAAGCACTTTAATTTAACAATCAGTATGAGAAATGCAAATTCATATATTTACCATTCAAGCCAGACAGCACTGACTTACTCTTTACTTCTGTGGTAAATTCACATGTCAAAGTTTCCCTTTGTTCTAGGTGCTGCTTGCACGGACAGAGTTCAGTTTTTGACAACCTGCGGTCATTCTGACTGGATTAATTACCTTCATGCCAATCATCTTTCTGGCTTGGAGCTCCAGTTCTTAAATTCCTACCTCATACTGAGGGAGTTCTGTCATAAGAAGGAATTATAACATTGGTGGTAAAAAAGGTGTTAAAACCCCTTTATATAAAAGATTGAAAACAGTCAGGTTTTGAAGGAATGTTTGTGAGAATCATTAGTCCTGTGCCACATTTAAAGCAACGTTCTTTAAAGGTCCTGTTTATAAGATAGTGATGCCTTGAGTTTCCCAACAAATACTGACACTGATACTACACTTAGTGATTGTAGGTCTAGTCAGCCGCCGTCCGAAGGCATCAGTAGTTGACAAGTTCAGGATGAGAATCAAAAAATCAACTATTTTACAAAAAGGAGCTTTAATGAGCACTTCGTCTAATAAAACAATTAACTAAACTAACTTAAATATTAGCAAACCATACTGTATGGGACAGGCCTATACATTTGTGTCTTTAGGTATGTAGTTAGCCGACTGCATTTTGCCTTAAGGACAGCTGCCATAAGACCATGCAAAATACACGGCATAACACAATATTATGATATTTATGCACATTGACAGGAAGATTGAGGGAATTATGGATTAAATACATTCAAATCCTGATGCTGCTCAGTTGGTTGAAAGTAAACAAAGTATATTAAGACTACAGTGTAAAACAGAGACGACGACTAACAGCGAGACAGAAAAAAGCAACTGACAAGCTCTTGCTATATTTGAATATTGCAAACTCAAATGATGTATAATAAGCAGAGAATGCCGTAAACAGACAGAGGCAGCTGGCTATAAAATCTGCCACCCAAAGCCTGCCCAACTGTTCTCACTGAATACTGAGCCTATGGAGACCAGCAGAGCTTGCTTCCATGAGTGTAATACAGTGTATGACAGGCACATGGAGAACTTTCCAAAATTGAGCCTGACAGCGTTTCATCAGACAGTCATTGATCACAGTGTTGTTTGAAGACAGGCAGTTCAGATGTCACTGTTAATTGTCCAGTATAAGTTCTAAAACACCAAGTAACAGCCTACTAATATATGTATTGTCAAGATTTGCTTTCGCCCTTGTGAATCTGATTGTTTTTGTAGCATAAAACCTGCTTTAACATCAGCATGTTGTACCTGTATGATATAAGCCTCCGCCAACAGCACCAGGCTTTGAAGCCAATTTGACATAGCTGTCAAACCATGTAATTACAAAAGGACTTTTTTCCCATCAACCATTCTGTGCAATATTATTTTGAAAGTCTAAAAAGAGCCGTACCATTAAATTGTTTTATTCCCATTAAAGTTAAGTTAGTAAATGAGGGCTCAACTGGGATAGTTAGTGGCATCGCACTCTGGGTTGAGCCATAAATTAAGTTTGTGTTGTGAAACCTTTGTGCTCGCATAGCAGAACCATGAACATAATAGCAGCAGCCTGTCCTCATCAAGAAGATGCCCCATGTAGATGGACTGTAAATGCAGCCTTTTATGACATATTTATGCCATAATGTACTCGACATTACTCCACTACATTATTAAGTTAAAATAATTCAGCTTTGACTTTCGCTTTATTACTAGACACAAACAGCGAACTCCTAGGTGAAATGTGTGTGCTTTTTGACTGAACCTCCTCCATATATTTGCTTTTTTGACCTCGCCTGACTTCCTCCCTTACTGCGGTAACAATTACTATGGCCAATAGAGGTCGACGCCTAGCAAGAAACATAAAGTAACTGAAGTTACATATGTAATGTAGTTATTTTCAGCCAAACCAAAATATTTTCCTAAACCCAACAAAGTAGTTTTAGTGCCTAAACCTAACCAAAGTGCAAGCGTACAACAAAGGGCCGGTACGCCAGTCGCACTGCGACGGTCATGTTGTCTGTTGTCATCACTGGCAATCAACCTATTCAGTAGTTTAGGTTTGAGGATGTGTTGAAAGAAAACACATCTTAAACCTTTATTGGGGCAAAGTCACCAAACTTTTTTTTAAATGTTTTTTTTTAAAATCAGATTTGACTGGATATTATACATATGCAGATTTTATGTCTGGGCGTCCATTATTTATAGCTCTCTACCCATTCATTTAGGTAGGTGCCTGGCTTTAAATTACTGCCTGGGGGCGCTGCCAAGTTGGCTGCTGAGCGGAGAGACTGTAAGAAAATAGCAGCTGATTAGCTGAATAATTAAAAAGTTGTTCTGCCAAATTAATTTTAACTAATTTAATTACACAAACATAAACCAAGTAAAAATAAATATGCCCAGTTAATGCACAAACAAAGCTCAGCGGCTGATCCCGTTTAGATTAGTGGAGATAAAGAAAGTTGAATATTTCTTTTCAGCTGCTTCTCTGTGGCGTGTGGTTCAACGAGTTACCTCTAATCTCACGCGGACATCCAAGGTCATTAACCGAAGAAATCAGTGGTTCTGTTTCAATAGATGAAATCAACGTAATTATCTAAAGCTGCAGTTGTAAATGGCATAATTAGGGCGAAGTGATGAAAACCTTCTGGCCTCTAGTCTGGGTCGGATAATAAGATCTCTCTTTCTGTCACTCCCCCCCTCCCTCTCTCTCTCTCTCACACACACACATACACACACACAGCAGTAAAAATGGCTGATAATAGGAAATTATAATCATTGGCTCTGGCCAAGAAATCCTCTATAATGCTTAGTAGTACGTCTTTTTTAGTAGTACTTTTTTTTTTGTGAAATCTCTTTTCTCTGTGAAAGCCATACATTTAAAAGGGGCTGTAACATTTCAGGTTTTCAAAGTACAGCCTAACCAACATGCAATCACTGGGTAAATTAAAACCTCTGGAAGTAGTAGAAAGAGAATTTTAATTGTCAGCATTCAATACGTATATTTCTGTGTTCTGCTGCTTATTGAGAACAAATAATCAGTTAATTAAAAGTCAATTAAACTGTCTAATAATGTTGCCACTTCCTGAGAGAGAGAGAGAGAGAGAGAGAGAGAGAGAGAGAGAAGAAAGTGCTGAAAGACACAGCTTGAAGAAATCAAATTGACTGTGATTGTGATTGAGAGCATTGTCCACGTAATACATTCAATTAACTGAGACAGATTTCCAGTTAGGATGTTAATAAACCTCTTGAACAATACACTCTGGAGTAGTCCCTGTAGTGTGACTCATCCTGCTGTCACTGTAGGGGACTCGCACAAGATTTTCAGTGCGCTCCCTCAGCTCACAGCTGCGTGCAAACAAGTATAAATACACACCCACTTCAGACACAAATCCCTGTTTTATCGTCCACCCAGGAGCTTATACGTTCCCTTTTCAGATTCTTTTGCTTATTTCGGTTATTTTCACAGCCACAACAGGTCAGCAGCTCATGCAGCTTTTGTTTGTATTAGAGTGTGCTTGCGTCTCTGTGGCTTGTTTGTGCATTAGACTATTCGAAGCCAATTATAATCCCTGAACCATGCACTGCCCCTGACTCAGCTGCAACTCGCCAAAATTACATACCGGTTTTCACTCTAGATGTGCCTCGAAACCACAGAGCCACAGTACAAGCAGCCCCTCTTCTTATTGAAGTAACATCATAGCTTCATGGCCATGCTGCTGGCAACAGACTTTTTTTTTTTTTTTTCATACAGTACACACTGCACAAGCAGTACTAGTTTTTTAGGTAGTCTGATGTTACCTTGTATATATGTTGAGGAATTTCGTTTGAAGAGTCTTTCTGTTAAACTGGCAATAGACAACTTTCTTGTTTTAACTTATCATTCTCAAGTACTCTAGATGCTGATTGCCCAGTTCAATGGCTGTAGTGTCCATGTGTTGGTATCTTTTTAGTGCGATGAGATTTTTGTGTTTGAATTCCCAAATCAGTCATACGAATGCAAACTTATTTCAAAGTTCCTCTTGCTGTCATCATTTGAGATCCCAAAACATCCCAAAACATCACAAACTGGCATGGTTCGCGGACAGAAAGGCTCTGCAGCGACGGATTAAAACCGCCCAGAACATCATTGGTACCCAACTACTGAGCATCAGTGATGTTGATGAAGTGAGGTGTCTGCACAGAGCCCACTCTGCTGTCTGTTTCTTATGTGCAGACAGAAACAGGAAAGAAACCCTTTATGTTTTCTGCCCTATTCAGCCTGTAAAAGGATTTTACATCAATGACTCTGAGGTACAAGATTTTTGTTTTGCGTGAAATGTATAAGCTGCAGTCTTGGCTTGGTCTAACAGTTTCCACCCTCAACTGGCACCTGATTAAAGAAAGGTAATTTAATTTAATTTAAAATATACGTGTATGTATGAAGATTATAGTGTACTCTATGACCGTTTTAAAGGCTGTTATTTCCAGCGCTGTTAAATTGTGTGGTTTGATATTAAGAGGGTTTTTCCATATCTTGTTTTGTATTTTGCCCCCCAAGAATTTTATTTGAACTTATGATATAATTCTTGTAGGAACAATAACAGTACATCCCTAAAGGACCCAAGAAAGAGAGCAAAATTAAACGTGGCAAAGCAACAATCATCATAAGTAATAAAGGACATAAATAAATAAATAAATCAATAGGTAATGAACAGTAACATTTATTTAAACAAGATTATTGTTGGACTGTTGTACTAGACTGCATTAGTGTTTGCTAGGTGTACCTAATATACATACGTCATACCGTAACATACCACAACATTATGGTATGCCTGTGATAGTATCTGTGTTCTATTTTAGAAATAAATCTGTACTTTCAGTGTTAAACATAGCCTATGTGGTTTCAGAAAAGCATATAGTGCTGTATGCAGTGTTTCACCGGATCTCCCCTCAGAGACACCCAGTGTCGCTTTTTCATTTGTGAGAATGCGTGGGTGTGATAATTACAACCTGCTGAACAAAGGCTGCCATTGAACATGGACAATTGCTTTAAATTGTCTGTTACATTCCTTCTGTTTCATACTGTAGCCACATAATAAACACCTTCCAGGACACCCACCTTCCTTCTTTCTTTTATTCACTCCCTGTGATTCCCTCACTTTCCTCTTCCTCTTCATGTCTTTGTTTCTGCCTCTTCTTGCTCAGTAATTACCACATGCTGTACTGGAGCCAGATGTTTAAAACAGCGGAGCTTATCTTCACCACTCCATGCTGGAGCGACGGCCAGCCAAACTATAAACAAACATGAATGAATTCAGAATATTTACAAAGGAAGGTCACTCTTTTCATTCCCTCATGCTACTGTGCTGTATTCTATTTTTTGTATAGAGCAAAACTTCCACATCTGAGGTTGATGTTAGCTTTGTCCTTTTGATTCCTATCAGCTGATGTGGACTGTATTTACCCTTATCTTGCATTTTATCCTAATCAGAAGAGTGGATTAGATAAGTGGATGAAACTTTAATGAGGGGAGTCTGTTTGGGAGCAAAATATTGATAACAGCAAGAAAGGACAAAGTTTAAGGGTATACTGAGAATGCTGCAACAAATATATGGTATTTAATGACAGGTATTGTACATTACTATGTGCGCATTTTCATTCTCAGTACATTACATTTTCTGTATCCTAGACGCAATGAACATTATCTTGAGATGACAGAGGAGGCTGAGAGAAAACATTTTTTTAGTATCCATTGTAGCTTAAAGGTCCCATTTTTATAAGATAAAAAAGTTAGTAGGTTTTGGACCCCCAGAGCAAGACAGAAAGTTGGTATTAAGGAGGCAAAGAAAAGACATCAGCAGAGACTGGAGAGAGACTCTCAGAGGAGACTGTTCCCACCTGCCTCAAGACAGCCACCATTGTCCCTGCACCTAAAAAGTCTGCAGTTTCTAGTCTTAATGATTACCTCCCTGTGGCACACACCCCCATACTGACCCTGCCAGCCTGGACCCTCATCAACATGCTTTTAGAACCAACAGATCCACAGAGGATGCCATATCCATCGCCCTCCACTCAGTCTGAACACACCTTGAAAACAGCCGCTACATCAGAAGGCTGTTTGGTTGATTTCAGCTCAGCATTCAATACAGTCTAACCCATGAAGCTGATTGGAAAACTTCACACTCTGGGCTCGAGTACCACACCCAGAGAGTGCGCATTGGCAGTCACACCTCCTCTCCGTTGGTGCTCAACATGGGAGCCCCCCAGGGCTGTGTGCTCACCGCCCTCCTGTTCACACATCACACCCGTGACTGCACTCCCAGACATCAAGAGAACTCTATAGTGAAGTATGCAGACGACACCCAATCAACAATCTAGCAGAGTGGTGCACAGACAACACCTACCCCAGCCACAGTCTGGCAAAAGATACAGAAGTGTCCACTTCCCTACCACCAGACAACAGAGCAGCTTCATTCCTCAGGCTGTGAGACTCCAGTTCATCCTCTACACTCCACTCTTCCAAATAGTTTCTTTGTTTTTATTATTCTCTGTGATGAAGCATAAAGGGACTCTTGACTTGCAACCCTGGTGTTGTAAAATGATAAAAGAAAATTAACCTTGTACCTTGTAGATGGTAGACTGTGCAGTGTGCACTGTTAATGATTCAGACTGATGTGTATTTGAAGGTAACATATACAGTAAATACATTGGTATTACATTGATAAAGCAGCTGCATATGGTGGGGCTCCAGTGCACAGAAAGTCCAAACTCTTTTCTAGCATGTCTAGAAGCCTACGTGGCACCTAATTAAGTTTCCTCCAGTTTTACGGAGCCCATTAGTGCACTGCATCATGTTTTCGTGCTCATTGGGCCACTGTAAAGGACACTTTATCATGTTTTATCTACCATTAGGGCATCCAAGAGGGCGCATTTTCAGCCATTTTTTTTTCGACCAAGATATTGCTAAAGATATACAGCATACTGCTGACATACAGATTCAATGTCACTATAGCCAGAACAGAGAAAGCCAGCGGAGTAGATATAGATATCGACTGTGGCAAAAAGCTTTGTGCAGCTGCATGACAGTTGGTACAAATGAACACTTGAAGCACTCCTTTGTACAATGTAGCTGCATCAGCTCATTGAAGAGAGAGTGGGAGGCTTTATCTGAGATAAATGAATCATCCGCCCCCCTGCCGCCGCCTCCAGGGTGTCCACGCTCAGCCCTGTGACTCCGCCAGCCTGGAGTGGACAGGGTCGGTGATCAGAATTCTTCATAGTCTGCACTGTTGGTGGGGGGCGGTGGGGAACGAGAGACATTTTGGATTCAGGTGTGCTGCTGCACGATGTCAGATATCTGGAGGGGCTGATGTACTACTCCCCCCCTGCAGTTTAGCTCCTAAATGATATATCATCTGTGGATCCATCTCCATAGATCCCTGAAAATATTTTCGACTGCTGAACCTAACTGCACTCAAAAAGCTTTTTAAAAGGAGTGGAGTTGGAATGGAGCTGTGATACATGCTCACCAAAATACTCACAAAAAGACATTGCAGTCATGTCTCAGATGGCACAGTGACAAGCACAGTAAGGGAGATACTGTCTCTGTGAAATAACCAATTCATTCCGATTGAGTTACAGTCTGTATTTTGGAAGTTTAGGCAAGTTAAATTCAAAACATTTGCAGCTTCCATGCTGCTTAGCCATCTGATGTAATGGCAAAAGACAGCTGCTGATTTCTCTGCAGATCAGACTCCGAGGGAATTCAAATGAGTAGACGCGCTTTGTTCCTGAGCCAGATGCACACACCCACCTGCACATGCAATATATTTAAATATTTCACTTCTGCGGGAGTGTTAAAGCTTGTGCATTGTAGGCGAAGACTTCCCTTCGCTGTTTCAGATGAAGAAGTGACCTCTATTTCACACGTGTCATCCACTAACATAATCCCGGCTAGCACACATCGTGCACTCACACAGCAGACAAACACACAGCAGGTTTCTTTCTCACGCTGTTTTTGCTGCGTGTTTGATGCCTCCCTCCTGCCTATCACACCAGGGCAGATTCGGTGTGACCCAGAGACTCTCAGGTAATGACTGCGCTCTCAGAGAATCCTATAAGTGCGGAGTTTTCAATATATATTCATAAAGAGGGACGGATGTGGTCGTTCTGAATGAATGAAAACATATTCAAATCACTTACAGTTGATCCAGATTCCTATTATTTCCTGACATGTGAATGCACTCGTTATCCAGCAGTGATGACATGTTTTAGCCCTGCATTCCTATGAGCTTTGGTTTAAGTAAATAAACAGACCTTGATGAATCAAACATGAGCCGAGATGTTCACGCGCCAAGACCTGTGAACACACACCCTGCCAGTGTAACTGCTACAGCGTGCTTATGACAACCTTTGTTGCCGCTAGTCATTATTTAGCCTGTGTTGAAGAAATGCAAGATAATTGCGGTGTGAATCATTCAACGAGAACTATGAGCGAACGGTGTAATTCACAATAAATTGAACTGCGTGTGTTGCCTCCAGGCAAGTCTTGATGAGTTCACAAGCAGGGTTCACATCAAGTTTAAATAGATAGATGGATAGATGGACAGAGTCTGGAGTCCGAGGTTACTCCATCTAGGTAAATCCAGTCTATTAGAGAGAACGAAATTGACATTGACATCAAGTGGCAGAAAGTACAAAATTAAAATCTCTTGCAAACTCACGGGGGCACAGGAAACAATATTGATCTCCTTAATTAAAGAAAGATGTGAGGAGAATGGGAAATGAGTCAAGCTGCAGCCTCTGCTCTCTCTGGGGGTCGATGTTGTTGTCTCACTGACGTCTTCCTTACACAACTCGCTGATGAAAGTGGAACTGAAAGCCAACGCATTCATCCAGAGCCACGATTACTCATTTTTGCACTCATCTTGTCAATTAATTTAATTAGGAATGCATGCATTGTTCCAACCTTTGTTCACTTTTTGAAAGCGACTGTAAATTATATTTTCATAATAACTATTTATCAGACGACGCTGAGAGCAGTGTGACAATGACAATGTGGTGAACCTGCAGAGAATTATCGCCTGGATCTGCAGCTCCCCTTGAGTGAGTCTGAGTCTCACTGTTTAGCTGCCTGGCCCTAACTTCACTCTTGGTTCCCTCTCACCGATCTCATAGAAACATTCTCCGGCTGCAGCAGGCAGCTGTTTGCCTGCATGAGAAGCTTTAAATATCCACTGTACAATACCTTCTCAGCACCAAACAGCAGACAGACACAGTTAGCAACTTACTAGTGAACAAAATGGAACATTTAGCAGCTTCAGTGCTGCATATTTTGCTCAGGAGTTGGTACATTCGTGGAATTATGAGAGCCTCAAGGAACTCTGGGGATATTAAAGGAAGCTCGGAGGAAACATTAACAGCTAAATTTAGAGGAGAGGTTATGAGAGGAACTATAATAACTCAAAAGGGGTTCCTGGAGGAATCTAATGGATCAAAGTGTGTAAACAGTCCACTTTGGAAAGTAAGTTAAGCTAACTGTCTCTCCCTACTGCTAACCAACTCTTTAACAGTAAACACAGATTTAGCGGTTTAAATTGACAATAAATGGGTGAGCTTACCAAAGAGTTTACACATTCAAGTGTAAATTATGTAGCTGCACCATTTCTATAGTGTTAGCTAACATCAGCCACAATGCTGAGAACTGAATGGTAGCTAAGGCTAGCTTTAGTTATTTTAGCTGCCAAAAAGGAGAGTTTAAAGTGTTTTTTTTCCACTTGATAAAAAAATCTTGTTCACTCTCTCTCAGTAACATCATTGTAAAGCTGGAACATGTAAAAACGATAATAAGGGTATATTTTAGGCCTTATTCTCAACTCAGTTACTCCAGTGCTTGAGTCTGTCTGTTTTCACTTGCAGTTTTAGCTGTTAGCATTAAGCCAGGTAAGCTAAATATATCTCTATAGAGAACAAAAGCTGAGTTAAAAGAGAGTGAATATTGGACTCAATTAATTGGAGTCTGTTTGTGGCTAACTGATGATGTTGATTTGTAAGTGCTAAATGAGTGAATAAGCAACTGTTAGCATGCTAAGTTTGTCATCTTAAAAGGTGACGATATGCGAGTGTTGTTCGCAATCAAGGACGTTACGTTCAAACTGGACACAGCGTTGGATATTCAGGTCGTTTTGACAGGTGTAAACAATTAAAAAGTTGAAGAAGGCTGAATTCCTTGTTTCATTGGCTTCATCATACTGTCATGACTTACTGGGACTCTTGAATAGGTCGGAGCTTCTGTTAATGTTATCAGTAACACTGTGCTTTTCTGTCTACACATTACACATCTGCTCCAAAGGCCTGAAGGTAAAAACTAATCACTGGTCAATAATACACTCAAACACACAAAGTAGCTGTATTATAATTTTGCAAATGCAGAATTGCACTTGTGAACTTAGACTTTTTCTTTTCGTTGTATGACTGAGTGTGTCTCAAAGGACTTTAAGGGAAAATAGGTCACTGAATTTCTTGCTAGACTTATTGCGTTTTTTACTTTATTTTAATGAATGAGACCTGAAGGTTTCCTGTGATTGCACTATGTTTTGGCAAAAAATCAGGTCACATCACTGAAAAACAAGACACCACATTAAAAAAACAGCATAAAACAAACAGGAAGTTTCTGCCCCAGGAGTGTGCCAGTTAGCGTTTGCTTGAGACTCTTGAAATGCTCTCACTAATTCGATATTTGTTTACTTAATGAAGAGACATGGCACAGGCACAACTCTTGTTCAAAGAAGTACTTCATATTAGGCTGGAGAGCGGTGTCAAAAGTTGAAAGAATTAGAATATATCACATTTAGAGCAGAGATGGAAGCTGATTGAGTGAAACAGTGCTCATTACTCGCTCAGAACAGAAAGATTAAGGAGGGCAGAGAGATGAACATTCAGAATTCAAATTCGTCCTCCACTGAAACAAAGATTGACTTCAGGTTTATATGCCTTTGGAAAACCGAAAAATGATCCATAAAATGTTTATTCCTCCCTGCAGCATTGTCCAAAGGATCTTTCATGGTACATTGACTTTCTGTATACTACATCGTATCAAACTATCCTCCGCATGAGCCTTTGGAGCTTCGTTCACATTTGAATGCACAGAGACTCTGCCATCAACAGTTTCCTGTGCCCCAAGATGAATGTGCATTAAAATGTATCACACAGTTTTTTTTTCTTCTTTCCGCTTTTTCAAGTGACATGAGGGGAATTAAGTTTTAGTCCTGGACACACACACACACGGATGCACACACAAACACACACACTTCCCCCGGTTGTGGTTGATATTAATTGCAAGCGAAGTATTTTGTAGACAGAGTATATCAACATCACAGACGCACGTCATCATCATCATCATCATCATCACCATCATCATCATCATCATCATCATCATCATCATCATCATCATCATCATCATCATCATCACCACATCTCTTGAGTGAGACAGGTAGTAATTTTATTTTATCCTATGTGTGATGGGATGATTGATGATGATGATTATCAGTATTTTAGTTTACTTGTTGTGTTGTTTGTTTCGTGAACATATCGTGATAGCACCCTCAGTAGCAGCACCTCTACAATAAACTGAAAACTAATACTTTGCCTTCACTTATTAGGAATAAAATACCTTTAAAATGACGGTTAAGCCACTCTGCAGACTTATAGCATTATATATTAATTTATAAACACGATCTTGATTTATGATAGAATAGCAAGCAACAGATCATTTGATCATTAGCGTGCAAACAAGCAAAACTTAATGAGAACTTAACTTAATAAGACATGAGAATTGAAAACAGTAAACAATTCAGTTGACCAACCAATTAAAAAAGTAATAAACAATCAATTATATAATAGTTACGACCTGCAAATAGGACTACTGAAAGATGCATCTAAAAAGGAATATTTTCAGTTTAGTTTTAAAAGTCCAAACCACTGGAAAGCACCTAACATGACTGGGGTGGAATAAATAAAGAACCTGTTGGATGACCTGTCGCAGGAACCACTGGAAACTTGGTATAAACACACTGTTTAAGTTTTGCGCTAGAAACCAAACAACTGCTATGTGTTTGTAACGGTCACCGAGGTGTTTCAGCACCATGGAGAGAAATAGCATCCTTCAATAGCAATAATGGCGGGAACAATTAACAGACTCGAAAGTGAGAACTGATTTGTGGCGTGCACAAGTGATATAAGAGAACTTGTCGCATTCACAGTTTACTCATTTACTCCACAGGGGAGAAAACACTTGTTTCTACTAAAAAAACTATGTTGCCAAAATCTCAATTTACTTATAGAATCAACAACAAAGGAAACCCTATATTAATCATGATGTGAATAATATGCCTATTGTGCTCATTATATCATAACCATGGCTTGCCAATTTAATATTGACAACCTTTACCAACTAATGAAGAGGCGGCATTGTGATAATTCACACTTCACGAGAGCTAGCTCAAAGTTCAGCTCACACAGATCAAAATGAACTTGCTCATTTCTTCCATATTCTTCTATATGACTTTTAGCAGTTATGAAGTAGTATAATGCATCAGGACAGGTTTACAACAAGAATATGAAAATCCTCTCACATGATTAATTTATCCTGCCATGTACAAGTAAGCAGTCCAAAGAGGACGTGATGGGAGAAGTGACTGTAGTTAGACTTGTAGTGGAGCTCACGAGGAAGGGCGATGAAACAAGGGGGGAAAAAGAAGTGGCCAGTGTCGTAACTCAAGGTCAGTGCGTTTAAACCATCTGCCTGAGTAAGAGTAAAGATGCAGTCTCCCCGAGTGCCAAGGTGCCTCTTCCCTCACACTGTGATGAGGGAAAATGCAGGAGAAGAGCAGCATGGCAGCGTCTGCAGAAAAGGGAAGGGGTGGAGCAGTTGTAAGTTGGCTGCTTGAGGCAGCAATTACAAAAACCGTTCAAGAACCTCGTCATGTATACATCAACTTGTCAGTGTGCCAAGTAGTGCTATAACCGTAACAAACAACAAGCTATGATACCATAATTGTTGAACTCATGAAACAGAAGAAAAAATCCCTAATGTAGCATAACGCCAACACAAAAACAAGATGTTTCTAATGTCTCTTAACAAATGTGTGTAATTAAAGAACATTTCTAGTGTAGCCTCATTTATCTAAGTTTAACTAATGTACCAATTAGGAAGTCATAGCAGCAATGAAAGTAAAAACATATTGCACCATGTCGTAATCTGTGAAATACATTCGCCTTGCCTCAAACACGACTTGACTTTCAGAATATTGCGTCTCTGTGTAAGCCAAAACCTCTCAATCCGCCAATAATGAGAAGTCTCTCCACTCTTGGTGTGGAGTTGCTGACACAAAGCTTCAGAGTGATACATGGCTTATGAGTGTGTGACTAATAGAAATAGAGGGATAATCCCCCTCACTGCTTGGGTCTGCAACTGACTGGCTTTGGAAAAGAGGAGAGGGGCTGATACCCTGCCTTTAATCCCAAAAGATAGACGGAAAGAGGAAACTGTAAGAAAGGAGGAGAGGGCAAAGGAATGATGAGTAAAAAAAATATGAAACAAAATCCCAGCCAGCTGGTTCATATTGTAATCACCATGGTAACGACAAGGAGGAAAGTGGCAATAGTTTGCTACACGGCGAGGACTGTGCCACACTTATGAGTCAGTTACTAATCAGAGAAAACCTGATGATAATGCTGTGAGAAACCTCCCAAGGGAAGCAAAATGGTGATAACTGGATGCTAGGCTATATTGGATGTTAAATGCATCAATACAAACACAGCATATTGCTGACCCCTCAGAGTTTAGTTACTCATGTCTCTTTAATCAGTTTTGGGGTTATTCCCTGACTACTTTAGCTCAATGTTCAATTTGCAACACTGATAAATGATTGGTTGATAGTCGACTGCTTCAAAATCAAATTAAAGGAGACCTATAATGGTTTTATGTTTTTTTGTTGTTGTATAGATTCTTCTGCATGTAAAAGGTCTTGAAAGTTAAAAAGTAGTACCCAGTAGGAGGGGCCTTAAAGAGACAGGAGCTAAAACATGGAGGGGGAGCACTGAACAATATGAGAAAACTGATGTGTTTTTTGAGTATTAAAGCATGTAAACCTATTCTAGTAGCCACCCAAAATACAATCCTTCCTTAAAAAAAACAATGTATAGACTCACACAAAAGTAATCCCTCTCAATCGTCACTTATGACCCACTAGATGTGTATAGAAGTGTCTCTATCTTCAGAGACTGTGCCATCTGCCTCTTATTTTCTTTTTTGTCTGTTGTGTGGGATATTACTAGCCAGCAACCTTTAGGCAGTGGGTGTGTATCCCCCAGCCAATAACAGAGAGTAGTGCCCTCATAGTGGTGTTAGTATCACTGTTTTGGTGAGTCTGCATTTGTGAAAGTAGTGATGAACTTTAAACTACTTTAGTACAACAAACACATTGTACATGAATTACAAAAAATGACAAAAAAATGTTTTTTAAATGACGATGTTCCTCACCTCTGATATTGTTATCTGTTGTTCCATTCTGTTGTTTCATAATGCTCTGTCTGGCTCTCTGACTCTGTCAGACGGAGACGGTAAAGAGCCGCCTCGAGGCTGACGGGGAGCTGAGGATGTCAGGCAGAACATCTCCAGAGCCGTGGTGGTAAGTCTGGAAGGCAGGGATTGAGTATGTGAATGGAGGCTAGAAATGGAAAGGGATGCACAGATTAATGGATTCAGAGAGCTCTTAAGTGTGTGAAGAGGGGAAGCTGCTTTGATCAGAGCAGCTACTAATCCCATAGACATTTCAGTAATTAAGCTAAACTAAGATAATCTCACTGTGACATTAAAAGGCTTCCATTTTTTTTTTTTTCATTCTGGGTAGCTAAAAAAATCTAGTTACTAAGAAGGGAACTAGTCCTTTAAAGGTGCAGTGTGTAGGATTTGGGGGAATCTATTATCATTAATAGAACATAATGTGCATCATAATGTTTTTATTAGTGTATTATCACCTGAAACTGAGAATCGTTGTGTTTACGTTACCTTAGAATGAGCTTTTTATATCTACAGAGGGGGCATATCCTGCTCCGCCCAATGTCTCTACAGTAGCCCAGTATGGACAAATGTAATACTCTTTTTTAAAATGGTCTTTATCATTTTAGGAAATATAATGTAGGAGACAATAGAAACTACTTAAGCAAGCTGCACTGTGACCTACTGTGTACGATATTGTATATCTAGTTATACACCGGAAAACCAGCAAATAGGACCATTCTTAAACTGTGGTATCAGCATCACTGGTATTCCTGCAGTATTTCTCTAAGAATTTAGTTTCAGCCTGCTACATCGTTACTCATGCATGTTGCATGTAAATACATCATCCATGATCAGTTAAGAGCTAAACTGAAACTGTAATGGAAGATAGTAAGCTGAGGTAAAATGAAAGGTTTAAAAACTCTACAATCATGGCTCCAAACAGGAACCATTGGGAAGAGAAGTGCAGAACAGGAAGGGAATATTTGGACAGCCCTGTTCAAACTGAAGTTGATGACGGCGAGCTGAACGCGAGAGCTAGTGGCTACTCAAGCATCGCCCCTTGACCGTTCATAGCACCTGCTAACGATAGCAGCTAATGGCGCAAAACATGAAGATGAATAGAGTAGGCCCGCTTTAAGGTCCATCATAATGGTGGTACTTGGTGAGCCTAACATTTTTGGAGGTGGTACACACAATAAAAAGTTTGAGAAACACTGCCTGAGGACATGGGGACATGTCCTCACTGCTAGATGCCACTAGATCCTACACACTGGACCTTTAAAGGACCTGTACTCCCACACAGGTGCATTCAGTTAATCAGACCTCTATTCATGGGCATTTACGGGCTCTAAGGGTGCTCCAATGATTGTTCTGTACATTGGTAGCAACATGTATATGGTAAACATATTATACTGGTTTACTTCAGAGACAATGCAGCATTTTCTCTTGGATCTGAACATCAACTCTGCAGAAAAAGGTAAGAAAACTCCACTGGAAACAGCAGCAGAAGTCATCTAGTTCATATTGCGCTGCATATTATCAACCTCACAGGTTATTTCAGGTTACTTACAGATGATTAGATTTGTCACTTACCATGCCCTTCTGTCTCATCTGTCAATGTTACACTACTTGACTGAAATTTGAAAAAAAAAAAAAAGAAAACAAGACACATCAATGCAAGGACCATGTGGGAAAAACAAAGAAAAGACACACAGGTGGGAAATTCATTATTCAAAGGGGGAAGTGCGTGTTGTCAGAAATGCTCTGAAATCTCATCAATCTCAGGTTAAACAGTTTGACAGCAAAAATAACTAGAAGGCACTCAAACGTCTGCCATCATGTCACAGTTCTTTAACTTTTATTTTTAATAAAACTGCATCCTTTTTCATGGTTGAGTGACTTTTCTGATATATCTTTTCTGACATTTTAATACACCGCTCCTCTGTGCAGCATCATCACTCATAGAGGAAATCGTTGATATTGCCTGCCCACCCCCATACCATCTATTGAAATATGAGTCATAGAAAGGCAGAATTTTGTATCACTTTATCTTAACTTCTTACAATAGAAGTGGCCATAACATTTGAACAACATATATCCCAAAACCAAGTAAAGATCAAAAACACATGTGCAGTTTTATTCTGTATCTAAACACCTGATACACTTTACATACAGTTGTTTCTGTCTTACTTACAGGACTTACAGTTGAGTCCTGTAGCAATGTCATTTACTTTTTCTGACATGTTGCCGATATCAGAAATGTCCCCTCCCCCGATCTGTCACTGACACTTTATCAATGTTCAGAAATACTGTTCTTACTGTCATCTGTCATATTGGGGAGTTTAATCTTTTACTCTTTGAACAGACAACATTAGCTGCTGCTGTGACACTTGACACTCAAGCTTGTTATTTCCGAACAGAGGCCACCGTCAATGCCTCTGACCTAATCTTGACCATCCAGAGAGAAGTTCAGGTTCACATTCTGCAAAATCTTTGTGCTGCATTCAGAATTTGGCATTTTCTTAAATGCAAAAGAACAGAATAATGAGCATATTAATATTCAAAAATGGTGGTATTTAAGGCTAATTTAACGGGTTGGGACAAGGAAATCATTATTATTGACTTATTTTTGCTTTTCCCTTCATAATAGTGCTTTATCTGTGCAAATTTCTAATGAGACCCTTGAAATCAGCCTCCCTCTGTATTCACTTTAAGTAAAATTAACATTGTGCTGCTGCAATATGAGTGCATAACCTCTGCCAACCTGACTGATAGTCCATATTTTTTACATGCATCTCACATTGTGTTGGCTTCATGTAGTGTAACACTCCATTCAGCTGAAAGTAAACATCTTTTTTTTTTCTTCCAACAAGTGGGATCTACATTATGCTAAGCCCTGACCCCTGGCTGTGCTGCAGGCTTTTCCCTCAAACGGAGCACTGTTGCACGGCGAGTGAACAGCGAATTTCCTGGAAAAATTGTGCCACTGCGTTCATCAAAAGACCAGCAGACCTGACTGACCCTCACACAGAGGAGACCGAAATGTTGCAGCACATTGCTCACTGGGGTTCAATGAAAAAAGGAAAATCTGACCAACATTCAACAACTTCAAGTGGAAACACTTGTTGATTGGCTGCCGCGGTGTAATACTTGAATCAACCTTATTTACCTTATTAAATTGTGTTTTGATGGGGTTATATATCAAGACTGTTAATCAGCAACATAATAATTGGATGTCTGTAGCCTTTGCTGTTGCCAGAAAGTTGTTTTTTTTGTAAATGGAGACAGTAGTGCTCCATATAGTCAAAACTGGACTGATGCACTGCTAAAACTAGCCTAGCTAGTCATTTACATGAATATAGGATGTGTAGGTAGGTACAGTATAACACAACATAACAGACGGGATGATTATTAAATACATGTTTAATGCACATCTCATTTTCCTAAATTGATTATTATTATTTTGTTCTATTTTGCTTGTTTTGTTTGTGTTTGTTTTTCTCCCTTTAATCTTCAGTTGGTGTATTTGTTTGCTAGTTTGTTTGCTGGATCTATGAAATTGCCAGATGGCTGTTTGTTTGTGTGCGATACAAACTATTCCTGTACTGTCTGATTTTCCTTTTGGTTTGATAATGAAATAAAACATACATATATAAAAAAAGAAAAAAAAAATCTGTGTTTTTTGTTAGCAATAATAAACTTTGTGGTGGGGCGGTGTTTAAAATCACACCTTTGTTCAGGGCAATCAGAATTTGTACGTTCAGATAAAATGGCGGACAGTAAGGAAAAGCACAGCAAATAATGAAATTAACGATGGATGAATTCCATTTAGCAGTTTCTGAATCCTGTATCACTCTGTCACTGTTTACTGTTGAACAGTCATCTTTATAATAACATGTCAAAATGTGTGCTGTGAAAAGGCTGCTGCATTATTGCATAGTGCATTTTGTCCTTATTTGAATATGAAACATTAACCAATCTGAGCATTTATGAGGGAAAAAAAGCAAAACAGCAATTGAGGTTTCCTGGTGGCTTGAATCTAAAAGGTGAGAAAACACCACAGGACTTCTTCACATTTAAACAAGCTGCCAATTTGCTGGTTATCAAATTATTTGAGGAACATCTGCGGTGTGTGAGATGAGGGCATGTGTCCGAAACAGCAGCTGACAGTTCTGACATGCACTTGTGCGCAGCACAACTTCCTCATAAGCAAGAACTTGGCACTTAGTTCTGGACATGCACACTTCAGTGCACATATCAATTTCCCTTTAAGCTGAATCGCTCTGCTCAGCATGTAAAAGATGTGCACAATAAGGCAAACCTTTAGATATATTGCAGTTCCAACAGTGAAATGTACAGAGGTGTTATTAAACAGCAGAGGACTTTAAAGATATTTGAATACTTAGAACTATTAGTGTACACCCTGAGGCTGATATGTACGGAAGCCCTAAAGGGCCATGCATTCATACATTTTATTTCCTCCGTTTTCCCGTGATAACGAGTTAATTTCATTTGTTTTCTCGAGATCTCGAGTTATTATCTCGAAATAACAACTGCCATTTTCCCGAGATAACGAGATAATTTTCTCGAGATGTCGAGATAACGAAACTTTGTTTTCCCGAGATAACGGGATAATTTTCTCGAGATGTCGAGATAACGAAACTTTGTTTTCCCGAGATAACGGGATAATTTTCTCGAGATGTCGAGATAACGAAACTTTGTTTTCCCGAGATAACGGGATAATTTTCTCGTTATGCTCCTGCTTCTCTGACATTGCTACACTGAATGATGTTTCCTGCAATGATTTAATATACTACACTATCGTTTTGTTTTCTCAAGATCTCGAATTAATTATATCGTTATCTCGGGAAAACAAAATTTCGTTATCTCGAGATCTCGAGAAAATTATCCCGTTATCTCGGGAAAACGGCAGTTGTTATTTCGAGATAATAACTCGAGATCTCAAGAAAACAAATGAAATTAACTCATTATCACGGGAAAACGGAGGAAATAAAACTGTATAAATGCATGGCCCTTTAGGGCTTCCGTAGATATGCACTTTTACCAGAACAACAAGGACATTGATGCTCTGTTTAAATGGTAATATGTTACTCTCTCTCTCTCTCTCTCTCTCTGTGTGTGTGTGTGTGACCTTGCAGATGCATCTTAAACATTTATTAGTAAAACTGTTGAAAACACAATAACAGGAGGAGGTTAATGAGCCCTGACTATATATAATAGAACATGAATGTCTGTGAATCAGACTGCAAAGCATTTTATAGTAGTATTAACTTGGCTGTATAGGTGCATCATTTAATTCTAACCATGAAAACCCTAATTTTAAATTTTAATCAAGATCCTCTCCAATTTACTCACTGAGGTGCTGCTCAATGGATCCAGTCTTCAGTGTCTCCACTGACTGAATGCACATAATACTTCAGGCAATCAGCAAAACTGTAAAAAGAGAATGAAATCAATAATTGCTTTGTTATGAAGCGTAAATCCACCATTTCTTTCTGTTATGTTTTACTCTGTTTCACTGTTTTTGTTTCTTTCTCTCTCTCCAATGGACAAGAAAACTGTGTGTGTGTGTATGTGTGTGTGTGTGTGTGTGTGTGTGTTAGCTGTGGATACAAGTCCAGCAGGGGAGAGTGAATGGTGCTCAGTAATTAATCACGTTGGTTTGGTCACACTGTGTGTGTACACGCACACATCTTCACGTCCTCTTATGCATGTGTGCTAGCGTGTGTGTGTGTGCATGTGACCTGTGTCAGCAGCAATTATCACTGTAAGAACACGCACACACACACACACACACACACACAGTAAGGTCCTGCAGCCAGAAGGAGTAAACTCTGAAGTACGTGGTCGGGGTATGAATAACCACTGGACTGTACAGACTCTGGTGCAGTGGTCGACAACCTCTGCAACACAGCAGCTGATACACCGAACAGGAGCTGGAGAACCAGAACACAACAACTCCCTGTTTGAAAAAGAAAACACTGTTTGATAAACATATTCGCTTTAATGCCTCATACAAAAGACATTGAAACCTTTCTTTGATTTCAATTCTGATTTTCCTCAATATTCAGGAAACACGGAGGACTTTCATCTGCAAAGTGGAGCTTCTTCTCGTCAAAGAACTATTTTCACAAGAAATGAAAATAACAGACACAGGAGGTCAACAATTGTTTTGAATTTTTATTGAAAATGCACCCTTTATGGGAATATTGTTCTGTGAGATTTCCCACAGATCCTTTGTCTTTAAGAATAAATGAGAAAGCAGCGTTTTTAAAAAGGAATTAATGAATAAGTTACATCACACCCTAATTATCACTGTTCGGTCTGTTTCATGAAGAAATCCTCTGACTGTCTGTGTGAGTGATCTCTTCTGTCTCTCATCAGGACCCACCGAGGAAGCACAGTGACACCTGCTGGCTGTGTATATTCACTCAGGAATCACGGATTTAGGGTTGAAAGGACTCTTGGATTAAAAAATGTACCCACATATCAAATGATTCATTTATTATTCACTCATATTTAACTTCACAGCTGTCAAGAAGAACATCTTATACAGACATCTGCGTGCCTTATTTTAATGAATCATTCCATATTTTATTTTTGAGAAACAAGAGGTGTGTAATAGATGATGGAATAAAAGATGTGTGATAAGAGATGTGTAGATAGTTCTGCAGTAATCCCTGAATCAGTGGTTTAGTGAGGCGTGGAAATGCAGCTATGTGCCAGAACATCCCCATCATACGTATGTTACTGAGGGAAGGTTCCCAGTTTTCAGTCTAAGATGTTATAATAGTGTGCTTGTCAGTAGTTGCAATTACACATTTAATGACGTGGAAACACTGATGACATTTAGTTTTATGAGTCCCTTCGTTTTTCCTAGAAAGAAGCTGTAAATAACTGTTATTTGTGGCTGGAAAGGATTACGTGTCTTTGATGCTATTTAAAGGAAACATGCCTGCTAAATTGAGTTTGTCACAGGGGCAAGTGATTCATATAGCAGTTAATACATATAGTAGAAAACAGAAGAGCACAATATATGAGAAAGAACTTCAAAAAAAGCATTATTTTTCATGTATTGTGAACATTTTCTTCCATATATACAGCACGTGTTATTCACACACAGGACGACACTCCTTATCAGCTGACTTGTACCACAGAGTAAAACACCATCTAGTCTGTACAAGGAATTAATTTAGGAATAAAACATCTCACTGTCCACATTTTCCCAAGAATGATGACATCTTTATTTCCAGGAACCTTCCAGAACAGTTACGTATCGATTTCTTAACAGGAAATTGTGTTTTATTTTGTCACTGCCCGAGGAGGCGTTATAATGACTCTGTGTCATACGGTGGTGAACACTATCTGCAGTAAAAACCTGAATACAAACTATTCATCTGGGTGTATCATTAAAACATAACAAATTATTACAGTAAAAAACATTTTTTTTCAGTTACTTTGATAAAGCAAATGTGACATTTTAAACTCGTATTGTGACGACTGCATCACACTTGACCCATGTTGGCCCAAGAGGATTTCTCTGATGGGAATTACATTGGTAGATGATGAAGAGCCCATAGAGACTGTACGGGAAACCTTAAAAGAGAAGAAAGAGACAAACTGCAGACCAATTTCTGGAAATCTAAACAGTACAAGGACATCAGTAAATATAAAACAAGAATCTTTATTTTATCATACACAATATAGAGCTTGAGTCAAAACCAAAATGTGAGACATTATGGGGCTTTAAAGAGTTTTCCTTAGCATATTTTGTGTACTGCTCTCAAATGCTGAAACAATGTGAACGCTCACTCATCTAACCAGCACATCACCAGCCGGCATCTGACACCTTGGCTGGGTGGTGTTCTCACCTTAAAAACCCACAACCTTCCTCTCTGAGACAAACCCCCTCCAGCTGTGTATTCTGTTTCATTTGTTACTGACATTTAATCACACACCCACACATGCTTACATGACTTACACGCTCTCATTTATTCTTTATTAATTCTGTAAATGAATATGCTTTCGTAAATGGCAACCATCTATGTCACAGCCTAAGAGAGTGACACCAGAAACGCCTGTGAGAACCAAGAACATGTTGTTGTGAGCATCTTATCTCGTCACAAGGGGGAGCTCTTGCACAAGATAATTTACTGTCTTCTTTCTATTTCTCAGTACCAAAGGTTTTGTGAACATGAATTATGATAGAAATACACACAGTAGTGTGAGCTCAGAGTTGAACTAGCTTAAAAAAGTCATCCATAAATAGTCCAGTTTCTGCCACTTCAAGTGGTGGAAGCCCGAATGCAAACTAAACCAAACCTCCTGAAAATAAAAAGAAAATGGGCCTAAGCCTGAGCATCATTTAAAATCACTATGCATTGAATGCATTGAATGCATATTGCATAAAGTAATGTGACAGTACTGCACATTTGGGCCCATGTGGGAGTGTGTAATCCAAAAATTACATGAAAATGTATATTTTCCCTATAGCTCTGATCTCTACACAGATCTGACAGGGCTGTGAGGATGCAGCCTATTAGGAAACACGTGTGTGGAGGTTCAGACTTACTATGCTGAAAAAAAAGTTTGACAAAAATTCCTTAACTCAACATCTTGACAAGAAACTGAATGAAAACTGGAAAACAGAGCATATCAGCTGTGCGTGAACACTGGTCACAAGATCGACCTGGAAGAGGTCAAAGTCATCAACCAGGAGTCAATAGAGGGCAAACTTTGGCTGGAGGCGTCAGTAAATAGATCTTGATCTTGTTAAACATTGTTATGATAATCAGGATGATGCTTTTTTATGTAATTGGCTGAAGGCCATAGCCTAAAGTCTGTTACAGTTCAATTATTCATGTATTATTAAATAGTATTCCCAGATGTTTCCCGTGGGATGATAACTTCAACATAAAGAAGTAATTCATGAATAATAAACATGACTCCTAAAAAAGTGTATTTTATGGACTCACATAAGGCCTGGGGACTGCCTCGTAAAGGTCTTCTTGCACAAGCTGCTGGTCATTTGGAAAACATCAATAGATCTGTGGAGCTCTTTGACGTCACATGAGGACAAAAAAAGTCCCGCCGTAGCAGAAGCTTTTCAGATTCGTCTGAAAAGGCTGCTTACGCTGTACCTATAAGAGCTCCGGAGCTTTGAATAAAAAAAGCCAAAGTCCCTCTGACTTTGAGAGATTGAGCAAATTTACAAAATGTCAAGCCACAATAATAAACTGTTGATTTTGCATAATTTGAGGGAAGAGACTAAACTGTTTGTGTCTGAAAAGAGAAAACAAACAATAGCAGGATCGCTGAAAATATGTAGAAAACAGCCTGTTTCCATTCTTGTAACCTTACCACACACCACACACCCAAACACACTCACACACATAGATCATATATGTCTCCAGAGACAGCTTTAATGGGAGGAGTGAGCAGGTTAAGTGGCAGCTTTACAAAATCACAAAACAGGTTCTTCTGTTTGAAACCGAGCCGCAACATTTATGAGTGAATCCATCATAATGGAGACAGGTAGAGTTTCCTTGTTGTGTCACAGACTTTAAACAACACAATGAGACCAAACTGTCCTGCTGTTGGCAGCAGCTGTGAAGAGGAACATGAGGAGTGTCTCCACCAGCGATCTGTCTCTTGTCTTTTTGATTCACAATCCATCTCGGTCTCATCGCTGTCAGAAATCTGATATCCTCCCTCAGCGCATTTAGCCCAGAAAGCTAATGCAATATGATGACAGGTAGAACAAGGTGGAGAGACGATTGCTCATAATAAAGGAGTCCATTGAATAAAACATGATGTGACAAGAGAGCAAAACACGATGATTCATACATTATTATCCGTTTTCATCAGCGTGGCTGTCGCCGATACACAAATTCATCCATCTCTCATTTAATTTGACTTCACGTGCACTACTTCCATGTTTAATTATCTTCTGAGATGTATATTTATTCTATTTTATTCAATCTTTGTAGTTGGAATGACTTTCTAACTACAGTCTACAGAAGTCTGATTCCTAATTAAGGCATGTGTGTAAACAGTGACTAAGACTACTAAAAATCTTTCTAATCATGACTGTGGTCTTTTTGTAATAGACCTGAAGTCACGAGGGGCCTTTTACAACTGTGGCGACTCTGTGGCCTAACACCACCCTGTAAAAGAGCTACATCTTCCCTCAGTGCCTGTTTATGTGGCGATGTATTTACTGTGGAGGTAATGAGGATAGAAGGTTTGGGGCCCTGGTTGGGCACGCTGTTTAGAAAACCCCCATGCTACGAATCTGTCGTCTTAATGCTACGTCTGTGAGACTTCCTTTGCAATAAGCCGAAAAGACCGAAAATAACTCAATTATCATTTTCACACCAATCTAAGCGCGTGTGTGCAGGTTTTTTAAATCTGGGTAAACAAGCTAAAAATAGGGGATTGTCTCCTGTCCTATAGACAGTAAGTCTGCCTTTCTGTTTTGTCTCTGGTGTGATGTTCAGTGTCTCGAACATGCTGGACAACAGAGAACAGCAGAAAGCAGAATATAGGCCAGTGAGATTATTACAGTGGTGATTTTTCTTTTTTTTCTTTAGTCTCTCTTGGGAGGAGAAAATTGTGAAAATGTCCTCCTGGGTGTTATTTTCTATAACTGCCAATCAGAGCTGGGTTGTTTGCAGCCCGTTCTCACTCCAAATGCATCAAATACAGCAACCTATTCAGTGGCCCTCTGCTTTTAAGTTTGTTGCTGTGAGTACCCCTCGAGCGTCACTTCCTGAAGTTCCCCTTTTAGTGCAGGCGTAGCCTCGTATAGTGTGCCACACCACTGTGTCGGTGCTGGGCAAAGGTCTGGCTGCACCAACTCTCATTCTGGTAAAAGGGATAAAAATGCTCTGTCTTGCTTGCATGTCTTGAAACCAATCGCAACTGTGCAGCTGGCCCTCAACCGTCCAAGCTGCAAGTTTGTTCACGTTTGTGCCGTCAGTGAACAGGTTAGTGTTAGAGTAACTTCAGCTTGTAAGTTATTATTTGGAGGTTCACATTGTGGTTTCACGTAGATATAAGGATTTTGAAAACAGTACACACAAATAGCAGAAGGAAGGGGGAAACAGGCGCCCAATGATCAGCTTTATAGGCAGATAGGCAGTCTACATCCAGTAAGTCAGACTTGTGCAGTAGTCTCATAAGAGTTTCCCTCCGAACACCACAGTTCATGTCCAGTTTGTGACAAAGTCAAAAGTGATTTTTAAGCTTGTTTATGTGGATCATGTGTATCACAGAAGTCGGCACAATATGAGTTTTCCTGTAATGTCGTAAAAAAAAAGCAAACATCAATGCTGCCTCAAGGCCACAAAATAAAGTATCAATTTGACACTTTCAATCTTGAGCTCTAATTACTCTTATATGATGTTTACCATTTAGAGAATTGAGTCTCATTCATCAAAATCTGCAAACTGCATTTAAGGCTCAATTTCAAAGCAAACGGAAGACAACAGAAAAAAGGGAGAAATGTTGTTTCTGCATGCCCAGACAAAAATGTGTTTTGGGATGAAGACATCAGAATACTCAGCTCCAGCTTGGCTCGCTGGAAGTCATTTATTTCTTGTTTGTCAGCACTATCAAATCCATCACACACGTAATTAGCTACTGGCGAGGACCGTGCACGCAGCGCTAAGATCTGACTGTGACATATGACCTCTCTAAACGCTCCGACCATCACTTCGACATAAAATATTAAGTGTTACAACATAAAAAGAGCCATACTGCAGGCTTTGAAGAGTAATCCTCGTTTCCCCCCAGAGGTTCCCCGCATGAAATAGGATAGGGCTTTTAAGTCCTAATAAGTTCTTAATTTAGTGGAAACACACACGAGAGGCCACGCGCACACACAAGTGCAGGGTCAATAGCAGCTTCCCATCATGCCTGAGTTATTTCCCCACTAAATTTTGGTTTTGGTGTGTGTGTGCATGTGTGTCCTTGGTTGCACATTCTGGGTTCTGGTTTCAGGATATTTCAACTGAAGGTTATACAGACTGAAAGTTCACTCAGTTGTTTTTGATATGAGTTGAGTTTCAATGTTTTGACAACAGCTTATTTTGGTAACTTATTCCTCCTTACACGCTGGTTTTGGGTGTCAGAGTGTCTTTAAAATCTATTGAGGTTAGTTAATTAGAGCACGTGGAGACCAAGGGGGCCCTCCGCCATTAAGCTAAGCAGTTCTCCATTTAGAGACTAATAAAATGACTCTGGCTGATTACACACCGGCTGGCAGCAGATGAGTCTGATTGAAAAGAGGAGCACGAGTCGCCTCAGTCCCACTGTGTTTATCTGCAATTTAGCTTCATCAACTTGTGTAAATATTTGTAAATGAGAATCATCATCAGTCACAACTTTATCATCTTGTCATCGCATATTCAACAGGCATGTGGCAGAATATAGATAAAATAAATGGCTCGGTGACAATTAAGGTTTTCAAGACGATCAAAAATCAAAATAGGTTAAAAGTGCACACCGAAGTCTTTTTTTTCCCCCTTTATGAGGATGTTGTTCACTTCAAGTGTTTTAATTGAGAATCATATGGCGACACAAGTCAAAATGTCAAACGGGATAAGGTTAATGAGTTGTCTAAATATTATATTAAAAATGTTTTAATCAATAATATATGATAGATATATAAATTACTACTCAGAGCTCATAAAATAAAACCTACAATATTATTTTTGTCATTCCACTACCCCCTATTTTAATTTTTCCCATCATATTTCATCTATTTTTAGTATTAGTTTGTGGTGTCCATGCTTTTGTAGTCTCTATGCTTTAGGGTTTATATGGTGTTGTAACATAAAGTTATTTATTTACTTTATTACAAGGAACAAAAGACGATACAAAGCGTAATGATCAATCACACATGGACATCATGTATTTCTCATGTAAAGCAACTGAAAGTCAAACATGCAAATATTTTTTTCCCCCGACCCAGTGTGGGTGGTGATCAGACACTCGTCCAGGATGTTATAAGCTGATTACTGCCATGCTAGCAGCAAGCGGCAACATCTGTTTGCTGTCCGACACTTTGATTCAGAATGAGAAATCACCATAACTCTGAGATGGATTTCAGTGAAGATTTTTAATCTAGCACCTGTCAAAAAGCTTCAGTTTATGAAATGATGCCACAAAAATTGAGTATCCGATTCCTGTCAGACTTTGCCTTACTTTGCTTGATTCCCCATTTCTCTTTGTTCAGCAGTTTAAGTAGGGTTTTGGTGTGCTTGATGACAGCTGATTCACTGGTTGGAGAAACAACTGACCTATTAGAGCTTTCCAGGTGGGATTAAGAATGGGGATGTCATCATAAGCTACTTCCTAACCCCAGTTTAGTTTCAAGTCACTGGCATGATGTAACTTTTTACCTTAAAACAACAGCTTCAAAATCATGTTGATGTTGCAATGCCTTGTAATAGGGTGAATGGTGTCTCTGTCTCAGCCACTCCGCCCCCCATCACTTGTTTCTGCGCTTCAGTGAGAGGGTAGGATCACAACGACAGACATGTTTACTTCAACACACAAGTTTTCAATGCATAACATCGTTATGATGTAATGAGTTTTGTTTGTAATTAGCACCTACATTACGTCTGACAAATTGTCACAGACCTGGGATTTGTGTTTATGAAAGTGGTGTTGCACTCAGGAACTGTGGGGGGTGCCAAATTGCACAAAATGCAGATTTCTACATTATGTTGCTTTCATTTCCCTAAAAGATAAATACAACACACTATTTGAAAAACACTCTTTTTTCGAGAATCCTTTAAAGACTGATCCAAATATTAGATGAAAAAGTTGTTATGCACAGTGAGCATGCTCACATGCTAAATGTTCGCAGATTCTAAAAATTCAAGTGGAAATAGACGTCTTTACAACTTCCTAGTGTTCCCTTTGGTATTACTGTTGGTGCCACTGTATCAAAGACAGACAACGAAGCAAAGAACAACTGTAAGAATCCCATTTTCACCAGGAAATCCTGACCGCAGTGCTATGAAAATAGTTAATTAGTAGGCAGGTTTGGTGACTTACTGATCCAGTAGAAAAGAAAGAATGCAGAATTTGTACCGTGTCAAGTCCAGGTGGTAGGGAAAAACACATATCAACAGAGGAACAGACTTTGACATAACACCTGCACTCTCCATTGAATGCCCGTCTGTTTACTCTTGTTTTACCTCGGCTTCTGTCACTGTCTCTCTCTTCACCTCCACCATCAGTGGGGTTCTTTCTCTTTCACATTGGGGAGAAAGTGTGTGTGTTGTTCCACTGTTAACTGGGGATAGTGACCAGGGAACACAATGCCTCTTCCTGTTAGGGTTGTGCAATGGCAGACACGCTTCCTTTGAGCCTGGTGGCAGACCGAATAGCACAGTGGAGGCGACGTATACGAGGATCCAATCTATATGTTGATGGTGACATTTTTCTACAGCCAGTATTTCCTTCAGAATGATAAGTACACCTGAGTCTTACAAATTACAGCTCAGACGGATGAAAGTTCTGTAAAGCTGGGCCTGACAAGTTGAGTCTGACATGATAAAAGTCTAATTCAAGCAAGAACTATGTTGTCTCATATTCTACCAATCCAACAGTTTTGTTTTCCTCTGTGTATTGAGCCTTACAGCTCGGCTAGATGAGCTATAGACATTTCATGTTGTTAACTTAGAGGCCCAATTTACAGGGGACAAGAAAATCAATGCAACAGAGACAGACTGTAACACCTTATTGACCCCCCGCTGGTGTTTTATGTTTAAACTCTTGCAAATGCAAATACACGCCAGCGTGTATATAACGATCTCTGTCCGTCCTCAACAAAGCCGAAGACAGCTAACACAAAAGCAGAAAATAGCTGTGTGTGATAATTGCATCACTTTCTGAGCATCTGCAAATGTGAACACTTCTCTCTCCATTAATTTGCTGTCAGAGGAGTTGTCTGTGTGCGTGTGTCAGAATTTGTTTGTACAGCACACAAGTGCATGGATGAATGAATGTTTCCAATTACAGTTACAAACTGTAAACACACACACACTCATGCACACACACTGCTCTCCGAAGCAGTCTCCAGCACGGTTGTCTGGCATTCCTCTCTATTGACAGTTGACAGCTTTAAGCCGACATGAAGTGTGGATTTCACTGCTGCCGTGTAATTGACATCCTGTTGCTTGTCAGCCTTTTTTTTCAATTTTCTACAGCTCCTTCGATCAGAACACCAGTGCCTCATTCTCACACCAACAATACAGGTCACATGATGAGGTCTGGGAAAATTATTCTTATTCTGCTGTTTTTTGTCTTTACGTGTGTTTGTGTGCCTGAGAAGTGAAACTAGATCCATCTCTCAGACTGACAACTCATGACATGGTTTCAACAGAAGTTTTTGATGGTGTCTAACATGGACAAAATAATCAGAACAAACATTATTGGATGACACGGAAATTGCTGTCAAGGTTAAGAGCTCCTTAACCTTCGTCTTGAGAAGAGAATCTCAATCTTGTTACTAGCAAGTACTTAATGAAGGTTTTAGTCCCACAACTATTTATGATCCATACATTTTAAAATCTAAAAATACTATAAATGACAATTCTGGTGTTTTAGACACATTTTTCAATGAACACAAAAATGCACCTTGCTCGCTCACTTGAGTAAATAAAATCTACCATGCTGCAGTCACAGGGACGTGGGTGGATGGTGGGTGTAAAAAGTGCAGGCCTGTGACACCAGAGTCCAGGTTCTGTGTACTGACTCCAGTCGGTGATTAAGTTCAGGCAACCCAAGCACATTTTTTAAGTTAGGGATTAATTTAGGTTGGTTAAATGTAAATAAAATATTTCATGTCTCAAGTCACTGCTTGCTAATAATGCTGTTGTCACTACCAGTGGACAGTGTATTCTTGAAAACAAATGAAATGCCTTGTCGGTAAACTTTTTATTGTTACGTTCAGTATCGTGCATGAACGTGTTCATGTTTTTGTTGAATGGTGAACTGAACGTGTCCGTTTGCAACGAATGAACGTGATGCTGAGCGTTGCTAACTCCTGTGAGAATCTGTTTTAAAGGTGCAATATAACTGGCCACCTTTCAAAATCATACTTAAAACAAATGGGGAGCTGCATATCAACAGATTGACTGCTAAGTACTGCTAACTGTAGCTGCAGGTAGCTCATTATCTTCAGTAGATATCTCTGCATCACAGTACATAGACATCAAAATGTCAATAAAGCTGTTTATTCACATTCTATTGATCATTTTAGTTGATTTCTGCTAAAAATGTTATAAATTGCACCTTTAGGGTACCCAGCTATAAATGGAAGAGAAAAACACCCACCCTACTCTGCTTCTGACTAGTCAACAGACTCAACCAAAGGCAGAAACTAGACCAAATCTTATTACTTACGCATTATATTACTTAACGTTAACTTGTTTGTTTTTTTAACTATAAACCTGAACTAGTTTATTTAATCCGTGTGAACTGAACCTTGAACTAGTTTTTGTGAACTTACACATCACTGGTTACGTTCAGTATCAACTTTTTTTTTTTTACAAAAGTTATGTAAATAAACAACTTTTCCTCATTATGTTAATGTAGAAAATGTGGTCGGTGTGTTAGTTGCACATAAACACAATTTAAAAGAGACATGTTGGGACTGCCTTATCACCAAAACAACATCCTGTGCTTCACCAGTTGAATGCTTTTAATGTGAGCTGGCAGCATGGTAGGAAATGTTTTTGTTTGCATTAGCAGTAACTTACACCAGTACGCTTCTGTTACAGTGTAAAGAGAGTCAGTAATAACAGAATTACAGTCATGCGATTCCTGTGAATCCTTTGCGTGTGTGAAGGGAAGCTACTATATAAACTGAATGGCCATTACTGAGAAAAAATATCTTGGTGGTGACAAAGATCTGTCTTCTAACAAGGCCAAGTTGATAACATTTATTGTTCTGGACCACTGAACATTTTGTCTGTCCATTAAATAAATCTACACTTTATATGAAATAGTCAGAATGCTGTATTTGAACTGTTGGACTACAATTTATTTATTTTAGCAGAGTTGAATTGTTTTTTTTGTTGTTTTTTTTACTAAATCCAACCAGTGACAATGACATCACATCTCTGTAGTTTCATGTTTAGTTAGTGCTGAGCAGTGAGGTGACGCTTGCGCCTGCAGTATTGTCACTAATGGACACTTTGGAAACGTCTCACTGGGGACAAAAGACAGGACTTAAAAAGACCATTATGGCTGGTCAAAGGCCTTGTAATTATATGGTATTAGTCAGCTTGGACAGATGTCAGGCCTGAATAATGAGGGGTGTTACAGTCTCACCTACTGGCCGCTGTGACAACAGTGTCATTTTTTAGATATGGAATGAAATGTTCGTCTTTGTCACATGCTTTTCTTACATAATAGCTATATTATGAGGAATTACTATGTTTAATGGCATCAGTTCGCTTAACTCTCTTTATTGATATATTAATCATTTGGATTTTTCCACTGGGATATGGCTCTTTTGCTGAGAATGGTTTAAGGATTAAACAAATGAAAGCAAGTATTAAATTAATTTATATATCAATTTAGTAAATTACATATCATACAGTATACCATTGTATTGTATTTATATATCTGTGTATATAGTCTGCAAAGTTTGCAAAATAAACATGTTGAAACTTAACATTTCTTATGTGGGAGCTATATGTTTTCCTTAGGTTCATTTTTTGAGTTTTATGTTGTGGCAGCACTGTGCTGATCATCTGGTTAGGTTTAGGCACGAAAACCACTCTGTTAGGGTTAGAAAAAGATCATGTTTTGGCTTAAAATACCTGTTTTGGTCACCACAAACAGACTGGAGATGTCACAGGGTCTCCTTAAAAACTGGAGATGTCTGGATTTCTTCTCAAAATTTCAGGGTTTTTTTTTTTGCAATAAACATGGCGAGAAATGTCTCCTTAAATCCAGTGGTTTCACACTGAAACGCAGGCTCAAACACTGGCTTGGCAGCCTTCTCACTCAACTCGGTGTATGGTGTAGCTTTAAGGACGGATAAAATACATACAAGAAAAAAAGGAAAAAATAGCGCTCCTTTCAGATCTTTCAGCCATATCTACATATCATCAATTTGCTTCCTTGTTTTAATACATTATTACCTTCTTGGAGCCATCTTAAGGTTAACAGATCACTCATAAAGATCCTCATGAAGAAAAGAAGGAACAAATCCAAACAGCATTTTAAAACAGAAGAACTATAAAGCTCCCGGTTTGGAAACAAGAGGGAGTTGGGGGGAAAAATAGCAGCTAATCCATGAACTAACCACTGCTGAGACGGCAGGCTGAGCCTCAGGTATTTCATGCACTTCACAACTTCAAATTAAGAAGCAATTATATTCTCTCCTGGGTCATTACTAATCCTGCTGAGGTAATGGAGCCGCACCTACAGCCTTAATTGCAGGGATTACAACTGAAAAGGCACAATTTCTTTAACCAGTGCTGTCAGGAACAAAATCTTAGCAGGAAGAAAGGAAACTTTAATACCTCATTTGCTAACGCTGAGAAAACCTTGAGTGAAAGGAAACTATTTATAATCTCTCTTTGTCCTAATGCTTGTCTTTCAAGCTTTTTCTTCCTCTCTCCCATTTCTTAAATTTGTAGGTCCTCTGGAGGCGAAACGCCACCGAGGCTGTGAGACAAAAGCTTAAAACAGAGATGATTCATTGCTTTCACTAACATTAGCACATGCATATTTTCTAATGGCCCTCGTTTTGGCCCAAGACAGCAGATGAGTTGCTTTAGGGATTCTCTGTCAGATATTCTTTCATAGAGCAAAATCTCAAACCTGTATTCATGCACCTCTGTGACTGGGCATAATGTTGGTGCATAGCTGAAAGCTTCATAGAAAATGCAAAGAGGTGGAAGTTTCGATTCAACTTTAACGATTCCCGAGGGGGGAAACTTTCAGTCCTGTGCAGCAGACACAAGCCAATGAATTACTAATTCATCACTGTGACCACTCCGTCACGTCGACTTGTTAAACAGCGAGAGAGGGGGGAGATAAGAGAGAGGACTAAGAAGAGGTGAGAGCTGGAGAGTACGGGGGCACAGGAACATCCCCTTCCCATTAACCAGTATTAGCTCTGACCTTGTTAAAAGAGAAACATTCCCTCTTGTCACCACAATGTCTGCAGGGGGTGGAGAGTCAACCAAACCCAATTATCAAGCCTTTCTCTCAGATTATAGCCTGTCAAGACCAACTTTTTGTGAGTTGCACTTGTATATGATTATTACTCCTTTCCTAATAATGTCCACTAAACAGAACAGGTGACAAAAATAAAGTTGTAAAGAATGATCACAAAGCTTTCGTCTTAAAGGGAGCCAAACAGGCCAGGCTCAAGGAGCTCATTGTGCTTGATGATTTTCTGAGTGCACTAAGGATTTGTAGATTGAAATAAAACTTGCATTGTGGGATATTGCATCGAAAGACTTGACGGAAAAATGTTGGCAGGGAGTTCATCTCACTCCTGTCAAAACATGGAAAATTATTTGTTCATGTTTGCACAGTATAAGAAAATGAAATGCGAGACAGGAGAATAAATAATGTGTCCTGAGACACAGAACATGGGTAGGTGTCAGTGTAATGTGGGACTTTTGGTGCCATGCATGGGTCAGCATGTTCCCGGACCTTTAAATCACCTGAGTGGTGGTGTAATTACAGCTCTCTGGGACGCCACTCAACCCTCTAATACCCAGGGGGCTCTGCAGCGGCGCCACTTGTTGCGCAAGTATTCACAGAGCAGGAGCTGCAGGGAGGGAAATGCTGAGAGAGGCGGGGGGGAAGTGGCTGAGGGTGGATGGGAGCTGGGATGCCCTTTGGCAAGTTCGAGGTTAATCTTCTAAACGTCAGCTGACAAAGCAATATTGCTTGTGTGTGCGTGGGTGTGTGTGAAAGGGCAGGGGTGGGGATAATGGTTGTGGGAGAGAGGTTTTGGGTGGCAAAGCAAATGAGAGGGAGAGGCACTAAAATGAGGGAGTCAATCCATTTCAGACAGTTTTGGCCAAGATTTAAAATGTTGTTTTTTCTTCAAACAACTTTTTTTTTTTTTTTTCTTTTTTTAAATCCATGAAATATTTGCAGAGGTCCACATAAACACAGAGATGAAATGTTTTGCTTACGAATGCTTCAATTGCTCCTAAAGCGATATTTATGCACTTTCCCTTTTGCTTTGAAAGGTAACTTCACAGGTCTTGGGTAGTACAGCTGTATATGTGAAAGAAGTAGAATAAAACCCTTTGTGTCTCCAGAGGAAGCTGCATGTAATCTGATAAATTGCCTCTAGTGATGTCACTCAATGGTTAAATTGCATTGTGGGTATTGTAGGCACCAGGTTTTGAAGAGCAGTCCATAAAACTGTTGGACTCATAGTGAACAGTTGCCGCTGTTGCTGTGTGATGTTGTGCTGTGCTTCATGTACTTCCGTCTGTCATACTGTGGGATGATGTATGCAAATCTGATGTACGGTGTCATGGAAGAATTTTCCCCCGGGGACAATAAAGTTTAACTAAGTAACTAACTTAAAAACAAATGATCAAAATGGATACAGCAGCTCCAGAGCACCTTCTTCCTTTTCAAAACTTGGTGCCTACATTACCCACAATGCCACTTAGCCATCGAGTGATATCACAGGAGACCTTTTTTTCAGATTACATGCATCTTCCTCTGGAGACACAGAAGGCTTTTTACTACTATTTTTCGTGTATGCAGTAGTACTATTCAACAAACTTTAATGTGAAAAATTGGAGTTATACTTTTGAGATAAAAGCTGCTTCAAGGACCTTTCATTTGTTGTAGATTCTGGCGCCCCCTGTGGACAAAAGACACCATCAAAAAGATTTTGATCTGGCTAGTGTGTGTGTTTGTTTTGAGACAGAGTGAAAGAAAGAGGCAACACATTTTTAATCATATTTTTCCTTTTTTAAACACAGCTGTTAGCAGGATGCCTGGTGGTAATTTATCTGTTTTTTAGCAATGTATGATTAATAACTGTAATATGATGGTGGTAAAACAAAGCAAACGCTATTATAGTGCCGCATCGTATTAACAGACAACAGAGCAGCTTCATTCCTCAGGCTTCGACACTCCTTAATTCATCCTGTTTTAATTTTAGAACTTATCCAACCATGATAAGTCACAATCGGACCCCATGACAAGCATTAAGAATAACTATAACAAATATGTAGAAATAGCAGATCTCCCTGCTGATGGTTTTGTTTGCTTATGAAGGTCACATAAAAGCAAATGTGGACTCGAGTCATTCTGACTTAGACTTTAATCAGCTGAAGTCACTGTTTTGATCACTTGAACCTTGACTGAACAGAAAATAAAAAACTTGAGGCTCATGACAACAAATGACCTTAGACTTACTAGAGACTGAAGTGTCAGAAGCATCAGTATTACACTGAGACTGTTTCATAACCAGTTAAAAGTACCTTGTAGTACATTTAAGGATTAAACTAACAATGTCTGGTCAGCTTCTTCGGCCTGCAGGCTACTTGAAGCTATGACACACTGAACTGTGGCTACTGACGTCCCTGCTACAAAAAGCTTTGCCTCCCAAACAGTCAATTCTAAGTCATGCTATGATACAAACGTTACACATTTACGATAGAAACTATCAGCGACTCTCATCGTCAGTCACTGTAAGGAATTTAATGAACTCTGCTGCTAATTTATGGGCTTCATATTCACCACGTGATGAAAAGTGTGATCGATATGTGCCTGAAGGCGAATTAAAGGAAGTTATGCAAATTTCTCATACAGGGTTGAAGCCCAGACATGACATTTGGCGCCTTCTATCCTTCATCAGGGAGTGTGTGAGCATGAATTTGCTCACAAGTGTCTGTGAGACTTCATATCAAAAGCATTGTGAAGGGAACAATCCTGTGATAATGGATTACATCTTAAGCCATCAAAACGTTTTTTCCCCTTTCATGAATGCTTCAGACTAATGCCCTGGTTTCATGATAATGAAAAGGCAACAATCACTTTTGTGTTAAGTATCCTTGAAGTTATCTGCACTACAGATACAGAAGGAAATCTCATCTGATCATTTTTATGGTGAGACTTTGCTGCATCTCCAGCCGTCACGGCGCCAACATACAGGAGAGAGGAACTCATAGCTGCGAGAGGAAATGTTAGGTTAGGTGAAAGCCCTCTATAATCGGAACAGCGAAAACTGATAATAGATACGCATCGCACTGTGTTTACCCAGTGACTTTACATATATTTTCACTGGTGTGCCATGAGTTCATGTTACACTCTAAGTGTGAAAAAATGAAGCAAAGATATAATTAGAGAGGCCCAACAGTGTAAAACATAAAACTGAAATCTGCTTTTTCTCACTGTGGCTGACCACAATTCATCATATCTCAGTCTAAATAATAATTAAATTCCACACACACACAGTATAACCCAAAGTTATATTGTCTGTTGCACTGTCATGGCTTGTCTAAAGTGATCAAACAAAGCACATCACTATCAATCCATCTTTACAGGATGAGGCAGCACATGACTGTTTTCAATACAATGAAGATAAAGTTTCAACCGGTGCCAAACATTTTATTAAAGGTTCTTTCCTGATCTGTATTCACACTGGGAAGACTTTGAACATATAACCATGACAGACGCACAGGCCAACAGGATTTCCAGAGGGAAACTGGTGAATTCAACAATTTGTGATAGGATCCAATCAAAAACATCCAATTTAAGAAACATTTGAAACACTTGTAACTTAAACCCTCCTCTGTTAAATATTACGACTTGTGGTGCGTTTCTAACATAATTAAATCTGAAGTGGTGTTTTAATAAAAATTCAAAGACTTGTGATGCAGGGCTATAAATGCATTTGTACATGCAAGGTGCGGACACACGAGTGACTAATGCGAAAATAACACCCGAGAGATGTGCGCTGACAGGCTACGACGATATGTAATTATATGAAACTCATGCAGCTGCAATGCAATTAAGTGAGAGGTGTGAAGCATTCAAATAAAAGTCTCATCGCCTTCATTCAGTTCCAACGTTTCCAACATGCCGTTTTCAGCTGTGGTGATTTCTTGGTGTTACTGTGGTTGTCCTCGTATTAGCACGATGTCATTTGTCTGATGGAAATAGAAAAGCATGGATGGTCACGATTCATTTAAAACTTCATGCCAACATTAGCTCATTAGCTAACGTTCGCTGCTGGACTTCAGTTAAATGGCATCATATACCATCAAAGGGGGGGATGCAACATTGAAATAAGTGAAAAATTTGGGACTGTCATGCACAAATTAGCAATAACAATGTTAGCAAGCTAGCTGGTTAGCTACCAAGACATAAGCCAATGTTGCTATTGTTACGTGCTTGTTATAAAGAAAAGGACCACAATACATTGAAAAAACAGAGGGATCTCATAAACCCTCAGTTTGACAGTTTTAACAGTTCACCCTCCCCCTCTATCCCAACAAGAATCCGGACACTCTACCCCTAGATGTGAACATCCAAAACGGACACGTTTGGGTAACCGTCAGGGGCAATGGGGCATATCGGGATTGGGTCTGTGGATATGTCTGGTCTTGTGCTCCTTGACAACCACTTTCCCAGCTGGAAGAGCATCAGAGCCAGCCAGGGCTTTGTAGTCAAGATTAAAAGTGATAACCGTGTTTTTGTGCCACATAAATGGCTGCAGTACGGCAACAAGCGTGGAAGAGGTGGACACCATGAACCTGCATTGACAGATTTTTTTCAGGGGCTGTCCAAGAAGCTGTAAAACAACCATTTTCACTCGCAGTTTGGACTGAAGACCACCCTAAAGTGCAGCTGTGAATATTTATGTGAGTTTTCACACATAATCATTGGTAATATCCTCTCGTTTTCGTGGCGACACTCTGCTGCCGATATTTTTAGAAGCGGGTTTTTGACGCTCATCCATGCGAGACACCTCGTTAGCACACACACAAACACACACATATGCCCACGGAGACATTAATTCATCAATTCTTTTTACTTTTGCATCTATTTCACCTCTCATTGCCTCAGATTTGACAGGGCTCCCGGTAGTTTGTTGGGGTAATTACCTGTAGACATAGCGCAGAACAAAGCAAATCAGGGAGGGTCTCTAAATACGCCCGTCTAGACTTGGTGTCTCGCTCCCTCTCCCCGTGTCCCTCCGTTTATTATTTGACCTGTCGTCTGACCTGACGAGGACTCAACCTTTAACTTGAAAGAGGACAGACGACACCAATTGTCTTCAGATCATTACTTGTCATTTATCCTTTAATTAGCGTGACAAAATTGCTCTGATTCCAGTCTGTTTTTTTTCTTCTCTATTAACAGATTTCAGCACCTCAAATGTTAAAGCGTAACATATCCAAGGCTTCTTATTCCGAGACAAACAACAGGGCAGCGCAGTAAAGAGACAGTTAGTCTGACCCGCTGTAATGACCCTCCTTTGAAGTGGTGAAGATAGTGCTTGTAATCAGCTTAATTGATTGTAACAAGGCACCAGCAACCAGAGAGTAAGATAGAGACAGAGCGCTGTGGGGTGGTTTTAGAGAATGTTTGGGTGTTTGGGTAGAGTAGTAATTCACCATAATGACAGCCATTACTCCAAAGGCAAACAATGTCACTTCTCCAAACTCCAAAGCTGGCAGATGTAGTCGCCATACAAGAACACAGCCACAGGGGAAATTACAAGCAAATAGGGTTTAAGTGCTACTCAAGTACTATTGAATCACGAGTAATTGCTGTTCAATTAGGTATGGAACGAACTGAAGTGCAGCACAAACACCAGTGTAATAAAGTGCAATTAACAACACATGATGCTCATCTTACTTTAATCAAAAGTTGATTTTTTACATCTGGGAGCAGAGTGGACACAAGTGGACTAATTGTCCCATTTGCTCCTTCAGTATCCCCACCTCTCTCTCTCTCTTTCTCCTCTCTCCTCTCTCCTCGCTCTTGTCTTGTCATCTGGAGTTGATCATTCCATTTCCTGGCTTGTATTACAGTCAACAATTATCTACACATCAGCAGACAGCCCGACTTAAAAGGCTTCGGAGGGGGCACAGGAGCAGAGAGGACGTGAAAGAGAGAATGTCATATCATAATTAAGAAATTATTATGTGAATGAGCTTGTTAAGGTGCCAATCTTTAAATTATTTTTTGCTCCCTGGGGCCAGTGGAAACATTGTATTCATCTTGAGTCGTGTTTCTAGCCACTGGATGAATTTAAAGGGAATATTATGCTCCTTTTTCAGGTTCATAATTTTATTTTGGGTTACTACTAGAATGGGTTTACACGCTTCAGTGCTCAAAAATCCCATCAATTTTCCTCATACTGTCTGCAGCTGCAGCACTGTATTTCCCCTCTGTCTGAAATGCTGTTTTAGCTCCTGTTTTTTTTAAAGGCCCCCCTCCCAAATGCCTAGTCTGCTTTGATTGGTCAGCTCACAAGCCAGGCCAGCACCGTTAGCATCACTTCTACCGAGAATATAGGCATAAACTATGCAAATGTGCGACATGGTGATGCAGCGATGTCAAGAAGTCACAAAATAAAAGGGGGGATAACTGAGGAGGTGTTTCGGGTACTTCAGGTGCAGTGTTTTCTGTGGGAGAGAAGAGCACCCATTGTCCTGGACATTGGGCTTTTTAACTTTAAATACCTTTTACATGCACAAGAACCTTTATAACACACTGAAGGAAATATCTGTTTCTTTAGGTGCTAAATGGTCCACAGTTTTCACCAGCTAGTAGCTAACTCTGTCTGCAATTTGAAATGGATAGATATTGTTGTACCATGGATTTATTTTTAGAGGTTTAGAGGTCTGAAAACAATTTCCTCCTGCAACTGGACACAATGATGATAAGAGCTGTGGGAGTGAATCAAAACAGTACAATTAAGAAAGAATTTAAAGATGCTTAACTGAGACGAAGTACAGAGTTGGGTGAAAATACTACTTTTACATGTACCTGCTCATTTGATGTATTGTTAAACACACAGTATGTAATTTCTCACGTTAGGGGTCTCTCAGTCAAAACAATGAAAACAAAAGATGTAGTTTGATTATGAGGTCAAGAAGTAGCTTGGGATCATGGGATTTGTTGTCTTTATTATTAAACAACCACCCTTGGCGATGAAAACGTATCTGACGTTACTCAGGCAGAAATGTTCACAGGCAAGGTCATGTTTTAAAATGTTATTAACAATGTTTTTAGTGACGTTTGCCGACTTCCTTCCTCAGTCTCCGACTCTCCCTCAGAAGTTCTGCAGACAAGGCGACCAAATGAAATGAACCGTTACCGTGAGTGAGATTATGATTTCTCTGGGTTTGACAAGAAACATTCACAGCACTGCCTCCCACAGCAGCAAACCTGGAAGATTGCATGCACCTCCCTGTAAGCCCATTAGGAAATTAGCTGATGCAATAGGTGGTAGCAGATAAGATTAGAATGAGTTATGGTGATTCATATTCCCTGCTGTTTAAATGAATATTGACAGAACAAATAATGTAGATAAAGATGTGTAATAGTGCAGCAGGAGTAGTAGAAAACAAACCCATGGATAAAACCAATAAAAAAGATCAACATCAAGTGTTCTGCATGTTAGTTAAGAATATAACAATACAAAAAGTGATGCGAGGCACTTTCTAGGATGGATTTACAAAAGCATGTGTTTAAGATATCAAAGCTGACAACTTTCATCCGGTCTGAAAGTCATTCAAGTTCCTGCCAAGATTTCAGCAACAGCCTTATTTATAAATTGCAAAAGCAACCTGAATATGCCCTTTCCATTTTAAGTCCGTGGAGAGAAATGCAAGGATGTCGATTGTTACCTTGACTTGCTGTAAAGCTCTGCCCTTTTCTCCCTCTCATGTGTTACAGCTGTAAGGTGAGGCAGATAAACTGCAGAAGCGTTTTGGTAATTGCCATCCTGCCAATCAGTCCAGCAGCAAGCCCCTGTTGCTCCATTTCAAAGAGCACATGCATAGGGTTTGTGACCTTTGACCCTGTAGGCGAAGAAGGGCTCTACAGGGTCAGAGCAAAGATCAGTGTGGCTGTGTGCTCTGGACTCTCCGTCATACTCAACCTCTGTCCTTCATGGTCCCACTGCGAGTGGCGTCTTTTGCTCATTAAACAGCAGGAGGTCTGAGTCTTAAGTCTGCCGCATCACACACAGCAAGACAGGAGGGGCTTCATTAATGAGGAGAATCCTGATCCACTGTGGTGTCAGGTCATACTTTGCACCTTATTTCATGTCTCTGCAGACTATCGTCAAATAATCAGCTGTTAGTCAGTCCTCCCAGAGAATATTCAGTCGTCTCGTCAGGCGGCCAACGAGCCGTCTCACACAGTAAACCCAGCAGCTAACTAACCAATGAGTCAGCCAGTCCACTTCCCGACTGCTGACCTTTAAAATGATTACGACCAGCTTTGATGTTCCCTTCTCCCTGTTTTGGCGGAGTGGCTGATTTGTTTATTCAGTTAAGTGCTTTGTTCTTTATGACTCTATAAAAGAAGCTCTCACTGGACATGGTAGTTAAATACAAACACACACAAGCTGAAGCTTAAATCATGGTAAAGATAAGTGGACTTTTATCGTTAAATGAAAAAATTAAGAGGATGAAAGAAACTAAGAAATGACTGTGATATTACTTTAAAAGATCATAATGAGGGAAATATCCGAGGGTATATAATCTTCTTCTTTTGTTGTTAAAGTAAGAATTTTTAACTAGAAGAGAGCAATCAGTATAAATCCCCCTGACGCTAACTGTCCAGATGGCAGCAAAGACAGCAACACAGGGATAAGGATAGGAAGTATCATGCCTAACTTTAGTGGATCATAACATATCTGGTATGTAATACATCTGCAGATGTTCTGTTTCAAAATGGGTCCAAACTTTTCTATGGATGTCAGTTTTTGAACCATGAAAAAGGCCAAAATGTGGCCTGCAACTGACTTTTATTTAGCTTGCAACAGATATCCTAAAATGTGGAATTCTGCTGAAAAGACGCAAGTCTAAGATTTACGATAGATAAATTTGGCATAGACTAATCTTATGTGAATAGGTACTCATTAATACCAATGTAATGAAAACAAGATTCCAAACTGAAGAAGGTGTTGATCACTTGCACCCTCATCCAGATGATTAAGAGGACTGAGGAGTCTGCAGTCAATGGTGGAAACCCAATCGCCCAAAAGAAATGTTAGCAAAACCACGGATAAGTTAAAACGTTATGTTTCTTGATGTGGCAATTCTACATTTGCTGTGTTCAATTTGCTGTGTCTTTCTTGTCATAATTTTGTGATTATGCTCTGGTTAGGTTTAGGCACAAAAAACACTTGGTTAGTGTTAGGAAGACATCATGGTTTGGATTAAAATACCTGTTTTGGTCGCAACAAACACGTCTCCTTAAAAATATCCAGTGGCTTCACACTAACGAATGCATATACGCTGACTCGACCTGCGGTCACTGGTTTGACGGTTTGGCAGCCTTGTCGCCTGTAACTCCACCACCGTCCCCTTCACCTCCCAATATGAAAGTCAGATAATACACATTGTACACAATACACAATGTACAATCTTTTGTAGAAATGTCAGTATAGTACATAGCCTCTGACGCGTGTCAGTGGTTTGGAGAAATGTTAACTGCTAACATTTTATCGTGGTGACTAGACTGCATAAATGTGCACAAAAATTACAGACAGATACAAACATGGACATGTACATTCACATATCCGAACACATGATCCTCTCCCGGCTCATGTCTGGCCGAGACGATGAGTCAATGAGGCACCTTACTCACCACGTAAAGTGTAAAGTAATAAGGTCATGGATATTAAAACTGTACATTGGTGGAATTTTAGCTGAAAACCTCACTAAACAATAACGTTAAACAAAGGGTCTAAAAACATTTCACATGGTTTTGGATGTAAATGAAACATAACATTGAGGATTTTCTACGCTCACAGTTGCAAAATAAAACCCTCCTCTCATTGTTGCTGCACAGATAAACTATATTTGTCTCGCTTCTGTTCTTGTGTGTAAGCACATTTCACTCTCATATAACCCAAAGGGTGCGTGTAACGCAGCCATAATAACTGGGAAAGTTGTGGCTTTTTCTACCATGAAATGTCATTTGCTGTAATGAGACAAAAAATTCTTTTAAGGAGATTTGTTTTTGTGGTTTAAGTTGTTTGTTGTGTGGAAGGTGGATTTCCCCAATCTCTGGAACACTTCCCAGAATACTGTGCATGTTCACACGATCACATGCCACACACGCACACACACACACACACATACACACAAATACATGCACACTTGCCCTTACAGCACCACTTAAAAACAATTATACCATTTCAGTGCCTCTTCATAATAACAAGCTTCCTTGTGATTTACACGGCGGCCCTGTCATGAATTCTACCTGTCAGAACTGATTAAGTTATGGTGTGTCAAAGGGAATCTTCATGGCTTTGCAAGGAACAGATGGCCCCTGGCTAGTCTCTCTCTCTCTCTCTCTCTCTCTCTGCAGAGGCTGAGAGTTTGACACGGAAACTAAAGTCATGAGGTCTGTGATGCACACTGAGTCATAGAAGTCGGATGAGGCTCCTCGTCTCTGGTTCTAAAGGCACTCTATGGTTAATTTCCGAAAGCCTGAATGCAATGTGAGCTGGAAGCTGGATTTTAATTCCCTTACATTGGCAACTGAAGAACATGGTTTGGCTCAACGTTAAAGAGTTTGTCCTCTGTTTACGCAGGGTTCAGCGTCAGTTAAAGGATGAATACACTGATTTTACACATTAAAATGTATTTACAGGTCCTGAGGAGTGCTACTGCACATGTGAAAAAAAACATAATAAAGCCTTTTGTGGCTCCAGAGGAAGTTGCATCTAATCTGATAAACTGCCTCCAGCGATGTCACTCAGGAGCTAAATTGCATTGTGGGTAATGTAGGCGCCAGGTTTTGAAAAAGAATATGTGGAATGAAACAGTGATATCTCTCGTTATACTGTATCAATATTGATAATTTGCTTCCATAATGAATCCAACATTACCCACAATGCAATTTACCCAATTAGTGACATCACTGCAGTCAATTTATCAGATTGCATGCAACTTCCTCTGTAGCCACAAAAAGCTTTATACAACTTTTTTAAATTTTATTTAACATATGCAGTATTACTCCTCAAGACCTGTTAACATAGTCTCATGTGTAAAATTTGTGGCGTTACCCTTTAATAACTTAAAATGCCACAGGGAAGTTCTCAGTCAAAACACTACAACACAGCACTATTTTTGAAAAGAGCATGTAATTCTAATGTCCCACAAGATGTAGAAGATATTCTGAAATCAGAAATTAAGGTTAGCACCAGTCAGCAGAGCTAACTCTTCTAATGTATACTCCTCTTGTACTACGCAAGGGTTAAACATTTACAGTTAGCAGTAGCGTGCTAAAGGTACCAGTAGAGCTCGTGATATAATAGCCAACCTGCGTGGGGAAAGAATGCACACCCATTTACACAGTTTTATGGGGTACAAGTAAGGTCAAGAGGACAGTCAGTTTGAATGCGCCCAAACTTTCCAAAGCCCTTCAAGGTGTAATATCTTAGTCATAAATTGAAAGGAGGACCTGATAATGATGGGTTATGGTGAGGTGAAGCTATGAACCTACATTAGTGGGTAAGTACATAGGCTACGTAGCATTCAAGACCTCATCAAAGAGCAGAGAGCGGTTCCAAAAATATAATTGCAGTTGGCGATTACCCAAGCAATTATCACCTTCAAAGGAACAGTTTGTTACATATTGAGGAGCTGATACATTGCTGTTGGCACAAAGCCAATTTTGCATGAGTGTCTTATGCATCACAGCATCTCAGTATGTTGTGTCAAAGCTGTTATACAAAGGTGATATGTGACATGTGTTGTGCCTGTCTCACGTGTTATCAATCACTGTGGCTGTGTGGTGTTGTTACTGAAGCTGTATTATCTTATACTACCAGCAATAAACCCCACCAGATTTGGCTGTGTGGTCGCTAAAAAGATCTGAAATGAGTGTGAGTATATCTCTCTCCGCTCTGCCCACGGAAAGCGACAGTTAGTAATAGTTTAGAAATGGGCTCCGCTAACATAAACTAATGACCTGCCTCCAGATAAGAATAGTGGTCTTCTGGATCAAAGTCTGTATGTGTTTGTACCTTCCATCCACCTAACCTCCTGCTCCTCAGTACGTCACCTGACTTCCTCCTTTGCTCCCATTGTTTTCAATACGCCACTGAGCAATAAACATAAATATGGGTCGTCATAAGCTGCTTGCACGGACTCAAAATATTTCTGGTGAGAAGGGGCTGCTTCGTTACTTCAACTTGCCATTTATTAGCCTTCTTTCTCCTCTCTTTAGATGAAGACTGAAAAACTGTGTTACAGCTAAACCTTTTATTTAAGAAATTACAATTAAAGATAATATCTCAATTATACCATAGAGCTCTATTTGGTCACATCATCGTGAAAACGATTTATTATATGTATGGAAAAGTTAATCTGATTATTTATACATACTCTCAGATTTAAGGGTGTCTTTATGTTGTTGCTGGCATAAAACATGCAGCGGGGCTTAAAGGGGAACTCCACTGATTTTACACATCAAAGTCTGTTGATAGGTCTTGGGAAGTACAAATGCCCATGTGAAAAGAGTTGTAAAAAAGCTTTTTGTATGCAAATACTGTACATATGAGACATAATTTAAGAGCGCCACAAGCTACAGCCTCCATAACTGAGTCAACACCTCTAAAACGTTCAAACAAAAAATAGCCTGAAAACTGTCATGAAGGGAAGATTTACTGCAGGACTGTTGAATTAGACTGTTAGTTTCAGTTGTAACTCAAATATTGCCATAACGCCGTCTCTCTCGTTTTGCAACCTCCTAATGCAACCACGACAGTAAAGAGATAGTAGACTCATAGTATCTAATCTAATGTGATATATAACCACCAGAGTTGGAAACATACACATTTATATAGCATTTTTTCAGATCATTTTGTTCGTTGATATCCTACCAGTCAACCCTTTTGGTGACTTATACTCAATCTCCCATTCTCTCAGGAGTCCTCCCCTGCAGACTCAACGTAATCAGCTGACTATCCTGTAACATAGCCCAGGGCTGAGTCAAGCAACAGATTGCCTCCTTCTCTTGTCATTAGCAAAGTGGGCATCAATCTTTCACGTTACAGGAGGCCTCATTCTCCGGCTTCTGAATAGATCTGTCTCCAGTGTTAAAAGCTAATTGGCCCTGGCGCCATTGTAGCATTCAAGGTAGTCATTTAGGTGCATTACAGGCGGAGGCTCTGAGGGCTTGGGAAGCTCAGAGAAAGAGAGAGAGAGAGAGAGAGAGAGATGGGTGGGTGGAGTGGGTGACAGCGCTAAGATCATTTGGATCTGTGTGAAAACAATGTGATTAGTGTGCGTTTGTACACATGTCAGTTAGTTATTTACGACATGTCCCACTGGTTTGACAAGTTATTTGAATTACTGAGGGCACGATTTGTGTGTACAGTACCATAGGCTACAGCATGTGTGCTTGTCTGCAGCATGGCCAGCATGTGTGTCGATGAGAGATGTATCAGAAGTAGGACCAAGATTTGTAATATGATTGTTTATCAAATTTCAGTAAAATTGTGTCATGAAGATATAATTGTAGTGCTGTTATTTTACACAATTGTCAAGTCCGAGCTGATGTTTTAAAACAAATAAGTATCTCCTCAGGTGCTTGTGATAATACTGACTTTCATTCGAACATCCCTCGTTCGAGTCCTGCCCTCATTTCCTGTCACATGTCAACTCAATCACCGGAATAAATGCTTAGACTTTAAACTTTATGTTCAATTTTACATTTTTCACTTGTCACAACACTGCACTTATGGCCTGGTTAGATTTAAGGCACAGAAACCACTTGGTTAGAGTTAGGAAAACATCATGTTTAGGCTTAAAATATGTGTTCTGGTTGCCACATACATGGCTAGAGATTGTCTCGAGGTCTCCTTAAAAATATCCAGTGGTGTCATGTTTACAACGTTGTAACGCCGTGGTCCCTCGTCAAATATATCCAGCGAAACACTAATTCTAACTGCGGTCATCGGCTTGGCAGCTTTATTGCCTGCATTTCCATCACCATTGCCTCCCCGTCCAAATATGAAAATCGGGTAATAAAACATACAATGTGAACGTGATATGACAAAGATTTGTGTAAATGTCAATACAGTACGTGGCCTATGACGTGCAAATTTAAAGGTATCAGTGGTTTGCAGACACTTTAATTGCCAACATTTTATCCTGGCGCACTGGTAAAAAAGCCATATCGGTTGTCCCCTAAACTCTAGAGTGCCTTTTCAGTGGACAAAACATGGTTAAGTGCCGTGGTTATAATCACATTATAAAACATTTTAATCGAATACAGGGTTTGTTACTATTTTGAAATAAATGCATCATGACTTTCTGCGCACTGGTGCCCCAACACATACAGCTGGTGCCCTTTTTGTTTTATTCCCAACAATCTGAGTCCGCTGCCGTCCTGGTGACTGGATTGAAAAACTCAGCTATTCTTCAGCACATGAACTGAAGGTGTTATTAACCTACAGCAATGAGCCATCTGCTGGGTTTGTCTTCATCTTGACAGCTTTCAGGTCTCAAACTAAGGAAGAGCTCAGGAGGAGCAGAAGGAAAATAAAAACAGGGACCTTCAAAAGGAACCGCTAACCAATACTGTGTAGGATTACATACATTTACAAACTGTGACAGTCATTTCGGTGATGTAACCCATCACATTTTTACATTTTAACATGTTACGTCCCCAACTTTGTACCCAGTAAGTATCAGCGCAGACAGTGCAATTTACTGGTGTGATGGTGTGAATGAGTGTTTTAATGGGAATGTAAATAGTGTGTGAGTGCAGCACAGCCTGCTGATTATCTCAACCAAAACATTCCACCACTTCAAAGCTGCTACTGTAATTACAATGCTCTGAGGTGTGCCCGACCCAACCAGAGGCTTCTCCTGCCTCTCCGTCACACACACACGTACTGTACGAACACCGACACACACACACGCACAAACATGCTCAGACAAATTGCTTTCGCTATTATCAGGCTTAAATGATATTATGGAAAAAAGGAAGTGGGATGTGTGGGTAATTTTGCTACACCCAGGAGAGCACCCCCCCTCATTTCTACCCCTCCTCCTTCCTTCCTGCCTTCCTTGCTTTATTCCTCCTTCTTCTTCTCTTGTAAAAAAAAAATAAATCTCCTTGGATCCAGGGTCACACAGAACTGTGGTTGTATTATTATCAGAACAAATATGCTAAAAACATCCAGTCAGACTAGTATTAACCTGACACTATTTATTTATCTATTGTGTTGTCAGGACAGGCTGTAGTTCATAATGACAAAAGAAAATGAAATGAGAGCCAGAAGTTTCTGTGACTGTCATGTTAGTATTTTCTTTTGCAACAGGGCTGAACAATAGACTGGCACACACGCCAAAAGTTATTGTTTCATTAGACCTAATGCTGATGAGGACACAGCCTCTTTTTCAGAAGCTTTTTTGAAAGAGAGAAAGAACGAAAGAAAGAAAGAACGAAAGAAAAACAGATAAAGGAATGAAGGACTTAGGAGGAGGAAGTTAAAAATGAGGGCACGGCAGGAATAAAGACTATATGAGCAAAGAGACAAAGTAAAAAACAAAAAGGCAAACCATTTGGAAGTAAAGACAGAAAGAAAGACCTAGTAATAGATGAAGATACGTGACTAAACTAAACACAGCAAGCCTAAAAGGATACAAGAAAGAAGACTGGAGCGAGGAAAAGAGGAAACACGCCGCCGACACTCAGCCAAGAACGAGTTCTGTGAATAATGACTGACAAGGTGCCTGCAGGGCGTGCGGGCACAGCCAGAGAGAAAGAGAAGAGAGAGGTGGAGGAGGATGGAGGTGGGGATCCTGAACGGAGCTGCAAAAGAAAAAAGAAAAAAAAAAAAGCAACAGTTTCTCCCCTGAGGAGTCAGCCCTTTCATCTGGCCGCTCACTGGCGCCTTCACAAACCTCTGATTGTCTGTGAAATAACCCCACTTTAATAAGGCAGCAGTGGCAGCCTCCTGGGAACTGAGCTCTGCTCCACAGTCTGACAGAGACAAGCTACTGAGAGGCCTGCTGGCTACATGTAAAAACGCAGGAAAAAACTGAGCATTTACTCTATATATATCTTATCCTCGGGGATGTTGGAAAACTAATCAGCGTGTGCTTTTTACAGAATGAGAAGTAAACCTCTACGTTTTCTCTCAGAAGTTCTCAAGTGAGCTTATTCCTTTGGCCGTCAGTGAGCTTTTAAGGAAAACAACCTGAGAAGCAACTTAATCTTGTGGGAGTGAGAGGCTGTAACGCACTGCTGTGTATGAATGGCACACACAGACACACAAACATCTTATTGCTTCCACCACTCAGACATTCGCAGATTATCTGTCCGTTTGATGTGAAATAGCGATAAATTGTGAGCGGTTCCTATTAGCAATGGCTTGGGTGTTAAATATGAGCAATTAGGCAACAGATAGGAAAGAAGTTAAACAAGCATGGCCATGGGAAAAAATCTTTACAGTCAGAAACTTTTCAACCATCATCAAAGGACTGTTTCTTCAGATAAATTGGTGGAACAAGTGCAAAGTTATCCATGAGAAGACGGGGCACTTTCATCTGACATAAGATAACATTTTTCATGGAAAAATCACAATGAGTTACTTGTTGAGGATAACAATGAGTTTCTTCATGTGTAATGAGTGCAGATAATGGAACTGAATCATAGGACAAGAAGATGAATGAGTCGGCCGCACACCCGTGGATGTGTCGTGCAGTTTGCGTCCAGGCGTGCTTCTGACACCAGCCGGTCCGAGCAGAGGGTTTTTCAAAACAAAATCTGTAATTTAGTGAAGTAATTCACTCTTTGATTTCAGTGTGACAGTCTTCAAGGAATGCATCATTGTGAGTTGCGACGGAAAGTCCCAATAAAGGGAACAGCAAACAAATCGGGGAGAGAGATAAAGAAGAAAAGGGATTAGTGTTTCATCCCGGGTATAATTCTCCATAATTATCTGCATGGGGCCCGTGTTTACACATGCAGTCTCATGAGGTTAGGGTAAGAGCTAATCCATTACTGCAGCTTAACTTGTTATAAAGCTGTGGCACAGCTATTACTTTTTGACTCACTAATTAAACCAAAGAGGAAACGCGAGGCTAACGTGTTTCAGAGAGCAAAATGAAGTTACTTTTGCACGTGGAAATTCTGGTCCACATGTTAAAGAAGCTGATTGCATGTAAACATGTGGAAATCACATGTGCAAATGCAATGTCTCCTGTGGAAATTTTCATTTGTATGTTAAAATATTAGTTCACATGTGAAAATCACAGTGTTGTGTGAAGTAACCAAAAATATTACTATTACTAATATTACTACAGCAATTTCCTGGCAGGAAATTTACTTAAGTATCACAAGTACAAGTAAAAGTTAATGATACATATATTTACATGTATTTATACAGTATATTGTATATTATGGGTCCATTGATTATCGGCCTGGCCAATTATCAGATCCAATATTCAGCATTTAACTGCTGTTGGAAGTTGGAAGTGTTTTTTTTTTCTATCTGATTGTCAATAAAAAGAAGTTAATTTAAACATGCCCTCATGTGGCTCTGATGCAGCATGTAATCTGAAAAGTAACTAGTAACTATAAAATTATAAAACTAATGTGTATAGTAATAGTGAGTAAAAAGTACAATATTTGGCTCCAAAATGTAGCGGAGTGGAAGTATAAAGTGCCTGAAAATGGAAATATTCAAGTTAAATACAATTTTACTGAAGTACAGTACTTGAGAAAATATACTTAGTTACATGCCATCACTGGAAAATAGCCAGTCACATGTGAAAATGTGTGAAAATGAGGAATTCACATTTGAAAAAAAGGAAATTTCATGTGATTTTAATGTGCCATGTTTTGTTTCCACATGTAAAAAAGCAATCACGTGTGAACGTATGTAATTCACATGTTGCATTATCTTCTTTTCACATGTTCAAGTTTTAGTTCACTTGACAAAATAGTCAGTCACGTGTCAAAATACTCAATTCGCATGAGTGTCTTATTGCGAAATTGTGACTTTCACATGCGAAAAGGCAAATTTCATTTCACAAGCTTCATCTGACACCGATCTGCAACGTTTTTACTATTTTATAATACAAAAGGGCGGGACTCCGTTGATCTAATTCAAAATAAATCAGCTGATGGAACTGAGAGCTCCTGACGCACGCTTAAATGGTTTCCTCACCTGTTAGTATACAAATCATAATGTGAATAACACTGATAACGCATGTTCCTCAAAACCAACCAAGGCACCTTCCATTTCCGACTGCCCCTGAAGGCAACATCTGCTCCCTCATAAACACTTGGGGCGGCAGTGATTGGTCAAAGTTGAGCCGTGTCAACGTGATGCGTCTACATACTCCCACATCCTAGTTGACAGCTCCATAACATTGCGCTCGCCGGAGCGGGTCTCACCTGGCTGCCCTCTGCTCTCACTGTTCCGCCTGGAGTTCACGTGTTTTTGTCGGAGGAGAGATCATCATGGCTTCTCAGGAGACTTTTAACGACTTGGGGTGCAGTTCGTCCGAGGAGGACAGTAACCGTGCGGATATGGCAGAAGGAACGGCGGAGCAGGAGAAGAAGACGTCTCCGGCGGTGGTGCGTCGGCGTCACCCGTTCAGCGTGGAGGCGCTGATGTCCGGTAGGAAGACGGACGGAGAGTCCACCTGCTTCAAACCGGAGGTGTCGGTGTCTCCCTTAGGTCTGAACTCTCTGTATCTGTGTCGGGAGACGTGCAGTCTTCCCGGGGGAAGCAGAAAGAGCTTAACGGCTGCGCCGTCGTCGCCGGTAAAATCCGAGCCGTCAGAGTCAGAGGAGTGCGCACCCTGGGTCACCAGCAGCGCCTTCTCCACGCAGCCTCGTAAGTGAAGCATTTACAAGCCTGTCAGATTTTATAGAGCTTTTAGTAGCCCACATTTGTCAGTTTGGATGAAATGGACAAACTTAACATTTGTATTATCTGAAGATTTGCAGTTCAGTGAGATTTAATCCTCTACAAGCTCTGCTGCATGTCTCCTGTTGGACTGAGTCCTTCCAACAAATGTAGATTAACACAGGAGGCTGTGCAAAGTGAACAAATGACTTTATTTCAGTCAGATATTCAGTATATTTGTGGGTTACTGTATGAGGAAGTAGTTCCAACACACCACAATATGTGGCATATCCATAAAATGTACCCTAAGATAAAAGTTTGGCCTTATATCTTCTAACAAGTAGACTGCCCTGCTTCAGAACACTGAACACGCAAAATAAATGAAGAGAATTCAAATCTAATCCTCTTAAATCTTCGTCATGTCTTCTTCCAGGTCACGTCGGTCCTGCCTGTCCGTTGAGGAAACACAAGACCAACCGGAAGCCCCGCACACCCTTCACCACGTCTCAGCTCCTGGCCCTGGAGAGGAAGTTCAGGCAGAAGCAGTACCTGTCCATCGCTGAGCGGGCTGAGTTCTCCTCCTCCTTGACCCTGACAGAGACCCAGGTGAAGATCTGGTTCCAGAATCGCCGGGCAAAAGCCAAGAGGCTCCAGGAGGCCGAGCTGGAGAAACTCAAGATGGCTGCTGATGCCAAGACGGCAGCGGTTGCGGCAGCCGCCGCTGGAGGTTTACACCCTGGCTTTACGTTACCACTCTCGCTGGGCGCCATGTCGCTGTACGGACAGACGTACTCTGCCTATCAGCACCACCACAGACCCATACTGCCCATCTCACCTTTAGGACTGTACGCTGCTCCCCTGGGATACAGCATGTACCACCTGTCATAAAAATGGGAATATCACTGACTTTGGTGAAATGTGTTAACAAGGAGTCCCAAAAATGGACACAGAGGACATGTGGCTGGCATTTTAAAAATCAATGTTTATAATATATCTACTGCACAAGGAGTGTTTGAATGTACTGAGCACTTCAAGTCAAATTAAAAATCTATTTTTTCCCAACAGCAAGGATAAAAAAAAACCCAACAACTTAGACGTCCTCTCGCCCCTTTGGACTGCCTGTTTACATGACTTGTCTGTATGAGGAGGGGCGTCACTGTCCAGCTGTTTATACTTGTTTACTTTTGCAATAATTGAGCTGGGCGAGGACTTGCACTGGGTACAGTAATACAGAGTACGACGCTTCACTTAAGCCTTTCTCTTCGTTCGATGCAGTGCCTTGTGTTGGGCCTTAATATCAAGACACTTTGTGCACTCGTGTGGATGATGTGTGTTTCAGCAACTCAGGCCAAATAAAACATATCACTGAAGCATTCTTTGACGTTACATTATGCAAAAGGGTCTGCCTTGAAAAACCTTTCAATTTAGAAACAGACTAGTTCAGGTTTGTGCGCTTCTCAAGAAACTAAAGTTTAACCCTCGATCGGTCATTCGCACAATTGTAATTTAGACTTTTGTCATCTTTTATGTTCCATAGCAATAAAAAACATTTCCACCGCTCCTCATGTCCTTACCACGCATTTATAGAGCATATTTATTCTCTTTCGAAATATCGTAATGCTGGAAATGTATTTATGAATGGTTTGGTTGTGAGAATATGGTACTAAAGTTCTGACCAAATGTGTATTTATATTTTTCTTCCTGAACGTCCCTTTGAAAGGGCCGACATCGTGCTATGCATTTTTTTTCCCACCAATGTTTTATCATTTATCAAAACAATGAAAGCCTTTCAGACTGTTAAATAAATAACATTTAATTTTATGTGTAAAGAAATAAAGTAGTAATATGTAATCATGTTTCCAAAAAAGTCATATTTTACATACTTAAAGGAGCAGTATGTAGTTTTGTGGAAGAAATTCTGATCAGAGGAGAAAGTTTGACTGATTTTTTTATGTCTAAACAAACTGAATAAACAAACTGACCTTAAAGGATAACACAGTTTCATACTGTTTTACTTTGTTTATATGCGGCGGACCCTGCCAACTTTCTAGCTTCAAACAGTGTTCTGGGGACCTTATTTTCCTCTGAGAACAGCTTGTTTATTCAGGGATGGATAAGTTTTTGTTATCACCTCATTAATATTGTAAATATTACAATTCTGAGTTTGAATTTTTTCTCCCAAACTACATAGTGCCCCTTTAAACCCACTTTTTTTCCCCCTTCAGCTGCTCTTTGTGCATGTGTGTTCCAACGTGCGTGTGTGTGTTTGTGTGGTTTAATCCCGTGTCTGTGTTTCCCACCAGAAAGTGGTCAGGTTCAAGGCGGTGTTTGACAAAACCATAAATGGTACCCATAAATTATCCAACTTCACAGATAGTTCCCGTTATTACTGAGCTGTCATTTACCACACTGGCCAATCTTTCTTTTCTTTTTTTTTTTTTCTTCTTTTTTTATAAAACCGTAAATACACTTTTATAACGATGTTTTGTTTGTACAGAAATACAGCGTGTTGTCTCTCTGGCAATCATTATCTCTGTATTTATGACCATTACTACCGAGTTATCCAAGTTTCACGACAGCAGCGTGAGAACTCACAACAACATTTATCTCCATAATAGACGGGTGGGTTGGCAATTTTGGATAAACAACAAAAGTTATTGCCTGTAATTTTTACCTTTTGTCAAATCTTTATATTTCTAAATCTTAGCAGCAACACTTAATGTTTATTTTTACTGGAAATCCTCTAAAAGTCTCTTCTGTTTGTGGCAGAGGTGTTGATCAGCTCAGGCTCGTTAGGAGACGTTCACTCATTTGTTACAGCTTCTCATCAGCTTCATGTTCTTCTTCCTGCCTCATTAAACTCAACATTAATGACCACTGTCGACTAAAATTCAAATTAGCCAAATTCTACCAGACCTCTCCAGCTTAGCGCCGGTTCCCAAAGAGCCGCGGGGTGAGTTTGGTGGCGTGTGGGGCTGCTCAGAGGTGCCTGTGCTTTGTTGCAATTATAAGAGCAGCTTACGACTTCCGTGTGACTTTGATGTAACGAGGAAATCGTTTATAGGCAGCAGCGTATTTATGAGGTTCCCCTGTAATCAGAACAAGGCCGGGCAGAGGGAAGTGGCAGGCTTACACAGGGAAGCAATCAGCCTAATGACGTGCAGATTGGCAGGAGCGGCTCGGGCTCTTGTGAAACATCGAGTTTGTGCTACTTGTTGGAGAGGTGTTGTATTTCAGTGGTGAATTCAATAAATTCTTTTCATTTGCAGGCTTGTCACTTGGGGTTCTGTTTTTGTCATTGCTGGCTGCTGTTCATCTGACAGTGATTACTGGGCATGTTTGTGGGTTTGTATGTTACTTAAAGGCAACATGTGACTGAGCCCTGCTCTTTCTGCAAGTCATGTGCTTGTCTCCTACCTCCTCTAGTGGCTGTTGGTAGTACACCATCATGGGAAAAAAAACCCCCTCCCTTCTCACCCTTTGGCCAAGTTGTTCTGAGAAGCACTATGCCAATGACATTGATTTTTTAAGGCTGACATTTGACACTAGGAAACAGAGTGTAAATTGATTAATTAATGTGAAAGATACAAATCTTCATTAAATGCCACTTTGAGCTCAAATGCAGGCACTTAGAGGAAGAAGGAACACAAAAGCCCACAGATAGGCTATATGAAGACATTTGTGATTCATAGGGGGTCTGCGTATTGTGCATTTCTACCTGGTTGTAGGTCACATTCACCTGTGATGTCTCCCTTACTGTCTGGCCATAGATATGCAGTCATTCATTAGTAGGTTACTCAATTTGTATATATTAAAGGGCCTCTCTACTTTTTTCTGTATGCCTTATTGATCTCCTTTGAAAAGCAGATTCATTCACAGTTTTGGTGTAATTTCCCACAACACATGATACCCATAATAATGTAAAACCAGGGGTGGAAAGTAACTAAATACATTTACTTAAAGTGACTACGAGGAACTTTAAGTAAACAACACTTAAAAGGTCCTCGTAGTCACTTTAAAGGTCCGATTTGTGAGATAGTTGATTAAGTCTCATTCCCAACTCGCCTCCCCAACCTACCGACCCAAAGCTTCAATATTTGACAAGCTGGGAAACACAAAGCATCAGTATTTGATCAACTAACAATCAACTATCTTACCAAATTGGACCTTTAAGTGCTGCACCTTGGTACAAATTTCAGGTATTTGTACTGAGTGACTGTGGCTCGGGAGGTAGAGCGGGTCGTCCAGTAATCGTAAGGTCGCTGGTTTGATTCCCTGGCCGCCCCCAGCTGCACGTTGAAGTATCCTTGAACAAGATACTGAACCGCACATTGCTTCTGATGATCAACCATTGCCATCAATGTGAATGAATCAGGGAATCTCATACCGGACCTTTGTAATTGGGATGTTGTTTCTCACTTTTTCTAGAATTTTTACAAACCAATCAATCAATCAATCAATCAATCAATCAATCAATCAATCAATCAAGTAAGCAGATTAATACAAAAATAATTATTAGTTGCAGCCTATACAACAGTTAAAACAGTCAAACACTGCTGTTATATTAATGCATGAGTGATAATTTATGGCTAATATATAGAAATCACAGGGGACCTCAAGTATATTTTCCTTATTATTCTTAGGTACTTTTACTTAAGTACAGGACTGTTACTTATAGCAGAGTGCTTTTTCAGTGTAGTATTAGTACTTCTACTTAATTAAGCGATCTGAATACTTCCTGGGAAAGGATTCTTGAGATGGAGCTCCACCTCTGAATCAGGAAGACACTCTTCATATGTGGATCACACCCATGACCAGGACTCTGTCACTCTATCAATTCAACCACTAGAGTTTGCTAAAAACAAAATCTGCTGTATGTATTTCTCAGGAGGAAGTCAGGCTGTCCACATATTTTTTAAAATACAGCTGACCCAACGAGAGGTCATCTACACTGAGCCACTAAAACACTGCCTTCAGCTCACACCAGCAGTAAACGTGCAAACAATACAAGCAAAACAATGTTTGAAATGCTATGTCACATTTTGTCAGCATTCGAAAAACATTAGGGACAGCAGCACACAGCTGGCCCAACACTGTTGGAAAGATGCAAATGTGTACTGATGTAAATTCCTCTCTCTCTCTCTCTCTCTCTGTCATTCTGAATACAGAGTAGTAACTTCTCTGTTGCAGCTGCTGATTTGTTCTCCTTTAAACTTGTTTACAGATACTAATGAAGCCTTGGGCAGAGCCGCCCAGAAATAAAATGAACTCCCCGATGAGTCTCCGTGCACAGACTAGGACACGATGCACAAGAATTCTGTTGTTGTTGTTGTCGTTGCTGGTGTGTTTGTGTGTGTATGTGTGTGTGTGTTTGTGTGTGTGTGTGTTTGAGAGAGAGAGAGAGAGAGAGAGAGTAAGAGAGAGAGAGAGTGAGTGTCCTTTGGAAATATCCCTCGAGAGCCACACAGTAGCAGATGTAGGGAAATTGCCCGGAGCAGGCCAGTGGAAGAGGAGGATGGCCAAAGCTTCTGAAGATTACACTGGACTCACACACACACACACACACACACGCACACACACATACACATACACATACACATACACATACACATACACATACACACACACACACACATATATACACAAATTATGCCATTTTTCTGCTCTGTTTTCCTATTTTTTCTTGGAAACATCTTTGGAAACTCTCACACAAGACGACAATTTTAACAGTCGTTTGTTTTCTCATTTTGGTTTAGCATTTCTGAACAACTTTGCATTTCCATCTTCTGTGATGTTAAATATTTACCCAACTGCAACTTAGTAGTATTAGCACTAGCTGACTGCATCTTTAAAAAAAAACAACAACAGTCTCTCAGAAATAATAAAGTCATTAAGGTTTTTAAATTGATTAGCAAAAGAATCATCGACACATACAGTATATAGCAACATGCATCACCCAGAGAAGAATTGTTGATTTGTTCATACATGCTGGAGTTAACTGGTTTTAAAACCGATAGACCGTTTGTCAGCAGTGATGGACTGGGATCAAAAACGGCATTTGCAACAGACCGGCCTCATTTTCAAACCCAACAACACAAACTCCACCCAAATGTTAACATAAAAACACTGACTGTGAGACGAGGGAATCGGATTTATTAGACTAAACACAGCTCAAAATGAAGTAATGTTGGTTATCAGTGGTGTAGGTTGTGTGTGGTTGAGTAAAGCGGCAAATTTAAAAGAAACAACACAAAACCATTGAATTTTGATGCATTATACATTTTTCCCACCTACTATCACCTCATACACTCCCCTCCATTTATTTAATCTAATTATATTTATTTTAATCTGAGCCCTGATGTTCCCACCACCATTCGACACAAAGTGACGTCCCTGCTGATGATAAGTGTAAAGAAGAGCTTCATTCTTTTAGCACACAAGCAGTCACTTCAGAAAATTTACAAAATGACTTATTCAACATAGTTTATAGAGAGAACATCAGACATGTTAATGATGCTTATAAACAAGAAGGATCTTCACTTTAACAGTGTATTTAATCCTCCTCATTCACAGTCATGCTCAAATTTATCTCCCAGCTATTGTAAAATCAGACTCAAACAGGCCTGTGAAAGCACTTAACTGGCCATTTATATCACTTACACTGAGCCCTTTGACGTCATGAAAAAGCTGTTAATGCAAATGTGATCCTCGCCCCTCTGAAACCACCGAGGCCTCTCGGCTCATCATTCATGCACTCGACATAACACAGAGGAAGCTAAGAGACTGATGCTGATTTCTGGGTTTGAATGAATGCCCTCACATCAAACTTTGAGTGGTTTAGATTTTCTATTCTGAGTGAAGACATATAACCCCGCCGTCTGAGGAGGAAGCAGTGGTGAGAAATGCACATAACTAGTAAACAGAGTGTTCCAGAGAAAGTTTGATTATATATGTGTTGACTTTTTGTAAAACATGAAAATATACAGTCTTGGATGGGCTCTAGCAAATTTGTTTCCAGTTTTTGTTTCACATCAGAGGGCGGAGACGTCCTGTCATTGTCATGTGGCACTCAGCCTGAAGGATTCCAGTGTTTTTGGCAAGTTTAGAGGCTGTGTGAAAAACTTAAATTATTGTGGAAAACACCAAACAAGACCCCTGGCATTTTAGGCACATGGTTTGTCATGTCATTTAATAATTGTTTTTTCAAAGAAGGAAGTCAAAAATAAGCTGTCTCTGAGTCAGAGACATCCCACATGGGGGCTTAGTTCAGTTCTTTATTCATATCATATGCACAATAATTACAGTGAAGCAGTAGCTAGCATCAAAAATTCTTAGTTCTCAGGCTCCCTCCAACAGTGCTCCTAAAATATTTTAAAAAATCACAGAAGAAAACATGAGAATCTAAGACATAAAGGCTGGGTTACATGAACAAGGATTTATTTTTAAACCCAACAGAAGCTGTTATAAGTGTTGTCGTCGTTTTAGGTAACTTCCTGTCCATTTAGCAGTTAGAAATCCACTCCCTCCTTTAAAATCTTTCAGTTTAGATCAATGAACTAGGTTTGACTTAACAGAGACTAACTTGTTTAATTGTGCAACTGAACTCTGATTAATATTTATGTCTGGATTAACCTGGTTTTGCTAAACTGTGATTAAATTAATCTATATTGGTGCAACCCAGTCAAAGGCATAAACTAGTGCAGAAGATAAAATCTGGGAATACATTTTAACATGTATACATAAAATATGTAAAAATAACATTCTGTGCTGCTATTAAAAGATGGAGTGATTTCAGTTCAACCAACAACAGTAACTGTGTTTGACACTTTAAACTTATATGACAGCAATGTTTCATCTGTTTATGGTATAAACAAACAGAGTAGGAGACACAGAGATGTCACTTTAAAGTCGGTGTGGATGAAGTACCATATGTTAACCAGAAGGCGTCACTATAGCAACAAAGATTGGCAGGAGCAGCCTCAGTGTGCATCAATGAAACCAGAGCCACTAGAGGCCATCCAAAAACAGGCCGCTTTAATTTCCCTGCTGTACTTAAAATAGAGCAAAACAAGACTCAATTACATTTTGCTTGTCAATGGTCTAAAAAAAAATAAATCTCTGAGCTGCCCAGAGTTTGCCAAGCTTGGGTTTATTTTGGTGACTTGAGAATAAGGGCGTCTTTAAAAATGCAAATGATGCTTTATAGGGAGAAGAGCATGCACTGGCATATTTATACTCTCCCATATTGTTCCGACACCTGTTTACACAGACGAATGCCTCCATGCAAGTGTCTGGGGGGAGTGTGTATGTGGCTGAGGGAATGCATCCTTAAGTATCTTTAAGGGTGTGTGGGTGTGTGTGAAAGAGAGATGGAGTTTGAGTGCCTCTACCTTTGTGACTCTGACATCCTCCAACCATTTAACCTTCACTACTTTATAGGAGAAGACAGAGGAGTTGAGTTGTCACAGATTGAGTTTGCCATATGTGCTGCCACAATTACACACCACGCACACACACGCACACACACACACTCGCAGCACCACCGTAGCACCTTTTCTACATCACAAATTAATGTCACAGGGATAGAGACTGACGTTAGAGTGCAGAGAAAGAGCCGGCCGCACATGCCACTGCAGTGCCCCCTCTCTCACTGCCTTTTTCCACCTCATACACACACACACACACACACACACCCATCCTCTCTCCCCCGTCGCTGTCTTACACAAGCTCACACACACATACTTATGTTGTCACTGTGCTGCCACCTCATCTTCTCTTGCCTCGCCTCGCCTCGCTCCCAGACACAGGCCCAGCGCTAACACAAGCTGATTTGCTTTCGGCAAACGTGTTTCAAGGGGTGCAATAGACATGCAAATTATAATCCAGCAAGTCAATAAAGACCGCTGTCCAGATAATGATGTTTAAGCCTTTATACACATCGGAAATAAATCAACGCTAATAGCCTTGACTCTACTGTGGCATACTGTGCAGGGGTGGAAGTAACGTAATCCAGTCGCCAGAATACATTTTTGCATAGTCCATTTCTGCAAACCACGAACTTCTTGAAACTTTACATGTTCAGTTTTCAATTTTATCTTGTGACAGTGCTATACTTAAGGTCTGGTTAGGTTTAGGCACAAAACCCACCTGGTTAGGTTTAGGAAAACATCATGTTTTGGCTTAAAATACCTGTTTTGGTTACCACAAAGCCCTGCTAGAAATTGTCCCGAGTGGTGTTTCCTGTGGTGTCAGAGCTACAAGTGTTGAAACGCCACAGCCCCTTGTCAAAAAGATCCAGTGGTTGCACTCTTAGAAATGTTGAAACTCTAGGCTCCACCACCATCCCCTTATGACAGTCAGGTCATAAATATGCAATCTGAACATGGTATGACGAATATTTGAATCAGTGGTTTGTAGAAACATCAACATTTTATTCTGGCGAGTGGGCTGAAATATTGTGTCCTGGCAGGCAATGTCAAAAACATTACCATTAAACATTGGGATGTCTTGACCCATCTCTGACAAATATTAGCTTTTTGCCTCTCTTGATCACATGTAAAGGTTCTCACAATCTCAGAGACAGACTGAATGATTCTGACACTAGAAAACGACCTAATACTGTCGACTAAATCAATCTCCAGGTTCTTTCTCCCACAGATTTCAGTTTTCCAACTTGTCAGACACATTGTCAACATGCTGAAATGTCCCAGTGGCCTGGTTTATTTTGGAAGAAATAATAAAGTTAGCATATCTGGAAAAAAAAAAAAAAATGCAATATGCACACAGAATGTGGATTATAATAATGCTCAGCTAACCATTGCTCTGCAGCATCACTAAAGTTCTGGGGAATAGAAGAAATGTCACTCTCTCCTAGAGTTGGAGGCATTATCAGCTGACTGCACTGCAGAGAGCCAGATTGGATTCACACTCTGAAGGAGCAACTCAATTTGAGTGCACTTGTACTTTCTGTACTTTTATCTTTGTGACTTTGAGATAGTTACAGGCAGGAAGGCTGGCAAGCCAGCGACAGAAGTTCGCGACTGCGTTTCAACATTTGTGAATGTGAAAGCGCAGGACCTCGGGACGATTTCCTGCCATGTTTGTGGCGACGAAACCATGTCTCTTTTCTGACAGAAATCATTGTCACAAGATACAATTGAAGCATGACCCTCTAGAAACGTAAAGTTGCAACATAAATACATCTAAAGATTCAACAGCAGTGTTTTGCAGAAACGCACATTTCCAACATCTATCGTGGCGATTGGGTTGTAAGAATACACTAATAATTGATATTCAGTGGTATGCACTGGCTGCAAATGTGATGTTGTCCCACTTGTGTATACAGTACGCTGACATGTTGATGTTCTTTAATTTAACAGTTCTATCAAGCAACATTATCATCATCTCAAACCCCCCACTCCTGTTTGTTAACATTTACAGAGAGTAGATTCTAACTTTTTACATCATCAGAGTACATTTTCACACAAGGCTTTTACTTTTACTGGAGTCGTTTTTTTTTTTTAAAGTAATAATTGTTGTTATAGATGAGTCTAGTACTCTTTACATCCCTGCTAATGTGACCTTTTAGCCCTTGATTACACACTCATACCATTAGATCTGTTTTGAGGCCACGTGATTTGCAAGCTGTTGAAGCCATATGATGTGTGAGAAGATAGCTGTGGGTTAAACGCTATTTATAGATTCACATGTATGATTACATGTGATTGTGTTTCTCTCTCTCACTCTCTCTTCATTGGAAACAATTATATAGATAATATCTCGGTGTACATTTTGAAAGGAAGTTAAGATGTTAACAAATGAGGGAAAGTTCAGCAAATTTCAGCTTCCACTGAGGCAAAACCACTATACTTCAATGCCATGACGACATCATATTCATCATACAGTTTGCCCGGGATACGCTAAAACCTGTACAGTCAGTAGACCACCAGGCTCCTTTAGGTGCTTGACAGGAAAGCTAAACACCCTTTATCATCGTTACTGCCTGAGATATCTTTATTCACTGAGCTGGGAAAATCTTATAAAATTGACAGATGCTTTGTCTTATCTCTAAGATCCTGCATTAACTCACTCCTCCCCTCTTAGTGCTTTTATAAAGCAGAAAACAAGTGATGACGGACACACTCGTGTGTCTGTGGCAAAAGGGGATTGTATAATACCTATGAGGAGAACTGCCTTTGGATAGTCAGCTCTTTCAGCGAGAGCAGCTCACACATGGAACAGCCTGCCAACACTAATCAGAGACTGACTCATATCTTTCATTTGAAGAGGGACAACCAAGTATGGTGGTAATACTGTAATTTACATTGCCATTAATGTCAAGGAAATGGTAAGACATAACAAAAATAAAGAGTTAATGAGTCAGTATGATGACAAGTTGTAGTAGTAGAATTACCTGCAATTACTTTCAAGTGTTTAGGTAATTAAAGGGTAAAATTCATGCAGAATAAAGAGGTTTTGTAATTATTTGTATGGGAATTGTTAATGAGTATTTCACATTACCAAGTGTTTCGTAATACCAAGTTGCGTTGGGCTCATATTTTATTAAACTGTTCTACTACAGCTTATTATATTTATTTAAATGTTTTTTCTGTCATTATTTCTTAGCAATTTCCCAATATAACTACAAACTTAACGGCCTGTAAAGGGTTCCCACTTATTTTAATAACTTACTCAAAGTGCTGTTTCATGCTTCATGTCTTCTTGTCCTTGTCTTTAATTATTTGACGTGTTCTAATGAAGTGCGCTCTGCAATATTGCTGTCCCTGGTTTAATGTATTTTATGTCTCTTCTGTAGCTGTCAGTTCACCTGCCCAGATGGCTAGATGATGGCCAAACCGGCACATTTGCATAAATGTCTATTACTCGACCCTGTCCCTGTAACTCTCACCTGTTTAAATAAACAAAATTATGCACATGGATCTGCACAGGTTCTCAAGAGACGGGGTCAAAAGGGGGACACAGGTGATGAGTCTGTTTGTGTGTGTGTGTGTGTGTGTGTGTGTGTGTGTGTGTGTGTGTGTGTGTGCTACAGATAACACAAGAGGAAAAGGGATTAAAGGGCTGTTTGTAAGAGAGGGTGTGGATGTGAGTGTATCACCTCAGATTGACTTGCATGTTAGTTGATATAAGTGAAAAAAACAACTCTGTCTCTTTCCATTTATACATTAAAATTTAGTAGTTGTGGATATCTGTTTGTGTATGTGAGAGAGGATTAAAAGTGAGTGTGTGCCCTCTTAAAATATGCTGGCTGTAACTACAATCATAAAATCCTCACTCATATCTTTTCACAGCAGAACTGTTTTAGACTCAGAACCGAACCTGCGCCGCTCAAAACTCACAGTGATTGAATTTTTATGAACTTAATCGCACTCGTTCTTGAGATTTAATTAAGAGTTATCCCCTTAGGTTTATGACACTGCCCTTAAATATTACGTACGATGGAGTTTTACTCTCTGGACCTCCACTTGTCAGGATGGTTTCAGTGATGTCTCTTTTACAACCGTGATTTCAGAGTAAAAGATTAGAACATGTTTTTATGTAAAGACGCATATCTTTGTAGAGAAATGCAAAAGAGGACTTTAAAAAACACTTTACCATGACTAACTTTATACCTATATATACTGTAAATACTTCTAACCTTATGGCCAAACAGTCTGTAGGAAGAGTTTGGTGAGGGCTGAGCATTTTTGTACAGTACAGCTTTGCCAGATGTATTTAAACACATTTTTGAAAACATTTTACAAATCAGCCTGCATCAGGGTTTTTTTTAAGCCAGCTAATGTCGCTCTGATGCATGTAAGGTGGTGTCCATAAGCCCATAAGTCTGACCATACTTGCAATAGCTTGCTGTGAAATTAAAAGACATGACAGCACGACTGAAAGCCTGGTCATAATCTACATGACACCAGTTCATGCTATAGGCTAAGCTAATTAAATAAAGTATATAACTGGGCTTAGGGGTGTATTATAAACAAATGGACACATCCTAGTCGCTTCAAATGAGCGTCCGGAAAGAGAACGACAGCTGTGCTTGCGAATCACGTTCGTTGTCATGGCCTATACCAAGAATGATTGGCTGGAAAGAGGTCACATGATCCAACATATTGCTGTCTTGATCATATCAGGAAATTACTTCAAAAGAGACTACTTCAAGTAAACCAGCTACTAATATAAGCATCATAATATGGTCAAATTATCAAACAATATGATCATTATCACACATCTGGCAACGCCTGGACGGAATAATATATTCTTTAATATTTTTTCATTATCACCAGTCTGTAAATGATTCAACGGTGTGTAACAAAATATTTCGCTTCAGAATGGGCTCTTCAGTCTGGTGTACTGGATGTAACACAAGCACCACAAGTGTTTTATTGTTTATTTCCACATTTCCTGATCCAACGTGACTTGCGAGCTCCAGGCAGCACACACTTGTTTATTGTCTAATGTCACCATAAGCCCAACAGACTGCAGCTGTGAATCCTGACCTTCTGTCCAAGGTGCCACTCTTGCCAAGTTTTCACAAAGAGCTTCAGGAGCGCTTGTGTGTGCGTGCCAGCCAGTGTTTTCAATACATGCAGCATGCCTGTATCTGTGACGTGTCCTGCATGCCTGTATTTCTTTGGCTGCATGTGCAAAGCAACAGGGGATTTTATCACTGTCAAACCTGGTAGTGGTGTTATATGGAAAAATGACAGATACACAAGTTGTCTTTCGGGGTATGATTTAGTGCCTTCTAAGTGCTCTGCAGAGGACTGAATATAAACAGGCACAGATGCACACATGCACACATGTTATGCTCACAGCAGGATTACCGTTAATGGAGTCTTCAGTCTTCTATATTATATTTTTACACATTTGTTGAAGACTCCATTAATGGAAATCCTGCTGTGATTTTCTTCCTGATGTCCAGTTTCACATCTAAAGACGAAAACACACACATTCAGTATTTCCTTTTATGTTACTGGGTATTTTCTGCTTTAATGAATGAGCATCTGTGTTGCTCAGTGTGAAGTGACAGCGTAAGACAGAGAAAAAGACAAGGATGAAGGCAGAATTGATGAGCACAAAGAGCTAGAAAGGACTGATGCTGTGATAAAAAGTAAAATAGTGCATGTAATGAGATACTGCCTTTGGATGTGGCAGTCTCAGTGGGTTAGACAGAGGTAAATAGTGAACATTTTGAAATACTGAGAGAGCAGAAGGGTTTGATGGATGGCATCTCCTCAGGGGTCATCGCTCGTCTAGATAAATGACTCGAAGCTGGCCGTTGTTGCTTCGATAATCAAGATTGTGCTGTGCAGTCTAAAGGGTAGTGTGGCGTTGTTTTTATTTTGAAGGGATAACAGCTTGTGGTTCAGGTAAAGAGCTCCAAGCAACCCATCAAGGAAACACTATCATTTCAGTTTTAGGGTTTCGCTTAAACAGCCTAACATTACACAGAAACTGATCACAATTTTATGAACCCATTTTAATCTTTTTCATTCTTTCTGTTGCTGGTATGAGAAGTTAATAATGAAAGAATCGATTGAATCAGCTCATATTGAAGAGCACTGAAAGTTAGGTTAGAGTTTCTATCCACGTGATACGAATAGGTCCAATATTCACTGTCCTGGGCTGTTTCTCTCCTGAGAAAAATATTATAGCTATGTTTTAGCTGCTAATGTTCAATGCTCTACTTTCTGGACGAGCTAATTGCTAAGTGTGTCAGCCTGCCGTTTGTTGCCAGGTAAAGGCATAAGATTTGTTTATGAGGACGTTTTTGCTGAAAATCTTTCTGCTGCTGCAACACAATGACCAGAAAAAAAAGGTTCAATTGTTAATTTGTGTCCTGACAATGCTGTGCTTGTGGTCTGGTTAGGTTTAGGCATAAAAACCATTTAGTTAGACTTCGGAAAAGGTCCTGTTTTGGCTGGAAATACCTGTTTTGTTTGCCACGAACGTGGCTGGATTTGTCCTGAGGTCTCCTTAAAATTTGGTGGTGTCACACTTACACTTACTGAAACCAATTGCCCCTGGTGGGATTAATAAAGTTGTTTGAGTTGAGTCGAGTTGAGTTGAGCAAAAGCTTTGTATAGCTAAGAAAGACTACAAAACAAGCTGATACCTTCTCTCTCAGATTACGTGTGATAATATCAATATTGAACAAACGTAATGAGTGGAGCTTTGAGTCCATTTGTTTTCGATTTTCAGCACATGACAGAGGCAGGAATATATTTGAGATAAATAAAGAGACAGAGAAAACAGAGCCAGAACACATCCTGCTCTTTGTGTCTGTTGGTTTTTACATCCAGTTGTGGGTGCACAATAACCTTAGGGATTTCATTAGCCACATTTCCTCTCATAGGGTCAGATGCCTTTGCGTGGATGGATGTATATGACTCACAGGAAGGAGGGAAGACCTCCCACACTGGAGCCTCCGAGTAGCAAATACAGCAGGAGGGTCTGGCTGTCAGTCAGCATCCTACACATCGCGCATCCCAAAGAGTCAGCAGAACTCACCACTGCTGCGTCACATTAAAGGCAAGATGACCTGAGGGTGGTGGCTGCCTGCTTTGTCAGTCGAGCAAAGCCCGTTTGGCCATTTTCGTACCATTGCAAGGGCAATTTGCTGTGTGTGACCTTTCGAAGGGCAATGTAACATGACAAGAGCTGTTAACATCTGAAGAGCACCTAGAGGGTTTCTGAAGATATAGGCCATTCTTACAGTTTTAGAGTTTATCCATTTGTCATCTTTAAAATAGACCCCCCCCCCCTCCTTGTTTTCTGTGCTTTAATCTTTGCTGTCTACGAGGTTTTATTTTATGTGGGCCAGCAACATTTCTCGCGTTCAATGATTTCATGGCTTACAGCAGTATCACTCCGACAGCGAAGGGAGGAGGGAACACACCAGAGCAAATTGTCAATACAAATCAGGAGGTGGGATGCAGTCATGGCATCAAACTCTTGCAACTCCACCTACAAACGACATCTCAGCACTGATAAACTGCATGAATGATGCAAACTCTGCAACTGTACATTTACATTTCATTAATGCGTGTAGGCACCCAGAATTATCGACTGCCAGAAGGTGCCGACATGTTGACAACCCTCACCTCTTGCAAAACAAGTACATGGAAATCTGTGCAATTCTTAGACTGATGTTCAACTGTAAGTTTGTATTTCACACGGTTTTACTTTTTTTAAAAGGATGAGTTTTTTAAAAAAAAATTGAAATAAAAAATTCAGTTGCTCTATGCCAATTGAAAGTTGAGTGATTTTTTTGTAGTCCACAAAACATTTGCAGATTTTGTCATTTAAAGGTCCAATTTGTAAGAAAGTTGTTATTTGAGTCTCATTCAAAAGCTGATGCTTTGCACTGGCGGCTGACCTGACAAGCTGGGAAACCCAAAGCGTCAGTATGTAAGTCCACATCTACTTCAGTTGTTCAGAAATGTTTTGTGGACTTTGAAACTTCACCTGACTTTCCATTGGCATGGGAATGAGTAGATAATGACAGAGTTTTCATTTTTGGGTGAACTTTTCCTTCATGTTCAACAAGAGAGTGTCACATACTGTGATGTTTGCACAGTCTACATCGTCCCCCAGCTGGCCTAAAGAGGAATAAGCAGTCATGAGCAAAAGTATGAATGTGTGGACACCAAAACACAACACCATATATGTGACATCTCCATCGAAAAACATGGAAGATGTACAGTATGTCTAGATGTCACCTGAACAAGCAATCACAGAACAGAGAGCGTCACCATAGCTGAGGGGAAATCTCGACTATTTCAGTTTAAAATAGCTGCTATCAATAAATAATCCCAAAGAGAGGATTTTTTCTTCAATATTAAAGAAGATTGAAATCTTATCTGGCAAGATCTGTTGCTCTTATGCATACAAGTGTGTGTGAGCGTGTGTGTGAATATTTATGTTATGTCTGTGAATGCATGTGTCTCTGCGTTCAATTATGGACGCAAGCTTGCACACTTTCATTCCTTTTTGTTTGGATACCCAGTGTGCCTGTGAGTGTGTGTGAGAGTGTGTGTGGCAGCTAGCTTAAGTACCACTGCTCCTGAATAGAGGATGTCAGTGAACCGGCTAGCCTCTGGGGTTTAGCTTCCACTCTACATGCTGTGAACGCTGTTTCTATTCTAGGAACTTGCCTAAAAACAGAGAGGAACACAGTTGTGGCACTTTCTGACACTCCTACCTCTGGTGCAGCTGCTGTTTGGTTTTCGGGCCGGGGAGGGCAGAGGGGAGCGAAGGAGAGAGAGGAAAAGGGAAAGAGAGGATGAAAGAGGGAGATGCTGAGGGGAGACATTGGCCTGGAAGGCATTTATTCAGCCAGACAGCAATGCGAGGACATAACCAGCTGGGAAACTGGGCAGTCAATTAGTCAGTCAGTCCATTATTCAACAAGCCAAAAAAGAAAGATATCCCAGTGAGCACCAGTGGTGTATCCAGGACACTTGACTGGGGTGGCCAAGATTGGACACAATGAACATTAATGAATGTCAGGTGATGAAAATGAGTAAATACAGATTTTCACTGCATCGTGTTGCTTCAATGTGTGCACAGATGATTCCTAATTGAATTCCAGAACTCGTATGAGCATTAATTGCAATGTTCATATTCGATATTCAAAGTGTTTAACATTTTACTGTATAATACAGAATTAAAGTAAAGGTGCTGAAGTTGATATTACAACCTTGAAAACCTTGTTCTATTCAGTTTTCTATTCCACTTCCACCAATCACAGTCTCTGTGAAGCTATGTTTTTTTTAATTTTTTTTTTAAAGGTAATTTATTCATAACATGTCAACATTTTTTATCAGTAATATGTTCAGGATAGGCTTCAGATTTTCAAAGAGACGATTGGATGTCAAACTAATGATTCATTTGACTGAATGTCTCAAGGAGTCTGGGATCCCTTAATTCACAGCTAAGACATCCTTAAGTTAGGGAAATAAGAAAACTTAGCAGATTCTCAATGATTAGTCGAGTTTTTTAATATTCATCTACACTGTAAGGTTTATTTTTATGTAACCATCCAAATCTGTCTTCATTTTTATACTAAGACAATGAAACTATATTGCAGTCAAAGCACGTATATGTAATATATATGTCCAATAAAAAATGTAAAGCGTATTCATACTATAAACAATACAGTACAAAAAGACCTTGTTTTCTCCAAGAAAATAATGTGAAGACTTAAAACAGACTTTATATTACAAAAGAAACATAGACAGACCAAAAAAATAATATGACTTGTCCTTGTATTTGGATCAAATGGCTGAAGAAACAAATTTCGACACTCAATTCAAAAAGACCTGCTTTATTCTGACTCGTGGTCAAAAATGTGCTCACCAGATATCGCTCACAATCCCACCATCGTTGTAGTAATGGAGTAGTAGCAGTCGAAAATGGCAAACTGTCCCCATATCACCCGATGACAAGCATTTTTTCACCTTATTGTGCTGATGAACTTGACCAGCTACCTACCAGATCTGTCATGACCACAGGTGTGGCCAACGACAGTTCAGTCCACCCCTGATAATCACCAGAAGTAAACACCTATCCATCCTGCCAGAGCCCAGCTGAATTGAGCTGTTGAGAGGCGACAGGCTCAGGACTTTGTCTGTGGCAGGTGTGTGCCTCACTTTCATACGGCCCCCTGACCAGGAAATGCTAATAGAAAGTGGCAAGACAGGAGGTGTGAAGAGGAGGAAGAATGGTTGAAGGGAACATGCCTCGGCTTTATGAGGTAAATGGAAAACAGGCGGATGGAGGGCTATGTAAGGTGTGAATCACCAAGCAGCGGTTGGTGTGGCTGTGCCATGCTTTGTGTTTGTGTGTCTCTGTAGAGGGGTTATGTGTGTGTTTGTGTGTGTTGTAAACGGTCGCTGCTGCAGTTTTCTAGCCACACTACTCAGACATCATCAGGCAGTCAAAAAAGTGCAGTCACGTGTGTTTTCTTGGGGTTTCAATCCATAAAGTTTCTGTTACTCCGTGGCTCTCTTTGACTCCTAGCAACGGACAAAGCTACTTACTGTACGCTAAATACCGAGCTTGTTATGTTTATTCGACTAAAGTGCTGTTAAATCTGCAAGAAAGATGCTTTCTCTTTCTACTGAGACACTGTTTGCTTAGAGCGACTAATATTAAAGCTTTCATTAACTGGGCACACCGAATGTTGAATCACTGTTGTGTTATTGCTTTTGGCTATGGAAGCTGGCAAAGCAGGTGTTTATTTAAATGAAAAAGATTAAATGAAAAGAAATCATCACTTTAAACTATCTCTTCTTTCTTCTGCTCTCCTTCTAGAGAGACTAAAGCCTCTCCATGGAGAGGAATCACAACACTACTGAAGGATTAAACAAAAATCAGACATGAGGAGATGAGCAGGGCGCAAACCAGAAGAAAAAAAAGACTGAAAACTATTTCAAAGAGCTTCAAAAGCATTTTTTCTCGCTGGAACAGCTGGAGATATGTAAAATATGTTGGGACAGTGTACTTGAGGATGCTCAGCACTGGTGCAATATACCAAACCTGCAATAGCTAAAACCTAATAACCTGATTTTTTGGGTCACTTTCTTTGTCGTAAACACAACCTTGACATGTCACCACCTTTTAAGTTAATATAGTGAACTTGCTGTTGTGTCCAATGTTCACTGTCTTTTAGCTCGTTTTTTGGTCTCCTCCTACTCCTGAGGAAAATATGTGGCTCTTTCTCTGTAAATATGGAAGTGTACAGTGGGGTTTAAGAGCATTTTCAATGAAAACAGCTGATGTGGCTGAAAATTACTCTATGAAGGTACCTCTCCATAGGATCCGTCATTTCTACACTTCCCTTTCATTGCGGCCGTGTATCGCATTCTGATTGTGGATTGTAATTCGAACCGCCATGTTGGTCCGGTTTGAAGTCCTGGAGCACACGGCCCAGGAGTGGCGATTGTCCAATCAGCAATGCAACCAGTGAGTGTTTGTGTGGTTGTCAGGTGTCAGGGAGCAGCCTTTATTAGTCAGGTCGCAAACACATGTACGCCTCCCTTTCACTTCCATTCTATGCGATTGTCATTTGCTCTAAAGTAATAGTTGGGGTCTTTTGATGTGGGGTTGTATGAAGTACTTATTCCTAGTCAGTGTATTACCTGCAGTAGATAACCGTCAGCTCTCCCCCTGTGTGGAGCAGCAGCGCATAGCGCCGACAGGGAAGCAGAGCATCACACTGCTAAATGGTCCCGACAGCAAGACCTCGTACAGCCCCACATCAAAAGAACCCCACTATCATTCCCTTGCATATGAGGCCCCTGTGGACATGCACCATGAGAGCGGCGAGAGTGAACCAAAAAGTTGCAAAAGCTGAGGGGAGCAGCAGATTTGGGTGATGATTCCTCAAACCAATGGCCAGAATAAATGTTGCCAATGTATGTTTCTGAAAACCACAAATATGTTGCGACTTAACATTTCCTTATGTTGTAACTTGTCATTTCTTGAGGTTCAATTTTCTATTTTATGTTGTGTCAAGACTGTGCTTAGGGTCTGGTTAGGTTTAGGCACAAAAAAAAACACTTGGTGAGGATTGGGAAAAGATCATGTTTTAGCTTAAAAGTACCCGTTTTAGTCTCCACAGAAACCGCTGGTAATTGTCCTGAAGTTTCACGATTATAATTGAAGTTTTAGAAGTTGGTGCAGGGTATCATTATTAATTCAGTTTTAAATGCCACTGCAAATGGGAACACAGCAAGTCTGCAGGAATATGCCAGTCAGCTTGTTTAGGCACAGACAAACGCACACACACACACACACAAACACACACACACATACAGAGGAAATTAAACCAAACCAGTCCTGTGAAGAAAAGAATAATCTGCCGTACATTCATGAATATCTCAGGAATAAACCATATGCCAATCTCCATTTCATTTGCATATTGTGCCATCAGACTGTTAACACACACACACTGTTTCACAGTCTCTCTCCATCTCTCTGCCCTCACACACAGACACACTGAGACGTAACACGTACAGACGCATTCAAACTGGCAAAACATGCAACAATGTGGATTGCCTAAATTATAAGATGCTCGTGTGACTGGATCCAGTGCATCCAGTCACAGGAGCTGGGACGGACACACACACACACACCTCTAGAAGTTGTCTGTGTCAGCAGCCTCTGTCACGTACCTGCCACAACCACTGAGTCCTGCTCTCAGCTGCGGTTTATAGATTAGGCCGGAGCTAATGAAGTAGAATCGGTGTGTGGAGAGTGAGCTTTTTGTTGGAGGCTCTGAGGTGGAGACAATGACACATCTGAGGTCAGCACGGAGGGTGGAGGAATGGTAATCTAACTCAGAGACATACAGGAATGGTTTGGCAGTACACTTGGACAGGTTACCTTCCAATAACTCATTCTTACCCATTTGTGTCTCCATAATTAAACCCTCGCAGCACATTGAATAATGACTTTCAAAATGAGAGTGTACTTTTATATTCAGAATTTGTTTATTTTGTGCCCTTCCTCTGTTGTTATGATTGATCGCAGTGAACTGTCCTGTTGAAAACAGAAGTGCAGAAGCCATGATATACTGTATACCCCTTGTGTTATTTATTCCCCATGAGTGCATCTCCAAGCTGATTTTACTCAAGTTTAGCCTGACCTGGCCTAGCCTGGCGATCATTTATTCTCTCAGTATGCAAGTTGATCTCTGTGTGAAAGAGTTTTTTCACCATCTGGACTCACAATAGAGAAAACTCCAGTGGGATGTTCATTTGTGGTAACACATTCACCGTAAACGAGTTCTTATTGCAGCTTTAACTATGTGGTATTGTGGACATATTGGACTGCAACACTAAAATCTTGAAGTGATGATTGTATTTATGTTTGTTATTTTTACCCATAGTCTGTCTCCATGCCTCATTTCTGTGTACCAAGCTGCCCAGAGAACAGGTCAAAGGTGCAGTAAAATAGTTGGCAGCCACCTTCAGTGTGTTTAAAAACCAAGCTAGACAACACACAGTTAGCCCAAATGATGCATATGTAACAAATACAAAGACATTTTTATTTTCTGATGCCCATTCTTTATCTTGCGGTCTTCTGTCCACATCTTGGCTACCCACGACTAATACCTAATGACTTGTTTATTACCAGCTGACGCTCCTTTCAACAATCTGCCAACCACAGGCTGCCCTCACACTACCAATTAACTCTAATTGCTCTCCCTCTTCAAACAAAATATTTCAATGCCTGGTGCTTTGATATCCTATTCTGACTACAAATGTGATTAGTCTCTCCCTTCCTTCCAGCCCAACATGGGGGAATAATACCAAATCACAAGGGTTTGATGGGTTGGGGAATTAATCCACAGTTTCTTTTATCAGGTCAAATTTAGAAGTCTGGCCACGACCGTGCCTTTTTATTTTGTAGATGGATGAACAGACGTAGCAGCACCATAGCCTCTCCTATGTTGCATAAACCCCTGATAATTACATGCTGAACCCGGTGGACTGTGTAATTAACTAAAATGTCAATACAAGCTTCCCTTAACATAAAAGAACATTGATCTGATTGCCGATCTGAAGACGTATTATCCCAGAATATTGATGACATTTCAACTAGAACGACATTCATCCCTATTCCTACTCATTAACCCTCAGAATGATTTACCTTCTTTCTCCAGGACAAGCTATTTAGTCTGTAGGTCATATATTCTGTTATACCATATCCTATAATTGACAGCAATTTCAAAGTTATATGAGCGTTATACTTGTTAGAGCTGCTACAGTTAGTCGATTAATTGATAGGTAGAAAATGTATTGGCTACTGTTTTTACCATTGATTAAACATTTTCTGGTTGCAGCTTCTTACATGTGAGTTTTGTTGCTTTTCTGTCTCATATTTAATGATACGTTGTATTTGGACTGCATGTTGAAGACATCCTTATTAGATTTGTTTTAAAAAAAAAAAGATATTCGTGTCACATTCCAGTGTCAGCTGGGATATGATAAATAAATAATTCTTCCTGGTATTTGCTCCCACAACAGTGTGAGTGATACTGGGCACTTATGCTGACCTTAAGCCTCGGGTTCAAAATTGATGTTGCAGTTGATCCCAAAGGTTTTCAATGCAGGAAACAAGACATTAGATGTCTTCCATAAGACATTATTGTATGCTGTAACATCAAGTGAAACTAAGAGGCTAAGACCAAATGCACTGAAAAAAAAACTGCCTCCGTGCACCAGTCAAGTTGTTGCTCCTGAACTGTGGTGATGAATAATGGGCAGAACATTTTTTGCAGAATATAATGATCTCACAATGAAGTCGACCTTTGATCTTTTGGATATTAAATGTCATCACATCGTCATTTTATGTTGTTTAAAATGTTTGTCAAGCTTATCGTACTTGTTTTTTTTAATTGCCAAAAATGTGTACTGTTGGTCACAGTGACCCTGACCTTTGTCCTTTGACCACTCAAATCTAATTGGTTCATCGTTGAGTCCAAGTAGACATTTGTGGCAAACAAGAAGAAGTTCCCTACTGCAGTTTCTGAGGTGTTACACACATGAGAATGGGACGTTATGGGGTCAGAGTGACCCTGACCTTTGACCGCCAAAAGCTAATCAGTTTGTCCTTGAGTCCAAGTACATTAGAACAAATCTGAGGACATTCCCTCGAGACATTTGCATCATAAGAATGGGTACTGACGGACAGATGGGCTGTCGCCAGCACAGAAGCATAAAAAGCCAGATCAAAAATATGTGGATAGACGTTTCCCTACACTTTTGCCGTATGAGGTTGATAACCAGATATATGTTATTCAGGAGTGAGCATGAGAGACAAAAAATTATGGTGACACATGTTGACATATAGGCCATGATAGACACAATTTCCTACCATACAGACTGTACATTTATTCCTCCACCTCCATCCAAATTTACATAAAATAAAACCCAATACTTTCCATGTGGCTCATTTATATTTGTGCAGTTTTCACCAAGAAGACATCTGAAGGGAAATCTTGTCTATTTCAGTTGAAAATAGCTGCTATCAATAAATAATCTGAAAGAGAGGATTTTTTCCTTCAATATTAAAGAGGAGTTAAGTCTTATCTGGCACAATTTGTTGCTCTCACGCATACGAGTGTGTGTGAATATTTATGTTATGTCTGTGAATGCATGTGTCTCTATGTGCTCAATTACGGACACGGGCATGCACACTGTGAAGGAAGGAAGGAAATCATGATGACACATTTAGTCTCCATATCATTCCCCAACAATTCAAAGATTCTGTTTCAATTTTTTCGCCTCCCTCGGACAGATCCACAGAGACTCCGAGAATTGGCAAGAAAAAAGAAATGGTATTTAATTAAATGGCCACTCGGCTCCGCTGTGTATTATATCAATCAGAACATTCCTGTGCGCAGGAGTGAACGCTGCGTCCCACTGTATTGAGCAGCAGCAGCGGAGGTCAGAAGCAATTTGACTGGAGAGAATTGTTACTTAAACTCAGACAGAAATAAAAAGTAGCAGCATTTATTGTTCTCAGGCAGTCCTTCAAGCTTATTGTTAATCAAACATCCCAACTGAATGTGTTACCATCATACTCTAGGTGGATCTGTGTCTGAAAAGCCATTTCATACTAAACAGCCTCCGGTAATGATTTTATTTTTACACCTCTGGCTTTATGTGGAGCAGACCATAGACATGTTAAATTGGGTTTCATGAGATCTGTAGCTTTCCCATTATATTTTATTGATCCTCTCACACTTCAGGCTACATTAAATGAGAATAAATGCAATTTTTACAGGACTATTCTGTGAGGATGTGCAGTGTTTGCAGTAGATAAGGCTGAACTTTGCAGTAATTCACTGCTGACGACTTCTTGACAGGCTCCATTCTTCTTCATGGCCTCCAGGCTGTAAAGTCTCTCCAACCACAGTTCTTATCAGGTCAGCTACACCATCCCTTCACCACAACCGTTACCATTAATAGATGTTGTTACATTCAATTTTTTAACCGACAGCACATCAGCATGTGTAACTTCACCCTGTTCCAGGTGACCGAGCCTTGGCTCAACCACCGGCGCATTAATAACTTAATAAAGCTGAGAGGCTCACATTTGTCTCCTCTCTACCAGGCCTGATAATGATGGTCACCGTTGTTATAGGAAGACAGAGGCACAGTGAAGGTCCCTGATGAGTCAGCGTTCCCTCAGGATAACAAGGACTCTAACACGACTCGAACACACAGGGGCATACATATAAAGAGGCTATTAGAAACATGTATGGAGCCTTTTGAATGTCAATTTCTAACCAATTTTTTATCATTAAAACCTCCAATAGCAACAAAACTATAACTTCAATAGTCCTATGCCACAGAAAACATGCATATTTTACTAAAGTGAGATACAAAGGATAAAGCCTAGTGTATATGAAACTATATTGCTCTGGAACCTCTGTGCTGTGCTCGAAGCTGACTCCATGACATCAATGTAGTGGAGTAAAAGCCCTGTGGATGAGCACAGTATGAGCACCACTACCTCCTGTGGCAAAGATCTTGATCTTACTAGCACATGGGGTGATGGAAATATATTATTATTATAAACATAGTTTTAAAACTATGTTTCTTTTTCAAACAGCTGTTTACAGGATGAACAGCAACACCTTAATTAGTAACTATGGAGGATTAATAACTGTTATATGAAGATGGTGAAACAAAGAAAACCTGGGTTACATGTTACAGATTTGGTTGTACGGAAATAGTCGGTGACAGGCATTAAGAAAAGGTACATAGAAAGAGCCAGTCTCCTAACTGATGGTCTCATTTGTTTATGGAGGTAATATGGAGGCATCATGAATTGAGACCTGTTGAAAATTTCTTGTAGTACATTTATGAAAAAGTAAATCGTCCCTAATGTATTTTATTTTACATCTTAATCCACTTACGGGTTTAATAATTTGGTATGGCCTCTGAACATGTACTCCTTGACTGTGAGAATGTCTGCACTGTTTTAATTAAGGGGAGAGCGAAGAAAGGATTTAACGGAGGACAGTTTTATTAAATATATCTTCAGTGTCACAGATTGTGTTATTGCTTCACACAAAGCTTTTAGGCTAACTTAATTTTCACATTCTTTGTAAATACAAGTTCTGTTTATTTTTTTGAAATGATTCATCATTTCAGATGAATTCAAATATTTCATCTTCATATGAACTGAAGAACAGAAGTGGTATCTAATCTTCAATAAGTCACAAAGTCCAGTTCTCTATCAGTGCCCCCACTGTCAGAGGATTATGTGTGCATCCTGACGTGCAGACTTTAAATTTTTTTAAAGAATCTCCTGTCTGATAACACAGCTCAGTATTCAGTCCATGTAAATATCCAGCATGAAAATATGCATAATACATGAGGTGTTAGACAGGTTTAACATAACAGGGTGTAGGTAGTATGACTGATACTTTATCCGCCTACACAAAAACTATGTTCCCCCTCCTGTGTGATGGACTTACTCCTCTTCATTACTATTACTAATTTACATAATACTGTGAAGTAAAATATTTTTTTTCCAGGAACCTCACCATCAGACGTCATTTAAGTGGTAGAGCGTGGCGCTGTCAGACAGAGCTGCTCTGTTAAAGATTAGGCTTAACAACCTCAGTTTCCTTCTCTTAGTGTATATCTGTAGGTGTATGAATGTGCGACTGCTACTATAGAGAGATTTAAATTTACAGTACAAACTCAGCGTTGGACATATAAAACCATGTAGTGTTACAGTATGTCCCTTACAGCGGGGTTGTATCAAGGGCAGGTCATCGACAGAGCAACACACTTTTCACCCCCGCCTCCTACAAGATGTACTGCAAGCGCAGTTGGAGAAAATCAATAAGTGTAACAGAAGAACGGAGAAAATGACAGGAGACAAAAGAGGTGCTCCATCATCAGAAGAGCAGCCCCACAGCTAACCTCGAGAAGAAAGACTTCTCGATTCCACGCGCTCATTGTTTCAAGTGTGGGAAAGTAATTATCCATGTGTAAGGTTTAAAAGCCACTTGGTCGAGTAAGTATGCTCTTTTAAATGTGTAGCCAGAACAACAGAGTACAGGCTGGTCGATCGCTTGAATGCTTTAAAGGGATTTTTTTCCTTTCTTTTTCTCAAGCTGTGTGAAAAAAAAACTGCACAATAACTTTGTTTCTGGAGTGTTCCCAATTCTTCAAAGTACAATTTGATGAAAAACAGTTCTAGTCATGCAGAACTTTAAAATTACTTCAACCAGACATTCCCGAACTTAATGATTATTTGGAATTGGTAAATATTCTGCTCCCCACCAAAACTTTTAATCACACGATGATGGCTGGATGCACAGGCAGCCCGGCTCCACAGGCGCATCACGCTGTTTTGTCCAAAACACGCTTTTCCAAAGCATTTTTAAAGAGAGACTGCATCTGTAGCGACGGCTCTCTGTGTGATTGGCCCCCTGAGGATGGAGCAGATCAGAATCACACACAGGAGCCTGACCATGCAGGGCTCTATATGTGAAAACCGGAACCTACAAAAATGTAATGAGTCATGTTGCTCAACCTGGTCAACAGCCTTGCAGCAGCCATCTGAACTAATTGAAGACGAACACGACGAGTGTCTCTGAAATTACAGTTCACTCTCCATTCTAAGGTCATTTTTCTGAGGTCACACAGATTAGCTTTTTCTGTGTAGTTATTCTTCTAATACAGCCCAGTGTAGGAGGCAGTGTCCGTCACCTAAGCGTGCTGATGTTTGGTAAATTAATGTTTAGGGAGGGTGGTAAGTGTTGCACGCCTCTGGGCCACAATCATGACTGGGCTTTTCAGGTGAAAACACAGCTCAAGATTATTTTCAAAACAGAATTTGGGGGAATAATGCTTAATTTGCTTTTTTGGCTGGAGTAAGATGAGAATATCATCATCACTCTCAGTTCTAAATGGTAAATATGCCATTAAGCCTTGACGGAGGGAGAAACAGTGAGCCTGGCCTTTTCCAAATGTCACAAATGTTTCCGTGAGGAATGCTTTCACAGACATCGCACACGGACGCTAAAGGGTACCCTACCTAAACCAAGAGTACAGGTGCATCGTTGTGACATAAAACATAAAATAGAAAATTTAATTTCAGAAATATAGAGTTGCAACTTCTTATATTTTATAGAAATGTAAAGTTTCAACATAGTCCTGGTTTGCAGAGACCTACATTGCCAACATTTATTTTAGTGATTGGTTCAGAAAAAATACAGGAAGATTTATTCACTGTTCAGGCGACTAAATTGACGTCATTTAAACCAACGCTCACATGTGAATAGCTTCGATCTCACATCAAAAACCCACACTTGCAGAAACACATCAGTATGTGCGTATGCACTCCCATCGATACGTGTGACATCCTCCGCTGACGACTAAGTTCCCAGTTGGCCTCAGTTTAAGGTGTTTTATTCTGTTGCTTGTTTTTCACTTCCTCCTGAAAATCCCCAGGGTTTACACAAACACCTTGCCGATCGCGCTTCTCTCTGTTTGCAAAACAGCACAATTTTTTACAGCAACAGGTCCCTGTTGATGCGTGGGGTGTTTTTCAGTTGTGCAGGTTGGAGGCACATGAAATAACACAAACAGAGAATGTGCTGCTTCTCTCTGCAGCTGTCATTACTGTCGTTTTTAATTCGTTGTCTCGAACCTTCTCTTAGCATGCAGCCAATCTGCAAACATCAATACCGTCAACTGGGATGACCTCGATGTTCAGACACCTTCAGATTCTATTCTTTGGCCATAGCTTCATTTTGTAAACCTAATTAAAAGAGCAAATACCATTTTCTATCTGGCTGCAGCTTACAATTAACAGAGATAGTTAAGCCTATTTTTAAGCACATGTATCCATTTCTTAATCCTCTCTCATCTCTGATAAGCAGTAATGTTATCTCAGTCAGTGTGCAGATAAACATACATATAACATACAGTATAAACGCTAAATGCCAGCACCTACTTCCTGTAGCTTCTCAGCAGGGCTGATGGATTAATCTCGGTGTCGACTAAAAATAGCAGCTGTTGATGAAAATGCAGTACACGAATGTGGCATTTTATGCTGGGAGGTATCCATGCAATCTCAATCTGTCCCCACGAATTGACGTACAGATGTTCCTCGACGGCAGTGGCACATTAAGGGTCAGAGAAGTAGGCTGCGTGCTCAGCCTTTACACACTCTGAGACCTGCAGAGAAAATCAAGTGAATGAGTGCCGTTCTCATCTCCCTCAATTACCACTTGAGATTTCAACGTCCAGTTAAAGCAACATTACGTAGCTTTTTTATCTTGAAATAACAGCTTTAAAATCATGTTGATGGTAGAGTGACACATTGTTACAGACCTGGGATTTGTGTTTACAACGGTGGTATTAGATTGCCAAATTTCTGTAATTAAAAAAAAAACAGTACAGTTCTTTTGTTTGTTTTGTTTTATCCAAGACTCCTAAATAAGTGTGACCAAAAATAATCATCAATTTTTGCCTTTAATTCAGGTTTTCTGTTCACACTGACTTGTCACACACTAGATAAAAAAGCATGAACAGAGTCCTGCAAGACCGATAGCAAGCTAGTCAGCCATTCATATTTTCTGGTGTCACAAAGAACTAATAAAAAAAAAAGATGGATGAAATGATGACAAACAAGTAAGAATGGGACAAAGGCATCCGACCAGCCCAGTATAGGGAGGGATGATAAGTATTGTGTAGTCAAGGCATTTTACTCACAGTTACACATCTATTTCATCTCCTGAGTGATCGGGAAAAATTCCCACACTTATATGCAGTATGTGTAACCATGGTTACCAGATGTTGCGTATCAAATTGTATAGTTATTTTATTGCTGTCGCGATAGTTTCAGTGTTGAGCAGATGGATTTAATAGTAGTGAAGGGTTTTTCTTCACGCTCCGTCACAAAAACCTGTGACTGGTCTGCTTCATATTCACATCACAGTCCACACCGGAGTCTGAATGATAGCGTTAAAGGAAATGAAATGGGCCCAGGAGTTAGTATGAACCAGGGCAGATGGGTACAGTTGTGAAAGCACACAGCACTTATGTGAAATAAGTGTATCTGGGAGTTTGAAAAGGTAGCGACGCTGTTCCTTAAAGATGCATTGTTTTAAGCTTTGTTGTAAACAGACAACAATTGTGTGTACATTTGTGTATCCTTGAGGTTTAACAAATGGCATGAAAGCAATTACTTGCTCATATTACATTTGCAAATGTCTCATTTTAAGTCTTTTATTTCCCTTAGTGTTTACTAGTTTGCAGTCTTCTTCTCTGTCTTTATTGGCTTATTGTGCATGTATCACACATGCATGCTTAGGGAAACAGCTTCATACTTTACTAGAGGTAAAAAAAAAAACTAAAAAAAACTTTAATTACCTCCCACAAGGTCATAAGTGGTGCTACTTCAGGGCTTGATACGTCCTTGGTGGATGTTATTGAGGTTAATAGCTTTTTTAAAGTTTGTTGCTGCCTTGAGAGTCTAAAGCTATAAAAGTCTATTTGTACTCATAATGTCAGAGGATGAAATGTCACATATACGAATTACAGAGTTCAGCTTTTGCAAACCTTAGGATCGACAGGTGCGTAGGAGAAGAACGAGTGTCAACAAAATCAGGTAAAGCTGTTCACTTCACTTGCGATTAAGTTAAATGACAACAGCGTTTTGCTACTTGGTTATCAGGTTAGATAACCTGATTTTTCTTCCTGACATATACAGGACTTAAAAAGATGAATTAATCATTATATGTGGCAGCTCAAATAACATCACCACACTTGAACTGATACAAGCTCCACCATCAAATGGCTTAAAATACAGCTCCATTTTCCAGAAAAGGTATTTAGATATAAAGAGAGAAACCCTCATTGTATCACAGCATATCCCTGTCTCTTTCACTTGAACAAAAATGGATTTTGAACATTGTTTCTGCTCATTGTGAAATTCTAAAGCATCCCCACTTAACGCTTCCACTCTCACTAGCTCAACATCATTTTAAAAGCTTACATTTGTTTTCTCAAAACTGTGACCTTTCATGTGAGAAGCAGCACTTCGTTTTCCAGCACCCTTGCCAAAAAGAAAACTAGCCGATGCAAAGCGGAGAGAAACAGGCAGTGAGTCAGACAAAGGCCAGATATAATGATGCAGTAACAAATAAAGAATACTCCATTTTGAGATAATAAAACGTTTTTTCTTGCAGCAAACTCTGGCTTGATTCATAAACAGGGATTCATGGTGCTTGAACCTTGTTGGAACAAGCTTTTATGAGCACAGGAGCACAGACCTGGAGGTCAGTTAATGGATCTACTGTCTATGTTGTCTCCATAAAAACCAAGAGAATGGACACACAGAAAGGTCAGTATGCATCATTTTGTTCCGCGACTAACATACAGAATTAAGTTAAATATTTAATTTTACCATCAATGTAAGTTAAACATATAGTGTAAAATTACACAAAGTTTCATTCAAGTATAAATAGAGAGACTTTTATGTGAGCCATGTCACGTCTGCACTTGATCAACCCGATCGGCAGAATAATATTGGCAACGTATGTTTCTGCAAACCACAGATATGTTGAAACTTCACATTTCTTTAGGTTCAATCTTCAGTTTTATGTCATGACAAGACTGTGCTATGGTCTGGTTAGGAGGGGAAGGTGGTGGCATTATTAAAAGCCAACAAGGCTGCCTGATGGATGACCCAAGTTCAAGTCACACCACTGGATATTTTTAAGGACACTTGGAGACATTTCCAGCTGTGTTTGTGGCAACAAAACTGTGTGTTTTTTAAGGAGAACGGAGAGATTTCCATCCATTTTTTGTGGCGTCCAAAACCCGCAATTTTTTTCATGGGAAGTTGGACCATCTCCGTCCAGGATCATGGTGACCAGAACAGGTATTTTAGTCAAACCATGATGCTTTTCTAAACCTAAACAGCATTGTGACGAAAGAGGAATAGAAAATTCATCCTGAACAACATAACTACATAGAGAAATGTCCAGTTTTAACTTATCTGTGGTTTTGCAGAAATGTACTTGGCTCACATTCATTCTGGCGATTGGGTTGGGTTAGGAACAGACCATGTTTTGGCTTTAAATATCTGTCTGACTTCCCATCAAAAATATATCTTTTTTGTTTCCACAGACAAACCTGGAAATTGTCCTTAGGTCTCATCAAAGATATCCAGTGGTATCATACTTTAAATATTGAAACACAGTCTTGAACTGTTGTCAGTGGCTTGGCAGCGTTCTCGCTTAATCTACCACGATCCCCTTCACCTCGCAATATGTAAGTCAGGTCATGAATACAGTGTGTAATATGAATGTGATATTGCATAAATGTCGATATGATTTGTAGCTGATACAAATGTAAACGTATTCGTGGTTTGCAGAAACATTGACTGGGCACTTGATTGTCACAAATTGCTACACATACATTGATATTATTTAATTTGACTAAAGAGTACCTGTAACTCTCATTCCACTTCTGCACTGCTTTTGACTTGATTGCGACACACTCAAACACATTCAGACAGTCACTGCAGGAAATCTTTCCTTTGTGGCAGAGCAGGTGCTCTTTTTCTTTCTCTGACACATTTCGGAAGCAGTTTTTCACCCGGCAAATTAAATAGATCCAATCAACTCACGCTAATTGCTCTTCATTGCTCTGGCTGCTGCTATAATTCAGTGTAATCACTATTTGGAAAGGTGTGCAGAAGAATCAAGCAGCTCATTTATATTTTGCACTCTCAAATGTCGCAGCAGTTACTGTGCTGGCAGAGTTGAAGTGAACACACGTACACTGACAGTGAAAGCACTGATTTTTAAGTCTATTATAGTCTGCAGTCACCCCCTTTCACTGATGACGTTTTTCAAAGTCTTAATCTTAGCAGAAATAACAAGTTTGGGATTTAATTCAAACTAAAATTTAAATTTCTCGCTCTGTAATCGCAAGAAATTGAGCATTTAATAAAACTGGGAAACAGAAGAAAAAGTGGAATTTCAGCGGGGAAACGTAGTGTTAGCAAAAGATATGTGGAGAGGTGACTCACCATCTGTGGGTAGTCCGCTTGGTCTTTAGCGGTCTCTTGTCGGCACTTTGCCGCTCAGAATGTTATTAAAATATGAGGATTTGACGGTGAAATATGAAAGCAAAATTGATTTCATACTTTTGGCAAGTCTCAGTCTGGTGTTGGAGCAGCTGATTACAGCACAGCACAGAAAAGACATGCAGCCCTCAGGTTGTACTGATACTATTACTACTATTTTAATGGCATTTGTTGAACGTACTCTCAAAATATAACCAATTTACAGGGTCCTCTTGACAGATTTCTTAAAATCTGAAATACGTCACTTGTAGTGTTGTATGCAGGTTAACATGTGAGGTACCACCACAGTCAAGGCACCTGCTGAGCCGGATTCATCTATAACCATGAAAAAATAAAAAGGGCCTTTCTCACAAATCTCTGCAAAACATTTTTTGTGCTTAACCTGACCAGATCACAAGCACTGAAAGTATTAAAACTGAAAATTGATCATAAAGAAACATGAAGTAGTTACATAAAGACATGTTAAGTTTTAACATATGTGTGGTTTGCAGAATCATACATTGCCAACATTTATTCTGGCAACTTGGTTGCAGAATTCCCGCCCCAGAAAATGTGTCCATTCACTATAAAAACCTATGTCAGAGCAAACTGAGGAAAGCACAAAGTGAACCAAAAAACAGGTAAGATAGTTATGCTGTAGCTGTTCTTTGCATTTCATATTGGAGTAAATCTTTGAAATGATAATATTTTTGCAGTTAGGTAGCAGTTATTGTCAAAAGTAATACCATAAATATTATCTTCCTATTGGCAGAGGCTTTTACACAGCACTTGTACGCTCCATCAGTTTTTTATGTCCCCAAGAAACCTCTTTGTGATGTTCTGTGCAGGTTGCATAACTCCTCAATTTGATTTTCCTTTTCAAAATTGATGAATTTGTTTCTGAATGTGCGTGTGTTTTATATGCAATATTTATGTTAAGTTGTTTATTCAATTTGCTTGAGTTTTGTTTGCTTGTCTTGCATCCCTGCCTGAATCACAGGGAAAACGCTGCACTCAGACAGTATTGAGTTTTTTTTTTTTTTTTTTTTCATTATTACACTTATTTGTGTCATTATTCAGCAAATAAACTACAAAAACTGACTATCACTGCGGCTCATTATGTAGCTTTACCGTGCTGAATGTTCAAAAATCAAAAACCACTGAACTCTTTAAAAGTGCAGCAGAATCAGCGGAGTGCAAAGCAAGACAGGACAGGGGGAAATGAGGACACTCGCAAGCCTGGCTGTGTTCTGTTCTCCGAAGGTTTTTAATCATGTCACAATTTCACAATGTATGCAAAATAGAAAAAAAAATATCAGGTTCTGCAGTATTTTTGGCGAAACCAGCACTTTCTACAATGTTTTATGTAGTAATATCACGATGTAGGACAGTAATTTGATATTAGCGTCACTGGCTATTACCTTGCCTATCACAGTACTTAAGAAATCTTTAAAATCTAATTACAAGTGTAAAATAATGTGAAGTAGATACCTGACGCCTCTAGCTAAAAAAGCTTGAGCTGTAACTTCGCTTTGATACTAATCTGCTTGCCTGCACCCTCTTTTCTCTTGTCTCTTATTAGATGATCCACAGAATACATTTGCATTTGTAAGGTGCAGTCTTTATACGCTGGCAGAAATACTCCCATCGATTGACGAATCATATATCACAACTTTTAATGACAATACTCCCAACCCTGTAGCCCGCAGGTGTGACTTGCTCCAAGATGCAGGATGAGCTATGGCATCCCCTAAACTGTGTGAATGGGATGGATGTTACGAAACTCACCTAGAAACAACAAGCGTGTGATGAGTGAGCTGCAGCGTAGCTCTGTGTCAGACCTGCAGGCTTAAATACTGTATTTCCGAGGCCAGAGGAGAAGCTCGCCCCCCTCCCCTTGTTTTGGCTGGCAGATGTTTTCTTACCCATGGGAGCCTCCGGTTCACATTCATCCTGCTCCGCCTGGAAGAGGAGAGCCCCAGCTTCCAAATTTAGACACAGTGTATCTCAGTAATTGACTCTTTTTCTGCTCTCCACATGAGCAGAGCTGTTTTCCAACAAGTACACAGGCTTAAAATGTAAAGACGACGGTTGACATGAGCAGTAATTACAATGGTGTTTTACTTAGAGAACAGCTTCATGAATTTAATTCGTTGGCAACGACAATATTTTCATTTTCATTACCATTATATTTTATCATTGACATGGAAAGGACACAACACATCCAATGACTGAATAGGTCGGTTGTCAGCGTCTCCCTAAACAACATACTGTATATAACCAGTGGTGGACTCAGGACGTTTGAGGGTCAGGGGCGAAAAAAATAAATAAAAAGGGCACCCGCTATAGGCAGTGGGGCACCAGCAAGCTGAAAAAGGTCACTGGAAGCACAGCCTAGAAGGCACTTTATCATGTTTTATCTAACATAGGGGCATCTGAGAGGGCACTTCTGCAGCATTTTTTCAAACATGGTGGCACCAGATGGTGCGATAGCCCCCTCTCCCCCCCAATGTGTCCCACAGTGTATATAACCGTTCCTAAAACAAGGAGCAGCATAACAGTGACACACGTACTGGACCTTCATTGTAGGGTCACAGTTTGGTTAAGTGTAGGCAAGGTTTAGGAAAACATTTTGGTTTGGGTTCATCACAATTACAAGACACATTATGTAACTTCCCTTACAGTAAGTAACTTGTGTCACCGATGTCTCTAAAAATGATAATATTGGTCGTAATAAGCTGCTTTCATTTCTGACTTACATGGTCGTTTTTCTGGTGATGACAGGTCTGAAGGACAAGTTGATTTTGCGAAGGGTACTTTCCCACCAAATCTTGTTCAGTTCACTCAGGGCTCAAAGCTGACATTATACCACATGATAATGAAACTATGATTTAAGAGATCCCTCTTAAGACGTGGTTCTCAAAATTTATTTCAATTTAATTCCATTCAAAAGTAACACAATTAAATAATCTATGACTATTTTGGCCATAGGTTTTACACACTTTCTGTATAAAAAACATCTTAAAGCAATTATCAGATAGGGAAAACTGGGATAAAATCGTGGGAGGTCCATACTCTAATTTGTGTTTGTTTAGGGGTCCTTGGCATGAAAAAGTTTGAGGATATTGAGAAATGATGAGAAATGAGAAATATTGGAGAAAAAAATAATCAGCATAAAAATATGTATTTGCATGTAGTAGCATTAAAAATACATAAAGTATTTAAAAATATATGTTGCCAATTAGCTCATACATATGGAAAAGAGACAGAGAGAGAAAGAGACCAAAGCAGAGCGACAGATTGATGAAAACTATCTCAAACACACTGAACTAAGAGTAAATAACCTCTGGGAAAGCCAGCGGCAGACTGTGAGGCACGCTGCCTGCTGGACCCCCACGATAAAGACAACTGGAGGGCACAGATAGAGCCTCTCCAACCTGTTCGGATCTCAGTGAACTGAACAGAAATAGATAGACCCTGCAGACCGAACAGTACAGTATCGGGCAGGATGGAGAAGTGGGAAAAAGAGAGAGACAGAGAGAATGACAGATAGCGAGCCAAAACAGGAGGCACTATGTGCAAGGTGACAGATTGGCCTGAGCTCCAGGGGTGTATTTTCACCAGGCAGTATTTCTGTTTCCCATGGCCAGAGGGTTCTTCAGATGGCCATCTATTTTAGGAGAAACCTTTTCTGCTGTTATTTCTACAGCCAACCCCCATCCTACTTTTGATATATTTTGAGCATATGATGAAGACCTCTGATAACGGACTGTCTGTGAAATGTTTATATTTCATCCCCGATTGAGACTCATTTAATGTCCTCACATTGTAGGACTAAACCCTCGGTTTTGAGCTCTTGGTTGCCATTCATCTGCTAATATTCCTTGAGCAAGACTTTGACTTTGACTTCTTGCTGCAGGGGAAACTGGGAAACATTTCTCTGACCTCCGTGTGGAGGGGAGAGATGATGAAAACAGCTTCAGAGAGAAATGTATGACTATACTGAGCAGCTTTGAACATTTTTTAACAGTTTTGGATTAATAAGTCTTCTTATCAGAAATTGATTGAGAATTTCAAAGAGCAAAAAAGATTAAAGATGAGATGTAAAGTCACTATGTTAGCCATTAGGTTGCACATAGTCCTATCACTCAGCAGGAAATGAGTAATTTGACTGCCAGTATGAAAGACATACTGTTATGTGGATGTAAGATGTCGGTGCAATTAGCTGGGGGGAGTATTTAAAGGTGTAATTTGTAGGATATGGCCAGAATTTGAATGTAGCTCCAAAACTATTGGGAGAAACAAAACAGCTAATTACTGCTCATTATACTGCTCATTATACTGGCTGTAGCGACCACCTGTCGTTAGCAAGTAGCTCAGGTTGGTAAGCGGGGATTGCAGTCGGGCACCAGCAGCAGGCGAGAACAGCATGTAGAGAGGGAATATTTTCACGTCTTATTCTGTAAATTGCGGATTTATTTAGACCAAACCAGAGGTGATTGTGGAAATACAAACCAAGACTGTTTTAGTGAGTTTTGTTTCATTTTTGTCGAGTTTGAAGTGTTTACAGTGAGTTAGCGAAGTTAACATCTTAACGTCTTAACATGGTTGAATGGAGAAACTTGCATTCAGACGGTGTACAGTTGAGTTTTTCTGTTTAGTAATGAAAATACCTGTAAAAGTACATTTCCTTTGACATTTTGTGAATCTATTGTGATGAACTTGCTGCATTTATGTTTCCCAGCTGAAAACCATGGGGACAATTGGAGTATAGCTTCTTGCAGTATAAAGTGGTATCAGGAGACAGAAAGGGCCGGGGCTAGCTGGTTAGCATGCTAAATTCAGTAGACATCTCTGCAATACAAAACATAGATGTCTTTAACATGACGGCAGTGTGAGAGCGGTGTTCTTTCTTTACAGTCTCTTGATAATGTCATTTTTTGAGTGTTTTGATATAAATTCCCTGCCATATCTTACATATTGCCCCTTTAATGGATGTTTTCTTGTAAACAGCATTCTACTGTAAACCTGAATTGGAGTAAACAAGTGTTGATTGTTACATTTAAGCATCATAACTCCATTACGCCAAAGCTTATATTCCGTGCCTGGTACATCTTGTAATTCATCACCATCTGTTCAAATATAGACTCACACAAAAAGGTTATTGGTAGATTTTGATGTCAACAAACAGCAAACGCAACACAGAACGCTATTCTATTATGTATGGACGAACTCAGCTGGAGAGGAGCATCATATGGAGTTTGATTTATTCATGCCAATGGTTTGTGTTTACGGCTCACCGGGGTTATTACACGCATGTAACCAAGCTGTGCAAAAGCTACGGCTTCAGCATTTTGTTCAAGGCCATTTCAACAAATACTTTGGTGATAGTAAGTGTGACCTCAAGATAAGTGGACCGGTCCCTCAAACCACCAGGGAGCCCTGACAGCTAAACAGGTGCCCGTGGAGGGAAATGATGCAGGGAGATATAGTGGATGGTGATAATGCCTTTTCAGAGACAAGGACAGAGTTAGAAAAAAGGAAGAACACAATGTTACGCCACGTCAGCTGAAAAGTGAGCCCTCGTTCACAACATTAATACTGAACGCTGCGATCAACTGACAGATCAGGATGTGTGCACACAGGAATTCAGACACACTCACTGTGGCACACACACTAATACAATAAGCACATGCACTTATACTTATCATCTCTTACACTCCATTAGTTGTTTTAAGGGCAAACTTAGGTGAATCACACAAATATATAAAAGCATTTAATGGCCAATAATATCTGTCTAGCATCTAGGGAGCAATTTAGAAGTAAGTGCCGGCATATTAAAGCCCAGCTCACCTTCGGAAAAGGTCAGTGCAAAAATAAATGTGATGATTGAATAACAGCAGTTTGTAGATCATTTCACACTGAGCCGAGCATGGAGAAGGTATCAGACAAAATGAGAAAAACACTGCAACAAGTGCTACAGTCCAACAACAACATACACTCGATGTGAATACGCACACAATATGCAGCGTCTCCTCACAGATTTTAGTCCAGGTGCAGCGACTGTGTCACCTTGACAAGCAGGAAATATTAATTTATCTGACAAATTTGATGATGTTGGATTAAGGACAAGTAGCCCATTAAGAAGGAGGAATGAAACACAAAGTGCAGCACAATCCTGTGTCTGGTCCAACATCTTCAGGTTTTCTGTTTTATTATTTGAGAGTGGCTCTTTAGCCCCAGCCAAGAATTATGATACATCCTCTTTTTTCATTAACCTCCTGTAGGTCAAGAACAACAGAGAATCATTTTTATTTATGTATCACTAGGTTTTGTACACATGGGATTATTTATCACCTGGCTCTGTTAACCCAGGATTATGCATCCCCTGCTTTTGTAATGTATATATATATGCATCATTGTACTGTTAACCCAAGATTATGCATCCCCTTTTTGTAACCCTGGTTTATTTATCACATGGCTGTGTTTATCCAGGATTATTCATCACCTGACCATGTTATCCCATGATTATTTATCATCTGGTTTCGAAATGCAGGATTATGTATCCCCTATTTATGATCTGGCTCAGTTAACCTGGGATTTCATTATCTGGCTCTGTTAACCCAGGATTATGTATAACCTGGCTGTTTTAACCCAGGATTATGTATAACCTGGCTGTTTTAACCCAGGATTATGTATCACCTTTTGTACCCAGATTTATTTATCATATGGCTATGTTAACCCAGGATCATTCATCACCTGGCTATGTTAACCCAGGATCATTTATCGTCTAGTTTCAAAATACCGGATTATGTATCTCAGGGCTCCGTTAAACCGGGATTATGCATCACCTGGCTCTAGTAATCTGGCTCAGTTAACACAGGCTTTTATCATCTGACTCTATTGATTTGGGGTTATACATCACCTTTTTTTGTAACCCATGGTCATTTATCAACTGGCTCGTTTAAACCAGAACTATGTATCACCTGGTTTTGTTCATTGTTGCTCCATCTTGCTCTGTTCAACCTGGATTATTTATTTTCTGGCTATGTTAAACCAGGACTTTTTATCATAATTTATCACCAACTGCTATTAAAACCAAATTATGTTTCACCTGGCATTGTTATAGGGATTGTTTATTATCTGGTGCATCTAAAGCCGGAATATTCATCACCTGACCCCATTAAGGCAGGATTGTTCATCAAATGCTTAAGTTTATCCATTTTCAGTTGACATTTAAAACTTTTTATCCATTACAAAGAGGGAAAGTGCAATATCATCAAGAGCAACCTATCATTATTAGAAAGTGCTGATAGGCAAGAAAGACAGAATGTCACTGCAGTGGAAGAAGTCATATGATTACGTGGGGTTAAAGAACACAACCAGAATATAAACGGCAGACATACAGCAGAAAAGTACGAAATAATCTTCTGGTAAATACAACCTGCTGTACATGTATTATTTGATTTGTGGATTACTTATAGATATTGTTATTTGAATGCAAACTAATTATTACAATAAGTGCATAATCGCAAAACAAAGAAACTAATAGAAAAATGTAATACTGTGTCTGGTTTTGCCCCTTAGATCATTGAATGATTTCCAGTATTTAGTTTATCATCAGTAATTGTCATTAACGACCTTCTCTTCAACATCCTGGAAATATTTTACGTTTTAAATATAACTTTTACTGTGATATATGAAAGTGTTACTGTTAGTTCAAATATAATCAAGAATTGCCTTTGTGTTGTTTTTTTGCGGGCACCAGGATATAATAGAAATCGTCACATCATCAAATTCATCCAGAGATCTGACTGACGATGAGGGATGACTTAGTAACCATAAATTAAATTGCTCCAAATAAGGATAGCTTTGCAGCAGATGTTACCATGGCGATCTCTCCCAGTTAACAATGAATCACCACCACCGGTGAGAGATGGACAAGCTGGAGTTCAGCCCTACAGAGACAGTTTGCTAACCTATTAATTTTGCCTTGTAAGACAGGTCCCTGGATTCAGCTGGTCAGCGTCAAAAAAAAAAGAGATTCTGGTCTGCTAACCTTGGTGTCTTTTGAGAGCTGTGCTTAGTGACATAGAAAACTAATTATATATTTGATGATATTTCACAAAACATCCAAACAGCCATGGCGAGTGAAAAAATATGCTGAAGAAGACAGAAATTAATATCTGGAGACAGTTCTCTTTTCTTTGATCCCATGAAAAACCACACCTGCGCAGGGTATAAGTACACTTTCATGCTAACAAATGAGGTCTTCCTTGCACACACACACATATAGAGCCTTTGGATAGAACAAAGACAGCACTTTTTCTCAGGTGTGTTGTGCACCTGGGTTTTGCTTTTTTCCTCAGATGCAAAAAGAAAACAACAGTAACCCATTTCTTCACCGACCCAACAATTTGTATAATTCCTGTAGGAAGTCTATGGGTATTTAAATATTCAAATGTTAGGTATTTGCATGTTCTGAATTGTACATTAAATAAATATGACCATGGATTTTAGACTTAAATCCCTTATTTTCTAAACTTACACCAGCACATTATATTTGGGATGTATTTCTGGAGAGGTTTAGTAAGTCATGACTTTGGATTAGAAAGCTGAGGGATCCCTGTGTTCAAGAATCACTTTGAGGATTGACTGATGGAGGTCAGTCACCTCTGAAGCTATACATTTTGAAATGTTTAAAATCGATTAAGAGATTTGCCAGGGTGTGAGAAGACATTGATGGAGATTCCCACTGCTGTTTCAACTTTCTGTGACTTTACCGGAGCTATGTCATCTGTTCTCCTCCTGCGATTAAAATCTTGACATTGACTGATGTCACCCGCTCTCACTCTGGCAGGCAGCCCAGACGGAGAAGCTGCCAACTTAAAGACATATTTCTCAAACCAGGACAAATTAGAAGGTGAGTGTTTGCTTCCACGTTTTGGGGGCTGTTCTTTCGGATGTGTCAATTATTCTTTTCTTGAAAGAATGAATTAGGACATAAGTCTTCTACTGCGATTATAGCTACTGAATGCCTGAAGTGTTTCAAAGACATTTTGTGCACATTTGCTGATAGAGGCCTCCAGTGTACCTGTGCACACAATAGATGGCAAAGCTTGGTTAATATGTACCTGAAGTAACTCAAAAAGCTTATTTGATCTTTTTTTTTAAGTGACAAATGATAATATCCACAGAGCCCACAAAAGTGAAAACAGTTCATTTGCTGGTAATACTTCCTTAAAGTGGCACTATGTAGTTTTGGAGAAGAAATTCAAACTGAGAACTTTAATATTTATCATATTAATCATGTATTTTTTCCTCAACTAAATCTTTCAGACAAAATTAAGGTCCCCAGAACACCGTGAAGCTAGAGGTGGCAGGGACCGCTAAATATGAACAAGGTAAAACAGAATAGTGTTGTCCATTAAGTTTGTTTATTCAGACATGAAAATGAAGAGTTTGTTTCTTTAGTTTGTTCAGGCATAAAATAAAATGAGTCAATGAAGATCTTTCTCCTCTAATTAAAATGTCTTCCCCATAACTACACAGTGCACCTTTCAGGTGAGCATCTTGATGAATAAAATCCCTGTCATGAAACATAAACTCTCTCCTCCACCTGGAAACCACAGCTGAGCAGCAGAGCAGAAAATGTGTCAGGTGTTAAGGTGTCAATGAAATCCCAGCCACCTTCAGCACAATCACAAATATCTGAATGGCATAATTAAAGTGTCACTATAATATGTCAAATTTCCATATTTTGCTGTAGTGCAGTCGTACAGAGATCCGTGCTATATCTGGCCTGTCAGACGTCTGTCAATCACATCGTTCAACTGACTGAGACAAAACATGATGCAATGAAAGGTCTGTGAAACAAATTTAGAAAGTGATTCTGCAGCAATAGTCTGCACCAGAACCAAAATAAATCCTGTACATGTGGTTTCCCACTGAGCAGAAAGAATCCACAGCCAGTTATGTTGCAGAGCAGCTGTGCAGAGCTACTACACACTCATCTTGACTGTTGCTGTCCGAGGTCAACCCAGCTGGAGACGAACAGTGCATTGACCTTTTACACTGAGTGACTGTAACGTTGGCACCAGGCTCTTGCAGCCAAGTAGTCCGTTTCTACATGATAGAGCCCTGGAAAAAGCCAGTGATGACACCTCTGACACATCCTCGGACCCCTAAGCAGCAATCATCATAAAGCAATTATAATTATGGTCATACCTGCCACTTGCTCCTTCAGGAGAAGCCAACACAGGTGTGCTGAAAAGGTCATTTGAGGCATTGGATGCTGCAGGCATAGGCTCCTCTCAAGAGCTACAGAAATCAACACATTATTATATAGCCTAGTGTCAGGCATCTATCTGAGAGGAATGCTGCTTCAATTAATTAGTGTTCAACTCTGATGAATGGACATCTAGCAGTGCAGACTCTATTAATCCTCCGAATCCCTTCTTCAAACTAGCCAGAAGTGACCATTTTTGGACCAGAGGGTGGAGCTGGGCAGGATATCCTGATCTGACCTGGCTAAGTATCCAAGGATACACCGTGGTAGAGACTTGGCTTGTCAGTCACATTTGTCAATTACAGGGTAGCCACGCCCTAAAGCATACCCTGCTTCATCATCTATCTGACTGTAAATGGGACGATAATTTACAAAATGAACATCATGCTGTATTATAGAAGACCTGAAACTAATGACTGAGACTGTAATCTTATTTAGAAATTGTTCACTGAGAGAATAAATCAAGTGAAAATGTGAAAATGTTTATTGTCACTCCAATTATATAAGGGCACTTAAAAGACTATTGAAATAATTAAAGGTCCCATTTTATGAAAAACACGTTTTCTCTAGTCCTCCCTGAGCCTACCAACTCCCAGAATGAGGACAGCAAACGAGTCCTGCATGGTCTCTGCAGCCCACCCACTGGTAAAACGAGGCTCCTACAGGCTGTTCAGATTCAGCTCCTTTCGTTACATAACGACAGGAGTGATTTGCATAAGCCGAAAACACACCCCCCTCTCCCCGGAGAAATCCGAGAGGGGGGCGTTCATCCCCGAGGTGAAGGTCGGTGTGTCCAGCGGTAAGATAGCAGTGTTTCGCAATGTCGTCGCTCGGAGCTCGACACGCAAATTGCTCTGTTGTTGGTTGTAAAAATCAACACAAGTGCCTATATTCTGTCCCAGCTGCAGAAGAACAGAAGAGACAGTGGCTGCGTTTCATTTTTAAGGACAACGTGCCGGCTACGGTTCCTGTAAGTATGTTTGCTAACCACTTCACATCGGACTGCTTCAGTAACGAGGGTCAGTACAGAGCTGGCTTTGCCTCGACGGGACCCAGCAGCTGCACACGAGCCACAGGTAAGTGTCGCCACGTGTTCATAGTGTTTACAGTTGCCTACGAGTATGGTGACGTCAGCTTGAAATTGGCTAACTAGTTAGCTCCGCTTCGGTCCGCTATGCAGTGATGTTTGAAGCGAGTTTAATGTTAATAATATTATGAGGGAGCTTGGTTGTCACAGTATAAAAGTCTGGAAACATGTGCAGACTGGAGACAGAGACTATGCGAACAGTGTCCAAGAGTTTGGAGACAAACGCAGCTTTCGCTAGCTGTTTTTATGTGTTACCTGTTGCAGGTCAGTGGGGGATGGGAGCCGGCTGGTTGTGTTGGGGAGTCCTGCTGCAGCCGCAGAGTCTGTATTTTTCTGAGCCTCTCCTTCTGGGTCCGATTCTGGGTCAAACTGGTGTGGTTGAACGACAGCATCTCGGCGAGCCATAGCGATACATCCACCGTAAACATTAGCACATGCTACCGCTAGCGTGAGCGGCATCCTCTCCCTGAGAGGCGCGTGTAGCAGGACGGAGCTCATTAGCATTAAAGGTGCAGGCACATAAACAGCTGCTCTCAGTAGAGCTCACCTGAGCGACTTTTAGACAGCTGAAGTTCAGGACCACGGATGGGTTTGGGGCAATACATTTCGAATACAGTGTTGTTGGACCTCTGACAGCTGTGTGAAATTGATGGAAAAACAGTATAATATGGGACCTTTTTAAATAAATAAATATGAAGTATAAAGAAATTAAGTAAAAGGACAAGGACAAACAGCAAAAGTAAGCAATAAGATACGAAGTAATAAGATGTACAAAAGGGAATAGGTAGGAAGTGCTGTGGGAATAAGGTGCATATATGTGTATAAAAATATATTTTTAAAAAATGTACAAAGCAATGTATATAATATAGGACAACTTGTGAGCAAACAGTTGCTTATTTATGCATGCAACACTTAAAGAGCAAAATTAACATTAGCCTTCATTTGGAATTGTGGAAATGTATAAGAAAATCATTTGACTCTGTGAATATGGTCCTTGTATGTGTGAAACGTTGCTCTGTCCTGATTCAGATTCTTCCTGAGCTGTTAACCTACAAGTCACAGTTTTTTTCCCCTTCTTCCAAGGGACATGTTGCTGATCTCAGAGCACAACACTCCTATTCATTCACCATGCAGAATTTAGTTTCTCTGCTCCCTCACTCCCCAGAGGGTCTTTCATAATGTACAGATTACTTTAAGGTCGCTAGGTTGCTGGGTTGAAGCTGATGCTAACTGACGGTGTTATTTTTAAAGCCAATGCCATTTTTTCTTAGCTTGTGACGCATTTAAAGAAAAAAAAAAGAAGCTGTTTATGTTCACTGTCCAAGCTATTTGGAATGAAAGTGGATGCAGCTTATTTTAAAGTAGTACCCTTTTGTGATGGGCAAGAAGTTGATGATTTGACACATTGTTTGTTCTCTATCTGCCACTTTGTTTTTGTTTTAAGTAATTTTGGAAAGCCTTACATTTAGGCATTGTCTAGAGTCTTAATTAATTATCAACCTCCATAAACACATAAGTAAATAAGTCACTAAGTAAGAAGAAGTAGTAGAGAAGTTGTCTCTATGAAAAAAAAAAAAGATGTGTGAGGTAAACGTGGATTTCCTTTTTCTTTTTTTTTTTTAAAGTATGGATACCTTTATATGTCTTCAAGTATGTGTGTATGTATGCATTTGCATGTTGAGTGGATGTTGCCATGACAGCAGCGAGCCCTCTTCAGATGGTGTCCCTCACTGTTCCATACTGTATCCTCCTGCCAATCATCCTGCTTTACGAAGCCATCTCCAGATACTGGGAGCATATTTGTTGCCATATGTCAGGAGAACATTATTAATGAAGACCAAGAAATGCTGAGGAAAATTGATAGACTCAGAACAGTTTTCCATAACAGCATTAGATTTGTGCTAAAATTATGCCAAAAACAAGAATCTGATCGAGGCAAGATTTCAAGACAGAAGTCAATAATGGTGTCAAATTTCTACATTCTGGACTTTCAAAAAGATTACTACTTTTAAACTGCAACATGGACAAATTTAAGCAAAATTGAACTTGTGCATGCAACCATGTAAAGTTTATTTTCCAGTTTAATGTGAGTACATTTTTATGGGGTATTGATTAGTTGATAATCCAGAGAAAAACTCATCTAACAAACTTTCCTTTCCATAACATTTCAGTAAATTTGAAATCACATATTTATGTTTTGTAAAGCTTGCATGTTAAACCTTTGTTGCATGTTAAACTCAATTTCATGCTCAAATTCTGAGTCTCATCAAGTTACTATTTGTCCTTTTTTGAGATTTACCCTATGTTGTTCCAAGGAAACATGAGAAATCTGGTTATTAAATATCCCTGTAAACATGACTTGAGAAGTATCCGGGTTTCTCATTATTGGTATGCAGCCTTAATTTCTCCCCATCTCAGTCACTGGGCCCTATTTAAATAATCTGATAAATCCCGAGCTCCATCAGAGCTGTCTAAAAATATTTATTTCAGAAAATAAAAGTTGAATTCTATTTCATCTGGAGAGTTTCTTCTGTCCTGTCAAGTTTATAATTACAGCCTATAGTTTTGCTTCTTAAATGTGCCCCAATATTTGCTGCAGTGACATCACTGCACACATAGAAAAATGCCCTTGCTTGGGGCAGGAGTGCACTTCCAACCCAAAGGGGGTAATCTACTGTTTCAGACTTTCTTCTGACTTGGAGGTGCTCACTTTCATCCTAGTCGCTTCACACTTGGCTCCAAACCGATCACACCTTCTTCTTAAAACAGCAAGTGTTTTGATGTATTGATAAAAAGATGAATAATAAACCCTGCTGTCTTTTAGTTAATTTCAATTAAATATACTCAGTCAAGACATGGTTATTCTACCTGCTCAAGTGGACGAACCAAATTAGTGTTGGAAAGGTGGAAAGAGAAGAAGTTTGCCAGACGAAACATATGTGCAGCTCTCCTTCAGCTGCCCAAACTCGTACCCACACAGCATGTGGGGTAATCTGGCCGCCAAAGACCAGGCAAGCATGTGGAGACTGGCCTGTAGGAGGCACAGAAGGTCAAAGCATTATGAGAGAGTGGAGGACCACCTACAGGACAGACAATACAGAGAAATATGAATGATGCAATGCAGAGGCAGGTCTAGATTTAAAAAAAGGCAGTGGACAGTGGTCAATACGGTGGAAGGAAAAGAGGCAGTCAGGTGGAAAGAGAAAGAAATGGATCATGGGGTTGAACTGAGTAGTATTAGGTCTGAACAAAGCAAAAATCTAATTCTATTTTTCATTTTTTTTGCACAAAATGTGAGCTGACTGACTGTTGGAGCTCTTTCACTTTGCACAAGAAAATGATACTCTCCCCTGAGTCTAATATCAACAATGAGCAATTGTGCTGGGTGTCTGGGATGTCCCAAAACCGATTAACATGTATATAAACAGTATATATAAATATATATTAAACGTTTAGTTTTTATACCTTATGACAGTGCCAAAGGAGAAACTGCCTATATAACCACTGCCAGGAACGGTGAAGGTTAAAAAGATATAACAGCAAAATACATACAGTTTACAATGTGCAACAGTGTATTCACAGGCATCGTACAAACTCTTAGAAAGACAGTACTCAACATGAAATTTCATCATGTGTCAATATTAGAAGATGACTTCAAAGTAATAAAGATGCTGCTGGAACCCAACACTCTGGAGAGACTAACAATCAAAGTGAGGTTTGAAACTCTACACTTCGGAGCAAGGGAATCGCTAAAGGTAATCAGCAGCTTAAACCCTTGTCATTCAGTATCAAAGGAGATTAAAACGGGTTTATGTATGCAAAGCTGACCTTCATCGAGCAATACAAAGAATCACAATGACCCACAGGAGAAGAATAACGAGAGCACAAGAGGATTCATGTATGAACAGTCTGGCGTTTCATCTACAGAGAAATATCTCTTCCACCCAATCATGCGCCAACCTTCTATCTGCCGCAAAAAGAAAAGTAATCTGCCATGTCAATGATGTTTGGTAAGCAGAGCTGGTGCATACTCTGAGAACTAATATTAGGTAACCATAGAGTTTAAAAAAACAAACTCTATAACTATAGGGTAGTCTATTGCCCGAGCTGTTAATGACCTAAGCTACAGCATAAATGTAAAAAGTGCCATTTGCTATTTGTTATAGGTACACTCAAGAACTGATCATCAATATTGCCCAAAATATGTAAGCAAGCAGAACAAAGAAATACACTAACCTCTGCCTCTGCAGTACCACTATTCAGAAATTGATGGTGGACTCAAGACAAAACAGGTTATGGTAGTACGTGGCCACATGTATTAAACTTCCCTCCAAAGCTATTACAAACTGTGATCACGAATGCTTTTTCATGCTTTGATCTGTTAATAAAGTACCCTTAATACAGCAATAGAGAGTTACCTGAAATGACCGCTGACCTCTGAACTATTGATTGATACCTCATTTGACCAGTTAGGAGTTTCTGTGCCCGCCCTGTTGCCTGCAACAGCCATCAAGTGATTTCATAGACTGGAGACCTAATCCTAGTTTCATCCGCGCTCTCCTGAACCACTTACTTGCCGATCTCCGGATGATCAACACATCATGTTGCCAATGATATTTCATATGTTTGACTATATAATTTAAATGTGTTTTGAAAGAGCTACGTTTGGAAAATAAGCATGTTCATGTCATTTTATGCAATTTTATCTTTGAATGGGATGTTTTTCCACCAAAGCACCTGTTTTTGATTATCTTTTCTGCACAAAGTTAGTGTAAATAAGGAAATAAAGAACTATAATACATTTAATTCTCCTGTTACTCTCAAACAGGGATATTCTGAGGTCACAAAAGGGCATTTTTTCCCAGGTGCCTGGATTTTAAATTAGAAAAACGTGTTCAGTGTCCATTTCCAGTGGTATTGTTAATAAATTAGAACTTGGACCATGTAAGGCAATATGATATGGACCCAATGAGTTTTCCAGTTAATAGGGGCAGTTACGTGTCAACTGCAGGCTTATTTTTTGCATTAAAAATGCAGGTGAGAAAAATAAATAAATACTGCAGTGTGTTCAAACTCCTATAGAGCAATGACAGGAGCACATATAGAGCTGCTGACAGTCTGGGAACAAAAATCAGACTGTAACCTTTCAAGACAGCCTAAAACCAGGCCGGTGCTTCCAATGGTTCAACGACAGCTTTGAATTTACTTTAGGAGAGACTGGGATAGACGTTTTATTTCACATATATTTTCAGGAATGGTAACAGGCAGTTGTTGTTACACCTTAACTTATAATTCCTGGAAATATACATCTCTTGCAATGTTGTTGTTTCTACTGCATGAACTGCATCAGTAATGGGTGCTGATTAAGACATTATAACTTGAAATATTCAGATGTCATCCAGGAGAAAAATATCACAAACGACAGCCTTCACAGTGAGATTGTAGGTTATGTGTAGCTGTAGTTGCACACACTACGAGGAAAATTACAAGAAGCAAATTTAAGGTAAATAAAAATGTTTGTTGATGCTATATACAGAACGGCTGCAACACTGTCAGCTGAGGCAACTGAGGCAGAAGACTGTGACATTGTGAGAATACTATAACCAGGAACGGAGGGGTGTAAAAAAAAAAAACCTGAGCAAGGGGGATTGACATCCGGAGAGCTCCGGAGATAGAAAAAATACTTAAAATAGAGAGTTGGAAGGAGATAGAGAGAAGACAGACGGAAGCGGAGCATAATAATGGGATCGCACCAGCTCCTGAGATCAATTCCCCGCCCACACCCCATCAGTCATAGCAATTATGCATGCCACCATGAGAGATTGGCTGTTGAAAAAAATAAAAAATAAAATAAAAACCACCTCTGGATCCTCTTAATTACAAAACCTGCCTGCTTCATCTCCACAGGTATGCAGGTGTCCCACTGTTATGTCTGCTTCACGAAAATGAAGAAGGGCGCGTTCTTTATCTCATGCGGGGAATGAGGTGTCACGCTCGGCGAGGGGAAGTCTAGTGTGTTGAAAAGGGGATACAGAGACGTTCTCCACATAGTGCTGTGTCTCAGCCAATACACAGTAATTTGAGTGGTAGGAAAACTATTCCAGGTGATGCGAGGCCAGGTAATGTCTTCTATTTCTTGGGACTTGGAAAAAGGGACTTGTCACTGACAGTTAAGGAGTGAGCACACGTTCCACCAGTATCTCTGCAAAATAATTACAAATTAAGTTTTTTGTTAAACCTGCATTAATCATTAGGCAATTGAATCTAAGCACTTAACGACCAGAAAATTTTATTGACCAAGTGGAGAGTTTCCTGGAAAGACCACTCTAAATTAATGCTAATGGAGTAGGCAATTTTTGGCAAAAACATCAGCATAGAGCAGTTTACAAGCTGGAAGTGTTTTGGCATCTGTCAGCTGATTTGATGTTTTCCTCCCCCCTAGTGGCCAAAAATCAATTATAGCAGCTTTAAATGATAAACATGCGTAACATTTCTAAATCAGTCATCGCCACTGGCGGTGTATATACATTTCATTTTACATATTGTAAGTGGGTTTTCTCACAGCCTCTCCACACTGAAACACTTCTGACCTCATTTCCCCGCCACAAGTTCAGTAGAATTTGCTGTATTCGGGCTTTAAAAATCATTTCTGCACAATAAAAACACACTGCTTAACATAATTTTAATCTGTACTTTTGGCACCCTGAGATGAAGAAACCAAGAGGATAAAATCATTTTTATGTCTGAAAAGGTTTTTTTTTCTTTCTTTTAAATCCAGGATAGATGAAAGTAAAATCAAAAAATGCAAATCAAACCTGTTAATCTGAATTTTAAGCTCATTGTCACAGTTTCCATTCACAGTATTTTGAAACGAATGTGTAAAAAAGCCCTGCAGCAGTGTGTGACATACAGCCATGTTGCATAAGAATAAAAGCCGTGGCTTCTACTGAATATCTGGGTTAGTTGTTATGGGCGTAAAAAAATATGATTTCATCCTAATTTTCTGTGGATCAACTGATACTGAAAGAGTTTGCATTGACTTAGCAGCTTCTGTAAGCAAACAACAAACCATATTCTCAGTCAGTGCAGTTTTGAAGCTAACATTTTTCTGATAAAAGATTCCCCACCTACTTTTATCTTCAGACTTTCTACTGTTCAGTAAAGTGGCACTGGAGCTGTGTCCCTTTTATCAAAACAGAGAGGACACGATATCTTATTCTGTCGAGCAGCTTGTTAGTACAACAGCTCCTTCCTGTCATATAAACAGATAACTGATTGGCAAAGAGGGAACGCGCTGATTGAGCTGAGCATGAGCGAGGAGTCGTGAGAGAGACAGGGCGAGATTGGCACCAGATAAGAAAATGTTATACCTTTCAGACGAAAAAAGACTGGCGAGGTGCGGGGAAATAACTTTGAGAGTGAAGGTGAGTGGGGCTGGAGAGGAGGAGAATTAATGAGGTGTCCTGTGCAACGCTGATCTCTTAAAGCCACAGTGAGCAATTTAACTCACCAGCAGCTCTAACTGGCAGCGTGAGGTGACTGACAGAAATTCTGAATTTACAGTTTGTGCCAGGAAACCGCGCTCAATATATTCATGTTTGCTAAGTGAGTGTCTTTATTCCAAAGAACACCATGGGGGAGAGATTTGGCAAAGTGCCACAAGAAAGTTCACAATGTTATATGAGCCCCAATAGAAATCGTGACATGATATTAGAGTTTAGTCTTTGTAAAAGGGCCTTATAATACTCACTGGGTCCAATTACAGAAGGTTGTTGTGCTCTGCTGAATATCTGAACGGTAAAAAGGATAAGAAACAGGAAGAGAGAGCAAGCAAGGAGGCACCTTTTATCCTGTTGATTAATCAAAGTGTCCCAATCCTCTAAGTGGACACTGGCGCTAATGACCCGCAGGCAGTTGCGGGGAAGTTATTGCTGTAGAGTGATTATTACTGCTCGAACACAGTCGGAGTCACCTCAGTGTAATGAGGAAGACCATTACAGCATCCCACAGGGGGGGTGCAGCCATGCTTGGCTTCAAGTCCCAATTTGCACATATGAGAATAGTCTGTCTGCTTAAGTTTGGAAAAGCTGAGTCACAGACATAAAAGTGACATCAGATGTTTATTTTTGAGGCTGTATTTTAGTGCATGTGTGTACCACACTGATTATGCAATGCATTACCTCCATAGTTCTGCTTTTCAACCTGTGAATGTGTTTCAAATCAATTTTCATGCTGCTTAATATTTCAATAATGTTTACTGACTGGCAATGACAATATTTTAACACGGGTGCCGGGATTGGCTCCAGCCTGAACAGGATAAACGGCTGGATGGATGATGGATGGATTGATGGAATAAATATTTTCAGTGAATCAGCCAAAAAAAAGCAAAATGTGCTATTCAGGTTGTCCAGACTGCAGCCCATGGGTAAGAGGGGATTACTGTGTTTCTCTTTCAGCCCAAGAGTGGGAGGTTTATATCCCCCACGGTGATGCTTTATTTTCTTTCTGGGAGAGAAAAAAGAATGTAGGGTAAAAATCTGAATTGAGCATTGGTCACTAAATGTAGCACAAGATAACCAGACGATGTTTACTCATACTTACAAATGATATTTAATGCAATTTTAAAAGGAATTTTAGATATTAATAAAGCCAGTCCAAAAGGATTTGTCATGGTTGATCACTTACAAAAATTACTACTCCACCAGTTGATATAGCCACGAAGTTGAAAAAGTAACGGTTCATTTGAAGTTGGAAAAGCTCAGATATACCTATGGAAGCCCTGAGGGATGAGTGAGAGGATTTTTTTTCCCCCGGTAGGTATGACATAAAATATTTTCTCTCCTGCGTTCATGACTTGAGATCTGGTGAAAAAAAAAAAAAAGGGTTTTGCCAGGATAAAAGTTCCTTCATTTTTTTTATTCCATGTGTGAAAACACATTGGAAAAAGGCTTCCATACAGTATATACCCCTCAGTGCTCAGTTGATAAAACTCAAAAAAGTGTTTGCATCCATTGCTTGACTACTGTAATAAAAAAATGTAATACAATTATTATTATTATCATTACACTTTTGTTGTATCAGCCAGTCTCCCAGGAGGGTGAGGTGGATGGGATGCAGATGTAAGTTTAATGTATGATAAATAAATGTTTGTAAACCCAATAAAACATTTGAATACAACACTAGCCGATAGCACTGTACAAATTGCCTTTTAAACAATGCCAGTATTTGTTGTGCATGAATCTGATTTTATCACTATTCGACAAGCTGTGTTGAGGCGTTGAGTAAAAATCTTTTTGCATATGTTGGGTCTCACTCTGTGGCTGCTGTCTGTGCTACATCATGAGTTTTATATGAGAGGGAACAAGCTGCACACTGACTTTTAGTGTGTGTAAACATTGTTACCCTTTCCTCTGTTTGATGTATTGACTTAAGCTTCAGTTCAACATCCGGCCTCCAGAAACTTTTCAACCTTTTCAGTAATGCTCGTCTCGGCCCAAAGATCACATAAGGATTTCATGTGTCTGTCTGGGGAAGAGTGGATTGGGAGAAGTGTGCGGTATGCTTTCATCTATGGTTTTCTGTCCCACCGTGTCCACTCTGTTCACCTTCAGTCAGGTTCTAGTAGAGTAGAGTAGAGAAACAGAGAGACAGTTCAGACAAAATGTACATTACATGATATGTAGAGCTCCCTCAGCTCCCGACACTTTAAATGTGAGGATTATCACACTTTTCCTAAATTGGGTCAGACATATACCGGTACTGCGTTTATACACATCAATGTACACAGTGTCCTGTGGGGAACTTTATCTGACTTACAAATGTGCGGTGGTGAAGTAGGAAAGAAGAAACTTCTGCTCTGCTGTACTTCAGAGGAAATTCTAATGGATGGACTGTATCGTGAAGAGAGAACTTGTTCAATGAATTTTAAGTATCAGAAGTACTCGATGTAGTGTACCGTACCTACAGTGGCTGTGAAAAATCCTATGACTTTAGGCTGCCATTAGTATGAAATGAGCATGCTTTCAGCAGCTTAGTGGCCAGGATAAAATGTTGTTAGTTAACGTTTCTGCAAACCAATGATAAGTTCACAATTGTGCGTGTCATATGCTATGTTCACTCTACATGTTTATGACCTGACTTTAATATAAGAAGGTGGAGGGGATTGTCGTGCAGTTACAGATGAGGAGGCTTCCAATCCAGTGACCGCAGTTCAAGACTGTATTACAACATCCGTAAGCATGAAACAACTGGTTACTTTTGACGAGGGACCACGGCGCTTCAACGACTGTACAACACCATTGGATATTTTTCAGGAGACCTTGGGACAATTCCCATCCATTTTTGTGGTGACAAAAAACAGATATTTTTGACAGGAAGTTGGGACATCTCCAACTCTGTTTGTGGTGACAAAAACGGGTGTTTGTTATGAGACTTCTGGATATCTCCAGCCATATTTGTGGTTACCAACACCGGTATTTTATGCCAAAACATGATCTTTTCTGAACTCCAACCAGGTGTTTTTTCTGCCTAAACCTAACCAGAGCGTAAACAAACATTGTCACAAGATAAAATTGAAAATTTAACCTAAAGAAATGTCAAATGTCAACATATTGGTTTGCAGAAACTTTGCCAACATTTATTCTGGCAGTGTGCAATATGGGGACACTGAAAAACCACTGGGAACAATTTGGGGTTCAGTGTCTTGCCAAGGACTCTTCAACACACTGGACAGCAAATGATCAAACCAACCCTTACGATTACAGGACAACCTGCTCTTCTAACTAAGCCAGAGGTTGCCCTATATTATACATGTTTATCAATCATAAATTATAGATAAAAATGCCACCACACAGATTTCTCACCATGGAAATTGAAGAACTACTCGGAGATAGAAAGCAAAAAAATGGTTGCACAGTTTTCTGTGCAAAAAACATGACAATTTAAGTTGTATAACTGTCTGCGTTTCTAATTTGCAAAGATGAAGTATTTACTTTAACTGTACAAAGTCCTGAGTTGATTATGGCTAATGTATGCTTTGTTGGAATTAAATAACAATGAACACAGTCAGTCAGTCTGTGAGTCTGGCACTGTGTTTGTGATGCTGTCATGTGAGTTAAAGAGAGGAGAGCTGTTGGCAGCTTGGGACAAATTCATAATGGACTTGACATATTTAAAAAGCACCAAGGGAGCTAACAATGCTGAATTCAGCATTGCTCGGTGCAGACTGCCAGTCATGCAGAGTTATGCAGTGAGATATTATGCAAAAGTCACCAGCGCATGCCTACACACAGCACTGGGCTGATGTGGCCAGCTGCTAAAATTTGCTGGTCAGACAAACATGTTACGTTTAGAATTATTTTGCAATAACGCTTTAGTGTATGTCGCATATGTAAGCATGCATGTGTACGGTACAGTGACATGATGGTGACCCACTTAGGCTCAAAGCTGTGTGTCTGAATGTTGCCATTCCCTCATGACTGTGACAAATAGAAACACGCATAGGTGCACACACCTGAACTGTCGTGTATGTATAGTACGTCAAATGTTTCTGTTTGTCTGGTTCACTAGTCAGCTACTGCAGGCACCAGCCCACACCACTGCTGCACGCATCAAACCTTATTTTGTATCCAGAACCACTGAATCTCAAGTGGGAAATGTTTGGCTGTAATAAAAGGTTGTAGAGGGAGGTGGGTGTATGAGAATTGTGGCGACAATTAACATTTAATGCCTGAACATTGTCAGAAACATTGGCAAAAGCCCTATTAGCACAAGACTAGAATTACCTCAGCATCTCTGTGATTTGGGGTCTTGTTTTATTTAACATCTGTTTTTTCTGTTGTCAGACAACTGAACGAGCATGAAACATGATTGCGACTCATAATATCTTGACATTTAAATTAAGTGAGAAGACTGGGAGTGATCAGAGGTTGTCATAATCAAGTACAGCCATCTGTTACTTAAATAGAATGAGCTGCAAATGTGTATTTATGCTTCCAACACATGCAGGGAGTTAGCAAAAATAACTGTGAACTATCATTCTAATATAATATAAATTAACTATAATGTCAGTTAATAAAACAATGTCAGTGTCATAGGTGCCACATGTAAACTGATGTTTCTATACCACATGAGGTCCCCTGGTAATACTAGTCTTTTTTTAAATCTCATCACCCAGAATAAGTGTTTCAAGCTTTGTCTTCCCTGATAACTCTAAAACTAAAAAACAGCCTAGTTGTCATGGTTTGAGTTTTGCTTTAGTTACTTCCTGTTTTATTTTGAAGTTCTCTCTTCCTCCCTTTGTCCTTTTCCATGCTTTTTTTGTCCGTGTGCCTCAGTATAAAAGCTCCCCGGTTGAGTGGAATGCTCTCTGAATAAACTGTGACTTGTAGCCATCAGCATTATATTGGCACAGCGGGCTGCAGGGCCGCAGCTACTGGTAATGTTGGGCTGGTTATCCAGTGCCCGATCACAAACTGAAGGAAACCGATGGCAACAACAGGAGGCAGAGAAAATTGCACAACACACAAAACTCTGAAGATAGACACAATACTACTGTTATTTCCCTTCTGACAAATGGCTTTTGGCTTCACCCATCTGGCACTGTCCGTGATGACAAAGAGGACAATGATTTAGTTTTACTCCTGTACAATATGTTTCCACTGTGTTAATTTGTGGTGCTCATTTGTGCTCCACAACACACAGAGCATTGTCCCATACCATAAACAATATCAAAATATAATATAGATAGCAACAATTGAATGTTTCTGACATTTACCGGTGCAAAAATAAAATGCACTGCAGTTCACTCGCACCATGAGCAGAGCTCTGCATGGCTCACTCGAGGACACTGACCTGCAGACTGGGATCAAACCACCGATCCTCTATCAAAATTACACTTAAACATTTTACACTATATATTAAAGGGACTTGGGGCAGTATCAAGAAATAAGACTCAGTAGTGACACAACGGCCATTGCGGCCGTTAGGGTAACTGCAGCCATCAGACAAGCCGGTGCGGGAGCAGGCATGAACTCTTCACAGCAGTGCAGCTGATGCCTTATCCCCTACACACATAAAGCAGCCGTCTCACTGTGTGTAGCGACACACAAGCGCGGCGATTTACCGTTACGGTTGATGCAGTCTGACAAGCACAGGCGAAAGCAAAGACGGCATAGTGAGGGACAGAAATATCGTCTCTGATACGGGATTGCTGTGTGTTAGCGGCTAATGTTGCTACACAGACACAAACAAACCATTAGCCTGTGGCTACATCCAGCTGCTAACGTCACCTCTTGGATAACAGGTTGGGCTTTCGGTCCCATATATAAAGGGACATATTTCTAACTATTCGGTTTCAGACTAAAGGACCGTGGAAAATGCACAGTCTGTAACTATTCAGTGTTACACAGCGGTGGACTAAGTTACATGTTTGCAGCTAACGCTACTTTGCACGTTAGGTCACTCCGAGTCCTCGGTGATCTCATATGATTTTCCAATCAAGCTCTAAACATGACCTGTAATGTTTTCTTACCTGGTTACTAGGAAATGAGCCATGTCAGCATCTGTTTTCAGTCCCAATTCAAGCTGGAGCTGCCTCCATTAGTTGAATGCGTATCCGATGTTTATTCGGGTGCCAGCCCGGCTTTGGTCTTAATTTCGTTTCGACTCATGACATGCTGCTGATAAAACCTTCGTTTTCTTCTTAGTATGACTTTTTAGTGGACTTTGTGTGGTGGTGGGTCGTTTGCTGGCCGTAGCAGAATCCATTACTACCCAAACACTAGTTTGAGTCCACCGCGCTTGTCTTCTTCGCATATCCAAGTCGAAAGCCGTCGAGGACGCGCATTCAGCATCATCTTACGTCACGTCCGCAGGACTGCGCGGGAAATTCGGACACCGAATTGCAGTACATTATGCAGCACACAGCCTGTTCAAGGCAATGGAGAGATACGTGGGTGGGCTCATTCTTTTTGGTTTTGAACGCTTCATCATCCATTAGCATTTAAAAAACTTAAAATGCATGTTTATTTTTTCAGAAATCCTGCCCCAAGTTCCTTTAAATGATGCTCTTCTGTATAGTGTGTGCTCTCCTTTCTTTTTGCCTTTCTCATCACCTTCATATCACATGTGACAATTGCTGTATGCCCTCTGGGTATGCTTGTTCTGATCACTAACCTAATTAAGCTCCATGTGGTAATGGGTCAGTGATGGTATGGCTCAGAGGGCATAAGGTTATGTAGATGTGCCCTGCTCTCAATATGGCGATACAACGGGGACTCCTTCCAGGTTAAAGGACAAATGTTTCAATAGAAATACCCTGGAGTGTTCAGGCTCTTGCAGGCATCCTTCTCTCGGCCTGATGTATGTTATGTTTGTGTGTGTCTGAGTGTGCGTGTTTGTGTTGTGTGTGCCCTGTACTCTTGAGATATAATATTTTTAGAGATACTCAACATGTCAGGCTGTATTACACAGAAATGGATATAAAATGATGCAGAGACACCTAGAATATTTTGACTTGATGTAATGGTATGTCATGGCAAGTTGGGTTGAAAGTAGATACAGAATACGTGATATTGTGTTTGTTTTACATTTCAAGAAACTAAAGCAGAGAATCAATGTTATAGATGTTAAAATTGCCACTGTGTATAATTTGGAAGACATTTTTTTAATTAAAATAATTGTTATCTATGGTCTATAGGTCTTATTTGTAAGAAAAGATGTTTGAGTCTCACTCCCATTGTCGAACACTGAAGCTTCAGGGGCATCCCAAAGCAAACAAATAGGACCAGTAATAACCCATCTCCCATCCCAACACTCAAGCAGTGAAAAAGAAAATACATTTTCTGGTATCCCTGCCCACTTTATCCAATGAGGACAGAGAACTCAATAAAGAGGCGGTCCTGCCTGCTCATGACTTTGCAGAGAGCAGGATCCTCCTGTTTGCTTCTGTGTCTGGTGATGGGGGAGGGGATTGCTAACTGCAAAACAGACAGGAAGTTAACTTTAATGATGACAACACTCACAGCAGCTTTAATAAAGGGATTTCTTGCCATCTGTTTGCTTTGAGTTGCTGAAGAGCAGCACTGACAACACACAGCTGGATGGATTAAATGTGCAGCTGGATTGCTAAATCTTATTTAAACCCGCTTAAAATACCAAATTTTAAATTGGAAATGTGCAAGATGACAGTATCGTAAATATCAGCTACATGCAGTGATACTCTGCTTTACAGTCACAGTGTATGGGGTGGGATTTACATCCAGAGATTCACAGTTCACTGCGACCACTGAAACAGAAATGTGTCATAATGTCCTTGCTGGCGCTGTACACATCTGACATTTTCTCACATGCTACATGTTGATGGCTCATCTGCACAGACAGCATACACGGGCACACAGCACTCCCTCACATGGATTGTCAGGGAGCTCATGGCTTGTAGCACCTGTGGACCGATGTCACTGGCTCTTATTGCACATGACAGCTAACAAACGTGATTGTGATAAAAGCTTTGTGAGCGCACAGTACATGTACACGCATCATCCGACACAGACACAGCATATAGCAGGTGCAACACTTAAGAATTCTGTACAGAAATTTGGATTTGACCGCTAAATATGAATAAAGGACCTATTATTTCAAGGTATGGTACCATGGTATGCCATGGTTGTCAGTTTATTTGGTATACCTAAAACTAATGCAGCTCTACATTCATGAAGGTTATAATGTTCAGTTTTTTAAAATTGTTTAAGAGAGGTGTTGATCCAACTGAGTCATTTTGGAGGCTTTAATTTATGGTGGTGTTAAACTGGTGTTATACTGACACTTTTTTATTATTGGTATCATTTTACCTATTTACATAAATCAATATTTTCTCACATGGTGCTTCTTGAGTCTTGAGTCTTAGTTTAAGCTGACCTTGTGGGTTTGAAAAATGCTGAACAAAATTGATCTTGGCTGTTGGTTTAAAGTGATAAATGAGTTGGAAGATGATTTTTAACTTCAGTATGATTGATTGCATAAAACCCAGGGATGGAAGTCACTAATAAATTCTACTCAAATGTTTGTAATTAGGTCTTTTTTGGGGGGTGTACCTGTACCTTTATGATACGATTGGGAGAAACAGAAACCCCTTTGATTGAATGCATGCTATTGATAATGCATTAAACAAAAACAGTTAGAAAGTAACTAATGTAGTAGTGATGGGTGGGTAGTGTAGTCTGACTAGTGTTTGAGAAGAACACTTTGTACTTATACTCAGGTATATTTTTAATGCCAGCAGTTTTACTTGTAACTGAGTAATATTTCAATAATATAACTGTACTCGTACTTGAGTACAGCTTTTCAGTACTCCACCACTAGTAAAAACACACTTTGAGCTCTGATGTTTGCTTCAGCGATGGTCCACACAGTGTTATTTCTAGAAAATTAGAAAATTAGATTAGCACATTGTCCTGCTGCGGGGGGGGGGGTGTACTTGGTCCACAACAGTGGCATTCACATGAATGCCAGCACCCAAGGTTTCCCAGCCGAACATCGCATTGTGATATGTTTATAGCCTAAATAGGTATATGTATACGTTCTATGTTTTTGTAGCATGAAGGATTTACAAACTTTCATTTCATTATGCATAATCTGTTGTATACAATGACATACAAATCATCTTGAAATAATTCCCCTGAGACAAACTAACTCAGTAGTAGGTTTTTCTTATGAAGCTGTAGTATAACACAAAACATCTTGTGCTAACTGTTTATTTACCCGACTGCACTAATTGATTGTGTGACTAAACATTTTTTCTAAACGCATCGTGTCGCGCATGTCTCCATTTACAAAGGTCATGTTTCATTGAATCGGGACATAATGAAAGTGGTATTAGATCGATACAATCTTGACAGAGACAGAGCCACATTTCATTCCTCTCCTCTGTGTTCTAATTTAAATGTAAAATAACTTCTTTATGGTGATATCTGTCGCAACAAATCTCCTTTAAGAGTTTTAGGGGTTATAGAGCCATGGTGACATTGATTTATCTGACATTTGTAGATCAATAAGGATAACTGTAATAACTGTGTGAGGCAGATTTTAAACAAAACAAAGTAATAACTGTTATCTTTACAGACCATTGCCTCTTGACAAAGTTTCTTTTATTTTAACTTACACTTTAAGATAACAATTAAAGTAACAACATTTTTGCTTTACAAAATGAACCATGGGTTTACTTAGACTCGTTAACTACAGTGATTTTATTGATCAAAAATTAGCCTAGCTTAAATACACAGGAACTGATAAACTAACGAAACATAGGTGTACACAGAAAAAGGAAAAGTGAGAAAGTGGAAAGTAAAACATGACACACAAGGATATTATTTACAAAATAAAACAGGAAACAACTAAACCGAAATCCCAAACCATGGTACATTTATTTGCAATTAATTTAGTGTCAACAAAAACATGCACAATAATTATATTGACCTCAAGGTTTCGCAGTTTTACCAAAGTACAGATGTAACGACAGACTGAGACAATCAGAGCAAAAACATGTCACCAAGATCTTCTTTCAGTGGCCACTGTCTGGGGTCGGCCTGGAGGGCAGATCACTGTAATGTCACGAAGCCTCTGCATGCATGACAGCATTATGACATCACCTGTCAGAGACGAGGAGGTCCCACTGTGATATGGTCTATCGTTAATAAAGCTTTCTGTCTGCTCCCAATTCTTGTTTGACATTTAAATGTGAACAGTGTTTGAATAAATGAAAATCCTCCAACATTTTTACTAATTTGTATTATAGTTGTATCTGTTCCTCCCCTCTATATTTGTATTGGATGTCTTGCACTGTCTCGTTTCACTGCACTGTATGTCCCATTCTGTTTGTTTGCAGCATATGTGTCATTTAAAGCTCTGAAATGTTGTTATTCCAGGATATCAGAAAACCCTCCATGAACAGATGGTACGTGATGAACCTTACCGCACACTAACCCTGACACTCACCTGAGTCTAGGCTTCTATTTAAAGTCACTAGTCAGCACAGATGTCCCCACAGAGATACTGACAGTATGTATACTGTGCATGCTGCTGTGAGAAAAATGTCAAGCATACATGACAGAAACAATTACAGAGGCATCATGTGTGCAGTAGTTAGTGTCAAATACAGCGCTCGTGCCAAAAATATTTTTCACACAATGACACATTTTTGAGATTCAATATCTTTCTGTCCAAGATGAAGTGGAAGTGTAGAATTTGACTTGATTTTTATGTGTTTACACATAATAATTATAAGCTGGTATCTCAATATTACAACATTTAAGTTTTGTTTAATGGATGACATTGTTGGTCCGAACCACCTTGGTCCAGATTGACATATTTCAACATCTACCGGATGGATGACATTCATGGTCCCCAGGTGATGAATCCTACTGTTTTGGTAAATGGTCGATAGTTAATAAAAAATAAATAAATACTAGAAAAACTAACAACATCCATCCTCAGCTGTTCTTTGTGTTTGCTAATTGACAAATGATGGCATGCTAACATGCTAAACCAAGGGTGTAGATTGGGGCCCAATCTGAATACACCCCTGGCCCCTACCACTTAACCCTACACCTCCATTTTGCACGTTCACACCTATGGGTAATGTGTCCCGTTCCTTGTTAGGATAGAGGGGTAGGGTTAAGTGTCTGGGCTACATCAAAACAAAGTTTTTTAAACTATCTGCTGTTTTGACATATTTTAGTGTTGCATTCCCCCTTTTTGATGGCATATGATGCCCGAAATTTAACTAAAGTCCAGCAGCGAAGTTGTGAAGGTACTGCACCTCTAATATCAGAGCAGAATGGCAAAGTAGGAGCACGGGTTGCTAATGTTAGCCTGTAAAGTTAGTATAGTGGGCAGGTCGTCAAGCAGTGTTCTTTATATTTGATGTCTTGATTGATAGCGTGAAGTTGTGGAAGAATTGCAATCTACCATGCTTCTCTGTCTCCATCAAATAAATGGTAAAAGGCATTGTGATAATACCAGGATTGCCACAGTAATGCAAGGGAAATCACCACAGCTGAACTTGCATAGCTGTGTGACAATTCTTTGCATTCAAAAAAATCAGTAGGGACATCTCTCTTCAGTCCATATCCAAACCTACACCCTTGCAAACAAAGCATGTATACAGATTTATATACTTCAATGTACAAAAACAGTTTTCTATTAAGAGTTGTTCTCATATAATTTGCCTTCTAACTTTCCTATAGACAACAATGAGTAATGCCTTTGCATTGTGCTGTTGTGTCTTTAAATATATACTCAATATGTCTTTCAGGTTAATGTTTCTGCAGGTGAAATGACCCCAATTAAGCTGTCTCTGTCAGTCAGGTTATGAGGAACAAACAAACAAACAAGCATTTAATTATCTCTAAATCCCAATAGGGTTGGTAGCCAACCTGTGTTTGCCCTCTTCCATACCTGTCGTTTAGTGATGCTAATTCAAAGCTCATTTGCAGTGTTAAAGGTGCTTCTGTGAAGCTTTAAACACTCCTTCATAAAGAAATTCTTTGAGGTTGTGAAAGACAAAAACACATCAGTTAGATGAGAAAAACATCATTTATATATTGAACTATATATAGCATTTTTGTCCCTTCAGGTATAAGATGGATGTATTGTAAACAAAAGCATAAGCAGCTACTTTATGGTTCCTTTCATACATATTTTTCACTTTTGATTTGTTTGACCATTAAATTCTTTCAGCATTAGAAGTAAAAAGCTTTTTTTTTTTAAATTTAATTAATGAATTAATCAAGAGTTTATTTCTTCTTACAGTTAATTTGAAGAACACTCACAATCCTGGAACACACCTGTAACACAGCACATATAAGCCGCTCTACCAAATCCTGCTGGGAGAAACCGCTAACGATAAAAAGGCCTAATCAAATGCACATCCCAGCTTGGATTCATGAGATGCTGAGATAATCTGAAAGTAAGAGCAAAGAGAAAATAATCTTTATTGGTCAGCTATGTTTCAAGCAGAGTCTGAAAATCCATTTTTAAAGAAATGCCCTTCATTGATTCCTGTCTGTTGTCCTGCTGTGTAAATGTCTATCATCTCTTTTGTTTTTATTGACCCGTGATGCACTTTGTGGCACTTGCTACAAATGAATTCTGGCAAACCCTGCACCGATTATGCATTCAGTATAAAACTAGCTGCTCACTTCTTTTTGACCATATGTGTATGATGTGACAAACACCAACCATCTGGTGTCTCTAAGTAGAGTGCAAAAAAAAAAAGAAAAAAATTCTGAATACTCTTTGCTCCAGGCGTGATCTCAAATGTTTGTGACTGAGCGCTTGACCTTCAGCTTAAAATACAAGTGTGATATTTGCTCCTGATTCTCCTGACAGATCACTCGGTAACCACCCAGCTCTTGAGCCACCTGGTGTCCTGTGTAAACTATTCCAGTTAGAGGGGCACCAGATGTCCTGGAAGACATGTTTAAAATAAGACAAATAATGGAGACTGTTCACTGCAATGAACACAGAGTATATTTGCTTTAGCTTCACAGAGACTATTTTTGTCTTAGCTATAAATACTGTTTGAATAAAAGCAGAATGTAATCCCTGATTACAACAAAAAGATCATATACTAATTTTGTAAAGAGCTACTATTATCTTCCCAGAACTTGAGTCTTTACATTGCTTTATATTGTGATGCTCTTTATTGTCTACGGTATATATGGATTGTTTACAATGCTTTAGACATATAATCCTAATAGTCTTATAATGTGTTTTATGTTGTAATATTTTATGCTCCACTGTATTCTATTCTTAATCTCATTATATGCTTTGATCTACTCTATTCGCTGTTTATGTGTGTTTGTGGGCTCCCCAGTGGATTTCAAGCTTTATCACATTTGCCTGTGAGTACTATGAGTCTTGATGAGCTCAGTACTTTTTATACTGATGTGGTTAATCAGATGAGAGGAAAAAAAACCCCATTCTCAGTCTTTTTTATGTCATCTACATAAATACTTGTGTCCCCATAGATAGCTCATGGATTAAAACTATCTACAACAATGACTGTTGTTATGCTTAATTGAACCTAGTAACCTTGCTCTCACACACAGCCTATGAACTAGATAACACCCAGTTTTGGTCATAAATCATCAGGCAATTACAAATGTAGATAAAAAATGTTGATAAGCAGAAAAAAGCACCTTGGTGTCATTAAAGATTTCAGGTAATTGTGGCGTTGCTGCCACAGATTACACTTCGTAGCCCCACTATGAAACATATCCTGTGCATCCTGTTGTTTAATATTCCAGTCAGTCTTGCGTCTCTGTGCTTTCGAGATTTTATTTAGTATGTAAATAATATCTGTGGCCAGTTAAAGTTAGTTTATCTCCGCTCTTCCTGGTTAGGAATTCTTCACATCCCAGTTGCCAGCATGAATGTTGGAAATATACATTTCTGCAAACCATGGATATGTTGAAATTTTACAATTTAATTTTCAATTTTATCTACTGACAATGCTGTGTTTATGCTCTGGTTAGGTTTAGGCACAAAAACCACTTGGTTAGGGTTAGGAAAAGATCATGTTTTGGATTCAAATACCCGTCTTGGTCGCCACAAACATGGCTGGAAATTGTCCCAAGATGTCCTAGAAAATATTCAGTGGTTTCACACTCAAAAATGTTGAAACACAGTCTTGAACTGTGGTTTATTGCTTGGCAGCCTTCTTGCCTGTAACTGCACCATCATCCCCTCAATCTCCCGATCGAATCGAATCATAAACATATGCTGTGACACATTTTGTAGAAATGTCGATATTGTACATAGCCGATGACACACATGAACGTATCAGTGGTTTACAGAAACGTTAACTACCAACACTTTATCCTGGTGACTGAACTCAAGTCCTTCATAAGTCCGCCACATTAAAAAGAGAAAGAGGTTGTTTGTTGTTGTTGTTGTTATTCCAAAATGACCAATATGAGCAGAATTTGGATAGGTTTAAACACAAAAACCTGACGTCAAACAGGGCGACTTCAAAGTCATGTGATCTGTATGCACCCACTTCAATATCCTTTAGCAGCATGGCCACAAGAGGTCCATGTCAAATAAAAGTAAACATAGGTAATTTTAAGCTTTTGAACAATGACTATCAATATAGTTTAGCAATGTTCTATAAATTCCCTCGCACCATGAAGAGAATCGACAGTTTATTCCACCGATTCAGTACCTACCGCTAACAGTGAGCAACACCCCTTGCTCCATGCCCACACTTTCTCACACATGAACACCTGGAAGCTGCCCAGTATAATCACAATCATGTACCAGCACTGTGCAGCTCCACAGGGGCATTTGGCAAAGCCGGGTCTGAGCATGGATGAGCATAAACTTTATTATATAAGCAACTGTCTGGTTTCCAGTTGTCACTATTTTCCTCAAATCTTAAAGTGGTTGCAAAGACCATTACCACAGAAGAAACTAAAGGGCAAGCATCATCCTGAACTCTGTCCATGACACCGTGAAGAGGGTTCAAGCTCTATGTGGTGTGCATAGTAATACTTGCATTCAGTATGTTCAGTGATTGTAGCCAACTGGCACTGAACCCTAAAGCAGCTTCAAATATGGTTAGTTATTTTAATGATGTCTAAAAAAGGGTCTAAACCATACTAGGTCTTATAAGGAGACTAAACACGAGATAAACTATTTTCCAGTAAAAAATTAATAGTAATAATAATATCTTCTTCCCAGATGTCGTCATTGAAAACCTTGTTTAAACACAATGTCAGCTAAGGTGATGTGTTTGTGGTATGGGAATTCACAAATAGAGACTGATATTATTTTTACAGAGGTCAAAAAACAATTTTAAATTTGGAATACTCAAAATACCATCCTTATAACAATAATAAGACACATTGCATGTAATTAGAGATATTTGTGCGGTAGCCCTGGGTCTCACAAACTTGGTAATTCACCCAGATGGGCATGGTTTTGCAGGAAGTGGCAGTCCACACAACCATTTTTCAATCATTTTACCTTATCTGTGCGCATGCCAGGTGATATTCTGCCTTGTAAGACAATTTGAGTGGTTTTGTGAGAGGTTGTCTCCTAGAAAACCGGTTGGATAAGTAGGCCTTTACTATTAGACTAAGTGGATTTATTGTTTACAGGTATTTACAAGAATAATTCCAGTTTTCAGTTGCAGGCATTAAAACTTCTTGGTTACGTTTAGGCACTAAAACCTCTTGGTTAGGTTTAGGAAAAGATGATCTGGATTAAATTAATAACGTGAAGAGGCTCCTGATGTGAGCCGACAAGAACATGCACCAGGCACACAACACTGTGTGACACAGGACGTGAGGCGCCACCCTCTGACGAAATACCGAGTTTTTAGGGAGTCCCCGAAAGACCTTACTATATTACATAAGGATGATCAGTGGGGAAAAATCCAAAAGTTGTGCAGTGTGTTAATCCACAATGCCATGTGGCAATAAACCAATGAGTTCACATTGGCATTCAGACTGGAAGTGTCAAAAGCATGAATCATTGAAGTCAGAGGAAGCAGAGCAAATGGGAAATCGCTGTGGTGTGTGCACGTGTGTGAGTCTCTCTGTGTGTGGGAAAAGAGTTTGTCTGTGATTTCTGTTTGAGGTTGTGCATTTATTTAAGTATCAGTATGGAATGACCATTTATATGCATATATGTACCCAAGTGAAGTATATGTCTGTGTGTTAATTGGCACCAGAGAAATCATAGAAGAAGAGAGCTTACACAGAGAGCTGGATAGAGCTTTTGCATGCATTTTGCATGACTCTCTCACGCTCCGCTCTATGTGTGTGTGTGTGAGTGTGTCTCAGCCTGCCAGGGCAGCCTGTGTGACCAGTGACAGTGAGCTTTAACATGTGCTGACAGCTAATCAATAGCAGATAGTGTTTTTTAGCTTTTAGGGAGAACTATTTATAACAGACTGCACCATCACTCTCAAAACCAAATCAGATATTTCCATGGGGCGGACCAAGTGCTGCACAATCATGCTTCACAGCAGTGTGTGTGCATGTGTACAGTGCATGGGTGTGTGTCTACAATGATCACAGCATAATCCAGATGGATATAAGGTAACAAATAAAGAAAAATACATTTTTGCCATATTGCCATTAAATTGGTAATGGTTTTATTAAATACATTTGCATTTTAGGGTGATGAACCTTACTTTGAGTCAGGTGACAAAATATAACCATTTGCTTTGCCTTAGGTTCAATTTTTGTGACACTGTCCATGGCGTTTGCTGGGGAGAAGTTTGTACTCCTGTAACATTGTGGGTCATGACAGAAAGGTCTTACTTTAAGCAACATTATGTAACTTAGTTAACAGCTTCAAAATCATTTTGATGGTACAGTGTCTTGTAATAGCGTGAATGGTGTCTCTGTCTCAGCCACTCCGCCCCCCTATCACTTGTTTCTGCACTATGTCACTTCAGTGAGAGGGTAGGATCACATCATTACATACATGTTTTCAAGACATAAAATTGTTATGACGTGAGTTTTGTTTGTCGTTAGCACCTACATTGCGTCTGACAAATTCTTACAGACCTGGGAATTTGTATTTACGACAGTGGTGTTGCACTCAGAAACTGTGGGGGGCGCCAGAGCTGTCCGCTTCTTAAAAAATTCCATTCTTCTTCTTTTTATTATCTGGTGCCTACATTACCCAAAATGCAACTCGAACGCAGACAGTTATATGGAGATTAGAGTGTTATGCAAGTAGGACATAATGTTGCCTCGAGCCTCAATCAGAAATGAAGAGCGAGCTGATGAGGTCTGGTTAACCAACTTCAAACTCATCATCCCCATCTGATGCTGACTCAAATGACATCCCTTGAGGCAATTTATCAGACTTTCCTCAGCTCCCTCAAGGCTTTATTTAGTTAGTTAGTGTTCCTCAGCAAGGTGAAGCAACCTTTTAGTTTCTATGCCCCCACCTGTGGAACAAGCTTCCTGAATACCCGAGGCCCTTAACTGTTAGCTCATTTAAATCAGGGCTGAAAACATTACTGTTTACTGAGGCTTTCCAATAAGTTTGATTCATAACTTATTCTTAATCTGTAACTTTTTGTTTGCTTGCTTTTGTTTTTGTTGTCTTTCAAATGCATTTTTATCTTTAACTATTTAATCTTTCCTTTTGGTTTTATTGTCTTATTGTCTTGTTTTTATTAACATTTTCTTAATGTTTTAATGTCTTTTTTCAATGCATTTCCATGTCCCTGTAAAGCCCTTTGAGTTGCCTTGTGTCTGAATGGTGCTATATGAACGAACTTGCCTTGCCTCGCCTTTATGCAAGTTTTTCCACATATGCAGTACCTGTAAACAGACTTTGACGTGTAAAATCGATTCCCCTTTAAGTGTGACCCAGACAATATCGACAATTTTTGACTGGACTGGAACTGCACCATACTGCAGGGAATGGCTGCTCTCTTTAGCAATATGCTTTACATTTACTTTCAACTAAAAATTGGCTGCACTGCCTCCTACTTCAGGCATTATTGGCATTGTTCACTAAATCTTTTAAAATTTATATATGAAAAAAAAATAGCCGGTAACTCATCATCCCACGCTGACTTTGCTTCCAGACTGTAATAACCCAGCAGGATTAAAAGGCCAGTTTTAATGGGTAACTTGCACTGCTTATGTTCTTTTTGAGTCTATGTGAAACGCTGACAAGAGGTCATTGAATATATTATTTAAAATCTATCAAATTTACATAATTCAGGTTTGATAGTGCAGTCTTTCTGTCCATTTACTGCTTGTGTGAAATGCATGAATCATTGAGGAGCCAGGGTGCAGTATGTGTCAAGAAGGCAGTTGTGTCAGGAGCATTATAATAACAGTGTTTTGATGCAGTAAGACAATCTGTTGATGCACTTTCAAAGAGAAAATGAGAGCGAGAACTTCTTCAGTGTGTTATCAACATCTCTCTCTCACACACACAGACTTTTTCCTCGGCTGCTTCCCGCTCTATCACTCTCCTCCCCTCCTCGCTGCTCCAGCCTTTCCCTCTTCTCTTCTCACCCCTGCTTTACTCCCTTTAAGTCCTTTCCACTCTGTTAATTTCCCACCCGCAGTCCTCCCCTCGCTCCCTCTCCGTCTCCACCAACCAGTGTTGTGGCAGCTGTCATGTCACCTCGTTTCACTAAACAAGTGACTCTCCATAATTACCAGGTGGACTCAGTCATAAATCTTACATGTGCCGACACCACTGCTGAGGAGGCGGGACGGTTGTTCGTTGCGCCTGCCTGCCATCCAGGGAGGTGGTCGATCCGTCGATCGATAAGCCAGCCAGTCATACAGGTTTACATACAAATGATGGAAAATTGCTTTATACCCTTTATCCGGTCAGCCAGGCACACTTCAAGTCAGACATTTGCCAGTGAGCCAGCAATTCAATCTCTCATTGAACAGCTACTGTAGTCAGGGAGTCAGTTGGTAAATTAGCTGGAAAGTAGTTAATCCCATTCACAAATTCGCAAAACAATACATTATGCCATGTATTTGTGTATAAGCAAGACATTCAGTCCAGAAGTGGGACAGCTATTCTTCTAAATCAATCATTCAATTTGGTGTGTTATGGTGCAGGAAGCACATCATTAAAATCACAGTGAAATGATGAATTACTTGCAAGCTGCTGGTTAAATGAGCACTATGTCATTTTGGGGGATACATTTTAATCAGAAGAGAAAGATCTTCATATGCATTACCAAACAAAATAAACACTGACTGAATAAACTGAATAAACAAAAGACCTTAAAGGACAACACAATTTCATACTGTTTTACTTTGTTTATATGTGGCGGACCCTGTCACCTTTCTAGCTTCAAATAGTGTTCTGGGGACCTTATTTTCCTCTGAGAACATCTTGTTTATTCAGTTGTGGGAAAAATAAATTATTAGGAGTTTGAATGTCTTCTCCAAAACTACATAGTGCCCCTTTAATCCTCCAGGTGGTGAACACAATAAAAGCAAGTTTTTGAGTTTATAACCTTATGTAATACATCAAAAAAATCCCATGGGAGCTGTCATAAGTGGCAAAGTAATTTCTTCAAAATCCTGTTTCTTTGAATCATTATGAGGAATGTTCATTTTGACAACAAAGGATTATGTGTAAGCAATTTATAAACAGTCCCTCCACATGTGTCCTGCTGTAGCATCCTGTTTTAACCAGAAATTATAAAAAAGCAGGACACCATTAAAATATTTCATCTTTAACCAACCTGCCAGTCCACAGATCACACACATTTTTTGTTTACCCAGACATTCAGTCGTAGCCAGTCAGTCAGCAGGCCATGCAAGCATCATCCCGCCATCCGGTCGTCATCCCTGTTGCCTACCCATTAAATTGGGTCAGTATTAACAAGACCCATGCTGCTGCTGTGGAAGCGTCAGCCCCTGAAGCTTACTCCCTGTGACAGGACCTACGTTACATAAGGAAGAAGAGGAGACTGTGCAGCCAGCGAGGCATCTCTGATGGATTTGTTTGTTTTCAGAATGTCTGCGGTTTAAGATGCCTCTGCAGTTTAGGCTGCTCACCAGCTCGTACAAGAGGGCACATGCAGAGGAAACATGCATGGAGATGAATACTGAATACTGTGTCAGTGTGAACATTAAACATCTGTTGAAAATAGTGTGAATACAGTGTTACAGCTCATGTGTGTGAATAAAAAAGGCCAAGCAGTGAAGTGAAATAGTTTCAGTGGATGTTTTTAGGGATGTAACCTTGTACAGATATTCATGGTCCACAGAGGATGAATCTTAGCGGCTTTCCCTCATTAGAATAACGACCACGTAGTTGACTGTGAAAGCAGATTATTATGACCAATATTTACATTTTCTGTAAAAAGGCGACCTCGAGTGGCCGTAGTAATTAATAAGGCAGCAAAGGAGGACATCGGGTGAAGCAGTACAGAAGCTTGGGGATGGTGACAAGGTTTTTTTGTTTTGTTTTGTCATTTCCTGTTTTATAATTAAAGTTTATCCTCATGTGTCCCTCAATATTCAAGCCTGTTTTTCCATCCCTCTTTGTTAGTTCGCCTGTTATCATCCTGCATCTCCTCTGAACCTGTGTCCTTGTGTGTTCCCTATGGGTCCTATTTGTTGAATGTGACAGATGGATGGTAGGGTTAGCACGTAGCACTTTTGTCCACAAGAAACACATACTGTACACATTAAACGTGAAGAAGTTGCTCTCTCTTTCTCTATTACTTTGTCTCTTTATCATTTTGGCTCGTACAGTCTTACAGGCCTTACTTCCTTTTCTTTCCTTTTTATTCTCCAATTTGTATTTTCTTTCATTCCTTATTTCCCCCCTTATTTTTATTCTTATTTTACCATCTTGAAGAAGTCTACCGCTCTACTTCTACCATATTTTTACTCCTGCGATGCTTTTTATAAGCCACAAATTTGTTGATGCAGTAGTTGAATACCTTGTAAACTCAGATCATTTTTGGTTGCTTTTTAAAGTCGACCATATGTATATTAGAGAACAGAGCAACTAGTGATGTTTTTTCTTTGTCATAAAGTCATAAATGTTTGAACACAGAAAATAACTGTAATTATCCTTTACGCTTACGCTGGAATGGCTTCACAAGATGATCTTAAAATAGCTCTTGAAAGATAACAAGTGACACCCATGTGTCTACTGTATACTGTAAGAGTGCCCAAGCAAAAGCTGGCCAGAGGCGATATTGTCACCTCAGTAATTATGACCACTAGAGGGATCTTTTACATGTAAAATTCATGCTGAGCTGACAAAAAGGTTGAGTGTTGAAGTCTCGAGTGTATGATACATCAACATCTATGTTAAAAATTTAAATCTATAAGAAATCCTTCAGAGAATAACTACGAGTGATCATTAATGATGCATCATCTCAGACTATAGGTTTTTCTTACGTCTTACAGTCAGCATCGAGCGGCTTCTCAAACAGAAAGCATCTTTTTAAAAAAAAGCAAATATAAGAGGACAGGATGTCAGATTTTAATTATGTCTGAGCCTTACATCTTTCCTTCTTTTATGTTTTTAGTCTTTGACATATTTCTGAACTGATCTAGTCAGTCATCTTAAAAATAACATCCTTTCAACTCGGCCATCACTGTACGTGTTTTTGTGAGGTTTTTGGTTTGATGTGACTGCACAAGGCACCTGAAAAATATCCCCATCACTATTACCTGTCAGCAACACTTGTAATAGCCACTGTCAGCTTTAATAAAAGGACACACCGAAGGTACAACCATCTAAGAAAATCCCATCACAGCATTCCCTGAAAAATAATGTTAGTTGTCAGTGTATATCTCCATAAAATCAGAAAGGAGGAATATTACGAACTTTACAGAACTGAAGTTGTCACAGCATGCTGCTGCTATTGTTTGGACCACACAGACAGATCGTTGTACAACAGGATGTGAGAAAAATACAATGTGACAGTTTGGATTGGTGTGAGAAAAGAAGAAACAAACCTGCGCCGACAGAAAGACGATGAAAATGTTGAGAGATGTATTCAAAGGATGAGATTGAGATATTTTCCTTTGGTCTGGATTCAAAAACATGACTGGAAAGTGGCTGCAAAAGGCCGAGACCTGTGAGGGAAAATCAAACTCGTCCTAAATATAGCTCCTGTGATCTGGGATGATGATGCCTGTGCTGCTGTGGCAGGGCCTAAGGCCTCTCCGCCTCCACGGACTCTCTCTCACTGGTCCTGAGACCTCTTCCCTCTGCTCCATAAACTGCCCTTAACACACACATGTGGACACAGAGACACTCGGACTCACTGATTTTGCTACATGATGTTGACAGAAATCTTGTGTATTCATACACATACAGCTGCATGTGTCACTTTTCCACCGTACAATCACTTTCTTCAGGAGCCAGAGTGGCACACACTATTAATTTTGTAATCATTAATTACCAGTCACTTAATAATTAATTACTAATTACTTAATCAATACTTACTCTTTTTGTGCAACCTGTAATGCTCTCAGTACAGGTGACAATAAAAAATTGACATTCAGATGAGGTCATGTGTGTTTGTAGGATACGAGCAGCAGAAAGCAGGTTATGGTAATGCACTTGTAGTTACATCAATTAAATTAAAAGGAAAATCACTCTGCATGTCTTACAAATTGATGCTGGCAACACACTCCCCAACATGAACAAACACTCAAAGTACGGACCGCCAATACTAAACCAAACAGCTCATCAGGTAATTTCACAGATTAATCTCTCAGATCAGGCCGACTTTATGTAAATCAATGAGACCACATGCTGCAGAGTTTAGTCAGAAAGAAAAACACTCTCACTCACAGCATCTGCACCAATTATATTCTAACTTAATCTTCACTACTAATTCTCTGCTTGTTTGTTTCTCATTTTGCACTTACTTCTTCCTGCCTTGTATTGATTTTGGTAAGTAAGTAACAAGTATTAAAATATAGGATTCACAGTGCGCTTAAGTGTAATATTGATTTTTTTTTTGGACCAAACCATACTAGAATGGCCTCAAATCTGACATTGATGCACATTTCCAAACATGTGCTGATCTCTGTCACACCCTCAGCACTTACAGTATACCAAATTCAATTTTACTTTTGAAAATGGCTGTTCACACTTCAACTCTCAACCTCCATCCTTAAAAAAAGCCCATAAGCCGTTAAGCCCATTGTTACTTCTCATAAACACACACACACACATAAAAAGACACACAGAGGCACTTTTACATGTTTTTTTTATATATACAGTATAATCCACAACTAAAGCCTGTGTACTCTCAGGGGGCTTGCTGGGGTTATAATCCTGTTCTGTTTTTGCCAATCTGCCAAAGAGGAGAAGCACTGCAAATCCTGTGGGATCTTGCTGTTGTTGTAGCCTGCATATAAATCGCTATCTTCAATAATATGAAATTAAAATATAATGTGACATTACCTAAAACATTTTCACATCACAGGTCAAGTGATTATCATTGCCTTACCTGTAAATACAGGAGAACTTTAAAGTGGGAAAAGAGTGGGATTACTTTTGTCTCTGCTGTCACAAAAACAGCCACATATTTTTCTGTTTTTCTCAACTACCGCCAACACAGGACAAAACTTGAGTTTGTTCATTCATTGAGTCTCTAATAGAGAAGTGAAAGTGGATAGAAATGTACCAGGCTGCCAGTCGATTTGATCGCCAGTCACCCTTAATTTTCCCGGGGTGTTTGACGATGGCAGACAAAATAGCGTAGTGAAAGCGAGGTTTATAGGGAACTCAGATGGTATCATTATTCTGTAGCCATTACGTTGCGCAATAGACATTTATCCATAATGATACATTAAAGCAGAACACTAGATATAGCACTGTACTGTAGAGCTCAAACTTTTACTCGTAGGAACAGTAGACTAAGAGCTGATGTAAAAAATGATCATTAGCAGCTAATCCCCTCTGCTCAGATCGACCATATGACTCTCAATACTGACTATAAGCTTATGTGTTGGACTAAAATGTCCTGGGGACATCCAGGGATTGTGAACACATGTGGTCGTAGTTATTTTAATCTTTTGCACTACTATGAAGTAAAACCTCTGATCCAAATCTGTTCGAATACAAATCTCAGATCTTACAAGTGTTCTAGTTGTTCGTATGTGATTTCTCTCTTTATTACTTTGTATGAATGAGTATGTGGAGTAATTCAAGAATAATACTAGGACCCTGCATAGTACAAATCTGATGTAAACATTTGCTGAACATTTTGGGATAAGGGTGGAATGTCACACAGACACTGGTTTGTTTTAATCCACCCTGTTGATAACTATTTCTTGTAACCCAATCACCAGTATAACTGTGAGCAAAGTACCTCTCTGTAAAACCATGCATACATTCAAACCTTTTTTTTTTAGGGACTTTACGTATGTTTAGTTTAAATTTTCTATTTCCCTCCTGTCATGCTGTGCATCTGCTCTGCTTAGGTTCAGGCACAAAAGCCACTTAGTATGGGTTCAGAAAAGATCATGGTTTGGCTTAAAATACATGTTTTGACATGTTTGCCAAAAAAAAGCCTGGAGAAGGTCCCACTTGAAAAATAGCCGTAGTTTTGTGTCGCCAATAAAACGACTGGAGATGGTCTGCCTTCCTGTGAAAAACAAACGGTTTTGGATCCCACAAAAATACCTGGAGATGGTCCAACTTCCCGTGAAGAATAGCCGGTTTTGATCGCCAATAACACAGCGGGAAGCTCCAAGATGTCCCCACAGACCAACTGCAGTCAACCGTTTGGCAGCCTTGCCTTTGACGCCACCTCCTACTCCTTAATCTCCTGATGTGAAAGTCTGCTAATAAGAATATAATGTGAATATGATACATCAGGTCTGGTACAAATGTCAACATTATATCCTGGTGACTGGGCTGCCCACAAATACTGTTGGCAAACAAGTACAGCTTTGTTCTAATGGCATGTTAATTGTTTAAAAAAATACATACTTATGTCCTGCATATGTTGAGGATAAACATATATAGGTCATCATTAATACAGGGTCAGAGAGCAAATGCATTTGATATTGCACTGGCCGGCACTCTCATCACATTTGTAATCTTGGCTCTGTCCAGATGAAATGTGTGTATTCCATACATAAATAAAATGAATAACTTCTATAGGAGACTCAAAGAGTGTGTCTGTGTCTCAGAGTGGTGAAAACAAAAAATCTCTCAGTTGGACTACCGTTATTGTAAACCCAGTGGGCTGTTTCCCTTGAGTGGTTTTGATGTGTTTCGGTGGATGACTGCCAGGGTGAAAGGTAGATGCTGTCGGACCAAACAAGCTGCTGCTTATGTGTGACAGGGGAGGCCGAGTGGAAACAAACAACGCAAACAAGTCAAACCCCTGACTTGAAAATACCTCACTTTGACTTGGACTCATTTCAATTCAACCCAATTAAAAGGCAGAAATCTAACAAGGGATATAAATCAAGACCTTTTGAAACAGGAGATTACCGACAGCTCGCAATCAAGAGGATAACTGGAGGAAAAAGAAAGACCTCAGGTGAGCTACATCTGCAAACACCTTTGCAGTGGCGATAGATATCACATTAACTGCTCTGTGTTCCTCGCCAGGATCGCCACCACTCTTTCATTTGGCGCGTTCGCCTGGAGTGTGTGTTGCATTCCCCGCGACTCCCTCCCTTGCTCCAAATAAATGTCAGCACACATCTGTCAGAAGAGGAAAATCTAGATACAGTGCAGCTCCGCTCCGTGCTGTTACGGATAGCGGAGGGACTATGACGGCCCGTCACTTCGGGGGGGCAATCAGCCAATCAGATTACAACCTGAGTGATCCTGTTATGTTGTGTGCATGAGCAGCTGTGGTGTAACCCTGTGTGCACTGTGCGCTGACCTTGGCGTCTCCCTATGCCAGTACTCAGGATGTGACTCCACAAATAACTAACCAAACATTGATTACCACTAGCACACAACGCCGCACGATGCAGAGTAGAAAAAGGACAGGGACAGAGATATTGGCTGCACAGTTAACAGTTATTTCCCCGTCTCTCTCTCTGACTGTCTTTCTCTCTCTCGCCATGCGCTTTGCTGCACTTTCCATTACTCGCAGGCATAGCAAATACAATATCGGTTGGTCAGTCAGTGGTACACTATCAGGCTGTTTCAACAGCTCTGTCAAGGTATTTAAAAGCCTCGTTTGGACCTGTGAATTTGAACAAAAGACGTTAGTGAGGTTTAGTGAGCCTTTTTTCCCTTCTCCAACCAGTAAAGATGGAGGACAACAGCCTCAAGTCTGTGCAGATACAGGCAGCTAATCTCATTAGTGTCCTGCATCTGAACCTAATGACTCTTTGTGGCCATGTGAGGTCAGATAGACAGACACGGAGCAACCAACCACACATTTGTTGTCTCCTCTTAACTTGATTTATCCCCTCATCTTCCAACTACCAACCTGCAATCCTTATAGTCATATACAAGCTCCTGCTGGCAGTCATTCCAAGGTCCCCTACAATGTTTACAGAGGCGTCCTCTCTAATTTTAGGAAGGCAGGCATGGCGGTAATGGAAAGTGACACTATCTAGCCAGCACTCTTCTTTGCTGGAGGGCATTTCAAAGCTGTAGCAGTAGCCACCCAGATAAAAGTCCTGCGACCAAAATGTCCGATTATTTCCACATGTACACAGGATGCAGCGTGATCACCAGCATACTTGAGTCTTCTTCTTGTTTTCACGGAGCAGCAGCACAACAACAGCGGAGGATATGGTAGCTGGAGGCAGTGTTAGGAAGCTTGATGCCATGTTAGCACTAACAGTAGCAGTGTCACTACAGGGTCTGGGAGGACTCTGAGGTCACACCTCTCTGGTCACCACGGTCTGCATTTCCACACATTGATCAACCAGCTGGAAGACAAAGTAATGAGTTATGTACGGGCATATTTAACACCGCAGATGTCATTATTTGCTGCAGTGATGGTATTGTTGATTTAAAGATATAATACGTAACATTTCTACATTAATCTAAAATGACTAGAACTTACCTAAATAATAATTAGTTAGTTTATATTCATAAAATTTGGACTAAAAACAAAAAATGTAAAAATACCTTCACCTTGATGAATCTTCTGCAGTCCTTAAATTTACATAAATCAGTTTAGTGGAAACTAATTAAAGCATACAGCACTTTGATGGGCTCAGACAGTGTTCGGACCAACAGCACAGCGGGGCCAGCACAGCAGGGGTTACCTGGATCATTATCTGCTAATGCTGGCAAAATAAACATGTGCAAAGGCAAAGTTCCTGTAACATGACCACTGCACTTCCTCCGTTGACTGCAGTTATCCAGAGGGAGGATGAAAAACCATAACCAAAACGATGCTAACTTCATACTGTAAAGATATTTAAGAAAATCTTGCTATGCAGCAACAGTGCTAACCACTGGGCCACTTCACTGCCCTACATCAGTTCCATGAGTTTTACTGAATATTTATCCATTCTTCATTTTTAGTACAGACAGTGCAGTGCAGTGAGCCTGTGGGAAAGAAGGACTGACCCTTGTACATGCATGGACACACATACCCGAAATTGACGACGCGATCATTCATTTGGAACTATTTATTCCCCTGCATCTTTGATGGCAGAGGGCCAAGAGCCCAGCTAACTCCACTTTAATTACATATACTGTATATATACACATCGATTAAGTTAATTAAACACATACTGGCTCATGACAGGTTTTCTCACAGGGAAAATATCATCCCATGAGACTACAAAAACACCACACAAAACAACATCCTGTTCCCATGGAGGATCTTAAAAGCAATCAGGGAAGGGTCAGAGAGAAGACTGATTCAATCAGTGAACGCAGTGGACAGACAACACAAGATATGAGAAAATTCAAACGATGGGTTGTGGATATCGACATGGTGAGAGTGCCAACAACTATGACGGAGGCAGATAGAGAGGCAAACCATTTGTTGTGGTGAATTGTTAACATTTCCAAAATAGGAGACTTTTTTTTACCATGAGATGCTATTAGAATGTGATTCGTAGCAGAGGCTGAATAGAGAGACAGATTGTCTGCCCCTGCATGCTGCAAGGCCCCGGAGAAAGGACAGAAACAGACCCAGAAAAAAAAGGTTTTAAGTTGTGTAACATTTTACCCCCATAGCGCTCGTCTTGCCCTGTCCTTATGCTCAACTTAACCGCTACCCTGAGGTCAGCTCCACCAAATGACCAACCTTTTTTTTTTTAAAAGAATGTAATTTTATTTCATTTTAATCTAAAATCTTCCAGTTAACTATTTCTAAAATCTGTTCTGGTGACTGTTCCATGTGTTTTTTTTTCAAGCTGTTGTAGGGAGCTAGAGAAGTGCTGCTACAACCTGCAAGTGGAGACAGGGGATGCCATCAGTCACCTATTTTTCAGTAGTTTCAGCACTAAGCCTGCATCAGCAGGAACATTTGTTGTACACAATAAAAGAAAGACTTTTCCTCTGGGAGTGCCAGAGTTTTGTTTGCTGTTGTTTCCTGCCTCCTTTGTGCACGCAGTGTAGGCTATATTTCTAAAAGTTGAAGAAGTATGGGCTGCCATTTCTTCATAACCTATTTTTTAGTAGCCAAGTTTAAAAAATAAAGATGAGACAAAGAATTTTACCAATCCAACCTCTACCCAAGTCATTTCTTCCAACTAATCACAGTTTGAAAACTACTTTTAATATAAATTACTTTGCAATCTCTTGCAAGTTGTATTGTCTCTGAATTTCACTTACAATATTTGTTCAGAAAGTCTGGCTGAAGAAATGTCAGATAGGGGGGTAACAGATCAACACCACTGTTGATAAAGCACAATAAATGTTGTTTTCAAGGAAGAGTTTGTTCAGAAATATAACATTAATTCTATCATTTAACATTTAGAATAAAAAGTCATTAGAGAATTTTGTCAAATGAACAGCTAGTGTGTGCTCTATGACATAACATTGTAATAACAGCTTCCACAGTCTAGTAGCTAACACCCTGCAGTAAACATCCTGGTAAATAGATCGGTTTGCTAATGGTATTGCTAGCTAATACCCATCGTAACAGTGAACATGACTGGACACAGCCTCCTCCAGTTTGAAGACGGGGGATACAGTAAGGAGGTGATTTACAGCAGCTCTGACCAGGACTATGACTTTGGGGACAACGAGAGCAGCAGGAAAGGAGCGACAGAGAGTCAGACATCAGCACCAGGTGAAAACAGCATTCAGACGTGGGATATTTTCACATCTTACTCACTGAATTAAGGATTTATTTCCACCAGACTAGAGGTGTTTGTGGGAAGGCAAACCAAGTCTGTTTTGGTGAGTTTATTTTGTTTATGTCAAGTTTGAGCAAAGTGTGCTTTATGATGAGTTAACGAGGCTCGTCTTCATTCGGGAAACTTGAAATCAGTATTGTATTTTTCTGTTTAGAAAGGACAATAGAAGTGAGAGTGTTTAATTTCCTGATGTTTATTGAGTTTATTTTGTTCATTTATAACACTAAAAGCTGGCATATATATCTGAGCTTAAACTTTGGGGGGCTATCGGACTACTGGCTCTAGCTGGAACAAAGTATTATTATGAGACAGAGCAGATAGGGGCAATCCACAGAGGCTTTGTAACAGTACTTTAGCATTGTACAAAAATCATGCTCATTGGATGATATGCTTTCAGAGTTTCCCATGCTACTTTTCTTTATTTCAACTACACCCCTATAAAAGATTTATGCTACCCATTTTAGGTTTCTGTGGGTCCTTTCAATGTAATTCTCAGGTAACAATACACAGAGGAGGCTTCAGATTTAGAAAAGAAAATGTGTTTCAGGAAGGTCTCGGGTTCACCTTCACTGCTGAGAGTCCTGAGGGGGAAAAGCAAATGCAATGAGGCTAAAATGGCACCTAGAGGCCTCTGATATAAAGCAATAACACCACCATGTGATGGTTCCTCCTGAAACAAATGAAAGAGACACACCTGTAACCCTCTGGTAGACTGGAGGGCACAGATAATTAAGATGTCACTCCACAGCCACTCTTGCCTTGGGCAAAGCACATCACACAGCAGAAATGATAAGACTACAAACAGCCAGTCGCATTTTACATAGACAAAATATGTCTTATTCCAGTGTATTTTGTTCTACCATACATTAACAGCATACACAGGATTCCCTTTTATGACACTCAATGAAAGTGCAAATGTAATAAGCAGAACATAAGCATAACATGACTGTAAATCTCAAAACCTTGAAATAGTCAGCAATGAATCATTGCTATTTTTAAACAAGCTCTCAGGGGACAAGAGGAGCGAATAAAACGAGGATTGCACTACAGGTACTACAATAGATGATGGAAAGCCCAATCTGACTGGGGGAGACACCTCGCAGGCTTTTATGATATATGAAAGAAGGGTTACTCCAACGAGCACCGTCCCTATGATTTCCTGGAGATGTAGGGCAGACAGAGGGAGAGAGAGTGATATGAAATGATGATTATAAGTAAAAAATGTCAAAACAAATTAAAAAGTATGCAGTAAACAAGGATGAACGATGACAGGAAATGAGAAGGTGCAAACTCCCCAGTGCTTTCCCTGACGAAGGGGAGTGTGAAACTCACCATTTGGAATTGGGAATACTGCAAATTGTCTCATTTGAGGGTTTTTAAGTTGACATGCTGCACAGGTTTTAATTACAAGAGTTTAGAACAATTATCGTGAAGACCAAAAGTAAAAACTGATTGCAATTTACATGTATTAATCACTTTTTATCGGCCATATGTGAGCAGCTTGTAACATGACATGAATGATAAGACATTCTCCATCGCTCTTGATTGCCTACAAGCCTGTTTTGATTTGTTTTAGTTTAATGCTGCTGGACTGTGGATTTCTTTGTGAAGAATTTTCTGCGACAGTGCAAAGGATGTGACTTTATGCACATCCTCGAGTGCCTCGTCTCAGTGCCTCTCTGATTTGTGCTTAATTGATTTTTTTCCTTTCTCAAAGTAATCAAGTCTGGGGGAATTATTATGCTAATCTGAATCAATTTAGAGGACAACACAATTTCATACTGTTTTACTTTGTTTATATTTGGCGGACCCTGCCACCTTTCTAGCTTCAAACAGTGTTCTGGGGACCTTATTTTCCTCTGAGAGCAGCTTGTTTATTCAGTTATGGAAAAACATTTCTGAGTTTGTATTATTACCTCATTAATTATTGAATGAAAACTACATAGCACCCCTTTAACTTTACATTAGTACAGCCACTCACACTTAGTTATGACCTCAATGCACAGTCAAATCATTTTGTTTTTTTCTGAACTTATTTTATTGGATATTTCAAATAGGATGTCAATTTCCTGTCTTACAGTTCCTACTGAAAATGCCAAGAAGTTATCTAACTCCCCTTAACACTCCTTCCCACCGCTAGCATCTTGGCTCACAGCTTATCTTCACCTTCTTCTTTTTAAGTGAGAATTTAGGTTTAAAACACTGTATCACTGCATGTAACGCACTCTATGTTCTTCAAAATAGTACAAAACTGTGTGATGCTCAACTTGCATAATGCAAACTGTCACTTTAATTTGTAGACTTCCACCCAAACTGAAGACTTCCTGCGGCTCATCTCTGGCCCTACATGCTGCATTTCTATTAATAGGCGTCAATGAGAGAAAAACATCCGGACAAAAGCAATAAAGGCCAAATCTTGTGTTTGCTTCTTTTGCATGTACTAATCAGGAAGCAGAGAAAAAGAAAACTTGAACATGCAGAGGTGGTAATGATGTTAATAGTTTCAGAAGGTGTTGTCATGGAAATAAGGATTCAAACACTGAATAAGAAAGCTATAGTGTTGCCATGGAGTCTGAGTTAAAAATATTTCAGTAGAAACTGATTAATCTGCTAACTTACTTTAAGAAGAAGAACATGCACTGTGTTTATCCTTGTTACCAAGACAAATCTACATAGAATAATCTCAGTTTGAGTCCTGTCCGATATAATGACAACAATTACTTCACTCCAAGGCCAATTAGCAGGTTCCCCTTATTCTATAAATCCATAACTCTGCTCACACTGCAGCTCACAATGACTGGTGCACAGATAATTCCTCCTTTGTTGTTTGTTTACAAAATCAATACAATCAATGGTTTAAGAGGTAAGTGATGTGCAACCACAGTCTCTGGTGAAATGTAATACAATAAACGCAACTTTCTTATCTGCTATATGAAATAACATGACCAATTGTGTATAGTGGCCCTTCCCACGAATGTTACCGTCACTTCAACATCTTTGACAACGTTGAAAAGACTTGAATGAAAGTTTTTGTGATGTCTTTCAAAGTTCACTATTGATGTCCAAGTCACATCCTTGCTGGGTTCAAAACCATGTTTTGGTCATCCAACCTTCATCACATAGGATTGGTAAAATGACCAAAACATGCTATTTAATAAAGCTGATAAATAGTTTACCTGGTTTGAATTCACCCTGTAATTTTTCCTGTATGGAGTAAGATTTGGTTGTCATAAAAACTTTAATTTTGAACCACAAGAAGTTCTTTAGACATCTGTAACTGAAGTTGAAAAGATCTCTAAAATTACATTGTAAATGCTTTAATTTTGAACCCTGCAACGATGTCACTCGGACATCAATAGTGAACTTTGACTGGCTTTTCAGTGACATCTAAGACGTTGAATTGGTGAGACCCCTTTAATGCAAAGAAAAATGTATTTGAGCCCCTGTATCCCAGATGACCTCCCTACCACTTATGAGTGGTTAAACTTTTAAAAGAAATCATTAAACAACAAGAAAAAGCAAAATGTATATAATGTTTAATTGTGTAGCAGAATTGTATTTCTAATGCCTGTACAGCATTATTCTCATATTCACCTGCCAAATAATATAAAAAATTAAACAACGTCAAAATGTGACTTCAGTCTTTGTAAGTGTAACTGTCAGTTTAACTGTAGTATTTGGCTTCATGAAATAGACATTATTCCTGGTAAAAGGAGGACTTTACTGATGCATTCTGAGCTCTCTGCTCCTTTCAGGTCTCAGGCTTTGTCCAGGTGACACTGCTGCATTTGATCAGCCACGGCTTTAATCCACAGACTGTGGCTGGCCTGTTGGATGCACCGCATAATCCACCTCCACAGTCTGTCTGCCCATTCTGCTGGCCTTCATCTCCTCCACGTGTTTCATTTTCTGGTGTCTGGTTGTTGTTGGAGTACTCTGCCTGCCCTGCAGAGAAACTGCATGTACCGCGTGACTCTTCCTTCATATATAATACTAATTGGCTGTGTGTTTATGTACCACATGGGGTGACTGCTTGAACAAGAAGAAAGCTGGTGGACATACTATCTAGATTAATTACTTCTTAGCTGCACACTAATTAACCTGTAAAGCAAGCAAATGTATCTATCAGAGCTTTGTTTATATTCTTTAATGTCAGATGTTGCTGTATCACCATGCAAAGCCACAGACCAATTTAAAGTCATACTTTAATGAAAAATGAAAGCAACAAAATACACTTTAGATCCATCAAAAGAGGAAGAGCAATATAGCAGAGCACACTTCATAAGAACACATAAAAAAACATTTTTTTGTGTGAAATTTGACAAGTTCAACTGAAGTACCATCCTAAAGTGTAAGTAAGTCTATACAATGAGATATTTGAAATGAGATACTTCTGTCATCTTTAGGTGAGAGATTATCTGTTGAGCTGTTTTATATATCTTTAAAAGGTCCAATTTGTCAGAAAGTTGATTTGTGAGTTTCATTCCCAGCTTTGACATTGCAGGTCAGATCGGCCGGCATCTTAAAGGGTTGTTGTTGAGTTGGGAAAACCAAAGTGTCAGTATTTGTTGAGTTGGGAATGAGACTCATAAAATCAACTTTTCTTACAAATAGGACCTTAAAGTGAGACAATAGTTATTTGGCCACTGCGTGACTTAATGTTTGGCTGTTGCAACTATATATGACAGTATCAACTGCATACATTTGAATCTCAGTCTCATTGCATAGAGTGGAAAGAGGCTAACAACAACACAACTAGGGTCTCAGAATGACTCCCTGAGGTACACCAATATCATAACTAATTGCTGATGACAGCTCACTATATTTGACCCGCTGTGCTTTGCCTTCCAGATAGGATTGCAATAATTTAATAAAACTCTGGGCTAAGCAGAAGATTGTGATTCATAGTGTCAATATATTTCTTAAGGACAAAGACTTTCTGTTCTGTCAGAATGTCAACAATCTTTTCTTAAACATAACCAAATACATTTGTGCCTAAACCTAACCAAACTGCTGCCCCACGTTAGTGACATATTAGAAATGCCTTTCATCAAAAAATTAAAACACATGTATACTAAGAAACAACAAATACACGGCACTGAATAGAGGAGACACAAGCAAATACAGACATCTTTGCATTTTTTCCCCCTTGTTTTGTCCACTGCCCCTTAAGCTGCAGGACGAGACAGGAGAATTTAAAATTATTACCACGCATAAATTCAAAAGATTACAGGAAAAAAGTCCATCCAAAAAGAAGATATATTCATTTTTCCTACTCACAAGAGTAGAACAAAATACTCATATACTGTTTTTTTCCTCTCTGCCAAGTTAAATTCTCTTTCTGGCTCCTGCATGCATTTCAGGGAGGTTCTCTTTATCTTCTTGACTGTGGCTGGCCTAAGTGTGTGTGTGTGCACATGTGAGAGTATGTGTGTGCACTGTGTCTGCCTATGTGGAGCAGAGAAAATAAAGCTCATTTATCTTTCCTGTTACCTGTTCAGCTAATGAGCCTAACCTTGACTGGAGCTCTGGGACATGGGATGCGGTCAGAGGTTGCACCGCCAAGATAAAGCCACACATGTAGCCGTCCACAGTCTCACAGCAGATTACTACTAATTGGCAAAAAAACATCCTGCAGAAAATTCACATCACTCATGTGTCTTATCACCATGTGTTTTCTGGAGTCATTGGACGATCTGCCTTCTCTTACATGTGATTGAAATTTGGGACTGCATGTGGTAATTTGAATGGGAACTGTGGTTCAACGATAACACTGAGCTTACACTTAATTTTGCTCTCTTCACTCTCTCCTCTGCTCTTCACATCCAATTTATCCCCTTTCTCCATTCTCTCTCTTGCTTATCTCGCAGCCACGAAATTGCTACATTCAAAAATCACTTTAAGTCACACTGATCCACCTCCCGCTGTTAGCTTCTTTCAGTGACTTAAGTTTAACAAATACAGTTGGATAAACACTCATGCGCTCCACATATTTTTTTGGGGGGGATTTATACTAAACCTACTCAAAGTGAAAGTGAGATACCATGAATCAAGTCCAGGATGAGAATCCATCACCAAACAATCTGTTGCTCCTCTTCAGATGCTGAAAATTACATCCCCTGGCAGATTGTTTGTTTCTCAACCCTCTTACAATACCGCTGCTTTCACATATACTGATACAAAACTTTTTAAATCTCAGCGGGCTGCAACACCAGGTCCCATTCACAATAACTTTCCCAGCTTTTGAGTCTGTAAAATTGAGGTGCTAGGCATCTATAGGACCATGCAAGTCTTGATCAGGTATAACTACCTGACATTTCAAAGGCTATTCTCTGTGGATGACCTTGCTATAGAGTTGCCTAGGCCTCTTGCATCAGGGCTCTTTGGCTTCAACATGCACGCAGTCTCTCCATATGTCCATCCAATACTCATACCAGTTTACAGTATTCACAGTGGATGGGTTGCCAGCCAATCAAAAGGCTGACTTATCAAAAAAATTGCTATTCACACTCTTAGTCACACACTTGTGCAATTCAGAGTCACCAAATCATCAAAGCTGAAAACATTTCATGAGGTTAAAAACACTGATTCGCAAAAAAAACACAATGACAAAATGTCTTCAGAGATACATCCTGTCTCTCTGTCCACGTCCACCTGTATGTTTGCAAGTGGGCATGCTTTAGCATGTTGAGACAAGTTATCTACATCAGCACAGGTGAACCTATAGTCCCTTTTCCACCTCTAACCACCCCGGCCAAGCCACTACCACACCACACGTCACAGTGATGCTCAACAAAGACAATAATTTCTTATTTTTTATTTTCATATTCTCCCAGTTTGAGAATGGGATGTCAGGGTTCCCTTCATAGTTTAAACCCCTGGGCCTAGGGGCATAAAACTCTTTGCTGATTCACAACAGACAAATGTGTATACTCCTGTGTGTACGCCTCATTCTGTTTTATAAAACTGAGTCATTGTGAAGCACAAGCTTATTTTCCACTCCTGTAATTATCTGTAAATGGTTGTAGAAACACCCTCGGACATCCAGATTTAGGCAACAAACTTTAGAAAAGGACTAACGTTTCAACGGCATGTGCGTCACCATCAGAGTCAAACAACGTAAGCACCCACATCCTCTTCAATAACCTTCCCAATCAACAGCATATGCAATTGATTGCTGCCTTCTCTTTTTTCCAGCCTGTGTTGGATAAGTTCCTATTATTTTTTTTATTATAAAAAAATAGTCAGTATGGTGCTTTTATGGGAGTTTTGAGGGGGTTTGTAGTTGTTAATGGAAAATGTGCCAATATACTGTTTCGGCCATCGGGGAGGCCTTTGCCTCCCAAAGAAAGCATTTGCCTGGTTTACCTTTCCTGATGGTGCAGCTCTTGTCAAGAGTGAAGCAGAGAAGGTGGACCCAAATGCATGACACAACAGGCAGGAAGCACAATCGATGAAGATTATTCACAATGAATGACAGGAAACATGAAAATGCAATGGAACGCCAGGGGAGTGGAAAAGTAAACAGCAGGCTCAGGGAAAGTCAACAGATGAGTCTACAAAGACTGAACTAAAGACTGGACTAAAATACAAACTAAATTAACGAGGGGATGAGGTGCAGGTGGAGTGAGGCAGAAAAACACTGGGAAGAGGGATGGGCTAGTGGAGGAGATGCAGTGCAGGTGTGGAGGGAAAGCAGTCTGGGGAAGAAGTCAGGCAACAGGGCCGGGCTTATTAAACAGATACAAGACAGGTGTGGAGGGAAAATCAGGCTGGTGAGGAGCACAAGAAATCAGGAGGGAAAACAGATCACTGGTAAAAAGGGCAAAAGACACCACAAAAACCTAGAAAACACAAAAGAAACATTATCCTGCAGTAAAGTTTGTTGCCTGAATCTAAGCCCTAGGTAGGCTATTAACTCCATGTGAAGCGAGGTTCTCCAACAGCTGCCATTAGGTGCAACCATTATGCACGACTGTGGTTATTTATAGCGCCCACAGATGTTCATGTGAACTATCATTGTGGTAATATCTCCATCATCATTATTAAAAGTCAGATGAAAGGTCAATGATTAATCTACGGACGGCGTACTGTAATCAAATGATAAGATAACTAACAGGGAAAACAAATAAAAAACAATCATAAAACATGGTCTATTATGTGACTTTAAATGGTAAATGGACTTATAAAGCTCTTTTCTAGTCTACTGACTACTCAGAGCACTTTACAACATTTGTCACTTTTACTCGTCCACACACACATTCATACACTGATGGCAGAGTCTGCTATGCAAGGTGCCGACCTGCTTATCAGGAGCGATACAGCTCGGCCTGTCCAAAGCACACACCACTGGAGCGGCCATTGGGAGCAATCTGGTGTTCTGTATTGTGCCCAAGGATACTTGGACGTGCAGCTGGGGGATCTGGGGATCAAACCACCGACCTTCTGATCGGAAGTGGGCGACCTGCTGTATCTCCTGAGCCACAGCTGCCTTGACTTTAATTGTCTGCACTAATCATGTGACTATTTGCCAATATGAATTAACCCAAAGGCTAACTATTTTGCACTTGCCCTGATGAAGACCTTAACGGCTGAAATGCCTATGCCTGTTCTTACTGTTATTATGATTCAATAGCCGTGAGATATTAAAAGCTTTTAAACTCAACACCCTCTTGAGTGCCTCCGACAAGGAGGATCCCCAACCTGAGGGACATCATTTTTGCACACCTGAGCAGCACTCATTGCATGCTGTTTTTACATTTCAGATTACATCTCTCATCTTATATTTGATGCCCAACTCATCATTTCACCCACAGCTATCTCTAAAAAACAGAGGTGAGGTACGCACATTCAGCCCAGATATCAACCAGGTCTTGCAAGCAGTGATGGACTCGGGATGTTTGGGGGACAGGGGTGAAAAAAATAAAAAGGGCACCACATGTATGCAGGGGGGCACCAGCGCACAGAAAGTCGTGACATATTCATAGTGAAGAGACGGCACTTCACCATGTTTTGTCCACTGGAAGGGCACCCAAGAGAGAATTTTATCATGTTTTATCTACCACGGGGGGAATCCAAGAGGGCACTTTCACAGCGTTTATTCGAACGTGGGGGCACCAGGGGGTCGAGGCCACAAAGCTTACATAGAAGCTGCTTTATGGTGGGAGATGTTGAATCTGAACAAAATAATAATTATTATATTGGGTTTGATGGTAAGAGGTGATCAAATAAAATTTTTCATGACAGAATTTTGATCAAAAACAGGCTGCCAAGAGCTGATAAACACATTTCTGTGTGAAAAAATCAACAAGAAAATGTTGTGGCAATTCAGCTTTTTGCAATTTTCTTTTCAGCTTTTTGCAATTTTCTTTGCAATTTTCTTTTATGTTCCAATTAGATAATAACTAAAACTTATATATTTTTATATTATTTTCTATGTATTGAGAAAAAAGAATATGTTAAAATGTACAACATGAATGCAGGTTGGTTCATGGAAAGGAGTAAAACCACCCAACCACGTCATCCTTATCCTTCCCTTGACCTACTTCTTCTCCTTCTGAGCACCATCTCTGAACAAGGACCTCGCTGGCATAATGAGAGAGGTCGTTCACCAGGTGGTCGAAGGTGACACATGACAAATTGATTGCATGTACTTTTCCTTAAAATAGCATTGAATGGAATAGTAATAACCTTGTGGGACTCATTCCACTGAGACACGCTGGACCTCTCATGTTTCTCCCATCTGTTGTCTATGATACAGGCCAGTAACATGCTGCAGGGCTCGCCAAATAGCTGTCCAGTTTCCTGCATATTAACCAGGCCTGGGTGACCAGCCACCAGCATGAGACTGGAGTGGAAATATCCTGAATGGCTGCTGGAAATTAGTTCATTCAGACTTGTTCTTGGACAGAAAACAAGGAGATGAAGTGGGGAATGTCACTAATGTGGTTTTACAAGGAAAAATGGAGAGTTATACAGAATACATAATGAGCTAGTGGTTTTACGAGACAGTATTTCTTGCACGGATGAATGAATTTTACTGTTATTGCGTATTGAATTAATTGCCCACAATCATCGAGCATTTTCTGGACAGAAACAGCATTACCATAAGTGTTTGGTTCTGGCATAACATAGCGTCACATGCACAGAGGAGAGGAGAATGTTTTCCATTGAGCCGCAGTATTTGGCACTTTTCACTCTTTTGGATAATGAAGTTATTTTGAAGAGACTGCCCAGCTTCTTCAGTATCTGCATGCTGTCACATAATAGCGAAAACTACTCCTGTCAATATTTTAACATAGATCTTGTATCAGGTCAGAGTCACCTTCATCACCATTTTATAGTTAAGGTCAGTGGTGTGCACATTTACATTTAGGGTAGCTGAAAAAAAATCGAACTGTACTGTCTGGAGCTAAGGCCCATTCACTAGAATCGATGGGTTACAAATATCAAAATCTACCAGACGTGCGATCCGTAAAGACTTTTTGGCTAAGTATGGATCATTGGGTGTAATTTCCCGAGTCTGATGATGTACTGGAAACAAAACATCCTCATACCTAAAGGACTTTGTTGCTCTTTGTACAATGTCAACGGACTTCTTCCTTTGCTCACGTAATAATTACTACAGTTGCAAGAGGTCGTCGCCTTACAACAAATGTCAATATGGGTCCTAAAAAAGTATCTTTCACAGTCGCTTATTAGGAGCCATGTGGTAAATTTCCTGATGAAGACGGGCTGTACAGGAAACATGTGGAGAATTTTGTCATTTGCCTTTTGTAAAGGCCATGTTGGCACCCAAGACAGGAAGGGCAGGAGGAACTGCCAACACTGTCACCCACCCACAGGTATGAGCTGGCTTCTCCTACTACTTTGTGCAGTACAATGCTGCAGGGCCGGCCCTGGGCATAGGCAGTATAGGCGAATGCTAAGGGCGCCATCATCCACGGGGGGCGCCGCGAACGGGGGGAGAAAAAAAAAAAAAAATAATAATACTATTTTTTACCATGGCTATTACTTATATTATTTCGAAATATTATATAAGCCCACAGCAACATAACTTCATAGCAAAGCCTAATAAATACTGGAGAGGCCTTTCTTCTGGGTTCCTGGCTCGTTGCACTGTACCTGCCCTCTGTGAGGGTGGGGGGCGGGGTCGAGAGGCGAGCTGCCTGAATCTGACCGGACCGTGACCCAAGACCAAGAGAGACATTTATTGATACTGTAGCAGAACAACAATGTCCAAAAGACTGAAACCATCCGGCGCCCAGGGAAGGAAAAGAAGGAAAGCAGAGGAAGAAACACGTGAAAAGGAAAGAGGTACAGTAACGTCAATGTGATGAAGTGAATGAAACTAATATGCATCGTAGTTACCTTGTTGGAGCAGAGTGTTAGCTTGCTCGCTGACTTCAGACGATAGCAGCATTGTTTAATAATCAGTAAATAGCTGAGTCGACGTAAGTTAATGTTACTCCACCTTAAACTCATCAGGGACATTTGGAAAGTTAACATCAGGTCTGTTCAGGTGTTATTTTAACCTGTTGGCTCTGTTTTCCAGCTTGTATGTCAGTTAAAATGCTCTGAGTTTTCCATCCACTTTATAAGTAATAGGGCAGTTGTAAGACTTTGGTTTATTGTGTCACAGTTTATGTTTGTTAAAGTTTACATCAGTGTTAAAGTGCAGTTAAAGTGTATTACTGTTAATACTCCATACCTTAGCTTTCCCATATCATTCATAGGCTACATATATATATATATAGCTATATATAAGTTTCACTGCACTTTACTTTAGTCTATATTAGTCTTATGTATAGCACACACAAAGCATCTGTTTTTTATTAAAATGTAACATCCAGTGGTTACATATACTTCTCTTCTCTCTTCAGATGCACTTTTAAAATATTTCACCACTACCGCCAGTGACACAGCATCAGGTGCTCCTGTCCTCTACCTCAGCACACCAGGGTGACACAGCATCAGGACTAAAGGCTGCACCAATAGACCTGCTGACTGGCCATCTCTTCTAACTGACAAAGTAAGAAAGGAGTTAGTTCACAGAGTCTTAGTCAGTGGGGAAGAAATCAAAAGAAGCTGGCTTATGTACTTAAACAAGAATGACAGCTTGCACTGCTTCTGCTGCAAAAGGTTTCCTCCCAGAGAATACAGACTGTTTTTATTTTGTATGTAAATAGAATATTCTTTAATATGTTTGTGCAATACCTTATTTATATTGTATTTTTAATTTATCACTTGTTTCTTTCTCCAGTTTTTATTTGGTGTGATATTTTTGACTTAAAAGAAATAAAATCTTGAATACATACATGTAGTTTCTGTGTGAGTGTATGAAAACTGATTGTGGAATTGACTGCGATGCGAGGGGCCGCCAGCCAAAATCTTGCCTAGGGCACCAAATTGGTCAGGGCCGGCACTGCAATGCTGTCATTTCTACTTATAGAGGCCACTCTTGAAATTCTTACTATAGGAAGTATGTAAGTTAGACAGCGACATGGAGAGGGGCCAAAAAAAAAGAGAAAAGAAAAGAGGAAAGAAAAGGAGACAAGAAAATGATGAACTGACTTAGTGAACCGTTCTGTAAAAGATGGAAGGTCCGCCCTTAAAATAAAAGCAGTGAAAGAACAAGAAGACAAGAAGGTCACATTTCCTAATGGAAAGACCCTTATATGGCAATGGTTGACACCTGAACAAAAAGCAGTAGTAAAATCCTTCCCGTCTTTCCATTAGCTGATGTGGAATGTAACTGTAGCTCCACTGCCTTCAGGATGTATTCAAACCCCTTATCGAATTAAACCAGGACTCAAATTTGCAATAAAGCACATTTGGCTGCCAAAAGCAGTTTCCCTTGATATGCCTCTTATCTTGGCACATTTGCAGATTTTCTGACGCTCAGTTAAACTGAATGAGCGATATCTGTGAAAAGCTATCATTTCGAATGATTTTCAATGACTGTCTCAACTCCAGGCTGACCACTCAGGGACTTTAAAACGCTGTTGTTTCAAAGCAATCTTAGTTTTTATTGAGCTGTATGCTGGGGGTTATTGTTCTGACATTGCGTAAATGTTTGCATTGTTCCTGCTGCCCTAATATAATAAATCCAGCCTCCCCTGCTGCTGGAAAAACTTGCTTTAGGATAGCTTTAGATGGGTAATGAAGTGTGCCCAGTTTCCTGCATTGCTTTGTGCTGTTATCTGCAGAACTCATAAAGGTGTAGCCTATAGGCTGTTTTCACAGAAGACATTTTTACATGTCACAGAAGAGAAAAGCACAGGAGTGAATAATAAAACCATTGCTTGAATTTCATTTAGCTGCTTCAGTTTTGTGGTCGTGGTGGTGTGCATGCAGGCTCACTGTCACACTGTCATGACTTCCAGGGACACTTGGACACAGGCATTCTTACTGTTTTTACTACTATGACAAGTCAAAATGTCCACTGTGAAAAGGGGCCATTGTATGTTTCTTTAAAAATAAAATTCACGCAATTCACGCTTGGTTTGACAGCCAAGGGTTTGAACAGGTACTGACTCAAATTGAAAAACGTTATCCACTTTTGTTTTCAGTCAGTCAGTCCAACACTACAGACTGATGATATTTCACAATCATTGTTTCCATAGAATAGAGGCTCCTGACTTTGGTGTTCCCCTGACTTTTCCTCCGTCACCATCAACAGGTGACATTTATGGTTCAGAGAGAAATACAAATACAAACTGTTGGGTGGATTGTCATGCAATTTGGTGCTGACATTCATGGTCTTCGTGATCCTTAGTGATTCCCTGCCCTCATATGCTGAAATGTCAGTTTGTCCAACACTTTAGCTTATCTGTGAAACAGTCTGCTTTTCTTAACAATGAGCTTTTCAGCCTTACAGAGCTGCCAGCATGGCTGTAGGATTCATCTTAGGGCGACAGTGCTTCTTTTTGCTCATAATATCCAGTGTTTCCACCAAAACAAACTTTAGGAGAACTTGTGGCAAAGTGAAGTTGCCACAAAAATATGAACAGCTATGGTAACTTTTTAATTTTTTTCTCATTACCATTAACCATGATCCTGATGAAGGCCACAAGCTGAGATGTGTTAATATGACAATAAAGTTGTTCAAAAAATTGCCCAATTGCCAGAAAAAATTATAGCTAAGTGCGTTTCTGCAAAACCACGGAAAAGTTCAAATTTAATGTTTCTTTATGTTGCTTCTTAATATTTGTTTAGGTTCAATTTTTAATTTCTTACTCAGCACAACGCTGTGCTTATGGTCTGCTACGGTTTGGAAAACATCATTGTTCACCTTGAAATAGCCTACCTTCTTTGGTCTCCACAAAAACAGCTGCAAACGTCCCCAGGTCTTCTTAAAAAAAAAAAAAAACACCCCATTTTGTCACCAAAAAAAGGCTGGAGATGGTCCGCCTTCCCGCGAAAAATAGTCGGCTTTGGACGCCACAAAAGCGTTCGAACTGCGGTTGCCCGCTTGTCAGCATTGCGGTTTTTGATAATGCCAACACCATCCCCTCCACCTATCGATGTGAAAGTCAGCTAACGATTGGTACAAATGTCAACCTTGGACGTATCAGTGGTTTGCAGAAAGGTTAACTGCTAACAGTATATCCAGGCAACTGGGCTGATATTGCAACCCTACCACCCTTCATCACAAAAAACCCCCTAAAAACCAGAATGTAATGTTGAAAACTGTTGTCAGTCAATGTACCAAAATGTTGTACTAAAATGAACATTGTTCCTCGTTAAACCGGGATGTGTCAAAGGGATTAAAACTGTCACACATTTAAGATGCCACTTTGAAGCAGCCATCAGTACAGTGTCATGTCAGTGAAGGAATGAAAGCATGCTTCTGTAAAATGTCGTGGTGTAGTGGTGCATCTCAGCCCACAGAAAAGCAGTCAAGAGCGAGAGAGAGAGTCAGCGAGGTAGACTGGGGAAATGGGAGAACAGTCAACTTCAGAAACACAGAGATAGAGTCCGTCTAAGAACATCTAAGCAGGGCTTTAATTTCCCCGGGGGCCCTGCTGGGATCTTGTGGTCCCCAGCACACCAGTGAAGAGAAGAGAAACTCAGTCCAACCAAATGAAACCAAATGGAAACCCTGCTGTGAAAAGCAGGCCAATTAAGGTTCAGCCAATACCCACGGTCTCAGATGACCTCGGACAGGTCAGAGTGTATGTGAGAACCATGGAGGACGCTGCCACTGGACCACACTGTGTAGGAGTGAGTTAACCCTACATCCATCTGTGTGTTAGGATGGGGGTTTGTTGCCCCAGGTATGAATCAGATTTGATCCTGTATACGTATGGTGTAAATCTTGTATGTTTTTAATGATGTGCATTACTTATGTACATTTACTGTACTTTTAGAGAAGCCATTGATATTCCGATGAGGCGGACAACCTAGGCAATAAATCAATAAACCAATATAACATTCTCCCACTTAAGCCTCGCTTGTCCACAGAAAATGAGTCTCGCAGTGCGATTAGTTTTCCTCAGCTTCTCAATAAACCGGATAAATTGCCTAAGAAGCAAACACAGAGCATAAATTACCTCCAAAATAGAGCTAGTGCTTACTGTGATCTGTCTTCGTTTTTTATGCCTGGTTGGCAGGATTAATTAAAGGGTTTTGAGCAGATGCTATTGTTGTCTTTGTTTACAAAAGAAAAAAACAACACCAGGATGATTCGCTGAGTCACAAAGCAAAAAGTTTTATAAAAGCAGAAGTCACCATATGTGTGTTAAAGTTTCTTTTCCTCAGAACAGTTTTTTTTTCCTTTTTTTTTCACACAGTGCCATAAGCATACGTGTGATTGTGTGATTGAAGTGGTTGAAAACTTGGCAAACACAAAGAGCTTTCAACAGAATGAAGATTTTGAGGAGATTAAGCTCTCATGAAGGTCACAGAATTCAATCTTTACAGCACTACTTAGTAGCGCTAATGCCATCTTGATTAGCCAAGTTTTTCACCTTCAACTCAAGTTCAAGGCAAGAAGAATTTAAAGGAGACATATTATGCTCTTTCATGCTCTCCTGTCCTTCAGTATTTATTTTTTTTTATCAGTTCTTGTGCACATAAAAGATCTTCTTGGGTATTCGGGGTATTCGGGAAGAGGGGCCTTAAAGAGACAGGAGGTAAAACAGAGCATTTCAGACAGAGGGGGAATAAAGTGCTGTAACACTGGACAGTATGAGATAACTGATGCATGTAAACCTGTTCTAGTAGTACACCAAAATAAAATGATGAACCTGAAAATTAGCAGAATTTGTCTCCTTTTGAGAGAGGGCTAATGTGTTTTTAATTTGTCTTTTCTTGACAGACATCTACATTGTAGTAATACAATTATAGTAATATTACAAATCATTGGAGAGCTGTCTGACTGATCAGCATCAACGAGACGTTCAGTTTGTTGAACAATTACCCTCGCTCTTTGTCGCTTTATTTCTGATTAGCACTTGTCAGCTGGAACTGTTAAAGATGTCAAAGCAGCATGTCATTATAAAAAGCAATGGCAGAGAGGGAAAAAAACGGCTCTGTCTTTAATACATGCAATCATAGCCTCATTTTGCGTGCAGCATTAAGACATTGTGAGAGGGACATCATAAGCAGATCTCAAGGGGATCATGAGTCACAACATGTTTGCGATCCATCCTCTGCCAGATTCCTGAGATTGTGTCATCATCATCGCTAAACACACTCACTCATGTTTAATATCTGTATTCAGAGAACGTGACATGACTTGAAGAGTCCATGGAGACGACACTGAATAAACAGCTAATGTTTTCTCACATTTGTTGTAATTTAATGTCCCAACAAAACAACTATTGATGATTGATATTAATAACTTGTCTCACATGTTCCTGTGTGAGGGGTGTTATTTATGAACCTGATCCATTATACCACAAGACTCTCGCCAACATTTGCTGATCTTGGCTTCTTTCCAAACCACAAAGGAGTAACGAGCAACAAGCTTCTAAATTAACATTAATGGCGGTTATGCCAATGCACTGAAGTGGTTTTCCAAGGAGGCTGTTGACATATATATTCGCCATTGATTAAAATGTGTTTTTGTTTGTTTTCTGTCAGTATGAGACCTGTGGTTTGATTGATAATATGCTCTAAATATAATGTGAAGGATTTTAGAGGGAAAAACGTGAATGCATTAATGCATGATATATGTTTAGCGCAGTTCCATGTGCGCTTAAATTATAAGAAATAGTAAATAACAAAATCAGTTTAATTTATGTCAAAGGACGAAAATGGTGACAGTAATGTTAAACGTTTCTGTGAATGTCAAACTTTGACATGAGACTTGCTGAAAACAAACATTAAAAAGTGTTCTCTGACCTTGCAAATGGGAATTTTAAAAGGTTTCAACAATGTGACCTTGTATAGCTGCACCGCATTTCAAAATCCTTTTCAACCTTCCATCAACTTTTCTTATATTGTTTGCCTACATTTAACAAGATTAAAGCATCTCGACCCTGACTCTCACACTGTCATCACAGTTGTGTCGTTTTCTAAATTTAACCACACTTAAATAAAAACACCATGACATTATGGGACCCACTGGGGCAGCTGAAAATGACTTGCTCTTCAATTAGCATTTTTGATATGGAGAGATATTTATAGCTAAAAGAAACTGCAGTGACCAACAACTGTATAAAGACTCCATTTCAATTCCCCTAGTGTCTAAATCAGATGATTCAAATAATGTTATCTGCTTTAAACCTCTCAGCAGATTGATATATCTTGGTTTAAGTCCCATAATTTATTTAGCAGTTTAGATGTTAAAGTTATAAATGTGTATATCAAGAGTAAATTAATTCCCGTAACAGTCCTTATATTGTTGCTGAAATATATATCAAATGTAGTAAAAAGCCAGCCAATTCCAAGATCTATAAACCTGGAACATCATTTTTCAGGGAGAAATAGGTCAGAGGAGCCTGTTGACACAACATGCTGCAGTTATGCATCCCTCTTAGCTCAACCACAGGAGGAGTAAAACTAATATTTCAGCAGATTCACATGGACTGATCATAAAAGTTGCTATTCCAGGTCACAAGATAGGAAAACATGTTAAGTTTAATTTGTTTTTGGTTGATTCATTGCGTTTCGTTTCTTCTGACAAGGGGAATTTGTGTTGCTTGCAGCCCATTTTTATATTCATTAACATAAAGTTAAAAAAAATCCATATTTATAATGACAGTGGGCTGCCTTACAAAAGAAACCTCTATAAAATATGGTACATCCAATCCAATTTGTGCCCAATGTGATTAGAAAATGGGTTATTTCAGTAAATTGGTTACTGATCGTCTTCCCAGTTAAAAAATAAATAAATTATTGAGCGTTGACCCCCTGTGGTGATATTCATGAGCGATGCATACAGTATTAAGTTGCCATTATGGCAAAGTGGGTTAAGCCTTGTATGCACTTCACACATATCGAACAAATATATGAATAATACATGTGTTGAAATACATTTACATTAACCTCAATGGAAAGCCTGTAAAATGCCATTTATAATGCATGTAAGATATTTCTATCAGCCTCAGAAAGTATTCTCTGTTTCTGTGTGTGTGTTTGTGTGTGTCTATGCATGTTGTGTGTGTTATTTTCAAGTGCCTCACTGGGATAAGAAAGGCTATTACTGCTATTACACATTAATGCCTCACAACAGCAGTCCATACTATTATACCTAGAGTAATAGAAAACACAGAGGGTGGTGAGAGGCTGTAATAAGTGTGTGTGTGTGTGTGTGTGGATAGACGGTGAGCAGTTATGAGAGAGAAAATGAAGGACAGCGTGGAAGGTGTGGAGGGGCGAGTTAAAAGCCTGAGGCTTCAGACAGAGTGCACAGATGCTAGTTGACGTTAGAAATACACTTCTGATCCTCCCCGTCTGCCTTGTAGAACAGGACTCACTTTGCTTACTGATTTGCATGTCTGTTCACAATAAGAAACTGACTGACCTGAATAAGAGAATAACTGAATAATAATTTGGAATAATTTTAATTTGTGTTGGAAATGTGGTGGAAATAGAAGAGTTATAATTGTAAACTGGTTCTTAGTTCACTTAAAGCTTTGTTGTTGCAAGGCCAGTTAGTTTTTAGATGCTTGTATAGATTTAGCAAGCCCCAAACGTTTCTTCTATACCCAGTTTAATTAAAATTAATAAAGCAGAATCATCAGCTGGTTCATGTTCTGATGACTAATGTTTTACTGCCACAGTAAATAACTTAAAGTTCCAATGAAATGACCACCTGAGTGTTATTTGCTTCAGTTGTAGGAACCTCTGTCCATCGCCTCTGCATTAAATTGAGGCCTGTTGTTCTTGTTAATTCTTCTCATCTGGATGAAGATTATTTACAGGAAGGAGGCGCCTTCCAGGCTGGCCATCTTATCTCCTGGCAGAGAGGATAGTGTTTCCTGGACCATAAAGACTTCAAATGAGGACAGTTTTAATTAATTTACAACTAAACTCCCATTTCTGAACTCTCTTTTCCCTTTGACCAGAACCTCCTCACACAGGTCATGAAGTTACCTGTGTCAGTTCACCAGGAAGGACGAACGAATGTCTTCAGAATGTGTTAATACAATGTCTTTACATTTGCAGATTAAGTAACACGCCTGATCACTTTCTACCTATTTCTCTCTCTGTCTCTACGACTTCTGATCCACAAACACCCACAGAGTGGACATCGGACACCTTCTGACGTGTTTTTCCATGCTGTTACTCTGTCTTTTTAATTTACGACTTATGCCTGGTACCTTATCTGCTCACATTCCAAACCAAATGGTCTCTGTATTCTTCCAGATTTCAGACCATGTCTAATTAACCATTAAGTCAGTATCTCACAATCTTATTTCTAACATATTAAGAAACAGTAAGAGAAGCTCATAAAACTGATCTTTCTCCCGTTTCTCTACGATTAAGATTGACTGAGATCAAATTTTAATGTTTAATCTGTACTGTGTTCGGTGGAACCACAGCACCTCCTGATGGTGAGTCCTGATACAGTTGGACGAGAAATATTCTGTTTAATATGTTCATGGTTATAACCAGTAAATGACTCTGATATGTCTTTGTTTTAACAAGTATTAAGCTGAATATGTATAATTAATGTTTAATCACGTCATAATCCTTGTCATGATAGACAAAGTACATCTATTGAGCCATGGTGAGAAACTGAGAAGGTGAAGCACGGTTTAGTTCAGTGAGTTTCTGTGAATCTTCACACCTCCACTAAATCTTGGAGATAAAAGCCGGTAAGCCCCGCCTAGACACGCCTCGATTTGCGAATAATAAAACGGAGAGATCACGTCTCTCGAGTCAGAGTTTTGTTTAGTTTTGTTTACAGGTTTAGGTTTAGTTTAGTTTTTGTTTTGTTTTTAAAAGTTTTGTTTAAGTTTTTCTTTTGTAACTTATTTTGAAGCTCTTCACTTTACTTTGAAACACGCTCCAAGACAGCGATCTCATCAGAAGTGCTCACGCGTTGATTTTTCTCATTTTATATTTTTCGCAGTATTGATTAGCTTCTTTTATTAAGTTTGTACCAGAACGAAGTTCTGTTTTAATTTGTTTTATACCGTTAAGTATCGTAACTCGCTTTTGAAGAAGTAAACTTAATTTAGATTACCTTGCATTAACTAACAACGGAAGATCCGCTTGATCAACGTATCGTCCTCAGTTATTTTATTCAAGAAGTTAAATCTAGTTTACAAAGTCAGAGCCTGAAAACCACTCGAAGAAACAAAGAAGAACATCTTTATCACAATCATCATCACGACACAGCAACTTGCTGTGTCCGAGACCGTGCAAGCGGTTTCCAACGAAAGACAGACTCTGTGACAAGCCCCCAGCGCTCGCTAGCGGTATCATCCCGCTGGGCATTGAGCCAAGATCTGCACCGGATCGGTACGGGACCAGCTGCCCTCTTCCTAAGACAACGGACCGAGGTGCCCAACCGACTGATACCGGACGAGCTGACCCCGGCCATCGGACCGCCAGCTAGAGTTGCAAATCACCCGAGGGAATCCGCTGCCGCGGCCCGCAACTCGGCTGAGAAAGTAGGCTCTCCATCACTCACAACAGCTGGATTCACACATGATACATGAGATGGTGTATAAGGCTCTGATTCATATCTTTTAGCTTAAGAGAAATTCGGTTAGGGTCTCGTTAGTATTAAAAATTACTCCCGTAATCTTTAAATGCTTCAACCTAACCCATGATCTCACCATCAGCCAATATTCCACTAATAACCCATTACTTAGTTATTTCACATTTCCTGTTACCTGTGTTATTCATTTAAATTGCCATTTCATTTAGTTAACCTGAATTATTTAGTCAATAAACATTTAACCGCATGTCGTTGTCTGTGCAGGTTTGTTTTTAATGTGGAGGACCGATGGATATGTGTAGAATTTCACTGCTTCATATATGAGATGAATAAATTGATCTGAAATTGATTAAAATTGATACAAGTTAAACTTGTCCAGTCGAATTTGATTAATTACCTCCGGATTATTCAAATAGACAAAATAACGGAGGTGGTGCCCCATTAACGAGTGTTTATTATTAGTGTATCTCCTACATATTATTATGGTGCCGTCCGTGTGAGGCCACCTAAAACCACAGTTCTCTGCATTAAATTGATTCCTACAGACAAACATCGGTTTTAATAATCAAAAACCCAAAGCTGTCTTAATGTTGTTTGGCTGTCCACCGAGTGATTAATACGATACTTAACTTTATATTCTCTACTGCATATACCTTGAATTGTGTGTGAGCATAAAACTTCGCTGAGATTTGATTTCGCTGCTTAATATGAAATTAATGTGTACGAATGCTGCGTTGTAACCAGATCCGTGTGTGATAAAGAGCGTTCAACATCGCCGCATGTTGGAAATTAATGTGTAGATGCTGCGTTGTACCAGACCTATGATTTAAAGAGTTGTTAAACGCCGCCGTGCGTTAATGTTTCGTGAGCAGATCCTGCGTTGTACCAGGTCTGTGATTTATTTGCATGCATAAGTGTCGCTGCACACTTCTTAAAGTAACCGGTTTGATGAATCCTAAGCTGTTGCGCTGTGCCAAAGCTTAGAGAATCCATCCTGATCAAGTCAAAGTATTGGCCGCGATGTTCCGGAGATATTTGTAACTTGCTCAGACCCTCGTGTGTTCTGATTTAGATTAGCTACCTAAACAGAAAACAGCTGTGCAAACAGTGAGAGGTTTATTTGATCTACCCCGTGTAGTATCAAGATCAGTTGCTTTGGCAACAATCTCGTTCAGAAGACAGTATATTTGACTGTGTAAAGGAGGACAGAAAACCTCTATCAGTTCAAATTGTAGAAACACAAGTAAATGAATGCAATGCTAGTTGCTGGTTGAATGTTTTCTGAAGTGCTGAAAAACTTGTTGGTGCTAAAATTAAAGTGACAGGATTCACTGCGTGTGACCAGTGAACTCAACTGCTGTTAACTTTGTTTGCTGAGAAATTAACCCTCCAGAGCCCAAACCGTCACTGACCCAAGCCTTGAAAAACAAGGGGGGTATATCAGTGGGCGGAGCTAAAAAGTCCCTCCTCTAGACTCTTCTTCGTGTAGCCTTGTTAAAATTAAAATTCTGCGATAGCGCCCCTGGTGGCCGACTCTGTTAAACCTCCAAAGTTGCGATAGCGCCCTCTGTAGGACGATTCGGTAAAAAGATTTTTATTTTGTGATAGCTTCTTCTAATGACCAACTCTGTGAATATTAAATTTGTGACAACACCACTGGTGGCTGATTCTGTTAACAACAAATACATTTGAATAGCATATTCTGCTGGCTAACTTGATTAATTGAATTTTGTCTTTCAGCTTTAATAGGCTGAAATCCCACACAGGTACTTGCTAAATTGTATTATTGGAAAACTGTGATACTGCAATAACTACTACAGTGAATTAATGTGTCTCATTATTCAGGTAAATCGAATAATTAAGTTGTAAATTACGAATTTGACAAACTTTAACCAGATTTGACAACTTTATTCCAAATTCAATTGAAAATTTTTGTTGTATTACTTGGAATTTGATCTTGATATATGCTACGCGCATGCAAGTCAAAGAATTAAGCTGTTAACTACACATCCAAGTAGTTTTAATCGAAAGCCACATTTAGATCAAATGCTTTAGCCTTTGTTGTTAACACATTAGCTGTCAAATCCTTTGAAATCCAAAATGTCTGCTGTTTTTGAGCTTCACAAATTGAGTTAATTAACCAAGCAAACCCCACCTCTAATTGAAAACAATTAGAATTTAAAAGCTCAAATAAAATAAATAAATAAAACAAAATAAATAGGACTTTGAATTGAATTTTTTTTTCTTCTAAAACAATGGCAGGGCCCGGTGATTCTGACACCGTGAGCCTAGTGAATCCCTTAGACAATCTAGATTCAGTAATATTGGATCTCACCACAGAGTTGCTACCAGATTATGCAGATAAAATCCAGAAGACCGACCCTAGTGAGCTACATGAAATAATGTCCGCGTTAGTATGCCAGTCCCTGACTGAAGAAATGAAAGGAAAAGCCAGAGAGAAAATGTTAGGGAAGATGATTATCGTGATGTCTGCACAACAAAAACGCAGAGATCAACTGCTAGAGAATGCTTTAGCTGAAACAACCCCTAAAAAGCAACATGAGAAAACTAAAGAGTCCTTAACTAAAGCAGAAGACTGCATTAACCGACTTGAGTCTCAGGTTAAAGCACAAAAAGAGGAACAGGCTGAAATGCAGGAAGAAAACTCAGAGCTCAAACAAGTCCTTCACGCCCAAGAGCCAGAGCTAGATAAAACAGAATATGAACTTGAAAAAGTAACTAAACATCTTGAAGATGCTAACAAAGACCTTGGAAAAGCAACCAAGGAAAATAAGGAGCTAAAAATTAAGCTCAAAGTTTGGGACAGGGCCAGAGAAAGAGAAAGGAAATGTCTACACGACATGCAACAGGCACTAAAAGAAGCCAGGGACCAAGTTAACGAATCCCATCTTGAACAGATGGAACGAGAGGCAGAGCTCAAAGAGGTTAAAAGGGAATTAAAGCACTCCTTTGAGTATAGTTCATTCCCAAAAGCGCCTGCAGGTGCAAACTCTCATGAGGAAAACAAAGAGAGCAGATTCCACAGGAACGCTCAATTAGGCATGTCCCCGCCACGATCTATGTCACCCATAGATCCCGTTGTCCAGTCTCGGACTGACAGGGACCTGCGTGACCGAGATAAAAGGTCTCCCTCCTCTCAGCCTCTCCCTCCTCCAAGCGCGCAATATTCGCGAAACCCCTCCAACAGGGACCTAGATAAAATGGCTCGAAATATAACCCAGTTCAAACCCGAACCTGGTGCCTTTAATGAAACTCACAGGCAATTCGACCCTGAATTTTTTCCCAGCCCTCCCACCCAAATGATCAGCGTTGCCGTTCAAGCTCAGGTAGTAGCCAATGCTCCTGCCGACCCTTCAGAACCGAGACGTTCCGGTCCTGACTTGAAATACTTGCATGACGCACGCACTGCCTTGCGCATTGTCGAGGGCCTCCTTGTACATGTCTCCGACGATCTCACTTCACCTGCATTCGTGGTGCCTCAGAGCCACAGGGGGGTGATGCTAATGCAGGCCCATAACTCTCCATGCGCAGGCCATAGAAAAGCCAAAGCAACATACCAGGCACTCCAACAAGTAGCCTATTGGCCACACATGCAGGAAGATGTAGCAAACTACATCAAAGACTGCTCAATTTGCTGTCAGGCCCAACTGTCAAACCTGCTTCACAGAGCTCCCTTCCCACGAAGGGGCCACAGAGCCTACTATGACCAAAAAGTGTCCCATGACAAAGTCGAAGTGGGGGACAAGATTTGGTACTACACCTCTGCTCCCCTGACTAGAAAGGCCAACCAAAACACCAGAAGGCTTGCCCGCAAGCTTCTGCCCCAAAAGATCAAAGTAAACAAAGGCCAGAAAGAGCAGACACTTAAGTGGATCCATCGCAACCAGATGAAACCACACAAAAACCCCATGGGACTTGACAGGGATGCAAACTTCTCTGATAGGTCATAAATAAGGATAAAACCTTTAAAGCACCTAAAAGTGCCAATCGCGAGTAGAATTTTTTTTTTTTTTTTGTCAACAAAGGTCACTGTTGTTCGCGTTATTTACAAAGTTGAATTGAGAAACAGGCTTTGTAAATTAACCTGCTAAATTACCCTGCTTAACTAAATACAGTCCTTTGATTCAAAGTGGGGGTTAATCTAACACGTTTACCCTTTGGTCCAAAGTGTATAATAAATTGAAAAGTAGTATAAAACCAAACTCTGAGATTGTTCGCAAGGAACATCCCAGAATGTTGATCACCAGCTGTCGTCTACACACAAAGAAAGTGTTTATCAGAATGACAGACTCGACTTACAGGTTGCAACAGTTGCAGAAGCTCACTGTCACTCAATCAGAACTGAGTAATTTAGTTGCAGACCTAAACAATTAATTGATGAAATCCTTGATAAAGCTATCAGCTATAAAGCTTGTAAGAATATTTTGTTTGTTTAAATCTTGGACTCTCTACAGTTCATGCTGTAAGTTTATTCACAGTAAAATCGCCATGAATGTGAATTACAAGCTGAAATCCCAGATATCAGAACGCAGATCAACCAACAACAGCAGGTGCTACAAACATAAGCCAATCATTGTAGAGCATCATTTTGGTGGTCAAAACCCACAGTGAATTTCTGAATAAAACTCTCCTTGCTATAATCAGAATTAGAATCAGAAATACTTTAGTGATCCCTGAAGGGATATTGCTTGTGTTACAGCTGCTCCCATTCAGTCTTAGAAAATAAGCAGAAATGTACATCTATATGAACAGTGTAATAAATATTTACGTGAGTAATCATTCTCCTTTCAGTCATGTCAGTTGATTATGCTCACACACAACCTGTCAGTTCGTTACGGCAGACACGCTGAGAGACATTGGATCCTCAGTGAACAGCTCAGCCATAAATAAGATTCTTCTGCATCTTATCCCACTGTTTCTGGTGAAGTAAATTTATCCACCATTACCAGAGAACGTTATCCTATACACTGAAAATTTAGCTCCATCATTTGGACACAAACCAATATGAAATCAAGAAATCTAAATTTTTCGACAAACACACACTTGAGTTAGAGCAAAACACTCTTACTCAAGTGCAGTGATCAGTCATTGATAGCGACTCTCACAGTTAGTTGATAACAGTTACTATTGACAGTTCTATAACAGGCTCCTTAATTCTATAAGATTAAGAGTAGAACTTTCCACTAACCAAGTTAGTATTATCAGTACTGTTTTCCCTTATTTTTCCTTTACTATATGATTAGACCTTAGCACATGCCAAAGTCAGACACCATCTCTGATCATAAAGTGTGCCACCTGTGCTCCTCGACGATGGACATCATGACTTCATCGATCCAAAGTTCCCGCTACTACGGTCATTCAGATCGAAGTGGGGGATATGTAGGAACCTCTGTCCATCGCCTCTGCATTAAATTGAGGCCTGTTGTTCTTGTTAATTCTTCTCATCTGGATGAAGATTATTTACAGGAAGGAGGCGCCTTCCAGGCTGGCCATCTTATCTCCTGGCAGAGAGGATAGTGTTTCCTGGACCATAAAGACTTCAAATGAGGACAGTTTTAATTAATTTACAACTAAACTCCCATTTCTGAACTCTCTTTTCCCTTTGACCAGAACCTCCTCACACAGGTCATGAAGTTACCTGTGTCAGTTCACCAGGAAGGACGAACGAATGTCTTCAGAATGTGTTAATACAATGTCTTTACATTTGCAGATTAAGTAACACGCCTGATCACTTTCTACCTATTTCTCTCTCTGTCTCTACGACTTCTGATCCACAAACACCCACAGAGTGGACATCGGACACCTTCTGACGTGTTTTTCCATGCTGTTACTCTGTCTTTTTAATTTACGACTTATGCCTGGTACCTTATCTGCTCACATTCCAAACCAAATGGTCTCTGTATTCTTCCAGATTTCAGACCATGTCTAATTAACCATTAAGTCAGTATCTCACAATCTTATTTCTAACATATTAAGAAACAGTAAGAGAAGCTCATAAAACTGATCTTTCTCCCGTTTCTCTACGATTAAGATTGACTGAGATCAAATTTTAATGTTTAATCTGTACTGTGTTCGGTGGAACCACAGCACCTCCTGATGGTGAGTCCTGATACAGTTGGACGAGAAATATTCTGTTTAATATGTTCATGGTTATAACCAGTAAATGACTCTGATATGTCTTTGTTTTAACAAGTATTAAGCTGAATATGTATAATTAATGTTTAATCACGTCATAATCCTTGTCATGATAGACAAAGTACATCTATTGAGCCATGGTGAGAAACTGAGAAGGTGAAGCACGGTTTAGTTCAGTGAGTTTCTGTGAATCTTCACACCTCCACTAAATCTTGGAGATAAAAGCCGGTAAGCCCCGCCTAGACACGCCTCGATTTGCGAATAATAAAACGGAGAGATCACGTCTCTCGAGTCAGAGTTTTGTTTAGTTTTGTTTACAGGTTTAGGTTTAGTTTAGTTTTTGTTTTGTTTTTAAAAGTTTTGTTTAAGTTTTTCTTTTGTAACTTATTTTGAAGCTCTTCACTTTACTTTGAAACACGCTCCAAGACAGCGATCTCATCAGAAGTGCTCACGCGTTGATTTTTCTCATTTTATATTTTTCGCAGTATTGATTAGCTTCTTTTATTAAGTTTGTACCAGAACGAAGTTCTGTTTTAATTTGTTTTATACCGTTAAGTATCGTAACTCGCTTTTGAAGAAGTAAACTTAATTTAGATTACCTTGCATTAACTAACAACGGAAGATCCGCTTGATCAACGTATCGTCCTCAGTTATTTTATTCAAGAAGTTAAATCTAGTTTACAAAGTCAGAGCCTGAAAACCACTCGAAGAAACGAAGAAGAACATCTTTATCACAATCATCATCACGACACAGCAACTTGCTGTGTCCGAGACCGTGCAAGCGGTTTCCAACGAAAGACAGACTCTGTGACAAGCCCCCAGCGCTCGCTAGCGGTATCATCCCGCTGGGCATTGAGCCAAGATCTGCACCGGATCGGTACGGGACCAGCTGCCCTCTTCCTAAGACAACGGACCGAGGTGCCCAACCGACTGATACCGGACGAGCTGACCCCGGCCATCGGACCGCCAGCTAGAGTTGCAAATCACCCGAGGGAATCCGCTGCCGCGGCCCGCAACTCGGCTGAGAAAGTAGGCTCTCCATCACTCACAACAGCTGGATTCACACATGATACATGAGATGGTGTATAAGGCTCTGATTCATATCTTTTAGCTTAAGAGAAATTCGGTTAGGGTCTCGTTAGTATTAAAAATTACTCCCGTAATCTTTAAATGCTTCAACCTAACCCATGATCTCACCATCAGCCAATATTCCACTAATAACCCATTACTTAGTTATTTCACATTTCCTGTTACCTGTGTTATTCATTTAAATTGCCATTTCATTTAGTTAACCTGAATTATTTAGTCAATAAACATTTAACCGCATGTCGTTGTCTGTGCAGGTTTGTTTTTAATGTGGAGGACCGATGGATATGTGTAGAATTTCACTGCTTCATATATGAGATGAATAAATTGATCTGAAATTGATTAAAATTGATACAAGTTAAACTTGTCCAGTCGAATTTGATTAATTACCTCCGGATTATTCAAATAGACAAAATAACGGAGGTGGTGCCCCATTAACGAGTGTTTATTATTAGTGTATCTCCTACACAGTATTACTTGTTTCTTGTAAAAACAGGCAGCTAGGGAGGGAAAGTACGTTGCGCAACATGGCCTGACTGGGACAGAGACAACGACAGTGGCCAGTTTGACGACATGGAAGAAGACAGAATTGAGGTGGTTTTCTTGCCGGGTTGGGCTCCTAGTGTCCCCGGGCTGAGTCGTGTTAGCTAGGTACGTTTCTGCAAAACCACAGATAAGATAAAACGTATCTTATTGCTTATGGTCTTCTTAGTCTGACTTTGGTCGCCACAAAAACGGCTGGAAATCTCTTCATAGAGTCGAGTTGCAGCCTTGTGTCTTGTACTGACGCCACCACCATCCCGTCCACGTCATGGTGTGAAAGCCAGCTAATAAGAATATAATGTGAACATGAAATGCCACGTTTGGTACAAATATCCACCGTGGACGTATCTGTGGTTTGCAGAAACGTTAACTGCCAACATTAGGACAGATAATTTAGCTGCACTTCTAAATGAGCTAACCAGCTTTACTTAACGGCAGCTACATTTAGCAGGAGTTAGTTAGAGGTTACTTTAACGACAAAGCTAGCGGTATCTGTCCATCGGGAAACTTTGTAAGTCTCAACTAAATCAGCGACCCTTTGTGAAGCTATAGATTATTTTACTAAAACTATTGTATTCAATATTTGTTTAAATATGGACACACATGAAAACACTGATATACACAAAAGGCTAGGCTGGTATTTTAGGGAACACCATTAATAGCAACACAATAGTGTCATTAACATTCGATTCAAATCCACTCCTACACACATAAAATGTATACTGATCTTGTTCTGCCTTGAGGTCCTAGCATAGGTTGTCGTCCAACTGCCCTGGGAGTTGGATAGGTGCCATCAAATGAAGCTGTTTTCCCCGGCGAGTTGGATGACACCTACACACACATAACATCATTTGTACTAAGCTCATCCTGCCCTGGGGTCTGAGCCTTGGTGTCGTCCAACCAAAACAGCTTCATTTGTTGGAGTAGTCAGGTCGTCCTGATTGCCTACAGGAGGAGACGGGCCACCCCTCCTGAAGCACAAACATCTAACCCTTTATCCAACCGTTGTTGGCAGCCATGAAAAACTGCAAAAAAAAACACCCTCCGTTGATGATCCAGTAACAAATGCAGCATCTGCTCTCTTTTTATTTATTTTTTAAAATCTCTGTGACCTAGATATTTTCACAGCAATTGCAATCAGTCACACCTGTATTTAATTCAGTCAGTCACTAAGTCCTGCAAAATAACCGGAGCACACAACTAATTTATAATTTACTGTGGTGTTTTGATAAAATCTTTCCGCAGTCACCATTGAAGCATATTGTGACAGCAATGGTCTCAAGTTGACATATTCAAGTCTGCAACAGGTGAGTAACTTAGTGCTTGATGCTAAGGTTTAGTTTAGTTCAGACCTCTAAACAGTGACAGCTTTTCAGTGGTGGATTTTGACTGAACCAAGTTACTAGTTTGAGTGTAAAAGCTAACATGGGGTCTTATAAGGAATGAGGAGAGAGGATGTTTGCATCCATGACCGGTAATGTAAATCAATAACCAATCTGCATCGATGTCAGCCTGCAATTAATGGATGGTCTAACAAGCTCAACAGCTCAAGGTTTCTGCCGGTTAAAAGGCCGTTTTTTCTCGCCACTGTTGCCAAACCCTTGCTCACTGGGTAAATGTTGTTGTAATTAAAGAGTATGGTAGACCTGTTCAATTTGGAAAGTGTCATGAGATGGCTTTTGTTGTGAATTGGGGCTATACAAATAGAGATTGATTGATTGATTGACACCCAAACCATAATGTTATCCTAAACCTAACAAATTAGTATTAGTGCCTTAACCTAAACAAACTGCCAGTATAGGCTAGCAATCAGCCCATTCAGTTGTCTAGGCATGAGGATGTGTTATTGAAATCTAGATAATGCAGAAAGTGACATGCTGAAGGCATGCCGGCAGGTGAGGATTGAAGAAAACGACACACACAGGTTCTAAAAACAGGAGGAGACAAAGCCAGACATGATGGTGCTCAAATCTACTATCTTCATGCTTTTGTCAACAAATTGTAGACGGTGATAAAATCATGACAAAGATACTTGTGTGCGTAAGAAGATTAACAACAAGCTCGATATGGTAATTATGTTGAGTTCTGTGTGAGGCCGATCTGCAGATTGTAGTGATTGACACGGAATAAGCTTCACAGTCTCACTCAGCCGTCTTTGATGAGCTTTGCAGCCCCACGTCTTGCAAGTCACACAGTAAATGGGAGCATTGATATAAACAAGGATGATGATGGATAAGGAATTAAGTATTTGTTTCAATGTTTGGTGTTATATGTATATGCCAAGAGAATCACATTTTAAGCACTTTATTCATTAATACAGTTTATAACAATATAGCAATGGCTTTTAGACCTTTAACATTAAAGCCTATTCTGTTATTCAATCGACTTCCATCTCACCCATCTTACCCCAATTATTTTTCTTCTTGCAGAAACCCAACTTTCCAGCCATTGAACACGCACCCTGTACCGCGTTTAGTGGTCATCACTGTCAGTGTCAATAAAACAATTTGACCTCTTTCGATAAGGGAAAAGGAAGGAAATGTAATTCAGCTGAATCTTTACTGCGGGATAATCTCTCACAGCTCATGCGCTATGGGAATTGAATCAAACACAGCAAGAGCACCGCTGGCCTAGTTCAGCCACCCCCTTCCTCCCCCAGACTCCTCACAGTATCATCAATCAGGCTTAATCACTTCCACTCAAACAAGGCTGTCCTTTATCCCCATGCTCGGTAGCTCTATTAAACAGGGAGTAAAAAAAATTGCATCAATGGCTGGATACTTAGTGATGCTTTTGTCCCCCCTGTTTAGTTGATACCTGTGAGGCTTAGATGTAGGTTTGATTGGTTATCTGGTATCAGCCAGACTAGAGCAGGGAATACAGAAACTGATTGAAAGTGTATTAGTAGTCTTAACAGGCATGAGACCGAGACAAAAGTACCCAATGAGATGTTATCTTTTAGTTGGTCCGTCTTCACAGAGGGGGACACGCGTTTGTTTCTTTGGACAAGAAAGTCAATTAAATATTGGTTCCAATAACTCAATAACATCACTACACATGTACTTAAAAGATGCTCAAGTTACACATTTTGTGCCAATACCACTACACAGATTGCATTAAACAACCAGCATCACGCTATAGTATTGTATAATAAACCATCATCCTTACCTCTAGTAATGCTTGGGTTTGCCTTTTCCTTAGATCAGCCAAATGACTGGCGACTTTTTCCCATCTGAATTGAACAGTTCAAACATTTTTAATCCAGGATTATGTGAAGGTATGACAGTGGGTCACAAAAGGTCATGAAATTCCCAGAGTTAAGAAGCTTTTTCCCCACTAACAGAGGATTTTGAGTTTCACCTTCAGCAAATCTTTTTTTTTCTGTCATTACCAACCATTAGCTCACCAGGCTAAGACAATCTTAAGAAGTAAGGATAAAGACACCGTCAGATAAATGTGGGAAGCTTTTGGGCAAAATTGACGACCTGCACATAAATCATGATAATGTACTTTATCTTGAGGTAAACTTGTTTATTCAAACTATTTATGTCTGTAGTGTCAAGCCACTTGAAGATGTTTACACTAATCATGGAGAGCAAGCGTGACTGAACCAACTTGTATACAAGGCGAGGAATTAGAATGGATTGCCGTAAGCACAGCGGAAACAATTTGTATGGTAATAAGTGAGTAAATTATGACTGTGGTGAGAATGTTTTCATTGGAGGGAAACCCTGAGCTCTCATTAGCATAATATGATGGATAGATGGTACCTTGATGACAAACTTTACAGTCTTTCCATTGGCTGCAAACCACCTAGTTGTTAAAAGTCCTGATCGTGTAACAACGATCGCGGAAGCAGCACTTGAAACTACCGTACAGCGTTCTGTATGATTAATTTAAGCAACAAAATGTTACAGAGAGAGCAACAATCTAGTCTGGGCTAAGGGTTATAGGTTGACATTTCGACAGGGAAGATTGATAGTTATAGAGAAAGGCACCGCAGGACTACCCTCTGAGAAGAGCCTGGCATGATGTCAGTATAGCTCAGGTGTCAGTAAATGCTGTTTGTCATTAGCCTGAGCCACTCCATCCATTTCTTCAACCTGTCATTCCCTTTAACTCATATCTGTCACTCTGACATGTTTACATTAATCTACAACCTGTTTTTTTTTCTATCTTTTACTCTCTGGACGACTCTCTCTTACAGAGTTTATATTACTCTGTAAAGGATTCAGGATTTTATCGCCTTTTGAGAGAATGATATTTCACCAGAATAAATGTTGGCAATGTACATTTCTGCAAAGCACGGTTATGTTGAAACTATATTTCCTTTGGTTCAGTTTTCTTTTTTATGTTGTGACAATGCTGTGCTTATGATCTGGTTAGGTTTAGACACAAAAAACACTTGGTTAGGGTTAGGAAAGGATCAGTTTTTGGCTTAAAATACCCGTTTTGGTCACCACAAACATGGCTCAAGATGTCATGACTAATCATCGAAAATATCAGGTTTTTGTTGCCACAAAGAAAGCTGGAAATTGTCCCAGGGTCTCCTTAAAAATATCCAGTGGTGTCACATAGTTTAACTGCATTTTGCAGTAGCTTGCTGACAGTTCAACTACATTCAAATTCAGCACATCCTCATCAGGAAAACTACCATATGGATCCATTGTGAGAGCAGCTTGTTAGGACCCATGTTGATGTTTGTTGTGAGGCGGCAGCAGCTGTAGTAATTATTGCAGCAAAGGATTAAGTAGTATCAGGAGCAAACAAGTCTTCATAGGCAGGATTTCGGGATGGATGATTGGGATAGACAGGCATTTAACGTTCATCCAGGATTATGGTGTTTTTGTCCAGCGTGAAACCACAAGTCAGGGGTGAGTTATCTTAACATACTAACCTAGTTTAGTCACTTCAGGTACTTAACGTAACTTAAGAAGATACATTTGTAATCGAAGCTACTTTAGTAAAGTTATTAATTTAAACCAAACCACAATGTTTTCCTAAACCTTACCAAGTACTTTTCTTGCCTAAACCCAACCAACTCCGACCCTACAACCCTCATATTGTTTACTGGGAGTCACAGGCAATCAACCCATTTAATCGATTAAGTATCAGGATGTGTTGTAATACTTGAATAATGATTCAAGTATTATAAAGTAGTAGTATAAATCTTCCCCATTTGTTGTATAGTTAACTACTGAAACGACAAACAAATCTGGGACCATAAAAGATAGCAATTATTTCTCATTTCTATTTTACCATAGCTTCTCTACTGTAATTCAAAGCACACATCCTTGCACTCGGACAGTGGGGTATTTTATTTTTTTGGTTTATTCTTCTTCTTGAATAATTGGGCTTTTTCTTTCTGCAATGTACTCAATTGAGTGTCATTTTTTGCCTGCGTTTATATACTACATTTTGTTAGGGTAGCTTTGCTGTGGTTCAACGCTTGCTAGTGTGGAGTAATTGGTGCCTTCACACTACCCTCCTGATCACTGGTGAAAACATGACACATAAGGGCTTCAGAAGAAAGAGAAGTTCAAACCTTGCTCCCCTTCTCACCTCCACACAGCTGGCCAGTCGCAGTACAAAGTATCTATGTCTGTGTGTGTGTGTGTGTGTGTGTGTGTGTGAGTTGGACTGCCCATTTTGAGGAGGTGTCAGGAAGGTGTGGGAGACCTTGGTGTTGAAAGCTGTTGTTATAGTACATGACCAGCAGATCCTGCTTACTTTTATTTCAGCAGCTGAAAAAACGACAGTGCCATTCCTTGACGTCTTTCATCGGACGGGGAAGAAGGATGACTTTGACCCCCAACATGACACCTTTGTAGAACAAGCAAGCACCGTCAGTGATAGACTTTCGCATCTGCTGTGTTCTAAGGACTTAAACTGAAAAATACCTCTACTGGCCGACTCCATTACATCTCTGAGACTGAACATGTGTAGTAAATCCACGATGGCATTGTTGTGAAGTTTTTTTGGAGTAAATATGCTTTGTGGTTGATTTTTTGTGAGGCAGTTTTATATGTCTTGGAGTGAGAAGGAATGAAAACAGCTTTGGGGGAGAAGTTGTTGCATGTGGGGGATAAAAACCCCAGGGGGAGATTCTAGTTGCTGTAACCTGATTGGCCAAACTAGATGTAAATTTCAGTGCGATGCTCTTCAGAGGTTAGTGGGCAAGTCTGGCTCACCACTGAACTCATGAAAAAGTTCTGTCTGCACTCATAGACACAAAATATAACCTTTTCATTTATTTTTAAGCATTAAGCATTTATTTTGTCATCTCTCCATACCTTCATCCATCTACCTCTCTTTCCAGCTTGCTGTCATCCTGCCACCTCACCTTTTTTAAGTCTTCGTGTTTGTTCTCTCTTTGTCTCACCCTTTCTTCTCTTCACCCACACATTTCTATATAGCCTTTAAACAATTAGTGTCATCTTGGTATCAGAGGAAAGTGAATCAAAGCAGAGTAAAGGTCTGCCGGAGACAAAAAGTGGAGTGTTTCCAAAACACAACATCCCAGCATTAGACTGTCTGTACCATAGCATCCATCAAAGTCCCAAAAATGTGATTATTGTAGCCAATACAATGCTACAGGAACTCTTTTTTGCAGGTCAAATAACTACGCTGGGGACATCACCAAGTATCATACACCTTTGTGTCGCTTGTATGCGCGATTACTGAACCAAGTAATAGCCTGGCACATTGAATATTTCCTTCATGGTGGTGCTCAAGGTAATGGTTTTTTGTCATCCAGTCAGTCTATTCGCTGTGAAACAAAAATTTGATGTGATGTGTTTTCACAGTCTCTGCCCAGGTATATAACAATCATCTGTGCACAACCAATAAGTGCTTCTCAAACTTCTGAAGTAATATGCCGTGACCTCAAGAAACATTGAATTCTCAGCTCAAAAGTGCGACAGAGGAAAGAGGCCGTATGCGACAGTCAACAAGTCATGTAGGGTTTCTAACACAGCATGCAAAATAAGCATTTCAGTATATAAAAGGGCACCACATTGCCCTTTGTTCTTTCTTTGTTCTCTCTTCTGTCATTAATTTCCTCTTCCTTTTATGCATCCTTTCAACCCTCTTTCTCTCCTTTTAATCAACACCTTTGGTTTCTTCATTTCTTCAGTCCTTTATTTCGCCTCCCTCTTTAATTGCTTCTCTTTCTTTTTGTCCTGCCAACCCCTCCTTCCCTGCTCTCCTCTCGCCGCAGTGGTCAGCTGCTAAGTGATTCACGTCTCCCCGGTGACTGTGGCCACTCCTCGACCACATCTGCATGCTGATTTAGTCTTTCATGCTCGCATACATGCCTACACAGACACATAAACACACACACAGTACAACATAAAAGATGAAACGGAAAGGAGAGAGACAGATGACAGTTAGACAAACCCGGTATTAGTCATCCGCATATGTCCTTGCAGGCTTCTGTGCCCTTTTAAAGAGTCGAGACTTGCTCTGATTAACATTCCAGACCCGCTCTTTGTCTGTTTTTTTCCTTTGTGGAAAATGGACAATCTGCACTCGTCAGGTATTATTTATTTCTTTATTGAGACAGATATGGGGAGGACCAGGAGAGAGTGTCCTGACTAGATTCTTGGCCGGCACATCTCTGTCATCTGTCATACTTTCTCCGGCTAGTTCCCCATTTCTAAATTACAGCACTTGGAGGTACTTGTCTACTGATATGCAGTATTCACTGCAATTTCACATGTATTATGTACTATTTCAAGGTGTCATTGATAACATTTAGCCACTAAATGTGGCATTCCACCTTCGGAATCATCCTTTGGACTGCCACAAAAAATCCACAATCAAAACAGTGATAAAAAACTTATATCGTCCCACTCTTGTATAGGCTACCCAGAGATGGGAAAGGTCTCATTTCTCACGTCACATATGTCTAATAAGAAAGTGATCAATACATGTAAATTGCTACCAATTGTTACATTGAGTCTCTTTAACATGCACACTACTAATCCCCATTACCCGTTGTTAAGACATCACTTAATGTCTAATTACATTCTGACCAAAACACCTGCTTTAGCCACTGTCCACACACTCAGCGTTTTAGACCACAGCGGGAATCCCCAGTTGCTTTTGAACGATTGCCAATCTTTGTGTGCATTGTTTTCCAGTCCTTCTGCACTGTCAATATTAGTTCAGCCGGCACTTGAGCCAGTAAGGAAATCCCATGACAGGGTTGACATATGGGCTCCCATGACTGACCAAAGCTACAAATCAACAAAGGCTTGGGCAGCACTATTGTTTCTTTGAATTCAAAGGTCTACTGCACTGACAAAGCCACGGTAAGCTGGTTAGATAGGAGGGAAAATCACTACACTGAGGTTTGCTCCTGTTTACACGTGAGATATTACAAATAGAGAATTAGCAATATACTGTATTTAAAGACAAATACAGCATGTTGTCATAGCATTTAGAGGACATTAAAGGGCTCTAATTATCAACATATCCATTTCCATTAATTTGTGGCAAAAAATAATATTATAATAATAATATTTTTGATGGGAAATTGGGACATCTCTGGCTATTAGTGGCGACCAAAATGGGTATTTTAAGCCAAAACATTATGTTTTTCTAGCCCTAACCAAGTGGTTAAACCTAACCTTATCATGTGTACAGCACTGTCACAAGATAAAATTGAAAACTGAACCTAAACTTGCAACATAAAGAAATGTAAAGTTTCAACATATCCATGGTTTTCATAAAAGCACATTGTCAATATTTATTCTAGCGTGTGTGTGGCGTGAATTTCTTCCTAAACCTAACCAAGTAGTTTTGGTGTCTTTTTTTTTGAAAGTGTAACTGCTGTATAATTGCTAACTTAACCATGGGATGGGAGCATGTTGTTTTCACAGGTAGGCAAGGCCAGTGACAGTGATACTGTGGGCCACCTGGTGTGGTAGTAGTAGCCAATTCAGGAAGTACGGTGTCCTATTTGCAGCAGGGTCAAAAGCACACCAGACTTTGCATGCTTTCACAGACTTACACATGTTATTCACCTTTTTACTTCATGCAACATAAAGTGTTTTCGTTGTTTAACCCTACCTTAACCATACTTTATTTACTCAAAACTTAATCATTGTCATGTGCAGATATAGAGATCATTAGAGATCTAAAAACAAGTTGCCATTAAACATAATCCAGGGTTTTGCAGAATCGTCCAATATCAACATTCTTGTCTGTTGTTAGGGTTGTTATTTTTCCCTGGATGTGGATGAGTTGCAGTCTGTGTTCCTAATTTTGTTGTGCATCTGTTTATAATGATTTATTGGCAAAGAAGAAATTAAATACACTTTAAATCAAGTTTGGGCAAAATAAACTCACAGAGACCATCACTGGTTACGAGATGAATTAGGAGACTGAGTGAAGAGGCACCCTGGGAGCCCATCTTGTCAGTTTCAGTGTAGTCTTGCTCTACCAGGCTTCACAAAACAAAGCATAAACCAGCAATACGATCTAAGTGATCTGACAGAGCTTGTGGGTTATCAGCTTGCTCAATCCATTAAGCCAAGAAACTATTTTTTACTGCAATGTGGCTGATAAAATCTATCTGATTCTGATCTGTAAGTACATTATTCTATCATTATCACATCATTAAGTTGCACTTGGCACTGATTTTTGTTCATTAAGATAGCTATAACTATCCGCCAAAAAGTAATAAAGTGCCAGCTGCGGGAATGCATGGTAAATGTCTCACACAGTGGGAACCTGCAGTTAGCAATACAGATGCTGGAAGCTCGCAAAGGTGGGCCATTCCCTCTGGAGAGAGTAAAACTCTCTGAGACAATAAATCATCATGCCAAAAAAAGGAGCTCTGACAGCAATTTGAAGAGCACTCTTATTTGTGCATCCAAGTACAAAACAAAGTCCTCGGTTAAGTTGTTTTTTTTGTGGCTTGTGGTGAAAAACTATTTCCAAACTTTTCCATCTCCAGAGAACAGGCCTAAAAATAACACAAATGGTATTAATATGAGCCATATGGATAGCATGAATGAGATATAACTTGATATGTAAAAAAAAAAAGATTCTAAGAAAGAAAAATGGAGCGATGATTATTAATCCATACAATATATGAACGATCTTACTGTTTGTGGTCTAAAAAAAAAAAAGAAACTGCAGAAGACATTTTCAGTGTGCGTTCCGCTGCAGTGACCTTAGTTTTAAGATCAACACCAACTTCACCCTCCACTGCTCCACTCTGAGCTGCTGGACCCGCTTCTCCTCTATTATCTATAGCAATTTATAATGATCAGGAGAGTAAAGGTCAAGTGTGTGGGACAAACAGCAAAGGCTCTTCAACCATCTACAATTATTCATAAGAGTCATGTTCATCAGCTTGTGAAACAGTGTGGAGTAAGTGCTCATATGCATGCAGGCGAAAGGAGCGAGGACCACTCTCTGTTCTGCCTTGTGTCTTGTACGAGGTCAACAGGTCACATTCTGTATTATATAGATACAATATCACAAGGTCAGAAGGAAGAAATCCTCCCAAATTGTTGTGGATTTAAAGCATCATCCACACTGTAATGACTCTGCTTTCATTCATATTGAGTGTTAGCTTTGTATTTAACATTATTAAAGCAGCACTACTATGTAATTAGTATTTTGTGCACCCCCACAGTCTCAACACCCAGATGCAAAAAGCTTTTTTTTTTACGTTCACGTTTTAGGTTAAATTTTCTATTTTATGTTGTGACAACGCTGTGCTTATTGTCTGGTTAGGTTAAGGCACAAAAACCTTAGGAAAAGATCATGTTTTGACCTAAAGTACTCGTTTTGGTCATCACAAACGCAGCTTGAGATGTGCCGACTTTTCGTCAAAGTTATCAGATTTTCGTCACCAGAAACACAGCTGAAAATTGTCCCAAGGATCCCTTAAAAATATTCAGTGGCGTCGTGCTTACAAATGTTGAAACTCAGTCCTGAACCGCAGTCACTAGCTTGGCAGCACTTGCCTAACTCCCACCATCCCCTCCACCCCTTGATATAAAGTCAGGTCATAAAATATGTAATGTGACATCATATGACACGTATCGTAGAAATGTATGTAACGAATAACACCGACAAACGTGAAAGTATCAGTGGTTTGCAGAAACGTTAACTGTGAACATTTTACTCTGGCGACTGAGCTGCAAACAGGAATGGGACAAGCAACAAAACAGGATTGATGTGACATTAGGTCTCTAGCTGGCACAAAATATGAGGATACTAAACCTTGATCATAACCCTTTCCTCTCTAAGGCAAGACTTTAAAAAATGGTCCTCCTTTTCTGCAGACAGTACCCGCCACCACCTTTCAAGCCAAAAAACAACTTTCTCTTCCGAGATTTTTTCACTAACTTTTGCTTTATTTTAAAAAGTTTGCACGTTTCTTAAATGAGACTCCCATGAAACAAATTGCCAGTGCTCATTTAAAATATTTGTAATGAAAAAATATTAAATATGTTTTGACGTAAGATAGAAGCACAGAGAAACACATTTCAAAGAACAAAAACTTTGGCTTTGGAATGGTTGAACATTCTTTTATTTTCTCTCTGCTGAGTGCTGCACTTCGGGGTTTATAGAAAGAAATCTGACACAACAGATGTGAACGGACGTGAATATTTATCACATCAACAAGGAAAAAATCATTCTGTGAATACAGCAAACCTTGCAAGTCCAGTGACTGGTTTTGGATGGCCGCATCTAAAGAAGCCAATTAAAACTGCTTCATTTACAATCCCCTGCTATCAGCACACTGGTGTTGTGAGGCATTATACCAAGCTGTTTTAGCTTGCTATGATAACGCTGCTTATTTCAGTATGTTTTCTTAAAGGGGAATTCCATTTTTTTCCTATATTTAAATGTTTGGGGGTGTAAATGATTCAAACATACTAAAAGTTTTGGAATCAGTCCAGTACATCAACTTAGCTGACAGCCGCTGCAACGGTTGCAATGTAATCCTTTGGGGCAACTGACAAAGTTATATCCACAAAAGGTGCTTGTCTTTGCCACTGACAGGCTGAGGTCATTATTCTAACTGTCTGACAACGTTACAGAAACAAATCCTCAGGAGATGGACTTTTTTGTTAAATAATAAGATTCTTTTTGTAACCAGAAACACAAGTCTCGTTCAAGGGGAAGTCTCGCTCTTAAATCTTGCAAGAAGCAAATCGTTGAAGACAACAGTGGAAATGTGAGTCTGAGTTGGAGAGAGGAGTTTGGAGTTTAGCAAGAATTTATATCCAAAGTCATGGCTTACTATTTAACTGATTTTGACAATCTATATAAGGCATCATCTGACCATCCAAAGCACATCCAAATCTTTTTGGTCATCTGAGATAGCAAGGTCATCAGCAATCATGATGTACTGGTGAATTTAGAAAAATCTGTCCCTGGTCATCAAGTTTGCAAAGATAGGGCCGTGGTAGCTCACTTTGTACAGCATATGCAGTATGTATTTATGTACACAGGGTTTGATTCAAACCTGTGGCCCTTTGCTGCATGTCGTACCCCCCTGCACTAATTACCTAAAATTGTAGATCCCTCCTCTAGTGCCTGGCTCTCTTCCTCCCCACTTCCTGACAGGTCAATGTCCAACTCTCCTTCAATCATTTTAAACAAAAAGTTTGCTGCTTCACTCAGTGATCTGTTTCCTGAAGTATGGAAAGCCCAGAGTGTCCTCTTCACAGTGCAACAGTACTCAAATAGATTGCATCAACGGTCCTTGACTCATGTCCACCACACTGAACTAAATGAATTGCCGTGTCTCGGGGGGATATGCACGGTCCTGCACATAACAGAAAACTGCTCTCCAAGGTTAAGAGATAACGGGTACTTTTATTTTTGTGATTTGTTGAATTCAATGGATTTCATTTCTTATGTGATAAATTAGTCAGCGAATTAGTCATGACTGGCGGCATATCAAAGTATAATTACCCAATCAGCAGGACCGGACTGGCCATCTGGAACAGCAGAAGTTTTCCCTGTTGGCCAGCTGACCCTGGGGGCCAACAGTTAGTTAAGCAACATCAATATGGTAAGACTATAAACAAGCCCCAATTATTTGCTCTAATTTAGATTATTTATACTTATTAGACCTTCTTCCTGGTCTCCGGAAAGAGGTTGCATTCGTAAATTTGCCTTTTTTTCAGCCTTTAGCTTTGCTTTTAAACATTTCTGCCTTGGTAACTGTGTTGAGCTAACACTATGCTACCTTTACAGTGGCTACCTGCTGTAAATACCAGAATTATAATGAGAAAACATCTGCACTACACTTTCTGAAACTGATTTAATCCCATGCATGGAAAACAGAGAGCAATGGTGATAAGTTCAACAGTAAGAAAGTGGGATTTGAAGTCCTTATTCATAAAAAAAAGCAATTTTCTTTGGATTTACTGATGAAAACTGTGATAGGAATATGTTGAAAAATTCAAGACAGGCGGATGAGCTGAGGATGTGCTCGGTGACCTTGGCTCAAGGCATCAACAACAACAAGCTGAGTGGAACCTGAGGACAAACTCCATCCATGTTTACTCTTGATGGCCATGATAGACAAGGAGTTGATTAGGTTATAGTTTTTATTATTTCTAATTAGCAGCGTTATATTAACCAAAAAAATACATTTCTGTCGAATGACACTAATTCTTAACCTCTTTAACCTTTTAAAAGCAGCAGACAGTTTCATGGTTTAATGAGCCAAGAGGAGAGGTCAGGCTCCTTCTCGAGAAAACATGTCTGGGAGTAGGGTTTCATGCAAGGATGATTTTGAATTTACCTTTTGGAGGAGGCTGAAACTCGAGTCAGCATACATAACATTGTCTGAGCAAGTTAACGCTGCATCTATAAAAAGGCAGTACAATGACAGAATCTATTTTGGTTATGCAGAGGACATGGGGTTTGGAGATTTTGTTTAAAAACATGACGGTAAACTATCATTAGATCCCCATGTGTTTTAAGTTTTAAATTAATAATGGTAGGTAGCTGCTGTGCAAGCAGTGCGTGAAATCATAGGAAAACTGGAGACGGCAGAAATCCCTGCTGCTGATGACTACAGATGTTTATCTGAATAATTACCTGTAAAGAACCCCCCAACTGTACTTCTAAATCTGTCCAAATGCAAATTAAATAAATGAATTTAACTTAAGTGAACCTTTATGGGGGATGGGACAATGAAATGTTCAGGTTGAAATCTCACATCCATGTCCACTCAGTTGCACTGTAAAAAAATACAAAAATAAAAAATATATATTTTTAAAAAAAATTCTGTTTATTTTACAGTTTTTTCCCCTTTTTTAAATACACAAAATATCCATAAGATTTCAAAAATAGACTGAGAAATAACATGACAAATCTGTAACTGCGAATAACCACAAAATTTCATCTTTTTTTTCTACAGAAAAATACTTTTGCAAAGTTTTTTCTTAATTGAAATGTTAAATTCAAGGTTAATACTATAATTGTGTTTATTAACTTAGATACAGTTAGTGACAACACGAAAAGAAGTATTGATTCTGTAGTTGCATTTCTACATTTCGTGTGGTACTTTAAGATTAAAGTTAAAAACTCATCTTTATTTACGGAAAAATTACTGTGTTTTAGCAAGATATTTTACAGTATTTTTTGGTACAACCTGCTGCCAAGATATTGCTGCTTGCTTATGCTTTTTTTCCAATATCTTATTCCAGTGTGGTTTAAAATATTGGTTGCATACCACAGACCAATGAATAGTCAGTATGATTTATTACCAACCTGACTGAAACATCTCAGTGAGGTATTTTTAATTCATGGTCTGTAATCTCAGGGTGGCACCATGTATGTACCTGCGTGTAATATAATGTGTAAGGTATTGCCAAGGGGAAAGGCTGGTCAGGAGAGCAATTTATTTGACGGAGTAATAACTGCAGTGAATTATTATTTAATTCCTTTTAAAATCTTTGCTCGGTCTAAAGTAGGACACGCCAGCTAAGCCTCGGGAGGTTCGGGCATAAATCATTACATTAAAATGAATGGAAGCAAAGAGGAGACAGGTGCTCTCAGAGCAGCACAGAACACAGAACACAGCAAACACTGCACTAGTCAGGAGCAGATAAATGGCAGCAGCTGCACAGAGAGTCACACATACTGTACGCACAACCTGTGCTCATAACAGGAGATGGATAAAAACGCACGTGTACGTTCCCAGCGTTCCAGGTGTTTACAGATCTCCTGTTGAAGTTGATGTTCGTGACAACCAGCCACATGCTTGTGTAAGGAGAGCTTTGGATTCTAGCTATGTTAAGCCACATTAAGTAACTGAGAAGGAAAGAGTGAGACAGACCTCATCTTTAATTCAATCAGAAGAGACTTCATCAGACATGAATATGAGATCCTGACAGAGCGCTCTGCAGGAGGATGTCTGAGCCTGCCTGAGCTCAGGTGCCACATATATAAAATGTATTTACAATTAATTTTGATCTGAAACAGGACTTAAGCTGAAAACCACGTATAAGTAGTTATAAAGAACCTTCCTTTGATGTGGAAAGGATTGTATCTCTAACTCCCACCAAAGTGATTTTCCTGATGGATATGTAGGGGTATTGCAGTTTGGGACTCATGTGCTATTTAGTCCACTGAATAATGTGTTGCCTGGCTTTAATCTCAACCTAATCGTCGGCAATGCTTGTTTCTGCAAACTGCAGATATGTTTCAACTTTATGTTTCTTTTAATTTTATGTTGTGACACTGCTGTGCTTGTGGTCTGGTTAGGTTTAGGCACAAAAAAACACCTGGTTAGTGTTAAGAAAAGATCATGTTTTGGCAAGATGAGTCAGACAGGAGGGGGAGGAAGGGATGAAATGAAGAGGTGAAGAAGGAACAATGAGGAGAATCCTCAAACCTCTGTTAAAATTATCCCACCCATTTTTTAAATGCTTCCTAGGCCCATGGTTAAGAAACACACAGGTTCTGTCGACACAGACATGGCTGGAAATTGTCCCAGAGCCTCCAGTGACTTACAAATGTTGACTCGTAGTCTCAAAGAGTGGTCCCTGGCTTGAACTTTGTAGTTCATGCACCTTATTAATCGCACTATTTCACTGTGACTTTTAATGTCTTTATTTATTATGACCTGGGTTGTCCAACACTAACCCTAATTAGGCAGTTTTATGGTTTCCAGTGTTGATGTGCAAAGAGGAAATATACACACACACTCGCTCATGCACACATTTCAAATGCTGAGGCCAAATATAATTTTTTCGGTGACAATGCGATAAAATATTTCACCAGAACAAAGGCTGGTAGAACAGCAAGCTGATGTGACCTGAAAGACCATACGTCATTATTATGACAGTATAATAATGAGGAGCGGAAAGGAACCTGGACTCACTGGGCATACCAATTTTAGAGCGAGCGTACAACCAGGACACGGAAGAGAAAGGCACCAGAGTGTGTGCATGAATAAAACATAGAATCACAACAAGACAGTGAAACTTTGCTCCTTAAAACCTGAGTTCACAGTGTTTTTGAGGCCCTCAGTTTTCGAGGCCCTGGAAAATTCAACATCTTTGTTTTGTCCTTGTCACTGGGCAGCTGCCATTCAAACTATAAAACTTTGTTTTTCTCCTTTAGGGAAATAAAACTTTTTATTTATATGCTTTCAACCCAGTCTTGTGGAGCTAACCCAGAAATGCAACAAGAACTCCCCTGCCCCTGTAGAATGTATTGCAATAATATGACTTACTGACATGAATAAGACTCTGTCTCTGTCTCTGTTTTTATTAAACTTTTAAAGAAAACAGGTGACTAAGTGTTTCACTATTTTATGATTTGAATGAAGCAGTCTTACTTGAAGTAATAAAAATTGCCCAGCCTGATCCATTTCTTGATGAGATAAAGCGATTCACACTCGAAGGAGTGTAGGTCACTCCTCTGCTTGGGGAGATGGAGAAGAAAGAAGAGGAGGGGAGTTTGGGACGAAGGACGAGGAGGATGTGAATGGAAGTAAATGGTATGTCTGGAGGAAGAGAAGAGGAGAGGAGAGGTTAAGAGTTAGTATTTAGGATTTTAGGAAGCCATAAAATGTGATTAAGCCTGTAAATGTAATGGCACTGACACATTTTTCAAAGTTTTTCAAACTTGGAACAAGAATAAAGACAATTTTCAGACTATGTTGTATCAGTTTCCAACTATGTCTTGTTAGCACACTTAGAAGGTGGAAGGATTCTGGATAAAACCCCCAGAGAGGGCTCTGGCTGAAACCATTACATTGTAGGATGTATTTCCTGTGGAACCTTCACAGATGGTTCTAGGTATAACCATTCAATTTCGGTTTTAGGTGGAGCCCTCTGAAAGGGTTCTCAGTGGGGCCTTTATGAAAAGGTAACAGGAACCAAAAATGGTTCTGCTATGGGGACATGCAGAAGAACCTGAGGACTTTTATTTCTAAGAGTAAGCTGAGTGGGTGCTAAGTAAGAACCAGTGAGAGCTATTTTTGTGTGGTTACCTTGACAGCATGTGCGTTAACAAGGATAATGACAGAATGTGTTATATTTATACAATAGCTGAATCTTGCTAGCGGCACGTGTCATGCCAGTTCTGTCGAATCAAACCACAGCCAACTTCTTGAAACTTTGGATAAAGACGAGTTTGAATAACTGCAGGAAATAAGGAAGAACAGACAGTAACAAGACAGATGATTGGTAGTAAAATGTTTGCAGTGTGATTTCAACAGCTTATACAAAAACTCTGCACAAACATGTCTTCAGCGAGACACTCCTAAACTACTGGCTTCAAAGCAGCTAATCACAGCCCCACAGGGTTCTGTCAGAGGGAGAGAGTCAGTTGTTGACAGCTTCGAAATAGACACTGCTAGTACCTGAATCAATAATATTGAAGTGATTCACGTAAACCAATTGATTGTGACTCCTATATATAAGGTCAGAGTCACTCTCAGATTTTTAAGACTTCATGATATGTCAACGTTATAACTTTTACAGCACTGTAATGGTGTCATCTAACCATAGCAGGGCAATATTTCTTCCATCTCTTTCCTTTTTTTCCCATTCCTCAAGGGAGCAGAAGAGTCAAACAGACGCTATAAAAGTGATCAAGAGCCCCAGCCCCTCAGTGTTCAGCAGAGGCACTTAAGTAATGTTGGAAGTTGCTATCAAAAAGGCCTCCGAGAATTTGCTGGCAGAGACAGAGGTAAAGACGCAGCTCAAGGACATGTTCCTTTAAATGGATGCTTGGCTGAGTTGAATTAAATGAAAAGATGCAATAAGATGAATAAAATCAAACCCAGGTCCCACGGCCGACAGCTGGTAGACAAGGCTGTTAGAAACGTCACGAATCTTTAGCGTAATCAAGATCAGCAGTTCAGAGGGGTCTTGGGCATCTCTGAGGGATCACAGCGGGAAAGCATATCTCAGTCAGGGAGCTCTGTGAGACAAATGTGGCAAAGTTAAAAGACGTGTGAGAGGATTTCAAATCAGTTGTGTTTAGCCCAAACCTGAAGTATGGCACCTATCAAACTGTATTAAACCCAATGGCACATAGATTGCACACGACCTGATAACCTTCACTGTTTAATTTGCACTGCATGCAGCAGCATGTCTCACCAAATAGTAATGAAGGACAACTGACATAACATTCAAAGAAGTATCAGTACTACAAGACAGAGCACGCTGAGTGGAGAAGGACGGAAAGAAATGACTTTGGCATTTAGTTGTTAGCCTGCTGCTAATGCTCTGGGTGCTCCTCCCTAACTGACCAAAGTGTATGGACGAATTGGGAGTGAGACTAGAAAATCATGGCAATATTTGTCTCTGCAAACCACGGATATGGTGCAATTTGACGTTTGTTTAGGTTTAACTTGGAATGTTTTATTGTGGCAACGCTGTGCTTATGGTCTGGTTTAGGCAATCACTCAGTAAGGGTTAGGAAAAGATACAGTTTTGGCTTAAAATACCTACCTGGGTTGCCACAAACACGTCTGGCAATTGTCCAAGGTCTCATTAAAAATGTCCATTACCAATGTTGAAATACAGTATCGAACTGTGGTCACTGGCTTGGCAGCCTTCTTGCTTGCGAATGTGATATGACTTGAATTGTAGATATGTCAATATGGTATGTATGACACTTACACATTTTAATGTATCAGTGGTTTGAAGAAACGTTAACTGCCAAGATTTTATTCTTGCAACTGGGCTGCGATGCAAGAGCTGACCAGTGTGCCAACAGCGCCCAACTACCAGGGCTGTCAGTCCATATGTCAAGCATGGGCAAAAATGTAGTCTTTCAGATTACTTACTGCTTTTCCTCTATTACCTGCACTGCACAGCGCACAAAAGATAATTTTGTCCATACTAATACATTTTGTACTTTATCAACTGATGTAAGTTAACCATGTTTGCCAGCCTTAATGAGCATGCTGAGCCTGGCCTCTGTCATCTGTAGGCTAGCAGTCGGGTTTCTTTCTAGCAGTAGTAAACATAAAGTGGGAAGATACATCAAAATATGATTTAAATTTCAGTCTAGAAACCCCAGGTGGAGCAGGCTGATGAGGTAACAAGGGCATTTTCAGGGTTTCAGGTGAGGCAGTAATTATGAATTATGGTTTGATATTACAGGGAGACATCAGCATCAAAGTTAGTCCTAGGATGTTGAGCAACTATAACCTTTGAAAGCCAACATGGTTATGAGTTTATTTATTTATTTCACATCACAACAATGTTATTTCATAAGATCCGTGGACCAAAGCAACAACAGCCTGTGAATTCAACTCAAATAAAATAACTTGACTGTATTAATTTGAGGTAATTCATTTTATATATTGACGATCTGACTTGCTACTGTGAGGACAGAAATCAGATCTTTCTACTCTCTGTTTAGAAATGATATTTCCGCTATAAATATACATCTCAGTTTAGAACAAAGCCATTTGGTCCATCTCAAACATGGAGGGCTCTGGATTTTTGGAAAGGATGCTGCCTGCTGCTTCTGTTAAGTTGGGAATGAGCAAAAGAGCTGAATGAGTGCTGGTGTAGTTACATAAGCGCATTACAGTGGTGTGCATGCATGCACACACACACACACACGCACACACGAGAACACCACTATGTTGCATTTGGCTGCCTGCAGTCTGTCATTAACCTTGACTGTATTTCCACTGTGACCCCACTCCTGCCCCTCTCTCTCTCTCTCTCTCTCTCAGGCTGTATCAGGATAGGTTAAATATCAGTATACAGGGCTGGAATGGGATGTGCCAGTTATCAGAAGTACTGTTATTTATCAATATGTTTTTTTCCCCCATCATCTCGTGGATAGCTTCAATTCTCATGTACATGCTCGAGGGTTGGGAGGGGGCTTGGCTATACTATAATATGAATTGGTTATATTATTACACACAACAGATAAGCACATATAAACAGCTATGTTTAGCACGTCAAAAATACTTTTACATCCAGCACACAGTAATATATTTAAATACACATGTATTTTTTTAACAGCACAAATGCATTACAGTTTTTAAACCTCTACCTCTGTGACAGGGACACCCAGACACATACATCATCATCTGTAAATCCTGTGAAGCTAGGATAAAAACGTATGCAAGTCTGGGCCAAACACAGCAAGACAAGAACATATCTAAGTAAGCATGATTACTGGTCTAAAAGCCCAATTTGCAAAGCACATAACAGCCCAAATTAATGTTTTACAGCAAGTGTTTCACTGTGATATATTACCGTAATGATGATGCTTTTTAATGCTAATTAATGTCTTATCTTGCGCTGGGTGCTCCAGCTATATTACATGCAGGGATTGAAGAGGTAGCCTAATTAGCCTAGTTATTACTAATTATAATAATTAATAATTAACTAATTACTTCACAAAACTTCCTCAAGCATTCAATTATCTGTTAAACAACAAAAAAACAATTGGTAACATTTTACTTCACAAAATTCTGAGAAGTTACAATGGAACAAATTAGGAACAAATGAGGAACTAACTGCTAGTTAACCATTAGTTAATATGTAACTCCTTTTTGAATTTTATAGAGCAGGCCCAGCTAATGATTAGTAAATTAAGAAACGATTGAGGAAAGAATCCGGAACGAAAGGGAAAAGGTGACTTGTCAGGAACCACTCGTAAGCAGTCGTCAGTATGATCAATTCACAGATATTCATTAACTAATCATTACCTAATGATTCAATAATATAGTATCTCCAGGTGTGATCTCCATTTATTTATTTAACATAGCACACCATTAGGAGAAGGGAAGTACTTATTAACAATGAATGAATTATCAACTCGTTCATGATTTTCTTAATAAACTAATCATTAACTACTCATTAGTAACTCATTAACTTATGGTTAACTAGCAGTTAGTTCCTCATTGTTCCCTACTATCTACTCAAAATTGTGTGTCCCCAATTGTAAAATGATACTTATGATATTTTGATAATTATTTAGAATGTTTTTTATTTAATATGTATTTATTGCATCTGCCAGAGAGTGCACTACACGTCTTGACCCTTTTACAGCAGGGGTTGTAACAACCACAGCACCCTTTCCACGGCATAGCATATATAGATCACCAGTCCATGCTCCACCGATGATCACAAACAAAATAAATTTAAGGGTTCAGGGCTTGCTAAATTCCTTTCTCTTGTCTACCTCCTCAACAGAAGTTCTTTACAACAAAGCCAGTTAAACCTGGTGGGACACACGCCTTGCCAACCTCTTTATAAGATATATAGAGCTGTTACTGTTTGCCCTATAAAGTGAGCTTCCTGTTTTTAGTGAGAGATTTATCTTGGTGTTTGAAAGCTAAGCGATAGTGCCCTAGGTCTGCTTTTAAGCCCAGTGAGAGACTGCAGTAGGGTAATGAACCAATCATTAAGTGGCACCTCTCTGTAAAATCACACTCTTACTCCATGAGTAAGAGTGGTTGTAATCCTTGTGCTGTCAGAGAACTTTTCAAGGACCTTTTTTTCAACTGCAGCTGCATTTTATCGGCTCTTGACTTTAATAGATCAGTGACTCAGGAATGTTTACATAATGTATCTGCTACACAGTGGTGACTCCAGAGTCTGTTGGGGCCCTGGGCGACAATTTCCAGGGAGCCCTTCAAACCAGCGTTGATCACCATTATGTTTTAAATAATATTAAACTAACAAAAAAATACAACATCCATACTTTTTTCATTTCAAATGTTCAGATTTTAAAATTTTAAACATTTAAAGACATTCAAAACTAGAGAAATAAAATCCAAGGTCAATAACTTAATAACTTCATCAATTTTGATACCCTATAGGTAGATTTCCTATAGATGTCATTGCAAATCATCCATTGTTTCTTTTAATGGTTTGCGATCACTGCAGATGCCACATTTTGAGATTTTTTTCTGGGGGGAAGTTGCTCATTTTCCTGATTTTCCCACTTGAAGGGGCCCAACTGAGGGGGATTTTGGGGTAGCGGCAATGCACTGTTAAGTGCCTTGTGGTGGTTATTGCAAAATGTGCCAACATGATTGGTCATCGGGGGCCCCTTTTCCCAACCTTTTTTCGGGGGCCCAAACATTTGCCTAGTTTGCCTCTTCTGATGGTGCATCTCTGCTTCTACAAGAGGCTCCAGCTTAGGAGAGTTAATAAGCGTTATGTAATACAAGTGTACTTGGTAGATTATTCTTAAACAAGAAGAAGAACATGTGAAGAAGAAGAACATGTGACTGGAAAAACTTTAGAAATGCAATCAATCTGAAACTGAATCAGTGTAAAATGTTCTAAACAAATACCACCAGGGCTATATTCAGCAGCTGTGGGAAAGATGTAAGAACTTCAGCTTGAGAGTCTGTGTGAATCACTGTTCAGCTCTGCTTTTGGGTTTCCATTTTGCTTGTACAAAAACACCATTTATCATTTAGAATATGCTTTTAGTTAGGTGGGATTTCAAATTAAGAGCACTGCATGAACTTGTGCAGCGAGTATTATTCATACATTACCCATGAGAGAATCTAGTCAAAGCTAGTGTAAATATTTACATCTCACACATACAGATGCTTTGGGATTCACAGGTCGTCAGATTGACAAGTTGGGAAAGAGACTCAACAAATAACTATCTTACAAATTGGAAGTTTAATGACTTGGGGAACAAGACCGGAAAAATGTGCACAGGGGACAAGTTACTCTTTCAAACACATGTTAAACGGTGTGAAAGGATCTATTTTAACCCACATCATGCATGGATGCGGGAACTAGGAGTGCTGAGTGGGCTGCAGGCTAAAACGAGGCTATAACATATGACAAATTTGAAGAGAAGGCCCAAAGAATTTATCAGAAGCAGCGCTTCCCAAAGTTTATATAGTTTCCCTGAATACAACAACTCTTAAAATTGAGCGATTTTACAAGGGAGTCTGGGGGAATTTCTCTCCCTCTTTATCTTGCTGTTGCTAGATGATGTAGCTGCTTTGAACATGCTGATGTTCAAGTTGGCTGTATGCTTTTAAATACCTATTTAATATAAGTTATCCTGGCCATTCAAATTAATACAAGAAGCATGAATGTCAGGCACCATTTAGTGTGACGTCATTACATAGACTGACCCCTCAGCAACCTCAGCTGTGACTGACTTTGTGAAGTCCTTGAAACCACATTTTTGTTGCCTAAACCTAACCAAACCAAACTGAGTCAGAAAAGTGGAAAGAAACAGAATCTAATAAGGGAGTCCTTATTACTAATAATACATTCCAGACAGGATATAAAACCTCAGTCCCCTGGTTGAGTTTTCTATAACCCACAAAGCCGCAACAGCTCACTTCAGATATGGTTTTCATCGCTGTTTCGTGAGTTGCAATGAAATGATGGTCCTGGAGCAACATAAGTTGTGATGTTCTAGGAACAAAAGCAACATGGTGATATCAGATACACCTTCCAATTCTTTATATACTGTACTTATAGACTGTTTCGTCTTCTCTCCTCCAACTAACAGCTACTGATTTCAACCCCGAGTTGTACAAGCTCTCCTGAGTGGATCGAGTTTAATTTTGAAACTACTCCAAAACAAAATCAAACAGATGTTAGCTAAAGCAGCACTGGCAGCTACAGAGCGGCTGGCCGAGGGGACCCTGCAGTTTTGCTTCTGTAGGTTTTCTCCAGACTTCATCAACACACACTGTAGCCTGCCAAAAATAAAATTTCATAGGTGAGACCACCCTTGAGGTACATTTCCCCATCTTGATATATTGACCCTGACTTAATGTATAAGCAAATGCACGGATGTGTGAAATGAGATGAAGCACCACTCTAATCTGCTCACTGTTCATTCTCACCTTGCTGAATCCATCAAAGCAACACTTTGAAGCAACTAACCAATTAGACAGTTCAACTGGGAGTTCGGGGGTTTGTCAAGTCTTTCTGAGCTCTTGCTGATTTTGATTTATGCTTTGCCTTTAGGTAAAAAAGCTGATGAAACGAGCTCCAACCAAGTGATCTTAAAAGAGATTATTGATCATATTTCAAGTCTCTATAGAGGCAAAGTAAAAAGAGGGGGAACCTCGTAGCTGTGAGCTGAATCCACTTTAATTTAAAGGTGCATTATGTAGTTTTGGGGAAGAAATTTTAATCAGAAGAGAAAGATCTTCATTGACTGATCTTTTATACTTAAACAAAAACTAAATAAACAAACTCTCTTCGTTTTCATGACTGAATAAACCTAAACAAACTGACCTTAGAGGACAACACAGTTTCATACTGACCCTGCCACCTTTCTAGCTTCAAACAGTGTTCTGGGGACCTTATTTTCCTCTGAGAACAGCTTGTTTTCTACAGTTATGGAAAAAATAAATATGAGTTTATATTATTACCTCATTAATATTGTGAATATTACAATTCTTACTTTGTTGTTTTGGAGAGGAAATTCATTGCTAGTCCAAGGAGACAGAAAAACTTTCAAGAATGTCTTCATCTCAAAGGGACAAGCGCAGGCTGTTTCCAAAACGTGATACTGCAAGTTGTTTGGGGACTCTTACAAATGCTTTTCCTTTAATCATATGCAGCTTTAATTACCAAATGTGTATTTTTTCCTTTCTTACAGCGGGTTTTAACAATATAACTGCATGCGTACTTGAGTCTGCTTTTGTTTTGCCCACATTTGAGTTAACAAATGAGGCGAGTGAGAGAGTAGAGGAAGAGGACGTGTCAACTGTCAAGTGGCTGTCAGGTTATGTAAATGCGGGGCGAAGGCAGGAACACAGCGAGGACATCGCGCTCAGGGAGCTGGAAAAAAAATATGCGTCACTGTTCAAAATCAATCTCCATCGATCCTCTGCGACAGCGACATGATCTTCCAATAGCCACCCAGTGTCAAAGGCACAACGCCACTCACCCTCGTCATCATCGTCGTCATCACCCATCTCTCAAATAAACACAACTCAGATGAAAAAAAAATACATACATGTTTATTTTACAAGAAGGGCACGTTTTTTTTTGTACAAACTGTAAACTAAATACTGTAATTATTCTGAGGGTTATAATCTTTGACATCACTTTCATGAATGAACACCAGAAACATGTAAATAAATAAATATATAAATAGTCAGTGACTGTCGCGTCTTACTGTAAATTATAATCCCACACTGGAGAAAACATACAGCATGTAAGTCTGCTACACACATTAAGGATTTTTGAAGATAAAAAGCACTTGTGTTCATCACGACTACATTTTGAACATCATTGTACAATACTCTATCCCTGCACTCCCCAACCCTAAATACTGCAAACTGTATTTTTATTTTTTTTAATGTTTTTATTATTTTTTTACATGAAGCTTTGTCACTGAATCGATTTCGAGGTAGGGGCTCCCTCATTAAGTCAGCTGGAAACGTGGTCGTTAAAACGCCTCCACAGTCCAAGGGCCTGGGAGTGTTGTTTGGCCCGACGTCTGCTGCGTCGTCGGAGGAAGAGGAGAGATTCTGCGCTGTCAGATTTGCTTAAGTTGTCATACGTCATGTTACTACACTGATTGAGAGTCCGTGTACTGTCACCGTAGCTCCCCCAAAGCAACTTGTAGGGCAGCCTGGAGGAAATGCTCCGGATCAAACAAAACATTTTGCTCGTGGGACCGTTGCCTGACATCGCCCTTCTCCAAAATCAAAGCAGTGGCATCTGCAAAGATGACTCACTGAGTTGACAAGGTGAGGGCTCGGGGGGGTGGGGGGGGGGATTAACATGGAGCCACAATACAGCAGAGATCGTTTCAACTCTCGGCTGGAGGTATGTCTCTATAGATGTGAACGTACAGCATATACGGAAAAACATCTGGTAAACGTGTAAATGCCAATGATGTCACAACAAATGGCAGATTAATCTCTACACAGTTTAAGCACCCACACCCCCCGAAATTTCAGCTTATAAAACACTGGTTTAATCACAGCTACAGTACAGCCACATTCAGCCAAAAATTTGAATTTTGGCAATACTAAAAATATAATAATAATAATAATAATAACAGCCAGGTGGAGCTTTGATTCAACGCTTTGACTCCAACTACAGAAGGGAAACAGTAGGCCCTGTCTGTTTAATAATAAATTCAATCTGTGTTAACATCAGGAACGCTCATCGAGTCGACAGAGGCAGCCAAGAGAAAAGAGGAAGAGATGGAGAAAAAGGAGGGGAGAGGGTGGGCGAGGAGGATCTTCCCCCGAGGCAGTTCCCTTCCATGTCCAATCCTGGCAAATTATGTGCCGTTCATGTTTTATCGCATGTTTGAGCCGGCTTGTGTTTGGAAATAATTAGGGAGTAAATTAAGAGGAACTGATGAAGAGAGAGAAGGGAGGGTGAACTGATATGGTTGAGGACTCAGAGGCAAAGAGGGAGGTTCTTAGTGTGTCCTGGCACTTGAAAATAGAATTTGAGCACTTGGAAAATATGATTAATTCATAATACGCAACAAAAAAATCAAAACTCCAGCTCATCAATGTCCATTTTAAACTGATGGAGCAGCAGCCAGGAGGAGCCGAGGACATGGAGGCGGCAGAGAGGACACCGAGTTGGCTTTTGTGACACAAGCCTAGCCACATATTGAGCTAAAAGCTTTCCCCCCCTTTGTTGCCATCTAGATAGCATTGGATTTTCCAGAGCAGGAAAATCAAATGCTTCATTCAAGACCAATTGCTTTCTATTGGATCAGCTCTTCCTTTCCCTGATGCGCACCAGTTTCACGCCTTCATGGACACACACACAGCACACGGTGGACGCCCAGCATACAATCTCAGAAGGCATCCTGTTGAGCATTCTTTCCCCGGCAACACTGAACACAACAGAGCAGTGTCTGCGTAGGCTGCGGTTATAGAGCTAAGTTAGTCTGGCTCTGTAATCACGTGTGCCACGCATTAACTTTGCATTGACTTATACACTAGAAAAAATATGCAATTTAAAGGGGCGCTGTGTAGTCAGAATTGTAACATTTACAATATTAATGAGGTAATAATACAAACTCAGAAATATTTATCTTTTCCATAAGTGAATAAACAAGCTGTTCTCCAAGGAAAATAAGGTCCCCAGAACGCTGTTTGGAGCTAGAAAGTTGGCAGGGTCCGCCAAATATAAACAAAGTAAAACAGTATGAAATTGTGTTGTCCTTTAAGGTCAGTTTGTTTATTCAGTCATGAAAACGAATAGAGTTTGTCTGTTTAGCTTGTTTCAGTTTGGAGATCTTTCTCTTCCCCAAAACTACATAGTGCACCTTTAATCTAATTCAACCTCTAAAACTTTGACATAATGAATTCTGTTTTAAATTAAATTAGATAGAGATAACAAATGAACTACCCCACTCCCTACATTCATAGTCTTACGTTCTTTGTCCTTATGTTTTATGTTATATAAATGTATAAATACATTGAACTCAAACTTAGAGCAAGAATTTGTAACTTATTAAACACAGTTTTCCACTATAATGAATAGTTGAATTCATAAGCAATAATGTACACTCAGTAGTGCTACAGCCTTACTTTGTCTGATATGACCAGTAGCTTATGGTAGCTAATCTTACGTAGTTTTAGCAAACCTTAGATCAATTTAGCTGTACATTATACATTTAAAAGTTGACTCTACTTTAATAAAGCCAGGAAAACAATTACCTCAGAATTACCAAGTAGAGTATTACATTTAAGTTGTATGAGCTAAAAAGTTTGACGGTTAATCTGTAATCGGTTTCAGTACAGTCACTTTGTCAGATTTTACAGTGTACAACAGACATTGTAGAGTACGTTAGCTGACTTGATGACTCTACAACTGCCACACTACTTTTCAGAATTTACCATCATCAAATATTAGTCTTCAAACTCAAACTTGGAGGTGAAATTATCCTTTGTAAACTCTAATCTTTTTAAAACTACACCGTTAAATCTGACAAACTGATTCCCTCAACATTACCAAGTAAAGCAGACAAATAATTTTAAGGTGTTAAAACTTTTTAGCTCGTACAACTTAAATTTAGTAGGTGACTTTACTTGGTAATTCTGAGGTAATCGGTTTCCTGACATTTCCAAAGTAAAGTCAACTCTTGAAGTTTCCAGTGTAACAGTAAAATATCAGTGCAGTCAGTGCAAAGAATGGGGCTAGGCACAAACATGTCAATTTGAAAAGGCCTATCTGAGGATTGTTAAAAAATATTTGGAACGACATTTTTACAGCAAATCTGTGTTATAAAATAAATATCAACTCATCAGGAGCATTTCATTGTAAGAACTAGGGTTTGGATTGATTAATGTGCTTATTATTTTCATGATTAACTGTTTAATCTATAAAATTCTGAAAACCTGAAACTGACGTCTTCAAATTGGTTCATTTGTCCAACTAGGAGTCCAAAACTGGCAAAACTCTTCATTTCCTGTCATAAATGAACAGGAAAGGCAGCAAATTCTTACATTTAATAAGCTGGAACCAGCGAATGTTTGACATTTTTGCTTGAAAAACGAGCTCAAATGGTTGATGATTAATTTTCTAATTGATTTATTGCCTAGTGTATGCAGCTTTAGTAAGAACTGACTTGCTCAAAACTCACTTTTGTTAAAGACTGACCTCTTTTGTTTGTTTTTTAATGCTAATGTGCATAAACAAATTAGTGGGAGAGGAGAGGCAATTAAAATATGTCTGATATCTCAAAGGTAATCCTCATCGTGGTGGTCTGGCTTTGGACTCCACCGATGCGAGCAGAGCGACTGTCACACCGCATGCCCCACATCGCTACTACAGCACAGCATGGCTCCCAGCATGAGCAATTTACAAAATCAGATATCTGCAAGTTTGCAAAAGGTCACAAAGTGTCACTTGCGTCACAGCTGCGTGAACTCTGCTGCTGCCTCTCTGCCTCCTCTGTCCAAGTGCGGGAGTTTTAGTTCACACATTTACGTCCTTTTTTAATTATTGACCAACACCATTTGCCAAAAATAGACTCATTAGTGCCACTTTAAGCAGGCTGGAGTAAGATTCAAAATGGAGGACTGCCAAAGGAGACCGTGAGGAGGAGACAGAAAAGAATACAGAAAAGGAAGGTTTGGTGCAGGAGTCAAGGACAATGCTGACTGAGGGAGCGGTGGAGAGGAGAGAGGAGGTTGACAATGGTGAAGAAATAGAAACAGCGCGAGGGAAGGGACTTTGCTGACTGAGGAAACGAGAGCAGGGAAATAGAAAAAGGAGAGGAGACCGCAGGGCCCTAGAGAGGGTTTGCTGAGGAGCGGTGGTGAGGGGAGACAAAGCTGATGAAAACAGGGAGTGAGGAGAATAAATGGAGGAAACTTCAGTTGAGCCAGTCTGATCTGTCCCAGGAGGGTACGACTGAGGATGGATCATAGAAGGGGACAAGGGAAGGAAAAGTAGACCAGAGGAGAGGATTTCTTCTCTCACATATCAGTCGGACCTGTGAACATTTCAGGTTTTATAAGAATCTGGAGATGCTGCAAGAGAACATGGGTGGTGGTAGTGAGGGACGGTGTTGAACTCCATCATCTGCCCCCTTCCTATTCAGTCTGAATCATAATACTTTGGTGTTGGAAAGCAGGTTCACCTCACATAAATCACCTCTGCTGTTTTGATTTTGCAATTAAACTGTCGTTAAAAATGTACTGAAGAGAATTAGCTGCAATAAACTAATTATACCGCACCGAAACCATTAAAGCCACATTGTTCTCTCTCCCATGAAACACATACAAAGCGCCTACCTACAAGACATTTTGCTAATAGTTACTACATCTTCCTCCACTGTGTATACTGTGTTGAAGTCCTTGCAGGATCGTGTCAGCACTGTACAGTATACAAATGCAGATGTATACGTCTTTGTAAATGTAAAAAAAAGTATACATGTGCACGTAGCTAGTGTTCTGCTTTAATATTCACATTATCAACATTTATCATCAAATGTGTCAATTTCATCAATAAATGCTGAACGTATTTTGCAGATAGTTATATCCAGGATAAAGTGCCTTTACTTTTAAACATTCTGTAGGTTTTTCCATGTAGATTTGTGTCGACAGTCTTAAGGTCCCGTATATCCCACTCACTGTTTCCCTTTCAGGCATGTTCTTTAAGATGTCTGTCTCTTTTGTTCTTTTGCTGTCCCTCTGTGAAAGCTTTTCTTCCCCTTGTGCGTACATCCGATCCGCCTTTTCTCAACATGACACTGCTTTATGCTGTCCGTTCTGCGTGATGGGATTGATCTTTTCCAGCGTGACCTCAGTATCGCTGTCTAAATTCCCAGAGATGGCTGGGGAGAGTTTCTCCAGGGCATTGTTTACCATCCCCACCTCGACCTCCCCGCCGCATCCGTCCTTCTTCTGCAACTCCTCCTCCTGACACAGGATGCTGTGGGGGATCACGTAGCTGGCTGAATGGTTGCCCTCCTTTGGGATGTGACTCTTGGGCTGATACTGACAGTTGGGGTTCGAGGTAGGGGCACCCATGTTGTTGTTTATACTGACGATCTCGATGGCGTTGCTCCCCGGGCAGAGCTTGTGACAGCCCAGGAGGATGGAGAAGGCCTTGCGGAAGTCGGCGTTGAAGGCATAGATGATGGGGTTGAGCGACGAGTTTGCCCAGCCAAACCAGACGAACACGTCGAAGGTGGTGGAGCTGATGGAGCAGGGGAAGTCCTGGGCACCGTCCGGCTCGCAGAACGGAACCATGCAGTTAAGGATGAAGAAGGGCAACCAGCAGCACACAAACACTCCCATGATGACCGAGAGCGTCTTTAAGACTTTGGTTTCTCGTTTGAACGACATTTTGAATGAGCTCTCGCTCTCCATGTTCGATGTATTCCCCATGCTGCTGTGACGGTTTTTGGCACTCTCTGCTGCCCGCTCCAGGGCAGATATTCTCCGTATCTGCTTCTGGGCGATGCGGTAGATCCGGGTGTAGGTGACGATCATGATCGCCACGGGAATGTAGAAGCTGATAAGGGAGGAGGAGATGGCATAGGTCCTGTTAAGGCTAGAGTCGCAGTTGTCATCGGGCAGCTCACCGGTGTATGTTCCATTAAGCTCTGCGTAGCCTGTGGCCTGAGCTTTGTGCCAGTTAAGTTGAACAGGGATGAAGGAGATGAGGACGGACAGGGTCCAGGCCACGCTGATCATTAGACATGCCACTTTAGGTGTCATCTTGCGTTCATAGCGGAACGGGCTCGAGATGGCCCAGTAACGGTCGACACTAATCACACAAAGGTTCAAGATGGAGGCGGTGGAGCACATGATGTCAAACGCCACCCATACGTTGCAGAACGCGCCAAACGGCCAAAACCCCACGATCTCGGTCGCCGCCTTCCACGGCATGACCAAGATCGCTACCAGCAGGTCGGAGATGGCCAGGGAGATGACAAAGAAGTTGGTGACCTTCGACCTCAGGTGTCGGAACTTGGTGACGGCGACACACACGAGTGTGTTGCCTAGCAGCGTGGTGAAGATGAGGAGGGAGAGGAAGCATCCCGTCAGCACGCGCTTGGACGAGTCTCTCTCCGGTAGCAGCTGCTTTCCATCTCGAACCGTTGAGAAATTCTGATCCATTGTTTATATTACACTGCTAATAAAGTGAGAGAGGGGGTGGGTGAGGGGGGTGTCAACAGTCACCCCATCACATCCCCAGCCTGCAGCAGCGGTGCCTCTCTGGGGATGGGTTTTAGGCGGACGGCGTGGCTGGTGGAGAGGTCAACTGTCTCGGCACCAGCTCTCCCACGGACTGGGTCATCCATAGGCTCCTTGTCACAAGCACCATCCCTGCACGAGAGCTGCTATAAATATTTCAAAAAGATCTCTGGCAGCAAAGAAATGTCTGGTTCTTGAATTCCTGCAGCACAGGCAGCAGACATTCTAGTTGGAAGAGGAGGAGGAGGAATATTCCAGCTGTTGTTTGCAGTGGGTTTTTTTTCCCAATCAGCACCTTGGTCATGAAAAGCAGCAGTGAAAATTAAATGAAAAACAAAGTCCTCGCTCTCCTCTAGCTGTGTGCCTCTGCTGTCAAGCCCTCAGCAAAAGTTTCACGCTGTATTGTTGGCGAGCTGAGTAAACAGAGGCTTGGCCAATCATTAGCCTTATATACCACCTCATCAATAACTTCTATTGATGGTTTTCGCGCTGCGTTTATCTGATTTGTGTAATGATCCTCGAGGCGTGTCCGTGTGATTATATCGGTGCCTGTATCGACGTTGATCCACCCCTGGCTGCTAGGTGTTTTATTTATTTGTTTAATTTATTATGTCTTTGAACGCAGCTCCCTGTCAGTGCATGGCACAGCCTCCAGCCAACATTTCCACCTGAGCGGTGAGCCAAAAAAAAAAATTAGGCTGAAAACGGCATTCAAAAGTCCTCCAGAGTCCACTTTTGATATCAGAGATACATCTTAAATGTCTAATTCATCGCATGGATGGAAAGCACATCAATATAACAGCTGCCTTTTCTTTTTTATGCTGACATTTCGCTGTAATCCAGATGCGAGGTCGCTTCTCTTCTTTTTCTTTTGCGTTTGGTTTAGTTTGCGTGCGCATTTGTGCGGACGCAGCAAAACGAGCGCTCGGCTTTCAAAAAGACATTCATGAGTTATTTGGGCCACCCACCTAAATCCTCCCTGGCAGTGCAAATCTTTAAAGTGAAAGCTTTATTGTCTTATTCTTCAGACAGCGTGCGCACCCGCTCTCTGGATGTGGACAGCTCCGGGTGCCGCGGTGACGTCTTGGGTTGGCTTGGAAAAGAATTGAATCCAAAAATCAACTCGTGAAAATATTCAGTCCACCAAAATTTTTTTTTTAAATCTACATCTCTCCTTCATACATCCAACTTGTATCTTGGTACCAAGTGAAGGAGACGGGGCTCACCCTCTCTGCGCTCTCCTCCATGGGGGAAAGTCAGTCACGCTCCCCTGTTGCGACGGTCCTCAGGTGTTTTGTCGCTCCTAATGCTTTTCTTTTTCGGGGTCAGCCTCCGTTGTGCAACATCCAGTCACCCTGTGATGTCGTCTGCGGTCTGACTGGCCGGCAGAGAGTGATGGGAATGACTCTGGTCTCTCCAAGACCGTTTTTCATGCGCGCTCCTCTCTCTCCGCTCAGCTGCTGCCTGCTGCTGTGCGCCACGGTGTTTGCCACAACTGCTCCATCTATCCAGGGAGGCTGTGGAGGGTAAAGCCACCCAAATCCACACTGCACAGAGCACATCTCATCAACCTTTAGGAGATAAATTATTATTATTTGTTGTTTGCTTCTGAAATTGTGCCATCTGACACCTGGTTGCTGTCAGATTTTGGTGACTTTCTCGTTCACCAATATGAAAAATCCCTGTTATATTGTCACAGTAGGCCTAATGAAAATGATGCCATTACTTTAATCTGCTTGCACTTTTTTTAGACTTGACCTACACTGACAAAAAGTCCAATAATATCGCTGCTGTAAAGAGGAAAAAAAAAAAGAAAAAAAGAGGAGCTAAAAAAATTAAGGTGCCTCACTGTCCTGGCATGAACTTGTAGCCAGCAGGCATGCAGGCAGAGGCACAATGAGGCCATCTACTGGATGCAAGATTGTGGGAGATGAGAGTAGAGCAGGGAGAGTGAGCTGAAGCGCTGTTGCATTAACGTCACCTCAATAAACATGACTGAACAACTCTGAATTAGATTAGAGTCCCATGAGCCACGCTGCAGCAGGAAGACCCATGAAGTAAGAGAGACAGTGTGTGTGTGTGTGTGTGTGTGTGTGTGTGTGTGTGTGTGTGTGTGTGTGTGTGTGTGTGTGTGTGTGTGTGTGTGTGTCAGTGTGTGTGTGTGTTTGCATTTTGGAGGCTAATGTTATCATGCCGCTAGCAGCCTGGCAGGCCTGGCCAGTTTGCATATTAACTATTTAGCTGGATGAAATCCTCAATGGACTCTGTCCCCATGTGTGTGTGTGTGTGTGTGTGTGTGTGTGTGTGTGTGTGTGTGTGTGTGTGTGTGATTCATGTCATGCATGTGGGTCTGACTTTGCATGTGTGCATCTATGACTGTGCATCTCCGTACGTGTGTGTTTGTAGATGTGTACACATGCATTTCTGCCTGTGTGTGTGTTTGTGTGTGTGAGTAATGCATGTAGACAAGCCAAGTGTAAGAGGCCTGGCAGACACAACGCCCACATTTCCCTGTAGCACAGAGCCAGGGTGTGCGTGCAGCCGACAAAGTTCAAACCAAGACCACGTCACACACACACTAACGCACACACGGACTCGCTCGCCCGCTCGCTCACACACGCACACACAACCAGCCATGCAGGGTAATTTATGTCTGCTCCAAAAAGCAAACAAAAAAGAATAGAGTAGAATACAGCAGAATAGAGTACAATAGAAACAGAGAGAAATGTGTTTTGGGGATGACTTTTTGCCACGTGCATGTCAGAGGCCAGACGTTTAATTTTCCAGTCAGTCTTTCTGAACGTGGACTTATAGATGCGTTACTGTCCCATTTGCAACCCAATCACCAGAATAAGTGTCGGCAATGTACATTTTTTGCAAACCACAGCTAATGCCAAACTTTGCATTTCTTAATGCTGCAACTTTACGTTTGTTTTGGTTCAATATTATATTCCTCTCTTGTCACAACACTGTGTTTATGCTCTCTATTTAGTAGGAAAACATAATGGTTTAGTTTAAAAAGTCTCCTTTGGCAAACATGGCTGCAAATGTCCCGAGGTCTCCTATAACACATCTGGTTTTTCTCCCTACAAACAAGGCTGGATATCGCCTGACATCTCCTCAAAAATATCCAGTGGTTTGACGCTTACAAATGCTGAAACACTCGAACAGTCTTGAACAGTGGTCTCTGGCTTAGCAGCTGTCTCATCTAGCTGTCAAGCCAAACGCCATCCCCTCCTCCTCCTCCGGACATGAAAGTCACATTGTAGAAATGGTGATATGACATGCACACATTGAATGTACTGTATCCATGGTTTGTAGAAACACACAATGCCAACATTTTATTCTGGCAACTGGGCTGCTGTTTGGTTTTTTGTTTTTATGTGGTCGCATGCAGAAAGAAAAGTGAAAAACAACAAAAGCAAACCATTTCGTTGTCAAAATGAACATCAGAATAAGTCTCAATGATGAATTGAATGTCCTTTCTTTGAGATGCACTTCAAGTAAGTCCCTAAGGGTCTGCCGGATTAATAGAAACCGGTGTTACTAAACTTTACATGATGCCCAGACAGCACGCAAAAGCTCACCTGCTGACAGGAAGTTAATCAAGTATCTCTATTTGCCTTTCTGCCGACCCAAAGTTATTCCTACAGGCAATGAATTGGAGCTGACAACCAGAAAACTCTCCAGAAAGGTGATTTCTCACTGTGCTTGTATGGCACATGCTGATCTCTGTGGGGGTAAAAGTGCTGTTACTCATCCAATTTAAAAAATATGTCCACAAGCAAAAAAAACAAGCCTTTCAAGCCAATATTGAAATGCCAAAGATTTACGGCTGTCGGGGACAACTCAAAGATTAATTTTTGGCACCCACCATAAGTTTCATAATACACTTTAATATTGAATAAGGCTCAGACAGCAGTGATCTACGCACACATACATTTAAATTAGCGTCATCATAAAGGATAACTGCTGCCAGGAGGAATGTGTGAAGCCAAGCTGCATCACTCAGCAGCACACAGACGAAAATTGTATTGGTATTCATGCTCTGAAGCCAGTTCCTTAGATTAAAACAAAGCTGTGTTTGAGTAACAACATATTTGAGGGAGCGCATCTACCAAATGTTGGGTGGCTGCCTTCATTTGCAATTCAAATCTGGTGCTGTAAATTTACAGCAGTTAACGTAGAAACCAATTAAAATGATAGCTTTTTAATGACATTTACCAGAGGGAGTGTTCATTTCTCATTAGCGGGAGCCTAGTCTTTCTCTTCTACAATAAGAAGGGCAATTACCCTAAAACAACAGTCAATACTTGGCATCCTGGGATACAGAACAGGAGAGGAAATATTTGCACAGTCAGCCTAAGTGTGTGAAAATGCTGCGGCTCTCCTTCAAACCGAATTGACCTTTTATAAAATCAAGTAAAATAAAGTGGTACCAGCAAGTTGTATTAAAGTCAATGTGTGTATCCAATCAGCTGTATCCATGATATGGTCATTTACATAACTTAGTTTTGGACTTATGGGTAAAATGATCATTAGGGTGGCTGTGATCTATGACCAAAGTCAAGAGAGCAAAACAACCAAAACTACAGTCAGAAGCTTTTTGGCATCGGTCAACAAAGTCAGGTGTGGCAAGCATTTTAAGCCAAAACATGATCTCTTCCTAACCCAAACCAAGAGATCTGTGTGCCTAAACCTTATCAGATCATAAGCACAATACTGTCACAAGATGAAATTGAAAATATAAAGAACATAAAGAATTGTAAAGTTTCAATGGTTTGCAGAAACGTACATTGGCAACCTTTATTCTGCTGATCGGGTCGGCACAGAACGACAAATGTCATTTACAGCAAACAGCGATAATAAAATATGAGAGGAAATTGATAAGATTTCCATCTGGGCAAACGCTGCAAGATTACAAACCATCTTTCAAGCCTGTCAACGGCATTAGATTATTCTCTGTGATATGACCACAGAAAAGTATTAAAACAAAAACTGTCAGACATCACTGAGTCATGCTTTCAAATATTTTACTGACATGTCACAGGGCATGGAGCATCTTCTGTGTGTGTTATGTTTTGTGAGAGGTAAAAAAAAAAAAAAAAAGGGAGCAAGGGGGGAAGAGGAGAATAATCCGCGACAGAGATGTCCCACACACACACTCTCTCTGTCTCTGTCTCTCTCTCTCTCTCTCTCTCTCTCTCTCATGTCCTCTCTCCTCCAAATCCTCTTTGTCAGTGTGACATCCATCAGGTCCCAGGTTGTTGTTGTTGTGGAGCCTCTCACCACCAAACACCCAGCATGAAGGAAATGTGCGCTAATCCCACTTCTGAGATTCACCAGCTGACTCTCTCACACACACACACACACACACACAGACACACAACAGCTGTCATGACATTCAACAACAACTTAATTAGACTCATTGCGGTAATCTTAAGCAATGTAATGAAAACCTATGACCTTCATGCATGTGTGTGCGGCATCACATGTATTCACTGCTCTTTGCAGTGTGTGATAGACGCTTATTGCAGCTACAAAACTGATCTCATTGAGGCCCTTAATTGGTGCTATGCTTGAATTCCCTCAGAGCCTATTTATTTACACTGCACAAGATAATAGGGACCGATGTGAAAGCGTGTAAAAGTCAAGAGATGATATATATATATATGATAAAAAGGTTTTTTTTTGTTATTAGCTGGAGCAATACAAGTCTTGTTGTCTTGTTAAGGAAGGTAGACTTGAGGTGAGAAACATCATCTGTGTAATTCCTGGCACAATTCAAATGAGATCAGAAATGTATTTGTCTCTCAGCATTAACTCCAGTATAGATTTATTTTTCAAAATAAGGTTCCATTGGTCATGCTGAAAGGGGCCGGACTTCACCTTTCTATGAAGAATATATCTTGATATAAACACATGCAAAGCAATAAAAAAGAAAAATCCGGACCAAATAAAGAAACACTTAAAAGTAGAACAGACGACCATGGTAACTGTTTCAACCGGACACGCTTGTTGTCCCACTGAAACCGACAAATTATGGACATAGCCGACTTCAATAACGTCATGAGTCACAAACATTAGCAACAACAAGCGTGTCCAAGTTGTGTTAATAACTTTTTAGCGTCCCCTGTAAAGAGTTTCTGTTGTTGTTGCAGCGTTTCTACTTTTAGTTGTTTTTTCTATTTGCATCGTTTTTTATAAATGCTGCTTAGTGATGTGAAATTGGTGAAGATGTTTTTTTTATTTGCTTGTGTCTCTTTGCATTTAATTAACTCGCATTGCCTTAAGCTCTGAGGACCATCATAAGTTTCATATCTTTCCTTTACTTGGGTGGAACTTGATGTGGTACCTACGTCTTTAATCTCTGCGGTGTACATATTGCAGAGAATTTCCAGTTGTGCGTGTACACACATACGCTGCCAAGCGCTTATGGTTTTATCTCCCTTTCTTTCTTTCATTCGCTCTTCTCTGCTCCTTTGTTGCAGAGGATAAAAGAATCAGTTCAGTTGATGATGTTTGGACCATCTGTCGGCAGTTCCATTTGATAAAGTAGGTTTATAAAGAAATGGAGGCACCGTGCGTGCAAAAGGTTAATCTCTAAATATATTGTGCACGTGCGCGCACACACACACACACACACACACACACACCTATCTATCTATCTACATTTAGTGACATTATTCTTTGACATAGCAGACAGCTTTGTCAAAATAAAGACTGTACTTTTTTCTCTTGTTCAGCCCCCTGGATAGTTTGTTCTCAAGTGCTACAGAAACACAAGAATTTTCTATCTTTCAAATGTCTAATTCGATTGTGTTTAATGCAGCATTATGTAACCTTTTCAACCTTAAAATAACAGCTTGAAAATCAATTTGATGGTACACTGTCTTGTAACAGGGTGAATGGTGTCTCTGTCTCAGCCACTCCGCCCCTCTATCACTTGTTTCTGCACTATGTCACCTCAGTGAGAGGGTAGGATCACAGCGTTACATGTGCAATGAGATCTGTTTGTAGTTAGCACCTACATTACATCTGACCTGGGAAAATTTCAACATGCTGTTGCTTTACGTCCTGAAAGATATTTTATTTATCAGCCAGGGAATCTTTAAAAGCCAGGGGGACCCCTCCTTAATTGCACTACTTTATTTACATATATGATTGTCGTTTCACAAGCACAAAGAGATTGAATTATGTAGACTTGACTTAGCTAAAATGTGCCAGTGTCTGTTTCAGTGGTGGATGTTTGAGTGACAGGGGTGAAAAAAAAACAATAAAAAGGGCACCAGCTGAATCCGGTGGGGCACCAGCGTGAAGTGAGGACACTGGAAGGGCACCCTGGAGGGCACTTAATCATGTTTTATCTACCATAGGGGCATCCAAGAGGGCACTTACGCAGCATTTTTTTCCACCATTGACTTGTTTGTTTACACTCTTCAATCCATTTGTCTCAGCGATATCCTGTAAGACATACAGTATGCTTGTAGATTTCAACAGAGGGTCAGCCGAGGAAGTGCATTTTTATCTTCCTGTGGCAGCCTGGCAGGACACCACCACCTGTTTTGAGATTGTTTGAAAATTTCACATGCTTCTTCAAAAGCTAAAGGAAGTTAATTCATTTCTGTGTGCCGGATTTTATCAGTCACTGCTTTCTCTCTCATCTGTCGCATAACACCATACAGCAGGACTGCTCCCACCAGACACTTCACAAAGTATTGTGTCCTTTTTTATCACAAAAGGCTTTACAACTCAGCTTAAGCGTGCACAGCTTCAAATCCGAAACAGTGCGGCTTACATCCTGCTGTAGAATTAACACATGAAGTTTAACATCACTTAACTCAGAGCTGGGGAGGCTCTGCTTTAGGTGCCGTGTGTGTGGCAGCAGTAATGACGGAGCGTGCAGTGGCATGAAACAAGACATTACACGGAAAAGGATGATGAATGAAGCATATTAAAACCCTGTTTTAATGAAACCTTCTCAACAAGCTTAATGTGTTTCTTTCTAATAAGGATGACTGTACAAGCTGACAAGCAGAAAGTCTGTGCCTCACAGCTCAGGAGGCTGGGTAGGAGAAGCTGCTGGGTATAATGAGCAGTCATTTCATGGAAGAATGCTGAATTGGAAATGACACAGAGTGAGAAAAACTTTTCCAAAGATGATTATCCCGGATGATAGTTTATTACAATAACAAAACGGAAGCGACTTGTGCTGTTAGGAGCTGGAAGTGTGTCAGAGAGAGAATAATTGCTCCATTTGGGAGTGTGGTCTGGTAGCTGGATGAGCAAATCAGCTTTGGAATGGGAGAGGCTGACACACACATACGGATGAATGAATCCAAGAAGTTTGAAAAAAAAATAAAATAAAAGGCTCAGGATTACTTCAGAATAAGTTGACAGCTCTAAACTCAAGCGGATTCTGCTAGAAAAGTGATCGAGCCAAACCTTGATCTCACATTCAGATTCAGAATGGGATCAACTACTGTTAAATCCAATAAACACAGACTTCTCACAACTACTTCCAACCCTGCATTGGACTTAAAATAACATGTTTAATTACATAAGATAAACTGCATGTGGAAAATAAGCGGTCTGCAACCAGCTATTCAGTTTAATTTGCATCAGCAACCTGACGATATTTAAGTGAACCTGTCATCACTATGGATTCATCCATCAACGTCTGAATGAGAGCATTGTTGTTGACTCCAGGGAAGAAACCTAACTGGGCTCTGATGATCAAAACATCACTCAGAAAGACATCAATACAGCTGTTTTTATCCACTTCTGTGAAAGCCAGACTTTCATCAATACAGCTGTCACTGTGATGTCCCGGAGTATTGTCTTTAAAAAAGCTTCAGAGGAACTGTCAATACCTGCATGCTCTGTAAGATTGATACAAATAGCAAACACATATGTGGGAAAAATCACTGAAAAAAATGCCAATAAATTGTAATGTAAGTTGGATGGTGGATACAAAGAGTGACATCATACCATTAACATCTAATATGATGCATCATGTTAGATGTTAGCAGGCTGACAGCCCGGTTACACAAACTCCAATAATCACCATAATCAGCAAACATTTGAAGTCTCTCTAAATCATTGTAATCACTTGAATATGTGCACATATGTGCTGTGAAGCGCCTGAAACGTGAGAGGAACGTATTTCCTCGCTGTGAAAGAATGAATGCGTGCAAGAGAGATTATGACAAACAGATGGTAATTTAATGCTACAGAGGAATATGAAAGTGTAAGGAACCGTGCCAGAGGAACATTATCTTCAACTATTAGTAGGAAGAGTCTTCTCATAACTATAATGAAAGATGTTCTCTACAGTTAGTGACGTTAGTGCATACTGTTTTTCAGTGGTGGACACATACGGATGAATGAATCCAAGAAGTTTGAAAAAATAAAATAAAAGGCTCAGGATTACTTCAGAATAAGTTGACAGCTCTAAACTCAAGCGGATTCTGCTAGAAAAGTGATCGAGCCAAACCTTGATCTCACATTCAGATTCAGAATGGGATCAACTACTGTTAAATCCAATAAACACAGACTTCTCACAACTACTTCCAACCCTGCATTGGACTTAAAATAACACGTTTAATTACATAAGATAAACTGCATGTGGAAAATAAGCGGTCTGCAACCAGCTATTCAGTTTAATTTGCATCAGCAACCTGACGATATTTAAGTGAACCTGTCATCACTATGGATTCATCCATCAACGTCTGAATGAGAGCATTGTTGTTGACTCCAGGGAAGAAACCTAACTGGGCTCTGATGATCAAAACATCACTCAGAAAGACATCAATACAGCTGTTTTTATCCACTTCTGTGAAAGCCAGACTTTCATCAATACAGCTGTCACTGTGATGTCCCGGAGTATTGTCTTTAAAAAAGCTTCAGAGGAACTGTCAATACCTGCATGCTCTGTAAGATTGATACAAATAGCAAACACATATGTGGGAAAAATCACTGAAAAAAATGCCAATAAATTGTAATGTAAGTTGGATGGTGGATACAAAGAGTGACATCATACCATTAACATCTAATATGATGCATCATGTTAGATGTTAGCAGGCTGACAGCCCGGTTACACAAACTCCAATAATCACCATAATCAGCAAACATTTGAAGTCTCTCTAAATCATTGTAATCACTTGAATATGTGCACATATGTGCTGTGAAGCGCCTGAAACGTGAGAGGAACGTATTTCCTCGCTGTGAAAGAATGAATGCGTGCAAGAGAGATTATGACAAACAGATGGTAATTTAATGCTACAGAGGAATATGAAAGTGTAAGGAACCATGCCAGAGGAACATTATCTTCAACTATTAGTAGGAAGAGTCTTCTCATAACTATAATGAAAGATGTTCTCTACAGTTAGTGACGTTAGTGCATACTGTTTTTCAGTGGTGGACTCAGGTGGGTTGTAGGGAGGCGATCACCCCCCATTGCTGCCACTGCTGTTAGTATTATTCTTAGAATTAACAGTTGTATCACCTTGACACCTTTTAACATTTATAAGAATTACTCACGAGCATAGTTTTTAAATTCGGCCCTGTTTCAGATGCCTGCCACAGAAAACGATGCGTTACTTCTGTTTTAGGATCTCAGCTGTAAAATATGACTAAATACATTGGTTGGTTGTATCTGTGATTGGTGTTGACAGTATTTTTTACGCAGCATTATGCCCCTAAATCCCAAATAAATGTGTTTGTTCATGTTAACATCGGCTGTCAATGCAGTTAATTATCGGCCTGATATTTGGAAATGTATATTACTAGCTATTTAACAGTATCGCTGAAATTATAGCCGATAAATAGAGTTAATGATATGAAGCCGAATCAATTTCATAAACTTACCAAGCACAGCTTACACACTCCGATACAGTAGGTGACAGTACGCACCTTAAAAGTTGGTTTGGTTGGTAATCAGGCAATAACACAGAGAAGAAGAAGAAGAAGAAGAAGAAGAAGAAGAAGAAGATGATGAAATTTAGGAAATTAATTTTCGAATATAAAAATGTGAAATTATCAGTTATCTGTATCGTCCATGAGAAGCAGGTAATTGACGGTTATCATCTGAAACAAACCATATCATGCATCCCTAATATAACATACAAAACATGACTTACTTATGCACTTGTCACCTCCATTAAATGTGCACGTTCAAGTGTTACAAGGTCGCTTCAATATTTGTGTACATACATTGTTTTGAAAAGATTGACAACAATATAAATACATTGTATGTGTGTCTTAATATTTCTTATTAATGGCACTGCAGGCACTAACAAACAAACACAACAAACACAAAATGACTGAAATGTTATCAGTGTTCTTTCTGATACTGATAAAAACGTAATAACTATACACAAACATATCATTTCACACAATGAGTGAAATCACAAAGAACAGCTAAGAGCCACCTCTGTGGTCCGCAATAATCGCTCCCTTTCTATCAGGCTGTCTTGGGTGAATTCACTTGACAACTTTACCTCTGCTGATTTCACGCACCAGCTCATTTTCCATCACACAGGTTCCATCAAAGCGGGACATGGAGCTTCGCAGCTGAGATAAGATTGAAGGAACAAACAATAAGACGAGTGATTCCAACAATTCGCCCTGAAGCATCTGCTCAATACATTCAATATTTCTGTTTACCAAGCTGCGCCTGCAGCCTTTTTTGTCTGCGAGCATTGAAATGTTAAACAGTATTCAAAGAAACCTATCCAGCGTGAGCTCAGCTGTCATTCTGTTTCATGTTGTGGTAGAAAATAAGTTTCTCAAAAGTGTCAGTCATGTTGACAAACGCCCGGGTTGAAAGTTATTTTGGGTGTACGTTTCAAACAAACTTCTGTCAAATTAAAGTGTGATCAAAGTGGTTGTTTGTAATTATTTAATACCTGTAGCATATTTAATAGCAGTGCAAGCCAAATGCATCCATCTCCAGGCTTTAATTACCCTGAAACCATAACCATAGTAAAGTGGATATGACATTTGCAGTGATATAATCCTTTACTCATGCACATTTCAAGTCTTTGTAAGTCCATTTTCACAGTGCACTACAATAAATTGAGGCCGGCAGCTGCTAAGCAATGGAGACCTTTTAAAAAATACTAAAACCATAACACATTAACAATCAGGGCTCGTGGTAAAAACTGTTCTTCTATCACAAATCTGTCTGTTACGTCTGTCGTGTCATGTAAAGATTCAGTTGATTTTTATTTTCAGAGCAGGTTCAGTCAAAGCACATTCATTTTTCTGTACTGCTGCATCCCACCACCACCATCATCTCCCTCCGTTCTTTTGTTGCTAACCGTTGTTGTGCCATCGACGCTGTCTATCTCCTGACACCACTACGCCTCAGCAGAGGGAGGCTAATTTATCTCCCATTACCAGATCCAGCTCCCCCCTTCACTGACTCTGTGTGCTCGTGCCTGTTTCACCCGCTCTATCTCTGTAGTTGGTACCATACAGGCTTGAGGAGCAGTGTGTGTGTGTGCCTGTGTAATTCCCCGTTTTGTGATGTGTGCATCATCATAATTATACCAACTTCAATCTTTTCGGCCACACGTAGAGATAATTCAGTCAGGCCGGTGAGTGCCTCCAAAACCCATGCAATAGCTCTTTCTTATGAAGGACACGTTAACTCAGGTGTCACTAACAACATTAGTAATGGCTGCATTCCATTATGTCACGCCACTTCCAGCCTTTTTCACAGAAGGCCTTTTGACATGGTAGGAAAAACGCAGGTCTGAATAATTAAATTAATGACCACTGTCACACACGGAGACACCGCTGACACACTTAGGGACGCTTCATTAAAACAGATGTCGTTAATGTCGTTAGTTACACTGCCAAGACAGGATACACCTTACTTTACACTCCTGTGTTTGGTGGTTGTGTGCCGAAGCTGTCATTCAATATCAATTTCTTTCCCAGGGGTCACTCTTGTCACCTCGACCTCTGTTATTAGAAGAGAGGTGGAGGAAGGCATCAGTAACGCTTCTGTTCTGTGCTGGTTCTGTTCTCTCTGTGTCTCTCAAAGATGATCTATGTCTTTCTTTTTAAGACATTATGGCATTATCTCTTCAAACAATATTTGTTTTCAGGTAGCAGACAGTGATCACGCTCACTGAAGTTAAAATAAAATAATGCACTGTATAAAATTCAAGATGCTTCATCAGCTTAATCGTCAGAAGTGATGAGGCCTCTTGGATAAATGACTTATCTTCAACTCAACGGCTACTGTCCAGTGCCTTGAATTCAACAATGTATCCAGAAGCATGTTTGACCTAACATTAATCCCAAGTTGTCCAAATTTAGACAAACTTTAAAGGTCAGGTCTGGGCTGTTCCTTGATTCATCTTTGTTTATTTAGTGTTATTTTTATGTATCCGGGCTGATCCGCGCCAGATGTGCTGTTACACAGAAACATCTGGAAAGGCGCCGCTAGAAACTGTCTGGGAAAGGGCATTTACTTTAAAAAAAAAAACTTGACAGGCGTTTGGATGAACCATCTGTCTGTCATCGTCCATCGTTTTGAAGCCAAAAAAAGCTCGACTTCCCAGGTATGAAAATACCCAAATCTACCGCGTTGTGTGGCCCGTAGAGCACATGCACTAGAGACTTCCGCCAGCCTGGCCAGCTAAGTTTCAGTTTAGCGCCTGGCTAACTTAAATGGAGATAAAACAATTTAATCGTGCAACTCCTCTAGAGTTTTCAAATTATATTGGACCGAATGGCTCAAATTCTGATAGTGAAACGAGTCATTTTGCAAAGGTTGTGACACTCAAAAAGATTTACCATTTTACAGCCGCCTCTTTCACAATGTAAGCTTATGGCAAAAAGTATTTTTGGGCCACAGTGCATCACGTGACGTTGTAATTACAAGGTTTGGCCACTCACAAAAACTGGCTAAAAACTCTTCCTGGGGGTTCGGTTGTTATATTTTCTTTTGGAGGGATCTAGCCATTTTAATAAATAATGATAGACTGTTTTTTCATTTGAAACAAAAACAGGAACATTTTTGTCCCCCCTCTTTATAAGTTAACTGTCTCAAACTGAATCAAGCTTTATATTTATGAAAAAACATGTTTGTATTGTATGCATAGCTAATATGAAGATACCTTGTCCCTTGTATGCATAGCTAATATGAATATGAATGAAATGAATATAGCTAATGTGAAGTTCGAATACGATTTGACAGTTTATTCACTCAAAGCAAACAAGATTTCCAATCCTACTGTGTGACCACAGAATGGCTTACAGACCCTTTTCACACTGTGTCATGGTGGGATAAGCACAGCTGCAGCTTATTAGCTAAATAATGGGTCCGTGTGACTCAGGTGTGCTAATGTGCAAGCACTGGCAATAGAAACTTCTATTGTTAGGCAAATATTGATAATTGGCTCTCTAAATCAGCATAACCATGATTCATTTTATTAGTTGCAGCTAATAAAAGTTGCAGCTGCCCATTATAAAGTCTAAGTGGATTTTTGATTGCATTGTTATTAATTGTATATAGCACACACACAGTAATGTACAGAGAAAGCAAAAGAAAGATAGAACGGCAAACAGAGACACAAACAGAGAGGATACTTAAATGACCTCATTACAGCCATTCACAACCAGGACCTGCACATTAATTATTTCCCTCCACCTCCTTAACATTTCACTTGCTTATATCCACCAAACTCTGTGCCTCTCCGCCTTCTCATAATTGACTTGTTCAAAATCAATAGCATCCACTTGTCTTCATGATTACAAAGTCACCGCGAGTAGAAACACGCCCAAGGGCACAGAAGCAAGCGTGCTAGCTTTTCTCTCCGACAAGCAGTTGCTTAGTAAGAAGTGTGTAATTGCTATTCAGAGCAAAACAAATGCTCCAACAAGAGCCCTTCATTGATGAATTATGGATTTAGCTTTATTTGGGTGGAAAGGACATCTTTGAAGTATACTGATGGAATATGGATGTGTTGGATATGATGAATGGGTAGAAATTGGCATGCATGACATCGTTTGACATCATTTGATACTCGGTGTCAATAAATACGGACTGTCCAAGTGTTGTCTGACAACGTCTGAAGTCAAAAGTGTTCGAAAAGTGTTACAAACAGCCACACTATAGAGAGGGACAAGACACAATACATTTTATGATCACACAGTCACAGAAATAATTGTTAATAATAAAACAAAGAGGTTGAGAGAGAAGTTTAGAAATAGGCTTACTCTCTCACCTCTGCACACCGGCATGTTGCCTGAAGTGGGTGGGACTGTCTGTTTTGAAGTCACATAATTTCAAAAATGAGCACAGGGTGTTCCAGATTTTTATAAAAATGAAATTATCATTATCACATTAGCCAGCAACGTGCACTGTCTTTGTTGATGAAAGCATATTAAGCTAAGGGCAGTCTGGATGTATCCTGCCTTGATCTTACATAACATTTAATACTGTCATCGGACATGTCCTTGGCTGCCTTTTTGACCCAAAGTGAATGACTAAAAGTGTAGCCAGACATGAAGACAGAGCGCAGGGTTATATTGAAGTGCACACTGAGAGTGGTTAAAAAACTGCCTGGTAGGGCCAAGGGAATATTTCTGTTCATATTATCTGATGGGAGTAAAGTGAGGTCATGAAAAGTGTGCAAAGGAGGGAAAGACACCACAGAGACTCACAGCAGAGTGACTCACCTCTCAGTGTCCAAAATGATTGTTGTGTTTATCTCAGCGATCTCCAGCTTCTAGCAAGGTTTGTGAGCCAACAGTATGGCGCCGTCGGTATCAGGTAGTATCTGTGTCAGCAATCAACAGTCTTGGTCGTTGCCAGTTTGTGGAAACATTTTTAATAATGGCTGAGTTCTACAGTACGCGCCCATCATACTGTACTGCTTTCATGTTAGCCACCTAGCATTAGCAATGTTAATGGTAGCAACTTTAGCTAGTGCAACAAACTGGCAACCAATAGGGGGCAGATGATTTGGACAACAGTTGTGTTGTACGTGATTTCAGTCCACGCCGTTCACGCCACGGCACCGTGGTTGTTCAAAACATCTGCCCCCTCAAGATTTTTGCCCCTTTGTGTATTAGTGAAAGTTGCTAATGCTAGCTAATGTTGCTAACTCTTAGCTAGCTAGTTTTATTTATTTTTATTTAAATGTTGCTAATGTTAACCAACATTGCTAACGGCAGCTAGCAAATGTTGCCGTTGCTAACACTAGCTAGCATTACCGTTGCTAACCGTAGCTAACATTACTGTTGCTAATGCCAGCCCTTCTTACATTTTTTTTTACCCACAAACTGGCAACTACCAACACTGTTATACTTTTGTTGTACAAACGATGTTATACTATTGGCTGTCAAACATTGCTGGAAGGTCAGAATTCTGACAGACATAAACAAAATAATTCTGAACCCGACAAACATTTCAAAATTATTGATTCACCATGATAATAATGTTTTATTTATTACTTTTATTCTGAGGTTATTTGATCATAAGCAATATGTTCCTGTTCTTTTTTTAAATAAATTATCCCTGAAATAATAAACTGAAACCTATCAAGTGACTTTCAGAGAAATCAGCCTCCTCCAATGAAAGTCAAACTCATTTTGACAAATCCTGACTGCGTGGGAGCGGTGCTGTGTTTGATGAGCACAAGCAGCAGGACTTTAAAAATCGCGAAGGAAGAAAAGAATGTTGAAGACATTCCAGTGCTCGTACCTTAAAGCCCTGAGCACATCATAAATGTGAAGTCAAAGAGATGACAGTGTCACTCTGACAGAGTAACAACTCCTCATAAAAGCACTGTAGATAGCTTGCTGGGAGATGAGTCATACACGGATGCATGTGTGCTTTTTTTAACAGGCGTTGCACCAAATAGGTTAAGTTGAAACGCTGTGATTCTTTTTTTGAGTTCACGTGAAGTTAAAAGGATTCCAGCCATATCGTCCTGCGTTGTAACTTAGAAGATGGATGTAAAAAGAAGCAGCAGAGAAAGCAGGACTGAGGGTGGCAAGAAGAGGACAAGTCACTACACATTGAATGATGGGGAGATGAGGGGGAAATGTTGCTTTTCAGAACTCTGTCTGTCTCTATTTTTGGCTCAGAACCATCTTAAGGCCACTGGCCAAAATGGGCCCTCCTCATAGTACTCAGTGGGGTAGAAACTAAGTCCGGCAATTTGCTGAATAAGAAAAGGTTGTTTCCGCCTGAAAAAAATCACTTTAACGCGTTATTGTTGTTGGTTTCTTTGCCGTGAAATGTCCAATTTGGCGCAAAACGTTTTAATATAATTCCGATACGCCACCAAATCAGCGAGCTTTTTATTCTTCTTTCATATCAGCTCTCTTACTTGCAGGATGTTTTCCAGTGAGTGGGCACCGCGAGGCTGATTTGCCATCCAAACAGTGCCTCGAGACTATTAAATAAAATATCGGCGCTGCAATTTTTGTGAAAGGAATTTTATAAAATGTCAAAAAAAAAAAAAAAAAGCCCCAGACAGTTCAGTGAAAGGTAATTCTGTCAGTTCTGCTTCTGTGTCTTCGACTGACGGCTGCTGTTGACTGTCAGGCCAGAACATCTCATTTATTTATTAAGAAGGAAAATATAGCTTTTTATAACAACCTCTTTCTCTGCTGCTTCTTTAATGTTACGGTATATCTATATTGTTTCCCTTCTGACTTGTTTCCCTTGTGCCCCCTCGTTTCCCCCCATTTCCTCGACCCTGTTATCTGATGATAAGCAGGAGAGAACCAGCTGTTCCCTCGTTCACCCATGTGATTATCAATAACACCAAGTAAACCAATTCCATTAGCCATTTAGACAGCGAGGATGACCGTGGGCATGTTGGATTAGGCTTTCACACTCAAACACATACACATAAATAACACACACATACACATATACCTCCAGTGGCTCAACACAAGACACAAGGTCGTGGCATTTTCATGTCAGGACAGGATGAAAATAGAAAAAGGGCCATGAGCTGGACAGACTGAGGCACAATGAGTCAGTGGGCTGATAACACAGACAGACTGAATCAGTGGGCTGAAAGCAGAAGACGGTTCGTGGGAGTTAGTGTGTGTGTGTGTGTGTGTGTGTTGCTTGTAAGGGGGAGAACAGAGAGGAAGTCAGAGAGAAGATGTTCCCAGGTTTTTAGGGGGTTTGCTGCAGGTGGTGAACACCAGTCCGGCAGGTCCCCGTGGACGTCCGCAAACTGTTCTTCAACCCCAAACACACAGGCTCAAAATAACTCCTGTCCCTTTATCTAAATTAGATTTATTCCCTCCCTCCCTGTCTCACACACAAATAGACACACAGTTGCTCTGCTGTCTTGCAAGTTTTATGTCCTCACTCACGCCATCTGTTTTTAATTCAGTGTGTAGAAGAGCTCAGGAATAGTCCTTTTATTTGTAAATGTCAAACTTTCAAGATTCTTCTCTGACAAATTACACAAATATGTATTGTACAGTTTTTACATCTGGGATTGCAAACTAATGTAATTTAATGGCCAACAGCCTCGCTGCGGCTGTCATAGCAATGCTCAGATACAGCACACAGAGGAGAGGAGGGAGATGGTGTAATCTGTGAGATTTGGCAGCAGCGGCTTTTCCACAGGGAAACACTGTCCTCTTGTGGTAAAGTTTTTGAGATGAGAGCTCATCAGTAATAAAAAGGCCTAATTGAATTATAACAGGTGTTCTTGGACAGTGGAAACATATGCTTTATGTACATGTCAAATCAGAATCAAAACTAAATATAATTGAAGCCTGAGCAGTGACAATGTGCGCCCAACAGCCTCCCAGGACAAAGGAAGTCTTAACCGTTGCCTAATCCTTAATGGATGAGGCTGAAGATATTCTATATTTTTCATACTGTCAACAAATCCAATGAATCCATTGAAAAGACCAAACACAACAATAAATGTGTCCTTATCAAAGCATAGTATAGCTTTATACACTACTATATATTATTATTATATATTTTATTATACTATTACACATTATACACCAGAATGAAAAGCTAGCTGTATTAGGTCAAAGTCTAATATTGCTAAAATTAAAAACACATACACAAGCCATACTGTTGCACTGGGTGACATGTTTTTTATTTATTTTTTTTATTCTGATTAACACCTCGTTGCCGTAAATACTCACTAGAGCACCAAATGTGTATCAGTCCACTGCTGAAAATAGTCCCCAACAAAATGCACTATATACTCCATTAGTATCCTCTGCTATGACTGCAGTACACAACAGGTTTAGGAAATTACTTAGCCTTTTTTCAAAATGTATTTCAACTATATATTTGTGACCAATTTTAAATATTTGCGTCTTCATTAGGAACCAATGGGCTTGAGGCTGAGTGCCATAGTGTGTGCGTGTAAGTTGTAAAGCAGGCTATTGTGAAATGGACTGATGCATTGTTAGTTTTGGTATTTAAAAGGGGTTTGATGATAATAATACAATATAATGGAATAACTCCAGCTTTACACTGGAAGGTTATGTTTGGGGGTTTTATTCTCTCATTGTCTTAAATCACCCTCCTCAGTCATCCACTGCAGTAGCTGACAAAAAAATCACATTATCAGCTTGTTTGAAATGTCAGTCATTGAAGGGAGGGATAGTGTGCAAGTATTACAAGGGGATGAAGTATAAGAAAACCTTAGCAAAGGGAAAGAAAGAAGTGTAGAAGAGATTAACTTTGCCAGGAATAACTCACTGTTTGGAGTTTGCCAGTCACCACAGAAGAAGAGTGAACTGAGTCGACCCCTTGGTAAAAGAAATGGAATTAATAGAAGAAGTTATAGTATATATTGGTAAATCATTTATTTGAATTTTTATTGAAATATATTAAATAATTGGTATCATTGTGTATGTGGATATTCATTGTCGACAACGCATTAAGCACTGATAAAAAGTAGAGTAGAGATAAAAAAAATCACGGTTTTTGAGTAGACATTACCGATCTATGCGTTCTCATTCTATGTCCACGTTCCTTGTCCCGGAAGTAAGAGGTCGCCGCTCTGACGTCACACTCCCAACAGCGCGAAAACTGTATGGCCACTTTTTTCATCCCTGAAGCATAACAACACGCTGAGGTGAGCTGAATTTGTAACATATATACAGCTGGAAATAACTGCTACGAACGAAAGCGATACTTTTACTCCACAGAGGAGCTGTGTTTTGACCAGTGAGTCGCTAATTGTTAAATACGGCAACGTAGCGTGTAGTTAGCCGAACTGACGTTGTTAGCTAGCCTGCTGTGTTGACAGGTGAGTTAGCTGTGTGTCGTGTTAGCTTTCCAGACGCGTTTGAGCTGCATACTTCAGGTCATTCAACCTAATCACGTTAGGAAAGTAAACTGTGTTAGCTTGTTAAACATCAGGTCTCCGTGTTGTCCTAGATTCATTCTTTAACTTGTAAGGAAAATAACTTTAGTCAAAGTTACTGTCTGTTAACGACAGCCTTTGCATTGGTTAATTAGCTAGCTCAGATTTTCTGGGAGGTTGTTACAGATGTGTGGTGTGTAAAGCTGAATGCTGCGTCTTTGTGTTTCGCTTTTACTCTGGGGACAGAAAGCAGACCTGTCCCAGGTGATCTGAGAGACCTGGACTGATACTAGCACATCTATATTAAAGCTGGCTGCTTGTTTGTTTGAGTGTATCAGAAATGTTTTTGCACATTTACATGAAAGTGCATAGCTGACTTGCATGCACACAGATCCATCTAGTGCATAAAGCAGTTCAATGTTATCTTATGTATTTGTGTATATTTTTATATTATTGTTTTTTTTATTTTTCTGTTAGTCAGTTCCTATCTTGCACTGCTACTTTTTTGTTATTGTTTGCACTAGGAGTAGACTGATTATCAGTCAGGCCGTTATTCAGCATTTTTATGATTATCAGTATTGTTGCTTTTGTGTCCAGTTGCAGATAAAATAAATACATTTTAAAATGCAGTACTTCAGCTCTGATTCAGCAGCTTTTCTCTGTTAGTGGTCACAGTTCTGTGCTCTCAGTGAGCACAACACTATATGATGTCACGAGTAATAACCGATCAGCACTGAATAATCTGAATTTGCTTGCTGAATTTATCAAATAAATGAAGTGGACTGAAATTATTAAGTAGCAGAAAATGGAAATACCAAAGCAAATAACTATTAAATTGTGCATCGGTACAGTACTTGAGTTAACTGTAGTTGGTTACAGTCCAGCACTGGTTATTCTCGACTTCGAGACTTAAGAATTTTTTATTTACTTGAAATGTAAATCAGTTCCAATTATCGGTTATCGGTCTCCTGGATTACTAATAATCAGGGTCGGCCATGAAAAAAACACATGGGTTGCCCCCTAGTTTGCACACTTGCTGTGTCTAACTGAATTTCTCCTATGGGGGATCAATAAAGGTTAAAAGGGAGCTGCAGATCAGAAATGTATTTTGGCCCTAAACCATTCAGCTCTTAAAGAACCAAAAGCAGAGCATTAGTAAATTATTTGGCACACAGGAAGCCAGTGTAAAGATCTTATAATTAGAGTGATGTGATCCTCTCTGCTGGTCTTGTAGAGGCCTCTAGTTAGGTTAGGCATGAAAATAAAATTGCCCAACTGGCCACCTTCAGCTCAACAACCTGCCAGTGCCGACATATTCACACAGGGGTGTGTGTAGCACTCGCAGAGGAACCTACTCATAAACAACTTATTTTGGTTCTGTATTTTTTAACAACCACCAGCCTCGTTCCACAGGCTCTCTTTATCTTTTGGAGTCTAACAAATAAACAAAATAAACTCACAAACTGTCAGCAACGGAAATATTCTTACACCTAATTTTCTTATTAAACAGAAAATGCAGCTGTATACTATCACTGAACTGAGACGAGCTGTGCAAAATGTCTTTTTGATGCCACCGCAGTACTTGTTAATCTCAGGAATGATATGGTACGACCAATTTTGCTGAAAGACTTGTTAATGTAAGTTAGTAGCTGCAAAGTGCAAACAGACACCACCCAAATGCCGCACGCAGCAGATCAACTGATATCACCAGTAACCACGATAAGCTTGTTTGTCAGTGTTGCACCAGCTGAATTTTAAGATGACAATGCATATTAGAAGTCAGTATTCGTCTACTTTAGCAATATGTTCTTCAGTTGATCTCACTTTGAAATGCTCCTTCTCTTTCTCTTTCTCTTTCAGAAAGCAAAAATGTCAAAGATAAGCAAGATGAGCATCCTAGGGGTGAGGAGCTTTGGTATTGAGGATAAAGACAAACAAGTCATCTCTTTTTTCGATCCCCTGACAGTGCTGGTTGGACCCAACGGAGCAGGGAAAACGGTATGAGAATATGTTTTGGTGAGAGCAAAGGTTGGACTGTGAAATATGACCTGTAGAGAATGAACAAGACAGTTGACAGCATCCTTTTGAGATGACACATATACACATTTGGTCAGATTTTTTTCTTTTTTCTTTTTTTCCCTCCCTCCCTCCCTCCCTCCCTCCCTCTTTCTCTCTCTCTTTATTTTATTTTGCAAGCAGAAGTTGGATCTAATATTTCCAAATGATAACTGCCACTCTGATAACTGATTTTTTGCACAATATGACCCTTTTATTTTACAGACTATTATTGAGTGCCTTAAGTATGCAACTACAGGAGAACTGCCCCCTGGATCTAAAGGAGGTGCCTTTGTTCATGATCCAAAGGTGAGCATGTTTTTTGTGAGGGCCTGTAGAAGGCTTTAAAAAAAAGTTTGTCAGTATCCTTAATATTTCACAGCTAATGACACAGGGATGATATTATTTTTTGGTCCACTGTGGTTTGCCGTTTACCAGCTGCACTCAGAAGAGAAGCACTGCTGTCTACTAGATATTAACCATTTTACTTTGTGAATTCCAGGACGCCCACGAGACAGATGTGCGAGCACAGATTCGACTCTTATTCACGGACGTCAATGGAGAGAAAATGTCTATCCAGCGCTCCATGTCCTGCACTATGAAGGCAAAGACCTACACCTTCAAAAGCTTGGAGCAGGTCATTACCAGAATAAAGTAAGCCACAGTCTAAAGCTTCTTTACTCATATTTTGTTTTGTTTTTCTGAACTGATTTTGATATAACATGACCCCTGTCATAACATGTGACCTCCATCATCATTCATCCAGAGACGGTGAGAAGGTGAGCTTGTCATCAAAGTGCGGTGAAATGGATCGGGAGATGATTTCTTCACTGGGCGTGTCGAAGCCTGTGCTGAATAATGTCATCTTTTGCCACCAAGAGGATTCTAACTGGCCACTTAGCGAGGGCAGAGCACTCAAAGAAAAGTTTGATTCCATCTTTGCTGCAACCAAGTAAAGCCAACTCATTCTTATATTTTTTGTCTATTTAAAAAAAAAAAAAAAGCAAAATATTAACCTCTATATGCCATTCAGATATTGCCATTAGAAGGGTACCTCTTTACTATCTCTTTGTGTCTCTCCCAGGTATATAAAAGCTCTGGAAACGATGCGTCAGCTGCGCCTCAAACAGGCTCACACAGTCAAAGAGTGTCAGGTGGAGCTGCGCTACCTGAAGCAGAACAAGGAGAAAGCCCAGCAAATCAGAGAAACGGTTGCCACTAAGGAGGCTCAGCTGATGTCCTCTAGAGACAGCGTCCAGCAGATAGAGAACCAGATTGATCCACTGGAGGTTGGTTAATGATTTGTGTTTGTGTGTATGTTGATGTACATACTTAATAGTGAAAAGGCAACCAGATGATCTCATAAACAAAAGATGCAAAAGGCCGAACATCTTCACTTGATTATTCATATGATATTATCATGTATGTATTATTAATACAATATCGGTATTTAATTTTTTAATATCATGGTTATTGTGAATATGGCAATATTGGCACACCCCTAGTCTGAAGTATAACAGTAGTGCATGTTATGTAATATTTTAACTTTTATGTTCATTTTCAGGATCGTCTGACTGATATTGACAGGAAACTGGGGAAAGTGATGAACCTAGACAACGACATCAAGGCTTTAGACAGCAGGAAGAAGCAGATGGAGGAAGACAACAAGGAGCTTGAGGAAACCATGGAACAGGTATAAAAAATGTTTTGGGAAACTTGACAAGAGGATGAATTAAGAAGAGAATGGGAGAGAAATCAAATGCGTAAACAAAGATGATGAGGCTGAAAAGAGGAGCAAAATATAACCATTTGTGTTTTGTCTGAGGGTTTATTTTGCTAAACACCTGCTTAATAACACTCCAGACTCCACTCTATGAGGTATCATTAACCCAAATGAGAAACTAATATAAAGCGTGCAGATGGTGAATGAGGTTGTTGTAATTCTGTAATGACAAGCCAGTTCATCACTGGTCTGTATTGATATGAATTTGTTTATGACTGTTGGATGTTACTGCTCCTCTGCCTGACAGAAGCTAGAAATCTCTTCCTTCCATCTGTTCTCAGTTGTGTTTATGTCTGCCGCTGAAGACTGTTTATGTTTGAGAGAGTGAAATTGTCAGCAGCGGATGGCACTTTTGTACGCGTGTTGTTGCGTCACAGGTGAATTATCATTGTGATAACATGATGGTGACATTTTGTGTTTGTCAGAATTATAAGTTGCTTTCTGTGGTCATATTCATTTGTCTCTTCTCTGCAAATAAAAATATAAATCAGAGAAGCGGCGGTAGAGTGACTTAGAGCATTAAGTAATTTAGCAATTAAACACGTTTATGGAATCTTTCAGTCTTGTTTGATTACTGTAGTTACACTAATGCCTCACATGTGATGTAGTAATGATGCAGTGCTCTCACTCTGTGCAGGCATTGTTGCACTTGAAAGAAGGTATATGTGGTGCCTTTTATCCACATCATTTTTAAAGATCCATTGGTGCTTATATTTTTATCACGGAAGGCCCCAGTAGAGTGAAAAGTCTGACCCTGACGGTGCTCATTGAGCTTCAGGGCCACACTAAGTCAGTGAAGTGCGTATGTGACAGGTGTTCCAGGGTTCAGACGAGCAGCTGCAGGAACTTTACCAGAACCACCAGAGGACAGTGAGGGAGAAGGAGCGCAGACTGATAGACTGCCAGAAGGAGCTGGAGAAAGCTGGTCGGGAGTGCCAGAGACTCAACAGAGTCAAGGCTGATCTCCTGATGGAACAAGGTACACACACCTGCATACCTATCAGTCTATATACCTGGGAAACTAATTGACATTTTGCATGAATTTTAAAGCACACTCTTTTTGTTGCAACATGTTTGATATCATATATCCTTGACTGCACTGGCAATCTTGAAATAATTGTTATAGTTAAAGGAAGGATAAAGACTGATATCCCCCTCTTTTCCCAGGTCGTTTACAACTGGAGGCTGACCAACACACTGAGAACATTAAGAACCGCGACAATGAGGTTAGAGTTAATTATTTAACTGTATGCGCTTGTACAGCAGCACTGAACGCACTCTTAGTTGTTTTGTTTGGAAGGGATATGCCTACATATTTTGACAACATAGAGCTCTTTTTCCCATGGAGGTCGAATACACTCACTGTAAGTTGCTTTGGACAAAAGTGTCTGCAAGATGAATGTAATGTAAGGAGCAAGTCCATCACACCAATGATCCCTTCAGTTTTCTAACAACGGACACTTACTATACTCAAGACTAAATATGGTGCCATGTATTAAGAAACAACAGCTGTCATGTTGATAAATACTTATAAAATGTAAGTAGAGTGCCACTGTTTTTATTAATTGCATGGATTTTACCCAAAATTAATCAGTTAACCATTTATTCCAACTTAAAGAATATGTTTAAATTTGAAACTTGTTGGATAAAGCACTCACATGCAGTATCTCTCCTCAGGTTCGCTCTTTATCATCCTATCTGGAGATGGAGGGTTACGACCGACTGCCTTTCTCCACCCTGCAGCTTGAGAGCTTTCATCGCCAAGTTAAACAGAGATTTGAGCAGGAAAACCAGACAGCCAGTCAGGTCATGGTAAGAAATGCTCATTTTGATTTCTGAAATCGACAAAATAAGTCACAACATGCTGTATACAATATTTTATTCTGCAGATAGGATCTAGATTTTATCAGTGCCGGGAAGGAAGATCAGTTAAAATCCCCACAGTGGAAAGCGTAGGGTGTGACCTTAGAGATATGAACAAAATCTTGATCGTCAAAGCTTTAAAATGTGCACATTTCATGTACTAGAATGTCAGAAACAGTGTTTGTCTGTCCAGATTGATAGTTGCTGTATGGAAATGTTCTCTCGTTGTGTGAATTATTAAATTCCTCTATGTTGCAAGTAGATATATCTATATCTATTGCTGTTTTTGCAGGATTTAATGCTATTAAACAGCTATTGTTTCACCTGCAAGAGAGACTTTGAGTAGCAGTCAGTCAGATAGCAATTAAATGTGCCATTCATGACCTTAATACCTAATTCCTCCTCTTATTATTCTCTCCACTCAGGCAGACTTTCAGGAAAAGGAGCAGCAGAAGCAGCAGTCCATTGATGAAATGAGGGATAAGAAGACCGGCCTGGAGAGAACCGTGGAGTTAAAGAGAGACATGCAGGGAAAGAAGCAACAAGAACTGAGGAACTTCAGGACAGAGTTGCAGAGACTGGAGGGTTCATCTAGCCGACTGCAAGAACTGGAGAGTGAACTGTCCAAAGCGGTGAGTACTCAGACAATGGCTACGATAAGGTTTTGTTACATGGTGTATTATCAGCTGTTAAGTGTGTGTAAAAGTGTGTTATTGAACAAAGATTTTTTTTGTTTTTGTTGTTTATATTTTATGATTTTTACAGAAAGTTTTTCCCTCACAAAATACTTATAAACCACTAAATTCACAGCAGAGTTAATCTCATACATAACATCTGGTGCCATGTGCTCTGATTGCACACTGTGTGTGTGTGTGTGTGTGTGTGTGTGTGTGTGTGTGTGTGTGTGTGTGTGTGCGTGCGCGTGTGTTTTCCTCTTCAGGAACGTGAGCTGCAAAGCACAGTTCAGAACTCCAACGTGGAGGAGCTGAAGGCTGAAGTCGTGGAGCTCCAGAGAGAAAAGGCCGAACTTGACCGCACACAGAGACAGCTTGACAAAGAGATGGAGATGCTCAACACCCACACCACCGCACGCACGCAGATGGACATGTTGAAAAGGGACAAGGTAATATGTTAACGAGATTCCCAGGAAAGCAACTGGGGTTAAACTTTGCTCTCTCTCTCTGGCCTCAGACACAGGGCTCTCTGTATTTCCTGAGTGACCCTTTCTGTTGATAATTTAACACCGTGTGCTCATCTCCTCTGTCTGCTTTTCCTCTTTCCCCTTCTTCTTTACCTGCTCCTGCTGTCTCTCCATTCTCTGTTGGCTCTCCTCTCATCTTTCCTCTATCATTCCTCCAGACAGAGAAGGAGGAGCAGGTGCGTAAGATCAAGTCTCGGCACAACGAGGATCTAGTGTCACTGCTGGGCTACTTTCCCAACAAGAGACAGCTGGAGGACTGGATCTACACCAAGTCTAAGGAAGTCAATGCTACCAGGGACAGACTTGCCAAACTCAAGTTAGTAATATGTATTTACATCAAAGCTCACACATTTGTCACAGCAGACAAAAAAAATCACTTTCTGTGGCACTGGCTGATATTGTTTCATGATTGTCATAACTCTTAGCAAGGACCTGGCATCAAATGAGCAAAATAAAAACCACAATGCTACTGAGGTGCGGAAGAAGGAGCAGCAGCTAGCAAACGACGAAGAGAAGTTCTTCAATGTGTGTGGCAGTCAGGATCTGGAGCAGGACCTGGGCAAACTGCAAGAAGATTTGGAAAAGGTCTCCAAACAGAGAGGTGAATGCTCAGAAATAGAAATTAGAAGGAGATTCTTGGTGCACACACTAATAGTAGTCCATGTTGAGAGGTGACATGACATTTGTGTAACAAAAAAAACAAACGGATGAACCAGCCAATATGGCTGTCAGTGATGATACAGACAGTATAAGAATACCATTTTTACCTTGGAGTGGCTCTACTTTATACTAGTTTTTATATTGGTAGCATTGATCTCTATGTTTGGGGTAAAACAACCAAGGAGCTATAGCAAGACGTTTTAATATTTGTTAGCTTGGCTGAATATTCATTACTGATATCTGCAATGTCACTTTGCCTCATCAAAGCTCTAATTCAAGATATCTGTAATTATATTTTTACTAATCCAAATTTAGACATGCCAGCCCATGCTAGAAATATAGAGGATTCAATTCCTGCAGTAAGACAGTCCACAAGTGACCACCATTGCTTCTGCTAACACTGTTCAAAGGCTGTGCTTGCCTGATATCAAACGAAGAGCTTTGCATTAACAACTTTAGACAACACGATTTAGACTAGTCCTAATAACATTTGAGATGTCTGCAACTATTATTTAAAGTTGTCAAAACCTAATTGTAGCTATCTGCAATTGTAATTTAAGATAATTTAGGAGTCGAGTGCGTTTTTCACTGATATCACTCCACTGTGCCATTTTGTCTAGTCAGAACAACATTTCAGATAATCTTGAATAACAACTGGGACTAGTCAAAATAACTTTGTTGAAGTTTAAGTCACATTTGCACTCATTTCAACAGCATAATAAAGCCTCTACTTGTGTTTTTATAGCCATGCTAGCTGGAGCTACAGCGGTGTACACCCAGTTCATCGGCCAGCTGACAGAGGAGAGAGAGCCCTGCTGCCCTGTGTGCCAGCGGACGTTCCCCTCAGAGTCTGATCTGCAGGAAGTCATCAGTGACATGCAGTCCAAACTACGGCTGGTGCCAGACAAGCTAAAAAACACAGAGCAGGACCTGAAGAGGAAGGAGAGGAAGAGAGATGACATGGTGGCTCTCAGACCTGTCAGGTATGGAGAAAGCTGGCTGTGGCAAGACAGAGATTGTATAATAGAGTAACAAGTGAGCACGTCTGTCAGGACATTTAAAAACATTAAATGCATTTTTAAACAGGGCTGCAACTAGAAACCTCTGTATGCTTCAAACAAGGTGCTTGTCAGATTGTTGGTGAGAAAGTATGCTTGATTTGAGCTTCTCTGTGAAGTACTTTTTGTTCATTCTTCACATAAATACTTCGCTCTATTCTATGACTGCAAGCCTTTTTTGGTCCGGACATTCGCTAATGATTTAATCATCAATTATTCTATTATTAAATCATTTATTTGAATTTTTTTTTTCTCCTCACAAGCTGAAACAAGTGAACGTTGGGTGTTTATGTAGCATTTATTCATACTGTTGTTTACTGTCAACTATTACATGCTGCAGTATAAGTCAATATCATCTACAGTGTAGTTGCAGTGTGGTACTAGGCACATATCTTACATCTCTATTTCTGGTAGCAATTCTACTTATAAATGTAAAGACGTATATAGTTGTCACATATAGTTTAATGCAAATTTGTACAGTTATTTAATATTTTATTAATTGTATATTTCTTATGTCTTCTCGATTTATATTTTATTCAAATCTCTCTATAGTGTGATATTTCTATTCTTGAAGGAGCTACTGTAATATACACATTTTTCCACTTGATTGCCCCCTAGGATTTTAAAAACAGTCTCCTGTAACCAAAAATGACAAACAGGTATCAGGGTTTCACTACTACAAGGAAACAGTGGCTTTATATACAGCACAAGATAAAACCAGAACACTCTCAGGAAGGTTCTGACATGTTCAGGATTGCCTTCTTTCTGTTGACACGTCAATTTTATTCTTTGTAGCCCAGTATCACAAATCATAATTTGTCTCGAAGGGCTTCACAGTCTGTAAAGCATTAGACATGCATGTGGTGCCCATGAACAACTTTTAAAGTAGCTTGACGATTATCTTTCATGGATGCATTTCCCAATTTCAGAGTCTGACACTAGGGTACATTAATTATGTATCATGATCAAGACAATTAAAAACAGTAAACTAAAATAAATCACAGACGTATTCAACCATTCACCCAATCATAACACACAACAGATCGTAGACTTTCTTGTCACACTAAAAAAAGATATTCAGCTTTAATCTGCTGTCTTTATTCAAGCAGTATGGCATGTAGAGAAAGGAGGATGAGTTCTATCTAGTCCACTACAAGACTGATATACTGAATTTGATTCATGAAATAAATGACCATGAAAAAAACATTATAGTCAAATAGAGTGCTCAACTAAATGTGTTTGACATCAAATACTAGTCTGCCATAAATTGTTTCAAAACCTTTCAGGCAAAAAGAGTGTCTTATTGTTTGCAATTGGCCTCTTTACACTCTTCACACTTACGTGAGCATGCATAATTAACCGTATATGAGTATTAAAATCATTGTATTAATTTGAGCTTATTCTTGTCCTTTTTTCCCCACTTCTTTGTTAGAGAGTAGAGCACATGCTTTATGTCATGCCCCCCACCAGATGGAGCTAGATTCCTATATGATTGAGGTTTTATCTTTGGTTCCCTCCACTGGCTTTTCATGACCTGAGCAGACCTCCTCAGTTCAGAGTGAAGTTACCCAGCAGCCACCCCCTTCACTTTTTATTAAATAACGTTGTGTATATATAACCTAAATAACCTTATAACAAATTAAGTGATATTCAGAGGAGTTTAACATTGAAATTGCAGAGGAAAGCTCATTCAGCTGAAACAAGTATAGAAAGTACAAAGCATAAATACAGATTGAACTGATAGACCTCCCCAAAAATGCCTGCAACCAAATCTTATTCTGGGATATGGTAGACTCAAGTAAAGACCTGCACCAAGTTGAACATATGATTTCAATTTTCTGGAATACTCCTGACAGAATGACAGAAATGTCATATATAATGCATTACCTGTGTGTATGAGAGGCCCTCTTGTAGTTTGAGTTAGCTTGAAATCTCCAAATAGGAAATACTGGAGTGTTTTGTACTAATTTAATGGAGATCCTAACAGACTTGACTGATGTTATCAAAGTAGAAGGTTTTATTGAAAAATGTTGCGCTCTTACATTGTGTCTCAGTTATCAGGTCATTGATTGGGCTTTCTTGTAGCCTTTAACCTTTATTTTGCTGGATAGAAATTTGGCATCTTTTGCAATTTGGCACCCCTCACAGTTTCTGAGTCCAACACCACTGTTGTAAAAACAAATCCTAGATCGAACAGTTTGTCCGACGTAATGTAAGTGCCAACTACAATGATCCTAACACTGTGATCCTACCCTCTCACCCCAGTTTCATAGTGCAGAAACAAGTGATAGTGGGCAAAGTGGATGACACAGAGACACCATTCATGATATTACAAGACACTGTAACATCAAAATGATTTTGAAGCTGTTATTTTTAGGTAGAAAGTTACAAAGTATTTCTCTAAATGAGACAACAAACCCAGATAATTCCCATATTATGTGTGCCTGTTGAATCGTGTGGTGGAAACTCTTCGGGAGTCGACGAAGAGAGAATATTGAATAGAAGTATCGAAATAAATGTAACTTAGACCTTTATTCTCCACTCAAAGTATAATTCTTCTCTGTTTTAGGCAGTCCATTGTACAGCTTCAGGAAAAGGAGTTGCCTGAGTTAAGAAACCTCCTGCAGACTGTGAACAGGGAAATCGAGAGGCTGAAGAGTGATGTAGAGGAGCAGGAGACTCTGCTTGCTACTCAGATGTCAGAAGAAGAAACGGCCAAGGCCTGCCTGCAGGATATATCTCTCATGGACAAATACCTGGTACCATCCTCCTGTCTTTTTGACCATCTTGGTCTCTTTCCTTCCTGTGAATTGACAAGTGTCTGGCAGTGTCTTTCCTCTATCTTTCCATTTTAATCCCTCCACTCTAGTCCATCCCCTCACCCTCCAGATCCACCCTATGAGATTCTTCCTTTTCTTGTCATTTTCTCTATTTTCCCTTTATAAGTTGCAAACAACGGCACCATAAAGAAAAGTTGAGTGAGTTGTAACACTGAAAAAATCTTGGTGATTAGGAAACATCACTGCAGACATTGCAAATTCCTGGAAATGTATATACCCCCTGTCTTTCTTCATCATTCTTACTGTATATTTTCTTTCCAGATGGACCTTAAAGAGCTGGAGAGGAAAATAGCTCAACATGCATCCAAACTCCAGGGAGTAGACCTGACCAGAACCACCCAGCAAGTCAGTCAGGAGAAACAGGAAACTCAGCACAAACTAGACACCAGTAAGATGACATCATACGCCCACTAAGAGGGAAATTCTGGTGTCCGTCTCGGTCTTATTTGGTGTCAACTTAAACCTAATTATCATGACGTCAGAATTTCAAGTGAGAAAGAAGATTTTTGGAAAGTGCGGTTGTTTGAGGTACTCATCGTATTAAAGCAGTTGACATGCCTCCAGTTTGGAGAAGCAGACAGGAGTGTCTGTGAAGGAAGTTAAGCAATATACTGCTATGGATGGGGGCCACAGCAAAACATCTGTTAGCCACCTAAAAACAAGGCCAGTATGTTGTATGCTATATTTAGAATATTATTACCGCTCCATCTCAGAGCCAGATGGGTGTTTTTTTCCAACTGGAGACCAAAGCTGTTTAATTGCTATCTTTAAAGCCACCAGACTCCATTTACAAAAACAGTAATTTACCTCGAAGAACACAGGAGTTGCTGGTCTATAGCCGCCTTGATTGGTTAGTTTATTTGTGTTATTTTGTGACTTTGGTGTTTTAGAGGGTAAGTTCAGATTGACCTCCTCCAAAATACTCGACGCAGTACTGACACATCTTAAAAACAAACCGCACTGACCATTTTGTAGGCGAAGAATCAAATCAAATAAAGTGAGCAGCATGTTTTCTTTTATTTTCATCATTATTTTTTCCCAATGGTTGTATTTTCATTATTATGATTACCCTAATATGACAACTCAGGTGAGGGTTATTATTTTATAAACTTTTCAAAAATGAGGCATTGTGGTGCTTTCATCATTAAAGCCACATTTAATCTAACAGTCTATGTCATACTTTGGAAAACATCTACACTAAAGATCAGTTGTTGGTCCCCAGCTGCACATTGTTGAGTTCAGATAAAGGAGTCAAATGAAAGAATACAATAGAGTATAAGCATTGCAATATTTTTTTGTCCTTTTCTCTGCCTGTTTGTAACATTTTTGGGTCCTCGCAGCCTCGAGCAAGATGGAGCTGAAACGTAAGCTGATCCAGGACCAGCAGGATCAAATTCAGATGCTGAAAAGTTCGGTGAATGAGACGAGAGCAGAGAAACTCAAACTCAGCAGTGATATGCAGAAACAGCAGCAGCTGGAGGAGCAGTGCATCGAGTTCACCACTGAAATACAGGCCTTAACCAGGGATATTAGGGTATGTTTTATTGTTTTTTTTGTTTATGTAAACAACTTCTTGTAAGATGTTGATGCACAGGCACTGATGAATTACATTTTGTATGTTTTAAAGTTCAAGTCCACTCTCTATTATTTTTAATTTCTCTGCTTCTATTTAACTTGTTGTTTGCTTCATGTATTTTGTAATCTGTGTATGCTCATAAAGGAAAGTCTGTCTTGTCTGTAAATTTCCTCTCACTTTGTGCCCAACCAGCAAGCGAAGGAACAGCTGTCCCCTTTGTCCGCATCTCTGGAGAAACTGCAACTGGAGAAGCAAGAGCTTGTGGAGCGCAAGAGGCAGAAGCAGGAAGAGGGCCAGGAGAAGGTGGACACATTCTCACTTTTGTCAGTCTTTCACATCTATCAACAAGCTTGTTTCACTCATATGGGATTAGACAAGGGTAGATGATATCCTCTGCTTTTTATCTCATTTTATTATATCCTGTTTTTATTTCTTCTCTTTTTCCTCTTTTCCTCCTCTTACATTTGCATAACCATTATCACATTTTGTGGTGACGATTGAAGTAAAAGATTAAGAGTGTAATCTGAAAGCATTTTTCTACAAAACAGACAAAAAGCAGCTTTAAGTTTCTTCTGCTTAATGATCAGTCTTTGTCTCACTGACAGATCAGTGCCATTAAAGAGAGAGTGAAGGCGATCACCAGCTTGGAAAGAGAAATTACCAAATACGTTGATGACGGCAAAGACGAATACAAAGAGGTAACGTGTCCCACTGTCATTCATGGATCATTTTGTATTTGAATAACTTTGACATTGGCTTAGCTGTAATTGTGTTTGGATTAATTAAAAAGTATTGAACGACTTTGTTGACATTGTCTGTTGATGTTGATGCAGCAAAAAGAGTCTGAGCTTCAAGAAACCAACACTCAGCTCCACGAGGCTGAGAAAAATAAGGAGAAGACCAACAAAGAGATGGGAAACATCCGTCAGGACATAGACACTCAAAAGGTACAGTCTCCTGAGTCATTATTGACTTTATTCTCATCTTTTGGTCTCTTTTTTTTCTTCTTTTACATGGAAATTGTAAGTTCAATCCACAAGTTAAGGACTCAGTTATCTACTTTAACTGTCAATGTTGCATCCAGTTTTGCACCCATTTGGCAATAGAGCACTGTGCTGTAGGGACATGGCCCTCTAGTTGCAAAACATTTCTGTTAGTTACATTTTGAACTTGTTTATACTTCTAAGGTCCAGGAGCGCTGGTTGCAGGACAACCTGACCTTGAGGAAGCGTGTTGAGGAGTTGAAGGAGGTTGTGGCTAAACGCGAGGTTCTTATGAAAGACATGGGCAACATGCAGGTCTTGCAGCTACGCCAGTAAGAACACTACATCTTTATAATCATGTGTAAGATCAGTAAGTAGTAAAAGGGAACCAAGCTGCACAGAAACCCAGTCTCTTTTACCTCTGTGGTGTCCCACTTGAATTTGTCAAGGTTACTCATGGTCAGGCTGATAATAATATTAGAAGTTAGCAATGATGTTTTTACCTCAACGTTTTTTGTGGTTGTCCAGAGAACGACGTGAAGGCGAACGCAAAGTGGAAGACCTGAAGAAGAACCGCAGTATTGCACTGGGTCGTCAAAAAGGATTTGAGGAGGAGATAATGCATTACAGGTGAGATATGAAGATCTATTGTTGGATTTAGGCAACTCAGAGCGTAACTGAATTCAATATCCAAACTATGCTCTTTAAATTGATTGCTTGCAGAAAAGAGCTGCGAGAAGATCAGTATGACAAAGCTGATGAGCGCTACAAAAACAAGATGATCACAATGAGGACCACAGAGCTGGTCATAAAAGACCTGGACCTCTACTACAAGGCCCTGGATCAGTAAGTGTTGCCTTAACATGTACACACACTTATATGGGGTGTTGTCCACAAAGTATTTCTCCTTGCAATTCAATGTTCAGGGTTTCAGGGAAGTGAGCTTTAATGAATTAGATTATTAATTAGGGCTGGGACGATATACTTGTCTCTTGATTCAACAGAAGCTATGGGTGCTGTTATGTATCACAATTCATAGGTATTGTATTCAATATTACAATTTATTGTGATTTTTGTTCGCTTTTTTAACACTAGACCACGGGAAAAATTTTAATCATACACTTGCGGACACTGTTTATCATGATCATTGATTTCCAAACAAATGCTTGTTCCATTGGTCAGTCTTTCTGAGTCTTATTTCAGCACTACCATTGCTACACTTCATATGAAAGTGGTAAATAAAACACATAATTAAACTTAGCTGTTACTACTCATCAAGCTAGTGCTAAAGGAATAATACATAAAATAGAAAATATGAATGTTTTTACTGTGTTCGTGTTGCCCCCTCATGGCCTGCAATATCACTACCTAGTAGTGGCTGTATTTTTAAACTTATTGGGAATGTTGAGTTTGAGTTTTGACCCGTTGAGGTTGCTGTAGCTGGTCAGTATGTTGGAGTAGTGAAGCCGCTGAGTAGCAGATTGAATTACCAATGTGAAGTCGGCACTTATTAGTTCATTCTCACAGAACATATGGAATACTGTATTTGCTTGCAAGTATGAGCACACGTGTTATGTTAAGCACATGAAGTAAAACGCAGCCGTGATGCTAGCCTCTGTTAGCACATTAATGGTAATTCCCTTTATGTGTTAGCATGGAGCTATAAGTGCTAGTTCTATCTGAATGACTCACAAATCAAAGATCACACCTCAAATCAAAGCTCACACCTAGTATTAATGTAACTTTTCTATGTTTTTTGTCGTCTGAGCTAACACACTCAAATAAATTAAATTGATTAATTAAGACAGATCCCTCCCAGGATTGAGGATGGATGCCAGCTGGAGACCTTTCCTTATATTAATGCAACAATAATATCTTCTGCTTTTTGTGATACATTTTCTCAACCTGGGAAAGTGAAAACGGATGTCAATGAACGATTCCTGTATGAAACCACAAAAGCATGACACATATACAAGAGAATGTTTGCACAGTTTTGCTTTATAATATGAGAAATGTCTTAGCGCAGATAATATTATATTATTAATATCATTTTATTAATATAAAATATTAAAACTACATTGTTGTTTTTCTTGGCCACTTAAAACAACTGCAGACTGTCATATTTGTTGTATAAGGGTGGTTAAATTATCAGAAAACATACTTAAAATCTGTGTATATCTTAGAATGGGTTTTAGAGGGTCCCCAAAAACTATTTTTTCCACTACACAAAAACTAAACAGAGTATTTGGTTTTGTTTATAAAAGAGGCTTCGTTTTTACCAGAGAGTAGTCGAGTTTCTATGATTTTCTTAACTTTAGCACCATCTAACCATCCTTCTTGTTATGAGACATCGGTGTGTTGTCATCCGTATAGTCCCTTTGAAGTCTTTAGGTTGCAAGTTAGAACGTCAGCTAGGTCATTGTGGGAAAACTTTGAGCTTGAACAGTGATGTCAATTCTCTAGTAATTCTTCCGAGCACTGGCATTGGGGGCTGCAAAAAGGCATCCGATGGAAAGTTCCACAATAAAGCGGTCGACTCTTACTAATTACTAACACTGAGGTGCACTTTTAACTTACAGCACGAAGGTTCTGGGTTTTAAACTACCGACCGGTCGGGGCCTCTCTGTGTGCAGTAGAGATGTTCTTTTTGCATATTCAACCTGTTTATCATATCATTATTTTTAGTCTATAATGTTAAATCTGAACCTCTAGTACTTGGAGCTGTGACGCACCTTGTGCTATAAAAATATGAAGCTAATGTTACCTGAAGCAGCTACAGTGCAGAACTGTCAGCAGTAGCATTTACTTCATGCTAATTCCAGTCAAATAGATATCAAAACACAGTGAGATGTGACTCACCAGCATTTTATCATTATTGCTATAAGTATTCATGTATGAAGTAGGGTTGTATGGGGTTGGTCACATTATGATAACCATCTCAGAAAATGTTACACAATTACTATTATTATTATCAACTACATTGACCCTTAAAGAAATGAGAATAAGAGGTTTTTGTTTTCATCTTTTTTGGTTGAACAAACATTTTGAATATTCTCACAAATTATTAATAACTTGGTATAAATTTGAAAATGTTTTTTTTTTTTAATAACACTAATATGGTACAATTCCAGATCTGTAGATCAGCAAATTTACACAGAATGATAATTGTGAATGGCATACATTGAAACCAGTAAATATTCATTCACAGCAATCAAAGCAAATCAGTGACGACATATATGGTAAAGTGATTACATGTGACAGCAGTCGACTTTTCTTTGTGTAGGTGGAAAAAGTCTGTGGGTACAATGAGACACGTCAGTAGTCCTGAGATCGAACTTTGTCTTTATCATTACTCATCAAAATTTGCATCGCAACACAACAAGTGTTGTGGTAAATAAACGGCAAGCATTTAATGTGGAAAGCTGTGGTTTAGTGTTGAACATTTCTTTATAACCCTCCCAGCAATGTCACATTTATCCGGTATACATTTCCGTGCATTTTAGAGCTGAAATTTTAAGTTGATGTTGTATTCGCATTGAGATTCATTGAGAAAGAAAGTCAATTGTAGTTGCAGCCCTAATTCATTAATTATTATGATGATAAAGTAATTATTCTGAGTATCAAAGCAAAGAAAATTTTGAACAGACACATTGGGTATACAGTAAGAGGTCAGTTTTTAAAAGAGAATAAGGAATAGAATTTATCAAATATAATTGATGCCCAAAAATATTTACGACTAGTGCAGTACCCATTCAAAATATGTTGTTCGGCACAGATTATCTGGTAATGTGAAGGGTTTACAGATCGAGTCTAAAGCCTCCTTAACTGCTCACAGACTCATTGGGGCCGTCCCGATAATATCAAACCTGTTTGATATTTACTGTTTAAAACCTGGATGATTGCATTGGTACTTTTCAAGCCAGAACACAACAACTAATGAGTGAGACATCCCGGAGCAGCAAACAGTTCTGCCAAGCAACAGTAAACAGCTCGCCCTTGAGAGTAACATTGGCTAGCATAGTACTGTCGACAGAAACTAAAAATGTCCCCTCCAGTTCTCTCTGAAAAATAGATAACCTATGTCACCCCGCCCATCCAGACTTGTTTGACCTTCTGCTTTTGCTTTTTTTCTCATGCGTTACAACAACAAGTTGTTGCACCAAGCTAATCTCCATTTTGTTTACGTCTGCTTCCCCATGAGATCATATGAGAGGGATCATGGGAGTCAAGCAGAGTCATGAAGCCAGAGCGCTGAAGCTGCATGGTGAGGTGTTTGCTGTTTATTCAAAACGTGTCCAAATGGCACCAAATTTGACACTGCACTTCCTTGTAGATCAAAGTAGACTGGATGACTGACAGACCGACAGACAGACAGTAAGACAGGGTGAAAATTTACTTAATTTATAAATGTTTTAAGAAAGAAAATCCAACCCAATTTTATGCTGTTTCACGAAGAAAGGACTTATCACAAAATGTCTGGTTTGTTTCCAAGAAACATGACTGAGCTACTATCATTGGTATCATTGCAATGTGGCATTTGCAGTTATGATTTCAGTGATAAAAATGTGCAGTCAATTGAAAAATTATCAGCAGGGTAGGGAAGCACGACATTGCACAGGTCATAATGTTGAAGAACTTTATTTGTGGAGTTTTAATTTCAAAACGAAGTTGATTGCAAATAAAAAAACTAGTAGGTTACTGTTTTATTAGATCACCAATCAGGCCTTTGCTCATTATTCTTTTTTATTGATTTTCTTTACCAAAATCTATTCTTTTCATTGAATCCTCACAGAGAAAATTAAAATCTAATCAAAATCTGTGTGTATGGTCATGGTTTTACACCATTTTTATTATTCTTAGATACATGAATAAGTCTGACAGAGACACTAACTGAGGATGAAAGGCATGAGTGAGCCTCAGTGAGGAAGTGTGAGCTCACCATCTCAGATACCATCTGAAAAGAGAGCTGAAGCAACATTTACCCATATGTGTGGGTTCGTTGAGCCATCAGTGTCTACACTGTTATCAAGATTGAAAGCAGGCTTTTGCAGCCTAACTGCAGACCATACATCCAGGTCACAGTTTCTTTCTGAATACACAGAAAAGGTTTTCATGGTGAGATGTTTTGATTTAGGAGTTGAATATGAAACTTCCTTAATGGCCCATTTACAGACGTCAAAAATGACTCACTTGCAACAAAAATTGTTGTGTGTGCATAATGCATCAAACCCCTGAAGACCACGCTGTGTCACGTACTCTGTTTCATTGTCATAATTAGACTTTTGTTAATTCTGTGCCTGTGTGTTTGTTATTTTATTTACAGTGAACAGTGCTGATTAATTTTAGATTTAAGGTAAATGCAATTAACGCCACAACCTGGACTAAGAAACCTGCAACCCCATGTAGAAGGTATCTGTGAAATAAGTGGACGCAGGAAATGTGCTCAAGTCGAAAACTACTAAAACATAACTTAAATGTATTCAATGATCTGCAGGCAAAGCAAAGCAAACTAAAGCATATTACATACCATTGTATAGCAACTATATGTAATAGCTTTCCTCATTAATCCCTTAAAACAAATGTTAACAAAAGAATCACAGTTTAAAATGTATTACCGCTAAGCAGCAACGAGCAACTGACAGTAGCCTCCAGATTTTATTTAAAATCGGAAAAAAGAGGAATTTTTACTCATTGTAGTGGGAACGGTTTTGTTTCAAACAAGTGTGCCACTATACGTGATACTGAAACAGAACCCGTGTTGAGATTGCGTACATTTAGGGGATTGGAAGTATCTTGAAGAAGGCCACAAGGTTACTGGTTCACAGATGGAAAGCAGTCACTGTTGGTGTTGAAAACCAAATCTCGTCTGTGGAGTTCCTGAATTTCTGTACTACTTAAATATGATCATAAAAAAGTAGTAATGCGAGGTTAACTGAACTCACATTTGGGTTTTGCAGTAAAATGGTTCTCTTGCAAACATTTGCCTGGTATCTCACTACGGTCCGGTGAGAGACCTCTCATGTTATCACAGAAGTGGTGTTACCTCTAAACCTTTTTTGTCTCGGTTAATAAACATGTTACAACCACAATGTTGCAGATTACACTGGGCATTTAACAAGAAAATGAACAAAAAGATGGTTCATTATTAAGTTTTGAGTTCCAAACACACCACCATAGTGACCTTAACAACTGAAGCTGACGTCCACAGGCAAGTTGTAAAGTCACTCTAACATTACGTACACACTAGTTTTAATGTTGGTCCTTGTCAGCAGTGCTTTTCTTTTTGTTGAACATGGGTGTAATTGGTGTAACACCAGTAATACTGCTGTAATAATTGCTGTTAAGTACAGATATTTAGCATGGTGTCTCAGGAGCAGTGCTGTAAAAATGGTAGATAGTTTTGTTTTTATATTTGTTGTTTGGTTTTGTTTGTTTTCTACCTGATGTGAATCATGACTTGTCTTCATCTCGTATTTGGGGAAAGATTTAAGTTGAATCTTTACTCATCCATAATAGTTTCACATAGAGAAATGCTCTCTTCTTCAGGAACACCCTACTTACTAGATTACACCGTCTCACAGCTGGACACTGCCCAGTACAACCACAGGCTGATCTGCTGGTTACTGAGTGGTAACTGTTTTATCTTTCAGTGGGGTAAACGGTAGAAATCCTGAGAATCTCATGCCAGCTTCCATGTATTTGATTTTGATTTGATTTGGCCAACACAGCATTCAAAGTTTGTGTTGCTATCACTCTACTGCAGCTCAGGAAGGAACACAAGGAGAAAATTACGTACTAAATAGGCCATAACCATTTTCCAATTATAGTCATTTTCTTCTGATAAACTTAAAAGCAAGGACTGGATTTTGTTGTGTATCTCTAACATTGTCAGGTTGGGAGGAGATCTTCAATAGCCAGTATGAACGTGAGTGATTTAAAAATATGATTTAATCCAAATTAAACGATATGACATGAAAAGCCAAAGAGAGGCAAATACTTTTATTGGGCTTAATTATCAGTATGCTGTTTCTTAAATATAACATCATTCTATTCCTCTGATCATGACTAAGTAATATCTCTGTTGCTTTGGTTACCCATGCAATAGGAAGTCTTAAACCATGCTTTTTCATCTCATGCATGAACAGTTACGTACAAGATAGAGTTGGTCAGATTGATGGATAAGGACTGCTTTACTCCCGCTGTCTTTTCTACCTTTCTTTATGGTTTGTCTTTCCACCATATATGGGCTTGGATGAGGCGCTGTCGGTAACACTGTTATCACTCCGAAGTTTACAAACCGCATAAGTGTTTCTCATCAGTTTTCTAGATTATAGACAAAATGCTTCTTGGTATTCCGGAAAGCAACACAGGGTTGCCAGGGTTGTTTGTATCTTTTATATCAATACCGTTGTCACGTGTCAATATTGCATGGATTTAGTAAATAAAAAATTGCTGTTGCCATCATTTTTAATCAAATTATCAGAAAATAGCCTTTTGTTCGGAGTCAGGTCGGGCCATATGCAGATATGCAACAGCACACCTCTGTAACCTACATAAGACTGATTGTTATCCATCTGTGTCAGTTTGAGTTCAAATGACTTCCCTTCATGTAAGCATCCATAATGTGCACACTGAGGTACAGTCTGCATCTGTTCACCCTGTTTGGTATGACTCACTGAACACTTCTGTATTATTAAAATATTTTATACTATTCGACGTCAATGCGATATTATAACTCAAAATCATAAATCTGCTTCTGTCTTGAGCTCAGTCAAAGATTTCTGGCTTCTAGGAAGGTAAACTAGTCTAATGTTGAGTTTGTAGCATTGATTCCTTTTTGTGTTCTGCAGAACCATCATGAAATTCCACAGCATGAAGATGGATGAGATCAACAAGATTATCAGAGACCTGTGGCGCAGCACCTACAGGGGTCAAGGTGTGTTTCACTTTTGAGTAAAATCTATTATTTGTACGTACATAGTTCTTCTTCATTCTTCCATCTCTGTGTCTAATCTCCTCCTGCCCCCTCTCCAGATATCGAGTACGTAGAGATCAGGTCTGACGTGGATGAAAACGCATCAGCTGGACTGAGGCGGAGGGTTTACAACTACAGAGTAGTTATGGTGAAAGGTGACACCGCTTCGGATATGAGAGGACGCTGCAGTGCCGGTCAGAAGGTGCCAAAAAAGTATTCTCTGTATAATACATGAATCACATAAACCTCTTGCATGTGTTTATGTACGAAAGCAGACTACAAAAAAAATACACAGAACAGGCAGAAGTTTTCTAGTTGATGTGTTTTTTTTTTGATTGATTAATTAATTCCTGTTTTTACTTTTATGTTTTCGTTTCCAATGTCGGTCTAGGTGTTGGCATCCCTGATCATCCGTCTCGCTCTGGCAGAGACCTTCTGTCTGAACTGTGGGATCCTGGCCCTGGATGAGCCCACAACTAACCTCGACCGAGACAACATTGAGTCACTGGCACACGCCCTTGTAGAGTCAGTATACACTCACACAATATTTTACCTCTAAACTTGACACAAAGCACAACCCAATCCCTAATCTTGACTGACCATCATACCTGCTGCCATGCCCCCAACTCTTACCTGAAAACATAAAACTAACTGTAACCCTTAAACCAAGTCTTAAATCATCACACAGACCCCTGAAGAGGATTGAACTAAATCCGGGGTTGTTTTTTAGGCCAAGGACTTCTTAGGTGATAGACGGAGCAGGGACCCCCTACTACATAAATTGTATAAAATTCTGTTGCACATTAAACTAGGCCTTCAGTTATGTGTAGGGCGGCCTATAGTGCCTCATATAAACACGTCGGCAGCAGTTGTAGCATGGCTGATGTTAGGCTATTAGCCTCACCCTCTACAATTTAATGGTTTCTTAGGTGGAGGTTGGTGCACAAGGATGTCAATGCGCTTGGAATTATAATGTAGATAACTAGCCAAAATGTTTGAATAAAGGGAGTTAGCGTACGATTATTTGAAGGTGCTCCATTGCACGAGTAAACGTGAGTAGACTGTTGTGTAAATTAAATGCTTTTTCACAAATGTATCTTTGCTAATAATATGTTAGATTCATTTAAACATTTACATTTTTGAAAGTAATTTTTGCAGTAAAATTGAGGATACCCTGTTGGAGACACAGGACCTAAATGTTCTCATTCTCAAGGTGCCCACAAAGATAGAATTACAAAGATACACACAGTGACTGTGCAATGTGTTGGCTCTACTGTAGAAGCCTCTTCACTCATGTCTACAGCCTTGCTTTAGCTTGAAGGCTGTTATTAGACTGATAGAAGCTCTGCACCAGCAATGCAAAAGGCTGCTTTGATATGCTGTATATATTGGTGAGAAGATGAAATGCAAACCAGGAAGTTAGTGTAAAACTTTTAATACCGACTTAAGAATTCAGCATCTGCACACTGCTACAAGACACATGCAAATACATGACTTTTTGCTAAAAAAGAAATCTATCCACATTTGGCACTTGGTGGGCGGAAAAGGCATATTAAAAGAAAGATTTCAGGATTTTATGGATCGGTAACGGATCATAAAATAATCAAATAATCAAATAAAGATTTATTTGAATCAGAGAAGGACTTTTTTTGTGCTTTTTTTTTTTATAAACCCATCACCTATAAGGAAACATGCTTTTTTGGTATAGACTAGTCACATTCACATCATCATCATTTTTCCATCTTTACTAGCAAAAAATAAAATTGAAAATTTCCCCTTTTCTATCATGACTCATCTAGCAATTACACTATGCCAGAATGATTGTGATGTGATGAAGTTTTTTTTGTTCCTTTTTTTTTAATTGTCGCCCTTGTGCACAGTGCTGCGGCAGAGTTAAGATAATCAAAGTTCATTGGTCACTGTCTCAATGAATGAATGCTGTCGTCAGTCTGAAAGTGCCTTTGTGGCATTTACAGAAGCAGTTGATGATGTGACATAGAGATACATATACAGTGGGTCCTGACATGCCGAACACTAAACATATCGACTACATTCTCAGGATTATTAGAGTTCGAGTGAATCTTTTACCAGTTGCATTTAGAGAGTTGGAAATTCCTTAAAAATTAAATTAATGCAAGCTCTTCTGCAACCAAAGTGAAATTGAATTTGGTTAAAAATTATCCTGAAAAGGTCTTAAGAAGCATTAAATTTAAGTGCGCTATACCTTTACTCAGCAAGCACGGTCAAGTCTGACTTTTTACAGTGTGAACTACATGATTTTGATATACTTCTTTATCTCTTCTCCCCAGAATCATCAAAAGTCGCTCCCGCCAGCGTAACTTCCAGCTGCTGGTCATCACCCATGACGAGGACTTTGTGGAGCTGCTGGGGCGGTCCAGCTACATCGAGCACTTCTACCGAATCCGCAAGAACCAGGACCAGAACTCTGAGATCACAAAGTGCAGCATCAGCTCCCTCTCATCATATCTCCACTGAGAGCACAAATGACTCTTTAAATCCTTCTGAAATGCACAGTCATCTTTCTGCTTGCATTGATTGTGGTTGGGCAAAGTCACTGTTCAGTTGGTTTAGTTTAAAAAACACCCTCAGTTTTGAAGCATGATGAAAATCCACTTTCAAGTCACTCCCTTTGTTAACTGGTTGGACAGTTAACTTTAGACTGGCAAATATCCATAATGTAGTAACACTTTCAGTCTTTATCTACTCAACACAAAAGATAACTGTGTTTTTCTCCATTCAGCTGTTGTTTGAAGGTTCTTTGGATGACATCACAAATCAAAACCGTTAGAGACAAACTAACACTAAATGTTATGATCCTAATCAGAAGCATGAACAATTTCCACAGCTTTCTATATTGTCATTTTGAAACTAGCACTGGTGTTTGTAGTCTTTACAAAGTGTTCAGTAGACAAGTGATGGCAATAGAAGGATCTGTTCTGCTTTGAAAAGAGGGTAATATTGCAGTTTGCAGTTGTATTTACATGTTTGACACTGAGAGCTCATACTGTTCTGAAATTAAAATTTCTTGTGAAGGACACAGCGGTCTCTCTTTCCTTCTTGAGATTTTTTTCTCTTGTGGGAAACCTACTAGTATCTATAGATGAGATTCACAGAATCCGAGCTCAGTTTGGGTGAATTTGCGCATCAACCACAGCTTAATCAAACAAATCTTATCTCTAAAACGCACACTCAATGCATTTTTTTTTTTTTTTTTTTCGGTAATGAGGGGAAGAACGTGGCAAAGGCGTAGGCCAAGCAAGTATAAATCTCGTTTACTCAGCCAAGACTTCAGAACAAGCTGCCGGCTGACAATTGAAAAATCACTTCAAGAGCTTCCAGAGGTTGACAGCCAAACAAGCTTGTATCATGAAGATGAGGATGCTTCTGCTGGTGTCGGCTGCAGTGCTGCTGGTCAGTCTAGCGGCTGCCAATCCTGCTCCCCAGAGGCTCAACGAAAACCTGAAGAGTATCATTGATCTGGCTGAAAAATTAAATAAAACGTTCAATCTGGTAAGAGCTCAACATTTAATTGCTGCATTACCTTATTAAAATATTTGACGTGATAATAAAAGCTGACTGAAGTGATTAATTATCTAATTTTTTGTCTTGTGTCACAGGCATTTTATGTGGAGGATGTGGAGGATCTGGTCCAAGGTACAAACCAATGTGAGGTGAGAAGAATGTTTTGTCTTTGAAACCTCAATGCTTGTGGTTTATCTAGTGCAATATTCAAATTGCATGAGCTGCAATTTTTTGATACCGGTGAAATGTGTCACAAATTACGATTTTAATTATAAATGATGCATTGTGTTTTTAGAGAGTCACCATTTTAAGATTTTTTTTTGAGTGAAAGATAAATGCAAAAGCTACCGATTCCCACTAAAATTGGGACTAATACTGCAATCACAGTATCTGTCAAAATAACGTTAATATACTTCTGACAAGCCAGCCCTAGTGCTGACATTTGGCTAATGTACTGATGTTGTAGTTGGACTGTAAGAATAGCATTTTTTGGCGCAAGCTTGTGTTGGTCTTGTATCTGTTTTTGTACCAAACACAGTAACTGAAGAAGACAAATTGCCAGGGAAATGGTTTGTTTTCAAAGGCTTATATGTTGTTGCTTATGTCCCATACAGGATAAGTTCTTCTGCAAAGTGCACGATATCCTGCATAAACACGAACACTTTGCCAAGGGAAAGGAAGCGAAGGAAGAGAAGGAACTTGTGAGGAACTTGGAAGCATTCATCAAAGGCAAAAATGTGAGTCTTCCTTCTGACATGAGGTCAAATCTGCGTTAGGACAGTTTAGAATACCACACACATATTGTACATTAATAAGGGAGTATGCTGAACCAGCATGATTTCTTGTTTTTCAGACAAACTGCACAGAGTTGCTAATGGCAGTGACACCTGCAGCCGACACCAAACCGATTACCAATCTTGTAGGACACCTCACCAAATGCATCCGCAACAGGAACTTCTTGGGCAACCGCTGAACTCCTCCCAGACCTGCGACTCAGCTGTCAGTGGATCACTTGAGTCCTTGAAAGTTTTTTGTTTTGTTTTGTTTTTTCTAAAAGAATTACATTTTCAAAGATGGTGTTATTGACGAATGGAAAATTATTGGAGAATATAGATTGTATTTTATAAGTATGTTGTTTAACAGGTAAAATAAGTTTGTTTCTTTGTGTTATTGTTTTTATTTAGAAGAGATTAGAAAGATTGATTTGTATTGAGTTATATTCAAGCAAATTATTATCTGCAGCCCCTCAGCACGACGCACAGCCTGCTTAGTTCAATACTACAAACAGTACATCAATGTAATAAATGTTATTTTAACAGGTATTTACTTTTACCTGCCTGGTTATCTGGCAGTCACTGTTGCAACTTGATACATGGTTTGTGCTCAGGTCTTGGCTCAAACAACTGGACAGTGTTGTGACCCAGATCTGAGCACTGTCAAATACACCTTCATATTTATTTTTCCATTGTATTTAACATAAGTTAATAATTTAAGGCTGTTTTATATATTATAAAGACATATTTATTGCAATCCTGTCCTACAGCATTGAAGTATGTGTTTACAGAAAAATAAATCTCATTATCCATGAGGACAGCGTGTGTGGAAATGATTTGTGCTGTACTGTACGGCATGTTAATCAGAATTTACAGAAATACACTCTCTATAACGTTTATTTGTATCTTTTGTGTTGATTTTTGATGATATACTTTTTGACTCATTCAGTGTTTCAGTGTACTTGCTTGGCTTTGACCTCTTGCAATGTAAGTAAATAAGTTTGAGTAACGCTGGGCAATAGTTGTAAACTATAGTGCCAAATTCATTTTAATTTTTGGTGTGTGCTGAGAATTGACCAATGTTTTATTTTTCTTCAATTTTTTTATTTCTATTAGCTGTACCATGATCTCATTGTATGCTCAGTGGCATTAAAGTGTTGTTGGTACTCTCAAATGTAAATGTAAGATTGATTTCAGTATGGGAACCAAGCTGTGCAAGCTTAGAATTTCATAATGCCAAATTTTAAGAATATGAAAAACAGGCCAAATCCCTTTTCAGATTAAAATAGGTGAATATACTTTATTGATCCCATGAGCGAAATTATGTTACAGCAGTATTATCAACTCAAGAATTAGAAAATAAAAGATTTGACTAACATTATAGAAAAGAATATATAAGAATTTGTTGTATCACACAAAATATTTTGTTTATGTGCAACTTGTTTGCAGAGCAACTGACTTATAGATATCTACTTGTACTACTTGCCTTGGATGTCAACACAACATTATTTACAGCACAAAAATTTTGACTTGAATCATGTTTCAACACTAATCCAAAAGGCTTGAACCCCGCAGACTCATGGTCAGTCCCACATCTCGTAAACCTGAAAACCATGTTTAAAATGGATCTTTAAAATGCCACGTGGCGATGCCTCGTCCTGCTCAGTAGTCTCCTGGATCCACACACTTTACATATATTATCATTTGTATCAGATATTCTGTCAATGTTAAAAGGTTTTTTCTCAATATGGCACGTTTTTCCTCACTTGAATGGAGGGTCTCCAGCAGTGGCGGTCCTAGCTTGCATGACGCCCTGGGCGAACCCCCCCACCCCCACCCCCCAACAAAATAAGTTTTTATTAAACTAATATTCACAATATTATTATGACTGAAATGTGCTTTATTTGGAAGCAATTTGTGATGTGATTGACTTTAGCCTACTGATTGCATTAGTTGTGCACTATTAGATGAATCTAATATGAATATATACATAACTAATTTCTCATTTTGGTTTGCAGTAACTGGGCAATTTTCATTCTCATATTTATTATTATTAATAACAATACACTGCCCACACTGTCTATAATTACACTGTTTATATTTGTACATATTATGTATATACGATTCTATTTCTTACTTTTTTATTACATTGTTTATTTTTTACTATTATTATTGTTTATTGTTATATGGAACTGTCCTTTGACTGCTGCGACGCACAGATTTCCCCGTTTGCGGCACCCCCTGCTTCACCGCTCCCCCGCACCAGTAGGGGGAGCTGAGGTCCAAAGATGAACCTATTGATCACTGATTTGATCTTTTCACTGTAAAACTTTCGTCGCTACAACAATAAATGACTTTATTGACAAATTTCATGTTGCTTTTCCCTAGAGACTTGGATTGTAACGCTGTATCTTAAAAATTATCCAATTGTGGTTGTTCATTAGAACATAATGCCAAGAGTTTCCAAGGTTTTTTTTAATGACACATATAGTACTAGTCTATTTGTCACAGTTTTCCCTTGAGGTTTAATACCCTTTGAAATTATATTAAACGATGTAAGTAAGATGCAGGAGGTCAGATGAATTGATGGATTATTCTGCTCTCTGTCGTTTATGCTGACTTTCTCAGTTGTCTCTATACATTCAGCCATATATGGGCCTCCGAATAGCTCTGTTGGTCATACTGCCGTCACTCTTCTGCTTTAAAACCACAGTAAAAGTTTCTCTGCAGAAGGCTAGATAAGACAAAATGCTTCTTAGTATTCAGGAAAGGAGTCCCCTGTCAGCTCCACTTATACAATTTTTATCAGTGTATGTATTTGTTGTGTATCAATACAACACGGATAAGAATTGTTGTCGCTGTCATTGTAACGCAGAATCTACAGTACAACACAATACATGTTTAACTAACATAGAACTTAATATTAGTTCTACATTACATAAAATAATCTGACATGAAGGCACTTGAAGGCAATTGGGTACACTCAAAGCACAGAAAGTGGGAGGGAATGGGTTAATCTAGCTATTAGTGGTCTAAGAGGAAGTGTTTGTTCTCCTCTACAGAATGACATTGAGATTACACATTTGAATGCTCCTGCTCCATTGCAGTTTTCTTACTTTAAGTGAATATAGATCACATTTAAAATCCATGTATGGAAGTGTGCCTTTTTTGTTATTCTCATAACTACAAATTATAACTGTAGTTGTGCTTTTAAACATGAACTTGTCAGCTGCAAATATAAGAACCTTGCTTAAATTCCATGTCGTGCAAATAGGTCATGAAGTGACACTAGGAGCATAGTTGACACTAGTAGGAAGTATAGGACACTGGCTGAACTGGCCATCTTATTATCTCAAAATTTTCTTTATTTGAATCCTAAGTTATCCTAAATAAGTAAGCTATTTCTTTTTCCAATTATTTTTATTGTGGTGTGGTGTTAACAATAATGCAACAGTTGGCTTGACTCCGATTTTCTCCAGTTCAGCATGTTAAAACTCAATTTATTTGAGGAACTTGATAATTCTACATCTGATAAGTAAAGACTACAATCGTCAGCATATAATGATATTTTAGTTTCTCCTACAATTGTTACTCTTTTATTACCTGCCAGATTTTATTTTAAGAGCTGTCTCTCTGTATATCAGGTTCAGTGGCGGTTCCTCATATGGGCAATACAGGCAGCCACCCAGGGCGGCATTTGTGGAGGGGCGGCATGAGCACCCGCAAAAAAAAAAAAAAGCGAGCAGACAGTTGCCCACAGTAACCAGCTCTGTAGCAGCCACCTCTGGGCTTATCTCATCTCAGCGGATCAACCCCAGTGCCGACCCGTACCAGCTGCCTTAAATTTTGTGTTGCTCATTTACACGTCAAGTCAATATGTCATGTTGCCGTGTGGGGAGTGGGCGGCTGGGCGCCCTCTGTTTTGTAAAGGTGCATCTGCTGCTGAGAAAGTCTCACATACAGAGGTTGTGGAAGAAGGAGAAGGGGGAGGGGGGCAGATAGGTTCAGCTCTGGACCTCAGCTCTCCTTACTGGTGCGAGGGAGCGGTGAAGCAGGGGATTCAGAATCAGAATCAGAATTCCTTTATTAGTCTCGTAAACAAAGAAATTTGTGTGTCACAGCAGCCAAAGGACAGTTCAATATAACAATAAACAATAATAATAGTAAAAAATCCCCCAGTGCGTCATGCAAGCTAGAACCGCCACTGATCAGGTCCTTTGTTTTATGCTCTGCTGTGACAGTTGATAATAAATTACTTGTAAAACAACCAGGCTATAATTTCTGACGTTCTCTGGTGACTTTCAGTAAGTGATTGCTTATTGGTATAGCAGCTTTCCTATACTGAGTTCAGAGAAATTTGTGAATTTGCTCATCAACCACACAAATATCAGTCACATCTGATCTTGCACTGCAGACCGACAGCTTGATCTTTGTGCTGAGTGAAACATCACAGCAAAGGCGTGGGCCAAGCAAGTATAAATCTTGTGTTCTCAGTCGAGACTTCAGAACAGGCTGAGTGATCAATTCAAGGGCTTCTTGAAATATCTCCATCTTGAGGTCAACAACCAACAAGCTTGTGTCATGACGATGAATATGCTTCTTCTGGTATCTGCTGTGGCTCTGCTGGTCGGTCCAGCTGTTGTCAGTCCTCGTAATATTCAGGAGTCTGATGTAAATCGGCTAAAGCTAAACGCGATATACGAGCAGGCTGAGAAATGCAGTGAATCTCTCACTGAGGTAAGAACCCCTTTGATGAATACAACTGTTCTTCCACTTATTAACATCCTATTGTACCTGAAGTCCATATCAAACTCATTCTTCTAATATGTGCTGTAGGATATCTTTGTGGAGAATGTGTCACTTCTGACTCAAGGCAGGGACCAATGTGGGGTGAGTGTTTTTGAAACATTAGTTTTAATATGAGCTCTGAGTATTTTTCAGAAACAAATAACAGTACACTAATAATTTTTCTTGTATTTATGTAGCTTTTTGCCAAAGAACAGTGAAAATTTCAGATATTTATATAAATAATTCCCAGAAATATTACAGTTAGTGTCCTGTGTGTGTTTGTGTTAATCTATACATTTTCTGATGGTCAAATAAGCACCAAACACAGTAACTGGAGGGTAAAAACATAATAAGATCTGTTTCAAAGCAGCCAACAGAAGCTACAGAATTTGTGTTTGTATGGCGGGTTTATTTGATGTATTTTTGTGTTGTTTTAGAAGTTAATATAAGATTTTTAAATACTTTTGGTCGATTCCATTACATGGTCGTAACAATAACGTGTGCTCCCCTAAACACAGTTGTGCATATTAAAAAGTATTTCCAAACCTTGTCTGGGGAAGTTATAAGAAAATAAAGCAAAATTCTAAGAATAAAATAAACTCATCTTTTCTTTGAGGATTTTAGCAGCATGTGTTTTTGCCGTTGAGCTTTTTGGTTTGCTATACATTTTTGTCTATGTCCCATACAGGATAAGTTCTTCTGCAAAGTGCAAAAGATCCTGCTTAATAAGCATGAAGACTTCTGTAAAAGCACGGACAAGACGGTGCTTGTGAGGACCCTGCAGGCATTTAACAATGGCAGAAATGTAAGAGTTGGTTTCTTCTGACAAATGTGGCAGAAATCTTTCTTTAAACTGGCGAAAACAAATGAAATGTGAACATAGAGTGACAGTGGAGGAGCATTTACACAGGTCTGACATGATTTGTCTTTCAGTGTACACTACATGGGGTGACAACAACTGTGGAGGTTCCAGTATCCAAACTTTTGGGACATGTCAAGCGCTGTGTCCAGCACAGAAACTTCCACGGGACATATAAGAAGTAGCAGCCCCTGAATAACATGGAAATCCACCAAGAATATGTTTTTTTCATTTTAACATTGAATATGTTGTGGTCTGAGCCGAATGCAATCAAATACAGGCTAAGAGGTTAGAGTTAGCTTGTTTATTTATTTTTTGTCCTGTATTTAATATAATTTATTGAGCTATTGTGTTAAACATATTTGAGTAGCATATTTATTGTAATGGTATCATACAGCATTGAAATACAAAAATAAATCACACTTGTCATGAATGGAAATGCTTTGCGTTATGTGTCGTTTTAACTGAATTTTATGGAAAAGCGCCTCAATAAACATATTAAGGCATGTCATCTCACAGTATGAATACTGGTGTCATTAAGCTGCTGGCTGACTTTTGAAAGTGTGCTCTTTCACATGTGAAGATATTAAATGTACGTATTGCTGCCGTGCCAGATAAAGAATCAGATCAGTGTCATGTTTAGACTTAAAAAGTTTATCATTAAAAATAGTTTTTTTTCACTCACAACAAGACACATTATTACATCATACAAATTCAGCGCAAAACAATAGAACAAATATATTATTTATCTTGTCATGACGTGAAACGTTTCAAGTTACAACATGATATCACGTCATAACATGATAATAATATGTAACAATGACCGTGATATTAAAAAATTAAACATTGCTATTGTGTTAATTACACACATATGATGATATTGTGTGAATAATACAGCAAAGATGTTCGGCCTTGTGCATCTTTTGTTTATGAGTTCATCTGGCTGCTCTTGCATTAGTGACTGATTAGTTTGATAGTAATTGTCCTTTTTATGGGTTACAGACTCTCTTCACCTCCCTGCACTCATATATTGGGGGTAATTTATATGCTAAAAACAGACACAAAACACATAGTAAACAAAACTTTAAGAGACTGTGATAATATCACTATCGTAAATTTGTTTGGCCATGATAATCATGCAGTGAAAATCTGATATAGTGGCAGCCCAAAACGCGATAAGCTTGTATTTCACAGTAATGTGAAAATACCTTGATAAAGCATGAAAACATCTTGTAACTAACATTTTTCTGGTTGTAACATGATATTGTTCTGTTTGTTTTGCAATGAGCTTCCGTACTATTCAACTAATAGTCGCCATGCAGCAATTGATTGGTAAAAATTAAAAAAAGGAAGTTTTAAATTTTAATAAATTCAAAATGTATTATACAAAGATGATTTTAAGCAGTCCAGACTACAAATTTAAAAAAACAAAAAAAAACAAGAAATCTTTGAATAACCTTCATGACCGCTCATTGATCATTTACTTTTCAACAGGACCAGAGGGAACCACCGCATGATGACAGTATTTTGTTATTTATGTGTGTGCAGAAATAGCAATGCATAAACGTTTAGAAGTTCAAATGATCGCTCAAATATTGATGATTCTGTAAATCATTCAGCCCCCAAAGAACTTCTGAAGAACCCTGTGTTCATGGAGTGCACTCAACCAATCGGCGCACCCCAGAAATACATTTGTGTAGCTGCTCTCTGCCTGGCTGTGGTGAGCTGCCTCGCCGACTGACTGAGGAGCTCTCTGAGAGAAACATTTTTCACCACTCTTTTCCCCCTTGCCTTGGACAATGTACCCGTCACTCAGTGACTTGATGCAATGTGAGAGCTATGGGGAGGCTTGCTCTTGGTGGTGGTTGGGTCTCTGTGTGGCGTTCAGCTGTGTGTATGTGCGCTACTGAACCGTGGCTCCCTCATTACTAAATAAAGAGAATCACTCTCCTTTTCAACAGCGCTTTTTATAGAACTGTTGGAATATTCCCAATACTTTGTAGAACCTTCCTTCTCATGCTTCTCTTGAAGGACTTCAAAGGACAAATAAATTCATAGATCAGTTTTTGTAATTGAAGATGAACCTCTGCTCGTTCAGTGGGTCACTACATTACATGAAGACGACAGACTGGTAAACAGAGATAAAAACTTGTAACATTTCTGCATTAAAATGTTTAAAAACAAGAAAGAAATCCATAATTTCACTCAAGTTAACGGCGTGTTTCATTCGGTCGTCTGTCTCTATGACATCAGGGAGAGAGTCAGAGAGTGAGGAGCGTGCAGTAACGTAACGTGGATAAAACTTTAAAGCAGTACCTCGTCTGAGATAGAGGTAGATGTAGATAGACCGGTTGCTTAACAATAAAGACAGCAACTCCCACGATCCCACGTTTCTGACGTCTTTTGTTTTGCTTTAATTGAGAAACCCCGAGTGGCAGAAATGACATACTGTGCATTTAAGTAAAAGGTCACTGTGCAATTATATAAAAATACACAATAAAAAGAAAATAATAACATTGTTTATGCTGTTTTATTTTTTTTGTGAGGTAGAATGCTTTATTATCTGAGCACGTTGGGGAGAGTGGGGCGCAGAAAGTTAGAAATCCTAGTACCATTTTGCATTTTTAAGAACACAATACAATACAGGAGGTAACTGTGTTCCACCATTCACTTTCAGTTTAACATTAGATTATGTGGCAAATAAGACCTACTTTCATTGTGTAGGAGCCACAATTAAGTTTATAGTTAATTAATTTTTCATCTAAAATGTGTCTGTACAAATGTGTGCACCCTCCTAGTGAGGGGCGCTAATCTATAAATTGGTGCTGGGGACAAGGCGGGTTACAGTAGACACCGTCATTTACTTCATTATTGACCTACATTTTTGGGAAAACACATTTGGACCCGTTTTTAAGCCAGTAAGACAATCACATATATGAAATTCTTTATTTTGAGTCCTAACAGCCCAGATTATGAGCTGCTGACAGTGTTTCAGATCAAAGTTTTTTTTTAAAAAAAAAAAAGAAACTAAGACATTTAAAAGGTATTAAATCACTCAGCAAACTAGATTTTGGACGTTCCGAGATTTGCATCCACTTGTTTTTCAGCCGATCAAATATATGAAATTCTGAATGTTGGGTCCTAACAGCCCCGAATATGAGCTGCTAGGCTGCTAACAGTGTTTATCAGGACCAGTTCCAACCTCAAAAGTTTGACAGTTATGTTTTCTAATGAAGCAGTTTAATTTCAAAGAATCTGTGTTACCAGTAGTATCATGTGGCCTCTTTAAAGGATAAAATAAGATTTGCGTTAGATCTGTTTTCATGGCTACCAGTTCAAACCCCATGTGGGAATGTTTGCAAGTATGCAGATGAGTCTGAATCTCCCTGAGGCGATATAACCTGACCTGTTATTGAACTCTATCACACCGGCTTTGCTCTTCCGATAGGATCCAGCAGGTATCATGCTGATGACACTTACTGCATCTCACAACAAGAGTTCAGATCTTTGCTTCTCACCAGCATCCTATAACAAAACAAATCCCTGTGTAAAAGCGGATCAGGATCTTCACAGTGACTTGATAAATATAATTTTGTGACGCTCTTGATCTGTACACACGCAGACATACGCACTCAGCTGCCTCTGCTGCGTTTTTATTGTGTTCTTGGTCGATTAGCCTCGGGGCTGTCTTCAGGGCCTGGAGCCAGTGGGAGCAGGGGAGGGGAGGAGCGGGTGGCTGCATCTGCCAGGGGACCTCCTTCAGGGGCCCCACTGTGGCCTGGCTCGGTTTTCATGTCTGTCTTCAAAAGCACAGCCCCGTGGAGGGAGAGAGCGAGAGACAGAGGGGAAGACGTAGCGCTGCCATTGTTATTTTCCCGTGTGCCCTCAGTCTGTATATGGGTCTGCAGTGGCGCTGCGTGTCAGCACTGAGCTGCTTTACACGTCCTTGTTTACATGTTTTTCACCCTCAAGGCGATCAGAAATGCAGAACATACACAGTACTGTCAACAGACATGTTCCCATCCAGTGTTTATGATTTTGTAAGCACTCCTTTCTTCCATTATTTTACTTAATTAGTAGCAAACTCTGATATATATGCTACTTTAGCAGAATACTTGTTGTTGTAATAATATCGTTCAATGTATGGAAGATGATTAGAGCCAAAGTTCTGACTTTAATGTCAGAATATGATTATATCATTGTTTACACTACCTTTTATATGACTTATTTTGTATTGTAGGTTACTTATTTTCCTAAATGTATCTTATTTTATTTTATTGTTATTCTTTTAGGTACTGGTGTCAGCATTTACTCCTTTTACACTACTAGTCTACTGCAGTGGCGGACTCAGGATGTGTGAGGGGCAGGGGCAAAATAAAAGGGGGGAACCAGCTGTATGTGGTGGGGCACCAGCACACAGAAACTCACCAGATACATTTACAGTGAACTGTAGGGGGACTCTAGAAGGCACTTTATCATGTTTTATCTACCATACGGCATCCAAGACGGCACTCACGCAATGTTTTGGGTTTTTTTTTACATCCATGGCGCTAATCCTCTTCTGTATCTACAAAAAACACAATGTGCTCTACGTTTCTACAGCATATACTGTACCTTTAATATTCAAAAAAGGGCTATTTTATAGGTTCCTCCCACATTATATTGTATTTATTATTGATAATACAAAAAATAATTTGTTTCCTCTGCCCTCTGTTGTTGTTCTCACCTGTCTTCGAAATTATTAAATATATATTTTCTAATATATTTTCTAGGATTTGTGGAGGAGCAGAGACACTTAACAGTTGGTGGCAGCGTTACACCAAGGCTGCATCTGTATTTTTGAAAATTAAATAGAAGAAAAAAAAGCAGCTCTCATCCTTCAGTCTTTTGCCAGGATTTAAAAACCATACTGCGATACCTGTTATTCAAAGCAGGCGGAGTGAAGAGCTAATTAACAGTGTGTAAGTGGACATGGCTTTGATTGGACGATGTCCCCCTCCTGTGTAGGAGGGCGTAGCCTCCTCGTGCCACCCCTCCTCTCATGGCTGCGGGTCCTCTGGGTGCTCCTGCTGTCACAGGAGTTTAGTTTCAGGCTGTCCGGGCCGGCAGGGACGCATTCACCTTGACATGATCAAGTTGGAAATGAAAAGAGCTAAATCCAGACAGTCAGGATGACAGCCATGTGGACCGTCAGGGATTTAGTCAGTTTCTTTCCGTGATTCTCTCTTTTCTTTTTTATTTTCTTCCCATTCACGTGTCATTTCTCTTCTTCTTCCTTCCATCTATCCTTACTTTCCTCCTTCCATCTCATTTCATCCCTGCGTTTTATCTCTTCCTCTACTTCCTATTGTACTTCCTTCATCCCTTCCTTGATAGTCTTCTGCGTGTCCCTTCTTTTCCTGACCTTTTTTCTTTCATCTTCTCTCTCTGACTCTCTTTCTTCCCTTTCCTCCTTCCTCCTCCAACACTTCTTTCCTCTCCTCTTTCCTTCTTCCTCATTTCCCCCATCTCACTACACTACAGCCACATTTTCTTAGAGAGGATTGTTATGTTCAGCAGACTGTACGGTGATTATACGTTCATATACTCTAATCTGAGTTTGTGTGCAGACCTGCACCCGACCAGCTAAGTGCTTTGTAGAAAAAAAAATCACGCCACAGTCAGTTATTTCTGGCTGGGTTAATCTTATTTCTCTGGGCACTTTGATAATGGAGAGGACTTGAATAATGAATGGGGTGTATAATACTGTTCTTCAGGCCCGCTGAATGAATTAAACAAGTGCCTATAAGTGAGTTTCTGTGAGTGTCTCTAATACAGCGTCCCTCCTTTGTCCTTTCCAATTCCACGCTCTTATTTTGTATTTTAGGGATTCAAAAAATTACAAACTTCTGCAGGAAGAAAAAAAACTGAATAAATGATCAAATGTCATTAATTTATGCTAAAACAACACAATTGATCACAGCTGTAGAGGAAGGATCTCTCTGCCTGTGCTCATGTCCCGTCATGTGTGTGTGTGTGTGTGCACATCTCAATAGCCTCTGCATAATGCATGGTGTGTTCGGTCGTCAGACAGCTTGACCTCACACACAGACTATGAGACTCTAAATGTTTCTCCGTCACAGAAGTTCACTGATCTCTCTGCAGAGCTGACACTTAGTGAAATAATAACAGATGAATGATGTTGCGTGAGGAGGAGGGTGTTGATATTTCAGAACATAGAAGTGTTTTGTTTTTTTTTTCACTCATTAATAATCATAATTTGGTTTATTTGATATTATTAGTAAGTAAAAGTGACACGAGCCAAGATTTCTCTTCAGTCACAAACTTATTAATACTGAAAGTACTGGAACACTGTTTTTATTATTTCATTTTCATTCCATTATATGTTATTTTTATTCATAATTAATTTAGAAAATAGTGAAAAATGTCAGTCACAGGCCCATCCAGACCAAAACATCCAAATATTATTTTATAATGATGAGAATAACAGGAAACTCTCTGATTTGAGATGCTGAAACTGAGAAATGACTCAGAATTGTTTTTGATCAGTTTTCTGTGAAGGGATTCATCAAGTCATTGACTAATTATTTCACCACTATGTGACACTATTGTGCCAATCTGTCCTGTTTGCCTATTGCACCATCAGAAGCAGAAGAAGTATTCAGATCCTTGACTTTAGTTAAACATCTCTGTAAAAATGCTCCAACACAAGTCAAAGTACTGCATTCAAAACTGTTTAAGTTTAAAAAAAAAGTATTATCAGCAAGATTTACAGTAAGTATTAAAGTAAAAGTAAAGTCTAATGTTGAAGCCAGCCGAGGCGGAGCTGAGTAGTTTTATTTTTTGGAGTTAATTAACGCAGTTTTCACTCTAAATTTAGCAAAAAAGAGAGAAATATTAAAGAAAGTTTGCAAGAAAAAGTTTTTTCAAGCATCTACACCAACCACCGTTGATGTCACTATTAGAACTTTACAACTAAAGTTAATTTACAGGTATTTACCTAATATATAAAAAATGGGGTTTCCAACAGTAGATTTAGTAAGGAAGACGAAGAATCAGACTTTTATCTATGTTGGTATTGTGAGGAAGAAGTATTGTTCAGGGTTGAAGTTGAAAAGTGAAGCTCTGTGAATAATATTTCCAGCTTTCCTCTCATCCTAGTGTTTGGTGTATTTAGGGGACGATGCAGGAGGGAAATACTTGAACAGCATCATCTTTCTGATGGGAGCGCTTCCATATCTGAAGCTACGAAGAGAAAACAAATGATTTGAAGCATCGTTTCCTCTCGAAGGATGTTATTAAGGAACAGAACTTAATTTTTGAACCTGGGTGGGACAGTTCGAGTCACGGAGACAGCTGGAGAATTGATACTACCAAGTCGATAAGGTCAATTAAAGGGATATATACATTTTATTTATTTATTTATTTTACCTTTATCTGCATAAACCAACAAATAATTATGTATGGCAGTCTTTATATATCTATATGTACGAGGTTTATATAGCTGCATAAAGATTTGTGTCTGTATTTACAGTGTGCATACGTGTGAATACATGAATTATGTGTACACATATGGATGTGTGTTATTGGATATTAGTAGTACTCTAACTTATGCCTTATAATGCACTACTTCATGCCACAATTAAATTCCAATGGGAAACAATTTCTTTCTTTCTTTCTTTCTTTCTTTCCTAGTGGGATGTAAACCCTTTGACCTTATTAAAAGAGTAGGAAAACATTTAGATACATCAGAATTGTATGATACAGTCGACCCAATCACCAGAATAAATACTAGCCAAGTACATTTCTGAAAAACACCAGATAAGTTAAAACTGAACATTTCTTTATGTTGCAATTTTCCGTTTATTTAGGTTGAATTTTCTATTTTTCTCTCATCACAATTAGTTATAGTGGAACAAAGAGCTGTCCGTCTTAATAGAAACTCACACATGATGTGGATTCACACACCAAAGTGTAGAGAAAGGAGAGAGGAACAGCATCTCCTCCCATACCTTTAACGGACATCCATCACCCTGGCCTCGAGTTTCCAGAGAGTAACACAATCTCCCTGTGGTGTGTGTGTGTGTGTGTGTGTGTGTGTGTGTGTGTGTGTGTGTGTGTGTGTGTGTGTGTGTGTGTGTGTGTGTGTGTGTGTGTGTGTGTGTGTGCTGCACACAGGTATGTGTATAGACTCGAGCAGTAGGTTTTGGCTTCTGATGATAATAGAAGGTGACTAATAGAGAGCGCAGAGGTAGCTGTCTCCCATCGCTCTGGTCACATTTGTTGCTGCTGGCATCAGATGAATTATTGAGTTGGCGGTGTTTGGGGCTCCCACCCCTCCGCTCACATTCCCGCACTCTGCTCCCAAAGATGACAGCCACCCCGTGTATGTGTATGTGTGAGGGACTACATGTATATGTACGTGCATGCGTACTTCGGCAATTAGACGGAGCCTCATTCTGTCAAAAATGGTCATCCCTGCTTGAAAACAGCTCAAGCAAACACAGACATCTCTGTTTCTTTCCCTCCTCTTTTTATCTCTCCTTATCCTTCTTTTTTATTTTGGTTTTCTACATTTGTCATCTTTTTAAAGGGGCACTATGTAGAAATCCAAAGTCAGAATTGTGATATTTACAATATTAATGAGGGAATAAAACAAACTCTTTTTCCATTACTGAATAAACGAGCAGTTCTCAGACGAAAATGGGCGTCCAGAACACTGTTTGGAGCTAGAATGGTGGCAGGGTCCGCCACATATAAACAAAGTAAAACAGTATGAAATTGTGTTGTCCTTTAAGGTCAGTTTGTTTATTCAGTCAGTGAAGATATTTCTCTTCTGATTGAAATGTCTTCCCCAAAACTACATAGCGCACCTTTAACGTTCGCCCTCTCCAAAACACAATCTTTAGCTCCTAAATTCTAGTTATTTTTTAAAAAATTGGTTGCATTCGCTTCGGTTCAGAAGGAGTTTTCATATTAAACATAATGCACAAATTGGCCCGACGCACCTCCATTATTGCATGAGAAAACGCAATATACCTTTCAGCTGCTGCTGAATAATTGAAGTGCCCTCAGTCGCCACATGCCGCTAACGCTCACAAGCCTTCAGCTCAACTTACCACACAGCGACTACGTTATGATATCAATATGGGGTATTACAAAGATCAATTATTCAGACGGTCCACGCTCCTTTTCTTTTTTTTTGTTACCTCACATTTACGTCAGAAACACCTCATTCGCAGCAGCCACGTGGTGCGTTTGAGGCCCTCGTCCTTATCAGACACTTCGACAACACTTCTTGATGACGAACCTTCTTCTGCTACGTCACGAATAAATGTGACACCACAATTCCCATTTTTATCTCGCCTTCCTCCCCCCTCTTACAAAAAATAGTAAGGCTTTAAATTATTATTAATCACTGCTCGGCATCAAAGAGAATATTAATAAGAGCCACAAACGCTTCCGTGTATCGATCAACAACCCCGCCGACAGTCTCGGTGGGAAAATCAACACACCCGCGGGTCATGTTGGCAGTGAGAGGAAGCTTTTTATTTTATTTATTTATATTTTTATTTATGTTTTTAAAAAAGAAATGTTTGCTTATTATTAGGAGAAGAATGTGACGCTGACAATATTTAGGAATTGCGAGTAAAATTTAATTTTAGCAAACTGGGCCTCCTGTGGATTTACGAAGATGCACGGAAGAATTAAAATGCGACACATGCCCTCTCTCCGCTGAAATAAAAATAGAAACGACATGAAAAACAGGCCCGTATTTACACATTTAATACATGATATTGTAAAATAATAAAAGGAGGAAATACTCACTTATTCAAACAAGAAAAATACAAAATAAAAAACTTAAATTTCCTTTTTTTTTCCCCCTCGGTGAACCTGTTGTGTCCCGTCTCTCCCCAGAGTCAGACTTCTGCTCCCAACTCCTCCGCATTACCTCGTTTTATACCAATATATAATTAATATTGCATCGTCATTACTTAATAATTTCAAACCCCGTGCTTGCACACGACATAACCCGGTGACACGAAGGCATCCATAATTAAAAACTGCGCTAATTACAGGCAGGGGGGGTAAAAAGGGGAGGGGGGGTCATTAGGCAGCGTGTGGGGACGCACATCTTCCTGCGCTCCGCCGTGTGAAAACTACTGTGAAAGTGGAGGCCCTTTCATTTTCTGGTGCTTATATCATGTACGACAATACATATTTAATCCCAGCAGAGCTTTGGGGAGTCATAAATAAAACAACCGGGTGAGTTGACAGAAAACAAACAAAGATATATATTTATATATGTGTGTGTTTTTATCGACCATTGGATAGGTAGAAAATCACGTTTTTTAAAAGAAGACAACCCCTCATGATGAGTCTGATATATTCTGCACTTGATTAAAATAAAGCACAAAAAAATAAAGTCGCTGCTTCAGAGAAATCTTTAGAAAATAACCAATAATTTATTAAGTTTAAACTTCACACATTTATTTTTTTCAAGTGAACTCAAGAGTGAGGAAATAATAAATACTTAAATTAGGTGACGTAGCTCTAAATATACTGTATGTATATATTTATATATATATCTGGGCTATATAATAAATATATAGCTCACCTGTAATGCTCCGAAAAAAACAAAACATGTTCACATCAAAATACTAAAATATAGCAGCAGCCAAAGCCACACGGATGTGCCTCATATATGACGGTGTCGTTTTCCATTTTTCTAAATAATTCAAGATCAACAGACTCAAGTGTGTCATGCCTCGTGAAAGCATTACGGTAATTATTCATATTTGTGCGTAAATGACCATCACACAGTTCATGGAGAGGGCAGATTCGTTTGCAAGAAAATAAATGAAATAATAAATAAATAAATCAATAAATAAAAGGTGGTTTGAACCCCTCGCATGAACTCACATTCGTAGATGGAATAAAATAATAAAGAAGTGGAAACACAGTTAAAGGTGTGATGGTGAACTTCTGCACATGTGAGCCAGTGATGTGAAGGATATAAACTCTGATCTCGACCAACGTTACAGAATAAAAAGAAAAAAAAATAGTTATCTTTCCATAAAATCATCATTTCTTTCACCTCCAAACTCTTTTTGTTTTTTTTGTTGTTTTTTTTAAAAGGTGAGTTAACATCCCTGAATGTGACAAACTGTCAGGGTTTGGAAAGTTCGTATTTAGTGTGCAAGATACATGATCGACAACATCAACACAATCATTTAGAAGTCCACATATTCATGACAAAAACTTGGAGAGGGAGAGAGAAAAAAAAAGTGCGACAACGAAGAGTGAGTGACACCAAAAAAGTCTTTTTGGAGATAATCCAAGACGAGACGTGAGGAGCTGCTGATAAATCCCTGTTAGTTAGGCTACTGAGGCTCTTATTAATCACTCGATCAAAAATGTAGTAGGCTATTTTATTCATGATGTGTGAAAGTCAGTGCACCGCAGAGTATTTCATTCGTTTCTGTTTTTGCCGCTGGTTGCAAAACCACACTCGAACCACATTCTTTTTCAGGTCCAGTTTTTCGGCGATGGCCGCGATTTTTTCCGAGGAGGGCCGAGGCTGGATGGCAAAGTACGCCTCCAAAGAGCGCTTCTCCGGCGCGGCGATGGACGTGCGCTTTCTTTTCCTCTCGTTCCCATTGAAAAGGTCCGGCTTGCTGCTTTTCTCCCGGTACGCAGCCTCCGCCTCCTCCAGCCAGGCCTGGAGGACCGGCTTCAGCGCGATCATGTTGTTGTGGGACAAGGTGAGGGACTCGAACCTGCAGATGGTGCTCTGGCTCAAAGACCCCACTCCTGGGATCTTGAGGTTGGCCAGCGCCGACCCGACGTCCGCCTGGGTCACCCCGAGTTTGATCCTCCTCTGCTTGAAGCGCTCGGCGAACGCTTCCAGCTCCCTCGGATCCGACTCCACGTCGTTGACGCACGCCATGCCGCCGTGCACCGACAGAGAGTGAGGGTGCGCCATGGTGGCCATCGCCTGGTGCAGCTGCCCCATGGTCTGCAGGTGGTGGTGAGGGTGCTGGTGGTGGTGCGCCGCCGTGGTCATCCCGGGAGGCTCCGGAGCGCCCATCCCGGTCACGGCCAGGCTGGTGGAGAGGTGGTCCAGGAGGTCCCCGGCCTCCAGAGTCTGTCCGAGGTGATGGTGGTGATGGTGGGAGGCGATGGTGGAGGGGATGTGGGAGATGGGCACGGTGGTGGAGGAAGAGGAGGAGGCTGAGGTGCAGGGGACACTGCTCATGGTATGGTAAGTCACGTCTGGTTTGAACGGGTGACTCTTGCCGTGAGAGACAATGCTGTCAGCAGCCGCCAGAGCCTCTGCCCGTGCCAGCAGGCTCTCATCAAAGCCTCCGAATATATTGCCCTGCAGCTGCAAGCAAGAGTGCGCATACTGGAGTCAGTGGGGAATTCTGTCAGGCAGCTCTCAGGATCTAAAAAACATTTTCCAAAGGCAAGCAGCGCTGAGGAGAGGAGAGAACCCTCCTCAAAGCGCAAGTCATAAAAATTAATATGAAAGCAAGAGCATTGCTTGAATAGACATGTGGATGAGAGAGGAGGGGGGTGAGGAGGGGGGGCTGGAGAGGGGGGGGACACAGACAGAGAAGAGAGAGAGAGGGCGAGAGAGAGAGAGCGGATAGAGAACAAAGTCCTGTCAAATCAACTTTACAGACATTTCCAGTGTGATATTCTTCCCCTCCTCTCACCCCCCGACCTGAACGTACCTGCGGGGCGGGCAGACAGACTCTGCGCATGCCCTCCGAGCCTGAGTGCAGGCCGGGATACTTGGGCTCGTGCAGAGCCGGGTGCATGGAGAAATGCTGCTTGCCGTTCATGGTCATCATCCTCCTCCCTGCACGCAGCTCGCAAGCAGTGTGGCCCCTGACATGAACGCCGGGGAGCGGACAGCTACACAGCTCCTCTGCTCTCCCTCACCAGACTGAGCAGCTCACACCGGCAGCGCCTCCCGGCGTCCCCCTTCTTCCTCCCCTCCTCCTCCTCCTCCTCCTCCTCTTTCAGCCTCCCTCCTCCTCCCCTCCCACCTGCTCCTCTGCTCAACTTACAGGTTGCAAATGTAGTCCTCAGTGCGCAGGCGTCGAACAAACGCGACCAGAATCACTCTAATATTATATTAAATCATTGTTCACTGATGACTGACGGAGTTCAAGAATGAGTAATACGCGTTTTTATGAAGTAAACCTCTTTTATACAACTTTTTTTTGTTAATTCCAGGAAATAAACGGGGCCCGAGTTGAACTCATTTACGCGTTCAGCGCGGGATTACGCACATCTCGTCTTGTTCAGCATGTGTTCAATGTGTCAACAATGCTCCACTAGCTGAAACACTTTGTGGGGCCAATTATATTCGCATATGTAGACTTTAAAACAGCGTTAAAACTTGAGCGCCACCCGCTTGTTTCAGCACCATGGACAGCGCAGCACCGCCCGGCTCCACAGATGGACACACGGATGGAAACAGTAGTTCTGGTTCTCGGCCCACATGCTTTGACGAGTATCTCAGGCCTACAGGTTGCTGACCAGCTGACCCGAGGTCCTCGTCCTTCCTCTCCGCCCATGCGAAAGCTCAATCCTCCATACAAGGCTTCTCATGTGGCCGCCCGGTTTAAGCTCACGGAGCCGGGGGTTGGACGGGCCCGAAAGAGGAGCCAGGCGGCCAGAGGCGCACCGATGACACAGCGGGTCCATCCGATCCTGTCGGCCGCCTCTCTGGTTCCCCAGACTCTGAATAATTTAGCAGCACGGTGGCAGGCATCCATTACCACGTTGGCATGTTCTTATTCATTACACAGATTAAAACAGCCGAGGCCTCTTTTTTTCTCACCACGCAAAACCTGTTGCAGGCCGGGGAGAGATAAGTTTAAGAGCTGCATGGAGACTGGAGAGGGATCTGTGCGTCTTGTATTGATATAACCGAACACGATGAAGATACACTGTAAAGAAATAATAACTTTATTGGGTTTTCTCCCATTTATTTTACAGATTTTCCCTTTTTTTTTTAAATACACAAAATATTCACCCAATTACAAAAAAGACCTTGATTTTACACATCTAATGTAAAATAACAAAATAATAACAAGAAATAACAAAACAATTCTACGGATTTTCCCTGTATTTTTCAAACACACAAATATCAATACAATTACAGATCTGGCCTGTGAATTGACATGTTGAATGTAAAACCACATGAAAAAACTGTAACTTTGAATAACCAGATTTTTTTTTTTACAGAAAATGAATTTCTCTCCGTCATATAAATACTTCCGCAAAGTTTTTTAATTGAAAAATGTTGAATCCAAGGTTAATAATTACATTTATTAACTTAGATAAAGTAAGTGACGATCAACTCTTAAAGAATTATTGATTCTGGTGTGGTGTAGTTGCATAGATGTTTGTTAACTGACAGATATCTTCTATACTTGTGGAGGTTTTAACAACATAAACGTTGAATAAATGTGTTTTTTATCAACTTCCTAGCCGTTTATTCACAAACTAGTCAGAAGCTTTACTGTGAAGACACCACTTGACTGTTGAGTGTAAGACAGTGCTGAGAGTCAGGGTGGCTCACATTTCCCATCATGCATCGTGCTGAGCAGTTTCTAAGTTTGCTGTTTTATGTGCTAAAACAAATGTTACTGTTTGTTAGTGACCGTTTAATGTTCCAAAACACCTTTTGTCGGTGTTTGTAATGCGTTTGTTCAGAACATCCTGGCTTGTATTGATATTTATGATAATTTGATTGTTTTTATATGTGTAAATATCACTTATTTAAGATTAAAGGGCCAAATAATAAAAAAGATGTCATGCAATATTAAAGCTAAAAGCTGTCTTTTATTAACTTTTTTTTACAGTGTATGTTTAGTTTAGTTTTTTTCTTAAAGTTTGATTGATACCTTTTAATTACAGATGAAATCTTTTGATTTACTGAAACAATTTCTGAGGAATGTATAAAAAACACAAACATATATCACTCATAAACCCTGCTGACCTGTGGCAAAAGATACAGAAGTATCCGCTGTCGTACCACCAGACTACAGAGCAGCTTCTTTCTTCACGCTGTACGACTCCTGAACTCATCCTCAACACTCCACTATAAAAAATATTTTTCCTTGTTTATCGTAAGGGGACTAAAACTTACAATCCCATATTGTAAAATGACAAATGAACCTTGAACCTTGCAGAAAAGGCCACATGTGAGAAGCTGTGCGTTTTAATCCCGCTGGATTTATGAGATGTTGGTCTGAATAAACCCTGAAGTCCCTTTTCTCAGCCTTTGTCCTACAGCTGGGGCCATTCATAATTCAGCACTCGTATGTTCACAACTCTGTCACCTCTGTGCTCGTCATATTCTGAAGATTGCTTCTGACCTGTTTTATGGAGAGTGTTGTCGTATTTGTGGCTAAATGTGACGGCGGCTCTTCTGTTCTCACCTCCCCTCCATCTGGCCTGCATACACGCCACCAGGAAGACCTGAGTACTGTGCCCGCATTCACTCCTCCACCCACTGTGAGGGGTCATTTCCATAAAGAAACATCCGCTTCTTTAATAATCATAGACTTATTGTTATAATTTTTTTGGTCAAATTTTATGAATAATCCTATTATCAAATATTAATGGCAGAATTTGGCTTCCATAGAGCCCACTTCCCCCAGTACTTCTTCCCTCACCTCGCAGTCACAAGGCCGCCACGGGACCTGCCGGGAGCGGTGCGCCCGCCCGGGCCCCCAGTTTGAAATCCCTTCCCCCGGGGAGAGCCGAGAGTCCTTGCATTAAACTAAACAGACTCTGAGTGTTTTTTTCACTTGACTTCCTAAAGTAAGAAACGCTCATGCATTATTCAGTGATATTTTAATATGTCGTAGTCGCTGGGTGCTGTAATTAAACTGAGCGTCAGAGGTCTCTTCCTGTGATGTTTTGGGATTTGTTTGGGGGCATGGTTGTCAATGTGAGTGTCTGTGTGTATAATGATGGTTTTATTTGCCTTCATAGAACAGACACAATGGAAGGTATTGGATTATTTTGATCCTATTGGCTTATATTTGTACCTAAAACCTACATAGAAGTAGTAAGAATAACATAATAGTAGTAGTTACGTTGATTGGTTGAGGTTCATTTCATTATTACATTGCCATGTTTCTGATTGGCTGATAAGAATCCATTAAAATCACCAAAACATGTGAATATAACACTGTTCAGGTTCACCATTAACTGCCATTCTACATCAGTGCACAACTAGTAACAGTGTTAGTTGTCTGTGAAGCAATAATGCACTTCAGTGTGTCCTATTGTACGAAAATAATGAAGTGGGACAACTCAATCGCCAGAAAAACACACACACACTTACATGTTAAACTTAATGGTGCAACTTTATGTCTCTTTAGGCTCAATTTTAAATTGTATCCTATGCTGTTTTTATGATCTTGTTAGGTTTAGGCATAAAAACCCTTTTCTTAGGATTAGGAAAACATCATGTTTTGGCTTAATATATCTGTTTTAGTCGCCACAAACACAGCTGGAGATGTCCCGAGCTCATTTTTCCTGCCACAAACACGGCTTGAGAGTTCTCAACTTCCCGTGAGAAATGTAATTTATTTGTTGCGGCAAACAGACTGGAAACGGTCCCCTTAAAAATATCCTGTGATGTGACGCTTACAAATGTTGAAACGCAGCCTCGCCTGTTACTCCACTACCACCTAAAGATAAGAAAGTCAGGTCATAATCCATGTAATGCAAACATGTTATGATACATTTTGCAGAAATGTCAATATATTACGTAGCCTATGATAAATGTGAACCTACATGTTTTGCGGCAATGATAAGTGCCAGAATGTTATCCTGGTGACGTAGCTGATTAAGTGCTGTGTTTTTAATTCATGTAAGCAAACTGATAAACAGATTGACTGTAGCTCAGGAGGTAGAGCGGGTTGTCCAGCAATCAGAAGGTCACTGGTTCAAATCCCAGAGTCCCCGGGCTGCATGCCAAAGCATCCTTGAATGAGATACTGAACCCCAAATTGTTCCTGATGAACAGGTCAGCACCAGTGGTGACTTATAGTAAAGAGGTGCAATGTTGAGAGTCAATAAAACATGAAGAGGTCCATGAGGGTACCCTATCGAAGTTCTGCAGTTTGGCCAATTTTAGATATGTCATTTGTGCAGTTCAAGGATGGAAACTAAAGAATACGTAAATAACTTTTGAGAGGAACACTCTTCTCTACAGCCATCTGGCTATAATTGAATTGCAATTTAAATGCAATATTGTACTAGAATATGTTGAAAAATCATGATAAAAGTGGCATTAAGTTATGCTGATGTGCTAAATCAGATAGATCTTCTGTTTAAGTTTACTTTTCCATTCTACGTCAACTGAGGGGTCAGTTAGCCAGACACAAACACACAACATTCAAACAGTTAAAGGAAAAGCTCACCCAAAAATGAAAACTCAATCATTATGTACTCACCCCAACGCCGATGAAAAATCAGGTAAAGTCTCGTGGTCCACAAAACAGTTCTGGAGCTTCGCAACAAAACAGTGTTGCAGCATTCTACTTAACAACTGAAGTAGATGGGGACTTGCTTTAAAACTTTAAAAAGGGCTCCATACAGCTTGTCCGGCGTGATACAAGTCTCCGGAAGCCCAGATATCTCAAAAAAGTATTAGAAAAGATGTTATTCTCACCCTTTTAAAGGCTAAATGTTCACTGTAGCTGCCACAGCACTCCGTCTTTTTAAATCAATTTCCAATCTTGGGGCTTCTGGAGACTTGGATTATGCTGAACAAGCTGTATGGGCAAGCAAGTCTCCATCTGCTTCTGTTGTTTAGGAGAATGCTGCAACGCTGTTTTGTTGAGAAACCCCACCGGACTTTCCAGCAGCATGGGGGTGAGTGGATAATGACTGAATTTTTATTATGGGTGAACTCTTCCTTTAAGAGTCAAAATGTCAATCTTATGTTGTTTCTATCAGTTAACATGCAGAATAAAGGAGACCACACAAGAGTTTAAGGTAATATTTTCTGGAATGCTTTTGCTCGTATCTTTTCCCCTCTTGCCAATGTTTACTTTTTTTTTTTAGTCAATTTTCTTTCTTTAAATCAAAATTCTTTTTTTTTCTCTCCAAGATCCAATCCAAAAATGTTTTTTTTCTTTCTTTTCTTCTTTTTTTTGTATCCTCTTACAAGCACCCAATTCCTCCATCTTTATTGGCAAAAGCAAACATGCTAGTAAATTAGAAATCCATTTTTTACAAACAAAATACATGAAGAAAATACATCCACATCCTGCAAATATAAACAGTAACAAATCCAAAACTATTATCCAATAAACATTTTACATTTTTTTTTACACCGTTGTGTGATAGGAGCATACAGAAGATAGTACAAAAAGTGGGGGAGAGACCTTCCCTGAATCCTCACTCACACAAGCGAGAACCCTGCCAGTATAGGTTTGTCCTTTCCAAACTGCCAGTGACCTCGTGTGAAAAAGAAAATCACGAGTAAGTTCTGCTTCCGCTTTCCATCGTACACCTGAAACCCATTCTGACCCACACAGTGATGATGCTGGGAACATGAGGTCACTGGCAGCAGGCTTCTGAGTTATCAGTCAACAGCGAGATATGCAATCCAAACAAGAGCGCTACCGACAGTGTAGGTGGGAGGAAATCACGCAATGTGTTTCAAACACTGCACACTTTCACGTGTTGCCAGAGAAAAAAGGAGATGATCTGTTCTAATTTCTCGGCTTACTGACTGTTTTCACACGCAGACAGAAATCTGTATGTATATTTACATGCAGATTCCACACACATGCATATTTCTGCCTGCATGTCTGTGTAATGTAGTGCGACTGATCCAGTTTATCTACCAAGTTCATTTCTCTCCTTCGCTTTGGTGCTTTCATTCGACTGGTTATGTTACTGGATATGATCACTTGATTTATGATAAGCACACATCAAACGACACTTCAATAGGCTGCATGTAAACGTAGTTATTTGTTTCAGAAAAGCAACAAAACTGGCTAAAAATGTATTTTCTTGCATCGAGCACATTTAACCTTTCCTCCCACCCTGAGGATTCTAAAATACAGTATGTGAAAAGAAGGCAAAAAACGCAAAGTCAAATTCTGTCATGAAAGGTGCACGTTCTGCACGACAATATTTAGCTGCACTAATGCACAAATAATATTGTGAGGTGCCTTTCAACAGAGTGTTATTTTTTTTTTCACAGCTCAGAGCAGCTCTCAAAGTGTCTTCAAAAGAAATGTGCTACTTCAATGACAAATTTAGTGAAATATCAACGTGGACTGGTTTAACACAAATGCAAAATTCTTTGCGAGTAAGCAGAGACGCTAAGCACTCTTGCTCGACCTTTTTCTACCTGACACAACCTTGTCATTCATTTAAAATGACAGAAAAATAAACTAAAAAAAAAAAAAAGTACAACAGTAATTTCTCTTTGAAGCATTTACAAAATTTACAAAAGTAAATCACAAATCTTGTAAAAATTCAGCCATCCGCTGATTGTGTAAGGCAAAGAAATTATATATATATATTTATATATATATATATTAAAATCAACTGTTCAGTATTACATTCAAACACCTGTCTATGGATCTCACATTTTTCTTTTGAAATGGGTGATCTGATCCCTGTCCTGTCTGGCCTTTTGGACGACCAGGAGACAGAATTAAACAAGTGAAAAATGTTACACACTCTTGTAGAAAATGTAGAACACCTGTGTGGGTGTTTATATTTACACAGAGTGGCACTGGACATTTAGTGGGGAGAATTTACTACAAGACTGTATCTGACGTGCATGGACACGGCAATTTGTAAACATAGTTTGGATTTTTCTATTGCACTGGTATCCTTCTGTACCTGCACTGGCTCTAATGTGCTCACGGTACAGTATGGTGGCTGTTTTTTGTTTAAGGAATACAACATGCACAAATTACCATGAATTCATGCCAGGACAGAGAGCCACTGTCAAAAATAGCAGGATCCTTTAATGTTTTGTGGGTGAACCCATACCAAAACAAACTGTGAGCAAAGTGAAATGGAGAACTACACCACACTGTGCCAATGTAGGTACTGCAGAGTGCATCTATGCAGTGGAAAAATAAATAAATATCTCTCTGGTCGCAACAGAGAACGTTCTATCGGTGAAGGAATGGCTGTCCCTGAACTGAGGACAAGATCTTTAAAAAACTGGTGAGAAAAGAGCTTAAATACAGTATGTATAAAAATACCTATTCACAGTAGACACAAATGTTGTGCATTACTGATATTTATCATCTGGTAAGCACACTGAAACTTACATAGGTTATTTCTATCTATAAGAACAACTTAACATTTATCTTTCTCAGCAAAAGTGAGATGCTTTAAATAATTGTTTAGTCGAGGGATACAAAAAACTATCAGCCCTCTCAACTTCTTTTCATGTACAATAAAGTAAAGACGTTTTTACTTTGATTAGAGTCTAAAATTACTTTGTTTCAAAATACTGGAAAGGAACAAAAAAAATGTGACTTCAGTTGAATTGATTTTGTCTGCACGTGGGGAAAAATGATGACTGATTCTTCTGGAGAGCAGGCGACGACGAATCGCGGCGCCTTCACCGTCTCCAAGACCGGCTCTCGTACTCGTCGTCTTCGTCGTCGTCCTCTTCCTCCTCCTCTTCCTCTTCCTCACCAGGCAAGTAAGAGCTAGCTTCCTTCTGTTGAAAATCAAACAAAAAAACAAAAATCTCCCGATTAGCTTTGAATTCTTCAACTTATTAAGATTATGCGATGGTGCTTTACATTGTGCCACATATTTTCTTTACAGTAATTGTGTCATTTTGTCTTTTCAAATTTGTACCAGTGCCCATGATAGACGAGATAATTATTAGCTGGCGAGAAATTGAGTTACGAGAGGAAGAAACATGTCTACATGTTAAATTTAAGTGAAAAATTCTGAACTTCGTGAGGTTTTCCACATGAAACATATTGCTTGCTGCTTGGTATTACTTAATTACCTCTTCATTATCAAACTATCACCCCACTACTGCCACGTTACTACTGAGCCGTAATGTTAAGTGCTCCCCAAAACACTACAAACACCTTTCAATATACAGCAATATAACACATCATACACAGTGCCAACAAAACGCAACATTGTAAGTATTTATTGCAGTGTTGTTGTATTGAATTGCACTAGAATGTACAAACGTAGATTATTATAAAGTTTATATTTAAAAAATGTCTCCTCACACTACATGAATCATGCAGAGTATATAAAAAAAGTATTAGGATTGAAATAAGAGGGACTTTTCGAGTGGATCAGCTTCCAGAGGGAGACACATTTTCATAATTGTTATCAAAGATTTCTAAAAATCATACAAAGCGCACTGAAGTGACGGGAACGTTCTTGTGCACAAGTCAGACTGCAGCCTCAAAAACGCAACTCAAAAACATGAAAATACAGTACGAGGATTTCACCTGACAGTAATGCAGTTTTACTCAAAGGGCTAAGATGCTCTTAGTACTGAGAGGCTTGCCCTGATTTTCCATTGGGAGCTGTGGTGAAAAATTTAGAAGCACTGGAAAGAAATGCACAAGTGAAATCTGTGAATATAACTAAAACTTCTTGAAGTTTCCCCGTATCTGGGTGACTGTATGCTGCTTATGTTACTAATGATAACACATGGAGCCAGGCTACACATGCCAGTGTGATGTGTCTCACCGCATTGTCCTCATCTTTAGCCTCCACCTCCTCTGGCTCTGTTGAAACGGAGGGCGTCTTGGGCTTGAACCAGGAAATCTGCAGCACACGACCTTTGAACTTGGCTCCCTGGTTAGCTGCCTAGAAAACAAAGCAAGAGGGCAAGTTGCAATGACAGCCTTCACTGATTTTGTGCCAGTATAACCCCCCAAAAACTGGTCTGATTTAGAGTCATGACAGTGGCTTACGTTCTCTGCTTCGCTTCGTGTCTTAAAGGTCATTACGACACTGTTGGCGTCTTGATCACGGACGTCCTCGATCTCACCGAATTTCTAAGATTAACAAGGAAAAAAAAAGATCAGAATGAATGTTCAATAATCAAGTTTAAATTCAGTGCAACTCCCCTTTAATATTTAATCTTTTTTAACTAAATAACACAAAAAAGAACAGCACAGTCCTTACCACAAAGTGAGGCATCAGCTCTTCCTTCTCCTCCTGAGTGACCCCCAGAATAGCCAGGGCTCTGGGTCTGTGGTCGACCACCATGCGGTTCACGCTGCGAGCCATCATCTCCCGGCTTCGGCCCCTGCCGCGGCCCACGTGCATCGAACCGGGCTCCAGGGGCATCTTGCCTCTGCCACGACCTCGACCTGCTGGAGGCCGTATCAGACCCAACCGAGTCGCCTGAAGGAGGACAGATCGGGATGTTTGAGGTTATAAAACAACTGGCTGGCTGAATAAATGGGCGCCACCTGGCTGTGTTAAAAAAATCATCATGAACAGATGTGGACAACAGATTGTGACTTGATGTAAGCATGACAACATCAAATCTTAATTTGTGTAGTAAACTACAGCAAAGACAAAATATTACACATTTTTCTCATCCTTGGAGCGTTAGCACTCTACATGTTTGGCTCTGGTCGCCTCCTCCGTCCCTCTCTGCCCTTCACCATTAGTTGTCACTCCTCCATTTTTAAAGTGACATCTTGCTTCCTAACCACGCCACAACCTCATAACCACTCTCTCTTCCATTTGTCCCTCCCTCACTTCTCCCTCTAATTGTCATCCCGCGATTTTCTTACAAGGACCAGCGGCTCAAACTTTAATGAGACGGGGCTCCATCAGTGTAGGACCCGTGTCTGATTTGGCTTTCGTTAGCGGCTGCTCCTCGGGGCTTGCTTAAGTGGCTGCAGTTTAATGTGCAGAAGGAGGGTTGGGTTTGGATGGGTGGGAGGGGTGAGTATGCATTTTTAACAACTAAGCTAATTTAGCACCCACAGGGGTAGAGGGGGGGAAACATGCCAGGCAGGGTGTTGCAAACAAAAGCTATGTTCTTGTTTGGCTGATCTTGCGACACAGACGACCTCGTCTGAGCGCTGCCAGTTTAGAGGAGGGGGAGATGTGGGGCCAAGTCGAGGCTGGCTAACACACTTGGATGCAGCAAAAAGCAGGGCAAACTTTTCTTTTCATGAACGACAAGAACTATTTCGTTTAACTTTTTAATGACTAGCCTCAGCAAGCACACTCACCAATTTGTGTTATTTTCAGTTAATAAGTCATAATGAGTGTGGAAAACAACATATCTGGCGATGACTCAAATAAAACTAAACTTGAATTCAAACAAACAGAAACCGTGTGATGGCATAGCATCATACAGTACTTCTTCTTATTATCATCATGTGCCCTTTTATTTGAATGAGATGTCATGGAAAGCATGGTTTTAAAGACATCTCTGCATAATTTCTTAAAGTTTTAATACTACTGATGATTCAGTCACAAATTGCATATAATTCATTGTAGTTGCAACCTAAGATTTTTGTTAATGATAACCGTCATAGTTTCTACTTAAAGCTGCTACAAAAAAACTTTCATTTGATGTCGATTCTGGTGGCCCCTGTGGACAAAAGTGGTATACGCACCTCTGCCTCAAATCTAAACATCTTGATCTAGCTAGTAAGTCCTTTTTTTTTTTTTTTTAAACAACTTAAACCAGACGTAACATATTTTTAAAACACAGCCGATTTCAGGATGCATAGTGATGGGGTAATGTACCCATTTGTGGCAACAAAGTAAACAACATAGTAAACTTTGTTTTAGTGCCGTACCACCAGATTACATAGCAGCTTTTTTCTTCAGCCTGCGAAAATACTCAATTCTTTTTTCAAACTCTGCGATAAGAAAGAAAGAAGTTCCATTTTATGACTTATTCACCGTGGATAAATTGAAATATGCGTAAATAACTGCTTGTATTACATATTACAAGTTTTAAAAACAATCTCATAGATTATATTTGTAGCCTAGCTTTTGTAGACAATAATACCTCACTTTGTCTTTCAAATGGCCAGTATTACACACCAATTAAACATATACATAAACTCATTATAATGACATATATACAGTGTAAATTATCCAAAAAGTCTATGGAGGCCAAAAAAATAATAATTAATAATAAAATAATAATGCAGTAATATACAGTAATACATTGTAAAGCTCCTGATCAATCTTTGGCTCAACTACTGTATTAGTGTCTGTGAGTTTTGATATGATTATAAAGTCATCCATTAACATGTCACTTGTAGCTTACAGAAGAAACACACATTTTCTTCAGGTAAAGCTTCTGTGATTTACAAAAAAAAGGGCTAGACTTCTTGTACACACATGATTCTACCAGTGTTTCCCCAAAGAATCAATTTAATTGATGGTGGAATTAAAAGAACTGAACACTGAGGATTTTATTTGTATTATTTATTCCTCTCTGAGGATTTAAATGTTGCCTTATTTGTATTTTTGGTATCCATTTACACATTTACAAGTGCTGTTCACCTGTTAAAATTGATTTGGATTTGCATGTTAACATCTCTCTTTTCTGCTTACATACATTCAGGCAGTGTTGGGTAATATCCTGTCTGCTGACTTCCTCTAAGGGCATTTTTTGAAATGACATCCTCAAATTCAGCCTTAAGAAAAATGTTGATGAAGTCCACGTCATTGTCATTGACCTGTGTGTGTCAGTTCTAGCCATCTTTTCAGATCACTGTTCTGTGGTTATGTACTGTCTATGTACGTGTATGTGTGTGCATTACCTCCACCTGTAGTTGTCCCAGTTTTCTCTTGAGGTCTGTTGTATCCTCTCCAGAGCTCATTTTCTTGTGAAAGTCCAGCTCAGCATCCAACAATTCCTTCTGGGCCTGGTCACATATCATGTAAAATGAGAAAACATTTCATTCACAGTCCTACAACAGCAAGACACTGTGCAAGAATTGCGTATAAGAAAAGTTAAGGTGTATATTGATGTTACCCTATCCACAGTTTACACAGTAACAGTATCTATGCTGGCCAAAAAGGACTAAAACTTACATCAGTCTTGGTCTTGGACTGGCTATGGTTGGGTTTGGCGCCGGGCGCCTGGGAGGCAGGGCTAGGGTTCATCTCGTTCTGCAGCTGTGCGATCTTCTCTGTCAGCTCCTTCAGTGTCTTCATGATGTTGGCCCTCTCCTCAGGTTTCATCCCTCGGTTCTTCTCCAGGCGGTTTATCAAGGCCTGAAAGAAGAAGACAGACAAGCGGTGAGGGAGAAGAAGGTGTGAAAGGCAGAATCAGAGAGGGTAAAGACAAGAGAGATGAAGGGGTGTTGAAGCCAGTTTTACCTTCTGCCACTCGATGTGCGTCTTTAACATCTCTTGCTTCTTCTTTCTCATGTCTTGCTGGAGCTTTAATGCCTCCTTAACGAAAAGAAAGACAATAAATAAAATATAGTCAGTGAGGTGGAAAAAACACTATATGCTATTGGTGAACATTTCATTTCTCATCGGTGGCCCCTGGGAAAAACAAATGGCTAATCCCGGCTTTGCTATTCTCGCACCAGTCAAAATTTGCATTAAAAATTAAGCAGCATGCCTGTTTCTTCTTGAGGACTTCCTGCGCTTCTAGTGCTTTTCCAGTTTTCCCAAGGCTCTTTGAGGAGGACTTCAGGGCTATGGAAGTGTAGGGGTTCTTCTGTGTGTTTGTCAGTGCAGGCGCCACCTAAGAGAGAGCGAACATTTAGATAATCAGAATGAGATGGTAGACAGCTGCAATAGACACAAACAAGAATGCACTGTTAACTAACTCCTAGTCCAACTATTGAATCGACTGTTATGCAATGCTGTACAGACATTCATGGTCCTCAGATGATTAATTTTAATGACTCTGGTGACCCTCTGACTTTTCCTTTAGCACCACCATGAGGTTGGCATTTTTTAAGTGAAATGTCTTGACAGCTATTGAAAGGACTGAATTTCTGTGAAATTTGGTACAAACATTCATGTTCCAAAGGGGATTTCAATACAAAAAGTTTTGAAACTGGTCCAGAAGGTCGCCTCAGCTGGCAGCAAAGTAGTCCTTGTGGGCATCTTTGACCATCAAAGTAAGTCCACTAAAAGAGCGAGATTATATACCTAGTGTCTGACAACATTACGGAAAAGATCCCTACAGACATAGACCTTTTTGATAAAGAGTAAAATCCTATTTATTAACCAGAAACAAGTTGCCAAAACCCCCCAGACTCAACAAAAAACAGTAATTTTATCATTTTATCACAGTACATTCAAACTCAACAGAAACAAAACAGAACAATCTACTTGAAAATGCTACTTCAACCCCATGTCTGACATCACCTGACACACACACACACACACATGTACAGAGACTATAACGTACAGTGACAGTGTCTGGGTTCAGGCTGTCCGGCTTGGCTGTAGCTGTGATCCCAGCCACCGCTGGCAGGCGATGCTTGGGCACAGTCTTGTTCAACACGTAGGCTGCTGGACTGTGCTGCTTGATCTGATGGTTTCAGAGACGGGGTAACACTAAGAGATCAGTAAGAAAAGACAAAGGACTTCTGTGTATTCAGCTCTTATACTAACCTTATGCATAGAGCTGTGTGGCGGCCCCTGGCTGGGTGCTGCCCCGACTGCCTGGCTCCCTAAGCTCTGCTCCTGCTGCTGGAGCCCTGTGGCGTTGGTGCCCGGCTCGCGGTGCCAGTACACACGAATGAAGCGGTTGTTGAGGACCGCCTCGGTGCTGGATATGGCCCGTCTGGCCTCTTCATTTTTTGTGTACTGGATCAATGCCGCTTCAGGGTCTCCGCCAAACACCACCTGTAAAGCATGCAGGTCAGGTATGTGTATATAATGAAATAAACTCTTCTGCAGAGCTGAACTTCATGAACTCACTGCTGAACATTGAGCTATTCATTTTTTTGTCCAGAATTCTACACATTCAATTAAAAAAGGCACATTTAGAACATTATACAAAGTAGCATGACCACCATTCTATAACTAAAGAAAGAAAGAAAATTAATTGCCAACTATTTTGATAATCAATTAATCATTTATGTTCTTTGTCAAACAAATGTCAAACATTTGCTGGTTCAAGTTTCTTAAATGTAAAAAAAAAATGCTGCGTATCTTTGTCATTTATGATAGTACATGCAAAGTCTTTAGGTTTTGGACTGTTAAGAGAAACTCAGCAATTTAAAGATGTCATTTTGGCTTTTGGAAGAAAATGATTGTATATTGCAGCCCTACATCATTCAATAAGATGATATATTTAATGTATTGCATTCCATATAAACACTCTCTAATTCTCAGTTACATTACTTTTACTATTCAAAAAAGGGAAAAGAAAATTGAAGCCCTGTACAGGTTTCCCTAATGAACGACAGCAAATGATGCATTTTACCTGGATGTTGACGATGGTTCCAAACTTGCTGAAGTGCTCATTGAGCTTGGTGATGTTGTTGAGCTCACGTGGGACCTTGCGCACCTCCAGCTTGGTGTTCACATAGTGATACCTCTTGGGGAAACTGCTCTTATGTTGGTTGTTAAAATTCGGCCTGAAACGAGAAGAAGATCGTGATGTTTACAACTTAAGTATTCCACAGCATTTATTTTGGAAAAACTGGAAAAGCTAATGATCATTTTGGGCAGTGAAATGGAACCCAGATTGATGACCTGAGGTTCAGGTTTCTGCCATCATACTGAAGTTTCTAAAAGCTATAACAGCTGACCACATGTCCACGCTTGACACCCAAGATGGATCACTAGTAGAGCCTCACCAATGGAAGCATCTCAGTCATGAGGATGTGTGTGTGAACCTGCTTCCCACAGCTGAGACAAAAGATTAGCTCCTGACCTATGAGTCACCAATTTGTATGATCGAATTTCAACCAGCCAGTTTCTTCAAATGTCCTCACAATACCTGCTTCTGTTTGGGGAAGGTATAAAGTGCGAATGATCGCTCTGGGCAAGCTGTGGAAATTTCATATCCCCGAGCTTTATCACGAATAAAATATTCAGTAACTGCTGTGTTAGCTGTGGAAATATTTCTCAAGAGGACCTTCACTGTTCCATCTTTGCAGTGCTTTATTGCCATGTGAAGTGAGGACAACTTCTTTGATTAGGATGGTACCACATAACGCTGATGCTGAACAGATTACAGATTTTAATATCTAATTTCAGAGTGAAACTTTTCAAATGTGTGCGTGTCTTTCAGTTCTTACTTCTCCATCCAGGGTTTTTTAGCTGCTGGTCCCTCAGTTGTACTGGGTCCCATGGTTCTCTTCCTATTATCCTGATCCGTGTTAAAACGGGACACGTTACTTCCAGGAGTGCTGGCTACAGTGGCGGGCTCTGTCTGGATCACTATGTTGGCAGCTAGAGGACGCACAAACAGACAAAAAGATGAAGAAACAATAATAAATACATATAATAACTAATTAAACATAGGTGTTTACATTTATAAATTCTAGACTTTTATTTACACAAGGATCCACACTTCTCTAATCAATTCACATCAACCCAATAGCGCCCACTGCCCAGGATTACTTTGGTGAAGAGTGTCGGCGCTAAAAAGGCTAATAGTTGTTACCTCTGGAGCCCTGTCCTTCGTTGGAGGTGAGGCCGATGAGGTTGGATCGCTGTGTTTGCACCCGGGGAATGAACTGACGGTACGGGTTACGCCCTGCTGCAGTCAGGCCTGGGGATTCTGGGTTATAGCCCTCTGGATCATAATTATCTAATGTGCAAAAATGGAGACACACTCATGAACACACAGGCTTAGAGGGAATTGGAAACACTTTTTAACTGTCATAAAACTTTGTGAAAAAACTTTACAAAGTACAAAAAAGGACCTGAGAAGAATAAAATGACACAATAAAATCATGCAGCCCAACATGTATAAATAAATGAGATAAAAGCATAAATAAAAGCATCGTTTGGAGGATTTTAAATGTGTCCAATGGAGTGACACCTAGGGAGGGGAATCGAAAAACAGAATAAATTGCCCGATACATCTCAACTGTATGCCTTAAAACTGAGCATTTCCTTTTATCATTGTTGTCAAATGACGTCAAACTCATGTGTCTATGCTGCTGGAAGCTTGCAACAAGAAGGAGTCATGGTGAAAAGTAGGAATGTTCCAAAGCATGGCTTCATTTCACAAAAAAAGTCTAAAACACTGTATAAAGGTCTGTAAAATTATAATTTCAAGTAAGAGTGAAAATATCCACAATATGCTGATATATCTTTCTACTCAATATGGTTTTTAATTCCAGGAATGCAATGTATTTGACACACCAGAGTGCTTCTGCTTCCCAACCTAGTATGTCCTTTGTTGACGGTACATATACTTGTTATGATATAGTAACATTGGCCCCATGCAAGCAGACTTGCATGGGGCTAATGTATGTTATTCATTTTCAGACCTAAATGAATATGAACAACATACAAATACTATTTTATTTCATCATTTTAGATGATTACAGACTGTTGCTACAGCTGGCTTTTCAAGCTACAACCAGATCGACTAAAACTGATCAGGAATCAATAAGTCAATCAGTAAAGGATCAAAGCGATAAGCAGACTAGATATTGGCATTGCCATCTATAAAATCTTATCAGTTCCCATCCCTAGTGACAGCTACCTGTGACATTTTAAGTTAAATACAGCTCTGTGTAGTACTTAAAACAAATACGTAATATTGACAAAGATAGAATCAAATGTACATATAAAGAAAATAAATAAATAAAACTAATAGAAAAAATATTTCTAAAAGATGAAACATGACTCTTTTCCTGGACCATGCTTCACTTTAACAAAATGGGACCTTTCGTGACAGTTTTGACTTTGACTATCTGAGTTCAATTAAGGTCAAAAACTGAGTTTGTAATTAACTCAGAATAGACCCACTCCATTTCAACTAAGTCTTAGCTTTTCTGCATAACTGTGTAATTATTCATGAGCCGAATTACAGGGAAAGCACTTAACACAATAAAGATGTAGCAGAGTTCATGTTAATTGTGTATAGCTACTGTCTGTTAGGTTAAGTAACAGTGCTACCTGCTGGTCAACAGCTGTTACTGCAGCCTGAAGAAACATGAACATGACACACTGCATACACTACAACATCACACACAAACCAACTTAAAATGACAGAAAACAGAAACACAAAAGCCACTTAACTTTCAGTATACAACTCATTGTGATTCAGTTTTAACTTATCAAGTCCGATTTACTATAACTAAAAGAAAATGATTAAAGAAAAGTCAGATCGGGAAATAGAGCCGGAGCCACAGCAATGTCGCCACCCAAACAGACAGTCCCAATCTGAATAGGAAAAGCTTCACTGCTTACATTCAGACTGGACATATTGGGGACGAAGAGACACAGATGAGGACGAGGAGGGAGGAGGTGGAGGAGGAGGAGGAGGAGGAAGAGTAGGTGGCAGCCCCACACCAGGCGGTCCAATAGGAGGAGAAGAAGTGATTGCCGTTTGGTGGTTGGGGGTATCGATCCCACTGGTTGCTATCAGTGGGGGTCCTGAGGGAGACACAAGCCCAAGCTAATGTCTCAGGTATATCGCAGGTATGACAGTGAGCCTTGGTTTGAACTACCACTACTGGTAACACATTATAACAACCACCATTAATAACTGGTAAATTAATAGTTGATTAAACGTCAGTTAATAGTTATTTGACTGTTAACAAAGAATAAAATGCTTTATAAATCATTTTTAAAGCAATTGTAAAAGGTTTATAAACATTAATTGCAACTTTAAAATGACAATCCAGATAATGTTTAAATGAACTACCCCGCATATATTAATAATTTACAAAGTATAATAAACATCAGTTGTAACTTTATAATAAACAATTTCTCAACAAATGGTTTATAAAGCATTTCAGAGTTTGTCAACAGTGATATAGCTAATAACTTAAGTTTGATTAGCTATTAATTTACCATTTATTAATGATGGTTATTATAAAGTGTTACCCTACAACTTTTTTCATGCCAAACTGGTTGTTTTAATATGACAATGAAGGCGCCAAGAAGTGATAACAACTGTTCCATGCAATCAATGAATTTTGCATCTGATTTAAGGCAAATCAGAAAAAAACACATCATCATTTCAAGAAGCAGCGTAATCACAGCAGTGTGGCTGTGAAATAAGCAACAATTGTACTGCACTGTTTTAATCACCATCAGTAACTATTCGCTTGCTCATTAAGTCACATTCATGCAGCAAAACTAAAACAAGGATATCTTAAAGGTTGAAAGGAGGAAGAACAAATACATAATTTAGGAGCTTTGACTGAAGCTGTCAATGGTAATCTCAAAACAACTCGCTATCAATTTTAAGTTGAACAAAAGAGCCCAAAAGAACTGTTGTGTCAGACATAAACAATCCTCAAAACACAGACACTGATACAGGCTAGGAAAATGCATAAATACATGAAAACTATTGAAACCATTGAATAGCTCATAAATAAACTCTATTATGCTCCAAACGGATTTTTTTTTCTGGCTTGCACTCAAACTGCCTCCAGATTGTGATGTTTATTTCTCCACCATGCTGAGTGAGCAGGTTTTTTTAATGGCACAAAACAGTCCTATTCAAGTAGTTAAAATATGCTGAACTAAAATGTGCTGCTCTGTTATTGTGGAATGGAAAGGCAGAATGTTATGCAAGAAACAGGTCAGCCTTGTGAAAGGCTTTTCCTTCCACCAGGTACAAAAACAACAACCTGTTATGTCACGCATAATGTAATCTACAGATTATGCTGATTCATACTGTACACACATGAAAGAAATAAAAACAAGGGTCACGATAACAACCAAGATAGTGAAAGTATACCTTTACAACTTGAAAAAAAACTATATAAAAAATTAAAAGGCTACACTACAAGAAAAGAGAAAAAAGATTTCTGATCATCATCTTTTATAAGCAGTATAATCACAGTGTTTGACTTAAATTGGTGATGAAAGCCTGAAAAGTGGTCATCACTTAGAGATGACCATAAGTGACATGAAATGTATTTTTCTCAATAAAACCAAATGAGAAATTGCTAAAGGAGCAAATTACCAGACATGGAGGAAAAACAGGTCTTACTGTTCAAACAAGTGCCAGGAGGGCAGTAACTACAACTAGCTGCATTCATCCGTCGCTCTTTCATTTATTAAAACAACTGGAAATGTAACAGTTCAAATCAAACGTATGCAGTTTCTAGCAGTTGCCATTAATGCACTGGTGTGGTGGTACTACTCACCAGTCATGGGGAAGACGCCTGGTGGTGGTGGTTGACCGTAGGGTGGCATCGCAGGCATCCTAAGGGGAGGGGGTGGCTCAGTGATTGGGGGCATGGGCAGGCCGGCGGGGGGCATGACAGGCGGTGGTGGAAACGGAATCATGCTCGGCAGATTGACATCATCGACAATGAGAGGGTCGTTTCCATGGTCGAATGGACAAAGGTCGCCACGGACGCAAAATCCCTTTTCTGTGTGAGGGAGGGAAACGTAGGTGTAGAGGTTTAGGACACCATAAAGAAACATTCTCTGAGCAAGACCTACAAATCTTTTAGTTTCATCAGATACCTCTGTAACCTAAGTTCAAAAAGGGTTTTATGCCCCTGGCAATCAAACCCATTCTGAAAAATGTGAAGAATAAAAACTAATAAAAGAGAATAAATAAACAAGATGACAGATTAAATGATTGTCCTAGTTCATAGCAGCTAAGACCTACAGTGCATGTATTTACCCCACAGTCTCATTAAGGAACTGGGTCCCTTGTGGCTGTGTTTGAGCACTGTGACAGAAAGCAGTGTGCTACAGGGACAGCCGGTAAATTTGAACCCTCACTCTCTGGAGAAGGGATTGCTAAACAGTGGTCATTAGTGAGGAGACTAAACAAGGCAATCATTAACTCTCATGGGAAGATAACAGTGGAGATTACACCATAGCCAGGGCAAACTTTACAATAGTCTCTGAGATGGAGGAAAGGAATAAAAGCAGAAATCAAATGAAAAAGCGGAAAGGATGATTCACTTGGTTCCTACCATCATAATCCCTGCAACGCTGTTTGAGTGAAGGACCCTTGTTGCTGAACGGCTTGTTGACACCATCTTGCCTCTGGGCGGCGTAGTAGCCAGACCAGCTGTCCGTCGTGCTGTCGGGCAGGTGAGCCGGTGTTGCTATGGGAACGCCTCCAGCTCCCGAGACTCCGGCGGACGACGAAGAGGAGGAAAAGGGGTGAGGAGGTGTGGGCAGGGGCAGGAGAGGTGGCGGGTGCTGCTGCTGGGAGCCGGATGTGGTGGAGGAGTTGTAGCAGTCTGTGTCCTTCCTTTCCAACTCAAACTTTGACTTGAAGTCTGTTGAAGACGAGCAGAAACAGAGACATTTTAGCAAAACATTAATAAGTATTAAAGTAGAGTAGGGGACTACAGAAAAAATTCCAAATGCTACAAGTTTTAAGCTACTTCACTCATCATGCCAAACACTCAGGGATGTAGATTAACCTTGTGGGTAATAAGGCCAGTTCCAGCCTGTGTTGTTGAATCCCCACTGATATGATTGCAAAGCTGTCCACATTGCTCCTTATCGATAACAACTCCCAGCAACACTGACCAGAAATCCAGTAGAAAATAATATAACGACCACATCCAAAATTGTTGTCTCTTCTCAACAGCACACCCAGGATGTCTGCAGCTGCACCTATGCATCACTAATGCACGGTTCAACTGTGCTGACAGGTGCTTCAGGAACTTCTGCACTCCTGGGTCTGGTCCCCTGTGCTGTTGTTATTGGTTGTGTGTGTGTTTGGGGGGGTGTAACTTCTCTCACCTCTGCCTCCTCTGTGCTCCCTGTCCCTGCTCTTTCCTCGGCTGCCGCTCCTGCTCCGGCTTCGGCTGCGGCTGTAGCTCCTCCCACGAGGGCTTCCCCTGCGACGCTCGTGGCGCTCCCGCTCGCGGTGGGAGTCGCTGCCGCTTTTTCCGTGCCGATCGAAGTCGCGGCGCTTGCGCTCGTCTCGCCTCCTGTCATCGCGGCTCCTGTGTGGTTGATGAGTTAGAAGGAATATGTTTGAATTACTACATTTAAACAACAGACACGTTTAAGAGATGTTATGGCAATGCAGATAAGATGTTAATGTGCTTAAAGTTGCCAAACCATAAGTCATATATGCATGATGAAGTATAACCCTAGAGTGACTGTTGTGAAACTTAATTAATTATTATTTGCCATAAAGATAAAGTGATGAGTATGGCTTTTTATGTTGTTCGCAGGCGTTAAGTTCATTAAACTCTTAAGCTGTTCTTTTAAATGACAGACCAGCAGTCATCTGTTATTGACTAGTCATGCTATAGTCAAGGGACAGGTTACTGGACACCTGGGCTCTCATCAAGCTAAAAGCATGACTCATGGGACTTCAAACCAACCATACAAATGTATCCATATGCTAAGATCTCTACACAGCTAGAAAATGTAATGATGTTTTTTTTTATCAGCGGTAGGAAGTCAAGGCCCTGTGTAGTGGAAATTTTAGCATGAGACTAGGGTTAGGGAGCCATATGTCTCACATGTCAGAATAGTTTCTATGCATGCCTTGTGCTTGGTCATTAAACCGAGGTGAAACATATCCCTGAAGCCACAGCCATACCTGGACTCGTTGAAGTCAGGGCGGTTTCTCAGAGGACTTCTCCTCCGCCTGTTTTCTCTGTCCTCCTCTGGAGTTTCAGCCTTGAGGGGAAAAAAACAGACATTTAATTTAAAACAAAAACTTCTGAACAGTAACAGAACCACCTTCTGTTTTTGTTTTGTTTTTTCCTTTTCCACAAAAAGCACTTTGACAATGAATAGTTTGTCTCAAAAATCAATGTTTAGAGACTAAATAAAGCAAATAAATTCTTCTCACCTCCACAGCATCAGACTTGACTGCTGGTGGTTTGACCTCCTCTTTAGGAGCCTCCTTCGCAGCAGGAATTCCCAGGTAGTTCTTGGTTGTCAGACATTCAAAAAGTTTATCGACAAATCCCATTGTCTCTGCAATGACAAAAGGAAGTTTGTGAACAGAGTCAATCTTCCACTTGAATCATGAGCAGTTTTGCCCATTCTCCCTCAAAGAGCAACCTGTCCCTTAGGCGTGAAATGTACCAACATTTCTCCTGAAACACACTTCACTAAATACTTCTGTGCTCCTGGTAGGCTAAATATAACCAAAGTCTAATAAACACCAAGTGAGCAATAAACACAGAGAGAGCACAGAGATAAAACAGGAAAAGCTGCTTGATAAATAAAAAAGTACATGAAGGAGAAAATGCATATACACACCCACAAAAAAAACAAACAAAGTACATTAAAGGAGATAATTTGAATAATTAATTTACTGCAATCTTTAAGTATGTTATTCCAAAGGCTTTACACTTCCTAACTTTGTTGTGGTTTTATTGTTCCCCTGGGACTGTTATTATACTGTACAATTCAAAGTAAAGGGAAACCACTTAATCATGTCAATCATACAAGGAAAGACAGCTTGATCCAACTCAAGCGAAACAAGTTGATGCTTCATGTAATTCAGCCTGGAGACATTAGAGGGGTACTTTCAACTGATGTTAACACCCCCTCTGGTGGCTGTATTGGGGACCCACAATTGGTAGATGGGGATAATATACAGGTCATTGCATCTCTGAATGTGTAAATTAAGCTTACGGTCTGGAAGGAATTTTAAAGACGGACATTATGTCTGCTTGCAAAATGCAAACTAGCTCAAATGTATTAAATACACATCTTTTCTTTTCTACAATTAACATCCTTACTGTTTATACATTGTTGTTGGTTTAATTGAATTTCTTATTTATATTACTTTGATTTTAATCATATCCTTTATGACCATTTTACTCTTTATTACTGTATTATTTCCTTTTATGTACCTTAAATGTCTTTAATCATGCATACCTGTATTGAGGCAGATTAACTAATTTGCTATCACTGGAAAGTACTTGAGGTGTACAGTACAGGTGAACTCCTGTTGCTTTTATATGTGGTATATAAATAAAGTGACTTGACTTAATTATAGTGTCTGACCAACTAAATATGACCATCCCTCTCACCCTAGTTGTCAGTTATATAGCTCGTCTTTCAGACTAATTTCTTACGTTTCTGATTGAACCTTCTTCTATCTCTATTTTGCCTTTTTAACATCAACATGTTTACATAAAGTTGTTTTTCTATCTAATCCTCATATCCTATTTGCCAATAATCAGACTGATGGACCACCATAATGCCACCGGCTATGATTCTAAGAGGATTTATGACATAACTGCAAAGGCTCTATTGTCTGTGGAGGGAGAAAAATAAATGCTTTTCCCTCGTTAGCCAAAAGATCAAAATATCTGCTGGAAGACCATGTCCGCATTACTTTCTTGACAGGCAAACAGTAGGGTCAATATCAAAACAGCATGTTGCGTTCACTCACATTGACACAGAAGCTCTTTGGGGAGTTCATACCTTTTTGTAGGAAGACATCAAGCTGATCAGCACAAAGTGCTTTCAGCTCCTTCTCCGGTTTGTCCTTCTTTACAAGAGCCACCACATAGTTGGCTAATGCAGACGGATCAGCATCACATCTGCGGGTTAAAATATATGTGATTTTAGAAATTCAGCTTCCCAGTATGTTATTTTAACAGTACAAAAGAAATGGAGTTAAATTTATAATTGTACATAAAAAAATACTGATATATCAATACATATTGATTCTGAATATTTGAAACAGGTTTGATACACATTTTTTGCAGTATCAATACAGCAGGACTAGCTCCCTGCTTTTTGCTCTCCTCTCCGACAGCGAGTTGACACATGCAACCCTGTCACAGCCACATATTTTCACCTCCACCAGATCTAAATTAACTTAGATGCTGTTGTTCTTCACATGCAGCCTTGTTATATCTATCTTTTCATTTATAAAAAAACTAAAAATGTATGCCCTCAATGTAGTGCCTGTGGTATCGAACAGGGTATCGAATATCAATAATTATCATAGTATTGCATAAGAGTTAGAAATTCCAGTATCTTGACAACTCTACTTTATTATTTAACCAACTGTAGTATACTGTTTGTCAATGAGGTGTGCTACTGTGGTGTCCACCTACTGATGCATGCAAACATTCTCAAAACAAAACCTAACCATACTGTATAATAATATAACATTCAGTACCAAGTGAGACCCTTGCCAATGCTTGTAGGGAAACAACGTTATAAAAGCCTAAAAATCCTACCATATGCTTTATTTTACAAAACATTTAAAAGGGATAATAGATCATGCTAAAAGCTCTCTCAGCCAGCAAGTCATGAGGCTATTGACATATTACCAACACACTCTCAAAACTACTTTAACTTAAACATCCAGTGATCACAAATTAGCAAGTGAAAAGTAAACAGTTAATGTTCCTAAAGCTTAGCCAATTATATTTTAAGTGCTCTATCCCAGGCAACTTGACTTGTTTCAGTTTCTTGTAGACATTTCACCTCTCAGCCAAGAGGCTTCTTCAGTTCTGAGCCAATTATAATTTCTAGGATTTAAAGATAACAAAAACAACCAAGATTCAACTAGTTTCCCTATGAAGCTATTTTCCCTCAGAGAATGAGAGTGCAGCACACTGGCAGCACTTTCAAGACATGCCCGTCTCTGTGGGACAGTAAGTGGCTGTTACAGCATCACCTAAACAGAGCCTGTGTGTCCTACACCTCTACCCCTCTACATATCAACCCCACTTTCTTACATATTCAAATCCATCAATGCATTTAAACGAGTTCTTTGTCAGCTTCGTTATCCTACTGTAATTACAAAGTCATTTACATTAGAAAGAAAGGGAGAAAAGTAAGAGTGTGTGCAACTATGGGGACTGGTATAGCAAACATTTCCAATTTTAACAAATGCAATAAACATATCACATAACGCTGCAAAAGTCCACCACACTCAACACTTACTACTATTTTAATCACAAGCAGCAGCAGACGAGTTAGGCTATCTGTTGCAGCTTCATGGCTTGCTTCAGAGCTGGGATAAAGTCAAATAATCGTGGGCCAGCTGCTTGCCGAACTGCCCCAAAATAACGCTCCAACAAACGTGCTACATCGTGCACAATATTGTTTTAATCTCTAGCATTCGCTTGTTTATCAAAAGCGCTGTCTCTCTTTGCTATTAACAGCCAGCTAGCGGCGATGGTGGTTAGCTAACTCGTGCGAGAATTTGTCATCAGATTCTAGCAAGCCCCACATTGATGCCTGGCTAACCCACTGGCTAGCTAGCTAGCTAGCTAACGTAGCTACGTAGCATGCAACCTAAATGTCATTTCCAATTCAACACTCACATCGGCTCCAGTAGTTTTGCCAGCCATGACTTCAGGGCTTCAACATTCTCTATGATCATCGTGAGAAAGACTAGAATACTGTCTATAAAATGAAAGTGCGTTTTGATAACCCTACTTTCATCGTCTATAAATTTATAAGCTTTCAGGCCGTTTGTCTCTCTTCACTGGCAGTTCGGACGAAGTGGTTTACGGCATGGCAACACAAGTTGACTTGTCGTAAAACAGGCCAGGCGACGGACGTTGAAACCTTATTCAACCGCGACTTATTAAAGAAATGTCGGAGTCCCGCAGTTGTGTAATACATATGTGAGATTAACAAAATCACGACTGTGCGATTTAAGGTCCTAGTTCATTAGCTATCTAATGTTACGACGCCTGAAAACTCCTACGGACTACATTTCCCAGGAAACCACGCGGGAAGCTGCTTGTGGGTGTCATCAGCCAGGCACCGGTGGCGTGGGCTCCCCTTGTCAAACTGGAAACTATTTCTACTGTTTCTTCTGTCAAAACGATACAATAGTTAACAGCTCGTAATTTGGGTCAAAATGACGGTAGGTCTAACACTTTTATGCCCTGCGCCTTTGAGTGGTTAATGCTGGTTTAGAGGAAGCGGAATGGTTATGTCCCATTAACTTACTGTAGCTATTAGCTTAGTTAGCTAACACAAGCTAGTTGCCGAGCCATCTGCAGCAATAGACCTGAAAGAAATCTGACTCAGCTGGACCAGAGATTACAGCTGTTTTGCTGTTAATCACGTGTTGAACAGTTTTTCTGTTATTTTCTACTCTAGTTTAGTCTGGTATATTTTACTGTGTTATATTCTCTTGCACTTGGCAGCTTCATAAAGTATATTTTTTTTGTTAGGATATAATCTATATTCAGTTCATTTACACGTGTCACTGTTCAGTCTTTGTTTTCTCATGAGCTGTCATCTTGCTCGTCGTTGTATTGCAGGAGCGGAAAGGAACAGCAAAGTTGGACTATTTGAGAAAGATTGAGCAGGAGATTCAGGAGAAATGGCAGAAGGAGAAAGCATTTGAGAATGATGCACCAACAACAATTGGGGAAAGCACAAAGTGAGTATCTGCTGTTATAAGGAAGGACCCTATTTACTATTACCCAAAGAGTGTTAATCTCTGTCACACATGTGAACCAGGAATAATTCAGTATGCAGCTGTAAGACTGTCTGTGAGGGAAACACTTCACATGATACTCAGAGGAGTTTTTGCAGGCGTGCTTCCTTCATGTGATATCATCCTGATGCAACCGTGAACACCTAGTGTTTTAATAGGTATGGTAATAAAGATTTGTTGCCGTTGAAGAAGAAACAAGCCATGCAAGTGTGGGTGGGGCTCTGACCACAATAATGTAGTGCAGTCAACATACCTTCAATACCAATGTTTACCTGATGTTATTTACCAGTTTACAAGCACTTTTTTTCCTAATAAAATGATACTTTATACAAGATCATTTTGGTCTCACGTGTATATTTTGCTTAACCCTTCCCTTTTGTTTTCCTTCCAGCAAAAACAAGTACTTTGTCACCTTCCCTTACCCTTACATGAATGGCCGATTGCACCTTGGCCACACGTTCAGCTTGTCAAAGTGTGAGGTGGGTTTGCGTTCAAAAGCAGACAGAGATTAAACTTTTTCACTCTGCACATATGACAGATACTTGAGATGCAAATATTCCACAACAATAATCACTGGGCTCTGAGTTTCTCCTGTTTAACTTCTTTCTTTTAGTTTGCTGTTGGTTACCAGTCTCTGAAAGGAAAGAAATGCCTCTTCCCATTTGGACTGCACTGCACAGGAATGCCAATCAAGGTTAGTCTTTCTTTTTCATTGATTTTTAGGAATGATGCTTTCTGGTACTGTCTTGTAACAAAAATCAGTGTAGTTTGCCTTTACCGTCTCTCTGGTATTCATACATCCATACTGTTTCCACCAGGCCTGTGCAGACAAACTGAAGAGAGAGATGGAGCTGTATGGTAACCCTCCGGAGTTTCCAGACGAGGATGAGGAGGAGAAGGAGAAGGAGAAGGAGAAGCCATCAGATGAAATCATCATCAAGGACAAAGCCAAGGGCAAGAAGGTCAGAGTCTTGGGGACAAGACTGATGGCATTTTCCATATAGAGATGAAAAAACTCAATTTTGTGAATGTTTTTTTTTATAAAAAACTAGTGCTCATTACTTTACGTTTTCTTGCGGCTCAGCATTCACAAGGGGTGTTTAAATCTACATCATTTTTACATGCATTTTTAAAAAAAAATTTATTTCTCCATTAGAGTAAAGCAGCAGCCAAGACTGGAACCGCCACTTTCCAGTGGGACATTATGAAGTCTTTGGGCCTGAATGACCAGGAGATTGCCAAGTTTGCCGCTGCTGAACACTGGCTGGAGTACTTTCCTCCTCTGGCTGTGAAAGACCTCACAAAGATGGGAGTCAAGGTAACAAATTTGTTTCTGTATCTCTAGTAAACAATTGTCTTTGTTTTGTTTCTGTTTTTATTCTTTATACTTTGTTATAAGACATGTTAAAATATTCTTTGCTTTACAATTAACTATCGAGTCTTCATGCAATGTCAATGAGCTAAATTATCTTAACATACTTTATGTGTTAGAGTTTAAAAGTTGTCCTGCTATCACTTCACAGGTGGACTGGAGGCGTTCATTCATCACCACAGATGTGAACCCTTTTTATGACTCCTTCGTCAGATGGCAGTTCATCACGCTGAAGGAGAGAAAAAAGATCAAGTTTGGCAAAAGGTGAGATGATTTAGAAGTGTCTGTATAACTTTTATCTGAGCACTGTCCACGCAGTAATATGAATAAAAATTAGGAAAATACGCAGTGCCCCACAGTATGTAATATGATGATGTCTTGACCATTTGAATTATCTTGCCTAAAACAATGCCCTGTACCAATGTCATGTCTGTCTGTCTGTCTGTCTGTCTGTGGGGTAAAAACAAAGTGGATATTTAAAAGCTAGATAACTGATGTTAGAGTTTGTCATTTTGTCTCAGGCAGTTTGGTTTGATGTTTTGGCATGGGGTGTTCTTTCCATAATATAATGTGACTGTATATGACTCCTTGGCAGGTATACCATCTATTCCCCCAAGGATGGACAGCCATGCATGGACCATGACAGGCAGACAGGAGAGGTATACTTGTCCGGCCCAATGAGAGAATGTGTTCGTAGAGAAAAATTGTGATATGATTATATGATTAACTGTGAGTCCCACAGCAAACATGAAAAGGGACTTTGATTCACTAGCTACATTTGATATTTTTGTTCTCCATTGTACTGCACTTTTAACAAACTACATTACATCTCACATTCAAAACACGTGACCATGGGATCACTTGTGATTGTATTTGACATACCTTTTTTGAGTTTTCCTGCAGTTTAATTGGGATGAAGAAATTTCCACATAGTGAATTTTGCTCAATTTTGTTTTAATGATGTCGTGATGAAAATCGAATTTTGGTCTCTTACTTTGAACTGAGGCGATTTAAGAGCTGTATCTTTTTCATTTTCTTCCAAGTAACATTTTTCTTCACTTTAGGGAGTTGGACCTCAGGAGTACACTCTCATCAAGATGAAAATGGTTGAACCGTACACAGCAAAATTCAAGTCCAAGGTCTTTTATAGCAGGTAAATAATTACAAAGTGCTGCCAATTATTCTTTTTAGGAAGAATACTAAACCACAGACAGGTCACTCTCTTTAGTCCCCCTTTGGACATTATTTTGGAAATATGGTAGTCGATAGTGAGAGACAATAATTTTTTGATCACGTTTGAATTGTGCCATGATTACTCATATGATGTTTGCCAATTAAACAAATAATTTTGCAATTCAAAGAAGTCCCAGTTTGTTGTAAAGATAGTAAAATACTGTTTAGGTTTGTCTGACACTGCACTGTGAACTACACCTGTCGTCTCGCACGGTATACATCACCAACAATAACATGGCTGTCACCGTGGCAAAATTCACCTTGCTCTTCCAGAAAGAGGAAAAAAGTATTTAAAGAGTGGAAAATCACTGCATGTGGTGATTTTGGTGAATGTCGAATGTCACTTTAGCAACTTTTGGATGTGTATTCTTTCTAATTACTTATTTTGACAGTCTCATATGTCAGTCAGCTTCACAACAAAAATCAACAAACAAAGTCTAATTCATGACACAGTTCAAACTGGATCCAAATTTTGTCTCACCAATATTCTTTCTGAAATAAGGTCTAATGATGATCTTCCAGAAGAAAACAAAACATTGCCTCTCATTCTCATCTTGACGAACACAGTGCCGCTAACTCTTATTTTCATACAGAAGTCAAGCACTAATGCTAATCTCCCCACAGCGGCATGAAAGGCAAAAACATCTTCCTGGTTGCTGCCACTCTGAGACCAGAGACCATGTTCGGTCAGACCAACTGCTGGGTGAGGCCCGACATGAAGTACGTCGCCTTTGAGACAACCAGCGGAGACGTCTTCATCTGCACCAGCAGGTCTGCCAGGAACATGTCTTACCAGGGCTTCACCAAAGAGAATGGAGTGGTGCCAGTGATCATGGAAATACTGGGACAGGTACTAACTTTGTGTGTTTCTTGCTACCAGCTGCAAATACATACATGTATTTCAGTCAGTTGTCTTTAATTTGATTGAAGCTAATGATTTAAGATAAATGCTGTCATCTAAAAAACAGTCAAGCAGCTTGCATTTACGTAACATTAAAACATGCTGTAATATCAGTCATTATAGTCTTTGAGAGTTTTTTAAGAGTAAACTTAGCAGGGTAAAGTCAGTTTGAGGAAGGAGGTTTCATGGTTATTGCACAAAAACCTGCAAAATTGATTCTGTTTAATGTATCACTCCTGCTCTACCTTCTGTTCTGCATCATTTGTGTCTCTTCTTAGGATATCCTTGGCTGTGCCCTGAGCGCTCCTCTGACCTCCTATAAGATCATCTATGCTCTGCCCATGCTCACCATCAAGGAGGACAAAGGTACGTGTCAAAAAGTTTTTAAGAGATTGGTTAAGTGTTTTTCCAAGGCAGAAATTTGTCACATTGGTTTAAGGGTTGTAGTTGTTGAAAGGTTTCTTTCTCAGCATTGCTCAGAGTAGTGAGAATACCCTTGAGTGGGGGCACCTTACTCTCTCTCTTTTACGTACTTGAACTTGAGTTTAATGCGTCTGCCTGTGGGTGAATATTTCAATATGAGCTGCTTGACAATATGTCAATGTGTTTATATCTGTCTGCCTCTCAGATAAAGATAATTTATTCCAGCTCATGTTGCTTTAGGTATTACTTTCTGCAGAAAATCTGCACCGAGCCTTATCCCTTAGTCCTCCTTGTCTAAGATATTCTTGGAGGAGCTTATGGAAAAATACTTGGGTGTCTCAAAGTAGTAGGCCAAGGTCATCATATAATTTATAAAGTGGTGTACTGTGATGCCAAAGGATGGAAGTAATGGCTGTTTTGTTTGCCCTGAGGAAGAACATTTGTAAACAAATAAAAGGGATCTAATTGCACTCAGAGTGGCTCTATTCTGTTAGAAGTCAGTACTATCTATTTTCTGGTGTGTGGTGCTCCAGGGCTGTAGTTTGTCTGTTAGTCCGTTTATTTTCATGTGCCCTGTTGATGAATTTATGTAAGTGGCCATAATTGGAAAGTCTGGATGACTTAGTTGAAATGTCAGAATTTCAGTAAGAATAAATCACCCGTGCCCAGTGTGCTGCCCTGTTTATAAGGGCTATGTTAAGCAGTGAGTGAGCGTGAATCTGGGACGACCTGTGACATTTATCAGTTGGCGGACCATGTTTATTCGTCCTTCACCTCTTCACAGTTAGTTAGTTGGTCCGGTGTGGTTGCTCTGCAGTTGAGGGAATGCGGCGGCAATTGACATTTAATATCTTTGAACATGTATAATGTAAATCAGAGCATCGCTGAGAAACACACTACCTGATTTGCATAAATACATTTTATATGTTGGCCTTTTGCCTTGCCTGCCTTTTCCTCAGGTACGGGGGTCGTTACCAGTGTACCCTCTGATGCTCCTGATGACATCGCTGCTCTCAGAGACATCAAGAAAAAACAGGTGACATTTAACTACATTTCTACCATTCAGATTAAGTCAGCTGCAGAGAAACTCAGAAATCAGAACCTCTCTGAAACTTTAAATGCAGTTTGGAAATTAAGCTTTTGACATTTTAACAGCACTTTACAGGAGACACAACAGGTGAATTGGGTACAAATTTTAACTACAGTAATCATCATGAAACTTCCCCAGTTGATTATTTGTATTCAAGATATAATATGTAGAAATTCTGCCCTAAAATGTATGACCTTTTTGTTATATATTTTGTTGAGTTGTGTACACTACTCAAGGTAACGGTGCATTTCATTTGGTTGCTTCCAAGATAAGGAAGTCAGCTAAACAAGACTAATCTTAACATGAATAAAACTTTAAAACATTAACACGTCTGAGAACATCTGTGGCTGAGTCATGAGTCACCTCCTTGGATCGCTGCTGCAGTCAGGTTGATAAACAGGAGTTAAATACACAAATTAGGCAGTATATAATTAACACACACACATTTGCATACATTTACAGGAATACAGTATTGATACTATAGATACAGGAATCTTTACTAAAATAAAAGTCTTCATCTGTAGTGTCTCCCTTTAAGTTTTCTACTTTGCTAATTGCTTGATTTCAGCTGGACTGAACCACTGGTTCATAAGAAAGAGATGTGACCATTTAACACCCAGTGTTGAAGAATGCACTGCACTTTGCTCTTAATTAAAAATGTTCTCAATGTGTGCATTTCCAAAAGGCTCTAAGGGAAAAGTATGGAATTGAAGACAAGATGGTGTTGCCTTTCGAGCCGGTAAGCTGATTTTGTAAAGTCTGTTGGATTTCAGTCAGGTTGCAGTAAAACCAACTATTCTAAATGCAGCCTCGATGTGTGTGCACATGTCAGATCCCAATCATAGACATCCCAGGCTACGGGAACCTATCTGCACCTCTGCTGTGCGATGAGCTGAAGATCCAGAGCCAGAACGACAAGGAGAAGCTGGCGGAGGCCAAAGAGAAAGTCTACCTGAAGGGATTTTATGAAGGGGTGAGTCCACTTAATGGTTAATGAGTAGAAAACAGCTACTTAGGTCAGCAAAATGCAAGCCCTGTGCTGACTCCTCATGGATTTAACTTTAGGTTTGAAGCTTGTGTGATTTATCTCCCAGACACAAATCAAGTGATTCACAGCTTACGGCTAGACTAAATTATTCATTAAAAGGCTATTGGCTTCATGTTGCCCTCGGACAGGTTGGTTCTGTCTACTACTGAGAAACTCTGCTGTATTTCTCACTTCTTGCTAAGCCCCTCACTGTTCAAGTTATTATAACATTATTCACGTTGAAATGTATAAATTTTGCCACGTTCACTGTCCACAGATTGGAAATTTAAATGTTACATGCCACAATTTGCAAGGGGCCATTCAGCAGCACATGAAGCAGAGCACAAGTCATAAGCGTACTCTGAGTATGTGTCCTCTCACTGAGCAGTTTGTCATAATTTGTGATTGAGGAATGCACTGTGGAGGATCAGCCCACTTCTTGTTGAATGGTCAGAATAGTGAAATAAATGCAGTATGAATGAAATGTTACTTCCTGTGTCAGATCATGCTGGTTGATGGCTACAAGGGGCAGAAGGTTCAGGATGTCAAAAAACCTATCCAGAAGATGATGGTTGAGAGGGTAAGAAATTCTTTGGTCCTAATGCAAGAAAGTCTATAATATGCCATGTATGATATACTGCATGCTCTATATTTACCTGTACTGATGCTAGCTCTGTAATGATCTCCAACAGGGCGAGGCCATGATCTACATGGAGCCAGAAAAACAGGTCATGTCGCGTTCGGCTGATGAGTGTGTGGTGGCTCTGTGTGACCAGTGGTGAGTGCCAAGTAAAATTATCAACCCAGGAATCTTTATAATATAAAACCTGAATAGTGTGTTTATTAGTAATAAGAAGAAATGACTTGTCGTAAGTGGAACTAAAGCTTCATGGTAGTTTTGTAGAAGAATAGAAGTGAATATAAAAATGTTCTTTCTTGTGAGGTACCTTTTTTTGTGGGGGGGAAATGGGTTCATGCTGGTAACAAAATGTTTGATAAATGATGACAAAGATGATTGGAGATTGATCTATATTGTCAAGTGTAGAGCATCCTGTGCCCTTTGGGATTAGCTGTGTGCTAATGTTATATGTGTCTGTCAGGTATTTGGACTATGGGGATGCAGAGTGGAAGAAGCAGGCCAATGAAGCCCTCAAGCCTTTGGAGACGTAAGACACTGATCTCTGACGTACCAATTTCTCTTCATATATTGCTTTGTGCAGTTTGTTGGGCTTCCAGTGAAGGTCTAGACAATCTAGTATGGGGGTGTAATATATTGAACCACTTTATTGCTTAGAAATGTCATTCTGAGAACAGAAAATGTATCTCACCATGCCAAAGTCCAAAAAGATGAATAATTGCATCTCCTTCCTGTGATTACATTTGTTCAATTTTGCAAACTATACAGATTTTGTGAGGAGACCAGGAGAAACTTTGAAGCAACTTTGGCCTGGCTGCAGGAGCACGCCTGCTCTCGTACCTATGGACTTGGTGAGCGTTCGCCTCTATTGTGTGTGTCTTCCATAAGTAATGTTGTTTCTTGTGTTGAGATTAAATGTACCACCCTGCTGAAGATGAAAAGGAGATGTTTTTAGCTGGGCTGGTGTACGACTGATGTTTTCGGTCTATAGATGGAGACAAAGGACTGCTGATAAAGCACCTAGTCTGCCTTTCTGTTCATACAGGAATAGATGCAGACTGAGGGCCAGCTGGCATACAGTGCAGGCCAGGCCTGGTGTAGACTCCTTCTGTAGAAATCTCCCCACAAATTTACAGAATATGAAGGTTTTACTGTAAAAGTGCAAGTTGGCACATCAGATTCCATTTCACTTCTGTCTCACTTGTGGTAGCAAAATATAACTCAAATGTAAAGATGCAAATTAAGTGTGTATTTTGATCAATGTGATCACTGACGGAACATTTTTATTCATACAGAAAAACCTATTAGCCAAAAACTGACTGACAGACATATACTCTATATCAATCTATTGACACCTCCTGAGGTTTAAAAATAAGACATTTTCTAGATCAGTTGTGTGATATCTAATAAGATTTATTTTTCTGAACTTGAATTCAAATGAATGAAAAAAAGATATGGCGTGCAAGAGTAGGAGCATGTATTTTTTATTTGGTAATATCAACATTTCATAAGTAATGTTGCTCAGATCTCATGTTTATGTAATTACTGCTTGTGAAACTTAATAACTGCTCAAGCTTGCAGTAATTTTACGTTTTTAACCACTGAAAGCTGGTTAAAAAAAATCACTCACTGGCAACACAAAAACACAAGTTTTCTGCCTTTGAGGCTGATTGAGGAGCATGTCTTTCATAACTCCCCCCCCACCTCCACACTCTTTGCCCTAAAAATTGTGTGTCCGTGAGCGAAAAAATAAGTCACCAGTTGTTTGGCAAAGCAGTCGGTTTGGTTGAGTTTAGTTTATTTGACGTTAAAGTTTTACATCTCAACTTGTTTGCCAAGGATTACATAATAAAGCCCAGCACTTATTCCATTGTGTGAGGGTTTCTCTTGGCACCAGAATGCAACCAGCTTGACGAGATGGCAAATGCAACAAAGGATCATGTCAGCACAGAGGAGACAACAATTGTCTTTCTTCATTTTTTTTTTGTCTTTTTCTCTCACACGGCTTTGTGCCTGTCTGTCTCTGTCTCCTGATTTGTGGTTGCATGTGTGTCTGTGTTTGTGTGTGTGTTTGCACGCCTCCTGGTTACCATAGGAACGCGGCTGCCTTGGGACGAGCAGTGGCTGATCGAGTCACTATCGGACTCAACCATCTACATGGCTTACTACACTGTAGCCCACCTTCTCCAGGGGGGTGTGCTCAACGGACAGGGAGCCTCACCACTGGGCATCAAGTATGGACACAAGCATGGCATGCATTCACACACACACACACAGGGACAGTAGCACATTCGCATAAACAAGTATTAAGTCCTAACTCATTCACTCTGCCTCCTCTCCTCCTCCCATCTCGCTCTCTCTACCTTCAAACAGCCTTAGATGTGGGCCACCTGAGGGAGAGAAGATAACAATTTAATAACTAAATTTAATCATTTCAAATGACAGGTGTTGCTTTTCAGACTTTTTTTATTTTTAAAATAAATCGATTTGTTGCCTGTTATTCATCCATGAAATATAATCTTCAAATGAATAAATAATATGTGCAGTCAGTGACAAATGCTGCCTTTCAAAAACAGTTTTAAAAAGTCAATTCATAGCTCACTATTGATTTAAATAATATCAAATAACTTCCTCCGCACTAAAATGAAAGGGCAAAGACACACAGGCATTTAAATACCTCAATAGCATTCGTCTCTGTAGCCTTGATTATTTTCTCTTTCTCTTTTTTATCTCCCACAGACCGCAGCAGATGACCAGAGAGGTGTGGGACTTTATCTTCTTTAAGACATCTCCTTTCCCCAAGACAGACATTCCTAAAGAGCATCTACAGAGGCTGAGAAGGGAGTTTGAGTACTGGTACCCTGTGGACGTCCGTGTGTCTGGCAAAGACCTGGTGCCCAACCACCTCTCGTACTACCTGTACAACCATGTGGCTATGTGGCCCAAAGACAGGTGAGTGTGCCCAGTTGACAATTTTTCAAACTGGGGTTTGATAGACTGCTGAAGGAATAGTTGACTGTCTTACTCTCACAGGATGAAAAGATTTCTTGTTTTGTTATGTATAATAAATGAAAAGCTACAGCGAGCACGGAGACTGAAACAGGGAAACAGGTAGCCTGGTTCTGTCAAACAATAACACAATCCACCCACCAGCACCTCTTAAGCTCACTAACAAACACGTTATATCTTGTTTTTAAGACGAGCAGATTCTGAGAGAACTAATGCTGTCAATTGTAAATGGAACACTCTAACCAAGTGCATTATTAAAAATATTATGTTTAAGAATTGAATTCAATTGTTGGTGCAGATTCCATCCACATGACCAAGACTATTTTGGCATCCGAATTGTAAGCAAAGCAAATTGTAATTAAAATGTTTTATTCAGGTTTTGTTTTACTCGCATGTAAGTCTTTGTTTTGCTGTGGAAAAGGTATTTGACATACAAGATCTGAAAATGATTATAATTTGGTTTTAAAAAGCGAGTTGCAACGTTGGATTAGATTGATGATGATGATGGTGGTGGTGGTGGTGGTGAAGGGTGACACTGACGACAACATTCTCTCTCGTCCAGTGGAAAGTGGCCACAAGCAGTGCGAGCCAATGGACATCTGCTCCTCAACTCTGAAAAGGTGTGTCAAATATTAATGTTGGAAAATATTAATCTATACAGTAATTAATATTAATATTTATCTCTGAATAAACGTAATTCGTTAGTAAGGTTATAATCTCAGGAAAAATGGTCTGGTCCCATTTTCTGTGTTCTGGGGTTGTTTGACTACTCACAAATTAAACCTTATGTAACAATACTAGATTATATTTTGCCTCAAACTTTTTGTATTTATAATTTTCTATTCTCATGTGCCACTAATTAACTAGTGTTTGATGTTGTTAAGAATTTTAATTACTGCGCGTGCTGTTGATTTGCACTGCAAACACAGACATCCTGTGACACAATGTTTTTATTCGACTCCGCTTTGTAAGAAACATGTGTGGGCGGGTGCACTTGAAAGATTCTGGCTGCTAACATCTGTTTTTCTATTCGCCAGATGTCCAAATCAACTGGAAACTTCCTCACTCTCACTCAAGCCATTGACAAGTTCTCAGCAGACGGTACACACCGTTTTTTCTTGATTTATCACCCTCCTTCGCTCCATTTCTTATCTTTTACTATTCTCCTCCTGTGATTTTCTTTCAATATTTCTGTCATGTTTCATTGAAACATTGGAGAAAAACACATCAGGTGCTCATCTGGAACAGATTAAAATGTGCTCTCATAGTGCATGGGCCATTACACTTGATTATACCATAAGCATCTTTTATCCCTTGGTGAAGATAATTAGAAAACGCCCCATTGTCATAAGACGGTTGACGTGTTGATAGTGGGTGCTATGAGCTATTGTATATCAGATCCCTTATACCGCACTGTAACTAATGAGTCTCTATATTATAATTCATTATACATACTTTAATCAAAGTGTAGCCAAAAGGAAATGTATATTCAAAATGATCTCTCCACCAGAAGCAAACAATGAATATCCAACAGCTTTATGATGTTATTGGATTCAAAATGTTCACAGGACAACAAGATGCAGAGGAAAGAACAATAGTCTCTGAAATCAAATATTAATGGGAACATGAGAGGAAAACAAGTTATTATACCCAGAATGAGAGACTTGATGTACAGTGGCATAATTTGTTTCTCAAAATGTAATTTAAAACAGAAGCCTTTGGTTTGGAAGGGTCTTGTTTTGCATCATTAATGATAATACTTTTTTTTCTCATGTTGTTCATCTCTTTATGTTTGTTTAGTTTTCAGTCTTTGTTTTCTAGCAGTGCTTATCTGATCATTCTCACCTCTACCTGGTAGGGACATAGATTAATCCCCCTGCTCTCAGTATACTCGAGGATAAAATTGATCCATCTTTTTTTTTTTTTTTTTGTTTGTTATTTTCACCTGTGTTTTTATGTTTGCATGAGCTGAATAATAGATAGATGTGTCTGTTGTGTCTCTAGGAGCTGTCGCGCCGTGGAAGTAAAGAACTCCATGGTCTGACAGCAGATAGATGTATTAAGTTGACTTCCTGTCTAAGAGCTCGAAGTGATGTCTGCTGGGTATTTGAAGTTTTCTCAGACTGGAATTTTCCTCTAAGCCTCTGAACATGCTTGGTTGTCGAAGCAGAAGAGAAAAGTTCAGTGTTTCGCGTGTGCACCATGTGATTAAGGGGAACCATATAGTTCGAAAGTTGTTTTGAGCAAATTAGAAAGCAGTGACTGAATGAAGGTGTTGGTGACGATAACTACAATTCATCTTCAAACAATTTTTTTTGAGGGCTGTCGCAAATGCTTCAAAGCTGCTGTTGCCATGGTAATCGATATCCAATTCAGTATTCGAAGGAAGGAGACATTGAGACGGCTGCACCGAAAAAGTGGCAAAAGACTGAAAAGATTTAGCGACGAGCCCAAGCTGACCCTCAACTCTCACAGTCCAGTTGACTTTTGAGACTTTGGAAGCAGGGACAGTGGCTGATGTCGACCCCTCGTGTCCTCGTCTCTCACCAGTAACATAGTCCACACAGGTACATGGATGTAGACGCGAGGCAACGAGAGATCGATTTTATGCATTGTTGTATTGTGGGTTGTGTCGCTCGACATGCTTAACACAAGGCAAGAGTGGGCTGCAGTTTGAGTGTTGCAGCCTGCGGGCGCTGTAGCATGTAACAACAAGAGAAAAGTGACCCCTTCTGTTTGGGTTATTTTTCACTAAAAACAACCACTGCCTACCGGTTTGATGAAGCTCTAAATGAACATGTCGGTATGCATCGACATTAGGGATGGATGATACAGATTTTTTCCAGCGAAAACGGTTACCTGAGGGTAAGAAAGGCTAAGATGTAGTGAGCAAAGATGGATGATTTAATAATTCATAGCACTAATAAGATTTGTGTTAAAACTCTTTTTCATTCCTGTTGAAACCTTTGTGGCACATGAATTGCAAATTAGAATCATGTTGTCTTTGTGTAAAACTGTAAAAAAAACAAAACAAAAAAAACATCCACACTGGTGCTGACTTGTTTGGCTCTCTAGCCTTCACCATGTGGCTTTTGCCAAGTGCACCAGTTTGACGTCATGAGCCTAATCTCAGAGTTCTTCTTCTTCTTCTTCCAGTCAATGAAAGCTAATTGGCTACATCTCTATATATATACATAATATAAATTATCCAGTATCAGGCTGATCATTTATTGGGCTGATACTTATCAAGCATCACTAACTGGCATAATTACTTTGTCACCTGTTCTCTCCTGTGCAGTAGGTCCAGCAATACGTATTCCCCCACAGACACAGTGTGTTTGTTTACTACTGCGGTCCCAGAAACGCTCTGATTAGCTCTATATTGCTGCTTTGAGGATTAACGTTTATTACCTCCATCTGTGCCTAAGAGTGCACATTGAGTATGTTCACTTGGGACACACGTTTATGCCACATTTGTCATTTACGTTCGCGTGTGTTCAGTGGACTAATTTTTATGAATGGTAGCTTGTGTTGAATGTCTCTCACCCCGCCAACACTGAAGCTTCAAATATTCACGGATAATTCTCACTGAGGCTTTAAAGACCTTCAAGACAGCCGTTATTATTTTGCACCTGTTCTGTTGTTCCCTGTACCTCCTGGCATTGTACCATAACTCTTCATTTCCTCTCTCAGGTATGCGCCTGGCTCTCGCCGATGCCGGGGACACAGTGGAGGACGCCAACTTCGTCGAGACCATGGCCGACGCCGGCATCTTGCGCCTCTACACCTGGGTGGAGTGGGTGAAGGAGATGATCGCCAACCAGAACAATCTGAGGACAGGACCTGCAGACACTTTCAACGATCGGGTCTTTGCCAGGTAGATCACACATACATTAATGAGGACCATATGCATGGGGTTTGAAATCCTGGAGATAAGGAGCTTAATCTTTGATAACTAAATTCAACATCCTTGAAGATCAGTGTCATTGCCATGTCAAAAGATGCAGGGCTTGAAATAATGATTATTTTATGTTTTGGGTCAACATATCATATCTACTCTGTATGGAGCAGACATAGAAAAACAATACCGTTTTCAGCACTGGTCAGATACGACTTACATAAAGGTCTAAAAGTGGAGAGAGATTCATTTATTAAAGTGAGTTCTAGTTCTAGTTGAATTGAGTTTTGTTGAAATTGAAAAGTAAAAAGATATACTGTGGTCAGTTCACACTCAGAGGCAAGAGGTGGAAATCCAGGGAACTTGTTTGACAGTTCGGGATGGCCTTCACTGAAAATCTTGACTGAAAAGTGAATGATAAACTGACAATGCAGACTTACTGAAAGAATTTTTTATCCTGTCTAGCGAGATGAATGCAGGCATCTTAAAGACAGAGCAGCACTATGACAGGATGATGTACAAGGAGGCTCTGAAGACCGGCTTCTTTGAGTTCCAGGTAAATAAAATGTCTCACTCTCTGGATCATCGTTATATCTGAAAGATGAGCATACTTTTCCATCCTCACTGGGTGGATATTATGGATGCTGCAGTGACAGATTAAACAGTAGATGGAGCATAAAATGACTGAGGATTCAAATCTCAATCTAACCAGTGATGATAACGACCGTTTTAAACTGTTTTTGTGTACGTATGCAGGCTGCCAAAGATAAGTATCGTGAGCTGGCTATCGAGGGTATGCACAGAGACCTCGTCTTCCAGTTCATAGAGAGACAAACTCTGCTGCTGGCCCCCATCTGCCCACACCTTTGTGAATACACCTGGGGTCTGCTGGGCAAGGTAAGAGACTATGGATTTGGCATCATAATGTGGGTTTCATGTTCTGAGTTGCCTGCATGCTCTGACTGCGGCTTCAAATGTGTCTTTCATCCTCTCCGCCTTTCTCTTTCATGTTAATCTCCCCTGTAAAAAGAATGAAAGTATGAAAGACGTGTTTCAACTTCCTGTGTTCATTCACATCCATGAACACACCTGGGAGCAACAAGCTAAGAGATGTGCCTCATGTAGGTCTGCAGTAGCGCAGGTCCCCATGCTCATTTACCTGTGTGAAATGGCAACTAACACACACACAAACATATTACCTCAGTTGATGCACATGTCCACCAGGAGCCACGCTTCCTTTTTCTCATCCGTATAAAAAGGAACACACACACACACAGACTGTTGCACACTCCCAACAGCACAGAGACCCGAGAATATTTTTAATACTCGAATTTATGAATATGAAAGAGTGCTGCTGTGCCGGAGATGGGTTTTTCGGTCGTCGCTTAGCAACAACAAAAGCCCCACAACTCCAATCATGTGTTCAGCGCCGCCAGCTAAAGAGCCAAGAGGCACTCAGTGGACACAGAGGTACACACATCAGTCTGGGATTCTAACACATGCCTGGTAAATATGTCGTGTGCCCAGTTTTGTTATAAAGATGGTGTGACCTCTGGCTGTGCAGTTAATAGGATTCTCAACCTCAGGTGCACCTCAAAGTTTTGTTGTTTTCCTCGTTCTCCACACAAAACACTACAGCAGTCTTTCCCCGTCACTCATCCACCATCCCTCCTTTCTACTTTTCTCTCCCCTACAGACCGGTTCAGTGACCAAGGCATCGTGGCCTGTGGCTGGTCCAGTCGACGAGATCCTGATCCGTTCCTCTCAGTACGTGATGGAGACGGCACACGACCTACGGCTGAGATTCAAAGCGTACATGCAGCCGCCCAAAAGCAAAGTAAGAAATGTTTGTTACCCATGCTTCACTGCCACTTTTCCTTCACTGCTGTAATGGCTTTTTTTTTTTTGTCATTTCAAAAACTAATATTGATTTCAGAATTGATTGCTTTCTTTTGAATAGTTTTTTATGAAATCCAGCACTTGTTTCGAAGTGCATCAAGTGTGGTAATTAAATCGTAGGCAGCGTTGTGTCAGTGTTTTCTCCCTCGGGTGTTGTTTAACAGTTTCATGATTGTTTGATGGGGAGCACAATGAGGCAGAAAATAATAAAAACAGCAGAATAAGAAGATTGAAAATATCAGGCAGCGTGCCGAAAGTAGATTTGGGTTCATTGGCATTTTGTCATGTTTGGTTCCAGTATACGATCTAATTATTGCATCTGAATTTCAAAACACTTATTGAATCTAATAAGGTTTATAAATAATGAGTCTAATTAAAACCAAGAACTAGAACTCACGGTTTCTTGAATAGAATATTTGCTGTTAAGAAAGCTGATTTTAACTCTCTCTCTTTGCTAATTATAAAGAGAGCATGTGTTTGTGTGACCTAGAGCTTCAGAACTATATATTTTACCTGCTTGGAACTGGAAAAACATAAAAATTATGTTTTGATCAAAGAAGTAGGTCTTCCTGCTCTCAGTCTATGTAGTCTATTTTTTCTATTACCAGGCCAGCTTCACTGACCCTGTTTTAAACATGCATACAACAATATGTAAGAATCACCTTTTTGATGCTCCACACTCACTTAGACACGTAGCGTTTGTAGATTATTGATGTTGTCTTCCTTTTTCTCTGCCACAGCATCCTGAATATTGAGGGTGGGTGACATATGCTGTTCAGAAAGCCTCTTTTGTGTTTTGTCATATTGAGCTATATAAATACAATTGACTTGACCATTCCCTTTAGATACACTTTAAGATTCAAGTCTGTTGTGTTCACAGCTGGACAGTTGGCCTATTGTTTAACAGTTGGGCATTTCGATAAGTGGCTGTAGGCAGCTGGGAGAAAAGCTGAACAAGTATTGACAAGATTTGAGATAGCCGATATCTCAGGCTTCCAGACAGCTGTTATCGATTTCCTGCAAATATTTTGTTGCCATGGAGGGATGATGGGAAAAGAAATACTCATGTTCTCATACATGTGTGTGAGAAGGAAGACAGATAGATTTAGTTGGCAAATGAGTTTCTAACACTGCCCTCTCTCTGGATGGCGCCATCAGGATAAACTAAATTGCAAAAGTCTACTCTAGAAATTAAGTGATTAAGAAATAAATAGTCAAACTGTTTTTCAGAAGTACTAAGCAAGGCATGGCACCATTCAGACACAAGGCAATTCAAAGTGCTTTACAGAGACATAGAAATACATTAAAATAAATTAAGAGGCAGATTGCAAAAATAAACACTAAAAGAATGGCATTTAAATACAACAAAAACAAAAGCAAGCAAATTAATCTACTTATTTGAAAAGCCACAGTAAACTGTAATGTTACAAGCCCTGATTTAAATGAGCTGACAGTTTTAGTGGACCTCAGGTTTTCAGGATGCTTGTTCCACAGTTGGTGCGCATGGAATTAAAAGCTGCTTCGCCACATTTTGTTTTGATCCTGGGAACACTGAGGTCCAGGTGACCTGAGGGGTCTGGATGCTTCTTAACATACAAGTAAATCAGAGATTTATTTAGGCTTATTTGTACCTAGACAAGTAATGCGATTTTACAATCTATCCTTTGACGCAAAGGAAGCCAGTTCAGTGATTTAAGGAGCGATATAATGTCCTCCGCCTTCTTAGTGTTAGTGAGGACTCTGGCAGCAGCATTCTGGACGAGCTGCAGCTGTCTGATTGATTTTCCCGTATCCACGCCATTACAATAGTCCAGCCTGCTGAAAATAAAGTTTTTCTGCATCTTGTTTTTGACAGAAATCCTTTCATTCTTGCCATGTTTTTTTAAGGTGTTAGTTGGCTGGTTTTGTAATTGGGGTGGTAGAAATTCAGTTCTGAGTCCATAACTACACCAAGACTTCTGGCATGATTTGTAGATTTTAGTGCCATGGATTCAAGGTGAGAGCTGACTTTTAATCTTTCTTGTTTGAGGCGGGAAACAGTCATTTCAGTTTTCTCAGGGTTAAGTTGTAGAAAATTCTGGCTCATCCACTCACGGATTTGTTTGATGAACTTATTCAGTAATACTGTCATGTATCATTAATGTTTCCTGTGGACATAAAACTTTCTTCAACATAATTCACTGTTTTACTTTGTTTATATTTGGCGGACCCTGCCACCTTTCTAGCTTCACACAGTGTTCTGGGGACCTTATTTTCCTCTGAGAACAGCTTGTTTATTCAGTTATGGAAAAAACAAAATATTTCTTATGATATAAGTTTGTATTATTACCTCATTCGTATTGTAAATATTAAATTCTGAGTTTGAAGTTTTTCTCCAAATACTACATAGTGCCCCTTTTAAGTTCAAGTAAAATGAACAACACCAGTAAAGGATTTGTGAAAAGTTTCTGCAATAGAATTGACCCAGTAAAGGCTGTATGAGTGTAAATGTAATGTTTTTTTTTCTTTGCACAATATGTCCATCAAGCTGCTTTATCCAATTTTCATCATTTTTAATTTATAGTGGTGATGTACTGTCACATCAAGACTCATTTGTGGGAGCACACATGTAAGCACACATATAATACAGGACTAGAGTAGACTTGACAGCTGTCACATAGAATAAGTTCACAGATCCTCATCTTCATTTCAGAAGATCACACATACACGAAAAAACAGCTTGCTTCTTGAATAATCCAAGCACACTGTTTGCCTTCCATTGAGGCCACCACCCACCATTCAAATTATGCTGTCACTGCACTGAATAGAGGCTAAACCATCAGGTCTTATGCACCTGGCAATGTGGATAAATGAATCTGAAATGCTCTTTTTTTTATGCTGTTTTTCCTCCAACAGAAAGGTGACTCAAAACCCCCAGCCAAGCCCTCCCACTGCACCATCTACGTTGCCAAGAGCTACCCTCCATGGCAGCACAGTGCCTTATCCCTGCTCGGAAAGCACTACAAAGTGAGAAACGAGCATTAACGCACAGTGGTAAACGTTTACAGATGTACAGATGTCCATAGTGTAGTGATGCAATGAAATAAGTATTCCTGTGTCTCCATCAGCTACCCAGGACTCTGTCTCCATCCTTGTTTTCTCTAACCTGTTTTTGTTTTTTTCCCTTCTGTCCAGAGCAACAACGGGGCCCTTCCGGACAACAAAGTGATCGCGAGTGAGCTGGGAGCCCTGCCTGAACTGAAGAAATACATGAAGAGAGTCATGCCTTTCGTAGCCATGATCAAGGTACATCCCGTCCCCTCTTCACCCTTCTACACTTCTAACCAGGGCAGTAACTCAACGCATATTTGTGATTTTTATATCATTTATTATTAATGCCAGCATTCCACACACATATGCCTTCAGTTCTTTTTTGTGGTTTGATTTTTCTCAAGTTGAGTTTGTTTACCGCTGAAAAAGCTGTTTACCCAGGTTGTTCGTAAGGTGGCTTATCTTTTGTTTTGCCGCACAGCTCTATTTAAGATTGGTCTAAAGTCTACCCTAGTAATTGTCTTCAGAGATTTGAGTCTGCTTCTTCAAAAGCTATTATTTATATTCCCCTTTGTGTTAAACAATGGCAAAACTGTAGCCAATACGATAAAACAAATTGAGCAACAGTGTTGCTTAGAAAAAACATTTCAGAAATACTTTGTCTGCAGAGTTTAATGTGTTTATTGATTGAAAAAGTACAAACCCAACTTTTTGACAGGCTGCCTCAGCTTGTTCCAGTGTTTGCTTGCCACCTTCATAAAACTTTGAAAATGTGTTTTTGTCTACAACTCTGTCCAACCTTTCACATTTTGTCTGCTTTGCAATCAGATTAAATTTGTGTCACAATGTAAACTGCTCTTCTAGTGAGGTTGTTCTTTTGATGTAATAGCAGCATTCACTAAATATATCGGAGCATCACAGGTAGTAAAAAAAAAAAAAAACAGTCTCACTGCAGTAATTGCATCTGTTATATCATGCTACATATACACTTAGGGTCAAGTTGCTAATAAATGATCAGAAGCTTGATGCTTATTAATATTTTAGTTGTCATATCTCCCAGGTGCCCACAGCTTTGTTCAGGTGTTTCTCTTTCACTGCAGGGATCAAACAAAATGAAACTAATAAATAGTCATGATGAGCTTTGTGTTCATCCATGGTTCGTCTCTCAAGTTCTTCTTTCAGCTTTCAAGTTGTTTTCTCTCCCAGCTCTCCTTGTTTGATGGTTTGTTTTGGCATCTTTTGTTCCCAAAGCTTTTTTTCCTCCCTTAATAATCTCATGGTGGCAGCTTCAGCATATCAATGAACTTTCTGTGTAATGCTGAAAAACGTGATTTCTTCAGTAGGTGGATGAATTATTGCATTTCGTCCTATTAACTGCTGTCTTGTTAGAAAATGTAGCAAATTAATACTGAATGTGAACGCCCTGTTCATTCCTCTGGAGAGTTGAGATTGCTTATTAATTCATGCCCATTATTCATACCTCCATGCTTGATTTTGATTATTTGGGCTCTGTTTGTGTTCTGTAGGAGAACCTGGAGAAGAATGGACCCAGGGTCTTGGATCTGGAAGTGGAGTTTGATGAGCGAGCAGTTCTGATGGAGAACCTGGTCTATTTAACCAATTCTCTAGAGGTATGTTTTGTGATCCAACTCTCCTAAGATCAGACATGATTTGTCTTTCAGAGCTGAAAATATGCCTGAGGGGGTTCTACACTTTTGTGAGCCTACAGTTGAACATAGCTGGGAATATAATGCTAAATTTGTTACACAGCAACAACAAGCAGCAAAAACCATCGCAGCTCTAGCAGTGCTATATCCCCAGGATCCTCAAATATGAGCAATAAACTGAGCACATTCACTTTATTAGGTTCTGTTTGTCGTTATATAAATGTCAAGCTGCAACATGCAAGTGCAGCATTCTGGTTTCCTTAAAATACCTCAGCTTTAAAGCTGAGTTTTACTACTTCTGCAAAAGTCAGTAGAGACAATCCTGAGCTGAGCTGTCAGTCAGGAAAGCCGTTAATACTTTTGTCTGCACAGAAGCTTAGTCTGGTGAAAAAGTAAAACCCAAGTCCCAAAGATTCTTTTGTGAAACCGGCACATTTCACCACAGAAAAGAACGACTGTACATGATCTACGTCAAACTAACACTCAGAATCCAATTCCCATGTCTCTGATCATTCATGGCTAAAGATAAGCTGCTACACAAAAGGCAAAATTTTGTAGGATAATACTAAATCATAGAAAAGAGGAATCACAGGAAGAACAGGCTGGTGTATTACTTGCCTCAAAAAGTAACACTTAGAATGGGGTTTAAGTGATTTCAAAGTGATACTCTAACTTAAAGGTGCAATATGTAAAAATATTAGTTTAAAACCAACAGAATGAGAAGAAAAAACTGTTCTGATGTTGTGTCAAAGACGTCTATGTATTGTGTTGCAGTGATATCTATTGAAGTTAGCTATCCAGCTAGCCTAGCCAGTCCTGGTTCATAATATCACTTCGTACCCCAGGAGATGACAGTCAGATAGTATTGCTCAGGCCTCTGGAGGTCAGCACTGATGTCCGACTTCCCTCCCACTTCACATCTCCCCTGTCCCTGCCTGAACCCACCGTATCTGTGTCGTCCAGTCGTCAAGTTCCAGTTGGAGCCACTGTAAATCACCTTGGTACTGTATTCCCTGTCTTCAAACTGGTCTCTGTCGTTCTCTAAGGTTATGTTTAGTCCCAGAGCGGCCGTGTTCACTGAGAGGCTAATAAGCCAGGCTCACCCAGCTCTGGTTCTGGTGCCCATTCCATGAAACCCTTCTCCCCCCTGGAGGTCCAAAGCTCTTTTGCTAGTGATGAACTGTAAATGGCAACACTCCCCCTGGGCTCCAAGCTCCCAGTCCAGGCAGAGTCGGCTAGGACCACTAGCTGCAATACAGATTAGTTGACGGCAGCTACAGTTAGCAGCAGATAGGCCCTACTCTTGTGATATGCTGTCCCCCATTTGTCACATAATTCACCGTATTTCTTTTTTGAGAAACAAACTGTTGCTTTGAAAGGTGGTTGTTTTTATAAGGATGGTCCGCAGTGAAGTGGTTCATGCTGCAGATAAGGTGTGAGAAGTTTTTAAAATTACTTTACAATCCTGTTATTATTAATCTCAAACTGGGTCTCTGATCACTGCTGGAGGCTGGTTAACACTGCCAGCGTTTGCCAGGGTGCATACCAAACACACCTGTATACACACTGTCTGCTGGTGGACTGATCAGCTAATTGCTGTTCTTTTGCACATCTCTTCTCCTCCACAGTTGGAACAGATAGACCTCCTGTTTGCGTCTGAGGCTGACGACAAAGTGAAGGAGGACTGTTGCCCAGGGAAACCGTTCTGTGTTTTCAGATCCGAGGTAAATGCTTTTGGTTGTGTTGGCTGCTCTCAAAGTAGGCTGTGTTTATCAGTGTGCGTTATAGAATAGACATAAGCTTCTTTTTCAGTCACCTGTTTATCAGCTTGTGTTTGCATATTCACAGTATTTTTGTGCGTGTCTCTCTGTAGGTGCTTGTTTAGAGCGTATATACTTTCTGCAGGACTGTCTGTGTGCCCATGATGAACAAATTGCTTGTTGTAACAAACGACAATTAAACTGTGTGTTTTTACATTGTGCCGTGTGTCCATCTCCCCAGCCTGGAGTGTGTGTTTCCCTGGTCAACCCTCAGCCATCCAATGGCCTGTTTTCTACAAAGGTCGATATCCGACAGGGGGACAGCAGAGACAGCATCATCCGTAGGCTAGCCAAGGTCAACAGACTCATCAAAGGTAAGTAAGATAAATTGGTATACAGGAGAAATTCATAAGCTATTGTTAGGAACGCAAAATGGCCCTGGTAATGAAAAAGATTAATGTTGTAATCTAAATATTTACTCAGTTTATATGAAAATGTTTGAGAACTCTGCCCCCCTTTCTCCATCAGATCTGTCCAGAGTGAAGCTGATGAGGTACGAGGACCCTGTGCTCGGGCCTCGCCGGGTGCCCGTCCTGGGGCACGAGGAACGGGGCAAGTTGCCCATCTCCAACAAATCTGTGTTCAACATCAATCTGGAGGAGAAGAGGGTCACTCTGGCTGACAATGGCCTCACTGCGGACATCGGGGACACTCTGGTTTATCTGGTTCAATAGAGTAACAATCACTCTCTCTCATATACACACAGGCAGATGGGGGGGCATTCAGCAGTGAATCATTTATAAAAGGTTGACATGTTACAGTAAAATGGGTCATTTTGACTCGAAGCCATAAACCATTTCCTCAAAAGTATTTCTGTTTTTATTATGTATTTTTCTGTACCGCACCATTTGCTCCAGCACACGGTGTTAGATTTGACAGATATACTGTTTTTGCACCTTTTCACTGCTGAATGCAACCTAAGTGGGATATCTGAAACTAATGGGACCTGAAAGTTTGCTTCCATCTTCCACATACAGATTATTGGGTCAGGTTCTTTTTAATGGTGTGAAAAAAAATATAATTTTGAATATATCCAAAACCTTCCCTTCAGGATTTGGTATGGGAGGATCACACAAGAATTTCTATTCTGTTCCGTCTTTTCACTGTCTGTTAGTTTAAAATTGAATCTTGTAATTTTTCCTTTTTCCTGTCTGAAATGTCGCACAATAAACAAGCAATTATCTGTATAATGAAGCTTTTAAATAAAGTTTTTCATTGGAAGCAACAAACAAATGTCTACCACCACTTATTTTATTTTAATACATTGTGAGACTGTTCCTGCACCCTCCTGAATGCCTGTTGTTTTCATATAGATGGTAATGTGTCTGCTGTGTTGTTTTATACATCGGGTGAGGCGTATCGTTCCCTCATGCTTTGTCAGCCTGTCAGACAGCTTTCCTATTTTCGAGCTGTGGATGGTGCTTGTCTGACTTTCTTGGTGCTTTTCCAGAGAAATAATAAAATCTATGAAATATTCAGCCTCCTTGTTTCTTGTTTCTCCTTTTTCTCTGTGCTTTTTTACCTTCCATTTCTTCTAAGGACATAAATAAGACGACTGTTCCCCACAAGAATAAGACTCTTGACACTCAATAGTGTGTCATGGTTTTGGTGAAGTCATTGGATCTTCGCCCCTGTAGTGTAGATGGTACAGATTGTCTTGCTGTGTGAGCAGTCGTCTGATGAGAATGATGTGCACAAAGTGTATCTGTTGGGGTTGAGGTTTTATGAATTCAGGATACAGAAATCTGCGTTTTGTTGACAATATTTATTGGTGAGCTTGAGTGGGGATGTGCAAAGGGGACAGCCAATAAACTTATAAATATAAGCAAACCTGAATTATTCTTTATCATTTAGGGAAATTTGCCATATTTATTTTTCTGAGTAATAGGAAGATTGATAACCCGTTTTAGTAGCTATGCTAAATTTGAAGCTAAGTTAGCTAACATAGCTTAGCAAAAAGAGTGAAAACAATGGGAAACAGGCAGCCTGGCTATGCTCAAAGGTAACAAATTCTGCCTACCTGCACCTTTAAAACTCACGTATTGTACTCACTTAATGTTCTTGTTTGTTTAGCAAGTGGAAAATCCGAAGCTAAAAATTAAACACCGCACTTTTTCGCGCAGTAGCTAACTTCCGGGTTTCTCAGCTGGTTGCCCGGCAACCGTTCCCGGGCAGGAAATAGTTTAGTTAGCTAGCTCATGGCAGGTAAGCATCATTTTCTCATGAAGCTAGTTTATTTTAACCAACTTTAAGGTAAAAGCTGAAACTTGTAAAACTGACCAAGTACATTAACAAAGCTTGATAAAGCTCAACTTGCAAGTAGGTAAATCTATGAGGCCTCACATTTCAGTATTGGTTTAATATAAGCACAAATTGCACGCTACCTAACACTAATGTTACCTGTGTTTAAAGGTGATGGTTCATACTACATTTTAAGTTACAAATGTATGTTTTTTACATTTTAAGCAATATTTTTATATTGTAGCACAAAAGGGTTTGCGACTTCTCGTGTTCCAGGGGTTTGGCTGTGCTTGGTCTTGTGGTTCTCATTAAAGACATTAGGGAAATGACTCCATTAGGGATAACTATTAGTCAAATGACTGCCATTATTCAAATAAAAAGCCCTTTTTTATTTTTAACACCCCATACAACTGGATGGATTTTGATGCTACTTTCTTTAATAAAAACTAGGATGAATACAATAATAATACAGTATAATACTATAATAATTCTTAAAATAGGCTACATTTTCATCATCCTGAAAATGAGCTAAACCAAGGGGAAAGATATCCACTTTCCATTTACTACATCATCATCAACCATTGTTTATTCAGGGAAAATTGACTGAGCATTATGCTCTTTTACAGCAGTGCCCTGAATTCACATTCACACGGGCTAGACGAAATGGTAATAACTATCAATAATTATCAAGCCCAAATGAGAGCAAATAGATCATTACAAACAATATCTAGCGAACAAGTCTGGAATAATCATCAATAGCAATGATAAAAACAAAAAAATAATTGGAAGAGAGAAGAGAAAAGTAATGAATTATATAATATATAAATAAAAACAATAAATAACAGCTATGTTTGTGAATTACCTAAAGCAGTTACACTGTACAACAACCATTTCATCCATGTTCCATATATTTGGTGTGAAGAAACTAGAAGCTAATTTACCAGGCTCAGTATTTATTCAAGAAACTTCAAGGGACAGAAATTCTTGGGAGCGAATGTGATGACAAGTGGATTTAAGTTGAGAAGTGAGGTGGTAGGGTAACTTGGCTAGGAACGCCAAATGAATAAAAAGGAGGCAATGTCTGTCACTAAAAGAAGACCAACCGATGTGCCTGTATAGCTCATAGTGGTGAGTTCTGAAGCCATCACCAGTGAGAGCACTCTGGTCGGCTGTGTCTAGTGATTTCAGTGTGGAAGGGGCTGCGTGCATATACATAATGTCACCATAATCTAAAACTGAGAATATATGTGTGATTTAACAAGTGTCATTCTAGTCTCTAAAAAAAAGCATGTACTACATGTTTCTCCCAATGTTATGTTTAGACCCAGTGTGCATGTGTGAGAACAATCTGAACCTCCAAACCCCCGATAGTTTCACTACGTGGTCTTCCACCATGCAAAGCTTCCCTCACTTCTCTCTTTCTCTCGACCTTTGCACACACACACACAACACATCAGTCTGGATTTAAATGTCAATGTCAGAGAACAGGAAATACATGAATGCAGATGACACCCTCTAAACATGAACCACAGGTTTCTGTTTGGTTATAAAATGCATCTTTCATTTCCCAGCTCTTCACTGTATGAGTCTGTGCTTCAGCCTTAAGGGTAAGTGTCACCGTACGTCTTTTCACTCACAAAACTTTAATAGAAACAATGTCTTTGAATGTCAGACATGCTGTTTAAAATGATTTGTGTTTGAGGGAAAGAAAACTCAATTGTTTTTACTTAACTTGTCATATCTGTGCGCATATTTTAGATGTGCCGTGTATCTCTGTTCTACTCTACAACTAATCATGTAAATAAATACCAGGATTTCAGCCTATTCCGACCTGCTGGTGTTTGTGTTAAGTGTATGCATGCATTCATATCTGATTATTCTATGCCAGACATTCATGTTCATGCACCCTGATGTGTATCTGCCCCCTCTGCATTTGCTGTATTAGCGGGGGGGCACAGTGGAGTCTGAGACGGAAGACAACTACAAGACTTATCTCTGTCACACAGCTTCTGGCCAAGCCATCCGACTGCTGGTTTATCTGCTCCAACACACACCCTCTCGCTGGGGACGTGTCACTCCACCGCCCCCTCCTCCATCTCCTCATTTCTGCTGACTCCCTGCTCACCCTCTCCTCTTTCGCCTCCTCACCTCACCCCTCTCTGGATGCCAGTAGCTTCTAGTCATGGAGCAGATGACAGTCACACACCAGTAAGTGGAATTGCAGCAAACAACTCACTTATCTTGCTCAGCTCTTTATTGCTGCTGTGTTTCCTCTTAATCTTCTTCTTCTTTTATGTCTTTATGATAATACAAATTAAACAGGAACATTTCCATAAACTATTGTTGCTGCAGCTCCTGCTTTTGCACTCCTTTCTTCTAAATTTTAAATGTATTTCTGCAATTTGCTGTGATTAAAGTGTTGCTGAGGGCTTAAAACTGTTGAATGCAGGAATAAAGGGAGGAGGATGGAAGGATAATATTAGGAGAATACTAGTGTATTTGTGGTGGCTTGCTGCTAAAATTTCCTAAGGAAGGCCAGCTGAGTACAAACCATTCTGCTCTAGGAAAATTAAATTAGCTGAATGAATGAAATTAATTAAGTTCTTGCTTACAGGAAAGCAAAACACAGACTAATTTGCTAATTTGAGACTCTTTTAATGCCAAGCCTGCAGTTAAGTATAAGTGACACATTGGCATGACAAGCCACAGTGAATTTATCGGCCCTCTATATAAAGACAGATTCATTAAAAAAATCTAATTTCAGACCTGAACTGTCAGTCACCGAAGCCTCAGCTTCGGCGTCACCAGAGGAGGAAGTGGGGAGCTTCACCACAGGAAGTGAGGGCAACTGGAGGTCAGACAATGTCCCCGCAGTGACAGACCCAGTACTCACACAGCCCGGCCTCGGCATCACCACGACAACCATCACCACCATCACGCAGACGGGAGGAGACTGGAGCACTGGCCTGTTTGACGTCTGTGGAGACAAGACTACATGTAACATTAAAAACACTGGATTCTTATAAGCACACACAATCACATCTTTATCACTCTCTTGATGTTTCTACAAAATTAATTTTATGTAAGTCTCACATCTGAGAGATAAATGTAATATCTAAATCTGGTTTTTGTCTGTGTCTGTGCTTGCAGGTATTCTCGGGGCTCTGGTTCCCTGCTGTTTGGACCTGAGTTTGTCTCATCAGTATGGCGAGTGTCTGTGCATGCCTCTTCTTCCAGGTTCCACTTTTGCCATGCGAGTTGGAATCAGGGAGCGGTACAAGATACGGGTGAGTGTGCGTATTCAGTCAATAGGAAGTGATGTTTGGTGCTGTTTGTTAGAGCGTCCTTGAACACACCAACAGGCAGACTTTACAAAATAGTAATGTGCCTTTAACAATAGAAAATAAACTAGACAAAATGTTCAGCATGGTAATTTCTTTAGCAAGTTTTAGGACTCCACAGAAAATGGAAAACCAGCAGCTACCAGGAATGTAATCAATTCAAAAACATTGTCAAATTTGCCGCTCCAGTTTTCTTCAGTTGGTAACAAGCACAGGTCAATACTGAAGCCTCTTTTTCAAATTCTTCATATGGTTAGCATTACCAACCAACCAATATATCTTAGCCAAACAGTTCAACAATCTCACCTCCATTATTCACTCAAACCACCTGAACACTTCATACATGTCTGAGAATACGTTTGTTGGACCATAACACTGGCAACAATTCTCACTCGAAAAGCATTCACACTGTAACACACAGACATAAAAAACACTAACTACAGGGAGAATTACATAAATGGTGGACTTTGAGTTCGAATGATAATTCTCATAAATCATTACATATGTAATTGCTTCTCACTTTATTCACTGTACTAAAGTATAGTCAAGTCAGTTTTATTTATATATCCCACAATCACAATCACATTATCTCAGCGGGCTTTACAGTCTGTAAAGGGGGACAACATCCTCTGTCCTTAGACCTTTGACTCAAGTAAGGAAAAACTCCCCGGACAGAAAAACCCTCTCCCAGCACAGTACGGACATGCAATAGATGTTGCATGTACAGAACAAAGAATATACAGATTGACTGACAAAATATCTGACACAAGATTACATAAAATATATGTGAAGAATGTGGATGAGGATCCAGGAGGAAGACTGAGCAGGCCAAGGTTTCGCAAAGTGGTGTGCGAGCCACACGACCTCCTCTCCAATCAATCATCAATCAAATCAATCAAAGCTTTATTGTCATTTAGCTGTACCGACAAAAGTAGTGCAGCAAAAATGAGATTGCGTTTCTCCGGGATCCCATAACACGAACACAATAAATACACACAATATATTACTATAATAATTTAAAACTAAAACTATGACTAAGGCTCATGAAGTGCAGTAGTGCGCATGCTCCAGATCAGCAGTTCAGCAATCTAACAGCTTGGTGAAGGAAGCTGTTGATTAGTCTGTTTGTTCGGCCTTTTAGACTCCGGAAATGTTTTCCTGATGGGAGCAGTTCAAAGAATGTGTGGAGGGAAACTCCGATGACCCTCTCAGCTCCTCTAACTATTCTCTGCAGGGCTTTTTTGTCTGACATACTGCAGCTGGACTACCGTGTCGAGATACAATATGTCAGAACGCTCTCCACCACACCACTATAGAAGGTCCTGAAGATGCTGATGGGGAGAGAGGCTTGTTTCAGCTTCCTCAAGAAGTACAGTCTCTGCTCCATAGTAGTGACCCGGAAAAAGGCCTGTCCTCCACACAAGATAATTAGCAATTTTACTAAAGGACAGATAAAAGATGATCGTAAAACAGAAGTAAGCATTGATCCACGGGGGGGCCTAATGGTATGACGATCCAGATTCAGCATATATGTGAGGCACCAAGAGCACCTGTGGTATATGGTGAATCAGAAGTGCAGCAACCTCAGTATCCATTTTTTCTATATCTCTACATATAGTAATTTACTTGTGAACAACGAAGTTGAAACAAAAAACTAATTCCTGAAATCCCACCTATAATAATTACAAAAAACATTTTAACATGTATTGTAGGATCACTCATAATGAGTACTTTGGTACTTTGAAGGCTTTAGTTGTAGTACATATGTTAAGATGCTAAGATTTTCTATGTATTTTAATATGGCTATGTTACTGTGTTTTTAACAGTTTTGAAAAGATTGTGTTAGTATTTAAAAATGTGTGTTGCAGGTGGTACAGAATGAATGAGAAAAGAGTTTTTTGCAAAATGTGGTAATTGAATGCATTTTTTGTTAAAGCAATGACAAAAAGCTTGATCCACATAAACTTCTCTTTAGCCGACTATGTGAAGAGTTGTTACAGTGTGACTTTCGTTTTTAACAATGTTTGTTGGCAATAGAAAAAAAATATAAGTGAATTTCTTTGTTTATGTTTTTATGTCTTTTCATGCACTGTACCTCATAGCTCTCGACATGTTCCTGCTGCATTGTTGTGTCTGCACATGTGCTTCTTCTATATTTGTTTGCATGCGTGCGTGTGCCTGTCTTGCATGTTTATCCACAGGGAAGTGTGTGTGAAGACTGGACCACAGTGTACTGCTGTTACCCTCTGGCTGTGTGTCAGATGATAAGAGAGATGAAGCGGAGGATGAAGACACAGACGTATCATGTGTCCACTGCCCTCGAATGCTCCTGAAGAAACTGTAGACGCTGAATGAGGCCTGTCCTTTTACAATGCAACAGAGACTGTGGAGGTCTGCAGATTTCTGGTATGAACAGCACGAAGAATCAATACTATGAGGTTTGAACTTACTTTTAAATGCCCCTGAGGATGCCTTGGCCAATAAATCAAGCCTATCCTGCAACATTCAAAGACTGGAAAGGACAAACTTTGATTAATAGCATAAACAGGAAGAAGAATCAGAGCTGTAAGGTCTGGACTGGTGTGTAGAGCTTAAATTGCCTTGAAGGCTGTTAGATTGTAACTGAAACCTACTTTTAATCTACTGTTGGACCCCTGTTTGAAAGAATATTACAAATAAACATTGTAACAAAACATTCTGCCTCTGTTGCAAAGGAAGAACTCATTAACTACATTTTGAGTTGGGTGAAAAGCAGATGGCAAGACGCACGCAAAAGTTTGGGTTCAGTAGCTGTCAGTGTCAGCAAACAGCACCAAACATCTGGTACAACTCTCAGACAGACAGTGGAAACTTAAAAAAAAAAAAAAAAACAGCCAACTTTCTTTAATTGTGAGTATCTTAATACTAGAACTGCTGAAACTGTCATGCAAGTGTTTCTTTTTTTTCCGATAATCTTAATCAGGATACAACCATAATCATAGTCATTAACCAAATTTAATACAAATAGGATATTGTTAAACATTTGGATTCCTCGAGGCGTGATAATCTCAGCTGACATTTCTGACTTTAAGAGGCTGTGTCATGCTCATTTTTTAAGCTAAGATGAAGGTAGTTTTTTCATGTAAAACTAGACAACCTAAGGCTACCATGTCATGCTAGCATGTTGGCGAGGGAGCTACGTAATGTTAGGCAAAGTAAGGCTAAACTTTGGTGCGGAAAAATACTCATACTGGGGTCCCTAAACAGTCAGAATTGCTTAAATTGGTAATGACTGGAAAGCTCAGACTCTTGTGGACTCAATGAGCCCAACTGTATTCATGTATGATTATGTTAGTACCCATAGCAGCCATTCCATTGCAGTGATACCATTTCTTTTTAACTTGATATCACTGTTTAAAATGACCTACTGTGACCTCTAGGATAATCGCAGCCTTGTGAAACTTTACAACTTTATTTTTGACCATTTTTATGAATTCTTTAGTGGTCAGAGATGGTTACATTTTGCACCATGTCTGTGTAACGAATGCTATCAACCCCAAAAGTGCTGCAAAGACTTATGAGACATAATGAGCATGGGAAAGGCCATCATATAATTCCATCATAATGTTCTCAGCTCTTATACTTAACCTTCTGTTTTTGACAGATTTATGACTAGAAAAACTTGACACCTAAAATATATCTTAAGATTACCAGCTTTCAGGTGATATATACCACTTCAGTGTGGCATATACTGTTGACCCTCTGTCTCCTCATAAAGATCCCCACAAAAATGTGTCTAAAGCGGGTCGGTGGGTAATTTTCTAAGTCACCGCTATGATTATCTATCTAGGCCTGCACAATTAACATTTTGACTTGATAAAAAATTCAGTTCATGGGTATAGTTTCTACGTTAGGAAGTGAGAAAAGATTTTGTCTGGCATGCCAAAGGTCACCAGACACATTATTATATTCAGTCCCTCTTAGACATGAAGGGACGATGGACTGATGAAACACAATGCCTTTCCAGACCTTTAAGCAAAAATTGTGCGATAAGGGCATATCATTAAAGACAGTACCTATAAATAAGACTAAATAAATCTAATTTTCAAGATCACATTTCAAACTCAATCCAAGTATAGCCATGAAAAGCTCAGAAAAGCTTAGTCAGTTCAGTTTGATCTCAGCAGTCATTCGGTTTCTTAATTAAGCATCAATGCTTTGGAGAGTTGTTTTATTTATTCCAGACTGTGGGATGAAACGAGTGTGCCAGTCCATTCAGTATGCAGAACCACTTGTCTGATTACCCGGCAAACCGGCCGCAGCGTAGCTCCGATCACAGTCAACAGTTCAAGTACAGTCTGATGATAATAAAGCCTATTTCCATATTTCTGATATTCTTTTATGCCTCTGTTCCTTGATTCACCTCAGGCATTCAATCATATTATTAAACTGATCCTGATTGCCGTGGTTCCCTGAACCCGAAATGCCAACCAGCGAGAACGGATATGGAAAATGTTATTCATACACAAAGCAGATGGGTCCTCAAAGGGCAAATATGTAATTTGTTAACTCTTACCGATGTGGTCCCCCACCTTGCAGCTGCTCCAACTGAAACGGGGAAAAGAGAGAAAATGGATTTGGTGAAGGAGAGTGATGTGAATAATAAAATCAAGTCATATTTTACACACAGTACACTGCACATTTCAAGGAGTTCATCTCCTGAATTAAAAAAAAATCATTTTTCAAATCATTGCAGTTTTTCATAAATGTACATTTTTCTCATATGTGATTATTCTGTTGTTTGTTCTGAGTGTATCAGAAGGCCTCACCCTTAACCAACAGTGTTAGTATCAGAAGTATCAGAATGACTGACTATGGCAAAACCCATATTTGTCAGCAAGGGCAAATTATACCAGATGATTGCCTTGCAACCATGGGATAGATCACAGATGGTGAGCATGCCCATAATTGCTAGCTTTGTACCCCTTTCACACTGGACAACAAACCCACTAACACCTGGTGAAAAAAACAAAAAACAGTACAATCGGCATTCATTCCCAGGTCAAATCACTCTGCATTTAGTCTCACATCGCCAGACCACAGCACTACGTCAGCGCTGGAGAAAAGTCTGGTTGCAACAACAGTACATGCAGATAGGAATAATGGGGGGTCGAATACATATCAGGCAAGTCAGTATACTCCGCAGTAGTCACAGGTATTTATCGGCTCCAGCCTCAGAAATTTCCAGGCGATTCATATAGTCTGTTCAAATTTTTGTATATTAAATTATAGCTCACTGGCACAGAAGTTAATCACAGTAATCAGTAACACTACCCAGTAAGAAAGCACAGGAAATGGGGTAAAGTGGACCCTGCTGGACAGGGACAATGGATAGAGATTGTAAAGAAATTCTACATAATGGAAAAATTGACTCAACGCAGCTAGAAGAAAAGTGGGCGAAATGGACATTATTCAAAACTCAAAACAGCAACGAAGACTACAGAGAGGACTAACTTTTAGTTGATGAAAGTGAGAGAATGGATGGATTACTAAAAAAGTAACTCCCAAACCAGTAGTTTTCTTTTTTGTATCATTCTGTTATGAGGTTTGAAGTGTTTGTGTGTGAATCATCAGTAAAAACTAAAGTGAAAATAAAATAGCCAGTAATAGCTCCTGGAGCTAGCGTCCCTGTGGTGTCCCCTAGTTGTTTTTTTACTAGATTTAAAGTTCTGCTGCTTTTTTTGTGTCTTTTTTTCCATCTTCACTTTTGTATTGAAATAGGAAAAAGTTTCCTGACAGCTATAGCATAAATTCCATCTGGCCCTGGTGGTAATGAGGTCAGCGATTTCTGACTTATGTCTGCATTAGGCTCCAGTGTTTCCTGAGCAGCCCTGGATGGATAAATCTTCCGGCAGCTCCGCTCGTTTCTGTCTGCTGGGAGTTGTTAGTGAGCTGGATCTGCCTCGAGCAGAGCTGCCTTCAGGCACTGTGGTAACATCTTTCCCTCCCTATGCAATGACCAAATGTTATTGCTTCAGCATCAATAGCTCTACATTTGGCTGGTAAATTGGAAACCCATTTGCTTTGCAAACCAAATACGCCCTCAAAATGTCCTACATAATCTTTTAGACTTTGTATCTATATTTACAGACTTTTTTTTTTACATCTTACATACATACTGTATGGAGCTGCCATACACAGCGTTTCATCGTCTTATGTTGATATGATAAATCAATGTTTTTTGACACCACTCGCGCTAATATAACCGCTTCTAATCGAGAATATGTCTGATAAAAAGTTGCAAATTGCACTGGGGAAGAGGTGAAGAATAAGAAGAAAGTGTGCTAAATGAGTGAAATCATGGATACTGTAGCGTCCCTTTCTCTGTTTCTTTTCTAGTTCACTGATTGATTAGCTGAAAAGCCAATGAGACTGAGTCTCCCACTGACGGCCCACTGCCAATTCTTCATGCTTGATCGGCCAACAAGGTCCAACTTGCGCCAACGATGTGTTACACACCGTAACAACTGGTGCCAAAGATGGTCACGGACAGCATCCGTCCAAAATAGTGGCTGTCATGACAAGGGACTTTCAACTATTGTTGAAACTTTCTCAAGCCAACATTAAAGTAGGCACCACATTTCTTGTTTTAAATGGTCAGTTTGCTCAAATTACTCATAATTTTGAGTGAACTGGCCCTTTAATTTTCTCAGGTGTTTGATTAACTGATGAACGAATCTCAAAATATGAAAAATCCATGCCTGTGCTTACAGTTAAACGGCAAACTCATACACTTTGTACATCATTGTGCCACACACACTCACACACAGCCTGGCCTTACGTCATCTCTACCAGACACACCTCTATGCCTGAACCATTAGAGGGCAGTGTTGCCCCAGCTCGGCCCCCCCTCCTCCCCTGCTGTCTGTTGTCTATTCCCACAGCTGCTCAGTGGAGTGAAATCAGTCTTAAGTGCTGATCTGGGGTCAGAGTTGGGATTTCCGCAGCAGGAGCAGTAGAGGTCAGGATCTGGAACAGTGAAGCCCATCCTAAGTCAGCAGTCGGACAGGGGCCATAAAACGTCTCTGCTGACGTTCTTTCCTGCTGTTTCAGCACAAAGACGACTTTCCCCGCAGATGCATCAGGTGTAGCGCGCAGGCTGTTATCGACAACAGCCCCTCGGGGAGGGAGGTGTGTGTGTGTGGGGGTGGTTGTGTGTGTGATACTGTACATGCACATGTATCCAGCTCTTCCTGTGACTGTGCTTGTTGTGAGCTGAAGTGGCACAGAGAAGAAAACAGTAAACAGATGAGATACAAAACTGAGAAAAAATAGATCATACCCGAATAACAATGAGCTGGAGGTGAGGCGTTTGAGCTTTCCCAAACTACACGCAGACGTTTCTGAAATGTGTTTTTTTTTTTATTCATTTCACATCTCTCTTTCCTTCCCTTCTCCATCTTTCCATCCAGCAGATGTGCACCTCTGCCTCCCACATGTGTTTCAGCTCGATTGTCCTCCTCATCCTTCCTTCCCCCTCAATAATCTCCCCACTTCACCTTTCCTGCATTGCCCTCTTTTGTTTATTTCCCTTCTTCTTCCTCTCTCTCTCTCTCTCTCTCTTACTCATGCTGGTGTGTGTTTGTGAAACAGAAAAAAAGAGAGATGTGTGGCGAAACCTGCTAAGCTGGAGCAGTCGTCCCCCCGGTGATACTTCTATCCAGGACAACAAGCACCACCTGGGGTTTACATAACGCACACACTTCCTCACACTCTCTCTTCATATCACTTTCCCTCTGATACTCTTTCGTTTCGTCCTTGCCTTCCCTGTGTCTCTCCTTGTTTGTCATTCTGTCTCTCTCACACGCATCATCATCATTGGAGGCAGGAGGGGGGGTTAGCCTGCAGCTAGAAGCTTTGGCAGTTTGTACAGCAGTCTGTGTGCTCTGCTACTGAGTGCAGTTGTCTTATTTTTGGGGTTGTGTGTGTGTGTGTGTGTGTGTGTGTGTGTGTGTGTGTGTGTATTTGATGATGGAAGCTTGGAATTTGTCGGCACCGCTCCGCTCCTCAGACTAAGCAGGCGGTTTCTTTTTTCTGAAGACAGACAGTGGTTTTTCAAGTCAAATCATTCCTACAATGAATTTCTCCTCCTGTCATACACAGGGATTATAATACTAGACACTTGTCAGCTTTTGTAGTTTTTGTTCCTGGGCAGGACTATATTACTGTCTGCTAAAGAATTTATCCTGAAATTCCTCGGATGACAAGAAAAGGGAGGATCTTCTTTTCTTTTTTTTACCATCTAAGCTGTGTGTCCTTTGAGGTCATCATTCAGTGGCAGCTGCCAGAACTAGAAAACATAGCAGATGCCTGTTTTCCCTCCAGCATTAATCAAAATAAACAAATATGGGCTATGTTTACAATTCGGTCATGGATCATACTGATTTATATGGTTGGATTTTAGCAAAATGTTTGATATGAAAACATTAAACCAGCTCATGATTAGTTCAGTTATTATTTATGACAAATATATAATTTTTTACTTTTACAAAGCAGATTTCAAAACAGTTGGGACACTGTGTAAAACCTAAATAAAGCCAAAATGTGATAATTGGAAATCCCTTTTGAAACATACTCAGTTGAAAACAGAGGAAAGACAATACACTTAAGGTTTTACCTCATCAGCTTTATTGTTTTTTTGGAAATATATGCTTGATTGATTCAAGTTAGGACAGGGGCAACAAAAGACTGGGAAAGATGTGGAATTCCCCCATGTTAAAAAAAAAAGACTGGTGAAGAATGTATTTGCATGTCATAACATTATGTTAAAACAGTTTATATATAACTGGAAATGAATATAACTTCAAAGTTAAATTTCAATTAGAGGTACATATCAACTTCAAAGGAGGTCTGATGTGACCGTATTAAAAGCTGAGCTGAAGCAATACGAGGCAAGAAACAGAGGTCAAAGGAGGGCAAATGGTTTTTGAGATTTCTTGCTGTGCAAGGAGTGTAGTCAGAAAAAACAAACACATCCTCATGTCTAACCAACTGGATAGGTCGATGTCAGCATCTCCCAAAGCGACATGTATCACCGTTCCCAAAACAACATGACTTTTGTAGCGCACCAGAAACAGCCGTACCAGACCTTTGGCGTTTTGTCGCAGTTTGGTTAGGTTCAGGCCCTAAAACTGCTCAGTTAGTATAAGGCAAGAAACTCCTTGGTTAGTTTTCTGCATTAAAAACTACTTGGTCAGGTTCAGGCACCAATACTTCTTGGTTAGGTTTAGGCAAGAAAACGTCTTGGTTAGGTTTAGGAAAACTTCTGTACCTTCCATTACAAATGTATTTAAGTTATGTTATGTAACGTTAGCAAGTTCAGACAACTCACTGCTGACTTCTGGTTTCACACTGGACATGAACGACGGTGCCCTGAACTAAAGTCCTGTGCTTCTTTAAGCCAACCTTCCATCCCCAACCTCCTCCCTAAACCCTATCCAGACTTTTCATCCATTTATACTTCTTCTCATCACTTCCTCCTTTGCAGCTGTAATAATTACTAGCTGCTAGAGCTCGCCGCCAAACAACAAACTCATAATAAGCTGCTGTCACTTAAGACCTATGTAGTCGTTTTCATGTGGAAGACAGGCTTTAAAAATACACGGACACAGTCAAAATACGGGAGGAGGATCAGGACTCGCAAGTCACAACCAACAAGAATAAGGAAAAGCTAATCATTTCCTAATTATCCATGTAGATCTTTCTCAGTTTCTCAAACTGCTGCTCAATGAAATTGGAAGAATTTAAAAAAACTGGAGCTTGGCTTGGATACCCTAAAGCCTCCCAGCACAACAGTGAGTATTATGCTGTACATAAGAAAACCACACCTGCATTTTTCAGGGTGTTCAAACAGAGATGCCTCTCTGTTGAATGTCAAGAATCTTACTCAGTCTTGTTTGAACACCGCAAAAAAGTCAGATGCTTTTCTTGATTCATTCTTGCCCTCCTGTGTAGATCCTTTTTAAAACTCACAGTCGTGCCAGGATGCCAATTTATACATTTCTTGCTCTTCTTGTAGAGGTGTAATTTTCCACCATTTCTGCACTTTTCTCTGAGCTCCTGTGGCGTTCCAATACAGAAACCCGCATGCTCACAGTCCGACAGGTTTTTGAATCTTCCTCTCTGCAAAATGCATATTTCGATGCAAGCGCAGATTATAAAATGATGGGTGAATTGATGGGCAGGAATGCTTAAAGTGCCTCCTTCTACTGCAACTGTGTGATCATATTTTTGATTTCTCCCTGCAGACTCGGAGGACCCATATTGCATGATGTCGGTACGGAGCGCTAGTCCTAAACGTCCAACAGGAAACCCGAGGGGACAAACACTCCCTTTGAAGGTGTCGTGATGGCTTCTTTCTTGTGACAACTTCAAAGTGAATGTTTAGGTCATTCCTTCCGTTTGCCAGAAGGACATTTTGCCATTTCACTGTGCAATGAGAAATCATAGCAGTCACTTCAAACAGAGACTCTTCCTTTTAGGATCCCCTTGACCCCTGGGGCTTCAGGTCATTCCCTGGTCGGCTTCTGAAATCCATCCATGGATGGGAGGGGTGTAAATCTGAACCCATTTGATGAGTCTTCCTTTTTCCACTGGACACATTTACATCTTCAGTACGATGTGTCCCTCCCCAGTCACCAGATGTAAATATTTCTGTTTATAGATTTCTTCCTCCTTCGTTCCTCAAAGACCAAGACTTTTTGCGCCCTCTGAAGTTGGTCCAACATCCCACACACAGATGAGGATTTGTATAATATAAATCCAAGTGGACGGAAGTTGCCCGAGAGGAAAAGGCTGGTCCAACTCCTTTACACATGCTGTATATTTTTTGGTGGATCATTTTGCCTCTTGTACGAAATCTTTCCAAAGGAACAGTTCAACAAACAGCAGTGACTTCCTTGTCTTTCCTTGTTTTTACAATTCTATGTGTGTGGTTTTAGTTCAGTGTTTATGCTAAGCTAAGCTAATCACCTCCTGGCTCTATATCCATGTTTAAGGCATGGAGGCATAAAGCATATAATCCTAATAAAAGTATATCTTAAAATATGTCCCATAAATCTGTCTGTCTCTAAATTATTTATGAATATATTATAAAAACATGTAAAGGCTTTTATTGTGTTTATATAAGCTTTTATCTTGACATATTTCTAATTCTTTATGATAATGGGGTGAATTGTTTTTGTTTTTGTTTGCTACTCATAAATACATCTGTTAGAATAAGTTGGCAGCAAATGACATCAAAACACTCTTTTCAAAGGGTTGCGAAACCTTTTGTTGCCACCAGGTTGAAGTTGATGTAAAAAAATGCTGCAGTCCTCACAAGTGATTGTACGCTCATGAAAGCATTGTTTGATTTAGTGGGTTTATTTTCATATTTGATGCATTTTACATACTTGGAACAGAACCCAGAAAATCCATTACAACCCCCAAAAACTATTCATCATGATTCAAAAAATATTTTTGCACAGCACAGCACAGAGTGGTAGAAACTGTCATTGGAAACAAGACCTAACATCTCCGGGGATTTACTCCTGCTCATTATCCACCCTGGCTGATGTGACATAGGAGGGTAGATGGCATGCAGCTCTGACAGAATGATGCCTCACTTTAAGCTCTGCTACTTCTATCCTGTAATATATCTGAAGTTTTTTTAATTTAACCTTTGTTTATACCAAAGGTTAAATGCTTCTACTTATGTACCTTTGGTTTTGCATATACTACTATGTCGTATATTTAATATTTATTGTACTTATCCTCGAGTTGCATCATGATGTAGGCGTCTTTTTTGGACTTTTCCGATACATAGATCTCTTGCATGAGACACAAAGACCGCCATGCTGTCGCCCATCGTCATCCTTTGGGCCGATGAACCTCCTACAGGCCATTTTCAATCCGTCAGTCCTGTCACAACAGTTTTCCTGTACTGTATGTCTTCTATATGTCTCTCCATACAGATGGTATAACTGAACGTCATGTGACTTCTAAGTGTGTATACTGTATGAATGTGTGTTTAGGCTGCCTCGCAGCTGACATGAGGGGTTGTTACAGGCTGGCATTTGTTGCATAATGCTTTTATCTCTACGACACACGCGCTTCCACAGTCCTACCATTGATGTAGGTGTTCTTTCATCTGACACCTCAAAAGTGTGTGTGTGTGTGTGTGTGTGCATGTGATTACTACAAGTCAAAAGGCTGCAGTGCCTCAGTAAGTGAGGAAAAATGTGTAGGTGTGCTTTGCGAAGGCAGTTGTAATGGTGCAGAGAGGAAAAGAGAGTGAGTGTGAGAGCGAATGATGCAAAGTCTTTGAGATTCATCTTCTCCATCCTCTATCCTTTGCCACGCTCCCTCCTTCTTTCCCTCCCTGATTTCTTCCATGCTATTTGTGTAGCAGCTTCAGATGTGGTCCAGAGACGTTTCTCATCCCAACTACAATCACATCAGCTGCAGAACACTGATGATTAAACTATAAAAGCCTCTGACTCATGCATGTCTGCAAACTGCCGGCGCTGTAATTATATCAGATCAGAATCTACACTACAAAAGCTCGCTACACACATGAACGCATCAAAATGTGATAGAGTTGTTTTGGTGATGTATAGTGTTAATAACTGGTCCAGATGTCATAAACAAATCTGTTTATGACATCTGGACAAGTCTGCGTGTAAATGAGCTCTATCTATCAAAAATGCCAAAATATGTTGGGGCTACTTTATTGGTGTGTGTCGAGTCCAAAACGTGAAAACACATTCACACACTACTGTTCTGATTTCTTCCCGCCCTGTCAGTGTGAACAGCCAGAAAGGAATAGTTGGGCATTTGGGGAAATGCGGTTATTCACTGTCTTGCTGATAAATGAGATCATTGATGCCACTCCCTTGCTTCAAGGAGTGAATAGCCTAGCTTAGCATAAAGGCTGGAAGCACAGGGACACATCTAGCCTGTGTCCAATCCGTAAACAAAGACAAATAAAAATGATTTTTGGTTTTACCTCCCTAACTATTTCTTGATGAACAACAATTTTTTAAGAACTTTGGGGAAGCATCGACAAAACGCTGACTCTGGGAAGTCAGTGCTTTATGATAAGCTAGCTCACGCTAACTGTCTCCTAGCTCTAAATTCAAAGCTACAGCCAACAGCTACTTAGCTTAGCACGAAGACTTGAAACAGCTAGCCTGACCCTGTTCAGAGAAAAAAATAATTGCCTAAAATTCACCTAAATGCCCTTATTTATGTTTTAATTATGTTTTCATTAGTGTATAATAACCAGGAACTAAGAATTATAGTGTTTTCATTACCTTAGAATGAGCCTGTTATAAATACAGAGGGAGTGGGTCCGCCATGTTGCATCACCAGGTTCTACGGTAGCCCTGAACGGACAAATCAACACTGGCTCTAGAGAAGGCCTTTCCATGTTTTAATGTTTTTAACATAGGGGGAGGGTGAGACGAGGGGTGTTCAGTTAGTGGCAATCTGAAACCTTACAGCTAGATACCACTAAATCACACTGGACCTTTAACATGTTGTCATGCTTGTCTGTGTATTTGGGGTGTTATTGATATCTGGCGCAGGATTTTATTTCAAGCCAATTCTAAGGATCTAATTACATCCAGCACGCAATGCAAAATGAATGAAGGGCAATGAAACCAGACAATGGCAATGTTTACATGCACATTATAATTAGATCATGGCCAATAATCAGAGCAAGGCATCACTCCAATTAGGGTGCTTACATGGGTTGACTGCTCCATTAATAGTCCTGTTTCCATGCTACACACAGTGATTTATGGCTGAAGAGTGTCCTCCATCTGATGTTAAAATGTCAAAGCCTCTCTACAGCATTCAACCCCTAAACCCGATGTTTCTCCCTTGAAGCGGATGTTGTATAACCAATCATTAATATTGCAATATTGAGCTGTTTTTTTTGTGTTGCATTTAAAAAAAAATAAAACATTTCCAGAGAAAGATGACCAATGACACAGTCCCGCTGGAAGGTTAGTTTGTAGCATTGAAAGTATTCATGAATGATGAAATGAAATGTCCCAGCAGGAAGGACAGCTCGTACATTTGACAAAATGTGGTTAAAACTCTGATTTGAAAGCCCTTTATTATTATTAACACATTTACGTACATTCTGATTATGCTTTCCTCTATTCTGTTTACCACCAGTGTTGACAGTCAAGCGGCCTTTTCAAGCATTACTTTATATTTGCTGATGTGGATTTTTCCAATCAAATATTCATACAGAGTGATGACACCAAATTCACTGCTTCTTCAAGGATTTTCCAAGAATTACCATGAGATCAAGCTGCAGGCTGCCTTTTCTGTGTTGTTCAGAATAAGGTCCTTGTTTGTTGATTTAAATTTCCTCTGGGACAATAACTGGAACATTAGTCAATCAGCTTCCATGTCCTAGACATCCAAAAAATTAATTAGTAACAAATATAGTGCCTTTGCCTGTGTTTCTACACACACAGAGAGATGCAGATGCAAGCAGACTCAGACACACACGGAGAGGAAGTACAAAAAAGAAGAAATGAGTACGGTGCCAAATGCGCTAGATTTCAATTGAATAAACAATAGAATAAAACATCAAAACAACAAGTAGCTCTGTGGAGCTCATTAAGGCACACACACACACACACACACACACACACACACACACACACACACACACGATGACAGATGGACCATGGCTTAATTCAAAGACTTTCAACAACAAACTAAATGTCAGAAGGCCTTCTTCTGTGACAGGTGTGTGTGTGTGTGCGCGCGGGTGCGTGTGTGTTTCTGTGTGTGTGTGTGTGTCTGTTTGTTTGGTAGCAGAGTGGAATATTTTATAAACCAAGAGCAAACGATAACATTAGACGAATAGAAGAAGTTAAACACGTAGACGAGGCTCAAAGCAACACAGCTGCAGTTGCCAAATGTAGGAAGAACAGCTGACAAAACTTCTCCGACTGTGCATCTGTGTGAGTTAACACAGGATTGTAATATCACTGTCCCATCATTAGGGCAAGAGTAGATCTGACGGGGATTCGAACCAGCGACCTTCCGATTACTAGACTACTACTAATAATAGTTGCAGAAACAGTTATTTGGCTTTTTACAACAAGTTAGCCAATGCGTGTCTCTCTCTATCTGGGGCGATCTTTTTCCACAGATTCAGAAAATCTTTGTGTTCTGCCAATGTGCGAAGCGTCATTTGTCCATGGTGCCTGTGGAGGAACATGTTTAGTATTTAGATTAACAGTCAGATAAATAGCGTTAAGATTTTGACAACACAACAGAATTGTATATTGAATTCCTAGAACTTTATAACCCGACTCGCTTCTGGTGCTCTAACCACGCACATCTTTGAGACCGCAGTCAGGAAGTGTTCTGTGAACCTGCCTCCTGCTGTCAAGATGGAAACTCACCCACCACTAAAACTCTGTATTTATAGTCCATTTTGCACACGTTGACATTCTACTACTGCTACAAAAAACAATACTGTTAGTGTGAATGTTTTCGTTCAGTTGATGCTCATTTTAGCTGAGCATCTACCCAGGTGATTTACTTGATGATCTGACAGTGGGAAAGCCCTGATCATAATCATCAAGTGCATGAGGGCTTTCTCCCACACATTTTTAGCCCGTTGTGGCCGCTTTCCGTAAATCTGCATTTCTGTAGACTTTGCCTCAGGGAGCTACAGACAGTTCATAGAGTTTTAATGTTAAAGACATGATGATCATGGGATACCAGAGGAAGCCAGAAAACATTTCCAAAAACAATGATAACCCAGATAATGGCTGATTAAATCTGATTCTTTTCATTATTTTATATGCAATGATTTTATTCACAAACAGAAGTGTTCTGAATCACCTCCTCAAATCTAACATTTACTCCTTGAACTGATTCCCTACTTACATCAACCAGTTTATTAACCATCAAACAAGAAGCCTTTGAAACATTATGAGACTTGAAATAAAAAGTCCCTTGCAGCCTCTCGCACTCAAATACTTCACGTCAAGTAAGTCCGCGAGGGTTCAGGGCTTAAGGCCTCAGAAGGGCACACTGGGACTGGGTCAGAGAGATGGCTTTCAGAAGATGAATAGTGGCCAGGAGAAGGAGAGGAGTACATGTAGTGCTTGAAGCCAGGCCAGCATCCAACAAATCCATCTCTGCAGAAATGGCTCGTTTCAACTTGGCCAAAAAACACGCTGGCGAGGAAAACATGTAATTGGAGCAACAGAGGATGTCCCCGTCTGAAGGGATGCCAATATCGCAATATCCGCTACAGTTTTAGGAAAGAGGGCAAGTGAGACAGAATCCAGGAGATTTTATAATTGCATCCTAGCAGAGAAACTCTCCACCCGCTTCCGCCTGGACGACCAGCTGATCCTGCGGATTTCAGACTTCCTGACCAACAGATCACAGAGGGTGCTGGTCAATAACACCTTCTCCGACGTCTCGGTCACCTCTACAGACTCCCCTCAGGGCTGCGTCCTCTCACCTCTGCTCTTCATCCTTTACGCTGATGACTGCAGGTCCACCCATCCAGACTGTCATCTATTTAAAGTACGCCGATGACACAGTTCTCCTGTCCCTGCTCTCAGGCCCCTCACATCACCACAGCTCAGTGCTGCATGAGTTTGTGTAGTGGTGTGATAAATCGGCCCTGGAGTTAAATACGGAGAAGACCAAAAAGATGGTGGTGACCTTTTCCAGCAAGCAGATGGAGCTGGCTGCAGCTGCTGTCAGCAAAAGGAATGTAGAGATTGTGAAGGAGTACAAATACCTGGGCACAATTTTTGACAGTACGTTTAAATTTGCCTCCAACACTGAGGAGATCCTCAGGAGATGCCAGCAGCGGCAGTCTATCCTGTGGAAGCGCAATATTTTGGTCATCACATTCTCCATCACCTGGTTCCACTCCATAAGCCTGCAAAACAGGACACGCCTGCAGAACACAGTCAAAGTCTGCTCTAAAATCATTGGACTGCAGGTCAGAGGACTTTCCACCGTGTGCGAGCAGCAAACACTGAGAACAGCGTGCAGGATCCTTCAGGACCCCTCCCACGCTCTGTTCCCAGCGTATGAGTGGGTCCCCTCGGGACGCCGGCTCAGCTGCCCGGGCTGCAGGACACAGAGGAGGAGAGCAACCTTTGTTCCCAAGGCTGTTCAGCTCCTAAACTCCCATCCACCCCTGCCCCCCCAAGTATTTGTGTACTTAACTTGCTGACTTGTGTACGTAACGTGCTGACTGTGTACTTAACGTGCCGACTTGTTTGTGTCTGTGTACAACTACTCCACGTGCCTTTAATTGCCCCCCAGGGACAAATAAAGTTTTTTGAATTGAACTGAATTGAATGGGTCAATGTAGTCACAGAGTGGTTTACAGCCTATGTCAGGACGACGACCACCAGCCGCATCATCAGATGTCTCTCTTGGATTCCTGGACATATCTGCAGAAGATTGCCAGGGACGTAACAGACATGCAAGACGATTCTTTTCTCCCAGGTGGATTGCAACAGAGGACATGAGGTGTGATGTGGACGAGGACTTGTGCTGTGACATGTTTTGGTTGCATTGGCACATTTGAGATTAACAGTTGTGCTGACCCACATGGCGGTAAAAGAGAGCTGTCCTAACAGTTTTGAAAAAGTCAACTCAGGATAGAGAAATTTGGGTCACCAGCTGTAAAATAAACTGTATAATAGAAGAGGATATCTCTAACCAAGACCCTGTTTGAGAATCTGTGATGGAATGGCATTATACCTGCCTACTGGCTTAGGAGGAAACATTTAACTGTTTATCTGGGGTTGAGTTTTCTTCTGGCCCCCTACATGTACTCATAAACTGGTTAATCCTCGAAAATGATAAAAAAAAATGTGTGTGTGTCCGTGTGTGTATGTTTGAGAGAGAGAGTTCTACGGTGGAAGAGTTGAAAGATGAAAGCTGGTTTCCATCATTCAGCATGATAGCGGGATACTAGCACCCACCAGTAAATGGATTACCTTATCACTGACTTCTGGATGAGTGTGTGCCTGCTTGTCACAGTTGTCACTTAGAGATATGACCAGAGAATTTTCTGTACAGGTTGGTGGGCTGTGTGTGTTACTCTTGGTCACCTTGTCCATGTCTTTCACTCTTTTCTTTCTTTTATTTAACCAAGATGCCTCAAAATGTCCCTCAATTCTTGACTGTTTTCTTTAGGATCATTTCAATGAGAGGTCTTCACAATTAGGTCCGTCTTGTATCCGTAGACTCTATAGACGGATGCTGCTGAGATTCCATTCACTATTGATGTGAGAGGAGGCAGAAAGCTCAGGGACAGATATCTCCAAACTCAGTCAAATAAATACAAAAATCTCTGCATGGATAGAGTTTCTTTGTAATGTGATCGTTTTGTTCACTTGTTATAAAGCCTATACTTTTTTAGCTTTTATTAAAGGGGCACTATGTAGTTTTGGAGAAGAAATTCAAACTCAGAAGTTTTATATTTACAATATTAATGAGGTAATAATACAAACTCAGAAATATATATTTTTTTTCCATAACTGAACAAACAAGTCCTTAGAAAAACCGTTTGAAGCTAGAAAGGTGGCAGGGTCCGCCAAATATAAACAAAGTAAATCACATGTAAGACAAAAATGTTGTTCTTTTATGGTCGGTTTATACAGTCATGAAAACAAAGAGAGCTTGTCATTTTAGTTTGTTTAGGCATTAAAAAAAAATCAATCAATGTAGATCTTTCTCTTCTAAATAAAAGCAAACTGCACAGTGCACCTTTAAAATATCCACACTTTTAAGCGAGGAGCTGACTATCAACTCGTGCAACATTACATCAGAATGATAATATCAGGCTATTAGCTTCATATTAACATATTAACATCATACTCACATTGCAGAACATTGCAACACCAAAGCAGAGGTTTCTGACTTGAGACAGGGTCATTAGATGTCTGGAGTTTTTCTTCTTCTTCTTTTTATGCTCCCCGGCTGCATAATGCATCATCCAGATCCAGTGAATTATTGGGATAAAGATGTCCTATCTGTCTGTTTTAATTAAATCATTATCAATCAATCAATCAATCAATCAATCAATCAATCAATCAATCAATCAATCAATCAAGCTCTATTTGTATAGCGCCAATTCACAACAAAAGTGATCTCATGACACTCTCCAAATTGAGCAGGTTCGGACCATACTCCTTGATTCATTTATTTACAGAGACAATAAGCAAGCATTTATAAGCAAGCACTTGGCGACAGTGGCGAAAAAAAACTGCCTTTTAACAGGCAGAAACCTCGAGCAGAACCGGACTCAATGGTGGGCGGCCATCTGCCTAGACCGTTTGGGTTGAATGAGAGAGAAGCATACGGCACCTGGTATTACCAGGCAGTCTCCCATCCAAGTACTAACCAAGCCTGACCCTGCTTAGCGTCCGAGATCGGGCGAGATCGGGCATGTTCAGGGCAACATGATGTAGAAATCAAGAGACAAGACTCATTACGTCATAACTATGTCATTTCTTGAAAGCTTGTATCTTAAAGTAAACATGCGTGTAACACTGTGATCCTCCCCTCTCACTGAAGTTCCATCACCCTATTACAAGACACTGAACCATTAAAATTGATTTTGAAGCTGTTATTTTAAGTTAAAAAGTCACATAATGCAGCTTTAAATGTGGCCTATTTGCAACTCGCTCACACGGTATAGTTATTTAAAAAGACAGCTGATTTTATTGTGTATGTTTCCACCCCATTGCAATGTGGGGTGCTGGTTGTATTTAAGACAAAACAACAAATATATTCCATCAAGTTTCGACTTTCTCTTCATGATGGAAATCTTTCCAGACGTGATCTGACTCGTCCTGATTTGACACGCCTCACCAATCCGAGAACATTAAAACAAATACTCCCGATAATATGCGACTACTGAGGCCCTGATCTCCCTGTTTGAGATGTCTAATCAAAACACAGTCTCCAGAGTGTGAACAAGTATGGGAGTCTATAAATAAACCAGAACCAAACTGCCTGTCTTTCTTCAAACGCAGCCCAGGCTGGGATCACGCAAGCGTGTCCAATCTAGAGTGCCTGGGCGATGCAAACATCTTTTGAGGATGACATGTCAGTCAAACGAGCAGGAAAACAATGGAGAGCGATGAGCCGTGGAGGAGACCAAGCGGCTGAGGTGTCATTCAGTGCACACAAATGTACGCATGTGGAAATGTGTATATATATTCACCCGCACGTGGTTTAAACTGCCACACACAGAGAAATATTACAATTATTTTAGCCAGAGAAGATATTTAAGTCACGCTGACTGATGCTGCTCTGGAGAGACACAACAGCTGAAAGGAATGGAGAAGAGAGGGTGGGAAAGGACCCAGGGTCAGGTAGAGAGACATGCAGAAGAAAGGATATATAGACAGACACGCAAAGGCTGCAAATAAGCAAACACCCCTTCGACAGAGAGACTGACTGCAAGAGATGAGAGAGCGGGAGTGAGGTACACAGTGGAGAAAGGATTCAATTACAAAGTATTGTTTTAGCTCCCGCTCTGTGACACCAGCAAACATCAGTCTGTCAGCAGGGCGAGAGCAGTATGTGTGTGTGTGCAGTCTGTGTGCGTATGGACACAGTGCACTGTATCGTACATGTGTGTCTCAACATGGGCTAAAAGCTCTCACGGTAACATTGCCTGTGGTCGAGGTGAGTCTGGCCCCAGGCAAGCCCTGCAGAAAACCGGAAAATAAATGACAGGCTCCATCTCCCAGCCAACACCTACATCAGTCATCCTTTCATTAGTACAGCTGAGGGCTGCACAAGGATAGAGAGAGAGACAAAAAAGGAGAGAAAAGGCGACAGGGGAGACCAAAAGGATAGACAGGAAGAAAGACTATGATAAAAATAGCAAGATGGATACAGACGAGACAGACAAACAAATATGCATTTTGAAAGGGAGATGAGAGGGGAATGGAAAATGAAGCCAACGACGTTCTCTGCGTCCTCCTCGAGTTTCATTGACAAGCTGAGGGGGAGGAAAATTTGACATTTCAAAGTTGACATCTGGTACAACAATGTGTAAAAAGGAGCGAGCAGGCGAGGATGAGAAAGAAAGAAGACAGTTGTAGAGGCACAGACAGGTAGAGAAACAGACACTCAAATGCAGGGAAAACAAATGACAAGCCAAAGTGTGTGAAGCTCCTCAGATCTCACTCATGACAGACAGGAAGGTGAGAGCACCGAGATATAAAGCACAGTGTGTTCGCATGGTTAAGCTCGATTGTCTCCCGGCGATGAGAACATTAACTACCAAATGGACCTTGTGGTGAGATTTTCTTTTTTGCTCTTTCCTGTTTTTCTAATTCTTCACTGTGCCGATGATGCTGTGTTGTGAATGAGACACTGAATGGGTTAGTCATTGCTGAACCTAACTTAGCTTTTAAAGATACAAAAAATCCTATCTTCCTTTTACAGAAGCAATTCCTCAAATCATGGCTGTTTCCTCTCCAACCTCAAACCTTGTCTCTTATCTTAACTTCCCTCGACTACTAGAGCTGCGGCCTAAATATGAGCTTTCAATCAGCACTCATTCTTTCATGCCTGTATCTGTGTTTCGGATGTAAATGAGACTGCCTGTCTCCATGACAACAACTGTCTGACTTCACTTGTCACTGGCTAGCTAGCTAAGCTAGCTGTAATGGAAAAGATAGGCATTCCATTCTAGCTTTGATAAGTCAGAGGCCTTATCTGGAAGAGGAGAAGGATATATTGTAGGCTATACCCTTTCATACTTAGTCTAGCATAGCCAACAGACTAATATTGATGTTAGCTTCTCCAGCAGGATAGCAACAGGGTTATATTGATTTTAGCTTCTGTAACAGGCTAAGGCTTAACTCTTTTCATTGTCTTTGACAGTGATAAAGTCATGTTTGGAAGTTGTTTTGAATTGAGGTCATGGTCTATGCCATCCTTACTTCTCAACTTGGATTCACAACTGACAGTTGTGTGATGTTTCCCCCCTGAATCCAGTTGGAAATATGTTTCTGTAGCCTAATATCAAAAAACCTAAGGCAAGATATGATTTCAGACTAGGAAGTTTCTGCAATAGAGTCCCCAGGTCTGGAAGAGTCATAATAAAACGGATAACTGAGTGTTTATGAACCTGATCCTTACAGCTACTAAAGACAGTTTGGGATCACAATCACTGTACATTTAAAACACACATAATTAGTAGACTAATGGACTCACAATAACTACCTAAGCACGCTGCAAGGTTTCATAAAGTATAATGAAATTAATGGGCGAAACGACAGAATATATTTGGAGACAGCTATTTAATGGGTTGTTCCACAGTTTTCCTAAGTCTTAAAACAATATCCAGGTGCAGATACTAACTCTGTAAACAGGTTTTGCTTGCTGCAATCAGTTGTCCTTTCTTGTTTGTACTGGCAATTAAGAGACTGTGCCTCTTGTGTGCAAAATTGTGGGGACCTGTCCTTTAAATTAGCACCGTTCTTGTTTTGAGCATCCTTTTGACCAGGCATTGTATACAATTTCAAATGTTATAAATCAATACCCATATGTTTGAAAAACCCACCACAATTGACTCCAGAGGTACATATAATCACACACACTGATATGTCTGGCCCACCTGCACCACCTGCTGCACTGTCCATGACAAATATACCCGACTGGAGAGAGCGTGGCACCAAAGGGTTTGCGGTCTATTTTCCACTGGAGACAACCATGCCAGAAATATGGATTTTTGCCCTGGTACTGCAAGGCATTTTCGAGTAATGCTTCCATGAAATTCCCTTTGCTGTAATTTATTACAAAGAAACCACCTTTTCCCCTCACTTTGCCATGGTAATAGAAAGAAGAGAGAGATATCCACAGAAGGTGGGTGAAGAATAAGAAATGGGGTGAAGAAAGGTCAAGGAATCGGAGTTTAGTCGGGGGAATGGATGGTAACGGTAGGCAGAGAGGAAAATAGAGAGAAATTGGCACAACAAAAATGTTTTCAAGCTAGTATTTAACATAAAACGGTAGAATCAGAATTACAATTCACATATTCATTCACAGCATTGAGAGAAGAAAAGTAGTGTCAACACCAGAACAGGCTGACAGGCCAGTAATTAAAATACACGCAAGTCTGCAAGCTGATGAAGTTGATATTAACAACACAGCAAGGTCATTCAAATGAGCATCAACACCTGGGAAGGGGAAAAAAAAAAAATCAATAACTTCAAATAGTGCCTTTTTAAAACAACTGTCCTTGAGCATCCTTATCTCTTCTCTTTCTGCCTGAACATGATCACATCCCTGCAGCAGTTTAACCCTGATTAGCCCTTTAAATTTTTAGCAGCTCTGGCTAAAATTAGGATGGCTTGTAAAAGGGCAATACAGACGGCTTAGTTTATGCTTTTCTGATGTGTGCGATGCATATAAAGCACGATCATTAATGCACTCTTGTGAGCAAAATGCAAACCACGGTGCATATATATAACATCCAGGACAGATATAATGTGAGTGTATAAACAGAGGTCGTCACAGATAAATTGATTGAAACAAAGTCTTGAGGAGTTTGGAAGATTGATTTTGTGCAAGTCAATTTTCTTTAATTCAGTCCATTATCTTGATCCCACCGGGCTTCGCTGCAGTGTTCTGTACTGCATCCAGCACTACGTACTGATTAATTTAACTGAAATACAAACCTGACACCACAGGGATTGTCATTCATGTGAGGTATTTACTGTTTGTAACAGGACAGCTGGAACGAGAGTAGGAAAACAGAGCAGAAGATATAAAAGTTTAGGGGACATGGTGAGGTGAGGGGACTATTTATTTCAGCAGCCAAGGTCAGGAATATGACAAATTTTTGGGCAGAAACCTGTTTGTGGATAATGGCATAATCCATCACCTTTGTACTCTCTCGCTGATATACGGAGCCATATCTTGAGAATAGTTGGGATGAAATAAGCATCCAGACAGGATAAGAATGTAAAGCTGTTTATAACACGCAGACAGTTTTCCCATGGTGCTGGAAACAAATGTAGAAAATACAATGAGGCTTAAAATGAGTAATTTCATTACAATTAAAAATACCATTGCATCTTGCTTGCTACCGTTACTTGTTGATTGTTAAGTCTCATTCCCAGGTCATCAAATACAGACATTTTGGGTCGGTATTCTGCCTGAAATCGTAACCCAAAGCGTTGGTATTCAATGACCTGGGAATGAGACTCAACAATCAACTACCTCTCTCCAGAATCGCCTATCCTACCTTTGAGGAGTATCCAAAAAAACTGGACAGGTGTGCAAGGAACCTGGTGCACTCTTTGGTTCCAAGTCTTAAGGAAATGAGAAACACCTCCTCATGAACGAGCCATGAACACCAAAAGGGGGCTGGACTAAAGGAATCTGCATAACATGATGTTTGAGAACACTGGCCCATCTGCAGATCAAATGATCATGTACAGCTTATTATTTTGAGGGCTGGCTACCATCCCTTTTGTAATGTATCACACAAGTCTAAAGGAAGTGTAGGGAAAGACCAAACCTGACTTACAAAATCAGACACCTTGTTTTGTTTGTTCTGTAAATATGACCACCTCCTTCCCCATCAGGTGTACAGAGTCCTAGCACCGAGGGAAAAGACCAAGGACAGCATCTGTCTCTGGGTGTGGAACATGCAGCAGGCCAGACAGGAGTTGAATATGAAGGAGTCAAGGAGTTTTGGGTCTCCCAAGGCAACACAGGGTCTTCTGTATTCTGGCAGCTTCAGCTTGGGTCATGGCAGCTGTAAAGGAGGAGGTAAATAAGCTTCTGAGTGAATCTGGCCAGGAAATCCTAATATAAATGGTGGCCCTTTGATCAACGTCAATCCTGGAAAGTTCTGTAGTTGAAACTTGTGCTGCACGACTCCTCATCAGGGCATGACTCCAGGATATGCCTGTCAAGATGGATGATGGGTGTGAATATCATCTTCACCATGGTGACAGAATGGCAGTATTTTACTTAGAGTGCTGTCCACACTTACCCACAGATCCATCCTGACCGACGGTCATTAAAACACGAACCCTTTCTGAATTCAGATGCGAGCATAAAAAGTATAAAGCAGCAAAGAATGGGAAGGACTACAACATGCCCACAATGAGCTGAATCTGTTTGTTTTCATCACGTTGGTCAACACCTTGAGTTTGAGCGTAAGAATTCTGATGAGAAGATACCCGATAATAAGGTCAAACAGCACCATATTTGTTTACTTGACAATCTATCACATACAAGGTACAAGCTAAATGTATTTGTCATTTTTAAAACAAGGGTTTAGAGTCCTTGAGCCCTGCTCTTTTATATGCAGTGTTGAGTGTTGTTGTTGAGGATGAGTTCAGGAGTCTCACAGCCTGGAGAATGAATGAAGCTAGTCTGGTGGTACGGCAGCGGATACTTCTGTATCTTTTGCCAGATGGCAGCAGGGTGAACAGAGTGTGGCTGGGGTGGGAGTTGTCTTTTAGTATCTTTAATCATAATGTTGGTCATCATGTTTGACACACCATAGTGCAACTAAAAACGGGGAGCTCCAGGTGGTACTTTGGCCAAAGTCGACAAATACACATTGGAGTTTCAGGTGCTGGTTGCACAACAAATGGATCCAACATGTGTAATTGTGGCCTGACAGTGACATCATCCCTCCTATTATAGGCTGCAGGTGGAACACATACAGTACCTGCATTTTCAGATGGCTGTAAAGAGAGTCCTCAGGGTAAATGAAAGGCTGTCACTATGGACTGCTGACAGATGCTCGGCTGAGTCACTCATTAATCTTTATTCTGTCTCACTGGCTTTATTGCCATAAACTGAATGAATGTCTATTTTTTTCTGTGTGATTGGGTGGTAGAAGAACGTTGAATGAAAGTAGAACAGACAAGCTAAAAATGACTGAAGGTTTCCGGTGCGTTGATGTCCCTCTACCAAATAAAGTGATGGAAATATGACAGGAAACAGGTGTGCTGAGTTGTCGACCTTCTCCGAGCAGATTCCACAATTTATTGCCGTCCTCTTCAACGAGATGAGAAAATGTTGTCTGTGCGGTTGCTGGATCAGCAATGACACACCCTCTACACTCCTCTCCTCGCTGTAGTATGCAAAGATAGCAAATAGCCCACAATGTTCTGTTTGTTTTATATTCAGATTACAATACCAATAGTGTGAATGCTGATTTAGCATTCACAGATATAGATTAATAGATTTTGAAAATAATCTTTATTATTATAATAAATATGGAGGAATCTTTAAAGTATTTACAATCCCATTCAACTTTTAAGTTCTTCTACCTCAACTTGCTTTCAGCTACAGACTTCAACCTTGACAGATAATACATTTTTATATCTTTTTATATTTTCTTTAGCACAGCATTTTCAGTCTTTTGCAGTGCAGTTCATCAGTCTGATGATAATACAAAGCATTTTTCTTCTTTCAGCATTTTAAAGCAATTTCGTTTCAACCTACAGCTTTTCCCGTATTACAGTTTAGCTCTTCTATGAAAGTATTTCGCCTCTCATCTTCATTAGGTAATGCACTTAAGCTTTCGAAAACCCGACGTAACGCTGCTAGTTTTACATTTCAGCTTCCAGTTTTTGTTCAGCAATGCAGAATTTCAGCGTTCTCTCGCGTTTTTCCCTCAGGAAATGCATTTTGTAGTCGTTTCTGATTCTTTTTTCTCCGCCTCAATTTACGTTAATGATCAGAGGCGATATTAGGAAAACTTTACACCGCACACATACACACATACTGTTCCTTCACCATTATTGTGCTTTGTTAAAATATAATTACATGTATTTTACCATTTCAAATGAAACTTTCACAACCCACCCGAGGTGGCTGTACAAGGAGGGCTTACGAGTCTTTAGATCAATATTATCTTGAAACGGGAAATTAACAGGGGCTCCTGCTGTTTGAATAACACAATTTATTGAGGCAATATAGTGTGTAGGGAGCTGTGGTACCCATATGCATCCTTTGGAAAATAGACCTTATATTGTAGATGAACATTTTCCCACAATTTCTAAGTTTATAGATCTGTCTGAAAAAAAGACATTTTGAAGAATTAGTACACTAATTTTAAAATCAATGAATGCTGCTTTTTACCCCCATCCAATGAGGACATAATCTTCCCTAATAGCAAACAGTATTTCAGTGGTATGTATAATTCCAAATTGGTTAGAACGATGCATCTGGTTGTCTGCCCAGGTAAGTCAGAAGTTCTTAAATGTACTTAAATCTGGTCCTGTCTGGAGTAATTGTACCCATCGATCAAAAACTGCACAAAAGTGTTCTGGGGCGGAAGCAAGTAACCACTGTAATTATATTGAAAATCAGTGTTTCCATTTAAGTATACTTCTTTCTTCTGTTATGACATTAACAAAAAAAAAAGAGCAAATGTTGTCTGGCACAGTCCACGTGCTCTGCCTATCTTCTGTTTGGGCTAAAAGCTGGTGGCCTTTAATTGACAGAAATAATATGCTATGATTAAGACATTAATGCAAATCATGTAACCTTGCTACGGTGGTACTTGACAGCCGCGATAATTAGAATATTGCCTCAGTCTGATTAGAATACGTGTCGTCGTCGTTTCAGGCAAAGATCTCATCAGCTGGAAAAGGTGACTGTCAAACTTTGAAGATTATGATAATATGTTTTGTGAAAACAGAGCTGATTAGCCCTTTTAAAGACCCAGATCTCTTGGTCCATCCTCCATCTCTTTCTAGCACATAATCCAACCACCCCTACCTTAATTTCTCCCCCACTCTGCTGCTTCTCCCCCTCCCTATGTGTTCTGTCACTATGGCTTTGTGTCATATCTATCTGTGCTCGGTAATCATGCAGACAGCTATGTGTAATTGAAGGTACTTGTGTAGGATAGGGATTGATGGAATACTGAACAGTCGTGTGTTACTGAGAGAACACAGCGCGTAAGGAAGGGAGGAGAAAGAGGAGACCTGGGGGATGTGACAGTGTGACAGGCAAATCGGGTTTAGAGGGAGGAGAAGAGAGAAAGATCGGGGACTGAAGGGAGGAGGGGAGCAGAAATGGAGGTCAGGATGGGGGAGGAGGAGTGCAGAGGAAAAGAGTTTAGAGACAACATCATCCACCATGGTGTTACACAAGTGTTGTTCAGCTCTGTTCTGTCAAAACTGATCAGAGTATGACAAATGGAAGATCTAAGCTACTGTGTGTACTGTATATTTAAGGAGAGTGTAAAGGAGTTTAAACAAAAGAGCAGGTGTCAGTTTCAACTTACTTCTTTGGCAGCCCGGGTTCCAAAAAACAGGTACCTGTATTTGTAATATCATATTTGGTCCACAGAAGTTCACAAAAAAAATTCAAATTCAGTCATTATCTGCTCGCAATAAACAGAGAAAAACACAAAAAAGGCGTAATCCAAGTCCCCTGAAACCCTGAGATCCCAAATTGACTTGAAAGACATTATTTACACCCTCAATGAGCAGTCGAGCATGTGCACCCACTTAAGATGGGATGCGTGCTCACACGTTTATGAAAGACACTTTTATATGAAAGAATTGACCACCTGTCACTTCAAAACAAATAGGGGGCAGCAAATTACTAGAGTAGCTGCTAACTGCTGCTAACTGTGGTTGCCGTTAGCTGGTTAGCTCAGTCAGTCGTGGAGCTAGCAGTCCGGATTGGGGGTTGGGAGAACCAGGGAAGTGTTGGTGTTTACACCACTAGCACAGCAGTTTTAGACTGGGACATATTGGGGCTAGCTGGTTAGCGTGCTTTACAACATCATTTCTTTTGTTTTTAAAATTATTCAGCAAATTTTTACATGACAGAAACACAACAGTTGGAGCAGTAGCACTATGAAACATCGACCCGAAGAAACACAATAAAGGAAACGAAGGAAAGAAAAGGTCTAGACTCAGTATCCATCAGAGACAGAGCAGCTATTAGAGCATAATGCAGTGCATTAGAGGAAAAAAAGAAAAGGTCTAATACCACACAACATGCACTTATAACACATTTAGTCATAACAAACCAGCCTGAGCTTGTGCAGTCTTGGGTCAGGGTCTTGTTTAACCTTGCAGTGAGTCATAAATTTTTTATGGTTTGTAGTTTTTTCCTGAAGGTAAGAAGCCAGTGTTTGTTTATGTTAAAATCAGGGTTAGACCAAGACTGCATAATAAACTTCTTAGCGGTGGTAGGTTTTTTATTGATAAAAGTAGCCTGACTTGACTATGACTATTTATGCACATTGTAAATTCAAATCTGATATTTTGCGGGCCCTCTTGGCGTGTTTCTTTTCTTTATCTTCTATTTTTCAATTTCCTGCCAATACATCTTTGCATTGCTGATACAAAACAGGTCCATCGTGTTTTGAAGTTCATTTCTCTTAAGGGGACATATTGTGCTCATTTCAAGTTCATAATTTTATTTTGGATTACTACTAGAATAGGTTTACGTGCTCAAAAAACACACTAATCTTGTCTAATTTTGTCCAGTGCTGCAGCTCTGTATTCCCCCTCTGTCTGAAACTTTCTTTTTTAGCACCTGTCTCTTTAAGGCCCGTCTCTTGAATACTCAGTCTGCTGTGATTGGTCAGCTTACACATGCCTGTATCACCAGTAACAACACCAGAGCAGCTGTGCTACATCAATTCTTAAGAGCCAAACTACTAGGCATCAGTTATGCAAATGTGTGCCTCCTTGACATAGTGTGATGTCATAAAGTCACGGAATTAAAGGCGGGACCACTGGCGAGGCGTTTCAGGAGCAGTGTTTTCTGTTGGAAAGAGGAGCTTCTGTTGGTGCAGACTTCAACCTTTTTATCTTTCAAGATTTACATGCAAGCACCTATATAAAACACTGAAGGAAATGGAAAAAAAGAAAAAGCATACTTCACCTGCGTTTTGGTATTTGCATCTTTTTTGAATTTACAGTCCACCCCCTTCGTGTTTTGATGCTTTATGTTTATGTTTTTGTATTTTCCCATGTTTATTCATTGTTAAACTGTAAAACTATAGTTAATGCAGCTGTATTATCATTGTTAAAATGTATTCATGATGTTTCATTGCTTTATTTTCATAATGCCAATATGCTTTCAGCAGGCCAGCAGTAGCTTTTTTAATTGTTCTTGCACCAATTTCTTTTTTGGCACACCAAAACTCGCTTTGCTTTAGCCGTTGTCTCGTTGTTGGAGGTCTTTCTGATTTATTTTATTCGAAGGTTCTTTTGTGTGTGTGTGTGTGTGTGTGTGTGTGTGTGTGTGTGTGTGTGTGTGTGTGTGTGTCTGTGTGTGTGTGTGTGTGCATCTGTGTGTGCGTGGCGATATCTCTTGTTTTGGGCTTATGTACAGGATTCAGGAGGAGATGGACAGGCTAAGTAGACAGAATGTGCAGGCAGAAGAAAGAGCCAACCAAGAGATGGTAAGCTGCTTTTTGTTTTGCAGAAAAAAAAAAACATTAGCGACAAAAACGGGGGAAAAAAAGGCACACACAAACACACACACACACACACACACACACACACACACACACACACACACACACACCCAAAGACTTAGACAAGGAGTATAAAAAAATAGCAAACTGCTTGCCTCACTGCCTTGTCGCTCTTCTAAGCAGTCAAGCATCGTAGTTTAGAGGCTTACCAGCTCCTGCTATGTTTTTTCACTCTCTGTTGCTTCTTCTCCGATGTGTCAAGGATTTAGAAATGTGTCTCATTCATACAGTTTTTAATTCTACATGTCACAAAACAATTAATATAATCGATATTTGATAACAAATGTGATAACCATGGTGTTACATCCTGCCCTTTTTTGGTTATTTTGTGTACGTTATGAAGGTGAAGTAAGGATTCCTTGAAACTGAAAAAAACCTGCAGCGATAAGATTCAGCAGCCTCTGCCGTAATAAATACGAGGTGATGCTTGTTATTTTGTCATTCCTCTGGCATAATCCCTTTGTGCATGCTTATGTTATTATAAATCTACAGCGATATCCCTCTAAAGGTCATCGGAGGCTCAGAGGAAGACTGGACAGACTATACTTTATTTTCACATTGCTTTTGCTACAATTTTATGTCTTGTGGTGAATGTGCTTTACATGTTGAAATCTTGCATCCAGATGCATAAATTCTCAATTTGTATTCTTTGAATAAGAGAAATGTACTCACCCCACACACGCTGTTTTTTACTCATCTTTTTTTTTTTTTTTTTCCTGTAAATGGAGAAAAACTGGAAACAGAAACGTGGGTAGTGCTCTTGTGGCAAAAAGCAAACAGAAAGAAAAGTGATCTCTGAACAGGGGGCCTGCAGAGAAGGCACTATGAGTTCTCCCTAAGATGAATAATGGAACTGTGCGACAGGTTGAAGCACTGCGTTAGACTGAATACACTGAGCACAGAGCCCTCGCCACAGGCCGTCATCTACACCATTATCAGACCAATTATAATGCTGGATGGGAAAAGGGGAGAAGGGAGATTGAGAAAGACAGAGAGGGTGAAAAACAAACGTCACACCTCCGGGAATTCATTTGCGAAAAACTGCATAATCACAAAGTACATTTACATTTTTTCAGACTTGATATGTATATGGCCATACAGAGCAGGATCTGCAAAAGGTACGGAAAGTTATTCATTTAATTTAATTATTAATTTCAGACATTTAATTTCCAATTCATTGTGTGACACTTCTTCTTACACTGATCTCTTCATCATTTGCCAGTTGCATCAGCTGCTAATTGAAAACATTGGTACGAAATATTGCTGTTGCCACGGATATGTTGAAACTTTACATTTCCTTACGTTGCAATTTTATGGTACTTTAGGTTTAATTTTAAATGTTATGTTGTTACAACACTGTGCTTATGATCTGATGAAGTGTAGGCCCAAAAAACACTTGGTCAGGGTTAGGAAAACATCATGTTTTGTCATAAAACACCAGTTTTGGTCACCACAGACATAGCGAGAGATTTCAGGTATCAGGAATATAGACCAATACACTTCACACAGATTAAGATTTCCTGAAGTCCCATTAAAAAATATCCAGGGGTGTCACACTTAAAAATATTGGAAGGTAGTCTCAAACTATGGACACTGGCTTGGCAGCCTTCTTGCTTGTAACTCCACCACCATGTAGAGACATCTAGATATCTCTACAACAAAATGCACAGACGTCATAACATCAAAACTATTCCGTCACATTCTGGTGATAATTTTAGTTAATTTATGATTTTTTTTTCCAACTAAAATTCTTACGCATTGCACCTTTAACTGCCAACATTTTATCCGGGCTACTGGGCTGGTATTCCTGCTGAGCTCTGGTAGAGGGATAGTGACAAAAGGAGCAGAATAACAATTTAGGGATTTACAAACAGCTGCAAAGCCTCCTCCAGATGTGAAACATAACTCCTGTCAAATGTTCAAATATTAAGCTCATAAAAGTTTGTTAAACAAGTTAAACCAAATACTTACATATACTTGATATTTGTGAAAGAACGAGGGTTCAATCTAACCTTCTGTTCAGTATACATCATAACACTCTACACAAGCTGCCATAATAGAAAGTATTTCTTCAAAAGACATAAAATGGTATGAATGTTCATCGAGACAATATTTTCATTATACATAATAAAGCGAGTATTTATTGACACAATTATTTCAAAATATGTATGAATGCAGATATCTGGTCTTTTATAGCTGGTATCTTTGGGTTTGGTGCATTCTAATCCAAAGCTTTTTGTGGGCTGCCATTGTGTTTATTTTGGATTAAGGACTGTCTGTTTACTTGATTTCACTCCAGAGCAAACTCCCTCTTCTCGAGTGACATCTGCCACGGCCGTTTCTCTCTTTGCACTGCAGCCAGACCCTCTTGAAGTTAGAGCCTCCTCTAGAGCCAAAAAAACCATTAGACAGAGTTGGAGGCAGCCAAATGCTGCCTCAAATTCTTTTGCTCCTTTAGTTATTTTTGGAAACAAAACTCTGGTGTCTGATACAGATTAAAACAGACGAGAACACACTAACTGAAAATCAAAAATTCTAGTTTCTGAAAACAAAAACGAAATGAAATATGGATCATAACAAGCTGCTTGCACAGCCGACCTACAGCGTATGGTATGGTTGTTTTTCTGGTGAGGACGGCCCGTGTCAAACCTGTACGATTGATACCAAAGATTGTGGTCTGAGATATAGTATGAACTGCCGGTGCATTGTGGGAGACAGCACTGAAGTTGTGCATACCATCAGATAACCAATCAGCTACCTCTATAATGACCAGTGACAAATTAATCTCACTCAAGGAAACATGGTCAGCTTTTATAACCTCCAATTTTCTCTCCAAAGCTTTTTTTGCTTTTTCGAGTTCATTCTCAAGAGTATGATGAGTAGAACTTTTGTTTCAAACAAGTCCAATTTGTCTAAAACTACAACAACAAAGGAGAAGTTTCCATTAGAATATACCGCTGTAGATGGGGTCTTTCAAGGAATGGCCTCTGCTCTATTCCTTTACTCAAACACTGTTTTAAATATTCAAATAGATTTTTGACTACATTTACCGCCTGATTTAATTTGAACCATCAAAGTAGTTTTAGGATTATGTCAACTCAGACATGCTTCACTGCACACTGATTCCAAAAAATGTCCAGCCGATCACAGCCCAAGCCATTGGTGTTAAAGCAGTAGTGTGACACTTCAATACCCGGGTTAGACAACGATGAATTATGCATTTGGCTGTGACACCTTTTATTATGCTAATAGAACAGGTTTGCCTGATTGACTTTTCTGGTACATTTTGATATGGAACTGAAAAGTGATTTGGAAAATAGATGTCTATCAATTGGATGGAACAACTTGCTTCTTCGAAATGCAGTTGTAAGTCAGTATCTTGTCCAGGGCTACCGATGAAGTGTTCCCCCATAGCTGTCGCATGTGATGTCACACCCAACCGCGGTCCTGTAGGTTGTCTGTAGGGTATAGCAGAAGAGATCTCGGGGTGCTAAATGGTTTGTTACATGCACTGATTCCTTGTGACTTTAGGACTCTGGCTGGATGTTCTGACAGCCCAGCCGTGTAATAGAGTCCCATCGGCACGCTTTCTTTGGTGTTCATATTATCCTTTCTTTGTACCCATTGGTGCTGAGTGGCCCTCTTCCTCTCTCTCCTCCTCTTCACTAATCGGAGCTGCTCTCCGTGGGTGGGTTTACAGCACCAGGCTCTAATGTTGTAATTTGAGTTAAAATTAAGATGCTGTTCTACGAGAGTAGCTTCTCTGCAAACTGCCATCTTTATCTTCCTGTCAAGCATTTTACAATTTTCTTTCTTTCTGTTCACTCAAGGACTTGATGTGTGTTGATTTCATTGTTGGTTGAAGACTGTTGGCGCTGAAGCAGTTTAGTGTTTGTTCCTGTGTCAGGACAATCTGTCCAAAATGTTCCATGCGCAAATAAGCTACAATAACCCTGCTGTTCTTTTAGTTTGCCTAAAAAATGTTTTTTGCCATGTACTGTATAGTGGCATGGCTCTATGGCAATGTAATTCGGTCCAGTGGACTAAATCCAATTATACTGCGATAATGGTTTGCCATGACATTTTTTAGACACACAGTCGTGGTTCCAAAAGAATGACTCCTCTAACTTTATAAATGTCGTGACTTGACCTCTAGTTCCACCAAGCAGATGACAGTTTTATAACATTTTTAAAACATTTTTGAGAATATTTGATTGCTATGAAATGTGGTGCTGACAAGCTCAGACACAGATCAACATTTTCACTGCTCCAATACTTTGAGTTTCATGTTAATTAGCAAATCTTAGCATGATAACCAGCTAAACTAAGATGATAAACATGTGTCATTCGTCATGTTAGCATGCTTAGCAGGTGAGCTTTTAGCTCAAAGCCACCACTGTGCTCACAGAGCTACTACAAAAGCATGACTGTACTCAGCAGGCTTATGTTCACATTGGTGCACAGCATGGAGCACATTGTCACAGCATCGAGCCTGTGTCTTCCCGTGGCGCACTGAATGTATTTCCTTTACACCAGTTTGGTGTCGTGTTGACTCACCATACATAGCTATGACATACGGTTGACATCTCAGTGCACTTTTGTTACATGATACTCCTTAACTCATGTTTTTTCAATCTTTCTATTCTTATTCTGTATTGTTCAACCAGTGCACATGCAATCACACACATGAAAAAGTTGAACTCAACAGCAGAGTTGTGTTTGTTAGCACCGACTGCTGGCCAACCAACCCAGTTATCAATCTGCATGCAATTAAGACAACTTTACAGTTAAACATTTCATGCAGTGCATACCCCACATTTTGCATGCAGGTGATCCCATTCTCATTAACTTCTGTGAGAGCAGATCCATAGTCAGATAATCCTTTTCATCATCTATAGGTTTAGGGAAAGATCATGATTTGGATTAAAATAAGTACGTTAAGTTACATTACGTACAAGACACGACTTTCAGACATAAGTTAAAACAAGTCAACATTGAGGTTTCACGGGCGACACAGACACAAGTCTCCTGAATGAAATCCGTTAATCACAACCTCCTCCCTGCATGGACTTTCTCGCTCTATGTACTATGTCACCATTTTCTGTGTGGTAAATGGATGCATCTGCTCTCCACAGAAGTTAATGGGAAAGTCTGGCGTACGCAGCACGCAATTTGAAAGTGCAAAGCTCTGTTATTTGTATACAGATTGAAGCTACTTGAGACCACTTCCATTCATTCTTTAGATAATGTGACAACAGCCGCTTCACAGGCCATTTGAAGATTTCCAAACTGGCCTTGCGACAATACTTTTTTACAAAACCGAGTAAGAGCATCATCTGCTTCCTGCCAGTTCCCTGCCCTGATTCCCCCGCTGCTATCCTGAAGTCTTTTTTGAGAGGGCTTTTTCCTGAAGATGATGGGTGGAGAGGTCACAGGCGAAGGCCTCGATAGCATCCCAGCTACGAGTTTCTGCATGGGCTTGAGGATTCATGGGAGCCGTCACTGCCACCATACAGCTAATTAAAAAGAGACAGAATATCAGCCCCAGCAAAGAATTAAATATTAACTTGTCTGTGACGTGCTACATCTATCATTTGACAGACACTGTAATTAAGATAATAAAGTTTAAATGCATTCGTAGTTCTATTTAAAACATTGTCGCTGTGGAACAGATTCTTTTAAATGACAGTCTAATCTAATGTCGTGTTGAAGATTTCTGCTTTGTCATGATTTAAGTCCCTTTCTGAACCCAGACAACTCATGCAATATATATAGGACATTTTACACAATCCAATCCTAGGCAGGTAAAAATTCCACGTCAAACCAATTTAAAATTGTAGTCACATCTCCTCATAGTCGCCTTTCGTGTGTTTAAGTAGTGGGTAGTTTTTGACCTCCAAATATTGGACCCTTGTAGTAACCAAGGTTACTTTTGAATTTTCTTGCTCTCCTTTGTTTATGACATGATGTATGGTCTCTGTTATTCATTTTCCAGACATTAAACATTGCGGAAAGCTGTACCCACTGCAAGTACATTCTCTGAACTCTTCAGGGACGGCCATAGTTTCCATCTGTGTACAGGGTAGTATGGCAGATTGGTTTAAATAATTAAAAAGAAATGTCTTCCTTCGAAAGCCCTCAGGTCATGGCAGTAAAGGAGAAAAAGAAAAAGTGAGGTGACATAGAGTTACGAAGTCCGTGTGGGGAGGATAGACAGGTCAACAGAACTTTCAGATGGGAGACCGCTGTTTGTTTCTCATTTTTTAAAAGCACGACCATGATCAATCCCTAAACTTTACCAAGTGTTTAATATTGTTACCATGACATTTTGAATGTGTCACAACTCTCTCTACTCAAGGGCTCTGCTGGGAACCTGAGGACAAGCCGTGGCAGTGACTTGTCGAAGTATAACCTGCACAATTGTCTTTTTTTACTCTGAATGGGAAAATAACTAACACATTAAACCTCATGCTGTGTTGAAGTACACTTGAAACTAGCAATAAAGATCATCAACTCATTTGGAAACTGTTTACTGAGGTAAAAAAATCAAGTGAGTAGTGGGGTTTTCTCATAAGCTTACATACAACAGGACCTCTTTATGAAACCAGTGGTGTTGCCCCCTGCTAATACAGGTTTAAGGCACTTTGAATTGGCTTCACTTTTCAGACCAGAAAGCTCCATCCATATTTTATACAATCAATGGCAACCTCATAAAACAGATTTCTCTTTCAACAGTGATCTGGCACAGACAAATGACATCCTGCAGATGGGATGGCGTCATTGGATTAAAAAGCCCCTTCTAGAGAGTGTCGACAAACAAACAAGGACTCGCTGAATGTCCTCTGTCGCAGGAATGCAAACTAACATCTTATATCAACACCTATGAACGATTATAAACTTGGGCCCTTTCCATGAAGAGCATATGCATAATTATATTCCATTCAGTTACAGCTATAACAGAGGTGATAAAACTAGAGAGAGAGACACTTTTAAATTACTGTAGATGAACCACAACCCTAATCTATTATCTGAAGAGCAGACCTTTAATCTTTTTTTTTTTGTCTGTAATCTCCAGAGAGGTTGTGACATTAGTGTCTTCAGTCGTGATTTAAGACAAATAAAGTCTTCCACATTCATCCGGAGCTTCACCCACTCCTACCTTATCTACTTGGTTCCCTCTCATACTCCTCCTCCCTCCTGCCTAGAAGCCACCTAAGGGCAGAGAAAAGAGAGCTCAAAAAGTACAATCTGAGTTTGGTATTTTCCACCATTTTAAAATGGCAAAGCTGTAGTCTCCTTTTTTTGTGGTAAACACCAGGTGATCATTACCTCCTTGCAGAAGTCTGCTGACCTGAGGGGGCAGTTCATCCTCAGAAACTCCCTGTATGACACTCTGAGTAATTCCACCTCTCCCCAGAAATTTGGCTTCCAATGTGCCTCCAGGATAATGACCGCTATGGAGAAATTTAAGCCAGTGTTTGTGACTGATCTCTGTTCCGCTGTTGCCTGAAAATAGGCGCTGCTGATATGAGAGTCAGTCAATACCATTCCCCTCGGGAGGGTGTCAGAAATAGTACGGGCGAAATAATGAGTAGTGAGAGTTTTACCGGTTTTTTTTTTGCGCTTCACTTAGACAGGGCAAACCTTCAGAGAGAAAGGAAGAGATAGAGAGAAGAGGGAGAGTACAACAGAGACTACATAACAGGAATCGGTGGCAAGGATGTATGCTACCCACAGGCCCTCCCAGTGAGACCTCCAAAGTCTGATACACACACCTCCCTAGGGTACCGCCGAACCCTTGGGGGTAAATAATAAAAGTTAAAACACACACATGCTCCTATAAACACAAAACGACGACTCTAATGAAAATCCATTGATGCCAGATTAAGGTAGGATGCTGTACAGTGGCGGCGGAGGGTTTGAGGCATAAACAACTGGGAGCTGTTGTACACAAGACAAGCAAAAGTAGATTAAAATGATTTAGAGAGGAGCGTCAGGGTCGCACTTGATTCATGGTCTCTGCATATAGATAGAGTTTCGATTCTAATTAACACATCCACAACAGTTAGCAAGTAGATGTTGCATCCGGCCACCTGGGGAATAGTCTTCCATTTTGGTTTAAATTTGTGGCTCAATGAGGCTTGTATCGTGCACTTGGGTCCAGATGCATTATCACTAGCACCGTGAAACCAAAACTATTATTTCTCAGCTTCGATCTGTACCATCAGACACTGAAAAATGGATTAAATGAAGATCTATAGCCAGCAGAGAGCATGTGCTGTACCTGGGCAATGAAGCTGATATGGCATATTGCATTTGTGGAGGATAATGGGGATAATAGAATAGACATGAACTGTTAATGTGGAGACAAAGAGAGACAGATTTACAGTGGCAATCATTTAAACAGAAAGCAGTGAGAATCCTGGCACATTAAATGATTCCTTCACAGCGATGCACCCAAAACAATTTCTCGCTCGAGTGACCGTACTTGCTTGTTCTGCAATCTGATTAAGCCGATTCTCGGTCAGGGAGGAAACAAGAGAGGGTCTCTATCTCTCTCTCTCCATTTTTAAACCATGCATTCACTCTCTGCTTAATAACAGTCATCTGTAAGGATAATTGTAAGATTGATCTCGACATGCACGGGGTTAATAGCATCCATTTGTTAGTGTTTGTTCTATAAAATGGCCTCTTGAAGATGCAAGTTGTGGCTTCGATCAGCAGTTGCAAAGTATAGATAATAACACCGCACAATAACACAAAAATCTGTCAATGGAATTTATGGATTGGATATTGGCCGCTCGCAAACACAAAATCGATGCACACACACACCGCGAGGCCCAAGACATGACGACAGGGTGTGACCTCAGGAGAAAGTGACGCAGGAGTCAATTTCAGCACTCGTCCTCATGGATGTGATTGAAGTTTTAAATTAGTCTCTGAACTCGTGATAAAATGATGCTTAAAAGGAGGCTGACAGCATGAATCATGCCCTATTAGCCTTAATAAGAGGCAGACAGGCCAATCTGGAAATGACAAACAGCAAAATTAGACGTGTGAATGATACTTTTATATGATGAGAGCATTAAATAGAAAAACAATTGCAAACTAGAGGCTTATGATTAGACTATAATTGCTTTATTTGGGTTGTAGATAACCAATCCCAGCCACTGTTTGCCACTTGTGAATGGTCATTCAATCATTCCTCTTGTCCGTACAACATTCCTCTTGTCCGCGACACCAGTACGGACAAGAAGAATGATTGAATGACAAAGAGATCCTTTGTAAAGTGTTTTCAGTGTAAGTGATGCGCGACAAAATCAGCAGTCTATTTTCAAAACTCACTTCAAAGTTCAGCCAAAGCCATTATAAGGCCTCAGTAGTCCGAGTGAGACAAATGAAATTGGTTTCTTCAAAAGTTACAGTCTTTTTAGTCCAGAAGTCATGTTTCTGTGATATTGTTTCTTGCTGAGCTGCAGTTGGGGGATAGTTTTTAAATAAGGAGGAATTTGGGACTAGAGCAACGTCCTGGTGTGACTCGCCTAAGTCCTGTGCTGGCTCAGGCATGTGTGAGCTGACCAATCAGAGCAGACTGGTGGGGGAATATAGCGCTGCATTACTCGATAGTAGGAGAAAACTGTTGTGTTTTTTGAGCACTGAACGTGTAAACCTATTCTAGTAGTAACCTGAAAATGAGCAATTTTTAACTAATCATAACTGTTAGAATAACTAAAATAATTCTGGGGTAGATTGACTGACATATATTCAGTGTCAGACACATTTTGGTATATCACCTCAGTTGAATGTCTCGGCTGAAGTAACTTTCTCATATTTTCTATTATTTTATCTAAAGAGCTACAATTCCTGATATAACTCTGTTTGATTTGTCTTTGAATCTTGTTGGATTCTAGATGAGGTCCCTGAGCTTTTGTCTGCTGGAGAAAACTTCTCAGTCGTTCTCAGGTGAATGAAAACTTTTACATACCTGAGATACTGTGACAGGCGCTCTTTAGATCAGACTTTCAAAGAGACTGACTGAGCCTCCACCGAGTCATGAAGTAAGACTGGATTTGAGGGCTCGACTAAGAACAACCACACAACACAAATGGGCAATCTTAGTAATAACATATATTTTGATGCAGGCAAAGGTTTTCAGTATGATAGCAACAAACATCAAATGTCATGTTGTACTGTATTTACACTGATGCACTCGGCTCCTGTCCAATGACAGGCAGTCTTACAACTATCAAACAACTCCCACACACACACACACACACACAGACTCACTCTTCCTAAAACACACACAAATACAGAGTGCTCCACTCAGGCTCCAACTACCTTCTATTCTGGTCGTCATAATTATTTGATGACGGAGCTTCTGGTTTCCCAACCACGCTTTTGTACACACGATCTTGCTGTGAATAATTTAGCGCAGCGAACTAGAAAGGTGGTCCCTTAAAACAGCAGGTGCAGGCAAACTCAGGAGGCAGGACACACAGAGAGAGCTTTATCTCTGTCTTTATCTGGTCTTCCACCCACTCCTAACACACGGCTCTTCAGTTGGGCTCTCATCCACCCTGTGCTTCCATCAAGCTGTGTATCAATCCATTTTTTCGTCCATCCATCCGTCCTTGCTTTCTTTCATCACACCAGGCACCACGGTGTCCAGCTGATGTCAATTCCGTAAAGAGCTTTTTGGATGGACTGACGGTCTCTCAGCGTCCGCTACTCGATCGGCCACCATGGAGGAGCTCCAGAGAAAACTGAATCAACGCTATGAAGGCACCAAGCCCAGAAAGGTGAGTTGTTTTGAAGTGCTTTTATAGATGTACTGTGTTGAGTAAGACACATATTAAGGTCACTGCCGAGCTTTCTGTTTAAATTATTATTTTATGCTTTATATCAGTGACATATTGCTTGATACTGTAGCACGCAACCAAGTGAGTCTGGTGTGTTTGAAGATCAGCTTTAAACTACATCTGATGCTGTCAAACTGCAAACTGAAAGAGGGAATGAAACAGGAAGTTAGCTTGTATGTTGAAATGCATAAACCAAAACATTTCTACTCATAAATCTCCTTTTGTTGCTCATAAGCTGAACTGCAGTAGTTAACATACCAGCGCATCTCCTCAGCATGTAAAACTTTTGTCACCTGTGTCACCTTCAACCAAAAACCACAGGTGAGGTTCAAGCTGGCATCGTCCTACAGCGGTCGGGTGCTGAAGCACGTGTACGAGGACGGTCAGGAGCTGGATAGTCCAGAGGAGAAATACCCTCACAGCTTTGTTCACCGCAAGATTCCCCCCAGCCACCTGGAGGTGGAGCAGCTCTGTGGGTTTGAGGATGCTCAGGGGGACCAGCAGGGTGGGTTTTTATTATTGCATAACATACTCTACCACTGAGTCTTTATAATCAGGACAGTATGGAAGCTAGTAACCAGGGAAACCAACAAGATATTACACGGTACTCCAGCCTATACAGCTGAGTGGTTCCCATGAAATTACTTGGGCATGTTTTTGCGGTCATAGTAATAATGATCATGTATGACTGAGATGTCTTGTACAGAGTGTATGTGTGTGTGTTGAAATGGAAACTACCAGAAAATCATCTAAGATACAAAGCGTTACAGTAATCATAGTAATGATGATGGGGGACATCTCATGGCTACAAAATTACATGCTCAACAGCCCACACATCAGCTAGAGGTGTGGCATGTTCTATATATGTAATCATTTGTTTCCAGTCATTTTTTATTGATGGAGAAGTCATGAGTTGAAAACATTATCTGATATGCAGAGTTTTTCCTGGGACGTCATAATTAATATTGCTCAAAGGCCATAATTGCAACTGACCAATCATGGTTTTGTCAGCGACTTGGGTAAAGATTGGAGAAAGATGCACACGGCCACAACCTAACCAAGTATTTTTGTTCCCTAAATCTAACCAAGTATTTTATTGCCTAAACCTAACCAAGTATGTTTGTTGCCTAAACACAACCAAGTATTTCTGTTCCCTAAAATTAACCAAGTATTTTCGTTGCCTGAACCTAACCAAGTATTTTCGTTGCCTGAACCTAACCAAGTATTTTCGTTGCCTAAATCTAACCAAGGTAGGAACAACACCAACACAGCGATATCAGATACACCAAGTTGCAACATGTTGTCAGGAATCAACTGTTAGCAGTCTGGCTAAAATAAAATCTAGCTTATTCCTAAGTGCCAGTGTTATTACAGTCAGCTATTTTGTTAGGTCATATGCAAGAACATTATCAGTTTTAAAGAGATAATGCTCATATACTACGCTATTCAGTGAGCTAATTACTAATCACTAATTTAAAGCTCCAATTTGTAATTGTTGAGTTTCATTCCCAACTCGTCAACTACTGAAGCTTGGTGTTTCCAAGGTCGTCAATACTGACGCTGTGGGCACCAACCCAAAGCACCAGTGTTTGATAAGTTGGGAATGAGACTAAACAATCTGGACCCTTAACCTAAGTGTAAAATTAACAATTAGCTGTTTGACAGGGAGGTTATGTGTCCTTGCTGCAACCAGTAACTAGAGGTACCGTTGCATGTACTTTATAAGCAATGCTGGCTAACACCTCCGAACTTGGGTGGTCACAGCTAGTTAAAGTCTGGTAACTTATGATTGGTCATTGTCGTCCAGCATGACTTGCAGAAATCCTGACAAGCATCTAAAAAATATGCCCAATTTATGGATGAAACCGGGACTTGAGTCTCTAACCTTTAAGTCCTCATTCTATCCTGTCAACGTGTTTTACTTTGTTTCCAGGTGTCTATCCTCCAACAGGGCTCATTGCCCAGAGAATAAACGTATACAGAGGAATGGGCAGCTACCAGCCTGCTGCAGGCCAGACTGAGGATGCAGAGGGAGATGCCACAGTAAGTGTTTGATAGTTTTGATTTTGCCTAATTTTGATATTAATCAAGATCAGCTTTGATTAGATTTTGCGCTCGCAGTGTCAGTTTTCGTCTGACTGAATGTCAAGTACTAAAAACTCTCCTGATTGTCTTAATTCATTCTCAAGTGCAGCTCAAATGAACTGGAATCAAAAATAATAATATTCTGGAGAATGTTACTTAAAATGTCCATTATGGTAACAGTTTATTGTAATGTGATCTTAGAACTTAAACAATAGGCTGCATCTCGATTTATTGGGAGTGTAGGCATAAGTATTTATTTATGGATGTGATGCCTAGAATTACTGCCTGCTATTTCAAACAACACCTACATAAAAGCCACTTAACACCTTAAAATTAAGTTTTTTGTTATCTGACACCCTTTGAATCGTAAATTACTAATTTTGGAGCATGATCATTGTGCAGTGTCTCTTTCTATATACTTACATAAAAGGAATTATAATAAGAAAGCACAGTATCACAGCTCTTTGGAAGAGTTGTTATTGTTTTTGTCATACCCCACAGAGCATAGCTCGTCTACATATGCTGAAAACAAACTGACACACCAAAATAAACACAAACAACACAATTACCAGCCAATGCAAAGTGATTTAATAATTCATACATCTTTAGAACAGAACAAGCAATCAAGACTCAAAATAGAAAATGGGAAGAGTCTTTGGTTAATTAAAGAATCAAATGCACGCTGTTCGGCGGAAATTGCAGACCAATTCAAGTGGAACAATGACAGCCACAAAACTGTTCATCTGACAGGATAAAGCCACTGTTACTAAGATGCTGTGGCAGTGGCTTCATTAGTGCAGCAGGCTGAGAGGGAGGTCAGCTACAGCGCCTGCTGGCTCAGTGTCAGTTTCATTCTTTTATCCTCTATACAAAGGCATGCTCGGCCCTGGTGACCAAGGCCAGTATTTATCACATTTATCTGCGCAAAACAGCAATCTGGATTTAGTTGATCTTTTTTAGGGCGTTATTAAAAAGATCGCGCGGTGGTCCTCGAGGAGCATCCCTACTGTACAAGGTCTAATGAGTTCCTCCCTGTATGACTTCAGTGCTTTCTTTCTCTGTTTTATTATAATTCACTGAGAGAAAGTTCTTACAGTTAGACCACCAACAAAACAAAAAAACAATGCGTTATCTAGTTCTTTAGTAAAAAGTTGAAGGTACTAGCTTGTGAGCATAAAAGAAACTTCAAGGTAGAAGTTAACCTGTGAGTCCCAATGTGCATTTTGGCAAAAATCAATGAATACATGATAATAATATAACAAATGAAATCACAGAGCTTAAAAGTCTGCTATGTGTGCCACTAATGGCAGGGGGAAGCTAAAGATTATGGTTTGACAGAAGAACTTAAATCATTTCACTTTTAAATTCTGGCTCCATTTTTTTTCAGTGTCTATGATGTCTAGTTTTGTTCTGCAACAACGTGGCATTCTGAATTTTGAGCAACAGCGTCTTTTTTTCAATTGTTTCTAATGAGGAGTAAGCATCTAGAGCAGCGAGCCCTCTGAGTTGAAAATCTCTCAACTTTTCAGAAAGACGCTGGTGACATCACCGTCGCACTTTTTCTTTTTTCTTGACCTAGGCGTTAATATTCACCTTATTTTTGTCTCCTATGGATCAGGTCATGCACCCACATCCTCCTTGCTCTTCTTCTCCTGAAGTCAAATAAAAACAAACCGCAAAGGTGCAGTGTCGATCATACAGCGGCAGTTGTCAAGATATTGTTGTCATAGAGACAAGACGCACGTGCAGTGTTTTTTCTCTCGGCTTCGTCCCAGCGCTCCTGGGTGCACAGCCAGCGTTTTTCCGCCCGAAAATAAAAACACTGCGTGGACACGGGCCCTTAGTGTGATTCTGTAGTTACCCCTGTAGCGTCTCTTCTTGAACCACCCCTCTAGTGCAGTAGTATAAAGATAGAGAAAATTTTGAGTCAGGGGGTGGTAGGATGGGTCATATGATGGACTTTACTTCTGAAGACCAGGGTTCATGTCCCATTTCTTACCAAGAATCCAGAGTGATTTATTATATAATGTAACTAAGCTAACGTACGTAAATGACATAACTTACGCTATGTTAGTACAAACTTACGTCACTTAGCCTAGTTATTGTAATGTATGATCTTTTCCTGAACCTAACTGTGTAGTTTTTGTGCCTAAACCTTACCAAACTGTAACCGATTGACAACGTAAATGTGTGAACTGTTTGTCAGCAAGCTTCATTTTACCAGTCCAGCTGGACGTTGCATATTATGCGTCCCTGCGAACTTGCCCACGCAGCCCTTCACGTGCAACGCTGATGCTAGACGGGTAGGTAGAGCGTCATAGTTTGAAGCTCAAGGCCACTGACCCAGCTGCCTTATTCGACGAGTTTGGAATGAGAACGCGTTAAAACACTTTTTGAACCGACGGGTGCTCTTTCTTTGCATTATTACAGTCATCACATTCTGCATCCTTTGAGAAAAATGTCCCCTCCACTCATAGTATAATAGTTAGCAGTGAGTCGGGATTCATCTCGGGACCAACTTGGTTGTATGATTAGAGTTAAATACATAAAACACGTAAAATTTCATCTAACTATATATTTTTTTCCAAGTATCGAAGATTAAGGGTTTCTCTTCATAATCAAGAATCTAGATAATCATAAAGCCGGATATCTGAGCTAAAAGAAGAAGTACTGTTGCTTCCAGTTCTCCATCTCAGAATCTTCAATAAGACCAGAACACAGCTACAGAGCATGTTGTGTGACTCTTCAGCTGCATTCAACTAGAAAACCTCTTCTCACCCACACATAAAGCCTACAGCTAAATGTGGGCACGCTCTCTTTGTGTTCCAAGATGTAGGGCAATATCCATCTAGTCCAAGAAAAGGCTATTTAAAATACGTATTGTTAAGAAGTACCAGGTGTTGTTCTTATTAACTGACATTTTCTCTCCTGCAGTCCTCAGTGTTGGACTTTGGCAAAATAATCATCTACACCAGCAACCTGCGCATCATCCGAGCACCGATGAGGAAGCCTGAAACGCTGCGGCACCACACATTGCCTCCTGTGGACTTGGAGGGATACCCAAAGGCGAGGGAGAGGGGGAGCAGGAGGAAGGCTAAAGCTCTTACACAAGACGGGGAGGAGAAGAAGGAGGAGAAACGGATCAGCGACACAGAGCCCAAGGTAATGATCCTTGGCCAAATTATTCTCAGCGGTGTGGTCGAGTTTTATCACCCTGTTTTCTGTTTCTTGGTACACTCACTCTCTCCATGTCCTCCCCCGTCTCTCTTTCTCTGCATATGTCTCCAGCCACCGTTTCTCTTCTTTATCTTTCCTCTCGAGAGGATAACTGCAGGATGGCCTGTGTGGCCATATTATTGTAATTTGTAACTGTTCACAGAGGGGTGTTTATTCTCGTCCCACAATCTCCACTGTTTCCGTGTAACTGCTACCTTATTTGCGCCCCTTCTCTTTTCTTTCCCCGTTGCCCCCTCCCGCTGTAACAACTACCATAGCATTGTCCTCGTGTTATCTGTCAACTGTGAACAGATACTGATGAGTCCACAGTTTTACTCTGCCCTTGCAGCATTTGCCTGCCACTTGCCAGCCTGCAAGGATACTCAGCTCGCTATTATCCCCTCCCTCTCACCTCCTTGGCTGATTACTGTTCTCTTTCTCTCACTCCCTCCATTCTTTTCTCACCTCTCTCGTTATTTTCTCATTTTCTCTGCCTCCAGAAAAAAAAAAAGTTCATTCTCAGCTTTTGTTTTTCCATTATTTGGCAATCTCACTCCTCTTTGTTACTTTCTTTCCTTTATCATCTTCGCCTTTGTTGCCCAGACTCCAAGGTAGTACATTTTTTTCTGCAACACACAATTAGATTTATCCTTCGTATGTGCACAAATTGTGCAACCGTTGCAACAACCTGGATTTCACAATCGTTACACCAGCTAATCATCACATCACTAACTCTATGTGCAGCTTGGACTGATGGAGGTTTTGATGCACTGAGCGTAAGCATCGACTTTCAAGGCTTGTGTGCAGATTTGTCTTATGAACCTTAGCCAGATTGACTTCTGCGGCTCCTTACTGTTTGAAAATCATCAAACAGCTGCAGTGATGCAGAAAGTCAATTATGGACCATACTGAAACACAACTCTGTGTTTTTTGAAAACCCAGTGAAAGTTAGTAAGGGCTGACACCCTTCACTGGCTGTATGTTGGGCATTTCAGCCGCAAATGGTTGGTTATTGTGGGCTTGAAACTAGTGGTGTCCTGTCAACCTGGAGAGAATGAATGTATATGTATCGCTTATAAAATGACAAACTCAAACTAGCGCTGACTACAATGAAATGTGCAACGGAAGCTGCAGTAAACTCCCTATCTAAGGAGGACGCACCCTATTTTTACCCTGATAATGTTCCATTGTGAACAGTATCTGTGTTGAAATCGTCAGGAGGAGGGCTAATTAGCTGTAAGCCCCAGTCATTCCTATGAAAGCTGCCCAGTGGCGCATGAAGCCAAAAAAGCCTGACTTCCTGGGCATATAATGCTGACTGTGCTGGCTAACTTCCAGTTTAGTGGCCGGCTAACTTGAATGTGAATTAAATAGTTTAAAAGTGCGGCTCTTCTAGACTATCCGAATGCTGTCACACCGAATGACTCAAATCATGACGACAATGACTTATTTTGCAGGGGGTTGTGGGTTCAAAACTTTTTATCCAGTGTTTTACGGCCATTTCATTCACAATGAAAGCTTATGGGAAAATGTCTTTTTGGGCCCCAGTGCATCATGTGATGTTGTAATTACATGGTTTGGCCACTGCAAAAAAGCCTGGCGCTCTTCCTAGGGGCCTGGCCTGGCTGCATTGTGTTTGGTTAGGGAGCTAACAGCTACAGCATGAACAGCTAATAGAGCTAATAGCTTACAGCTAAAAGAGCTAACACCTAACTGAGCTAAACCATGGATCTATTATAGATCCATGAGCTAAACACACAGCAGGACTGAGCGTTTCTGTTTCTGCAGTTTAAGGTGGCAACACAACAAGTTCATAGTGAATACATGTATGTGAGTACAGTTTGGATGCAAAAGTACTTTTTACTAACAAAAAAAGATGATAACAGAGAAAAAAACAATACAATTTTGGGATGGTTTAAATATGAATAGCATTCGATTTGTGGCACTGAACAGCGAAAATTTACTGGCTCCTCAGGAGAATTCACAGACCTTACTGTGCAAAGATTTTAACGACTCCCAGTTGTTTATAAAGATTTCAACATTACCTCATCGCACATCCTTGGTTACTATCCACCCTTCCTGCTGTAGATAATCTACAGGCAGCTGCTCGTTACTGTAAATTTAGCAGTAATGACCAGCTGGCTGTAAAAATGACCGGCTGGCTGTACATTATCCTGCAACACAGCTTCTTACCAAAGGCTTTTGATTATAAATAACCCTGAAAAAAATCTTCTGTGTCGTTAGGGTTGTTTAGTGTGTGCCAGCAGGCAGGCCAGTTAAAGTAGATAGCTGATGTATGCTGTTAATTAACTGGCTAAAGGTGTTGCAAGTTAAAATGGCATGCATTTCACTGTGCATTCTAACACATAATATACAACAATTGTTAAGACATGGCTGACCTAATGTCAGCCTCGCTTTGCAAACTTGCCATTCCAGTCTTTCTTACCCATTTTTCTTTCCCCTTTTTTCCCCTTTACCTGACCTTACAGATCCTCTCTTTCACCTCCTCCTTCTCCTCCTCCTCTTCTCTCCTCTAATGTGTTTCGTCTTTCTCCAGGAGGCCGACAGCTGTCAGCATTGTGGCGGTTCGGGCTGCGCTCCCTGCTCTCTGTGTCACGGTAGCAAGCTGTCCATGCTGGCGAACCGCTTCAACGAGTCCATCAGTGATCTGCGTTGCCAAGCCTGCTACCCCCATGGTCTGGAAAAGTGCCAGTCCTGCTCCAGCAAATAGCACTGTTTGGCTGACTCCCATGTCTGGCAGAGAGGGGGAGTGAGCGAATGAATGAGAGTGTGTAGCTGTGTGTGTGTGTTTGTGTGTGTGAGTGTATGCCCGATGTGCTATCGGTTTGTCAGAATTGTCTCGGACGCAATATTGCTCTAATCCAAAATGTTCTTGGTGGGGTGTTACAGAGCACTACTAGGAAACATAAGCCATCACTGGAAAGGGGAATAGTGGCTGTGCAGCGGGAACAAAATCATAAAATACAATTACTGTGTGCAGTGAACATGGCTTGAGATAACACAAACACATAATCATTTTTTTGTTGTCACATTATTTTGCATCCACGCGCTCCTCCCTGATAAAACCTTGGTTTTACGTTGGACTTATCATTTTAATTAAAACGATGCAAACATTTTGCCTTTTATTTCATCTTCTGGGAAGGCTGCCCTGTTTCCTATCTCCACTCTTTGTTCACTGGGAAGAATGAAGCCTTTTATATCCCAACGTGATGTACAGTACGAGGGTAATTGATGCTTTCATTTTTTTTTTTCAAAACATAGTGAAGGAGAGACTGTATGATAGAGTTTGAGATGGAAAGAGAGAGTGAAAGGACAGCGAGTGAGTCAAAAGGAGACCGTTTCATACATTTTATTAACAGAAATTAAATTTGATCCACGATTAAAGTACACTCAGCCCAACAATGGCAAAGCCTTTGACACAGAAGCAGTGGTTAGCATGATGAAATCAAGCTAACCACAGCTACTGTTGTTAATAAGGAAAGAAGTTACAAGTTATTTAAAATTAAGTCAAAAATATATATATTAGTATTTTTATTGTGAAAGAGTTAGAGATGATATAGACATAAGAAGAAAGGAAGAACAGCTAATTAAATGACACTACACTGGCCTGCTCAGGAGGTTAAATGATGGCGATTATGATGATGTTCTTTTTAATTAGTAGTCCCATTCTCAGGTGATTGCCATTCCAACCTGCTTCAAAGCTTTATCCACACAGTTTTGGTATATGAATGTAATAAAAAAAAAAAAACTAATTAATTAAAATTAACTAATTAATTTTCAATGGCTCCTCTTTTATTGTAGTTGTCAAGCAACTGATGTTTGAGAGTCTAACTTGTGCTTTATTACCTCCACCAAGAGGATGTTTTCACCGGTTCCTGTTAGATTGTTGGTTGGTTTGTAAGCAGGTTTACACAAAAACTACTGAACATATTTCCACGAAAGTTGGATGGAGGATGGGTCTCGGTCCAGAATAGGATCCAGGATTTCTTAAAAGGTGCAATATGTCGAAATTTTAGTTGAAAACATTCAAAAATTAACAACAATTCTAATCAGAATATGAAGAAATAAGAGTTTCAAGTTAGCATGCTAACCGGCTCGCCCCAGCCCGTCCAGGTCCCCCTCCTGCTTGCAGCCTAAACACCAACACTCTCCTGGTGCTCCGAGTTCACAGTCCCGACCGCTAGGTGCACTGCTAACTGAGCTAACTAGCTAATTGCAACTACAGTAAGCAACAATTAGCTGTTAATCTGGTCATATGCTGCCCCCTATTTGTTTTGAGTATGAATTCTTACATATTGCACCTGGGGGTAGGGCATTTTTAGACATTTGAATTATATCTCAGGGAGTAAAGCATGGATCTTGATGGAAAAAAATATGGGGTATTAAGGTGGATCTGGTGATCTTAAATTATGGTTAAGGTGGTTATGAGTTGTTTATCATTAAGAGTTATATAGGGCTATGGAGTTTGATATTGGATTAGGTGTAAAGTAGACTGTCAGGCATGCAATCTACTGAGTGCATTCTAGTTTATTTCATATTGGGTTATTATTGATTATCATATAACATCAACAACAACCCAAAATGTCCACAACAACTAATGTGTTATGATTGAAAGCAGCAACTCTAGTCTATAAAAACAGTGAAGCCATCGTGACAGTCATCTTATGTTTGTCTTGCGGTGCGCATCAGTCGAGGAGTCATTCTCTTCCTTCTTCACTGAGCCTCAGATCAGTCAGAGCTGTCACTATCATATCAAACATTTTTATGGCTGTAATCTGGATAAATCTAAATGTATCCTGCAGTGGGAGCTGCATCATAATTCAAAAGGCAACTTCTGTGACTGCCAAAGTGTGAAAGTCATTCCTCAAAACGTTCGATGAGGTTCTCACAGCGGGTTAGCGAGTTGTTTGTGTGTTCTCAGCTTGAAAACCGAATGTAACAATAACAATAAAGACAAATGCAACACCAGTTATAGTTCCTTGTCATTACATCCTCGTCATTACACTTCAAATCAACTGCAGTCGAGCATGATGCTTTATATTGTGCCATTTGGGGATTAATTAACAGATTAGGAGAGACAAAATTAAAAAATATCGCCTCAATAGCAAATGATTATAATATAAATACTTTTCATGCTGCTATTGTCAGCTCTAAATGATCACCTTCATGCAATTGTGCATTTTGTGTGTGGCGGTATCTACATCCAGATTACATCAACCCATTACAAGCTAACATAAATTCTCCCCGTAAGGTTTAAACATTAGATTGCGATGTTAACCACGCAGAATGTTTTTGTTTGCTTTTTTAAAACAAAAAAGAAACAAAGCCTTTCTAATCTGCCTCCTGAATTGCACTGAGCCACTGGATATTTTACGCTGGCTGCTGAAATGGCATTTTTCACCACAATCCTTATGCTCCAAGGTAGAGACGATCAATCAAAATCAGTGTTAGCAGTAGAAAGCACTGACCACATCCTCCGAGGTGTCGGTGGCCCAGAGTCACGGCAGAACAAGCACCCGAGACCATTACAGCCCACTACCCCTGCCCTTATACCTATCTTTGTGCTGGCTTTTCCATTATTTTTGTCTTATTATGTTAGATGGCCTTGCACTCAGTTAAAGAGCAGGCTATAGGGCTTATCAGCACACTGGCCAAAAGCCCCATCAGCAATCAAATACCTGCTATTTCTGGGATGAGAGGATGAACCTGAGTGTCTAGTCGCCCTCTTTTTTTATTCTACTTTCTCTCTCTCTCTGGCTGGTCTACTAAAAAAAAATCTGCCACCCATACCAGAGTTAAGGCTAAGCTTTTTAAAAAACTTTGTCATTTCAGCTCCCATTTTTCACACAGTATTCCACAAGGGAGCCAAAATGATGGGAAATCACAGAACTGTTTCTGGCCTCCTCAGTCCCAGAGGAGCTAATGTGATAAGGGAGCAGGTAAAAACTCACAAGTGTGAAACTAAATACTGAAAAAGGGGAGTTCAGACAAATATATAGAGAGAATCGCTGGAGCATGAATATCACACACTTTGTGGTCGTAGAATGGTATTTGTGTGCACATCTGTTCCTGTTTTTAGTCCAGGCGCAGGGAAGTAGAGACGGAGAACATCTGGACACTGCCTGATGTGTTGTACTTGAAATGAAGTTTGGGAGGTATAATCCAAATAACCAACAAGGTCTTTCTTGATAAGGAGATCTGAATGGGACTAAAAAGAAAAAGGATATTTTAACAGTTTTCAAAGAATTTATCCGTCTGTCTGTCATCTGTAATATCCTTTGCAGGGTCGCGGAGTGCTGGAGTCGATCCGAGCTACCATTGGGGGAGTGGCGGGGTCAGCCAGTCGAATGCCCAGATCACCACATACCAATCAATATTGAAATACCAAATTGTGTCTTTGTCATTAACCCAGAGCGTTGGTGTTTGATGATCTGAGAATGAGACTCAACAATCAACTATCTTTCTCTAGAATTATTTGAAAAGTTACATAGTGTTGCCTTTAAATGGCAATCGACAGCAAAATGCTGAAATGTGATGACCAGTTATATCAAGCGTTTGGACAATATTTCAACAAATAAAAACATTTAAAGTGAAGGATTTGTATGAGTAGGATTTTAAGGTGTTACAAGAAGGGCTTAATATCAAAATCCTCACTGAGACCGTTGGGAGACAGGATACTGAGAAAATAAATCTAGAGGGCTTCATGTTTTCCATAATCCTCACCTCTTTTTGGCCTCTTGAACTCCTTAAAAAATATTGCACTTGCAGAATGAATAATGGCTTTTCAATGAAATGTTGCCAGCTCTGTCTAAGAAAGTTTGGGAGCTGTACCCAGTATGTGGATCCTTTCCCTTTTCCCTTCCTTGTCCTTTTCTACCCGTCTGTATTTGTAAAATTGCAGTTTCAATTTCAGGTTCATACATTTATTTTGGGTTACTCCTAAAATAGATTTACATGTCTTAATGCTACAACAAAACCACATCGTTTTTCTCATACTGTCCAGTTCTGTGGCACTGTATTCCCCCTAAGTCTGAAATGCTCTGTTGCAGCACCTGTCTTAATAAAGCCCCTCCTCCTAAATACGCAGTCTGCTCTGATTGGTCGGCTGACACATGCCTGACCCAGCACCGCTAACAACAACAGAGGAGCTATGCCACATCAATTCTTACGTGGCAAACTAGCTGCTAGGCATAAATCATGCAATTGTGTGACATGGTGACGTAGTGTGATGTCACAAAGTCACAAAGTTAAAGGTGGGACTACTAACGAGGCGTTTCAGGAGCAGTGTTTTCTGTGGGAGAGAGGAGCTTCTGTGCGTGCAAACTTTGACCTTTCTAACTTTCAAGAGCATTCACGTGCACAAGAACCAATAAAAAACACTGAAGGAAAGGAAAAATATAAAAACACATAATAAGTTTCCTTTAATAGACCAAAATTACAATGTTTTGACAATGATCATATTCGACTGTTAGTAACACGGAGCTCCTTTTGGAGCAGGCTTTTACCAATTAATTCACTGACATGTCTTTGTTTACAGGGTGGACACACATTCCCAACACATCGGCTATTCCTGTGAAATACTGGGAAACATAAAACAGTCGTTTTATTTGATATTTCCATTATCAAATAATGTCTTGTTTAATCGCGGCATCAAACAAACAAAGGCTTATGAACATAGAAGGCAACACTTTCCCTGCTGGCAGCATCATCATTTATGATGCTTTATAGATAGATCTGTGATCTCTTATAGCCCATTTGTAATATACGACACAGGAAGCAGACTGGGAGCAGACTGTGTAGATTAATCATAAACTCTCATGCAGGAATATATTGCAGTGTACGGGAGTCAGACGCATTTAATCTGCAAACACTTTAATGTTCTCTTTTTGGGGACTACTGATCAATCTGTCTCCTGTGTCTTTTTTAACTCACTCTCTGACAGCAGCCAACCTTACTTTCCACCAATATGCAGTTTGGTATAAGTTCAGTTCTACAGACCTTTTGCTCGGCCAAGAGAGCAGACAACAACCATTTTACCAGAATACGATGCTCAGGTAGTAACAGTCTTCAGAAACATCACCATGCCCCTGTTACCTTTGATTGGAGCAGCAGGGGGGGTGTAGTGATTAGAGAGACTGTCCTTCAGTGGATGAATTTAAGCCCCCATCACAGCAAGCTTCGACCCTGCTGAAGCATCATTTAGCAAAACACAGAACCCCCGCCAGGTCCAATTAGCTGATCCCGACCTCTGACCTCTGACTATGAGATTTTTGCCCTTGAATGAATAGTGTAAACTCTCACCCCACCCCCACCCCTTCACATCTAATTCACAATTTATGTGACAGAGGAGTCAAGGGTGTCGTGCGGTCAGTACAGTAACATGGTCATTTTATGGTCTTTAATTATGTTTTTTATTGTATTAATTATTAACTTGTCTTACAATTGCCTTACCACTTTTTGAAAACAAGAGTATAAAGAAACACTTTTAATGCCGACACCCTGACAGACCCTGTCACACATGTGCGAATTGAGGCGTATGAACATCTTCTGCCGAGGTGAAATTTGCATGAAAGTTCACCAGAGTGGAACCCAACCAAAGCGAAGATGTGAAATCGCTCATGTGATTCTGTAATTTCTTGCATTTGTGACTGTACCCAAACTCAGGGAGTGATAATGTCACACCATTGATTGTTCCAGTGTTTCCCCATTGGCCGTGCACTTTCAAAATGAATGGGTGCAAACAGTCTTCAATTACACCCTCAGGAGCACACTGACCTAAACAATCCAGCCTTAGGCCCCAATCACACAACGAGACTCCTTGCTACAGGTGCTGCAGTTTAAAAAAGGCTTTGTAAGTGTAAAAACAGAGAGAAAATGACTGGTTGCTCTATTTAACATGGCAATTGACTTGATAATGTCGGAAAATTGCGTTGGGTGCTTTGAAAACAGGGGAAAATGGTGATTCCAAAGGCATTCCACACCCCACTATATAGTTGCCCTAGTCGATAGGAGGCTCTCACATGACCCAGATAATGACACACCAGGTGAAACAAATTCAAGTTAATGAAGCAATAAAATAGCTGCTTGCAAAATTTCATGTGAATCTTTTTACATGAGAAACATGGTTTGTGGTTTTCAAACATTTCACATGATACAATGCCCAGTTTATTGTAATGCATCACACATAAATAACATCAATTTCAGATGCCTGTCAGTACAGTACAAACATTTTAAATGTCATATTTTCACAAAATCTGTAAGAATGGCTGTTTTTCAGACAAATTTCCCATAGGGTTGATTTAACACGTTCAGTCTTGATGTTCTCTTCCTGTGGTGTTGGGTTTTCTACCATGTGGTATAACTGTACTTGATGCATTATGGATGCTATACCACCATACACACCTTGTATTAGTAAATGAGACTACGCTATCGAATATCACTGTCTTTGTATGACACTGACACTTCAACATCATGTGTCCTGATGTAACGTAAGCAGCAGTGCCTGACACCTGTCTGGTCACTCAGTCCGGATGATTGTCAGCTAAAAACTGAGTTCATAAAGCAATCCCATAAAAGTTTGTGTCATGCAAAATTAACCCTCCTTATCACAGTGTCAAGACGAGTCTAGCACCCAGAATACTTAAAGCATTCGGAGCGCTGTCTCAGAGACACTAAAACTGTGACGAATCTTTCAAATTACATCCCTGGATTCCACCTCCAAGTTTGCACCAACTTCTAATGAATCTATCCATTCCCAGTCTGCACACCTGCTTGTTCTGAGGGAAGGAGAGAGAGAGAGGGATTCGGGAAGCTAGAGAACACATTAAAGTCTCCACGTCGCTTTTCAACAACACTCAAAGATAGCTCCTTTGACTGAATCTAATTCCCACTCTGGAGGCTTGACTGGCAAATTCTGAGTTCATTTAGCATGATGGAAGAAAAAGAAATCATGCTACCACAAGACACAAAGAACGTAATAATGTTGCAAGTCATGGAGATGATTCATAAACAACTGTTTTATCATGTTGTGATGTACAGGTTTGCGAATGATTGGTTTTGTTGTAGCATGAGCTGTGCATGCTATAAAGCTACATATAAAGCTAACCTTTATTCTGGTGATTGGGTTGAAATATATCACCGTTCCTGAAACAACATGACCATGTAACTTAAGTTACGAAGGTTATGTAAGTCAAAATAACTCACCATTGACTTTGGGTTTCTAACAGGACGTGAACACAAGTCTACTGAGTGAAACTCCTGTGTCCTTGACCCATCCATCCACCCAACATCTTCCTTATGTGGACAGTGTCACTCTCTATACTTAGTCACCTCACTTCCTCCTTTGCTGCTGTTAGTAATTACTACAGCCACTAGAGGTCACTGCTTAACAATACATGGAAATATGTGTCATTATAAGCTGCTTTCACAATCAACCCATATGGCTGTGTAGGGAGGAGGTTTGGGCGGATGGCTGTGCGTAGAAAGCAATATCATTTTTACCCTGTTAAAGTGTTGTTTCCTTCTAAAAGTCAGCGTTTATTTCTTTTTACCGTGACTGTGTTCTTTTTCTAATCTCAACCACGTGGGTCGTTTATGAAGGCAGTACCAAACAACTTACAGTATCTTGTCATTTCCTTTGAAGAGCTCCAAAATGGTAATATGTTGTGGGATAACAATGATAGACACTGCCTGCCATGGTCCAATGTGCAGGGTCTTGCTGGGATTGCTGAGATAAATGGACTAAAAGCAAAACAAAGACTGGACCAGTCCTCACCAGGACCATCTAATTTTTATGAAAAGAAAAAGTTATGCAATCACAATATTTTGTAAGATGCAATAATCACGTAAAACTCTACAGAAAGTGGCATGAAGATTGACCATGCTGCCATGTCTGTCTGGAAATGCATAATAAAAAAGAGTGTTACCTAACATACTTTGGTGAGGGTAATTAAGGTAATCTGCATATTTTTCCTCACTAAATTGTCCTCAAGTGAATTTTCATTACCAGCACATTGTACATTCTGCTGCTGTTGTTGCGCAGTTCACCACTAAAAGGATTTTTTTCTTCAAAACTGTATCAACTAAAAGCATGAAGCAGATCCTCAAGGCTGCAGCTCGGTACATCACCATATTCTTACATTAGCATTTGCATATGTTACCAACTAATTTCACAGCTATTATTTGATTAAAATATTCCGGATACTGCATGTTTTATAGCACAGGCGAGAAAGAGGGGAAAAGAGCAACTAAAACATGCAGAGTGTCTTGAATCCAAAGGGCAGGTTTAATGGTTTCAGTTTAAAAGGCCAGACAGCCAAAAATGTCTCTCTCCCCAAAGCAAACACAGACCAACGTAATCACAAACTCAGACAGAATTTTCTCCACTGCTGCGGTAAAGTGAATGCAAAAAAAAAAAATTTCATCACACGCTGAATATTTATGAGTCAAAATGGGCGTCTAAGCAAAATCGATCTCAAAACAAAAATGCCTCCCAAGTAGCTGGTGGGATTTCAAAAACTTACAAGTCTATCAGGAAGCTGGAATTGATTCCTCACTCAGAATGTAAACAGTGTTAGGTCAAGATACTGCAATGAGATGCATAAAACTTTGGGTAGTGTTACTTTTGAAAGTAACCTGTTAGAGTACTTCTGTGTAACCAAAAATGAAAACTCCCAAAAATGCATTTCTTTGGGCATGTTGCTGCTTATAATGTCCAGAGGGTTCATGTCTTCTTGGCTCTTGGACAGTGAATTGAATATTCTACGACCCATAGTCTGTAACTCTGCAGGTTAACGGCAACAGGAATGACAGACGCAATATCCTCCTCACAGCTTGTAATTCAACTGCAGTGAGTTATTGAATTATTTGAAGTACATGAAAATTAACAGAAACTGAGGGTACCTGACAGCGAATTTAGCCAAGCACAGTTTTAGTAGCATGAAATTAAGAAAACACAGGCTACATAGCTCTGCTCTGGCCTTCTTGCCAGCTGAGTTACACCTGTGCACAGATACTCCACAACTGCTTAGGTGGCTGTGTACTGCCTGCCAAGAGGTGGGAAAGAAACAGAAACAGTTCAAATGCATTGGGGATTTACTGTTTTTCTGAAAATCTGTACAACTTTACGTTACATGTTACAACAAAAAAAGGAATCTGAGTACTTGTTACTACTTCATTACTTTATATCAAGTTGCCCTCAACACTGCTCACAAATGTCAGACTTTTGTCTCAACAATAATTGCCTGATTTTAGACAGAATTGTCAACTTGTTCCACTGTAAATGCCGAATGAGCTGTGCAAATGTGTGCAACAAAAACCATAAAAGTGTGCAAACTATAGTTAGATAAAACATCACCTTAAACCACTTAAACTGAGACACTAGGGGCTTTAATCAGATGAGTTCAACCTCCTCAGGGTACTAACTGTTTGTATTTCATATGAACTTAGTCCACAACATTACCAAACTGCTTTCCTTGACTCCAGAGTTCAGCATGTTCCTCCATTTATCTTTCGGTGGTCATGCCTCGGGGGTGCCGAAAACAAGCGAGCACTGGCTGTTTCAAATATCCATGTCGCTGTGCACACCAAGGTGCATCACTGTCAAATCAAGCTTTACAGCTTATTTGATTTGGACCCCCACCAGCACAACTAATGGAGAAATAACACATTATTTTCTTCACCCAACCCATTACCTTAAAGGTTAGGTTAGGCTATTTGTGAAAAAAGTTGATTTTTGAGTCTCATTCCCAACTCTTCAAATACTGACACATTGGGATTGTAGGTCGGGCTGAGTTGGGAAACCCAAAGCGTCAGTATTTGACGAGCTGGGAATGAGACTCAAAAATCAACTTTTCTTACAAATAGGATCTTTAAGTACCTGAGGGGCAAGTTGGTAAATGAGACGGGAAGGATGAAAAAACGTCCTATTTGAGTTTCAAAGTAACCGGTTCTTTAAGTTGATTTATACCATCTTGTCTATTGTGGTCGCCACTGTTATTATTACATATTGTCGTTGTTACATAAAGGTTAAAATTGTATATCGATTCTGGCTCACAGCTTGACAACAGCGTGACAACGGTGTCAGTCCCATGCATGGGGCTGACTGACGGATATGGTCTCCCGCGGTGCTCACTGGATCGTTTTGGCTTTTTCAGATGAGAAACCACTGTTTCAGGTCACAATGCAAAACGAATCCGAATCCGAATCAGTCAACTCACTGGAGTTGGTTCTACCGTGATTGGAAAACTTAAAAATCTAGTTTACCAATAATAAATCAGTAGTCTCCAGAAGCACCTGCGCTAGATAATGTCTTGTGGATTGAAATCTTGTAAAACATCCGTGTTATGTCTGCCTTAAAGAAATGAAATATAGCACTCTCTTGCATACTTTTATACGCTATTCTGTCAGAGACATATCAGAGGGAAGTGGACTATTTGTCTTATAAATGGTTATGCACTTTGATTTGGTGAAATGGCCTCTGCTTCTGAAGGTGCTCCACAGTGAATCCGAGCAGCAGTGTATGATTCAGTGGGGAGCACAAAAACCTGCACAGGGCTATAGAGAACAGAACCCAAAAGACATATAACACTGTGTGAAGAATGGACTTTGCAGCCCACGTCCACACAGGATGGTGGCGACAAGACACACTGAGGTTTGGTGGTGATGAGGTGAAAAACACAGCAACGGCAAACGTGGATGAGGGTGAAAAGTGCAGATTTATTTACAGTGCAAAATAAAAATAGGTGTTCCAGTCCAATGGCAACAAAAGAAAACTTCAAAAACAAAACAAACAAACAAAAAAACATGAACCCACCGGTTCCTCAATTTTAAAGGCACTGACTCAATTCTCTCTCTCTCAATACAACCTCTCGGCAAGTTGCTCTCTCCAGACTCCCACCCCCTGAGGCAGAAAACCCTGGCTTTAAATAGCCCTTCAGTTCCTCTAATTGGAAGAAACCAACGTGACAGGGTATTTTGTAGGTACAGACATTCAACAGATATTTTACCCATCACCCACAGCTGTTTCAATACTAATAATAATAATATTAATATATTAATTATTATTATTATTATTATTAATGAATATGAATAAATAATATTTACATCTCTTTATAGTTAAACATTTTGTAATGTACATAGCTTCCCCCACTCAAAGCAACCCTTTCCCCTGTCCCAAACCGGGAATAAATTCGTCATCGTCGGGGGACTCGTGTTCCTTGGGGAAGCAAAGTGATGCGGGACCAGGAAGTGAAAGTGAAAGTTATCAATGTACTGTTGGTGTTTGCGTGCATGATGTATGGACAAACGGAATGAAATGAGTTATGGAGCCGAATCGACGGGTACCGCGTCGTCCGCTATGATGTTGGCAGAAGTTTGGTGAGTAACTGAAAGATGTGTAAAATAGTGATTGCGCATGAATGAATTACGCCGCGGTTGCCGGCGCCGCGTGTAATTACAAACGCCCGAAGCTCCGTGTGTGTATGCGTGTAAGTGTGTGTGTGCGTGCGTGCGTGTAATAAACAGTAGTCCATTTAAATGGTGCAGAAAATGTCAGGCGAGTTGGGGGAAAAGAGGGCTAACTTTTCACACTTCCCTCCACCTCTGGAGGCTCGCCACTGGGGTGGCGAGACAGAAAATCCGCCACCATGTTCTGCTTTCCCGCTCTATACTGCACCTCAAATCTGAAGGGCTGCAGAGCCAAAAACCAACGGGTAATGCGAGCATTAGTGTCCTTCATTTTGCCCAGCCATTTCAAGGCTCGGTGGTCCGTCTCCAGAACAAAGTCTCTACCTAAAAGGTAGTACCTGAAAGTGTCCAGTGCCCACTTTACGGCCAGGCACTCCAGCTCGACGGCGGAATACCGTGTCTCCCGGGGAAACAGCTTGCGGCTCATGTAAGCCACCGGTCGTTGCTGCTCTCCCTCACCCTGGAGTAGTACTGCTCCCAGACCAACTCCAGAAGCATCAGTCTGTACAGTCCAGGGCTGGGTAAAGTCCGGGCTCTGCAGCACAGGGCCGTTGCACAGAGCCTCCTTTAAATCCATGAAAGCTTTCTCATGCTGCTCCTCCCACCTGACCTTCACCGGACCAGACTTTCTGGTCAGGTCAGTGAGGGGTGCTGCTCTGCTCGCAAAGTTTGGCACAAACCGCCTGTACCACCCCGCAAGCCCCAAGAAGGACCGAATATCCTTCTTGGTCTGGGGCTGCAGGCAGTCCCGGATAGCCTCAATTTTGTCTTTCTGGGGTCTGATTACCCCACGTCCTAGGATATGTCCCAGGTACCGCACTTCCTGCTGGGCCAAAGCGCATTTCTTGGGCTGGGCAGTCAGTCCTGCCTGATGTATGCGCCGTAGCACCTCAGCAAGATGCCCAAGGTGCTCGTCCCAGGTGGCACTGAAGATTACTATGTCGTCCAGGTATGCGCCTGCGAAAGCACCAGTCCCATCCAGCACACGATCCATCAACCGCTGGAAGGTGGCTGGCGCTCCCTGCAGGCCAAACGGCATAACTTTAAACTGGAACAGTCCCTGGGGTGTCCTGAAGGCTGTGTAGGGCCTGGCCTCCTTAGCCATTGGCACCTGCCAGTAGCCCTTACACAGGTCCAAAGTGGAAATGAAGTGCGCCTTTCCAAGGCGCTCGATTAGATCTTCCAGCCTAGGCATGGGATATGCATCAAAGTGTGATTGAGCATTTACCTGGCGGAAGTCAATGCAGAAACGCATGCCGCCATCCTTCTTTGGAACAAGGACCACAGGGCTGCTCCAGGCGCTCTCTGACCTCTCAATCACGCCAAGTCTTTGCATCACCTGCAGCTCCTCCTGGAGGGCAGGCAACATTCGCTCCGGAACTCTGTACATCCGCTGCCGGAGTGGTGTGGTGTCTTTCAGCAGGACGTTGTGCTCGGCCATGGAGGTGGCTCCGGGCTGGTCACTGAACAGGCCGTCAGGGATGACAGCTCGCAACTCCTGCTGCTGTTGTGGGGTGAGATGTGTGATGTCGATCTCTCCTGCTGGATGGTCGGTAGGGAAGAACTGCTCCGGAGTGTCTTCCTCCTCCTTCACTGCTTGTACCAGCAGCTGTTGACTCAGTGGCACCTCTCTCTCGTGCCACTCTTTCAGCAGGTTAATGTGAAATACCTGCCGCTGCTTTCTCCTCTCTGGCATTTCCAGCTCGTAGGTGGTGGGCCCCAGCTTCCTGCTGATGCTGTAAGGTCCCTGCCACTTGGCCAACAGCTTGTTCTCCTCCGTAGGCAGGAGTAGAAGAACTTTCTGGCCTGGCTGGAAGGTACGCTGCCTTGCTCTCTGGTCATACCAGCTGGTCTGGGTCTTTTGTGCCTGCTGAAGGTTGTCCTTTACCAGGTTGGTCATCTCTTCCATCTTCTCCCTCATGGTGATGACATAGGTGAGGATGTTGGTGGTGGTGGGCTTTGGTGACTCCCAGGCATCTCTGAGGAGATCCAGAGGGCCTCTCACCTGTCTGCCAAACAGGAGTTCGAATGGTGAGAACCCTGTTGAGGCTTGGGGAACCTCCCGGTAGGCGAACATGAGGTAGGGGAGCCAGCGGTCCCAGTCTTTGCCGTTGGCAGCCACAAACCTCCTCAGCATGCCCTTCAGTGTCTGGTTATATCTTTCTACCAGTCCGTCAGTCTGGGGGTGGTAAGGAGTGGTCCTAATACCCTTAATCCCCAACAACCCATACACCTGCTTCATGGTGTTTGACAGAAACGCTGTTCCCTGATCAGTTAGAATCTCCTGGGGAATCCCTACCCTGGAGAATAACTGCAAAAGTACGGGGGCAATGGTTCTAGCCGTGACCTTTCGGAGGGGAAAAGCTTCAGGGTAGCGGGTGGCGTAATCACAAATTACCAGTATATATTTGTAGCCTGCCTGTGTGCGCTCTAGGGGGCCAACAATGTCCATCCCTATCCTAGTGAATGGCACATCAATAACTGGGAGAGGCTGTAGTGGAAAAGGCTTGACTTTGTGTTTGCTTGTGAGTTGACATGTGGGGCAGGTTTTGCAGTGTCGGTGTACATCAGTATACATGCTCGGCCAGAAGAATTTGCCAGCTATTCTCTGGAGTGTTTTTACACTACCCAAATGCCCTGCCCAGGGAATGTCATGACCTAAGCTCAGGATCTTTGGTCTTAGGCTACAGGGAACTACTAGCTGCTCAGTGCTGCTCCCTTCAGGCTGGTGATATAGCAGGCCCTGTTGCACAAAGTAGAATTCTCCTGAAAGAGCTTTTGCCTGACCTGTGCTCACCCCTTCAACCTCTGTAGCCTTACTGAAGAGTTCTTTTAGGGACTCATCTTGCCTCTGCAGCTCTTTTAAATCATGGGGAATTTCCCAGATATCTTCCCTCACAACGGGCAGAGGTTCTGGCTCTGAGTCCGCCATATCTCGAACTGTGCCCAACAGCTTTTCTCGTCTGCGCTGCTGACGGGTCTTTACAGCCTTACATTTCTCCTGAGAACTGATCTCCTCTTGGCTGTATGGCATCATCTCTAACAGCCTCTGGGTCTCTGTCTTTGTCTGAGACCTGGTAGCAACCATACTCACTGGCAGAGTAGACTGCACCAGTTCTGGCAGTATGAGCACATCCTGACCCAAGACAACTGGATGGCTCAACCCTCTGACAATGCCAGCTTTAAGCTTGTAGGTCTGCTCTTGTACCTCAAGACAAATCTCAGCTATAGGGTACTCATGCTCATCTCCGTTGACACAGCACACTCTGAGGCGTTCCCCTGTCAGCGTTTCGGGCTGATCCACCAGGTGGGGTTGCACGAGAGTCTGGGTGCTGCCAGTGTCAAGAAGAGCCCTTGCTGGCCTGCCGTTCACTGTTACCTCTATGGTCTGTACCTTGCCGACATATGAGGGTTCTTTTCTAGTCCCAGGACCTGAGCACATGTTAGCACTTCTTGCTCTCTTAACTGGGCATTCTCTGATGAGGTGTCCTGGCTTACCACAAAAGTGACATACAAAGCTGTCTTTGCTCATGGGGGTTCTGGTTATAGGTGGGCTTGTAGGTCTGGCGTGAGGGTTGTGCTGTGGTGGGTAATATCTGGTGCTTGGACCCCTGCTCTGCTCGCTATACCTAGGACCAACTCCACTCCCATACCCTGCAGACTTACCCTTAATCATCGGTCTGCTGGAGCCTTGCTGGCGGAAGTCTTTTGTTCCACGGCGAGCAGCCATGAAAGAGTCAACAAGTTCTGCGGCGTTGTGTCCAGTCTGTGGGTCATGCTCCTTGACCCACACCCTCACCTCTGGAGACAGGGAGCGCAGGAACTGCTCCAAAATGAGGAGCTCCCCAATCTCCTCAACGGTCTTTTCGGCTGGCCTAATCCACTTGTGGTATAAGTCCTTCAGCCTGGTGTAGAACTCCCTCGGCGTCTCCCCCGGTTGCAGGTTTGGTTCTCTAAACCTTTGCCGGTACACCTCTGCACTTATCTCATACTTTGCTAGTATGGCATCTTTCACCTTGCTGTACTCCACTGCGTCGTACGGATCCATGGCTACATACGCAGCCCGTGCCCTACCGGTCAGATATGGCACAAGGAAAATAGCCCAGTCAGCTTGGGGCCACCTGTAGGCTGTAGCCAATCGCTCAAAGGTGGTCAGATACTGCTCCACATCGTCCCCTTCCTCCAGCCTTGGCACGGCTGCTCTGGTCCACGTCGCTGGAGACGCCACCACTGGTGGTGCAGCAGGCAGCTGCGGATCTGCGGGTGGAGCTGCAGGCATCCACAGGGCTGCTGGCGGCGCTGCTGGTGCTTGTAGGGCTGCTGGCGGTGCTGCTGGTGCCTGTAGGGCTGCTGGCGGCGCTGCTGGTGCCTGTAGGGCTGCTGGCGGCGCTGCTGGTGCCTGTAGGCCTGCTGGCGGCGCTGCTGGTGCCTGTAGGCCTGCTGGCGGCGCTGCTGGTGGTTGCACTCCACCTCCGACACCTCTCTGCTCCAGCTCATCTCGAAAGCTGTTGAGCTGCACTTGCACATTTCGCCACCTCTGCTCCTGCTTGAATGACTCACGTTCCTGGGTCTGCAGGGACTGCTGTATGATGTTATACAGATCTGTGAGGTCTAGTGTCCCACCAGTGTCAACCCCTGGCTCCCCTCCTCGGGCTCCTTCTTCCTCCTGCTCCTGCAGGTCCTCCTGGGCCAGCTGTCCGTACGACATCGCTTGCCGTACTTCTCCCTGTCTTCCTGGCCTCTTTCTCAGTGTCCTTGAGGGCGCCACGATCCCACTTCTGACACCAACTGTGAAGAATGGACTTTGCAGCCCACGTCCACACAGGATGGTGGCGACAAGACACACTGAGGTTTGGTGGTGATGAGGTGAAAAACACAGCAACGGCAAACGTGGATGAGGGTGAAAAGTGCAGATTTATTTACAGTGCAAAATAAAAATAGGTGTTCCAGTCCAATGGCAACAAAAGAAAACTTCAAAAACAAAACAAACAAACAAAAAAACATGAACCCACCGGTTCCTCAATTTTAAAGGCACTGACTCAATTCTCTCTCTCTCAATACAACCTCTCGGCAAGTTGCTCTCTCCAGACTCCCACCCCCTGAGGCAGAAAACCCTGGCTTTAAATAGCCCTTCAGTTCCTCTAATTGGAAGAAACCAACGTGACAGGGTATTTTGTAGGTACAGACATTCAACAGATATTTTACCCATCACCCACAGCTGTTTCAATACTAATAATAATAATATTAATATATTAATTATTATTATTATTATTATTAATGAATATGAATAAATAATATTTACATCTCTTTATAGTTAAACATTTTGTAATGTACATAGCTTCCCCCACTCAAAGCAACCCTTTCCCCTGTCCCAAACCGGGAATAAATTCGTCATCGTCGGGGGACTCGTGTTCCTTGGGGAAGCAAAGTGATGCGGGACCAGGAAGTGAAAGTGAAAGTTATCAATGTACTGTTGGTGTTTGCGTGCATGATGTATGGACAAACGGAATGAAATGAGTTATGGAGCCGAATCGACGGGTACCGCGTCGTCCGCTATGATGTTGGCAGAAGTTTGGTGAGTAACTGAAAGATGTGTAAAATAGTGATTGCGCATGAATGAATTACGCCGCGGTTGCCGGCGCCGCGTGTAATTACAAACGCCCGAAGCTCCGTGTGTGTATGCGTGTAAGTGTGTGTGTGCGTGCGTGCGTGTAATAAACAGTAGTCCATTTAAATGGTGCAGAAAATGTCAGGCGAGTTGGGGGAAAAGAGGGCTAACTTTTCACACACTGAGATAGGGGAAATACAAAAATGTACAAGGTGAGAGATATGATCACTAAATGTGGTAATAAGAAGTGGTGGAGAGAGAAATCAGTCATCCCTGTCGGTGTGCAGCAGGTAGCAGCAAAGCATTACCAGCAGGGCGGTATCATGTGAGAGAGAGTGAGTGCTGGTCAGATTATTGTCTTCAATGGATGTGACTGGTGATTGTGTGACTGCAGTGCTCTTTCAGTGTTATTGTGATGCTTCATTGGTAATCATCTCAGTACCTCCCTCGCTGAGCGGATTTTACGTTTGTTTTATCAACTCTCTGCTGATTATAAGAGCTCCCACCGCCATCTGTCTCTCACAGTGTAAATATGACGGCTGTTATTCCTCGCATGATCCGACTAATAAATTATTTTTCTTTCTTTGTCATTCACCTCTGTGGTACTGTATTTCTGCCTGATGATTTCATCTCTTCCCATGATGACAAGAAAATCTATTATGTAAAGCCAACATCTGTGCCCTCAAGGTAGATTCTACAATAATGAATCAATAACATTTTGTCCTTAATTTCCCCGTTTAATTAAACTGTAATAAAAAAGAATGCAGTTAATCTTTTGTCTTCTCCTCTACTTGTGAAATCTTTCCTGGTTCTCATTCAAACCCAAAGCTTATTCCAAGTCCAAATCCAGAATATATGTTGGTGTCTGCAAACTACAAGTATGTTTAGTGTTTGTTGTGACTGTATTTAAAGCCTGGTTAGGTTTAGGCACAAAAAGACTTGGTTAGGGTAGTAAAAGATCATAAAATACAGATTTTCTTGACAGCAAGATGGTTGGAAAATCTCACACGGGTCGCAAACAGTGGTCTCTTGCTTGGCAGCCAACTGCCAGTCATTCCACCTCCATCACCTTCTGATAAATATTCAGCTCATATACATGTAATCTGAATGTAATAAGTTAAGTGTTGTAGTATTGTTATGTAGCATATCAAACAAACAAATTTAAGGTAGCCATGGTTTGCAGAAACGTACAATGCCAACTTTTTGTTGCGGCAACTGGGCTGATAATGCCTCAGTGCCACTACTGGAGGGTGACAGTGACCCCCACAGCACAACAAAGTTGGAAATACTAATAATAAACACACTTAAAGGAGACATATTATGCTCATTGGCAGGTTCATATTTTTTTTTGGGTTACTACTAGAATGGGTTTACATGCTCTAATGCTCAAAAAACACATCAGTTTTCTCATACTGTCCAGTGCTGCAGCTCTGCATTCCCCCTCTGACTGAAACGCTCTGTTTTAGCGCTTGTCTCTTTAAGACCCCCCCCCCCCCCGAATACCCAGTCTGTGCAAATGTGTGACTTTGTGACATAGTCAGATGTCACAAAGTCACAGAATTAAAGGTGGGACTACTGATGAGGCGTCTCAGTAGCTGTGTTTTCTGTGGGAGAGAGGAGCTTCTGTTGGTCTGGACTTTGACCTTTTTAACTTTCAAGTTCTTTTACATGCACAAGAATCGATACACTGAAAGAAGGGAAAAAAAACAAAAAAGCATAATTGGTCTCCTTTCAACAGTCAAACAATGGAGCAGTTCAACTACGTAGCCTCCTCACCCATGGCAGAAGCACAAAAATCAAGGAAATAAAAACAATCTGAGCAAGTCAACAACATCTGGCAGGCATGACGCTCCACCTCTGAAACTCTCCCAATGGGATATGAAGCCAAGTGGAGAACGGAATAAAACAGCGCTGCACAGGTGAGGTTACAGAGACGTGCCCAATGGAGTCAGGGTGTAACCCTCTTACTCAGCCTTCAGTCTGCATGCATTTTATATTCCTCTCAATGTATTTGCACTTATTCCAGTTAGAAATATGTAACATGCCAGACATGGAATCCATTGGCTCATTACTGTGAAGGACGATACAATCCATGGCTCCTTCCTGGGCGGAAGTGACACTACTCAGGAGGCTTTTATGTAGAGAGATCGCTGACAGACTGTAATATTTTATCCTTGTAGATATGATAATGCATCCACCACAAGCATAAATATCTCTATTCACATTAAGAATTTAAACTATTGTGAATCAAATCAATAGCAAAGAATATGAACATAAGATAGTAGCCCACTTAAATTTATTTATATAATCATAATGTTCTCAAATGTAAGAGCCTTATTAATGGATGTACAAACCCATCTTTAACTGATGGCAACTCAGTATTCCTATTTGAATAATATTTCCTGTTAATATAAATGTCTAATTTTCCTGCCTGCTAATATAAATTCCTGAATATTTTCTGCATGTAATGGCAGACCTCTAGCGAACAGATACAATAGGCTGAAAATCCTGTTCCCTCCTCTGTTAATCAAGATTCTTCAAAGAAACAGCAGGCTTAGAGGGTAAATAACGGTTCATTTTTAAAATCACTTAAATGTGGCAGGTGCAATATTAATGACAGTAGCTGTGTTTATGTGTGTGAATACTTCTTCAATCTGAAGAATGGACGTTAAAAAAGTGATCCGATAATGATGTGTGTTTACGTGCCTCAAGGGTTTAATCAGAATGAACCTTTTTTTTGACATGCCCTATGGGAGGTTTTGGTTTTTGGTTGGACCCAAACGCAGAGACATGTGGACTGGTGTAAAGTAAAAGGTTTATTTCCACAAAAAGGTGAACGACAAAGACGGGGTCTGGCAGGTAAGCTGGCAGACTGGAGCAGGTGACGGCGTGGAAGGCTGAGCAGGTGGACGCAGGTGAAATCTGCACACGAGGTAGAGAAAAACAGTGTCAACCAAAAGCATCCAAAAATAAGCACACGAGAGATCAAAAACACGAGAGTAAATCACAAATCCTCTTGAGGAGGAACAGGAGCCTCAGATGAGTTATCCTCGAACCCCACATCCAAACCGCAGCAATTCATTTTCGCCAATCGTCACTCTTCCATTACATCATAACTAAATCTTTCTGGGTCGGAACCACTTTTGACTTTTAGGCAGTAGGCTGCCTTCAAACTTCTCCAATAGTACTTGATTTGGTCAATGGTTCAGTGGATTCCGGCTTCGTTCATCTTCACCTGTTTAAACAACTTGTTTCAAGCCTTTCAACCAGTGAGGCCGTGATTGGTCTCCTTTAAGAACTCAGAAAGACAAGTACTAACAGTGTCTTTCTACTTTCAACCGGAAATCATACAACCCGAGGCAATGTGATTGAAGGAGTGAAATGAGGAATTATTTGAAATAATGTAAGGTTCTGAATTACTTTTGTCTCTTTCCAATGAAAAAATCGGAGAATTGTCCGTGCAAAACGGTTCCCGAAATATCCACCTGTCTAAGAGGCAGCGAGTCAACCAGGTTATCATTTGCCACCGGCTGCCAGTGCCATAGAATAATCACCATAATCCCACCACAGCAGCCTTTGGAAGCCCCAGCCAAGCTACCTGGGAAGGTGCTCATCTTTGAGGAGCTAGAGTCCAATGGGCAAAGGAGATGGGGTTGAGGCATCATTTTACACCCTTTTGGGCTGCTCTCCAACCTATCTTGGATGGAGACGGACTGATGGAAACAGAGAGAGAGATGCTCCAGTGGTAGAAGCAGCTGCAGCAGCAGATTACATTATGAGAAAAAGGCCGATTGATACAAAAGGATGGTTAGTTTGGATGACAATGGCCATTATAAGAATAATTTTCGAGAGCTGTGGGGGCTCAAGTGTGTGGTGTGAATGAGTGTGTGGGTCTGTGTTATTCAGAATGTGATTATTTCACAGTCATAGGACAGTTGTAGTTTTATAATAGCACTCTTTTTACTCATAAACATGGATTCATAACCTTTTAAAAGCATGTCACCTACTAGATGCTTTTAAGTTGGAAGAGCAGGGCAAAAGCAACAAATTCTTTGTTAGGTTATTTCGTTTTACTGTTTTTCTCTCATAGAATTTCTTGTGTTGTCATTTCTTAAAGGGAAAGTTCACCCAAAAATAGAAAATTCAGTCATTATCTACTCACCTCCATGCTGATGGAAAGTCGAGTGAAGTTTCAGAGAACACAAAACGTTTCTGGAGCTTCACAGCAAAACAGTGTTGCGACATTCTCCAAACCAACTGAAGCAGATGGGGACTTGTTTTAAAAACATTAAAAAACGACTAAGAAAAACATAAAATGGCTCCATTTAGCGTGTCTGGAGTAGTCCAAGTCTCCATAATCCCAGATCCCAACTTTTGATTTGAAAAGGCATTATTTACACTCTTTGGTAAGCCAAAAACTTCACTGTAGCTGCTAAGTTAAAAGCGTTAGTGCCCTATCTGAAGTAGGTGGACAAGCGCATGGTTAAGGATTGTAATCATGATGATAATTTTCATTTTTGTGCGAACTTTTCCTTTAACAATTGTGCACTCCCATTTTATTATCCGCCTGTAATGTCGGCTTCCCCATTCGAGCAGGTAGCCGTTTTAACAAGCCAGTGATGTTATCCAACAGCTCCAGCAGCTGTTGGCAGGTGCAAAAACACCACTCCACCTGCAGTCTGTTTGCTGACAGTCTGATGTGGTGTATCTGTGAACAATTAGCCTGAATGAAAAAAGTTCTTGCCGAGGGTTGCTCTGCCAGAGCTGAGACAAACAGACGAAGCAAATGAGGGCTAGATTTCACTTAAATTCCTTCCAGTTGTTAACTCCAGGAAAGCTGATCTCTGTGAGCCTGCCAGTTCTTTTTGATCCCTTGGCCCGCTTCTTTCGCTGCTGGCTCCTTTAGTGCAACCTCTAACTGATTTATTTGCTGCTAATTTGTTGGCCTGTTACAAGCAGATGGAGGCAGTAAGTCCTCCGTTCGTTCCTAGTTGCCTTCTGGTTCTGCCTCATATCCAGTGATAGTAAAGGAGGGGGATAATTGTCAGGAAGTGCTGCATTCATTTAAAGGTTGATGGAAGTTAATTTGCCAATTGAGATATAAGTCGGTTGAAAATAGTTATGTTGTTAGCCTTGATTGTAGATAACGACCTTTCATTTCTTAAAACACACTGCCAGGTTTCTCTTGCTCACTCTCTGTGTAAACTGTCTCTCTCTGTGTTTGCTGTGGCTACTCTTACTCTGCTCTTCATTTTTTTCCCCCTCTCCTGTCAATTGGTCCAATTGAGTTGAAGTGAAGTAAATTTTCCCAGCCAACTTTATAGCCCGCAGACTGCTTTAGAGGACATTCTTGATGGAACGAAGTGAATTCTAAAGCAAAAGTGACAGTGACTTGTTTACACTGAAGAGCCACTAGTTATCCCTTGGACTGCTGACTTCATTATCTGTCTAACAACTCCTTTGGGAGGTAATGGAATAGGCTGTGAATCACTGTGTGTTTGTGTGTGCGTGTGTGAGAGAGAGAGCTCTTCTGTTCTCACAAGGATCAAAGTTCCCTTCGTGGAAATATCCTCCAGAGTGAAGAAAGAAACTTTGATTCCACCAACTTTTTCTTTGAGACAACAAGATTGCTCCTGTCAGTCCAGGTGCCCGGTGTGTTTCAGGTTTAACTAAAAGTCAGTGGTGTCCGTACCTTTTCTGTCAGGCTCCCACCCCCGCTACCACCGAAATATACCAACAAACACAAACACGTTTCAAAATACGGAAACATAGAATGTATATTGCAGAGCCTGTAAGCTCAGTTTCAACTGTTAGTCATTGTTATATTATTAAGAAAAGATGTCTGAGACCATAGGAAGGTCATTAGACCTGCCGACTCCTGTATATAAATGGCATGACATCCATTTTCCTCCATGCTCTGATTAAGGCCACTAGGCCGAAACGTTGGCATGTAGGCTGACATGGCCAGAATAAATCGGTGAAATGAGATTTGTCAACTCTGTCCTGGAAATGTGTGTGTGTGCTACCTTTATACATTTGTGTATTTAGTAGTTGGAACATATGAGCTTGCTGTGACATCCTTTACAGAATGAATAAGTAATATTTTCTCATACTAATATAAAATTGAAATGAATCTCCATTTTTATTTGGAATCACCTGGTGTTCATCTTAAAGGTCCAGTGTGTAGGATTTCAGGAGATATATTGGCAGAATTGTAATGTAATATTCATAATTAAGTGTTCATTAGTGTATAATCACCTGAAACTATGGTTGTGTTTTTTGTTACCTTAGAATGAGCTGTTTATATCTACAAAGGCAGAAGGTTCTCTTCCACACAGTTCGCCATGTCTGACTGCCATGTTTCAACAATAGCCCAGAATGGACAACCCAAACACTGGCTCTACTGAGGGACTTCTGCAATACTCACAATTGGGTGAGGTGAGGGGTATGTGCATGTAAAGAATGTTGAGAAACAACCATAAAATAACATAAAATGGCTCCATAGAGCTTGCCCGGTGTAGTCCATGTCTCTGGAAACCCTAAGATACCAAAATGATTTGAAAAGACATTATTTACATCCTCAACACCAGCTTGTGCACCTACTTTAGACAGGATTTGTGCTAATGTGTTTAGCTTAGCAGCTACAGTGCAGATTCTGGCTTTAAAAAGGGTGTAAACTACATCTTTGGGCTTCCTGAGAGTTTGATTTTTATTTTTTTTACATTTTAAAACAAGTCCCTATTTACTTCAGTTGTCCAGAAGAATCTTACGGTGCTGTTTTGCTGTGAAGCTCCAGAAATGTTTGGTGGACTACACAACCTTACCTGATTTTACATCAGCATGAAGGTGAGTAGATAATGACTGAATTTTCATTTTTGTGCGTACTTAACCTTTAAACAGCATTTCTAGCAGGGCTGTTCACAGACGCTGCGCCTGAAATACCACCAGAAAGAAAACTCTAAATATCACAAAAGGTTGTACACGAGGTGCAATAGACCCTTTTCACGGCAGACATTTTGACTGGAAAATGCTCAGGAGAAATAAGCAACATTCATGATGGCCATTTAAGTGAGCCAGTTCCAGGGCTCTGGTATTCTGCATGCTCACTCACTGACATGCCTTACTTGGACACTTAATAGACTGGGGACATCATTAACGTTATTGGTCACACCTTTGCTTTTCCTGCTTTGACAAGTCGAAATGTCTGCCATGAAAAGGGTCTATGAGAATGGATTCAAATCATGAGGCATGTGACTGAATTGTACACTGAAGACACGAAAACATCAGGCTGTCATCGAGTTACTAAGCTGATCATGAGAAGAGATGCATCATGATTTGTCTGATTCATTTGATTGACTGATCAAATTGTGAAAGCGTGGGCTGGGGAAAAATTGCTGAGTTGTTTTCGAACTGTCAAGTAAATGAATGCATAATGTAAAGCTGTTCGGCATTCAAGCTTAATATTGAGATATACTTCTGCATGTAAAATTCTACAAACAGGCCTTGCAGATGTACATGCGTAGTTTCTTTAATGAAAATAAGACATTGTCTCAAGTATAGTAAATATGTGTGTTGCTACAAGACAGTAAATGTAAAGTTGCTGCACTTTCTGCTTAATATTATGCAAATCCTGTCACTATAAACAGTTTTTGGTCAACTTTGGGTTTAAGGTTCATCTGGAGTTTTAAGTGTGAAATTGTGCATTATGAAAATTATGCATAGCTCAAGGCTCAGTGCATGATACGATTGGGAAAATTAAGTTGCCAAGTTAGAAATCTGTTTTATATACTTCAAAGAGCAGAGACAGGGAGGGACACGGAGACGGGGAGAGTGAGATCTGGCAGGGATGCAGCGTTTTCAGTGTTTGGGAGGTTAGAAATGGACTTCTCGTCTGGAGATCTGGAGACACATGGGTACTGCGCTGACTCTCTGATTTCTCCTTTTTGCAAGTGAACTCCAGCTAGCAGAAAACTACTCATTATTTTTAAAAAATATATATTTTTGGGTTACAAAGGAAAAAGAGTGATACAAGAAACATTTATCAATGTTCTTGAGCTAATGCTTAACACAGAAAACAAGGGGGAGAAAGTGGAGACACAATAGAAAATGACCTTCAATTGATCATATCTAGAGCCCTATTTGCATTGGAATGGTATAACCAGGGGACCACATGTGATTTAAAATGTATGTGTTTGGTGCAGCATTCACACCAAATAAATAAAGTATTATTTAACTCAGATTTAATGACATTATCCCCCAGATATAATGTGGCTGCAGTAACATAAATCTCTTAAAAGCGCATCATCTGTTCGTCAGCAGTCAAATATAGTTTGGAGTTGTTTTGTTCCACATGTGCAATCAAATATCATACGTGTTCAGTTGTCTGACAACAGGAAACAGATGTTATAAGAATATGACCCCAAATCACCAAGATGCTAATGCACATGGGACTACTGTTATCACATAACCTCTGCTATTATTACAAATTATTAGAGGTCCGCGCAGGTAATACTAGTCCTATGACGAATAGGCTTCTTTTGCAAACAGGCAGTTATAAGGACAACAGAGGGAAACCAAACCCAGGTATACATTCACAAATATAGAAGTATAGAAGAGAGACTCCACAAAAGAAGAGAAAGTCCAATGAAAGGTCCCCAAATTCATAATCTTGGTCAGAGCTGCTGTAAATCACCTCCATACTGTATCCCCTGTTGTCAAACTGACCTCCAGGGCCACAGGCTCCACAGCTAACTGAGCCATGAGCTAATTAGCTAATGGTAGCTAGCTACAGCCAAGAAGAGCTACTTTCTTGAAGTGACAATTTGCTGTAAAGTTGCAAGATTTTAACAGTAGACAACTTTGTTGGAAGCAGAACTGACACAGCAGTCATCTGCTGGTGCTTCTAACAGGCCTGTGGCAGTGTTTGCCAGCAGACCTGGATAACTGCTTGAATTAATTTGCAGCAAGGCTTGTAATGAGGGAATTGGGCGCAGGTGTGTCTGCTTCCATGTGCCGATTGGATAGGACCCTTGCCTCAATCACACCAGTTGGCCCAGGAGCAGCTTGCGGCACTTGCACTTGGTGTAGCTCCATCTGGGCTTGCTTGGGCAAACTGGTGTGGTTAAAGTCCTGTTTCAGAAGAAGACACAGTACTTGTGCGCATGAATCTCTAAAGCAAACAGCAAAAACCGAGCTTTTTGAATCTCTGTACCTCTTTATCTGCGATGTGCCTTTTGTGTGCTTAAGATTCTGCAGAGGTTCTTTGAAACTGGGCTTCCTAAAAATAGAACTTTTTGTCAGTGGTGATAAAAGGAGCATCGTCCATTAGGAGGCTGGAACACAGCACTCCAGCACGATTTGCATTTTACAGCCAATCTCTTTTCCAGAGATTCCTATTAATGCAAGATGTTCAACATGCGACAGGCTTAAATCGAATGTGTTGTATTTTAAAGGGCAGGCTGGGAGGTCAACAGGGGGCAGTTTATTAACAGTCAACACAAGATGAATTACTAGGGATGTGAAGAGGTGTATTTTCTGTGCGACTGTTCTATATATTCCTTTGACATGTACTGTATATATATTAATTTATTTATTGTGTGTGCATATTGAGCAGATTTTCCCATTTCAAGTGATGTAATCTATATTCCATCAGTGGTGAGGGCCCTTTAGTCTTCGGTTATCACACTGTTATGGGCCCTGAGCAGCAGGACGACACCAATATATAATATCACCCCTGTGCCCCATTTCTCAGCAGGAGAGACGGAAATCTCACTAGAAATGTCTGTCTTCACTTTATGGCTGGCTGTGAAATTTATATATCTCAGTGGGTTGTATCTTTTCCAGTTTAATGACCTCGTAAGAACAGAGGATTCCCGTCGTAAGCTTTTGTCATGCATGGAGCCTGTTTGTCTTTGCTGAAATGACATTTTCTTCTCATTTAAACTAGACAGACACAGATTGATTTTCCTTTAACATCTGTATGATGAATAAAGATCGGTCCTTTTCTCTTCGACAGATCCCATCAATTGTGCCGCGGACCTTTTCTGTGGTGAAGCCGAATGGATGTGTGTTACGAGCACTACGGCACAAATGATTCACAGGTCTGGACAGCAAGATGAAGTTGGTAGATGCTAGAAATGTGCTGTGAATAATTGTATGATACCATTGATGTTTGGTCAGTTTAATTCTCAAACCCCTTTTCTTATTTGGGACCAAATCAAATTGTAAATAAAGCTCAATAAAATAAAACAGTCCTTTTGATTTCATTTTATTTACCCGTTTCCCTGCATCTTCTGCTCCACATCCTTCTTTCATTTGCAACCTTATTTTCAGGCAATGAACGTGTTAGCCAGTGTCTGCAGACACTGTAATTTGCAAGTACGCCTTGGTTGAACAGATTCCCATTTCCTGTCTCTTCCCTTTAATGCAGGCCTCCGCATGAAGCGAGTGACAGTGCAGGGGATCGGGACAACACTGCATCCAGGAACACAGGTGATTAACGAGTGTTTCTGGAATCGTGCTGAGAATATAGTTAGGGTGTGTTCAAGTGTGTATTTGTTGTGAATGTGTGTGCACTCGTACACACATGCTTAAGTGCTTATGCAGTTTTTCTATTACAAACAACAGCTGTGTTTCATCCATAAGTATCAGTAAATGAAACGTTTGTGAACAGTGTTGTATTTATGAAGGAGGAGACTAATGGCAACTTATTGTTCTTGGAAGGTACTGTGCTGTATCTTAATTAAGCCATGAATTATATCATTGGGTTTATTAATCCTGGGTATGTTTTCTTGACACAACAAAGAACAAATTCAACACTTTCTAAAATGGGGAAATCTGATCAAAGCAGTTTTTAAAGGTGCAATATGTAAAAATGTAGATGAAAACATTAAAAAATTAAGTATATTAATCAACAGAATGTGAATAAATAGGAGTACTACATTATGGTGTCTATGTATTGTGTTGAAGTGATACATGTATACTGAAGTTAGCATGCTTACCAGGTCCTGTGCTAGCCGTGGAAACACTACCCTGGTCCCAGAGCCCCTGAAAGGCTAACTGAGCCCCTGAAATGGCTATAGCAATGTTAACATTAGCTAGCATTAGCAACGTTAACATTAGCTAGCTGGCATCAGCAACATTATTGTTAGCTACTCTTTGCAACGTTAACATTAGCTAGCTGTGTTAGCAACATTAACGTTTGCTAGCCAGTGTTAACAACGTTAACATCTGCTAGCTAGTGTTAGCAACATGAAGTAATATTTTGTTAAGTAGCTCTAAGTGCTGTATCGTAGGCAACTGCACTTGCTTCAGTTTCTTGAAGACGTTTCACCTCTCATCATAGGGACTTCTTCAGTTCTAACCAACTGGAAGGGAGTTGCAGGCTTTAAACCCTGTGTGGGTGTGTCCTTACAGAGTCGTTAAGTAGTATTTCTTCACGGTGGTGATGTTACTTTATGTAAGTTCACTATCAAATTACTATTTCAAACTCTGGATGTACCCACTTGTGTTGGAACTGATGATTATAGTCATTACTAGGCATACAGTATATTTAGAAACACTCTCTCCATATTTTTACAAACATTATTTGAACTTAACCCACACTTATGTCACACTCACTCACCTAGACCCCTTCCCAAAATTAGTTTGGAGTCACCAGTCACTTCAGTAACACTGCCAGTTGTGATAGTTAAAATAGTTGGCCGAGCTGCAGGACCCCAGCTGCCTCAAACCCAGGTCTGGAAGACAGAAACCGAGCACTGGAACCTTTGGTGATTTGTAAATGAGAAGAAGAACCCAGGTCTCTGCGGTGATGGACCACATGGACATAACAATTTTAGGTGCACAAACTCTTTCTGTCGTTTATCAAAAATGGTCAAAGGTCAAACGGCTCTTGACACTCCATTTGTCATCATTCTCTTCTGGCTTCCTGCCATTAAAGGCTCCATACACCCAGGGTCCATCCACACAGGTGTTCTCACTTATTTGCATGATTACCTCATATGAGGAATGTATGTTTGATCTGTTTTGCTGCACCTGAGCAGAAGTTTAATTAGCCTGAATAAGTGAAAACACCTGTGAGGGCGAGCCTTCAAATTCAAGTCGCTAATTCTCTTCGATGTAGCACTGCAGCCACCTACGTAAACTCCCTCATTGAGTTTCATGAGCGTTCTTGTTCACTTTGATATGCAAATCAACGAAGACTAGTGCTACTGTCTCTGTGAGGCAGGAAATCTCAATCCTACATAATGGAGTTACCAAACTCTATTCAGTGAGCAGTAGCCCTCGATAGCTGTATTTCAATCTAATTGGCAAGAGAATTTTTTAAATGTTGCAAAAAAGGCCAAAAAAAAAAATCCATCTTATGGCTAGATCGTGGATATCTGTAATAAACACGTAGTAGAGGTTGTGAGTTTGGAACAAAACTAGTTGTTTGCTAACTTCCAATAAACCCATATGAGGAAGATGAAACAAAACCTGTCCTGTCCAAAACCTGCCTATCTGGGAATGTTAGTTTTTTGAGAATATCCGTGAAATGTTCACTATGCCAGAAGGACAGAAGTGTCCGTCAACCTTACCGAATGCGATACGTCAAAACAAGATTTAAAATACGTTGATAGAAACATGGCTTATGTCTTCAAAGGTCGCTTGAAGACATCACAAACTCACTTGGTTTGTGCACGGCCCCGGACAGGAAGGCTCTGCAGCGGGTGATTGATATCGGTGAGGTGAGGTGTCTGCACAGAAACCAAAAGATACTAAAAGACAACACCCACCACAGCCACAGTCTGTTCACACTGCTGCCATCTGGCAAAAGAAACAGAAGAATCCGCTGCCGTACCACCAGACTACAGAGCAGCTTCTTCACTCACGCTGTGAGACTCTCAAAATCCTCCTCAACACTCCACTATAAAACTATTTTCTTCTCGTGGAGTATAAAGGGACTACAGCTTCCATTTTGGTGTACAACCTTGTGTTATAAAATGACAAATTAAATGAACCTTGAAACTTGAATACTCTCTAACTCGCTCTAAAAAAAAATTCACAAGCTTAATACTTGCGTTGCCACAGTAACTCTTACATTATTGCTTTGTATGGGCCGACTTATTCTGAGGCAGGAATTCTCTAGAAGAGTCGGAGTCAAGTGTGCCGTTAACAGTTTACTGTGATGCACCAAAGTTCAAAAGGCAGTTGAATGTGCACATTTTTTTAATGATGCTTGGAATGTCCCTGCCCTCTCGCCCAAACTCCTGGGTGAATGCATCCTTTGAGAAGAGATACACTGACTGTGCATGGAGTCCTGCCACGGTGAAACTGCTGGGAACGAAAAGTGTCAAATAAAAATAAAATATTGCCTCCAGACCGGGTATAGTCCACTGCGTGCTGCTTGCGTCAGTGAAAAGAAGAACTCTTAAAACTTTGTGTGCAAAGTTCAGGGCACCTTGCTTTTTCAAATCAATTCCTCAACTTTCTACTTGAAAGAATGTGTATTACAGTATGTGGCGTATCTGCACTCTGCAGTCTCATTGCTGGATCTGTGGTCAGCATACGCCTCTCTCTTATTCTGTTAAGTTTCTTGGAGAAATCGATCAACTACCCATCCTGCCCGTCTCCCCCAACCCTCCCTTGTCTTTTGACCTATACTGCTCGAGTAGGGTGGAGACTACACTCAACCGCTGTCTGTCTTTGTCTCTCCCTCACTCCCAGCTTCCCTCCTTCTCTCTCTTTCTCCCTCCCTTTTTCTCCCCACAAACTCTTTAATGCATCATTTATTTGTTCCATTACCCGGCAGACAGGGAAGCAGAGCTGCTGGTTATTGTAAGAGCAGGCCTCAGAGATCAGCTCAGAGCAGAACGCGGTGTTCTCTAATGCTTGCAAATTCACATCAAGCACAGCAGATTACACGATTAGCTGTAAGATTTACTCGATAACAGGCGAATGTTCTGATTGCAGAAGTAGCCGGATGGATAACTTTACCTGCTGAAGTTGCAGTGAGCGAGCGGTGGAATGCCAAACAGTGTCAACGCTTGTGCACGGCTGTGATTGACTGTCGCCTGTGAGACCTATTCTGACTGACTGACGGATGCTATGACAGCTGAGCTCACATTCATCTTGGAGTTTGCACTGAAAAGTGTTCCTATAAACATGTAAATGCACGCATATAAATTCAAAAGCATGTGTAAGTGTTTTTTTCTTTGTTTATATAGGAGTGCACATTAGTGTGAGCCCTGATGCTGAGGGAAGAAAAAGGAAAGTTAAAAATGAGACCTTCCAAAGACTGCAGGCAAACGCAAAATTATTAATCCAAGTTGGTATCGCAACTGGCAGCATTTTGTCTGATGGCGGTCTCTGGTCAATACTGTGTATCTCTGGGTGTGAGTACAGCGAGAGACTCTTCATCATTATCTGAGAAGAAAGTATTTTTCTCAAGATGATGAAACTGAACTGAGTAATTTCTCCTTTTTTTATCATCACAGCGCAAGCAACTACTCACACAGTTTCAGAAAACTCAAGCAAAGCAAAGTTTTTGGTGGTGCACTGTTCTCTACATACATCCAATCCCTAAGTGTCAGTATCTGACAAGTTCTCACAAATATGAGCTTTAAAGTGATTGCTGAGGTCTTTTGATGTGGGGTTGTATGAGGTACTTATCCCTAGTCAGTATGTTACCTGCAGTAAATGACTGTCAGCTCTCCCCCTGTGTGCAGAGCATTGTACTGCTAAATGGGACCGAGAGCAAGACGCATTTTAGCTAAGTTAAAAAAAATACATATCTGTTTAAGAGTATGCTATGTTTTGAACATTTTAGGTGCTTTACATTGTCAGAAGTACACATAATAAACTCACAAAATGTCAAGAGATGAAATATTTTTACAACTTTTTTCCTTACTAAACAGAAGAATACAACCGTTTCTCTCTTTTCCTGAACTAAAATGAGCCGAATTGCCTCTTCAGCTCATCGTAAGACGCTCCAGCGCAACAGCAATCCAAGCAGACTCCTGCAAGCTAAAAGGGCCACTTAGCTCCATAGCTAACAAAGTCACCTGCTAATAGGCAGCTAGTCACTAGAGCAAACTATCTGAACAGCAGATAGTGCGGGTTATGCTGCCCCCTGTAGTTTTGGAGCTACATTCTGGCCATTTCTGACAAATTACTTCTCAAAGACTAATCAGAATTTATAGTAGAGGTAATCTCAAAGGTTGGATGAGCTGGAGACCTCGAAATATTCATTTTTTGTCTTTTTTCCTTGCTCTCCCTCTTATTTTGAGACAGCAGTGCTTTTTTTTTTCCCCCTGTCAGATGTCGTATCATGATTCGGGCAAATCCCACAGAAATGCACTTAACCACACAATCCTGTACAATCTTAAAATGCACCCTAATATTTGCAGATGCATACATCCAATAGATCAGCAGAGAGAGTGGAGTGTATGTGCCACCGCTGTCCAAACGCAGAAGAGTCTCATGTACAATGTTTATACAAATTAATTCAGCTTCTCTTCCGTGAAACGTGAATACAATGTGCAATAAACAGACCCAAAACTGTCTGTTACACCTCCGTAGCTTGTCAGTGTTTGTATGCACTTTGACGTTACGTCCTTGAATCCCTGCGCTTTTGTAAAATTAACACCCCCTCAAAACCATACAGGATTTTTTTCCCGCAATTTTAATGTGTGTGTTCAGGCTGTGGATGCACAGGGAGAGAAAAAGCACTGCGAGTCTCTCGGCTCCTCAGTCCCTCTAATAGGTTGATCTTTCTTGTAATAAGCCCCACCATTGTTTACCCGATTACAGAGAGCACTCATTGAGTCAAAGTGTCTCCCTGTAATATCACAGGCTTCATTACAGAAGAGGGGATGGGTTTGCTTTTAATTGATAATATGATTCATAGTAAGACAGGTGTTAAATTATTTAGCTTCCTCGACTTTGGGAGTTTTAACTTTTAATTGTATTATATATCATTCAGACTTGGCTGAGTTGGAAGGATTAGACTGCACCTATTATTTGGATGGAAAAATAAATCTGTTCTTAAGAATATTTAAACTTGTAATGGAGTCAATAAAGCTGTGATAATAGAGTCTGTCTAATAGTGTCTGTTTTATAAAACACAGGCGATGATAGTCTTTATTGGCGTGAGGTTATGAAGGCCACAGAGTTATTGTTTGACCAGTGTTTGTTGGATATTCAACAAACATTGATCAGACACTGACTTTGTGTCCCTGGTCAAAAATGGTTCTGATCGGACGCCAATAATTGCAAAGTGGTGATGAGGCGGATGGCAAGATGGTGACGTTCTGTTCCACTAACTATTGATCCTCTGACAAAAATATTGATCATAGTGTTGCCATGAAAAAAGCAAATGCATCTGTCCTTTTTTTCAAATAAAACAACATTTGATTGACAATTTAATGAGCCTATGTTGTCTGAAACAGTCAAATGTCTTTATCCAAGCTGTCTTTCATCACTCACGGGAGAAGTTTGACTTCAGGGATTTCAGGTGACGTAGACTCTTTCACAGGACTTTCACCTGGGAGACCGAGGTTTGTGTCCTGTGTGACTCATTGTTGACTTTCTATTTCCAGACTGAGTTGCTTCATTATTTTCAGTTGCTGGATGTAAAAGGCTGCTAAAGGCATACTGCGCACATACAGATTAGCAGAATAGCTGAGTAGGCTTGTTCACGGTTATGTCATATTTCGATGTTGCTAGGAGGTCCAGAATTAAAGGCATCGATCCAGAGCTGTTAAAGGTACATTTATGTCTGCGTTGTCATCCTGCTGTCAGACTGTGATTATTCTTAGGCAAGCCTAGATGTTGGCATACTTTTGGCCAACTAGGCCATCAGCACAGCTTCCGTTTTGTAATTATTTTTGAAGCAATAACGGGAAGTGTTAATTAGGTGTTTAATCAGTGGTCATTTAACGTCTTAGTGTATGCTGGGTAAGTAAGAATGGTGCTGGTCAGCTGGTTGCCATTCAGCTGATGAGTGAACCGCTGATGGTGGAGTTTGAGTGAAACACCTGGTGTGAATCAGCTAATGCAAGCGCTTCATTCAAATTAAAAAAGGCACATCACAGTGGGGACGTAAATGTTGAATGATTACAGTCTGCATAATTGACTTGACTTTGAATATGACTAGTTTACAAAGGCCTTCAGTTCCATAGTGATACTGAAAGGTTGACGGTAATACTGGTCATACTTTTTGATACTTATAGATAGCAATCACTTACAACTACTGGATGAACTTGGACTAATGTTGGCGATATACATACTTGCATAAAATGGGTGGAGTTGCCCTTTAAGCGAGACTGTGCCGGTGCATTTAATCCAATTCATAACAAAAATACCCAATTACAATATTTAAAACTAAACATGTCACTGCACAAATGTCGACTATTCAAGGTCGTACTTTGTGTCTGATGAGTTGCTTCACTGTGATGCCGCCCTGTATCTAAGAAGAGGCCTACAAGGTTCTCATCAACTCCAGCGATGCATAATGAACAAGTGGAAAAGAAGCTCTGAGCTGATCTGAAATGAGTCTGCGGTTCAGCCTTGTGAAAGGCTAAATCTGTTAGATGAGATGAGGGGCAGAGCTGTGCTCCAAGTCAAAGAGCGATCAAAGTCTAACTTTTATCTGGAACATTACTGCGGTTCGAGCAGTGGAGAGTAGGTCTCGCACCAGTATGGATGAGGGGAAGGAGTGAGGCAAAGTGAGGAAGGAGAAACAGAAATAAAATATGCAGTAGATGGATGTGGTGCAGTGAGAGAGCGAGAGGCACATTAGCTCATGAAATACAGGATGAACAGAATTTCATGCTCTTGTGCTCCAAATGTCATGGTGTTAGAGCTATGTATTTCTCTTAATGTCTTAAAAATAATGTGAAGTTTGGCAGAAAAAGATCATATTCTCTCACACAATTAGAACAATCTTCATTCAAACTTTTCAACTACTGCAGACTTTGCTCCAGACATCAGGACACAGGTTTTGTTTTATCACATAGGCCTGCATGTTTTATTACGTATAAAATAAAAGGTGTTGATTGTCATTATTAAATCTTCCCTGATTTTTTTTAGAAATGCTTTGTGTTGTGTGGCAAAAAGGGAAAGGAGCAGTTGAACTTTCTTTTAGTTTGAGACACGTGCAGTTCTTATAATTACATAGATTAACCTTTCTCTTTATTCCACCGGGCTGTCTGGATTGCTGTTGATGCTGCTTACTCCTGTGCGTTTGGTGTGTGTGTCTGCGTGTGGTTTCAGCGGCGGCTATTCTGCTACGTGCCAGTAAATGATTAGCTTCCATGTAGACGCTTCATTAAAGAACACCTAAAGTGAAAGTCCCGGTTGCCCATTCCTCAGTGAGGGGTAATTTGCAAGAGATGAGTCTACCATTCTCCATGTCGACAGGAAGCTAATTGTTGTTTGTTTGCTTGCATGCTTTTTTTTTTTTTTTCAGAGATGTGAATACTTCCCCTCCAGCAGGGCATTGGCGACGATGGTGAGATGGAGGGAGGGTGGGGGTAGAGAGAGAGAGAGAGAGAGAGAGAGAAAGGGCAAGCAAGATTTCGAGATAGTCATTATTGCCTACACTAATGAGAAATTAATTACACCACAGCTGGCTGCGCAGACTGTATTACTGGAGGCTGAACATAGGGGGCAGCATGCCGCATCAGTAAGGCTTGGAGGTGTTATGGGAATTTGTGGCAGACAAGATGGACCAAATTCAGTAACCGTGGAGAAGAATCAACAGCTAAAGGCATAAATAGATTATAGTTTGTGATACTTTAAAGCCTTTTAGAAGACAGTGTGAAATCAAAGAGAACCCTCAGGGAACAGGAATAATGTGAAGTAGACAAACCTGAAACAAGAGACTAATGGCTGCCCCTTTTGTCATTACAGCGGGGCTAAAGCACCGTAATGCATATAGATGTGCATGTCTGACATTTAACATATATGCACATTCTGGGATTGCAGATATGTCTGCAAAGCTGATGCCAAGTGCCAATACTTCTGCATACTGAGATGTCATTAACCAGGGCAGACTCAGCTGTGAGCATGACATTTTGGATTCGTCCTTTCAAATCTGACGTGAAATGAAAGGACAGCCACTGTTTTTCTTGCTTCTGAGATAATAAAGACAATGTAGGATTACTATCCCAGTATTTGTAGGTAATTTTTTTATTTCATTTTTTTGGATGTTTGATTTAGAGTGTATCTATTGTGTGTCATGATATAATCCAACTTAATGTACATATATTATCTTATTATCTTATCAATATACTGTATGTACATGACTTCTATGATTTTTGCAAACCTTATATATTGCTGTTTAAATGCATTTTTTGTTGAGTCCATTTAATTTATTTAAATTAACTGGAGGCTATTTCTGTGCAATTCAATATTGGGGAATGTGACACTGCTAGATTCTCCGATTATTTCAAGAAACACCTGTTGGCAATCAAGCACAGAGCAAATCTGATGCAACATGTGAAACGTGTAGTTTGCCCCTTGTTTTTATTGTTATTGTTAATAAAATGGTGCCAATCGTATCCTGGTGTGCACTGAAATTTTGATTTTTTTTTCTTTTGGGGTCCATTTTATTTTATTGTTTGGTTTTATGGCTTTATTTTTATTTCTGTTTTATTTATTTGAGATATTTTTGTGTTTTATTTTCTCATTCCCATTACAATGTGTTAGTAGTCTTAGGCATTAAAAGTCATGATCATGACAAAGTGCCCTCAAGGGGGCCCTTCCAGTGCACTGGTGCTCCACCACATACAGCTGGCGCCCCTGCCCCTCAAACAGTCCACCACTGTTACATAAAATTGTTTAACGCATTTATTTCTGGGACAATATCATCCAATAAAAGTAGTTATCATGACAGGCCTAATTGTGTTGGTTTTGTTGGTTTTTAATGTAGTTGTGTGTGATATCATCTCCATCTCAACATTTCAAATAGACTCTTTCTGTCTCACCTCTCCCAGTGGTCTTGTCTACATGCGGCGTGAGCCGGCAGCCACGTGGCTTTCCGGCCAGACACCATCCCCGCTGCCCTGATTTAGCGTCAGCAGCAACCCGGCCACCCAGCAGCACCCAAACACGATTCCCTTAAGCAAGACGCGGCACACTCACTGTAAGCTACCATAGATAAGCGCATCAGACAGCCGACTAAAGGGCATCTGCATGTTTCTGTTTGCACGGATTCATCTGTGTGTGCAATTATGTGCGTGCGGAGGGTCGGTCAGTTATGAAGGGCCCCGGTAGACTTGATATTTAATTACATGATGGAGCATTTGTGAGGCGAGACCGATGGCGCTGTAAAACCGCTGCATGCTCTGAAGGTACGCGCCATGGTTAATTTAGCTTTCATAATGAGATGGCCGAGAGGAGGAGGACAGAGGGGGCAGTGCAATATAGAGGGATGAGGCAGCGTAATGGTGCAGATGTGACTTAAAGATGAGGACAATGCGGTAAGACAGCGGAGACACTTTGCGATGCTAAACCTCTTCTGTGATGTAGGATGAAAGATGGTTGAGAAGGCAAGTATTTAATTGCAAAGTATTAGAAAATAAGAAAAGGGGGTAAAAATATGTGAGGGTGAGGTCAGTTTCAGATGAGAAGAAAAGGCTGCAAGTGCTGCTCTTACGCCCTTCTACTGGAGGAGGAAGGAACAAATCAGTCCCTAAGGAATTAAGCTATTTGCAAAATACGCACACGAAATCATGCACGCACACACACACACACACACACACACACACACACACACACACACACACACAGCCTCTGAAGTAGCACTATTGATCGCAATAAACCATTCCTACTCACTCCTGTAATTAGGTGTGGACTATGTTGTTGGCTGTCATTGGTTTCTGAAGCAGAGAGCAGGAGGGAAGCCTGTTACCTTGTATTTATTCATCTTCACTCACTCTTTCCCCCATTCCTTTGTCTAAAAATGCTAATGTTCTGTTAACAGAAATGGAAAAAGTTTTAATTAGACGTACTGCCCTCCAAACGTCCTACAATATTACCCTAAAAGTGAGCTGAATATTTTTGGAAAACTGACATATTTGAAGATATTTTATGCAATATTCCTCGCAGAATTTACATATATTACCGGCAGTCTGTACTTTACCTTGCAGCTATGGCTACACTAAAGACCCATAAAACTTCATCTGGCCAGAAACAGGAAGGATAGGCCAGCAGACTTTCTGCAGGCACTGCAAACATCCTCTGAATGTCAGAGAAGATTTGGAGAGCAGCCATATTTTTCTCTGCCAAAATGAGGGCTGTCGCCTGTGTGAGAGACAGAGAAACAAAGTCTTGTTGTTCCCGATGGCGCCCATCAATCTGAATATAACAGTGACTTCTTTCATATGGGTATTTCTTCCCTGCTGTGATGCTCTCTACACCGCTGCTGGCTTCAGGGCAGCAGGCGAGCAACCTTTCTACATAACAACAATGGCCCAATTACCTGAGTAGCTGTCACAAATGCACACACACACACACACACACACACACACAATGATGGGCATTCACACTCACACACACAGATGAATTGTAAACTCACACACATACAAATATACACACTTTTACGCAGATGCACACATTCGATTACTGCAGCCTGATGTCCTTTTCTTTCCAGAGACATTTGACTACAAAGCCTTGATGTGAAAGAAGCTGTGATGGGTTGAGCAAAACTTCTGTCTCTGAGAATATCCTAAAATATTGACTTTACCTATTGTATCATTGCTGGATATCCATGTGAGGATATATATATTTATATATTCAAAATATATTTTGTTCAAGCAGAATGCCTGTTTACTCTAACAGAAATATTGAAAAGTGTCTTAGCTGTTGACTATATTATAATACATTATTAGCGTACATGTAAATTATGACTCCTGTCCATAATACGACCCACATTCTCTGTATTGCATTTATACAGCTGACTTATCGTCAGTTTTGATCTGAAGTCACCTTTCTTTGACGTAGAAAGGATCTTATCTCAGACTTGACTTTATTTTCATGCTGGTTATGGAGGGGCATTGTAGTATATGCGTCCCAGCCTGGGGTGAACTTTGCATTAGGATTTTTGAATCAGTGTGCAGCGGCGAGACACTTCCAAGATGTGTGTTTGGCTTTGTTTGCCAACCCACTATTCAGTCCACAAAATATAGTACCTAGCATCAATCTCCTCTACAATCGCCATAATCTTGTTCTCCAAAAGGTTTGATTTTCTCTTTTTGTCCATGGCAATTCCTGACTAAACCCTAATTTGTGCTGGCGTTATATAAAGAGGAAATCACAAGGCATGTGCCATCAATTTAAGCTGATTTGAGATTTTTAGATCACAGGTGCATAGGGATATCATCTTTTCAACATCTTGTTTGATCACAAGCAAGCAAATGATCTTGAGACAAGTACAAATCTAAGAAAACGTTTATAAATGAGGCCCCAGGTGACGTAGTATAAAGTCTGCAAAAGAAGGGGCAGTTGGATGACTCAAATACGCCCACACTTTCAACCAGGAGACCTCTGTTCATGTTCCCTCTGAAACATGTAAAACATCTTGCATACTTATTTTAACCAAAACTGTCATTATTTCCGAAACCTAACCAAAGTGTGACCATTTCAAAACGTCAACCGTGTGGTGATGGAGGTCAGCGGTCATACACGGTAGCATTTTGGGAATCATCAGCAGTCAACGTATTCAGTTTGGAGAGGGGAATAAGGGTAAGTTATCATCAGTTACCAGTTTATTGTGCTCATAGGGAAATTTCTGTAGTTTAGCCAACTGTCGTTAATACCAACGGGGTTGCAGCAGAGTTTGACAGCACCACAAACTTCAGCCTCCAAACTGACAAAATCAAATCAACACCTCTCTGAAGATGATGGTGAGAAAAACAATTAAAATCCTCTTTAATGCAGGACTGTTGTACCGGAATGCATTCTCGTTACATTGACAAATTAGGTTGTTCTGTCCAAAAAAAAAACCCCTAAAACAAAGCAAAACAAAAAACTCTTTTACTTTATGCGCTGTTTGGGAAGGCACTGACAAATGGCATATTCTGTTATTTGATTTGGAAGACATGGTGACCCTGTCATAAGTCAAAAATCAACCTTGTCTATGCAAAGCCTCAACCATTTGTCTTGCATAAATTCCAAAAATGCTATGTTGAGTGTTTCTGTTTAACATACAGTAGTTGTGCCATCTTTTTTTCTTTAATTCTCCAGGGGGAGACAGAACTGGAGGTTATGCAGTAGAACAACAAATAACTGCAGCTGTTCCCTCTTGGTTGTCTTCAGAGAATAAATGTTTTTGTGATCAAAGAGAGATTTGGGTAACACTTATTTATCCCACAACAACACGATGCAGATATTACACCAGTCTGTCTCTCTTTGAGGCGTTGCATCAGACCCGGGGCTACAGTATGATAGCTTTTGGATTGACAGAATGTTGGCTGCCCCCATAGACACAGTTATCTCATGGCTGACTGAGCCAGGTGTGTGTAATCAATGAGTCTAATTAGGAGGTTGTTTACCAAACTGCTGATATGCGCTGGCCTTTTCACATTGTTTTTCTGGGGCAGGGCAGACCCATATGGGGATACAGACTGCATAATCTCACCTCCAAAAAAGAAGCATGCAGCCACAGACAGCATCACACGTTCAGGAGTCGTTGATCTCTTTGAAATATGTGGCCATGGTTCTTGCGTAAAAAGGGACACACAAACCTGAAATTCTTGGCGTTTCATCTGACTGGGTCTGTAGAGACGACAGACTGCATAATCCGTCCCGAGGTGATGAATATGGTCACAGACTTCAAACACACACTCACACAGCACATTTTCCAAAATGATCTCATTTTGATGGATGCACTCATTCTGAACCACACACAACTCCACCTGGCACTCTCTTGGAAAACCATCCACACTAAACTGAGGCAGAGCTTGAAATAGTCTTGGCCGGTGGTGTCACAGGCTGTTTAAAGAGCTAATGTAAGAGAGAGCCCAATATATAACACCCACTAAGAGCTGTTATTAACGATCATATTTGTGCTGTCCCAGTGGCAATCAGTGCCGCCTTACATCAAGATGGTCCTGGGTTCAATCACGACCCAGCTTCCTAGGGTTACGTGCTTTTTCTTGCTGTTTGTTCGTTCGATGTACTTACCTCTGGGTCCATGCCTACTTAAGTGTAATTATATGTTGGTAACGCTGCATTCAGTATTCGGGTCTACATGTGATTGAGGTTGTGAGTTGTGTCCGTGAGCTTCAATTACGAAACACAGCAGTGATTGGCAGTGAGGAAGGAGAAACAGGCAATGGCAAGAAAGACAGAGACAGAGGGAGAAATCAATGAGAATGATTTAGAACAGATGCCGACCAAGACCACTTATCGTGGATTTATTTAACAAAGGGGAGAGAGAGAAAAAGAATACAGAAGAAGAAAGAAGGGTGAAGGAAAGGAACACAAATTCCCTTGGGCGTGAACAAAAGCCTACACTCGTTTTCATCATGGTGGAAGCTGGAGGTAACATGAAGCAACTCAGAGGAGCAATGAAGTCTTTCTGTGCGAGTGTGTGCATATTGTGCGTCTACGTGTGTTTATGTGTGTGTCTAGAGAAGAATGTTATGGTTGACCAGGCAGACATTGTGTGGGCTGACACGGCTGGCAGTCTCCAGCTCTGGTGCCCTCAGAGCTGGAGAACACATTTAGTCTCAGAAGGCTGCCTCTGTCTCGACCTGATGCTCACCTACTCTGAAGATAGCGACCTTTAATTCTTTCTTTCTTTTTTTTTTCTTTCCGTCTTTCTCTCTTTCTGTGTCTGCAGCTCACATACTCCAACTCTCATTCCTCTATCTTTATTTTTCTGGCTTTATTTGTATCTTTCCCTCTACCTCATCCCTATCCTCCACTCCGTCTGTCTCTAACTCTGTCTCTCTCAACCAAACTTTAAATCCATCTCAATCTGCTTTTCAGTCCCTTAACTTTATAATCCACTTTCATTCAGAATCACTTTCTTTCAAGCACAAACCAGAACTACAATCAGATTCAGTTCAGAAACTGTGGCAAAAGAGTACCAACAAAAGCAAACCTTTCGTACTAAACTAGAAGAGAACATTTGTCTACAAATTCTGAAGAAACTTTAAGTGCACTTTCTGTATGAGCAGAACATTGTACTATTTTGTTTGTGTGTGGCTGCGTAATTGCTTGGATGTTAATACTTATCACTGTTCAGGTAGCTTTCCTAGGTAATCTCCGAAGTGCAATGTTGCTATTGCATTCTGGGTGCAGCACCAAAATGTCTTGAAGAGTAGCGAGTGAAAAAGTGCATGAAAGCAAGTAGAAGAAGGAAGGAGGGCTGAGCATGTGTCTCTTGCAAAAGCAAAGATTTGTGAGAAATGGCCAGACTTCAAAGGTAGCTCCATAACTATGGGGGCAGCTATCTTTGGTTAAGTTGCCGTTAGCGAGTTAGCTGTTAGCTATTACTGTAGCTGATGGGAATCTGCCTGCACTGCAACCTCAAATGACGGGGTAGTCACCGCGGGCAACGGGGCTCAATCAACAGGCCTCCAAGTTAACACAGATGGACAGCTGACTGGGACTGAACAGAGCCTCTTGAGACAGCCAGATGCCAGTATGAAGACGGTGGACACAGTATGGAGGTGATTTACAGCAGATCTGACCAGGACTCTGAGAAGACAAGGCAGGCAGAGGCAGGAGAGGCATGACGTGGCAGAAGTTTCATATGGAAAACAGGTACAAAATATCTCCTTTCTTGACATTTTCTGAGTTATTTCTGTTACTTATAAGACAAAGTAACAAATCCGCTGCTGTTATATCTCCCAACTGAAGTTACAAACTACAGCCTCCTGCAGTACAAAGTGGTAATAGGAGACACGACGGGGCTGGGCTAGCTGGTTAGCATGCTAGCTTCAGTAGAAACCTAAGTGTGGAACACTTACAGTATAAAACATCTACTTCACTTGTTCAGGAGAATGCAGGGGGTTAAGTAGATAATGACTGAATTTTCATTTTTGGGTGGACTTGGCCAACATTGACTTTTGGCTTCACATAGGATTTGAAAATTTGTGTCCATGGCGACAGTCCAGTGATTAACCCTAGTCTAGTTATTTTTTTTATCCATTTATATTTCCATAGTATTCACTGATGCAATCTGTATTCTGTAATTATCTTAAGCTTAGCACTCATGGCAATAAAGCGCATACACTATAATTTGACGGAGAGAGAGACACAGAGACCATTTGAAGGTTGAGCACCATTGCAGCTGAGCAAACAGAATGAGTATGGAAGTAATTGAAGAATCACTTAATTAGCATTAGTAGCAGAAGAAGTGGTCACAGAGGGGGAGAGAGATCTGCCAGTATATTTGGGGCTCCAGCTGAGAGTCTGTCTGTGTGCCTAATTAAAACTGCTGAATCACATTTGGGGACTTCGGTTTAGTTTGAAATGCAAGAAATGCTGTCATAGCTCAAAAAGTATAACTATTGTCAGCTAGATTCTTTTTAAATGTTAATATGCACTTTCACTGTTACAGTACTCTGGGTGTGTCCACTGCTGAATTTGAGTTAAAAGGTCAATTCACCCATATCACAAGACTTTTCAACTTTGCCATTGCAGTATGCAGTCATGTGGATATTTTTCATTTTTTGTACCAAGGCTTAACTGAGAGTCCTGCCACCACCCTACTACTTTGGAGCTGAATGGAAACCTGCTGAGAGCATTAATAATGACATTTGAAAATGATGCCAAAACTGGGGGAGGAATTTCAGTTCAATTTCAATTTCAGTTTAGGCCACATATATGCTTCTCCGGGATTAATGTCATTGTGTTTAATTATAGTAGGTTGATGTTGATTAATGCATGTGGCACCTACATGATAGCAAATATAATGTAGTGTTGCACTGGACAAAAACCCACTAAAACCCGATAACATCTAGCTTTTGTCTTCAATTACAATGTGTACGATCAGCATTTACTCCCGCTTACTTTGACTCTGCAGTAGTCATGGGGATTTATCAGCTGTGGCTCCAGTCGCCAGGTAGATTAAATTTGGCCCCTTGTCAGGATGCAATGCTATACCATGTGTTAAAGTTAAGGCCGATCAATACTGCGCATGTGCAACTCTCAACACAGATGAGAAAGATGCGACATGTCACACTCCTTAGCAACTTCCGTTACCAGCTCCAGAAAAAAACGCTGGTTCTGATTCAGAATTTTATTGATATTGATCTTTGAAACAAATTTTAACTCCTTCTGGATGTTGTCAGATGAGGTATATGATCTGCTGCTTTCTACTGTTCCCTGTTTTTCCAGCCCCTTTCGTGATGACAAGCGTGACACACAAGGAAAATTAACAGAAAGGTAAACTCATCTCCAATTTTTCGGGCATTTACCAGTGTTTAAAAAACCTGCTTATACATACTAATATTGGTGTGAAAGTGGTATATGTGCTGCTGATGAGGGGACTCTGAAACCTACCAGTCCATGTTAACGCTCTTTGTCTGTTGGAAGTAAATGCTAATGATGAGCATGGCGCTTGCATGTGCTGCTCCTCTCTCTGCAAAAATGATGTGATGTTGTTTTCTGCCAGCCGAGTGGTTAATGGAATTTCTCTTCCACGCTGATCTCTTTCTGTTTCTCGGTCACACTTCCCCCCCTCTCCTCCTGCTTCCTGTTCCTCTCCCCTTTTCTCCCTCCGTCTCTCCTGTGTTTGTGTTTGTGTGCATACTGTTTTGAGGATGTTTATTAGCTATCAAGTCAAATTCATACATATTTCCTGCCTAATAACAGGCCCAGCGGACGATTCATTTGAGAATATAATATACGAGGGTATGAAAATGTGAGATGAGGCAGAGGGAGAGAATGGGACCTGTCTGTCACAGGAAGATGTAGAATTCCTCATGTTGCCGCATTGAGAGAAAATTAGCAAGTAATTTCCATCACGATTGATAGCGGGTTACACATCGGACCCGAAACTGAATTACAGAGCAGGAGTGATAAAGCCAGATGGCATTTATACGCTGTAGCATGCTGTTGTTTGTAAAAGCAGAGTGAGTGAAAAAGAGGATCGCTTTATTCTGAGAAATCTGCACGACACCTTTGACTGATCTGGTGTTATGTAAAATGCAGCCTGACCAAGAAGCGCTCTATTGTAGCTATGGAGCCTTTCAACGGTGAATGAATGTCAGATGAGGTATATGAATGCAGGCTAAAGGTATGAATATGTCATGGCCTGCCCAACGCACTGCAGGAATTACGTTATTTTGTAGGGTGACCCAGAAGTTAGCATTGCAATGGCTCCCTTGTCAAAAAGCCAATCGGGTTTTTCCATTTGATTTCAAATTATTATAGAAAATAACAAATGAACACTGCTTTTATCATTTTTTTAACGTAAATTAAATCACCAGAAATGAAAAGCTAATGTAAGGCTATAATCGAGTGACATTGAGGTCGCTACCTTTACCCTTACTACACTATATGACACACACTTTACTATATATTGATCAGTCTATGAGTTGTAAAGTTAGAGAATAGTTTGCAACTGAAGTTCGCCTATAAACACAGACTAGTGAGTAGATGACATGATGGCGTTTAATTTCCCGATGACCTTGATAGCCTCATTTAACCACTTGTTAGGAAGACATGTAAATACATCTTTATTTAAACACAGGGTATTTACTGACATATTTTAGGGATTTGAGGGAACCGTAAGCGCAAAAATGTTGACTTACTTTTAGGTTTTAGGATTATTTTTTATGGGACTTAAGTAGGACGCTGCAGTTAGTCTTCTTGTGTAATTTATCTATAGCATCTATAGTGCAGTAGTATACTAACTGGTCGCCTGGACCCCCACCCCCTGAGACCAGGAACCTGTAGACGTGTGGGAGTGTCAAGGTTGACTTCTTTTTAAGTAATGTCACATAAATTCTGTAACAGAACTCTATTATTCCTAAACCTAACCAAATAATTGTGATGCCTAAACCAAACAAAACAGACCATTTAACACCGTTAAAAACAATCCAGAAGTCATTATATGTCATATTATGCAAAATGATTGTCAGCAAGCTTTAATTTCAAAGTCTAAACTGATGTTGCAGAATAATTATTGCTTACTTGACCGTGGAGCCCTTCATGTGCAAAACTGACACATAGTTTAAAGCTTAAGGCCAAGCTTCCATATTGATGAGTTGTGAGTGAGAACGTGTTGGTCAAAGCTGGTGGTTTAAAGCATTTCAAATGTTATCTATTGCCTGCATGATGTATGAATGATAAATATATTTTTTGGGGGGGTTGAAAACAGGATTAATCATTGAGTGCAGAAGCACATTTATTATCTGCTTTGATGTATCACACATGGATCAAGCATCTAAAGCCGCATGGAATCAATCATACTGCCAATTAAAGTAACATTGCAGGGTCAGTACGTCAAGAATAAATTAAAGATCTTGGAAATTTGCTCTGCAGGACCTCAGTGAGGGGAAAAGTGGAAATCATGTAATTAGCCCATTTGAAGAGAATGATAATGAATGGGATTGTCATGTAGGCTGCTCATTTGAGTCCAATAATGGTTCATATAATTAGAAGAGCGGTAGAAACACTGTCTTTCCCCCCCTCCACTGTAATTAATCTTTTGGTTGAACAGAACATCCAGACAAAACTTTAAATCTCATGGACTGAAACTCAGATACATACAATGAGGCATGTGAAAATGCATCACAGATGGATTACATAAAAACCCACCAATTCAGCGTTAATAATTCCATTACTTATTTAAGTATTTATAGAAAGCCTGCTATTAAAAGAACAGTGATCTAGAGTCCAAAATACATTTCTGAAAGTCCAAGCTGTCTCATGTTTACTTGAGTAAAGTCCTTGTATTACTGGATTGGAATTTATGCGATATAGAAATTTATACCCCACAGCTTTAGTTTCACATGTACATCTAGATTTTGTTGCACTCACATTCATAGACACATTCAAATCCCAAAGATTGTGTAACTGAATCACATTATATTGTACCATACCAAGATTATAGCCTGTAGGAGATTTAAATGTTCTTTACCAAAATGCTGCCACACTGTTATATATCTATCTTCATGCTTTGTAGACCTGTTGTAGTTCAAATATCACTGCTCTCTCAGCTTAATACTCGTACTCATGTGCAAAAGCCAAGGTATCTTTGGGGGAAAAAAACGCATTTCAATGCACATTGGACTAATATCAGACGGTTTCTCTTGTGCTGAATGTATTAAGTCAGTTCCAAAGGAAATTTAACTTTACAGATAACAGTTGACATATTAAAATGAGGTTAAGAACACAAGCGCAGCATTTATTACAAATCACATAAGGTCCACAGATTAAACTTGTCTAGTGCAAATAGGGCAACAAATGGAAAATTAGCTACCAGAGTACAGAGAACCCAACAGTCCTCATGAGTGCAGCGTTTTTTTTTTATCTTTAACTAGTAACAGTCTTTGTTTAAACCCGCTCATGATGGCCAACAAGATGCAGAAGAGACTGATGATCAGACCCAAACAGAATCTGCAGATTTTTTTTTTTTGTTTTCAGTGATAATCCAGAATAAAAGTCTGCGGAATTCAGTGGAATGTTTCTTTACTTGTAAAGTGATAGAAAATATTAATTTAAGATAAAAAAGATTGCTTTTGAGCAAAAATAAATCTGTCTATCTCACCTCATCATCACTACCTCAGTAGTAAATCTAATGTCTGACGTTTTGTCACACTGCTACACAAACTTTGATCTTGACGCTATCTGAAAATGACTCTCGACTGTCCCACACATGCACAAGGGGGTGGAGATGTGTTAATGTTTTGAGTTGGACAAGCATCAACTCCACTTGTTTTAAATATGTGAGAAATCTGAGGAGTTGTTGTTGGAATTCTGCAGATTTTGTGTGGGCCCTCTGACGATGTCACAAGTCATTAGCAGCAGGCAGACTGCTGCAGAAGGCTACAGGTGCCAACAGGAGAAGAGGCAGGGCACAGGAGAAGGCTGGCAGGTCACGTGGCGACTGATTTCTAGAGGCTGGGTGTCAGCAGAACTTGCAGGAAAATCTTAACTTCTGGCTGCCGAACATAGGGTTAGGCCTTCAGAACAACTTAACGAAGAGTGGCTGTGGAGGAAGCCTTAAATACTCTGGAGGCATGAAAAGCATCAGGAGAGTAATCAGGGAGATGCAGAGCAGCTGAGGCTGAGGCAATTCAGTGTAGATTGAAGCATTATTATGCAATGCAGAGGGCCCGACCACGGCACAATTGAGATTGTATCACACTAGATGAAAGTCCTCCACATTGACATTTCATTAGTTTCTCACTGTGCAACTTTTTAACTCAGGAAAAGAAGTGTTTGTTCTTCCTCCAGCTCAGATGGTTCTCAAACACATACTGTATATCATTTGAATGAGCTGTCTGTGTTGGAACACTGTCTAGCCTGCAGGCAGACTTGGCTGGCATCTGACAAAGTTAAAACAGATGCTGAAGCAGCAGATGATGAACATGTTCAAATCTGCTGATGAACAAAAAACAAAGCTAATGTTCAGTTTTATTAAGCGGATGTCATGTACAGCACACAGCTTCATCTCTTTATTACTCACTCACTAGTTGCTGTTGGTGAGATACAATTTCAAGAAAGCAAGGATTTCACAATATGCATCATTTAAAGGGGAATTCTGGTATTTTTAAACCTGGGCCATCAACGCAATTGCCAGAATTAATATTGGCAATGTACGCCTCCCCAAAACACCGATGTGAACATTTTTCTTTAGGTTTCAATTTTCAATTTCATGTTGTGACAGAGCTGTGCTTACAGAACTTCTTGTCGATAATATTCAGTTTTTGTTGACACAAAAATGGCTGGAAATTGTCCCGACCACCACCCCACCTCCCGACTCCACCTTCCTATTTCAAGGTTTTTGTGAACGCTATATGACTTGTTTTATTGAAAAAAGAAATTTTATTCCAGTGAGAGGGCTGGGGCCATGTGTTTACATATTTTGGTCGTTAGATCTTAAATTATTCTGGCTCTACGTGCTTATTTTCCCTGCTTATTCTCCAATGTCTGACCTCTGTCTCCCTCCTCTCATGAAATTTGCACATCTACCTGGGCGAATTAAGGGTGTAATATGGACCAAGCCAGAGTTGGTGATTGTTGGCACGGTGGAAAGACAAACCAAGATGGCTTTGGTGAGTTACACATTGTTTCTGACAAGTTTGAATTAAGTTTGTTTTACGATAATAAAATGACAGATTCTGTAAATGGAGGCTGGTGGATTTGGTGAGAGCAACATAGCAGCTGTTAAAATGGATCCTACTTCTAAAAAAAAGGCCTGTCCTTTCCCTAATGTCTCAAAACAACAATCTCAGCCTTTCAATGCCAAAAACAAGCCCTTTTTGCAGACTTACATTGGATTACGTTGCAGCCATTGCAACCTGTGTCGTGACTGCTGACTTGGGTTGCAACTTTTTATACCTATTAGTAATTTACCCACCAAATATCTATACATACATAAACATGTGGCCCAGTTTTTAAAATACCAGAATTCCCCAGATGAAGATGCATGTCAACATGCACTTATTTACCCCCATACGCACGCAGCCAGACTGCACTGGATTTTCTGCAAAGCATGGTTGATAGGGGAAAAGAGGATATGTGACAGGTGGCCTATCTGATGTTTGAAGCTTGAAAAATGGGTCGAACTTGAGAGATTTGTGTTCAATGCCTGTCACACTACTCCACACAAAACCCACGCACACACACATTGACACACACCTTCACACATGCATATACTCGCTGGCTGACGCTGCAGCATCAGCTAGCACAGATGTAGATGGTAAGCGGGGGAAAAAAGCGCTCGTCTTTTGGCTGCTATCATGACAGCGCAAGCGGTGAAAACAAATGGTTGGACTGAGCTTTGCATACATATGGAGATCATTTACATATCTAACATGTATATTTATACAGTGCCATGGAGAGAAAGCGAGCAGCTCTCAAGCACATACCATCTTCTCTCTGTTTTTGGTGCATTCCCTGGGTTTTTTTATCCTGCTGCGCACAAACTCATTTCCCAAGTCACCATTATAGACGCATCTTCTTCTTTATTTCAGAGCGGCACTCCCATGATTTAAGAATTATAGCAGCGATGCTTTAGAATAAGACACCAAACAGAGCTGTTATCTGCCGTGGGAGAGAGGCATCCATCACTCTGAGGCCAGAATAAAGGGCAGCAATGGGAGTAATTATCTGTGGTAAAAGACAATGACGTGTGACTTCACAGGCAGAAACACTGTGAGCTCAATGACTTCGTCATTTAACTGCACTAAAACTTAAATAAGTTGTGGGCAAAGTTAGGGAAAGTTTTTTAACACAGATGCCAGAAAAAATGTTGGCAATATACATTATACAACCACAGATATGTTGAAATTTCTTCATGCTGCATCTTTACATTAATTTAGGCTCACTTTTCTATTTTGTGTTGTGACAATGCTGTGTTTATGTTCTTGTTAGGTTTAGGCACAAATAAACAAAAACACTCGGTTGCGGTTAGGAAAACATGTTGACTGCCAAATGCCAAGATGCTCTACTGTGCAATTTTCACAACTAATTTTTATTACTGACATGTTGCTACAATGTATTTTTTTAACCTCTATTCTAGTAGGCAGCAAACTACTTAAACAGCTGCAGTAAAGGTTTCTTAGGAGCAGTTAAATTGGTTTGGAATCAATAAGCTTGTTATTCTTGCATCCGTGCTTTTTTTTAATCAATTCAAATCAATTTTCTCTCTTGCACACACACGTAGAAGCAGAGAGCAGGCTGGACTACGGCTGAGGAATAAGGAGAGATAGTTATAAACATTGATAGGCAAGCGAAGAGAAAGTAAGAGGGAGGAAAGGAGGTGTGTGTGTGTGTGTGTGTGCGTGTGTGTGGCAGAAGTATCCAATGCAATTGGGTCATTCTAAATAATTGGCTGCCGGAAGCTCTCATTAAAACCATCTCAAGTTTGAGGCCTTTGATCAGCCTACGGACCAAACGTTAAATAGTTCAGCGAACACACGGAAGGCAGAGTGAACTTAAGTTCACGAGAAACATAATTTCTTCTTTGGGGTCCTGAGCTGCAACATTATTGACTAAACGTTTGGCTTCTTGGTCAGATTTTAAGTCAAAGAAAGGAGTTTCCAGGGGAGGAGGAGATAATTGCAGCATTGTCACCACTGTCACTTTACCTTTACAATCTGTTTTAAACAACCGAGTTCAGAAAGGCTCAAATCCCATTTACAATTTTTCTCCTGCCCCCTTGCCCCTCAGAACAGAACAGACAACTGTTCTTCAGTTTTCGACAGTGATGGACAGTGGCTCATACACGTGGCCTACACTTTGACTCTGACAACATGTCATCAGAACCGGAGCAGTCCATTGGCTCTCCTTTTGCTTTTAAACCCTCAGAGATGGACACAGAGCATAGGCAAATATTATAAACCGCTTTAATAAGGCAGAAATAATTAGACATCATTTTGGAAATGGTCCATTCAATTTTCTTTGCTGTTAAATGTACTGTACCATTCTTCTGCAATAAACAGACACGCTTGTGTGAAAACACCAGTGACCTTTTTCTCAAGAGGTCGAATCTGATACTTTGAAACCGTTAATTAACGCTGGAATAGAGATTAACTTCAAAATTTTATGTGTTATTGCAAATCTGTTTCATACTTACATGACTTCTCAAAGTGAAAACACAAGAATAATGGTTACCCAGTTAGCTCGCAGCCTTCGATGTAGCTTCACTGTTGATAAACATCATCATGAGAGAGATTTGCATCCCTAATTGATTTAATATGCTTAGAAATTAGTCTCATTTACTTGGCAGAAAATGCACTCTCACCACCAATTTTGTCTGTTAGCGTTTCTTGACATATCTCTCACTTAGCGGAGGTGTCGAGAGTCGGTAGGAGGATGTTGCTATTATATTAATAGACAAAGATTGCTCAGAAGCTTAATTAATGGTGGGGGAACAGTCACTGTGATTTCCTCTCAATCAAACTCGCATTAAAAGCAGGTGATTGAGCCATCGCTTTACCTCACACCTTTTTAGATGTTTTATCTTGCACCTTTCCAAATTGTTCTATCAGTTTTCAGGTCACTTAAAATTTGTTGAGGTTAAATTAGCAAAAAATCATGAACAAGCATTAACTATGCACTGCCAACTCAATCGCCAGAAAAAAATCTTAGCAAAGTATGTTTCTGCATAACCACAGTCAAGTTAAAACTTGGGTTTAGGCACAAAAACCACAAAGTTAAGGTTAAGAAAACACAACGAAGTCTCACATCAAAATCAGTAATAGCTACATTGGTCCACGGCGCAAGAAGTAGTCGTTTCACAATAATGGCTCTAAAAGTGTGAGATGTCAGGTCTATGGAACAAAATAACAGCATGTCTTTCATTATCAGTGGAAAATGCAATATTTGAAAATATTTATTGCATATAAAAGGCATTTGATTGATTGAATCTTGGGTCAGGGAGCGTGTAAGAGCTTTGGTGTGCTTGATATTAGAAGATTTATCCAGGTTTCACTAGAAAATAGTTAAAATTAAACATTTTCTAATGTTGCTATGCTGGTTGCTATGGACTCTGTCACTAAAATGACAAGGTTTGCATGTTTGAATCATTGTCTTTGAGCTGTGTAGTTATCTGAACTGTTATGTTATTTGTGTTATGTTATGTCCCTTTTGGATATTTTCCTTTCATTAAAAAAACAAAGATTTAAGAGCATAAATTTGCTTCAAAGTCCGGCAAATAGAAATGTACAAATGTCAATAGCCTATGAACGTATCTACATTTTATCCCGGTGACTGGGCTCTCACTCCACATGTAAGCACCCAAGCTGCAGCAAATCCTATAATTTTCCTTGCTATTACATACTGTATATTTGGCAGTAGTACCTTCACTAGTTGTGTAATTTCCCGCTTCCTGTCTTCTCTCGCATTGGCTTGTTGTGTACGCCATCAAAACACTGCCAGTATCCTAATTTTCAAAGAACCTCACAGCTATTATAGTTCCCTGCAAGTTCTCCTTAGGGAATCAGTTCTTTGAAGACTGAACTACTAAATGAAAGCCGCACCACATCTCCCCCTCTTCTCTTCACTTTCTCTCCTTTCTTTCTGCCTCTCCTCAGTGATGCACTGGCCCAAACACAAAAGCATATATTTATATATATTTTTTTTAATATATTTTGTCATTACTCATGGCTTATCTTCCTTTTTCCAAACTTTTTTGTCATTAATTCAATTCATCAACATGGCAAAGAAACCATTCAGTGTTTGTTATTCCCTCTGCGTTGTGACTCCCTGTGGTACTGAATATGCAGTGGTCAAAGGCACATGTAATCACACATGCACACACACATGCACAAGTACACAGTGCTGCAGACAATATAAAGTCAATACACAATACGCTAGGAAGTGTCTGTAATATATTTACATTTCTAGTTTAACTACTGAACGCTGCTTTTCTCATCCTGAGTGAAGTGCACACACCCCAAACTGCTCTATTAATGTCTGAACATCTGTATGAACTCAACGCACTTGGATTCACAATAGATATGCAGAAAGACCAATTCCAATTACCGTGTTGAAACTGGGAAATAAAGCATCAAAATCATCCAGCTTCAGAGTCTTTAACGCTCAAGCAATTAACAGATGAATAACATGAACGTGGTTAGCACAGACAGAAATGGGATATGGTGCCTTGTGCCATCCAGCTAATGCAGAACACCCTGATCTCTTATGTGTTATACAGATGGCAAAAGGCTGTCTTGCCAACACCTGCTGTGCATCAAGCATGAGCACATTTAACAGCCAGTGTCACACCTCTTAGAAAATAAGGAAATACTGTGTAAGGGGTTTTAAGGCTTAGGAGAAAGCTAATCTTTGAAGGCTTTCAGCTCACATTTCTAGACGTACTGTATATTAGCCTATTTTGTTCTTTTTATGAAGCCAAAAAGGCAAAAGAGTTCTCCATTCAGTGTGCATACTCACATCCAGTAATGGAAGATTGCTGTGTTTAATAAACATACTGTTGTGATCAAATTTATTACAATTTAATATCAATTTAGAAACTGCACATGGACAGAGCCTTCTCTTCGTTCATTTAGTCCGTAATTCTGCAAGTTTTCTGAAACCTTACAGATGTGGACCAACGGAGCAATAAAATTCAACCGTGGCTTCTATTAACTTGCGTAACATATGTATGTAGCGTACACATGTACCACATACGTACGTAACATAACACTTGTCTTTCACCCAGTAGGCCGCTGTCCTAGGTGTGTGAGACCAAAAGCCGAAGTTGAATTATTTTAACGTACGCAACTCACATCGCATATCTAACCTTATGTCACTTAGATAAAGTTACATCATGTAAGTAGCGTCACATACGTGTGTAACTTCTGTTATGTATTAATATAATGTCACACAGGACTGTGACTACAGTTTGTGTCCCATCCACGTAACACTTATTTTAACTTGCGTCAGTACGTAAGTTATGTCAGGAACTTAACTCACTTATTTTAAACCAAACCACAATCTTTTATTAAAGCGAATATGGTAGTGTTTGTGCCTAAACCTTACCAAAACTACGACTGTTTCAAAATATCAACCACGCGTTAATATTCATTACCCTGAAAACTTGATTAATCTTCTCTGTTTAGCTGAAAGGTGGCCATCTGTTGTTCTTTCTCCTGTGATCCCTGTCTCTGTTACTCTGGAGGATCTGGGGGAAACAGTACTGGCAAAGCACAAAGAACTAGAAGACAACATCAGCGACGACAATTAGCAGTCTTAATTGACTCTGCCCAGCTATTAAATCCCCTTTGTGCTGGAAGCTTCTCTGTAAGTACTTCAGAGTCTTCAATCAGGCTGCCAGCACTGAAAAGTAACTCAGAGTCGGTCGAAGAACCTAAATACCTTTAACCTTTATACAGGTGCTGCACTCAGTGTGCCACTGAGTCCTCCTGGCATCCCGTCACTGAGACTTAAATCCACAATTTCTATCAGTGTAGACACCCAACAAATTGAGATTGTGTTAGAGACTTTCTTTCTTTGAGCTCACTGAGACTGTCAGCTTCTAAAATTGACAAGCTGGTCAGTGAACCCTGACCTTCGGCGTCAGAGTCCTACACTTTGTTCACCACGCAAGCATTCACCGACAACCAAACCTCCTCAAGGTAGGTAATTAGTGAAATCAGCTGGTGTAACATTTGGTTGGAATTTAACCTGAAATAATTATGGAGCCCGGGAGTGCCAAGTCAACAGAAAGAGAGCATTTTTCCTCTGTCATCTTGGGTGGAAAAGGAACAGAAGCATGACAAAGCATGGACACAGTTTGAGATGAGCTATGTGCTCCAGATCGTGCCATTAATTAAGCCACACAGGTGTTTCCTCCACCTGTTCTGATTTATCTTTAGGTGGGGGCTGATGTACTTCAGCTTTCTTTGGTCCTCTTGCCATTTCCACTGATGATTCAAGGGGCTCTCCATTTCTTATGTCAGCTGACACACCATCTGCTCCTTTCAGACATGAGGGCTCTACTTGTGCTCAATCTTTGAAATCATATTTTGTTTCCACTGTTTCCTGAGAAAGACTATTGTAAACCCTCATTTCGGATTAAATTTAATAATGGGAGAGATCCCTTCTTTTGATCCATCTGCAAGTAATAGTTATTTTAAAGTCCAGCTGAAATGAAAAATGCCTTTTAGACCATTTTAGATTCCACCCGCATCTTTTTTAACAATATATGCCAAAAAAGTACAAAAAATCCATGTCTTTGTATTTTTATATAAAAATCGCTCATGGTTTCCTCCTTTAAGACTCAATGTCACTTGCGTTTATGTAAGCTTGGACTAATCAATTTCAACCAATAAGATCGTGCCATCCACCCATCAATCAATCTTCAACTTTAAGCAGAGCGAGTGGCACAGAGCTATATAATTTGATGTCAAAAAGACGCCACTGGAGCAGTTTGTTTCACTGATGACTGAACAAAAACACATTTAGAACTTTATTCACTGATTTGGGTGAAACTGCATCATATTTTATGGAGACTGTGTTTTCTGGTTTTTCCTCTCATGTCCTATAATGCTGCTCTGCCTTAACCCTCTGAGATTGTTAATTGTTGCTACAGATGCCCAAAAAGCTGCGATGGCCGAGTGGTTAAGGCGTTGGACTTGAAATCCAATGGGGTCTCCCCGCGCAGGTTCGAACCCTGCTCGCAGCGGATGAATTGTTTACCTAATTTCCCTTTAGGGATTAATAAATCCCTAATTATTAATTAGGGATTAATAAAGTTATCTACCTAACTGTACAGGGCCCCATGTGAACACGGCTTGGTCCAAACACGAACTCAGAGACAGTGGTCAGTTTGACGACCTGTACCGGGGTGGTTTGATGGAGTTTAGCTGCTGATTGACAGTTACCACTTGCTCGTTTAGCCATGCAGTCCTATTAGCTGACTAGGCCACACATTACCAGGAGCCAAATCTGGCAAGAAAACTCTTGGTACTGTATTCCCTGTCATCAAATTGGCAAATGTCGGTATCGGATGCTGTGTTAGGTCTCGCTCCACTCATGTTTGGCCAGCCCTCTGATTACTTACCCTTTGATTCCACTAGGTGCATCTCTGTTACCTGTTCTGTCCTCCACATGACTTCATGTCCCACTGGGAGCGTTTCAGAAGCAGGGGTCATGCCTGCCTGATGTTGTTGATTTGCTCAGATTGTGTTTATTTCATGATTTCTTCTTTGTTTTTGTGCTTCTACTGTGGTTGAGTAGGCTACGTAGTTAAATCGTATGCCCGTTTGAAGTGTGTTTATTCTTAGTATTTCTGACTTTGTTGTGCTGTAGATCCCAAGTGGCAGACAGTGTTTTATTTCGAAAATTGACCAGATGCACTATGCCGTTTCGCTGTCCGACTTCCTGTCTGGCTCGATATAGACTCCGCGGGGCAGAGCGGAGAGCTGCTTCTGGGGCGCTGATGAGGAGATGACTTGTTGCTACAGTAACTGCTATAGTAAGCTGCGATGGCCGAGTGGTTAAGGCGTTGGACTTGAAATCCAATGGGGTCTCCCCGCGCAGGTTCGAACCCTGCTTGCAGCGGATGGAATCGTTTACCTAATTTCCCTATGGGAATTAATAAAGTTAGCTAACTGTACGGGGCTCCAGGTGAACACAAACTCCTAGACAGTGGTCAGTTTGTCCTGTACCGATGTGGTTTTATGGAGTTTAGCTGCTGTTCGACAGTTACCGCTTGCTTGTTTAGCCATGCAGCTAATGTTAGCTGTCCTATTAGCTGACTAGGCCACAGATTACCAGGAGCCAAATCCGGCAAGAAAACTCTTGGTACTGTACCACGGGGCAGAGCGGAGAGCCGTTTCTGGGGTGCTGCTGAAACATGGCGTGGTACAGCCCGTGGTAACACGAGCATTGTCTAGAACGGCCACAATCAGATCTGGCGACCGTATGTCACAGCCATAATGCGGCCAACACGAAACTTCCCAGTGGAACTTGCGGATTAATCGGCTGTGTACACTCAGAGCTCCCAGTGATCCGATCAGACAGTCAGCTACTTTGACCAAAGTCTTGACATGTAACTGCATGGTGAGGAGCATGACTCATATTCAGCGCTAACACGTTTAGCTGCTGACCGTTTTTGACAGGACAAACATAAAGCCAATATCACTCAGACCTTTGTTTTAGCTCAACTTCAAATTGAGCTTTGCTGTGTGAGAGGCAGACTTTGTTGTAAAAATGTGCAATATCAAGTTAGAATTAAATTACGATTTATCTATATTGACTTGACGGCTGCCCTGAAAAGCTCCGAGTGCAGCCTGCATACTAACCCCTAGTTCATACCTTCTGGGATGTCAAATTGAGGATTGAAATGTTACCTAAAAATGAGGCAACCATATTTGTATTCAGTTTAGACACTTATTCATTATTTACTGCCAAGTTAGATACATCAGAGCTTTAGAGGGGAAATTCCCCTCTGAAAAATCACTTTGATATCAACTGTCAAATTTGTACTATATAAAAAGAAAATTGCCTACCTTACCCGACCCACCAGCGAGATCCTTACAGACCCGTGGGACTTTGTAACAACATTCAGCCTCTGACAAGAAACAGAGGGATCAATCCGTTTATTGTCATCCACACAATACAAATAAAGCATCAGCACTCGTAGCTCCCCTTTTGGGAATACATCCAACAGAAATCAATAGTTCCCTCTGTGAGGCGCAGTATGTGTAAGCAACAGTTTGTTTCATAGTCTGCAGAGAGCCTTTCTATGCTGACACACATCCCACTTCTCCGGCACAAAGATCGACAAGGTTCCTCCTACAGTCGCTCTCAAATCACACTCTTAAAGACAGAGGTTAATAAGGTGTAGGTGCACCCCACTGACTGGCTGGACTGATGCTGCCGTCTCCAACAAGTCACTTATTTTACAAAACAACATATTTATTTTCAAAAAGTTCCTGGCGTAAATAAAAGACTGACAGCGACTTAATACAAGCCAAATTTATTTGATGCCCTTCCTTTGCTCTCCTTCATGCCTGCCACCATCTTGTTCTACCCTCATCCCTCTTCTCCCACCCTCACGTTGTCCTCTTTCCCTATAAGCTATCCATTATCAAAGCACCCTCACCTCACTCCATGTTTGCCCCCACACAACATCACACTCAATCCTACGCACTGGTTTGTCAATTTGCCTGAGTGAATGTGTGAATGTGTGCATTCAGCTCTTTCGCCAGAATATTTGTAGTCCTGTTGCCATGGATGCTTGGCTTGTTTATTTGTCATATTTGTCATAAACAGATTTTATATATTCAATTAAAAATGTATCTCAAATACTTCCTACCTCTGAACTACTCTTGATAATTTCTTAGGTATATTAATTGTTAAGGTCCATTAAAGAAGGGTATATTAGATTTGAGGTAAGCCATGTGGCGTCTTAGAATGGAGAGCAGCTTTTGTGCACAGCTTGGCACGGCTCGTACTTTTTTCGCCCATGAGAGTAACTCGGCAGAGGCAGTCAAGTGTTCTCTCGCAGATAATCGCTCTTTTCAGCTCTAAGCTCTCTCCAATAACCAAAGTGTTTTGTGACCACAGCAGTGACTGAACCACTGTGTCTCTTTCACTTGCTGATGAACCAGACCCGCTTGCTTTAGAGCCAGCTGCCCATTGTCAAGTCGCACGAATGAATCTCTTTTAAATCAGCATTGAGGAGAGCTGTGCTGAAGTGTCAAGAGGTGTCGATGATGCGGCTTCCTATATGCACTGATATTTTATCTGCAGATACGCCAATCTCAAGTCGAGAAAACGAGGCCACTGGCAAGGACGTAAAAGCCATGAAAAGAAATTAATCATTTGGTAATACAGATGAAATATGAAAGCGAAGTTACTAGAAAATCTGATATGGTGAAAAAGAAAAAGTTATGATACCTGCCTTTCTTTTACTAACGGAAATTTAGATTTCCATTCACAAAGCTTAAATCAGTGCATTTTTACTCACAAGCATGGCCTATAAACCACAGTATGCTGTAGATGATTTATTTATGTATTTTTTAAATTCAGCATTGTTTAGAAACGACTATGTACTTCACCATCTTATAGATGGGATGTTTGTGAGGCCTTAGTGAGCACTGTTGAAAGAAGAGTGATCCGTGTTTCTCATTTTCAAAATGTTCTTGCACTTTCAACCAAATTTTTAGCACTCTTGGAAAATCCTGGCATAGTTTTTATGTGGCAAATCCTGGAGCATGCACATTAAAAAATATTTTAAATTTCAATTAAAAGGTCCCATATTATGAAAAACACGTTTTCTCTGGTGTCTACATATATAAACTGGTCCTCCCTGAGCCTACCAACTCCCAGAATGAGGAAAGCAAACGAGTCCTGCATGGTCTCTGCAGCCCACCCACTGGTAAAACGGGCCGGGCTCCTCTGCGCGAAAACACGCCCCCCTCTCCCCGGAGACATCCGAGAGGGGGGCGTTCATCCCCGAGGTGAAGGTTGGTGTGTCCGGCGGTAAGATAGCAGTGTTTCGCAATGTCGTCGCTCAGAGCTCGACACACAAATTGCTCTGTTGTTGTAAGTAAGGAGGGTCAGTACAAAACTGGCTTTGCCTCGACACTGACCCTCGTAAAAGGATCAGTCCCAACCGTACGGGACCCAGCAGCTGCACCCGAGCCACAGGTAAGTGTCGCCACGCTTTGATAGTATTTACAGTTGCCTACGAGTATGGTGACGTCAGCTTGAAATTGGCTAACTTGTTAGCTTCGCTTCGGTCCGCTATGCAACGGCGTTTGAAGTGAGTTTAATGTTAATAATATTACGAGGGAGCTTGGTTGTCACAGTAAAAAGTCTGGAAACATGTGCAGACTGGAGACAGAGACTATGCGAACAGTGTCCAAGAGTTTGGAGACTGTTGGAGACAAACACAGCTTTCGCTAGCTGTTTTTAGATGTTACCTGTTGCGTCTGTATTTTTCTGAGCCTCTCCTTCTGGGTCCGATTCTGGGTCAAACTGGTGTGGTTGAACGACAGCATCTCGGCGAGCCATAGCGATACATCCACCGTAAACATTTGCACATGCTACCGCTAGCGTGAGCGGCATCCTCTCCCTGAGAGGGGCGCGTAGCAGGACGGAGCTCATTAGCATTAAAGGTGCAGGCACAGAAACAGCTGCTCTCAGTAGAGCTCACCTGAGCGACTTTTAGACAGCTGAAGTTCAGGACCACGGATGGGTTTGGGGCAATACATTTCAAATATAGTGTTGTTGGACCTCTGACAGCTGTGTGACATTGATGAAAAACAGTATAATATGGGACCTTTAGATGATAATTTTATGATAATCAGCCTGTTCCTACTCCCAGCTCATCAAATACAGCAGCCTAGTCAGTGGCCTTATGCTTCTAAGTTTAACTGTAGTTGCCCCTCTAAGTGAAGTAGAATAAGCGAGAGCAAGACAAGTCTGAGTTGGGGGATGGACAGGGTACATAGGTTAAGTAAAATAAGTTACATGACTAAATGTAGTCATCAGAATCAAAGCATCATGTTTTCCTTCAACTATCCAAGTAGTTATTGTGCCTGAATCGAACCAAACAGCACCGTTTTACAACATTAATAACAGCCCAAAAGTCATAACATGTGCTTATATGTGAAAAGTGTATCAGCAAGCTTTATTTTGAAAGTCAAACCAGAGGTTGCATATAACATAATATTGCTAATGACCGCCGACCCCTTCACATGCAACGTCATAGTTTGAAGCTGAAGGCCATTTGATGAGCTGGGAGTGAGAACATGTCAGATAGAGCATGACATACAGTATTTTTACATGACAGAAAAAATCATTACAATCGCAGAGCAATCAACCGAGTATGAAAGAATCTAAATAGTCACATTAAGTATTTGCAAATACCTATATAACTGTAATCTTTGGCATTTGGTCATGAATTAAGAATGCATTTGTTCAGTTATCCCTCCACCCACCCTTTAATCCACCCATCCTTTTCTCATGGTTTATCTCTGTCCATAATCATGGCAGCAAACGTAGCAAAATAACCTGGATACATCCTTCAAATGCAGCCTGGATTGATATGTAATGTACTCCTCCAGTGGATCTTCCCCAGGTCTCCCCCCATGTGCCTAGACTGCCTCCACAGGGAGGACTTCGGAAGGCATCCTGATCAGATGCCTGAACCAGCAGCTCTGAATTCCTCCCCCTGCCAGACACTGCTCCGAAAAAAAATTGACTGTTTGTGTTTACAGTACTTTCACTCTCCAAAGCACTTAGGACTGTATTGAATTGGACTAAAAAGGTTGTTTGTCGTAAACAAAGAGGTTTTATACTAAGCTTCATACTTAACCGGGAACGAGACTTGGCGATGCTTGAAATTCCTCACTTGGACCAGCAACTTTCTCCCAACAAGGACAGGGCATTTCACTGTTTCACCCTGGTATAAAGATCACAAACAACTCAGTGGAGCATGGCAGTCCAGACCAGGAGATCCTCAACATCTGACTAGTGACCTTTTATGATAGCAGACTGGGAGAGCTCTACCTCCCTTTCCATCTGTCTTGAGAACTGAACATCTTTCTCTGTGGCCTGTACACAATTCTCACACACAGAAGTTTTTGCCTCTGCAACAACAAAAGCTGTGGTCCAAGTGGTCTGCAGGAAAGTGTCTGCTATGTTAGGACTTCCTGACTTCCTTACCTTTATGGCTTTCTCTACAGGTTCCTTGAAAGGCACCAAGAACCTTCTGGCCTCAGCTCAGAACAACTATTGTGCCAGAGGAGGCTTTGAACTCTGAGGTGAAAGAGAATATTTTTAGGTTACTGGGAGGCAATGTCACAGAGAATCTGTAATAGTCGTGGTAAAGACCCCTGACCTGGTAAAGAAAGCTCAGACACAGCTGTATTTCTGCTTCTTCTCAACTTTTACTGGAGCGATTGAAAGCATTCGGACTGGAAATACCACAAACTGTCATGGTCCGTGCATCATTGGAACCCATCTACAGAGCATAAGCGATATCAATTAGGTTAGGTCCCTGCTCACCCTGCTGCCATCTGGCAAGCGATAAAGAGGTGTTCGCTGCCGTATTACCAGACTACAGTGCAGCTTCCTTCCACAGGCCGCAAGACTCCTTAACTCACCGTCTGCACTCAAATCTAAAAAAAATGTTTTACTGGTTTTATCAACCATATTGAAATATTGGAATGTGATCAAAGTTAGTTCATGTGAAAATCACGAGGCAAAACTCTATAATAACCACAACGTAATCAGCCATCTGACTCAGTTTTCAAGCCAGCAGGTGTTCCCTCTCAAACGGGATCAATTTAAACCCTCCACCAGTGTGACCCTTATCGGATTGGGTCTGCAGGGTGGATATCTCCCCCTGAGCAGTCCTTAATGCAGACTGATACCTGAATGACCATTACTGAGACATCAATCTCCATTCAATTGCTCTCCTGGGGAGTATAGCTTGGTAATAAGTTAGGGAAATGACCACTTTCGCCAGCTGATGGTAATTCACTATGTATGCAAGCTGTCAAATACATGGGCTGAAGGCTTTGATTAAGGCTTATGAAAGGTTTGATGGGGTTCAGGAAAGATAAAGGGAGGAGAGAGAGAGGAAGGGAGATTTAGGTGGTATAGGTAGAAGGGGAGAGGAAAAGGTACGTTTCCAGAGTCTCATGTTCCATTCACCACATGTGAAAACTGCATAAAAAGATGCAAAAAGACCCATGCTGCTTTTTTTTTTTTTGGAGTCTGATTATATTGTACCCAGCTGTTTTTTCTACCAATTAAAGGTCTGTGTCTGAACTATTATAGCGCTTTGTGGTGTTCAGTTGGACACACGAGAAAACATCCAGACACTCTCTGTCTGTAGAACAGTCAGTGGCCCTATGCCTTTACAGTATGCCTTTCACATTAAAATAAGTATTATGCAGGGTTTTTAAACATTGATGAACCAGATAAAATAGGTGATTGACTCCTTTCTCAGTTAAAGGAGATGAGTTTGCCTTTCTGTGTTTTTTTCTTGTGCATCACGTTCATCATTACGAGCGCACGAAGAACAGGGAACAGTAGAAAATGGTAGATCAAGTACCTCATCAGACTACATCCAGAAGATGAATCCACGAAGAAGACATGGATGAATGTCTATGTGGTGTGAATATAATGACTTTTTTTGTTTTCCCTGTTGCTAATCCTGCTGTCTCTGGTCTGTTATTAAATAAATAATTGTGAACTCCAAGGAAAAAGAGTAACTAATGATTAAGAAATTAGTATTTAGTGAGTCTATTGGGGAACACCACTTAACTTGATGTTGCACAAATGATTCAGTAATTAGTAACTACTGAGTCACTCTTTCGTGCCAGTCAGCGGGAGGTTGATAGTTAATCAGTAACAACTCATGAAGAAAGTCATCAGTATGTTCACAGATACTTATGAACTAATCAATAGCTAATGATTCATTAATGTAGTACCTTCCGGTCTGTTCTGCAGCAACTCATCATTATTGAGTTGCTGCAGAACAGATTTGTCCTCGAATCACAGTTAATCAGGAGTTACTCATTAACGATTCATAAACTATCAAGTCGTTCCTGATTCCTTCCTCACTTGCTCCTCAGCAACAACTCACATTTTTGTGTAGCTTATTGTAAAGTATTACCGATTTATTGATGTACATTTATTACGTTTATGAAATTTGTTCACATTGTCAGTGCTTACACCCTGACAAACACATTAATACGTGGACTGTTGTGGCCATTTTTATGATACGTAATCATTTAACACAATGTGAAATCTGTTTCCCTGTACCATCCTCCGGAGAACAACTTGTTCCCTGTCTAAAGAGACAGTAATATTGGCTTAGAGTTGACAGTAAAAGATGCCGGCTACCTCCACCAACTTCTGTCCCACAGCAGTGAAAAATCTATAAATACAATCTCTCTATAGGCAATAGTTAACGTGTGAAAACAGATCTGTCTAATCTCCATCATGTCTCAGTCTCTCTTTTTAGCTGAACAGTAATTAAATGAGACAGACTTCCAATCGTCACTTGTATCACAAACTGAATGAAAGTCTGCAAACAGTTTCGGTGGTGAATATAATTAAACATGATACAGCCTGATCACATGATACATCCATTCAGTGTAGTGGTGATGCTATTAATGGCGAAATCCAAGGATGTATTATAAATCAAAACCTACAAAGTAGGTCTCTTAGGTCCCTACAGCAGGACTCCTGTTGAGCTCCTCCAATAAACATAAATCCAACTTAAGAAGGCGTGGGAAGGAAGTGGTAGGAGTGCAGCAGGGAACGATGAGCAGTTGTTTCCTTTCACGGTCATAAACATCTGTGTAATTTACAGAGGAACTCGTCCTAATGTGAAGTACAGGCTAGTAAAAATAGATTTTTTATTGCACTATGGTAAAGATTATATTCCGTCCCCAAATGTCGACAATCTATCAGCAACTTTTACATAAACACATTTCCTTTTTTCTCTGATATAGCACGGGAAAAGTCCAAAAGTTATACATTCCTCTGCAACTGCCACAGATAAAACTAAAAAGCAGCTTAATTCACTTCTCACCATGTTTGAAATATGGCTGTCCCTAATACCATTTTTGGGGCTCCAGAGTTTTAGCAGTAATCAACGGCGCATATTTGAAGCCTCGGTTGGGGGAGGAGGGAGTGCTGAGCATGACTCGTGAAGGACTTGGCCAGACATTTCTCTGTTCTCAACTGAGATGGACGGCATGGTGCTTGTCTTTCTGTTTAATTTACGGTGTTCATTTTTAAGGATTCTGCTATGCCACAGTATTGTTGTTTCTATCGTTATTTGTCAAAAAGTTGATGATTTTTTAATAAAACAACATTTTCTAAAAGGTTTTTTGTGTTTTATGCATGTTTATAATCCCAAGTGGTTTGGTTAAACAAGGTATAATAACACCTATTTTGTGGTTCACCTTAATTAATAGCCTGCATTTAGCAAAAAAATAATTCTAGCTGACACATTTATTTTTTGTACACAATAAATAAGAAGAATGGTTACCTGCAAGTGCCGGAGTCACTACCTCGCACACAACCCATTTTCATTGCCAGTTGGCTTCTCCTCAAGCTGTTCAGTTGTCTGTCTGGATCCATATTTTCACATATATTTAATAATCTCTTTGCACACACGCAGGGTGTCGTACACTGTACAGATTGTAAAGCCCCCTGAGGCAATGCTATTTGTGTTTTTGTGCTATATACATGAAAATTGACTTGACTGGACAGGAAAGAAGAAAAGAAGCATCTGCCTGAGTCTGAATCTGTGTAGCTTTTTGTCAACGCTCACTCTCCCTTTTTTCATTTTTAGATGGAACAGATACTTTTTTACAACCTCGCTGGTTATCTCCAAACACTTAAACCAGGCTTCAGCTCGTCTGTTTTTGATGGGACTGAACTACTGATGTGCCTAGAATACCTTTTTTTGGCAAGCCTGAAAGATTTCCAAAATTGTAATTCTCAAATGGGATACCGCACATACATTATTTTGCCATCTTCTGTAAATGGAATTGAGTGTGTGAGTGTCTTATCTTATCTCTGACATAAGCCACCACTCAACAACTGTACATAACTGTATGCTTAGAAAAATAGTATATGGGGAAATGAGACAGAGAGAGAATAAAACAAGCTGTTCCTCCCTGTGAGTAACTCTGACATTTGGACTCTGGACACTCTGCACACGTCCTGAAAGAGGGCACTAGCTGAAAATCTACACAGAAAATAAACAAGAGAAAGATCTTGCCGAGGAGAGGGATCAACACAGGAGATACAGAACAGAGTGAAAAGGTCATGACCTGCACTCTAGTGGTCAAGTTAATGGCCAAAAAGACTGCAAGACAAACGCACCTTCAGCCAAGAGTTCAAATAAACAGCATTTGGGCGTCAGACATCTGCAATTGACAATTAGGAGTGAGAGCAGAAGAAAACCGACCACCCACAACAACAATGGCGCAAACACATTAAAAGTCAACTCTTCCGTATTTCGTTCAGATGTTTCCCATTTCTTCCTTTGGCATTTTCATCGCAAGAGGAACCAATTACGGTGCTAAGGCCTGAATCTATCACATTATGTAGTCTCTAATATCAGTGAGATGTCAGCGCCCAGAGGAGAATGAATCGGACACTATTAAATATTGTATTTGTTCTGCTAGTTCACGTAATCTCAGGATAAAATGTAATAACGAATAATTCAATCTCCATTTATTCTGTCCATGAAAATCCATTCTGCAGAGGTATTGAATGAACACACTGTCACGTCTGTATAAGAAAATTAAAGACTATGTCAGGCTCCCAGTTATTAGAGTACCTGCTGCGTCCTTATCAAGGTGGCACTAATTCTAAAATGGAATAATCTTGTGTTAAAATAATTCATGAACTTCCTTGTGCTAAGATGACTTAGAAGAATGACAAACGAGCAATTAATTTTGCGCATAGGGGCTCCTGTAGGCTAAAATGTAACGCGAACAAGCTTTAATCTATACTACCCTGAGGGAAAACAGTGGCAGCATCATTTGGAGCAGTTGTATTATTCTTGCCTTTATGTTTCCTTGATGCTCTTCAGGAAATTGTGCAAATGAATTTCTGCAGGACAATGATAACATTTGAAATGAAAAGCAACATTTCAATTTTACATTAGAAGTTAGGTAGCTAGCTGTTATGATTTATACATGATGACAAAAAGAGCTTCAAATGAATTGCAATGTCCTGTTCTACACAGTGAGCCTTTGTCTGCAGGTCTATTTGATGGTTTTGCTTTCCGAATTTCTGATCATGTCTTTCTCATCTGCTTCGTTTTGCTGTAGAGAATACGCTTTCATTAGATCATATCTGTATAGCTAATATGCAAACCACGCTATCTGACTGATGTAAACTGCTTTACAGTTCAGGCCACAATAGAATGCAGCTCACATACAGCTAAGGCTAATGCTCTGCATTTTGAGTATGTTGTCAGTGTACAGTATGGACCTTTGACCCTGATGGGAATAAAGACGGGCCATAGGCAGACAGAGACCTCTACCTGTGGCAGTAGAGGTCTGAACCAAAAACAGAATGGATAATGTTCTTGCTCCCTCAAGTACTTCAGTCACGATGCCCTTGAGCAGGGCACTAATGAGGGAAATGAGTAAAGTTTTTATGCCCTAACCAAGTTATCTCTCCGGTGGCATTTCATGTTAATGACTCAGCGAGTACTTCATGAGCCGCTGAGATTTCTGGCTTTTAAAACTTACTTTTCCAGCCTGATCTCTTTGTTTAAGAACAAAAAAACTCCCTGCCCACTTAGATTTAAAACCCTTCTTCCTGACTTTAACTTTTTAAACACAAATGCATCCAGCTAAACTGTAAAAATACTCATACAACAACTACTCAAACAACACCTACTGTGCGTTATGATGGCACTGTGAGTGCTGGCTTTGTTCTACACAAGGCGAAACAAACCTGGACATTTTTAGTATTCTGTTCATCTGTGCCTCTCTCCCAAGGGTGTGAGCATTGACTTTGGCAGATCACTTTTCTCTGGAAGAGAAATTATGGATTTATTTGAAGTGATACAAATAAACAGTGAATACAAACTTGTTTTTCGTCAACAGAGTGTGATATTGTAATTGATATTGCAGAGAACTGGAAGGTGTAAGAGAGAGCGAGTGTAGAGAGGGAAGATGAGGCGGAAAGAAAGAGTGAGTGAGCGAGTCTGGCCCAAAAAATGGAATTATCTAATTATTCATGTCGGGAGTCTATTAAGATTCAGACTGATCAAAATGTGATCCTTGGGGTTTGAAGTTTCAAACATAATGCAAAGAAAGGATGAGAAAATAAATGTGATCAGTATCTGCAAGAGACAAAATGCTTATTCATGCTGGAATCCGGTGTGACTTTGAAGAATCTTTGCAGACAGTTCTTTCAGGGCCAAGCCAAGAGGACATTACAATCCAGGTCACAACACCACGACACTTTTACTCTGTTTCCAAAGTGTTTTCTAGCTCTGAGTCACAGCTAACCTGCCTAATCAAAAGAGACATGAAAGTGTTGCTTCTTTTGAACCAGTCATTAGCAGCAGCAACCTCAGGGACACGGTGCCATTGACAACAGTTTCCTGCCTAATCATAGGGATAACAGCTAGATTTAACCAGAATGGCCACATGTCTGACAGTTCTGTGAAGTGTTGCACTCAAGTTTTGGTGCTGAGCTCCAGTGTGACCGGCTGATGTCTCCAGCTGGATGTCTGGCTCATACTTAACAAGACTTCAGTGGAAACCCTGCCTTCTACCTCTCCATGGAAAATGACTGTCGTGACCATAAAAGGCCATCAGAAAAATTAGCATGGGAGTAGAAAAAGTTGGGTCTCATTGCCAACTCTTCAAATACTGATGCTTTAGGATTGTAGGTAGGGTCAGTCACCATCCCAAGGCATCAGTATTTAATGATTCAGAGGACAAAGGTCTGTAAAAACACAAACTACATGGTTACGATTGGGAAAAGATTGTGGTCATGGCTTGAGTAACACAGACTTCTCTCTTTGCTGACTTTGTGGCTCCTTGTCTAAGTTATTTCTTTGTCTTCTTGCCTTTTATTTGACAGTCCAGAGAGAGACAGGAGGCATGGGGAGGGAAAGTGGTATAACATGCTGCAAGGGTCCTCTGACTGAGCGGCGAACTGCGAATGCTGCAGTCATGTAAAATGCGCTTTAACTTTTTTTTTTTTACCAACGTCACACTACTTACTTCTATGCTTCCAATAGATGAGAGATATTTTCCCACATCCACTCCATGGCTTGACGTTAACATAAAAGATAACACTTGCATAATGGCAAGAGTTGTCATTGTTGTTTGTCACTGCCTCCCAAAAAACGTCCCATGTGACCCCTCTGAAGATTAGACTTTGAGAAAGATCTGGATTACTTTTGGAATAGGTCACTTGTGAGAAAAATGTCAGTTTTTTGTAGTAAGCATTCACGTTTTTCTGATAATTAAACATTCTCTAAAAGGTAGGAATCTATGACATCCTGTCATGGTGAGTCGTCATCATGATGATATTCCTGCCCCTCATTTCCCAGAGCACAGACGGTTGCTTTAGAGTGATTTTTGTCCAATTAGTTACAAGGGGCTTGTATAATTTGCTATTATTCTTCTTGCCTTCCCCTGTTATTGGTCTTTCAGATGGAAATCATCTCCTGACAGTGTGATGACACACCATTTTCAGCAGGTCAGATGAGTACCTGTAATTATGTAAATCACCATTGTTTCGTGGATTGGGAGTTAAGGCTGGTCAGGAGGAGGTTGGAGAGAGGGATCATGGGTGCTGCTGCAGTTCAAGGTACTGTCAATGTCAGCTTTTTGAGTATGCATGTCAGCACGTGTGTGGTTTGTGACTTAATATAAAAATTATATATTCATTTATGTTTCTGTAAGTCATGCAGTGGTGCTGTGCAACACAGGGGCTTTGTCAAAATAATAATGAGCATTCATTTTTAGAGTGTGACACTGACATTTTTCAGTTTAAATCTATATCTATATAATGCCCATTTTCGCTCTAAGAAAAAGTGAAGAGGGTGGTATTATGAGACACTGCTGAGGAGTTCACAGGGTTACAGGCAAGTCTTATACAGATGCAGTTAAATTATTCCAGCTGAAAAGAGAGCAATTTTTTTCCCCCCAAGAAACTTTCATGGAGAAGGGAGAATTGGGTAGAGCTATGCAGCAAAACTAGAGAACGCATTGATCATTTTGGAATGGAAAGTGGTTGAAACCTACTCTGAAAGTTTGGAAATGGTTTAAATATGGCCAAATAGTCTGTGTTAAAATATCTTCTACTGCCGTTTATACATGTGAGTTCAGCTGCACACAAACTGTACAAAATAAGGTAAAACTTTAAACTACATTTGTCAAATAATATAGCAGGAATGTATCGTATTGAACCCTGCCTTCAAGAAAAGAAAAAGGTCTAAACAGAGCATGAATAAAAGCTGTCCAACATTTAATGGTCTGGATGGAAGTTAAAGTAGAAATAGACGAGGTCATTTCAACTCTGGAAAAATACATCTTTGCATTCAGCCATTTTTCTTTATGCCTCTTCTTTAAAAAACTGGAGGTTGTCTATAATGGGAGGGAGCCAGAATAAAAATAAAGTTGGTTTGAGCGTCTGACTAAAACGTGAAAGATACTGACACGATATTGACATCTGAAAACCAATCTCAAACATTTTTCATGCGCTTTTATTACAGTCACTGAGTCAAGCTAATCCTTTTCCTATTTACCTTCAAGCCGCTGAGGGTGTCACACTTCAATATCGGATCATGAGGTGAAAATAACACCTGTGGAACATCAGTCAAGCTTTATCTTGTCTTGCACAACAACTCTTGTGAAAAGTTAAAGAAAGTGTGAATATCAAACTGAAACTTTTATTTATTTTTTTTAAACTTTGGCTTGTTTTGTTACTGATAACAGTTTACATGGATTACTTTTGATGCCAAAGGTTTAAGGAGCTGTGATGCTGCTTGTGTCTTTGCACAATCATTCTTGATGGAAATTACTGGCAGAAGAAAATAATCCAAGAGACTTCCCGACCTCCACATCGTCTTATTTAGATAATGAGAAGTATGTGAGAATGTAAGAATATCTGTAACCTCATCACATGGAGATACTATCTTTATCCCACTCGAATGCTCACTCAATCTCTTTCACAGTTTCTTTCACTTCGAGCCAGAAAGGGGTAATACTGCATGAACTGTTCTGCTGTGGCGTTTACAGTAAAAGGCTGTGAAAGTGTTGTCAGTGACCTTGTCATCTCCAGTCTAGCTCTCCCACTGAAGACTGCTGAAACCTCCCTCCATCTGTTTCCCAGGTCTGAATATAGGCTTGTTGCTTCAGCTGACTGACATTTGGACTTTCTCTCTCCGTCTCAGTTTTCTTCTCGCTGCATTGCCGTTTTATAGGATTCTCCATCATCCCACACAATCAGAAAGATAATCTAGATAAGATTCCTATGAGGACATAAAAAAAAAATCCCATCCCATTTCTCTAACCTTGGCTGTTATGATAAAGAAATCACAAAATTCACTCTGGACTGGCACCGATGGGTCATCTGACAGACCTGTGACTTTAGAAAAAAAGTGGATTAAATTGTAGAATATAATCATCACGGTGGTTTGGGACTTGCTTACCTTTGGACCAAACTGCTGAAATTTTGCTTGAAGGAAAGTTCCCTGTCTAAATGTCACAGAATATATGGGACCTACATTTAGCATATGTGGGAATTTACTGAGAGAAATGACTTTTACATGTCAGTTTCACAGACAGGAGGCTGTGTGCAGACTGTTGTTTTTGACAAGTATTCACGTGTATTTGACGTAACAATGATAGATTAAGCTGCAATATGAAACACAGGGGGCATTTGTCTTAGTGACACTGTCAAGAGTACCATTTCATTCTACTGTAAACACGGCATAGAATAACATATATTGTATGGGACAAAGACAATATAAGCTTGTTGTATACAGTGCAATATCATGGGCAATATATGCATCAAACTATGCTGTCCAAGAAATATAAAACAATCTGAATTTGCAAATCAGAAAAAGAATGTAAAAAAAAAAAAGGAAAAGAAAGGTAACCTTGACCAAAATGAAATAAAACATCCAATAATAATTGATGATGCTTCATCCAGCAGACCATTGTTCATGTCCAGTGTGAAAGCAAAAGTCAACGGCGACTTATTTTAACTTACTAAAGTAGTGAGGTTACATCACGTACGCAACGTAATTTAACTTAGGTACATAACATCGGTTTGTAACGGAATATACATAAGAAACGTAGATATTTAAATCCAAACCACAATGTTTTCCTAAACCTAACCAACTATAATGAAAGTGTATCCAGTCTGTCGTTGGTACGCTACCATGGCCATGTTTTAGGATAGAGACATATGTCGTTTAGAGTCACTGTCAATGGCCTATTCATCCATTTAGGTATGATGACGTGGAGATTTACCATCCTTTGAAAGAAATGTTCTGTCCAATCAACCATGGTCACCAGATACATCAGATAGATACCAGATACATACGTCAAACACCAGAGAATAACATGAGCGTGTGTAGTAAGCATATTCTATTTAAGTCAGGTGATCCAAAATCATCGAAAACCACCACCCAGTCGTCAGGATATAATGTTAGCAGTTAATGTTTTTCAAACCACAGGTACATCCGACGTTAACATTTGTACCAAACATGGCATATCATGTTCACATTATTTGCTTATTAGCCGCCTTTCACATCAGGTGGTGGAGGGGATGATGGTGGCTGCCCAGTGGCCAACCGCAGTTCAACTTACACCACTGGATGTTTTTAAGGACACCTGGGGTTACTTCCAGCCGTTTTTGAGGCGACCAAAACAGGTATTTTAATCCAAACCAGGGTTTTTCCTTAAGGCTAACCAAGCCTGTTTTCTTAAAAAAATCTCAGCTTTAGAGACCTAAACACAGAGGAAAAAGGTTAGTTTTGTAAAATATCCATATACATGTAGACAAGGCCTAGATCTGAATAAAAACCTTTTGTCCACTACACACACATCCACACACAGTCTAAATTTGTATAGCAATCATAAAAGCACAGCACAGTCATATTGACCCAGATGAGATTTTACGGATGTAGTTTGCTCTTTATTATAGGTTATGGATCAATGACCAATCTAGCTAGAAAATTACAGGTCTCTCCTTCTTGCAGCTGAGCTCTGAGCCCAGCATTGTGTTGTTCTCATCTGAATCCTGGAGAGATTAAATGACGGCCGATATCTTTTTCCTTCTCGCACACATGTTGTTCTGCCTATTTTTTGCCACCAAGACATTTTCTGCATTACGCTCTCCTTAATTGCACCACCGAATGTGTAATTACTTCTACATACATGCACATATTGTACACATCTGAGAAAGTGCATGATCATTTTCCTTCCTCTTATAAATTCACTGTCACAGAGAAAGTAAGGTGAAATCTTACAACCATTTCATCATATCAAGAGTAGCTGTAACTAAAATTCTGTCTTACATAAAAACACATCAGGTCAGAGGTCAAGGCCATTAACTTCACACCGGATTTAAGATTTTTTAAGGTGGCAGACATTTCATGTGAAAGAAGAGAACTGGGAAAGAAGGAAATAGTGGTGGGAAGGAGGAAGAAGAGAGGGTGACGTGACTGCGTGAATGAATGGAGGACGGAGAGAGAATGAGGAGACCAGGGAAGAGGCAGATGGCAGGACTTGGAAAAAAAAGAGTAAAAAACAGAAAGAGCGGGGGCTAAGAAGGAGGGATGGAGGCACAGAACAGAAGCGACAGAAAGAGACGAGGGATGATGGATTGAAGGAGTGAGATAGAGAAGGAGGGAGGTGTCCAATTGAATGTTAGTATGGATTTCTCTGTGTTAACAGAATACCTTGTCATGTCTTGCCTGTCTGAAGGCTAAAATCTATCAGGGATCTATAATCCATCATCAGCTGCAGAAATGGCGATCAATACCAACTCAGCTGTTGGCTCAGGACTAATTAAAACAGGTTGTGGGGTAAATCAAGTGATTCTGAGCGAAATTCACATTGAGTCTGAAAAACAATGCCAAAAAAATGTGAACGAGTCTCTTTTTGCGCCTCAAGGTTGAATTTTTACAACCACAACTGTTTTTTTTACCAAATGACATCAAAATGCAAAGCTGTTTTTCTAGTGTTCAACAGCGCGGAGTGAGTCACCATATTAAGTCAGTCAGTTGAGAGCGGTATTTCACTGTAAATTAAGCAAAACAGAGCTCCCGTGTTTCCATTGTTAGAGTTTCCCCTTTATTTTCACCTTTTATAGGTAGTGTATTTGTTACAACACCATTATCATTATTGAAACAACTGTAAATCTCTATGTACCTCTTTAGTCTGGAACATATTTCAGCTAACTTAGATGCACCTGACCAACCTAACATACCTCCAAGTACAACAGCCTATCGCCAATTTACGGCTTCCAATACAGCTCGCCCGCAGTTAATCCTCTGTATTATGCTTAAAGGTGCAATAAGTGATTCTGGAGGAAGATAGTTTGTTTTTACGGCCCGTTACTTGTGAAAGCAGCTTATTACAAAGACGATTGATTGTTGTAAGGTAGCGACCGTTTAAACTATTACGGCAGCAAAGGAGGAAGTCGGGTCAAGTAATTTAAAGAGCAAACAAGTCTGAGGAGGAGGTCGGGGTGGATGGTTGGGTAAACAATATATATGTGTGTGTGTGTGTGTGTGTGTGTGTGTGTGTGTGTGTGTGTGTGTGTGTGTGTGTATGTTTAAATCTCATGTATTTAACTTTTAACGGTATCTTTTTGGTGTGACAAGTTACAGGAGGAAAAAGACTTGCAGATAGAGTGTTCTTCATGCAGGTGTGTCAGAGAGGATTCTGGCACACTATTGTTGTATTCAGTATTATTGAATCAGTACATATGTCCCTGTAGACCTCCATCCACTGACAAACTTACAAAAATAACCGGAAAGTTGAATCATTAGTCAGCAAAAAACTGAACAATATATCCTTTTTAGGAGTTATTGCAGCCCAGTGTCCAGAGGAATTACGTTAATATTGCATGATTCTGCTGCTCATGATTTATGTCCAATGCCAACAGCAATGGAGGAAGTGCTGTGCCCTGTATATAGACGTGCAGATCAGGGTGGTGGATGGGTATGTATTCTGTCAGGCTGAGATGGCATCCACAAGACCAGAAGTCATTGTTGTTTTAGAAGCCACATCAACAATCTTTCCCTAACTTTTACCATTATTTATTTACAAAATGTCCCCTACCTTATCCTTCTTGCCATGCACATATATTATATAATACATTATGTTCAGTCAAGTCAATTTTATATTTATAGCCCAAAATCAAACCTTAGGCACTCGATTTGAGTAAGACACCCAGTCCCAAAACCATGTTAACATTGTTGTAGGGTTGTGTATTGGACTGGATTACACTGTATAGAAGTATACAACACCTTAAACTGGTAAGTCAGTGTTTTATGCTCGATTTATAAAAAAAACAAAACAGCAACGTCCTTTCCCATCACTGCACAGTATGAAGTTGAACACAGTCTTAGAAGTAGAGTTTCATTGACTTAAATAATAAATCATGCATTTACATTCATAATGAATGCCAATCACATCCATTAACATTCTGTTTGATCAGAGAAAGTCATCGGTTCCAAAATGGTTGATATTTCATATTCCGAACACCACCTGGGCTCCACTGTGAGCCAAGGTGTGAGATGCAGAGGTGTCTGTGTCCAGAGTGCTATAACCAGCCTGGCCAGCTTCTAAAAGCAGCTAATTAGTGCTAAGATGAATGCCCAGCGGGGCAGGAGCCAAGGTTAGGCCCCATCTGGTGCTGTTTCATACAGATAACAACTGCAGTGGGCTTTCAGTCTCAACTAAAGATAGCTGTGACCTATGCGTATGTGCCTAAGATGTGCCAAGTCTTTTTTTCCATCACACACAACAAAATTGCTTTGTATGGTGATGTATTGATTACATGAGGGAATGCTGTGAAGTGGCCTTTGTAACAAGGTCACTTAAGGTCAGCGTGGCTCCTAGGGTAATTGGTTTGGCTCCCATAGCTACGCACAAAGGAACGCAGCAACATGCATTAAAGCAGTTTCAAGAATGAGTTCATGGCTTTGAGAGAAAGGTTGAATGTATTTGGGTTTTTTTGCATGTTCTATATTTAAGATCTGATCGAGACACGTAGAGTAAGCTAACCCAATGCGGAGAGGAATGTTTAAAATAATCCTCGAGAGACATTTACACAGTGTACCACTTTGCTCCTGAATGTAAATTCTCTGCTCCTCATGTTTTACACGGACCCTCCACTTTGAGCATTACAAGGATTCAAAAGAAGTCTCCTTTTATCAGAAAATTACAGCGATGCTCTACAAATTCTTGTCAGGCCATGGAGGGGTAAAACAAGCCAGGCTGGCCATTTGACAGGCAGCTGGAATAAAGGAGCGCACAAACCACTGAGACAGCATCCAAGTGACCATGACAAATACGCAATCTGTAAAACAAGAACAGCGGAGGTTTATACGGTGGGTGTCTGAACAGGGAGGGTGAAACACATTTGTGTTTCTGCCAGCAGAGACTTGAGTTCTCACACAGCCAGATGGCTGGTGCTGGTGCTGTCTTGATTCGTCTATCCGGGGCAGCTAAAATAGATAATTACACACCTTGGTGCCAGAAACTGGCTGGTACACATCAGTTGAAGTGGGTGAGTGTGATCCCCTCACATCAGTACAAAACTAAATGAGATTTCTAGCTGAATGTTGTCAGGAACACTTAGCAAATTGTTTTCAAGTAAACACTTGAACAATACGTGTGTTGCCAATTCCCAAATATCCATGACTATAATGGGGTTTGTTATAATCAATGATACATATACTTGATAAGTCAGTGTTTTCAAAGTATTTCACAAATATCAAAGGACATCAAAATACAGAAAAACGGCACGGTCGCCAGGACAAAATGTTGGTAAGTAACAAACCACTGACATGTTCATATTTGAACATGTCATAGCCTACGTACCATGTTGACATTTCTACAGAATGTGTCATATCATGTCCAAATTATGTTATTATATCATGACCCGACTTTCATATCAGTAGGAGTAGGCGATGGTGGTGGGATTACAGGCGAGAAAGCTGCCAAGCCAGTGACCACTGTTCAAGACTGCATGTCAACATTTGTAAGCATGAAACCAATGGATATTTTTATGAAAACCTTGGAAAAGCTGTGACGGGAGTTGGGATGTCTCTAGCCTTTTTCATGGCAACCAAAGCTAGTATTTTAAGCCAAAACATGATCTTTTCCGTCCCCTAACCAAGTGTTTTTCATGCCCAAACCCAACCAGAGCATAAACATGGTGTTGCCAGAAGATAAAATTGAGAACAGAACCTAAAGAAATGTAAAGTATAAACATACCATTGGCATTGAACATGTTTACCACTCGCCATATGAAGTACTGTATGTGCAATAATCATTCTCGCCACCAACTGATGTGACAAATATTTCAAGGTTAAAATCCACAATATCTCAACAACCAAACACACAAACTCTGTTATTTCTCAATATGCACACCTACAACACCTTCAATAGGGGGGAAAACATTTACATTGCATCGCCTCAGGCTGAAGAAAAAAGGATTGAGCTGTCAAACAGCACATTACCGCACTGCAGGAATAATCTTCAAATGAAAAACATGTCTATTAGAGGAAAACACTGGTCCCACCTGTTTTTTTTCTCCCTCCAACGAGAGGCTTAAGTTTTTTTTTCTTTTCATATTAAGCACATTCACTTGAGCTCCATTTTTTTTCTGCAGCATTGTTTATGCCTAGGCACTGCAGAAATCAGGCTGCAGGTCAGAGAGGTGTTTCTCCAAGTCTCCCTAGGTAGGAAACAATGGAGCCTAATAAATGGCTGTCCAGCTATGCGCACCATCTTTGTTATGACTCTGTGCATCGCAGGGTCTTTTAAAGACGGGAGCACATCGAGCCAAAATGAGCCGCAGGTCAGAAGGTGCCCGGCATCCTCTCCCAGCGGGTGACAATTCAGAGCTTAATAAATGACTTGTTAACCAGCGGAGGCATCTTATGAAACGGAACAGAGCGAGGAAAAACCCGGGGAGTTCACAACACTGGCGTGCAAAGGTCAGAAGGTCTGTGGCTAATTTTCCTACTGTGGATATCTAATAAATAAGCAACTACTGAGAAAATAAGCAGAAATAGCTGAGAGGACAAAATCTAACATAGGCCTGCTGTATTTATGTGTTTTGCAATGAGGTAGTGTACCAGGTGCTGAACAGTAGAGTAGGAAAATGGAAAGAAGCTAATGTTAATTAAGATTTAAGATTTATCAAGGATGAAAAAAGTGTTGCTTTTACATCTCGTCCCAACTTAACATCAGTACCACGAGGGAGCGCTACACCAGGATAAGACAAAAAAGAGAACACATCAGCCTTCACCTCAACAGCACGACATGTTAAAGTTTAATTCCCGATCTGCTGCTCCGTCTCCGTTATGAGTGCATCTCAGAGGTGGAGTCACCAGAAGGGGACAAAAGCCTTCCAGGTAGTCCTAACCCAGACATCTGTCTTGCCAGGTGTGGCTCATAATGCCTCTTAATTCGTGCCTCAGAGGAAAAAACAGAGCTACTTGATAAGGCCTTCGAGTTGAAATGCTTCTTACATCTCAGTGGGTTTTGATCTATGAGTACAGATGTGTTTTTATCCATTTCAGAAAACACTGTGATCATGCAATTAATTAATGCCTGAGTAAATGTATCTAAGTATAATATATTACTGCAGATGTCTGACCACAGGCTGTGCAGTAAGAGGCTGTAATTTGGTTAAATATATTCCAAAGACACAAACGGACGATATTATTATTTGTATAGAGAATCTGAATTGGAGTTTCAGATAAGTTAACACTTAACGTTTCTTTATGTTTCAACTTCCGTTTGTTCAGTTTTCTATTTCTCACTTGTCACAATACTGTGATTATGCTCTGTTTAGGTCTAGGCACAAAACACTGCTCAGTTCGGGTTAGGAAAATATAAAAGTTTGGCCTTCAACAAAAACAGCTGGATCGCCCACTTGGCAGCCTTGAAGCTTATAACAACAAACAATAAAAACTAATTTTCAGCTCTCCTGCTACTTTCTTTTATCACTATTGTCTGACATTTCATAGACTAAACGATTCTACTCAAAAATAACAAATAATGAAAATAATCATTGGCTGAGGCCCTAAATAATACATACATTTCTTGCTCTCTACAATTGTAATATTTTGACATCCGTTTTTTTTTCATTCTTTGATTCTTATTTAGTCTTTTTTTAAATAATAAAAACTGATACATATTTTATTTTGTATATACCAGCTCTTGATAGATGGTTATCATGTTGTTCTCATTACAGCTGACAGGAGTCCACAGCCTGCTGTTATTTGATTTTATCTCCCTCAAGGTAAAATTTGTTTTGTGCTGGAATGAAGTGAGAACCATGCTGTGGACCTGCTCCCCTTCTCCCAAACTTATTGGTGACATTTCTAATTCATGTACCTCGCTGCACTCTCCCCCAGGACATCTCACTTTCTCTCTTTTATTGATATTTATGGTGTGATGCTGTCTGGGTGCGGGGACTGTGACAGCTCACTCTCCAAAGCAGCACTTGGATTGTTTGCTGCTGTGCGCAAAGCAATAATGTATTTGTCACCCACTGCCAAACGCCATACACTCCACCGTTCATCTTTTTGTGTTCCATTTTCTGTACAACAAAGCAAAAATATGTCCTACTTTCCCCGGCAGGTGCGGGAAAATATGAGGATCTGAAATCAGAAATCTTTGGTAAAAGTGTGAGCCATTATTACAGAAACAACTGACTCGAGGTTTTCATTCATGAATAACCAGGCAGTGTATTTAAAATGGTCTGCAATGATGTTGCAAAAGTAGACATACCAAACAAATGTCACATCACAGGCAAGACAGATATTATAGTTTTAATATTACATGAGATAGATTGAAAAATGGGACAATGTACAGTACATGCCCACAAGTGCTCAAGGACACTGCTGTTGTTGATGTTGTAATTTAACCATGAAGATTCTCATTTAAAGGATAAATCTGGTTAATACAACTTCTTATTTTCATAGTTTTGGCTGTCATTCCCATTGGTACTGTAATAATAATAATAATACTAATATAAAATAATAATGTTATTAATTAGTCAGATCTTTGAACAGGGCGAAAAACACATTCAGTTAGACAATCAGACTGTTTTTAATCCCAACCCGATGTTACGTGAGAAGAAAATGATTGCAAACAGTGAAAATGAGGTATAAAGTGAACTGGAAACTGTGTTAAGATATGGCACAAATTGGCTAAAAGGGCATTTATACAGTACATACCGATGCTGTCCTTGCTGTATATATCTTACCTCTTACCTCTGTAGATACCTCACTGTCTATTCTATACATATACTGTATGTAAATTACCCAGCGCAAGAAGATGCAGCGGCCGGTTGCTCCTTCAAATTATGGTACATTTTTGTTTTGTAACTATGATTTCTTCGGTTTTGTTGCTGAAACACGTACTGCTTATGGCAGAAATACTGTCATCATCATTGGAAAAGTAAGCATTTTGGATTAAGAGCAGCGGAGTTAGAGACCATCACAGCCCTCGAAAGTCTTTCGACCATTTATCACTTTTGGTTTTTACTTCTTCAAATATAGTGATTTGACCTTTCGCTTGTCTTGCTTTCATGGACTTTGTTGATGCCACTTTATAACCAGATGATTACATGTTATCATAACAGAACAAAATGATGGCCGAAGAAAATGAGATCTAGTGAAATAATTTGATTTGACTTAATATTCAGGCAGGTTTAGGCTAGTTATAACTGGTGAGAGGACTCCATCATGCATGCACATGGCCGCTTTAAGTGCATGTGTGCACTGTCTTTCACAGCCTTTCTGTAATTCAGATGGTTGGAAGCTCTATCTGAAATAAATCTATGAAATCTTGGATAGATTAAGTAGAAGGCTATTTATAGAAAGCTGTGTAAGAGGGGGGCTATTCTGTGTGGCATGGTGCATTAGTCTCTAACAATAGTTGAAAGGAGTAGATGTGCCGGAGCAGAAAGATTGGAACTTCCTCCGTGATGGCTCGAAATGGACTCAGAGCCGTGACAATGATGTCACCCCTATGACCCGAGCGTTCAGATGGACATCATAGGGTTTGGCCTTGTTAGAATATTTCTCCTGTAAAAATGAAGCGCTGTCAACAGAAATGCCCATCCCATCCATTTCTGTCTCTTTAGGGTACAGACCTAATCAGTGAATACATTAAATGTGATTGGCTGGATTTTGCACAGATGCATCTAACCTCCAGTACATCTCATTCCTGTAATGACTGAGCCAATTTAATTGGATGGATGAAAGCGAGAGCTCTGCCACAGTATCCTGATAGTTAGAGTTATTATGTCTGATTTGTCACCCAGTGGCAGCGAGAAAGCATCACACATTCGAGGCGCTTGAAGGTTGCTTTGCGAAAATAAAAAGCGTCCTTCCGTTTTCACCCTGCCAGCTTCCTCTGTGTAATTACCGAATGGAAAAAATGTAATTGGTGAATCTGGGAACTGAATTGCGGAAGTCCATCCTCATCTATTTTCAACTATATCTCCTCCAAATTATGTTTGTATATTACTGAATTGTTTTCATAATTACATTGTGGTGGCAACATAATCGTTGCCTGGATTGTGTTCAGAGACATAAATATAATGTACTGCGCTGGAGTCACATGGAGGTAGTCAGGGTGGATGTTGGGCCAGGGTCCAGGGATTGTGTACAGCCTCTAGTCTGTGGTTAAGTTTATGCAACAAAAGCATGCGCTCATTAACCTTAAATGAGTGCCTAAACATGACCATAATTAAAGCTGCACGCTGCTTTTTGCAGGCCCTCACACCCCCACGCCCGTCATGGCGTGCGACAGACGTGGCCTCGTTACTGGACAGGGATCGTCGACACGTGTACACACAGCGCAAAGCACTTCAGTGCCACTTCATGTGTCATTTCAAGTGGAAACCACACCATTAAAATGTCATGTCAATGTAATGATAATTGTCACATAAGGCTGACTTCATGTTAAATGCCAAATAGTGCATTGCCACAGAAAATCTCAAAGTCTTCGCCATATACCATCATACAGGTCTTAAAGCATTTATGAGCAAATTTAAGGTAAATTTGGTCAATCAGCTGGATGGAGTACATCCAAATATAGAGACTGTCATTTCCTGTGGCCAGTTGCTGGCACTATGTCTATGGCTTAACAAAATGTTTTCAGGCTGAGACTCTACTTTTATGGGGTCACTGGCAGATTCAACCGTGTACTTTCAGGTTACACCAACATCCTGGTTAGTGGCAGAACATTGAAATGTTCCCACGGCCTCACCTTTTAATTGAAAACTACATTTTTTAACAACTTTATTTTTGAAAGGTCTTTAGATTGTCCTCACAAAATGTGTAGTAAATTGGGTTAAATCTTTAGGAGGTACAACAGCTGTAAATGGGAAAGACTGGGCACTAAATTCAAAATGGCCGACTTCCTGTTGGGTTTAAGTGATGGCACCGGGAGGCTTTTCTTGTGGACCGAGGTATGATACACACGTGCCAAATTTCATACACCTATATGATTGCCTATTGTGGCAGAAAACAAATGAAATACTGTATATCATCAGTGAACATTTCACTATTACATTCAGTAGACCAACTAGCTATGTTAATTGATTTCATTCTCTGTAATAGAAAACCTATTTTGGTATACATCACACCTCCGTCAAAACTTACATGCTCAAACAAATTGGTTGTTTTTTAACATATTTTCTATGAGGCAGCGCCGCTGTTTTAAAAGCAAAACACACGGCTATTTCATGTCAGAAGAACTGAAGTTTATTCTGAAATCACCAAAAGACAAAGCACTTTGTTTTTTTTTCCATTCCTGCCAAACAGTGTGAAACTTAAACAACAAAAACAATCTCAATTTTCAAACATAAACTCTCAAAGCACCAAATCAAACTTTTTTCCATTTTCAGTTACAGGCAGATTGAGTCTGGATGGTCCTGCAATTTCATGGGGCATTTTATAGTCAGATTACTGCATGGAAATGCCTTTTTGCTGTTCCGCTATTTCTTTGTCACCCTGCCTGGTAATACCATCCTGGTGCTAAAAGGATTTGACTGCCATCTCCAAGTAATCCTTCCGCAGCACTCTGTCCTTGATCTGCTGTCCATATCAGAAAACACATCAGGGTCAACCTTTGGAAATATTCCAGACTGTTTGTTTTAAGAGGGCCGCAGCTTTATGCATTCTGCAGATACCAGTAGCATACGTCCTCCAGCTGCAGTTCATACAAGCTCATTTTTATTCATATAATTACATGTTTTTCATTATTTATTTTTTAATTTCTCTATTTATCTGTACCCATTTCTGTCCCTGCTATGGCAACACCTGTATTTTCCCTTTGGGATCAATAAAGGCTTATCTTATCTTATTATGAAGGCCTGGAGCACTGAAAGACTTTCCATTCCATTCAACTGGGTTAATATTGACTTTCAATGAAATAAAAATCAGCACCGAATCAAAAGCAGTTCCCATTTCACATCTGTTATTGCTTCTGAGCAGATGCAAATTTTTGAGACGCACTGCAGACATACTGGCAGGATTCAGTGATGTCTGGATGCATGAATGGATGGCAAGGCTCCGGCTGCCTTTGAGGATTTGGGTTGGGTTTACAGGACACCAATAGTGCAGTTGCAGTGGTCAAACATTTCATTTCATTACAAAATTACAGGTTATTTTCAGGATTCAGGACATTTTATGAAAATCATACTTCCATTTGTTACATATTCGTAGACAGGAGAGCAAAACAAAAAAATAAACTTCATTCTCAATATAATTTAGCCACAGAATAAAGTCTTCATACTGGAGTCAGCCATGGCCGGAGGTGTTATGTTTTCAGTTAGTCCATCCATTTCATACTTGAAAGCAATTTCTTACTCCAATTTTTGTCAACATTGGCAAAAAGCATTTGGCCTCAAGGATGAAATGATTAGAATTTGGTGGTCAAAAGTCAGGGTCAATATTTGGCCACGGCGAGTCAAACCGAGCAGAGCCAGATGTAATGGGAAAAACGCCATATGACCTTACGGACACATTTCTGGCCATAACTCAAGTATTCATGCAGTGGTTGGATGCTGAATTGGTTACACTAATCTTGTGTGCCGACCTTCAAACTGTGGCGATTGTACAGTATATTCTGTGCTGCCAGGCTGTGAAGCGTCCACCTTTTAGAATTTGTAGCTATTTACATAATATCAAAAAAATGTAATATGATTATTTATATCAGCTTTTACTTTCAAATTCCATTATCTCTTTTTCACGACTTGTTTCCTTCCAAAAAACAACACATGTATTGTCTAAATCAGAAAACAACTCTGCAAAGTCCTTCCTTCCTACTCATGTAATACAACTCCTATAACAGAGTTAGATTCATCATTTTCTAGTTTTACCTCCATATATTTCCCTAAATCATTCAGGGAGCCAGTCGATTCATTTAATTCCAAAACTTTTGCAGATAACAGTATGAGTTCGTAAGTTATCAATATGCAACAAAAGACATATATTAAGATTGTGCTCTACAGTGTTTAACCTCTAGTATTCCTTTTCTTCAGTCCTTCCCTCAGGTTTTGTTCTTACATCTTAGAATTTCTTACTCTGGTGATCCCAGTAGGGTTTGTAAGCGTTTCTAAAACCTTTATGGTTATTAAATTTCCTCTTAAAACATTTAGTCAGGTCTGTATTGACATAGCCTCGCAATCTATCATACAAATCAGCCGAATCCCTTTGGCTATTTTTAAAATACCCTGATCGCCCAATAAAGTTGAGAAATATGGTGTTATAATGGCTAGAGGTCGTTTGCAGTGTGATTTTTCTAATATACGGTAAATGGGAATCCTCTTCAACAAGATAAGGTCTTCTCAGTAGAGAATGGTCAGGTAATCTACATCTATCACCCAGTAAAGAGAGGCCCTCTCCCCCCTAGTTTCTCAATTAACTCATTTGTGGTGAAAACACAGAACCTATCACAATTATTTAAGGCTTCACTTGGAACAATAAAATATTCTACTCCTGCTTTTCATTTAAACCGAACTGAAGTTATCCTTGCCTAAAGGTATTCTACCATTAAGCACACTACATTTTGCATCTCTCAAAAACTCACATAATATTTCCCCATTGTTTACACTGCTGTCTAAATTAATGCCATTATATATTATACTATATTATCCACAGTCGTCAAGACAATAAATACAACTATTGAAGTCCCCACATAAATAAACAGCATCTACATCAGACCGACTAAAAATCTGAGCCGTTAAAAGCCCAGATAAAGGAATGAGAACAAGTTGATCTTGTTAATAGAAAGAACAGTTCAACCAAGCATAGTTATTATTTAATGTGGGGGGCAAGATACTTACCTGAGGTACCAAAGGAGTACGAGGTGGATCTATTTGTTTTGGAGTCGAGGGATTTCAGTCATAATCCCTTGGATGATTAGCTCAGAATATTACACCACTTGGCATTTTTGTACTTCACGCAACAACAGAAGAAATGGAGAATTAGGTTTTGAGGGAGAAGGTGTTTGAGGGACTGACATACCAACACGTGTACAAGACAGTCCAAGAAGATGTAATGAAAACACAGGAAAAAGCCATAAAGGCAGGCTGGGAAAAGAAAGGGAGGGCAACTTTGAAGTGGACATGTTGTCCTAAAAAAACATAAAAGAACAGCAATGAAAAGGAGGGAACTAGAGAGTGGTTTGCTGGGTCTACTCCAAATCATAGTTATTAAGGGGAAAATTGTTAGTCTGGCTAATAATAAGATAGAAACCAGTAGCCATTATTGGCCTAATTACACCATTTACTGAGCCAGAGGGGAGGATTCTAGCCAAGCTAAGAAAAGTTAGCAACCCCCTGGCACATATAACCATTCTTCACACTCCTCGAACTCAAAAACACTGCCAGCCTTCCTCCTGCCTTCGACTCCTCTGGCCCTCCACCAGCCACCTCACCCGGAATGAGTCAACCCTTCCATAGTAATGGTACATCCCATTAAGTTGTGTGACATCAAGAATTACAATGCGGCACAGTCTTTTTAAATGACTTAAAAGTTCTGAATTTCCAGTTAATTTCTCATTGTTACATGGAAAAAGGGGAGATTCTTTGGTCAAAATTGGGGCTGTATAAACCGTTAACAGTGCACTTTAACCAATGCAATTTATGCAACTGTATTTGCGACTCTGAGAATCTTTTGCAATAAAAGTCATGTATCCAAATGAAGGACGGGGTCTGTTTGTAGACCTATTTGGAGCCACTTTGAATCAACTGAAACACTGTAGGGATTCAAATAGGAAAGCATATCCAGGATTTATTCTCATGTGTCTCATTAGGTAAGTATGTTAAAGGGTTTCCAATGCACAAGTAACAAACATATGTTTGCTAATTAATCAGTGCTAGTTAAGTAAACGTATGTGTGTCACTTGCATGTATATTTTAATGGTTTAAGGCTTTGATGCAGGAAAAGGAGGCAGATGTTGCTGTATGGAAGGCATCAATTCCATACAAACAGAAATGTCCAATGATTCAGGTAAGCTTCCATTAATTGTCTTTCAACCTCTCCGAAACTCAACTCACTGTAAAATTAGAATATCTTTCAAAAGACTACAGAACTGTGCCACATCTGTTGGGAAAGGGACACTTCAGAGGGACCTGTGGATCATTGGGTAGGAAGCCTTTAAAGTTCTTTGCATAGAGAGTGCACCCTTTGTTTAAAAAAAAACATCTAATTTCTTTTTCATGGATGAGGGTTGTCTGTTTCCCGCCTGCTCATCCCCAGATTAACTGGTCATCCTCTTTGTTTTTGTCTCCACCTGACACTGTGGAGTCCTCCTGCTCTCTGGGTACCATCATCACCCAAGACCTCAAGTAGGATCAGTAGCCTCACCAAAAGATGAACTTCCTGTTGCGGCTGAAGAAGTTTAACCTGCCAAAGTCGATGATGATCCATTTCTAGGCCACCATCATTGAGTCCATCCTCACCTCCTTCATCACCATCTGGTATGCTGCTGAGACTGCCAGGGACAAGAGCAGACTGCAGCATCTCATCCGCCGTGTGGAGAAGGTGAGCGCCTGCAACCTGCTGTCATATTCCAACTATGATTCATATTCCAAAAGAACTGGGCAGGTTCTGTTGATATTTGTGCATGGATCATGTGTTGCCTGCAATTTTGTAAATAGTATGCTTTTTTCCCCTTGAGGGTGTTATATATTGTACAGATTGTGCCGCTATCTGGCCTGTCCTGAATAACATTATCGTCACTGATTGATGTCTCTGTGTTCTTGGCTTGGTTGTACAGTAAACAGTGGATGGACATCCATTCTGTGCATTTTTGGTCAGAATTTAGCTTTTTTTTTTGTGCATCTGATTGGAGATTCGTTTCCAAAACAACATGAATGCAACGTACCAGCAAAAGGCAACCTTCGTCGTATGCTTGCAGTTTGGTTGGGTTTAGGCAAGAACATTACTTGGTTAAGTTTAGGGCCCTTGTGCTCTGAGAGAAAAAAACGCTGCATGCTCATTTTGATTGGCAGCTGCTAACGCTAGGGTAACAGAGGACTACAAAAGCTTATAGAGCGTAGGGTGATAAAAGCACAACACTCCCCGGTAACATTCAGGGTACAATCTGCTCCCACAAATGGACTTTTCTGTCTCTTATGAGAGATTCTGGCTGATAACGCAACCTGGATTACTGGCAACAGGAGATAAGACCTGAGCAATCAGATATTACTGTATGATTGGCTGCCTGAAAAAAGCATCGGACATGGGCCCTTAGGCTGTAAAACTACCTGGTTAGGTTTAGGAAAACACAGTTAACTTTTGGTTTCACACTGAACAGCAGTCTCCTGGGCGAAAGTTGTGTGCTTGTCTGGCCCAGACCTCCTACATATGCAGACTTTCTTCTCTTTATACTGCTTCACCTCCCTTCCTCCTTTGCTGCTGTAATAATTACTACAACCACCAGAGGTACCCAACTAACAGAAAAAAAACATTACTATGTGTCCTAATAACCTGCTGTCACATTCAGCAGTGGGTTTTCTAATCAGTACGGGCTGTATCATCAATTACAATCACTTGCTTGTCGTCATTACAATGTGGTTGTGTGCAATACACATTGTGTTACAGTTAAACATGGAAAAATGTGGCATCTGTTTCTGGAAAAAAATAAAGACGTTTCTATCAGCTTTTGGGAGTCTTTCCTTTTCTCCTCTCCAGCGAAGGCCACAACAGAACTGAAGGCCAAGGTTCACAAGGTTCACCGGGGGAGTGCAAGAACTTCTGGATTCCCAAGTAGGAAACTTGGCCAGCAAAGATTTCATGTACTTCCGAGCAGCATTGTCGTGGCCTTTGACTTCTCTTGGCACGACTATTTGGACAGTATCTTGCCCATTATTCTGTAGCTCAGAGGCAGTTGTAGCTCAGGAGCGGGTAGAGCGGGTCATCCAGTAACGGGAGGGTCGCTGGTTTGAATCCCCAGCTCCCCCGACTGCATGTCGAAGTATGCTTGAGCAAGATACTGAACCCCAAATTGCTCCAAATGAGCAGGTTGGCTGGCATGGCAGCCTCTGCCATCAGTGTATGAATGTGAATGTGACAAGTGTTGTAAAGCGCTTTGAGCGGTCAGTAGACTGAAAAAAGCACCATAGAAATGCAAGCCCATTTAACATGGTCTGACTTAGCTTTGTTATTGTCAGTGCTTCAGTTCTGCTCTTAGATAATCTGATTCATAAATGGTGCAAGAACAAATTACTCATTTTAAGTGACCTGATTTTATGTACCCTATTGTAAAGTGTAAAGTGGTGGCTTGTTGAAATGTCATAATACATGCATGACTGACAAGTGCAATAAAGAGCTGACAGCTAAATGACAGGCTGACATGCAACAAGCTGCTGTTCACAGATGGAAAGACTATTTTGTACTTTTACATGATTGAAGTGGCAGCTATATTATGTGTGCTGAATAGTACAAAAGTGCCAAAGTGTAGCTCTTGAACGCTAGATAGTAAAAAAAAAAAAAAAAAAGGTTATTTCATGTTTATTCACCATGAAAGAACAATAACTATTTCAAGATCAATTTAATGGGTCTGCCTTGTTCCTAAAAGTCTTAATGCTTAGATTTAAATCACTATGTAGTAAAGCATGCACTCATGCTGTCAAAACAATTTGTAAGAATATGTACTGACATTAATGTTGGATGTCACACCGCTGTATTACAAGTCAGGGAACCAATTTGACTAATGAGCTCTACGCTTGAAGAAGTAACTCATTTCTCTGCTTGCACCTGTCTGCCCTGAGCTGCTGACCCTGGTTTGATGCTTGGGGAGTCGAACGTCTCTTAATCTCAACAGCACTCACCTTGCCAGCCTAACAAAGGCCCCACATGCTCTCCACAGAGCCGCAGTCGGATTTCAGGTTTCATACACGATAATATCTGGACTGCCGTGTTGGCAGGCTCCAGTATGTTCCACCATTAAAATCGCTGGTGGCCTCCCTGGCAGCTGTTAACAGGTGTCCACATAAAGAACAGGCTGTTTCCAGATCTCTCTACTCAGACTCTGTCTACTGCGTCTTTGTTGCTGTAACATGTTGGCTTTCAGGCTTCCCACTTTGTAATCATTGGCCTGACTTGAATTTAATGTTGCTGTCACTCTGCCCAGGAAGGGGGCTATTTTAGAGTTTTGAGGCTTTTTTGTGTTTTATACAACTGGAAGCTGTACAATGTGACTGTGCAAGCCCACTAAAGGATTTGGCAATGCAAATAATGAATCAGGTAATTGCTATTGGCAATTACTATGGGAATTTTTAAACACTGGGACCTACTCCAGTCGATAGGTCTAGTGGATTTTTGGGGCTGATGCCGATGACTATATCGGGGATTGAAACAAATCTGATATTGATACATTGGCCAATATTTATATATTCACAGAATATATACATAAAACAAACATTACAATCCCTCAAATGTGGTTATCAAACACCAAAAGAAATGTTGGAGGCAGGATATTTTACAGTTTAATAATAAATCTTATTGTTCAAATTGACACTGGAGCAATGAAACACTGCGAATTTAGTAATTATAAATTACCCCAAGCATCTTTTTCAGCATTATGGTCTGAAAAAAAAAAAAGATTTTCATATTGGCCGTTATTAGCTGATAATATCTGGCAACTGATATGTATTAGTTGAGCTCTAGAAATGCATATCTGCTCTGCTAGCAACGTGGCCTACCTAAATTAAGATCGGCTGCAGTATATTACGGTTGTTTGGTCAGTCTGCTGGTCTATCCAACTCTCTGATGTAGAATCAGTTGTCTTGACAACTACTGACTAGGGTGAGATAGGATTTAGCTCACAATTATTTATCTTATGCTTCCATGAAAATGATTTCTCATGACTTGGTGATCATCTGACCGTCAAACATTAAAGTCAAAGTACTGCTACATGGTCAGACTTTTGCAAGGAATATGAAAATTTAATGTGCAGTTTGTTTTGAAAAATATACAGCACCTCCATGTTCCCATGCTTTAGTTGAGGGTCTAAAAATAGAAGAAATGCCAGTTTTTCATTTCATGCAACACTTTCATGTTTTGGAATTAATGAGCCTCTAGTAGCAGCTTTTGTTGGCATGTTTTTATCTTTACATTTGCTACTGTTCATATGATGTGTCTAAAATATCCTGTTTTCTTCTCCGTTTTCTTCTCTGTTTTATCTGAAATATGTTGTTGTTCAGAAGTGCTTTGCAGCGCTTTGCTGTAACTGAAAATAGTATTCTAGCGCAACCAGATCCTTCTCTCTATTCAGTGTTAATGTATGTCATCTTGTTGTTTTGTGTTTTTTTTCCCTGGAGCCCCTCCATGAATTTAATGTAGTTCCTTTGGTGAAACCTCAAGTAAATAACATAAGAAATCATATCACATTTTTGAAAAGTAGAACCTGAAAATCTTCCAGCAGTTGGGAAATTGAACTTGACTATAAAGATTACGTAGTTTCAATCTCATTGACAGAAAAGGAGTCAGTATTTTCATTTTGAAAACTAAAATGGCACTCAGTAGAGCACATGCTGTACCTCCGCTAAGGCCATTTTCATTTAGATCCCTGCATTATTTTCTGATTACCAAAACTGTTGAAAAACGCTGTATCTCGCAATGTTAAAGAAAGTGGATCCATCTCCATGTCCGAATCCTCACCAAGACTTAGTAGGGTCTATTCTGGGCCGAGATCCATCCTCCATCCAAGTTTCGTGAAAATCTGTTCAGTAGTTTTTGTGTAATCCTGCTGACAAACCAACATACCAGACTTTCACAATGTGCTAATGATGTCTTCAGATGACAAAATTCGGGAGGATATGATAAAAGCTGCCATATGGTTTAAAACAGGGATGCCCAAACTTTTTCCAAAGCCCCAAACTGAAACATAATGGTGGGCCAAAAGCAAGTATCTGTTGTAATGTATTATATTCTAAAAAATACTATGACTTTAATAGTACTACCTGGACCAACTTCCTGCACAAAGAGTCACTTTGCACGCAATGTTCAAATTATGAAAAATAATTAGCAATTAGGTATCCAACATATTTAAAGAGCATTTTCACCTCACAAAAATAAAACAGCATTAACATTATTATGATTCATGTAACTTTTGGCAGCACTGGTTTAGAATAACCAAGCTTTCCCCCAAATCCTACAAAATATAAATTCATGTTGTTTCCCAAAAACTTAGAAAACTCCGCTCAGCCATGGGCTCAATAATTCTGAGCTGGTAACATACTGTATTTCTAGGTGTGATGATGACTAAGGTCATCAGAATGTGCACCTGGTTTGGGTATCATGTAAAATAAACATGACATTTCTCAAAACTGTGTAAAATATGCCTTTTTCCTCCTATTTCTCTTCTTTGGAACAACCTGACTCCATGGACTGCTGCTGATTTAACAGACAAGACTGAACAGGATCATGTAAACCATGTACGCTATTAGGCCGTTAACTAAAGCAAAACAGCTGATTCTGACACTCTTGTGTTGTGCGACTAATTAAAGTAACTATATTGATTGTTGTGTTTAAGTCTTTTCATCACATTTTTCATTATTTTTTTTTGTTGGGCTCCACCACCAGCCCTCGACGGTCACTCAAGGGCATCAGCTAAGCCTGGTTTAAGTTTTGGATTTAATTATGTTTTTTTGTTGTGTGTGCTGTAACTGATACAAAGATGACTCCCTTAAGAGCAGTAGTGAGAAGAAGTGAAATTAAAGGAAACATGCAACACAGACTGAAGGTAACACTCATTACAGGTAGACCTTCAAATGTACAGATCTAACATGATTTATTATGCGGGACAAGACTAAACCTATCTGTGTGATTCCGTATTTGTTTTCTAGCTATGCCATGCATAGCACAATTAATTACAGTGCTTGTATTAATGAGCATCCTCTATTAATCCGACAGAGCGTTACATAAATAGTCACAGCCTTGTAGCGTAGCTAACAGGGCCTGATCACAATGTGTATAGCGAGTACTAAATTTATCATACAACAATGCACAGACACAGTAATGGTTACACGCACGCAGACACAAGTTTGCACAGACCTTGCTGACTTATGAGATTTAAAGGTGATTTTGCACCAAGTCGATGAAGCATGTTAGATTGTATTCTCACAGGGCACTTTAATTAACACGTTAAATATTACAAAGTGGTGCAATATTAATGCTTCACACATACTGTCACACCCCCACCCCCACCCTTTATCTCGTATGTGTAAATGCATGTACATAAAATATGTTTGCCTTTTTTTTTTATTGTTTGAGCAATGGTCCTGGAAAACGTGTCCAAAGTTCCAAAAGCACTGCAGGAATGGTGGCTGTTTTTTGTTTTTTTGTTTTTGTTTTGGCTCCTGTAAAACTTGACGCTCTGTCTTGGGACGGAAAAAGTCGATGCTTTGGAGAACATTCTGTGGAATAACAGTGCGGTTCCAGCATCCAAGGCCTTCAAACAGAACCAACGACGCGTTTCCCTGATTGAGCTACCATGAGCTGATTGGCTTTGCTGATCTGGCATCAGCAGCAAAGATACACAAGCTGTTGACAGCAGACACAGCCAAATATTATGAGTCAACATATCTAAAAATAATACCAGGTCAACAATGAGATAAGAATAGATTGTAGTTTTGAGCAGGACTGGAGAATTGACAGTATACTTTCCCACAGTGGCTTATTTTTCTCAGCTTCACCCTCAGGTTAAGGTAATAAACTCCCATTTTAAACCATGAATTTTAACTTCCTGGTTTATAACCTCAACATTCAAGAGAGCATTCAAAAAATAAAATAAAACCTGAATGCCAATATTATACAGCTGATGAAATTCCTTCACCAGCAACACAGGCGTAGCGTATCTTTCAGTATGTGTGGAGTTTACCATAAGCTCGGAGCAGTGGCGGACTCAGGATGTTTGAGGGGCAGGGGCGAAACAAATAAAAAAAGGCAGCAGCTGTATACATGGGGCATCAGCACACAGGAAGTCGTGATAGAATTACACCTTAGAGGGCACTTCACCACATTTTGTCCACTGGAAGGGCACCCTAGAGGAGAATTTGTCATGTTTTATCTAACATAGGGGCTTCCAGGAGGGCACTTTTGCTAACCCGAGGCCACCAGTGGCTCAGAGATTTGTTCATTTGAACACTGACACCAAAATAATTTCACAAAAGTGCCTTCGTCTTCGAATCACCAAAGAATCAAACTCACCAGGGTATCCAGGAGTCCCCCCCTCTTGACTGGTTGATTGATTTCCAAAACAAATCTAATTTTAGTCAAATTGAGTTTGATTGATTCAGTCAAACTCAATTCAAAGTCAAGACAGTGAGGAGAGGAAGATGAAGAGAGCACCCTTAGAAAACCTCCATCTTTTTCTCATCACACAAAAGACAAAAATTAATCTTTCACTCGCACAACACCACCACTGCAGATGCATTTAACACATCTCACCCTTTAATTTGCACATCAGTCATAACAACGGCAGGCTAATGGACTGGGGTTGTGACTCCTCTAGCAGGAAATGGCACCACCTTCATTTGCAACAGCACTGTACGAGCAGACACTGAAGTGATAAATGATCCTAATGGCTTGAAAATCCATTGTGAGGAACATTAGAAGTATTGGAAATTCACAGGTAAATCATTTAAATCGATGCAAATGATCAACAGAATGATGCCAGTGTTGATCTAATCGCTAAATTAACACATAAATTAAGGATTTTTTAAATATATTTTTTAAAAAGTTGCTCATCTTTCTACATCTGATTGATACATTATGCAGGATGAAGTGGGCCACTGGAATAACTAGACGTTTTCAGTGTTTAGTTATAATGAATAATAAACTGACTGATCAAATTTGCATTTTAAAGATGCGTTAAAAAAATCAAAGAAAGAAAACATCCTTCTGCGAAATGATTTCATTCTGCTTTTCAATTATTATTAACATATTATAACTAAACAAAGTAACTAAAGTGGAATACCAAAATCAATTTGAAAAGGCTTTAAATGTTTTTCATGCATTTCTTGGCTGTGCATCCTGCATTTATGTGTCTGTTCTTGATGCTTTTAAATGTCCTTTAAAGTTTTACTGTTCTTTTGATTTTCAGTTTAATGCTTTTCGCCCTTTTTTCTTCATTTTATTAATATGTTAATGCATTATGTAAAGTACTTTGAATTTGCCTTTGTGGACAAAACGTGCTGTACAATTAAACTCTCCTTACTACTTACAGTTTCCATTTCTGCTGCTTTAATGTATAGTCAGCTCTCTGTAATTTAAGATGTGTGAGCAGTGTGTCAAAAAAAAAAAGAAATCTCCAACCTCCAGAGCAGAAATGGAGGCTCTATTTGGCAAACTGTCCCGTGTTGCTGTTATCTGTCCATTCTGTTCACTTCTGTTTCCTCTTTGTGTTCCCATGTGTTCCTCTGAGATACTGGATGTCCTTATTCAAGTGGTAAAGGAGGAGAGGAAACTAGCAGATAAAAACCAACCAAAAAAAAAAATGCTCTCTGAAATTATCACTGGTTTTAGCTATAAATGTAGGACTACATTTTAAAGCCTGTTGTGAATCACAACCACACATATGACTCATGAATATTTACAAAATAAATTGTTCTCCGGTTGTTTTTGTTTATCATATGTCTCAAATCATTAACAATGTCAACAATGTTAGGGCAATATGGAATACCAGTGATAATGAGACATAGCCTTAATTAAGTTATATGCAGCAGGAGACATAAAAGGCCGATTAAAGGTTCCCTGTGGAGTTTTCTGGTAGTAAACACTACACAGACTGTCTAACCAAACTGCATCACGTGATCATAAAGGCCTAGCAATGATATTGAACACATTTCCTTCCTCATTAAACATTTGCAAGGATGATTTAGAAACCTGGTTTGTTTAGATCCATAATGTTCTTCCCTGCCTTTTGCTGGTGCAGTGCTACTGCCATCAACTAGGAACAGTGTGAAACCAATGGACGTCATATGTACTACGCATTTGCATTTGCATTTGCACAGCAGGACTGTGCCATCGCCAGCCTGCTTGTGTGGGTATATAAGTGCCATTTTGCGCATGCAAAGCAAGAGATACAAATAAAACATGGACTCTCTAATCTAAACATTGCTATCACAATTAGTCATCCCTTTTTGCAGAAAAACATAAAGTCAGGGTGATTGAAAATAAAAAAAATGTTATTATTAAAAGAAAGAAAATTGGTCTTTCTTCCTTTGTTCCCATAGCCTCTGAGGGAGTGTTGTTATTTGTGTGTTACTGACAGCAGAGCTGGCAGGCTGAGCATCGGCAGGGGCATGGAAAGCAAACTTGTGCTTACAAGTCATGGGAAGAGGGTTTTTTGTTCAACCCAATCACCAGAATAAATGTTGGCAATGTACGTTTTGTTTGTGCAAACCACGGACATCTTTATGTAGCAACTTTAAATTTCTTCTGGTTAAATTTTCAGTTGTATGTTGTGGAAACACTGTGCTAGTGCTCTGGTTGGGTTTAGGCACTAAAACCACTTGGGTTAGGAAAAGATCACGCTTTGGTCACCACAAACACTGTTGGAGATGTCGTGAGGTCTCCTTAAAAACACTTGGTTTTGAAAAAGCCAAACACACGGCTGCAGATTTCCCAAATGCTCATCAAATTTGATTCTGTCTTGATTGCCACAAACAAGGCTGGAAATGACCCTGAGGTTTCCTTAAAAATAACCTGTGGTTCCACACTTACAAATGTTGAAACACAATCTCAAACTGCGGTCAGTTTGCAGTCACCTAACACCACCACCATCCCCTCCACCTCCTGATCTGAAAGTCAGGTCATAAACCTGTACAGTAGATATGACACATATTGTAAAGGTAAATATGGTACACTGGCGTATGAAACGTACAACTGTGAATGTATCGGTGCTTTGCAGAAATGCTAACTGCCAACATTTCATTCTGTCGACTGGGCTGGCTTTGTTAGAATTGGTACTGTCGGGTCCTGACTGCACTAGCAATTCAATAAAACCAAAATTAATAGTTGTAATGTGTATCAGCTGATTAGCTAGAAAGTTAGTCTGTAAGCCGACATTAGCGCTTTTCTCTGAAAGGTGTGACTCAGAAACTCAAGGAACAGCACAAGACATATGTCTATGTATCTGGGACAGGGAGACGCATTAGCTGGTAAGTTAACTTGGGGTGTTACTGTTTAAATCTCTGTGGCACTTCAACCGGACTGCCCGAATACATTTTGGCAGTGTAGGTTTCTGCAGATATGATGAGTCTTAACATATCTTTATGTTGCAACTTTAGGTTCAAGTTTATCTTGTGACAGTCATGTGCTTGGTTAGGTATAGGGGTTATGTCTTGGCTTAAAACATCCGTTCAAAAGCAGTGTCACGCTTACAAATGTTGAAACACCATGATCTCTCAGAACTATTCAGTAGTTTCACCCTAACAAATATTGAAACAATGGTTTCAACTGCAGTCACTAGTTTCCCAGCCGTGTCGCATGCAGATGTGATATACAGGGCAGATAGGCCTATGTGTGTTGTTGCAGAAAAATGACATGCAGTTTAAATTTCGTTGGACCATAACCTTATGAAGAGACACTTAAAAGATACAGACTAAATAAGTGAACAGCATGTCATGTCTGCCATTCTGTATATTTACAAGCCTGCTGTATCCATTGTGTGACTCTCATTGCACAGGACCTCAAGCAGTGTTTGTCTTGCTTCGGTTCACAGAGAGAAAGAGATAACGCATTAAATGTCCTTTTACTAATCTTGTCAATGCGATTGTGGCTCCAGGACACAGCTGAAGCTGGATCAGCCAATTGTGCACAAAGGCTTGCACCATTGTTTGCTCCACAATGCCTGGCAGTGTGCATCATTCAGCTGTGTGTCTGCGAAAATCATCCCAGCTAGTGGCAACAATGGCGATACACCCGGCTGATCTGATTGCCGTGCAGGAGCGCTCCCTTTCATCTGTAATGCTGGAAAACAGATCATGTAGCTTGAGCTCTTATCTTGGAGATGGATGTTGACAGCCAACACAGGCTCCTTGCACTTCTTCCTGTTTTTTTTCCCTCTCCCAGCTCTTAATCATTTATTTCCTCTGCTGCACCTCACTCACATCGCCGTTGTTACTTTCCGCCTGTCTCTATACCTCTTTCTGCTTTATGCTCCTTCTCTGCCTATAAATTGCCTTGTATTATCCATGATTTCTGTTCCTTATCTTTTATTTCTTCCATTTACCTCTCCTGCCTTATCACCGTTCCCTCCATCTACCTGGATCACCTCCCATCTATCTTTTCTACCCTTTAACCTCTCCCTCCCCATCCCTCCCTCTCTGTCCATTCCTTCTGCCTCTTTTTCCTCCCTTTTCACACCTTCTATCCTAATTTAATACCTCTCCCTCTTTCAACACTCTTCATCACCTCTCCCTCACACTTCCATCCACACCTCTCATCCACCCATTTCTTGTTTTATCAGTCTCTTCATCGCTTGCTCTGGCCAGCTCTGAGAGCCACATGAAGCCCCCATCGCCTGATCTTGAGAAGATAGCTGATCCCACTGATGCTATTTTAAGCCTGCCATGCATACTCTCCCTCCTCTTCTCTTCCATGAAAGAGCTGGCAGCCACTGAGAGGGACATGAAACATGCATTCTTCCCTCACAACCAGACTTTCTCTTCCTGATTGTGACTTTGAAATCAGTATAATTAACTGTATTGTCAGGGGACGAGCCGGTCTGACAGAAATAGCAGATTCCTCTCCATATGCCGTTGCTAAATAGATGATTTAATTGTGTTGGGTTTTGTCAGAGGACTTGGAGAAGGTAGAAGACAAGTATTTTGAGCCGAATGTGGATTTTTTGTTTTGTTTTTAACAGCGTGTGTCTGCATCGCTAGGAAGAAAAATGTGTGAATCATGATTCCTGCTCCATTTCCATCTCCCATATCTGATTAGGCTCTGGCTCTGTCCCAGTGAGCACCCTGAGAACTGAACCTAGACTTTAATAGACATCATCTGCATGATCAGTCAAAGCGCCTGAAGTGGAAAAGGTTCATTTATGAAGACTGGGACAGCAGAGTTTGAAATAATTATCCGGGGCAGAGGCCTTTCTGTGGCTAGGAGAGTGCATGAGTCATATGTCATAGTGCTGGGACTGTCTCTCAATTTAAATATATAATAAGTCACATTGCATCATTAAAATGTCTAAAGTTTACTAAACCCTTGTTATATATTTTGCTGTGTTGTGTACTTTAACTTGCATTGCATTGTCTGACGTTTCTGTCAATGTTAACTGTGCATTTCATTTGGGTGCCTGTCGCTATAACTTCCAAGGAAATATAAGACGATATTGCAGAGAGTGGGAAGGAAGTTGGAGAACATGACCAAATGTAACATGAATAAAACTTAAATACATTATCTTGTACAGTACAGTTACTACTAGAATAGGTTTACAGGCTTTAATGCTCAAAAAACACATCAGTTTTCTCATACTGTTGCGTGGTGCAGCACCGTATTCCCCCTCTGTCTAAAACACTGTTTTAGCTACTGTCTCTTTAAGGCCTCCCTCCCAAAACTCCCAGTCTGCTCTGATTGGTTAGCTCACACAAGCATGAGCCAGCACCACTAATCATTTCTCCAGTCACGTCTGTCTGTACATTTCAGATTTTTGAGCTTTATACCTCTGACTGCAACTGCAGTCATACAGGCCGGCATTTTGACCATGTAAGGTAACTTATTCATTTCTCGGGGTTGGTTTCTTGTGCCTGGAACTTTTTTTCATTGTCTTCTTTCAATAATACATTTTTTTATATATGAGGGGCCTATCTGGAGAGAGACAAAAAGAGATAGAGAGAGAGAGAGAGAGAGAGAGAAGTCAGAACTTTACACCAGAGATGATAAAAACTTGAAAAAAACAACAATCGGAAGATGGAAAGCGGAAGAACAAGAAAAAGATCCACTGTTGAAGAGACTTTGGCAGCACTCCAGGAACTGAGTGACGGAGAGTCTAATGGCAGAGAAGTTTCTTTCCACTGATGTGGATTGGAGTGAGGAGGAGAGTTGAATAACACTCCCAAATCATCCGCTGATCATCCTCTGATCATCCTCTGATCCTGGAAAGATTGATGGTTTCTTCCTTCTTCCTCCTTATAAATTGAGAAACACAAATACATGTCAACTATAAATTGGCATTTATTGGCAATTGGCTACCTATTCTGCTCTACACTCTGTGACATTTTGTTTGTTTCACATAATTTTGAGTAACTTTATCATACAAATACATTTTTGATGTGCTTGAGAACATGAATAATGAAATCGCATATGACAGTCTGACAGACCATGCAGTCGCCTTAAGTGGGTACTAGGATGCTAGTAGTCCTAGTAATAATGTATCCTCTTCTTGCCAGCTCTTTCAATATGTATTTTTTATGATTTCTGACCAATTGTAAGAAGGCTGTGAATTTTTGCAGCGCTGCAGACTTATACAACAAAAAGGGCTCTAAACGTCCTAAAGCACTTTTGATGTCAGAGTGGGAAAACACTGTCTGGGCCCCTATTTCTCTTTTCCATGCTACATATGTTTTTAATATTAATAATATTCACCGTGTTCTGAGTACATAGAGTGTTCATGTTGGAAAATGTATAATAATAAATCTAAGATGTCCATCATTGATTCTGCCTTTAAATTTGAGTGTCTGATAAAAGCACGAGTCAAATACGGTTTCTTTAAGCTTCCTATCTCCATTGCCAAAACGAAACCATTCCCTTTGTTCAGCGAGTTAGAAAAAGTTATTCATGTCTTCATCTCTTCCCAGCTTAATTACTGCAACTCCCTTTACACTGGTATCAGCCAGTCATCTCCGTCCCGCCTGTAATTGGTCCAAAATGCAGCTGCCAGGCTCCTGACTAGTTCCAGGAAAAAGGGACCATATTACTCCAATGCTTGCCACCCTCCATTGGCTTCCTGTATGATCCATTTCAAGGTTGTACCATTTATTTATAGAGCCCTAAATGGACCAGCCCCATCCTATATCACAGACCTCTTAAGGCCTTACATTACATCCAGACTCTTTAGATCGTCCGACTTGGGCCTTTTTTTTACCATCCTGCGCTCTAACCTTAAACTCAGAGGTGATAAATAAAGGAACCACTCACAGCTGAAAACAATTAAACCTGAGTGTGGACAGAGGTATTTAGCCATTCGGTACCATCTGTTTGCTCTCTCATCTTATGTTCCCAGTTTATACACCGGCAGTCCTGTATCAGTGTTGCAGTTTGATTGAATTTTCTGGTGGTTAGAAAGAAACAGCTTGTGTTTTTTGTGTACTCTACTCACTTGTCATTTCCAACCTTGCACTCGTTCACCTGCCCAGCAGACAGCATTGTCAAGCTTTCTCCTTCCTGCAGATCGTCTGATTCAATCACTTGCCTGCACAGCTGCTTCTCATTTCCTCATTAGCCTCTCAGTAACTATAGTGGGAAGTTTACCCTTGCTGTTGTCAGATTGTCCCACTTGCTTTAGCACTTTGGCTGTTAGTTTCTGTCTGATTACCTGTTCTTCCCTTACCTTCTGTCTTTTATGTTTTGCTTGCCAGCCTTTTGTTTGTTTGGTCCTTCTTACTGTCTGGCTGCTTGTTGTTTGCTTGACCTTTTAGCGAAGGCTTTTATTTGTGCCCGCTTCATCTCGTCTGTCTGATGTTGCAAGTTCTGTCACAACCTGTGACAAAAGAAAAACACCAAGCTTAATCAATGATAGACACTTTATGTATGAAGAACACATTATACTGGGCTATATGTGGGATCTCCATTTACAGCTGAGTCTGAAATCACTTCTTGTTTACTTATTCAGTACTCTTTAGCAGTTTTGAATCATTGTCATTTTGCGTCATCACTTCGTTGTGTAGAGTCATGTTTAAAATGGGGAGCACCGCATTATAAGATAGTGAACATTAAGTATAGCACATGCCGTGGACAGTACTTTTTTGTGGTGCATATTTTACACTCAAAATTTGATAATTCAAATAAAATGTATTGAGAGTAAATATAGTGATATAGTAACGTATTTAAATAAAGTACTATAGTACCAGACTGTATGTGGACAAATCTAAATAGGATGTGGTTGGGTCATGGCCCAAAACACACCCCTCCATCTTGCACCTGTATAATAAGAAAATTTCAATTTGCCCATAAATTCAACAATTACCATGTTATTATAAATGTCAATACTGATGCTACTTAATTTACATTAAAAGGAACACCCTAAAGTGAATGTAAACCATCCCAAAATCAAAATGTTGTCTTTACTTTGTTGTTATGATCTACAAACTAGTTGTTAGTTGAAAGTATCAGCATTTAAGTAATTTTACCTCCAAACTGCACTAAGCTGAAGTACTTAATTCATTTACTGTAAACTTGTTGTGTTGAGGAACATGAAGATTAAACCGCAGTTCACAGTTTATATGTTCATGTTCCTCTGATCACAATCTCTCAGTCCTGATTTGTTGAGCTCAATTAGCCATTAGCCTGCTGATATCTAACAGCTAAGTTACTCTGCTCCTGCCGATTTCAACACGGATTGGTTGTTCGCAATTTACACTAGCAATAGGGCCTACCAAGTAAAAAATAGTCGATAGTAAGCTTACTGCGTCCATTTGGATTCTAACGTTCTGGCTACATTGAACATATAACGTATGAGGACCATTCGTGGAGCTGATGTGCAGTGGATTATATTCTTTTCACTAGCTACACCTGGAGCACAGGTATGGCGTAGGGTTGTGTGGAGCACAACAAAATAGTGAGCTTCAGTTTTTGGGATTACGTCTTCAGTCGTCGACCCAGTACAGTGCTGTGAAACAACAACTAAACCAGTTTAAGTTACGAAGCAACCACCAGCTGTTAAATACCGATGGGGTGATCAAGACCCCAAAGTGGAAGCCAAACAGTATTTCCTGTTTACGGGTAGTTTAACGAAGTATTTGACACTGTATGACCCATTTCTGTACACAAAGCCTGTAACGCATCATATTTTTCTTAGTTAAATATAATGCCAGCGGTAAAACTATAGTAACAGTGCTGTGTTGAAGTCAGCGGTTAGTTAAGATTGTGTATTTTACTAAAGCCCTTTCGTCCAGGGACAACAGGATGCCTTCAGTGTCGAGCCCTGAATACAGTAAACAATAGTTTGCCATGAGCTCGATGCCATTTTGAAGCTGAGGAAGAGCTGATCAATCATCCGCTCATCTGTGAAGTATTAATCTCCAATGAATAATGAATTTAATAATGTCACTGTGTTTCTTGATAATGTATGAGCTGATGAGAACTGGCAATAAATACAAGTCTCAGTCGCTGTACAGAATGTCTTGTTTATTGGTTGTTGTCATACATTTTCAAAATTACTATATGCTTCGTATCTAAAGACTCTCAGATGAATTGTACTGTCTCTAAAGACAGACCGAGTAACACCTGGAATACAGGGCAGCTCCCACCAAGGATGTTTGGCTGTTGACAAATAACATTCAGTGTAATTTCTGGAGGCAAATGTTCATTTAGTTTCGAGGATCAGAAAAACTTTGATTGACTGGTTTAAATGTGTTTTCATGATTACCAAAAGAGTATTTAATTGCTATTTTCAGAAATGCAAGTACTCCCATGAACTATGATAATATGCCCCTGGTGAGAATCACTCTGTTTTACAAGTGCACACTGCAGATTGACTTTTTATTTGATAATGTTATACACCTGTGGAGGAACAGCAGACACTATCAACACATTTGTGCTTATCTTTTTTTTTTCTTTTTTTGCGAGTTTTCTTTTTTCTGTTAAATATCAGTTTTTGACATATTCTTTTTCACAAGAACAGACTAAGTTAAATCTGTTATAAGTTTTGTATACCAACATGCTCACAATGTTTCTGAACCATTTTTTCTTTTTTCTTTTTAGTGTCAGAACAACAATAATCAAAACAGACGCCCTTTTGTCTTGAACAGTGCCAGATCTACCATGGCCATGGTATCAGAATAATGGGATTTTCTTTGTGGTTTGCAGGTTCATCAAAGGCAGGAGGAAAAGAAGAGGGCCTGCAGTCATGAACGCAGGCTTCACTAGCAGGGCATGACTATAATTTCAGAGAAGGGCACTCCAAAACAACATAACCTGACAAACTTGACATCAGTTCACAGTCTCACATCCTTTTTCATACATCACATTTCACTTGAAACAAAACCTCAAGTCATTTATCAATAAGATTTACATTATCGGTTGTTCTTTTCTGGCCAAAAGAACTTCAATATCTTGTGCTCTGAAGGTGAAAACTGGTCGGCATGATCTACAATCTTTCTCTCTCATGACAGACACATGATTTGTGGCTGTGTTGTGCATGTAAGGTGATTTTTTTTTTTTCTCTTTCAAATACTCTTGTTTTTTTTTTTCCTTTTTGTTAACTTTATACATTGTGCAAAAACAGCTGTAGTCTACTCTAGAAGGCCACCAGGTGTCTTGGTATTCATTTTCACTCTGTGTCTGTTCAACAGCACTTCTAATTGTGTCTTGTGACAAATCTGTGTTTCAGAATGCTCTCTGATATATTTCTGTGACGGATCGATATCGTTGTTGAATTATCTTAAAGTAAACGAACCCAACACAAAAAAATGCAGGCAAAGTCGTACAGACGTGATCCCGAATATTAACGTGCTCTCTCGCTTAAACTGGACTGAATATGAACAACACAGGACCAACTACTGCAGATGTCAAAAATAAGTTTACAAAAAGCTATGCAATTGTTCTCTCTTGATAATCAGACTTTCACTTTTCACATCAGTCATGTTTTCACCTGTTTCTTCAAACGATTGACTGTATATAATGATGGACGACATGAAAATGAAGCCAAAACATCTAATTGCCCACATTATAGGTCATAAACTCTGCCCCCTCCATATTAGCAGATGGTACATGGGCCAAACTAAGAAGTCAAAGTACGCATCAAACTTTTCTCATTAATTGCTTCTGTTATTTTAGGTAGTTTTTAATTCAATGACGCATGTTAAGGTGTTAATTGCTCAGATAAGTTTGGCTTTTGACACTTGAGGCCATAAAAAGGGAATGCGGTGTTATGATTGATAGCTGAACACCGATTTGGGGGGGGGGCCAAGTCCCGAAAACACTTTTTCCCATAAGCTTACATTGTGAAAGAGGCGGATGTAAAACGCTGGATACATTTTTTTGAGCATCACAACCCCTGCGAAATGACTCATTTCACTATCAGAATTTGAGCTGTTCAGTCTGTTTTTCTACATTTTGAAAGTATAGAAGAGCTGCACCATTACTTTGTTTTAATCCCAACTCCCTAAACCGCAAGTTAGCCGCTCGGTAGCTGGAAGTCTCTAGTGCATACATTATGAGGAAGGTCAGAGTATCTTAAAACCCTGAAAGTCGAACATTATAAGCTTCATGTGCCAATGGGCAACTTTTGCAGGAATGAATGGGGCTCCACCTCTGATGATGTATCCAGATTTTCCCTTATTTGATCCATGGTAGGGGCGGGACCTCAACATCACGGCTCCACTATCCTGGATATTTTGGCTTCATTTTTGCAGTATAGTGGAGATATGTCTTCCATCTTTATACAGTTCAGTTGATTCAGACTGCTTATTGTATGTGGATCACTTTGGCCAGATAATAATTGTACCAGCACCTGAAAACACATGTTTCATGGTAAAAGGAGGAAAATATTCTCAGCATGCTGTTCTCAGAAAGCTTATAGAGGCAAAAATGCAACCAGAAGCGATCTACTGTCTGGTGTAATGCTCAAATTGAGCTATTTCTTCCTGTATTTATAAGCTGTAGGAAGACCAGCATACATTTGTTTTTCATCACAAGTCCACGTTTGAATCGTACACCTGCTGTACTGTATGTCATCTTACAACAAAATCACGTGAAAACTGTTTCCTTTAGACCTAATCCAGAAAATTAACAGGGGAAACAACACCTGTACAAAGATTTACATAAAATGTGGTCATTTTTTTGTGTATATTGGCTCTTTACTCCACACATGAGATTTGAAATGAAACAGACTGTGGTGTTAAAGTCCTGATTCTCAGCTTTAGCTCGAAGGTGTTTACATCCACACAAGATAACAGGTTGGAAAATGCAGAAACGTCTCCTCCAAATGAAGTTGTCTTCTTCAATATTTGGTTGCAAATCCAGTCAATGCTCTCCAGCTGCCATACTGCTGCAGCTGTCACTTCTTACAGGCTTTGGGAGCACTTTGCATTCAGTCTGGTTCTTAGTAGTGAAACACAAGATCAGTCTGACTGAGGTGAAGTGACCGACTTGATCGGTCAACAACACTTCGTTGTCTTGTCTGTACGTTTGGAATCATCACCTATGACTGGCAGGAAAATTCACCCAGAGCTGAAAGTTAGCACTTTCACTTCATAATCATTTGTTTCATTTCAAAGCCAATGTTCTTGAGTACAGCACCAACACAACAAAACACATCACTGTTCTAACACTTTCTGACTGCACTGTACGGTAAAACAGTCACAGTTGAACGGTTTGTACCATTGTACCTTGAGTTTTAAGCAATTTTTTTGTTTTTTTCATTCTCTTCAGGCCTGAACATACATTTTCAGATCTATTAATCTCAACTCAGCATGTCAGACTCATGTGCTGACAGTCTGTTTATGACACTGTTGTCTTGAAAAGCGAGTAGCTTTTCATTTGTTATCATGGTAAATATATATGTTATACGTGTGTATTATATTTTCCCTTATCCCTGATGGCACAACACTCTAAATAATAAAACGAGAATGGCTGTATTACATTAGCGTCAGTCTACTGCATAACTAAGAACAGCGGAGCGGCCACACCTCATGGATTTGCATGTTATATACAGAGAGTATAATACATTATTCTGGTTAGGTATGATTTATGATGTTTATTTACATATGATATGTAGTCCGGATTAACATATAACAACTCCAACTTAAGATAAATGACTTTAAAATGAAAATGTAATATTCTAGCAATGTAGAAAAATAAGTAATATTCATCGTATTGACATGAGGAAAATGGTTTTGTATCTAGCACCTATTGCAACTGTATTATTTTATACAATAATAAACCATAGCAGATATATGGGCATCGCTGAATACAACTAGAAATTTCTGATTACCCTTAACCATCTCACATACAGGAAATACAGTTTATGGGCAACAAGAGGGAATTTGATAACCTATTAATTTAAAGGCCTTTAGATAGAAAAATAAGTATAATAATTTATTTTTTTTATATATTAACATATCGGGGACACTTTTAAATAAACTCATCTTTGAATAACATTATACTATGTATATTTTGTTCTTATTTGTATGTGCTTTTAATTCAACTTTATACTTTGTGCTTTGTAAAAGCTATGATTGGTTATGAAGCCCACTCCCCTGCACTTTCATAAGCTGCAGTGACAAATCATGAGTAGTTTTAATCAAGTTCCTCTGTGGAAATTGCTTTCCACTGTCCCCTCTGTTTTTATCGTCCTCCTACAACACAGAAGGTCATTCTGAACTTTCATCTATACAAGTCGATTCATCAATATTCATAACTTCTTGACCAAAGCTGCATCTTTCATCATAGCTGTCTATCACACTATTCATAAATACCTTGAGTTTTACCTGAAGCTGTGGTTCTAAGCAGTCGTTCACTAATCTTATCAGCTACTTCCTCTTCTGGAAACTAGCTCTAAATCTGATCAATGTGTCTAATACGTTGACCAATACGCCAGTATGAAATGTTGGCTTTCTACATTTCTGCAAACCACAGATATGTTCAGATTTGTAATCAGGAAATCACTGCCTATTATCAATAAGACACGGGGGCATGGTCCAGCCTTTTTTTTTTATTTGGCAACAGAACCATGTAAGCCATTATTTTAAGGACTTGTTGGGACAATTTCCAGTTTGTGGGGACCAAAAATATTTTGTTGGAAAGTTGGGACGTCTCCAGCCGTTTTGTCAGCTACAACATCGGGTGTTTTTATAGAGACATCATGACATGTCCAGCCTTGTTTGTGGTGACCAAAGCAGGTATTTTAAGTCAAAACATAATCTATTCCTAACCCTAACCAAGTGCCTAAACCTAACCAGACCATATCATAACAAAAGTTTCAACATGTCTGTGGTTTGTAAAACGTACATTGCCTACATTTACTCTGGTGGTTGGCTTGGGTACATTGGACATAATGAGGTTTTAGAAGCTTCCTTCTATGGTACTTTGAAGATCATGCTTTTTATTAGCCCCTCAAAGTCGGATTAATTTACAAAAGTTAGGTGTTGCATATTACTGCTGCATGTATTTGTTCTATTATTTTGACAATCTGCTGTACAATATGTTCAATCCTTTTTATATATGTTCTCTCTTTCAACGTCTCTCCTAAAACAGAGATTTCCATGTCAATAACACTACCTTTGTAAATAAACAATTAACTAATCTGACAATGAATGAGTTGAATGCCATTTATCATTTTTAAAAGTCTACCATCATAACTTAACATAACAAAAATGTTTCGTGTTTACAACATCAATGAATATCTTTGTACTTTTTTTCACTTACTGTGGTCTATAATTTACTTTGCAGCCTGAAATAATAAATCATTCTGTCAGCAACATTTCATCCAGTGAGAGTCTTAAATAAATAACAATCAACCTACTGGGGAAATTAAATTCTTGAATTGTGCTCTTTTTTCATATATATATATATACTGTATATATAATAGCTGTCTGCCATCTTTGTTTCTGTAACCACATCACAACACATCCCATTGACTCTGACAGATCCAGGAGTACATAAATGAACACATGAATAATGGCTAATTTTCACTAAATGCACAAACAGCTTGTCTTTGTCAGTAACCCAGGAGCGTCATTAATAACTGTAAACAAGAACCACATCTATCAGCTCTATCAGCGGACCCTATCATCAATAATTATTGATCACTGTGTCGACAGTCAGGGTGGAAAGCATCTGTCTATGTGTTCATGGTGTTAGCTTGTGTAGCAATCCTGTCCCATTCTGTTTGTATTTACTGGTGTCTTACTTAGCATGGTTTAAATGACCTCATGATTGATCGCTCTGTGTGTTTGTATGTGGGAATGTATCCGTTTATTTTGGTATTATAATGAGCAAAAAACCCTATTACAAGTGTGTTTGTGGAGTGTTAAACCGGGAGTTTTCTTCATTGAACCTTTGTATTTCCCCATGGGTTGGCGATCAAATCAAATCCTTCACTCTTTCCCTTATCCTTCACACAGTAACCTGTATTGCTCCACATCCTGCCAACACCACAAAAATCAATGCAATGCAGGGCAGTTAGATTCACTTGGGGTACGTTTGCAATATAACTGATATTACAAGAACAAAATTAATTGCGCTGCTGATGAAATCGTACCTCCTCCTGCCTCAGAAGTCCCCTAATGTTGCCTAAAAGTTAAGTAATCGACCTAGCCTTTTACGCCACCCTGGCAGCTGAGAGCTCTGCGTGTATTTATACTGAGAGCACTGTCGAGACAGCATGAATTATTAATGGGTCCTGATGCAGATTTATCGGTGACCTCTAGGCCACCTGGGTGCGAACACACACACATAAACACACACATTCACATACTAAATCAGTGTTTGTCTTTGTGTTTTTTCAGTGAGATGATGACAGATGACACTGCGTGCAGTCCAGTAACCCTCAGTAACCCCCAGTGTAGCCATTAGCCGGCCTTCGGTTAGTTGATGGGTTCATAGAGGATGTCTTTCGCCCACCTGGACTGGTCCACTGGGATAAATTATTCAAAGCTCTGAAGCATTCAGCAAGGTACAGCACATACTTACAGTACATACAGTTGGCCTAAACTACATACACACACATACGTACTACATATGTCAATAAGAGAACAGTCTAGTTCTGATGCTTCTTGCTAGCGTCTGTGTAGACTTTCATCCTACTGTCATAAAGGTGAAGTTTCCCCCAGAAACTGGATGCAAATGAGTTCAGTGTGATCTCCCTTTTGTTGCAAAAGTCGTGATCAAAAAACATGTAAACTGATCCTTGGACTCATGTGTCTGCCCCCTCTGTCCTGCTGCCTGGCTCAGAGGCGGTACTTTCGCAGCAGGTCGGCCTGCCACATGTACTTCTTCTCGGGGAACCTCTCCGGGATCTTGATCTTGCGGAAATCTTGAATGCACTTTTCCAGCTCCTCCTCCACCGTCATCTTCTCTTTCGCCGGCCTCTTCTTGCAGCTGCTGGTGTCGCGGGAGCTCGCCGTAAGCGTGCGCAGCAAGTCACTCTTCCGCCTCTGGTCTGACTGCTGGATCATGGTGATGGGGCCCTTTTTCAGCGGCCTGTCCAGGGTTTGGACATTGGCATGGGGATGAGACTGGCGGCTGACGGGGCCGCAGATCACCGTCCCTTGGGGAGAGCTGGCTTCTGACTGGCTCTCAGAGCTGGAGGTGGAGAGCTCGTTGAAGGAGGTGCCGCTCTCACCCTCGCCGTCACCTTTGTGGTTCTTGCAGCAGCAGTCACATGGAGGGGAGGACCAACGTGATGGACCACCTGCAAAGAGACAGAGCCAGAGAGGGAGCTAATATTAGTCCAGGCAGAGCTATTTTTTCCAGCTTTTCTTTCTTTCAGGGCCAATCATCAGGAAGAGGAAAAGGAGACAATGACACAAAGAGACCCACAAATTAGTCAGAAGGGAGAAGAAAGGCAAAGTAAGAAGCACTGAACAGAGACAAAGAAGAGGAGTCAGCAAACGCCAAATGGCTATCACCTAGAACAAAGTGACATGGCATCAGGGACAACTGGCTTGCTTCCAGTCCAATCATGGAAGTGAGCTGGCTGACTGTGTGACAAGCCAGTATTGTTCAGAGAACTACCGCCGTAGATCCATGCTGTCACATCAAACAAGTGGAAGAGCTCTGAAAGCACACCGTGAAGGTCCAGATTTAAATGCTCTAAATATATTTACAGTAAGACTGAAGGCTGAAGGCAGCGACATTTGAACTGCAAAGACATTTAAGTGCACAAGGAATAACTGTACAGAAAATATTGCATGTGCAGCCGATTTCTCTGAAGACTGCTGTCCTTTTCACCAGCCAACCTTTTAATCTCTAACTGCCATTCTTAGCAAAGGCTATAAAACCCAGGAACAATACACATTCATGGTCTGATCAAACACAGAAAGCCACGTTCAAATCAAAACGACTGATCCTTACACCGATAATCAGTGTTGTGATTCAACTGAAACTTATATTGTGTCCTTACTGCATGCAAGCGTCCAGTGCGATGCAATGTCGGACACTCACTGTCCACACTGAATCCAGTAAATATGCATTACACCGTGTTAACGAACCACATACTTGCGCTGGAGATTAGATTGGAGACTTAACCACTCGTGTTAAAAGATGCGTGAGTTTGCTAAGAAACCAGAAACTTTGAGCTCCCTGGTTTTTGTAGTAAAAGGGGTGGTATTGTATAGATAACTCGTCTGCGGCCAGTGAGGATACTCCAATAGGAGACATGGAAATCAAGCTGATTTTGTCACTGATGTTTGTTCGCGTTGCTTGCAGTTAGGGCGTAATGTCAAACTTGCGGTGCAGAACTTTGTCTTCCCCTTCCAGCAGTGAGAGTCAACATACTTATGACACCTTAGGCTCCACCATACTTCTATTTGCTCCGATGCTACAGTTGCTCCCCCCTCAACATCTGACAAACCAGTCTTTGCTGGTTGACATAAAATGTACTGCTGCCGATGCACCAGCACAGGAAGGTTTGCTCAGACTGTAGATGTAAAAACTCTGGTACATGGTGAAATTTATCTGGCAGTAAACTCATTTGCAAGGTCTTGAATTTAACAGACGTTCATTTATATGTAAAAGTCCTGCACTGTAGGTTAAAACTTAAATTACAAGCATTTATAGTTATATAAGCCAGATCAAGAGATGTCAAGGTTTAATATTGTTACAGCAGCATTTAAGACGTTTTGTGTATTGCAGGTCCCACTACATTTCATCATTTAAATGCTGTTGAAGTAATAGTTTTAAGTAACCTTGACTTCTACGAGCAGTTTGACCTTTAGAAATCTCTTGACTCGTAAATCACCAAATCAGTAATTACCAAAACAATGTTTTGAAATCCTGCACAATACTTGAAATTGAAGTGGTACAAGTCAGAGCAGCGTGTCAGTTGAACTGCTTTTCTCCCAGCGCACAATCAAATCGATTTTAGTACCACAACTGTGTTTTCATATGACCTGCTGGAGCTTACACTGAGCAGGAGTCAAAACAGAAGCAGGGTAACTCAGTGTTGATGAGGTTGAGGCAGCTGCCCAGTAGTTGTGGTCTCGGCCGATAACGAGATGAAAGCGGCGATCTGCAATCATCGCTGAAAGGAATCAATTGCCCGGCCTAACCTCTGCGTGAGCATACAGTACAGGCTGAAAGGCTCGGAGGAACCAGAGCAGCACCACACCTCTCACTGCAGGAAGCAGCCATTTATTTTTCATGCTAACCTCCTGAATAATTAAAGAGGTATCTGTTGCTGATGGACTCCTCTCTGTTTAGTGAGGAGAGAGATCAAAACCCTTGAGGCAAACACACACATGCAACCCCCCTCCCACCACCAGCACCACCTTTTGATTTCGAGCCCGGCCGCTCAGCATCGAAACTACCGCACACACACACGCGCGCTCTCAGGCTTTCGCATCAAGTTCAATGGTACCATCGTTCCTTTTCATGTGCTTCTGAGCATTTTGCTTCAAACAAGGTAGTACAAGGCTATAAATAACGCTGCTTAAAATAAATGCCCCCTATGCTTTTTACTTCCTTTCGTCCTCCCTGGCGTGCAGAACGGCAATCAATCACAACCGAGATTTGTTACCTCAAGTACCGCTCATAAACAGCATCGTAACTACATTTATGTGGGTATAAATGAGAGAAATATTGCTTTGACACTATCACACTGTTCGTCCAAACTGCAGGTGGACTAACATTCTGTACAGCACGAACACACATCAACGCCTGCCTGCCTGCTGTATGTGAAATAAACATCACCATCAAAGGCTGTGACAGAAATGGAACACTTTACCATCTATAACAGCTCTGAATCTCTATAATTACTGCTGGCATTTTCAGCTTCCAACACATTTCTATGCTCAAACACACTTGCTTCAGACAAAAGACAGAGAATACACTACTGAGATGTAATTTGCAGGTATACGTGGATGGTGTCCTCTACACGCTGGCAGGATAGAGAACGTTACGCCATGCGAGACACAATTACGTCTCCCCAACCTCTGTTTAGGGACACACGAGTTAATTTATGTCACTGAGTGAATAGGTAGCTCCCTGATCGATGAGATGCAGACTCGTAATTGGTGTTTTGAAAAATGGCCCCGGACTGTGGTGAATTGTGAAGTCTGCCAGTAGCCATGCTGCCTGTCCAAATAAAACTAACACGATGAGACGGGTAGAGCTGCTGTAACAAATGTCTCAAAGTGCCTTGGTGTGTATTCGCGTGTGTGTGTGCAAAGATTTTTATCCCTGCATCCGAATATTTGATATACGACATTCTGTTTAAATTTTGGCGTTAAGTAATTATATCCACCTCTACACAGCTTTTCATGCTCTACATCTCGACAGTGACGTGCTGCTGTAATTTGCAGGTATTGTGGACGGCTATTGGCCTGGCTAGCACTAAAGACTACCAGGGAGGGATCTGATTTATCATTTTGACCAGTTGGATTTCCCGACAAACCTTTAGCTTCGTGACAAATTGGCCGGCAAATAATTCAATCGAGGACACCATTTAGAGGGACTGAGATTTGTAAAATAAGTCATTGAGTGGTGTCTCCACCCTCATCTACACGGTCGAACTGTAATTATGTTCCCAAAAGGATGTCGTGCAGGGTTGATGCTTTGCAGCACATCGAGGCATGTTAGCAGTAAAACCAATTTCCTCTGCTAATTGAAGTGAAAAAAAAAAATGAAAAAAATGTGTAAATGTGTGGACCTGCGTTTTCTCATTGGTATTTACACTGTATGATTATCGTGTCTTGCTAATTGAGGTGAAAATGAAAACACTGTTTATGTTGTGTTCATTCAGGTTTTTTTCTTTCTGTTTGAACATGTTTTTTCTTTCTTCATTGCTCCTGTTGCTCCACTTTTATGCATTCAGTGTGACTCCCCTCCATTATATGAAACCGTGATAGAAACTATTCAGTAAATTGATTTCAGACTAATGTAAGGGCCCTTAAAGCAACAATTATGTCACTTTTTACCTCAAAATAACAGCTTCAAAATCATTTGTCTTATAATAGACACTGCACCTCCTCCCACCATCACTTGTTTCTGCACTGTGTAACTTCAGTGAGAGGGTGGGATCACAGCGTTATATACATGTCACTTCAAGATACAAGTTTCAAGACGTAATGAGTTTTGTTTGTGATTAGCATCTACATTAAGTCTGCAGACCTGGGATTTCTATTTACGACAGTGGTGTTGCACTCAGAAACTGTGGGGGGATCCAAATCTCCCAAAATCTCTACACAGCTACTGTCGCTAGGAGGAGGAGGAGGTGGAGGATTTGAATACCCTGGTAGCTGTCGGTGGCTATCCTCATGAAACGGTGTATAAACTGGATTAACCGGTAACAGAGGCAGCAAAGAAGACACATACAGAGAGTGATAGAAACTGAGGTATAACAAGAGTGAGATCAGGTTTGTTTCTTGCTTTGGACAGTAGCCAGGCTGCTAGCCCCATCGCTAAGTCATATTGCTAGCAATCGTCTATATTTGTTTGTGGCTGCTGTTAGCAATGTGGTTGTCTTTGCTTTTGTTTTTCAGTTGTTTCCTTTTTTATTTTGAAGAATCTAACCTCCCGTGTCTTCTGTGTCTGTCCACTTCCTGTCTTTGTCTTTTTCTGCCCTTTTCCGTGTACACCTGTGTTTCATTTGTTCATTCGCATTTGTGTCTTTAAACCTGTGTTTTTCCCTCTCTCTTTGTCAGTTTGTCTGTTTTGTTCTCTGCCCTTGTGTTTTTTGCAGTCCTGCCTTTGTTCCCAGAACTTCATCCTCTATTTAGTTTTGTATTTGTTTTGTATCGCAGCCTGTTTTTGTCAGCGCTGTTACTTGCCCTTTTCACTGCCTGCATTTGGATTTTTGGACCTCAGCTTACGTTATTAAAGCTCGCTTTTGTTTCTTAACCTGCCTGCCCTTGTGTCTGCATATGGGTCCTCACATTTTTGCAAACTATAATAGTGGCACCAACAACAATACCACTTGGAAACACTGGGGAGACTTGATACCAGAGACAATCCCAGTCTAATTTTGCCAAACCTTTGATGAATGGTGCATTTTGGCAGTGTGCTTGGGAACTTCCAAATTTAAACTAATGAAGGTACCATAATTAAAGGTCAAGGTTTTAGAGTCTACAGGCTATAGCTGCCACACAAACTGTTTGATTCTAATTATACTGAGGGGAATGATGCGTCTTGTTCTGAGTAGCCGAAAGCAGGCCTGCATCCATCACTCTAGGTCAACACTTTCAATTGAAAGTTTGCTCATTCTTCCGCACCTGAGGGCATCTAAACTGTGATAAATTTATTTACTAATGGAGCAATATCTTGTCCATGAACCCTGGTTTGGCATGCTAAATTTCCTCTTGTGGAAAAAGTATACAGGATTATTAAAATAGCACCAATTTCTTGTCTTGTCATTGTCATAGATGAGCTACTTCAGCAGTCTAAATGGCAGGAATTTGACAGTTTCTCCTGGAGACAGGTAGGCGATTCTCCTGAATGAGCCACTCAATCAAAAAGTAACCTGAGGTTCATTGTTCATACTAGTCAGGAGATGTCTCGGGGAGAGGGCGTCCCCACTTCCTGTCAATCACGCCCACGTTTGTGTCAGCATTTTTGAAAAGATGTAGAATAAATCACTGAGGCGTAGAGGTGCAGTTAGCAAGAATGTGTCTGAATTTTAACTGAATACTGATGTTGTTTTTGTAAATCATGGCACTTTTTGGCATTTGAATAACACAATCCTGTCACCTAGTCACTGCTTGTTCAATTAACAGGAGGCTAAAACTGGCAAAAAAAAAAAAATAGAGATGTTTGATTGTCTCGAATGTATGTCTTACCACATTACAGTTTAATTTTATTTTCATCATCTATTTAAAAAAGTGCCATTCACAAAAAGGATTTGTAAGGGGGGAAAAAACTAATCATCATGACTGACAGGACAAGAAAATGCAAACAAGATCAGCCGATATCTTTACCACTTATTAATAACTGTCAAACAAGTCTTCACATGTGCCTCTTGCTCACTCTCACTCTTGTTTGCATTATTTCAGTGATACCACTGCTTTTTTTTTGGACAACCCAGTGGAGGCAGGGATGATTCCTGGCCAGCTGTACAGTCCTTAGGCAGAGTTTTTATGTCTCTCCCGGTAATGACTTTCATTATCGACCAGTAAATGGCCCAGCTGCCCTTTGCAGACATAAATGGATTAAGACACAAACAAGCTAAGTAACAGTATGTGCTGGCTTACAGTAACAAGTCAAACATGTCAAACAACTTCACAAACTAGTAACTAAGAGTATTATATTTGAACTAGACTGATTCAGCAAACAAGTCCAATTGATCTCCTGCACCGTTTGATGCAAAAACAGGAGCCGAAAGGCAAAGTAGTGGGTTTAAGGCTGGAAGACGACTGGTTCAACTGGAAAAGGTTGTACTGTGTGAGCTTTTGGAAATGTTTGTTCTTGTTCTTATTCATTTATACTGTTTTTTTTATATATCTTTCTACTTTTGTTGCTTTTAAATCTTACTTTCTCTTGTCCTTTACTTTCATTTTATCTCCCATGTCTGGTTTTATTATCCCTCTTAAAGCACTTTGTAACTCTGTGAAGAAAAGTGCTATATAAATAAAGTTTATTATTATATTATTATTACTGAGCTGCTCCTGGGTAAGATTGTGTTTAGCTGTGTAAATTACAGGCAGGGAGAAATAGTATGTTTGCTCGCAAAACCTACAGTATTCAGTACTGTTCAGTATAAGATCCAGTCTTACCAAGGGTTTTAGTCTCAAATACAGTGATAAAATACTTTTCTTTAAAACATACACTCAATAAGGTGCACCATGTAGTTTTTGGAGATTTGTTTTATTCCTAAACAAACTAAATAAACAAACTCTTTTTGTTTACACGACTGAATAAACTAACTGACATTAAAAGACAACACAATTTAACACTGTTTTACTTTGTTTATATGTGGCGGACCCTGCCACCTTTCTAGCTTCAAACAGTCTTCTGGGGACCTTATTCTCCTCTGAGAACAGCTTGTTTATATAGTTATGGAGTTTGTATTATAACCTCATTGATATTGTAAATATTTAAATTCTGAGTTTGAAATTCTTCTCCAAAACTACATATAGCCCCTTTACAGTAAGTAACAAAAGTAGTATACAAAAACTTCAGACATGAAAACCTTTGTGTGTATGTGTGCTTCTGCACATACATCACCGTGTGTGTGAATGTAAATGCTATTGTAGGACTAGTATACGTGGCATCAAGTGCTCTAATGTGAGAATAAGGTCACTATTTCCTTCAGGGCTGAGTGTACATATGTGTGGGTGACTGTGTGTGTCGAAGCACATGCATGTAACGTGTGACTTGAAGCACCACGCGTCTGATGTAGGTCAGTTTGTGTGCTTCGCTGCAGCCTCCACATACATCATGTATGATTTAGTTTGGCCTGTGTGTGGATGTGTGTGTGTGTGTGTGTGATACATGCGCCATCAGCGAGTGTGTGCCCGCCTGCGGTCATCCCTCAGTGTGTAAGTGACATTGGCCTTGGAACTATTATCTGTATGCCGTTGGGCAGAGAAAGGGAGGCGGATGTCAGGTGGGGTTCCCATTCATGTCATCAGAGGTGTCAGACTGTCGGCCGTGCCTCTGGCCAGCATCAGTCAGCGCACACACCTTTGCTCTTGTGTGTGTGTGTGTGTTGTGTGATACTATATGTGCAGCAGTTGATTCATGTGATCTCATGTTGTTTCTCTTCGAGGGAGGTCTGACTGAAGTCTAATGACTGTCACACGCCATTACGCGCACGCACACAAACACACGCACACACAATGCTTCCTGACAGGTGCTCGAGGCTCTGATGTATTGATCTCAGCAGGGACCTCGGCAACTTGTGTTAGCTCTGGCCGGTAAACAGACCTGGCAGACTCACACTCACAATGAAATAGAATAAACACACACGTGGAGTCCAAACCTAATTTTCTATTCATATCTACCATCCATCTATCAACATCATTTCAGCTATTATTCAAAGGTTAATTCATTTTTCTTGAAGGAGCAGCGATAAAACGAACATGTCATTGAATATCTTCATATCTTCAACAATAATACTGACTTATGTATTCCATAAGACCACTAACACAATATCCCTCATATGTAATATATTCCATGTTATTTTGTTGAATGTTTCCATGTCGCCTGACATTGCTATCTGTATAACTTGTGCTTTATCACCCTGATTTTTGACCCCCAGGCGGAGTAACAATTTTGCATCCATTTGCTAGGATCTTCAGAACATGCTGACCCAACTCTGGCCATTATCTGTTAAACAGACCACAACCTTTTCTCTTTTTAAGCTCGTTGATGTCAGATACGGCACACTCCGATTTGCTAATGTTCTCAGTCAGTGCTTACCCCACAAATACTGCATCCTCGATTCTATTATCTTCCTCCATCCCCATTTTGAGATGAAGCAGCACTGAAGTTTGCAAAATCAAAAAGCGTACAGAGCCAAAAAGCACATTGAATTACTTGTCTTTAAACAACTCGTGCGGCACGATTCAACTCTTTTGTTCCCAAAATATTGTAGTCCAAACAGACTCGGATATTTACCTCATTATGTTGGGTTGCTCTGAGAGAAAAGAAATTATGTTTCCGTCCTGAGTAGAGATTCAAAATGGGGAAAGCTAAAACTATTCAAATATTTGGTGGCCACACAAACATGAAGAGACACTTAAAGGTGCATTATGTAGTTTTGGGGAAGACATTTTAATCAGAAGAGAAAGATCTTCATTGATGGGGGGTTTTTTTTGTGCCTAAACAAACTAAATTAACACTCTCTTATATGTGGCGGACCCTGCCACCTTTCTAGCTTCAAACAGTGTTCTGGGGACCTTATTTTCCTCTGAGAACAACATGTTAATCCAGTTATGGAAAAAAAAAAAAATTGTAATTATTAAAATTCTTCACAAAAACTACATAGTGCCCCTTTAAATGTGTAGAAAAACACACAGCACAGAATTAATTTTGTTCCCTTCTTTCTTCTCTTCTTCTCCTCTTTTCCATCTTCTCCTTTCTTTTCTTTTTTCTCTGCATGTTTCACCTTTCGCTCTTCCACTCCACATGCATCGCTCCCTTACCATTCCCCCCTCTAATGCCTGTATCGATGGGCTGGCGCATCAGTGGAAGAGTATGGACGATTGCCCTCTGATTGATTTCTGTCATACAGCCTCTCAGCGCTGGGAGGCTGTTCACCGGAGATAAATGATGTTGGCTCAACAAAAGCAAATAAACCTCTTCTATCTATCACTCCCTCTCTGTCACTTTTTCCCCCCCGAGTCCCACCTCAACTCTGCCGTCTGCAGCTCTCTGCCGCGGCGTCTCGCTCCCCGGCCCGCCTTCCCGTCTCCTCCTCAGTCTCTCGCTTTTTCAGCTGTCTCTCTCTCTCCATTAGTCACTTTCCAATTTATTTGTTTCCTTCGGATTTATTCTCTGTTACTTCCTTATCTTATTTGCTTAATTTTGGCAAGTCAACAGCCCTGAAAACTCAGACTCCTGCACTGCTCCTCACCCTTTGTAATTCAGCAGTTCAATCCAGTGTTACAGTTGATTTGCACTAAGCAGACAACAAATCAGATCATTAGTGATTTCTGGAAAAAATGCAAATTAGCTTGAAATCTAACAATGTGGCCGGAAAAAAAACAGAGAACAGCTCTAAATGAAGGAGAAAACATGAACATAAGCTAACTGATCGGGTATAAAAGAAATCAAGTCATTTGGGCTTTTGTTTTGACAGTGATTATCATCTAATTTAAGCAAAGTGATAGAACTTGTATCCACGTCCTCTCAACCTGCCTCTTCTTATCTACTCCTACTCAATTACTGATTTTGCATTCTGCATCGCTCAGAGACTGAGTCTGAACTTGTTGCATGAAAAGTCAATTTAGCTCGAGAAAAAGTGAGTCAAACTCAATCAGTCATCCGGCTGCTTACATTACTCTTTCGTGATGGATGTTTCGCTGTGAGACAGTGCAAAATGGAAGAAGCAAAGAATGACAAAGGCACCTGCGAGTCTAAAGGAGTGACTCCTTAACCGGTTTGAAATAATTGTAAACTTCGCAACCAATTTTTCCACTGCAACTGCAAAAAAATATGACTTCAATAGCAGCATGAAGGTGACAGCAGCTGATTAAGCCTTTAACTGCAGTCATGTCGATGTCACCACACAGACAAAGAAAGTTAAAGATGCTGTAGTTTAAAGACGGGCACTTTCAGCCATTTTTAAAAAAAAAAAAAACAGATGTTCTTTCTTGGTGTGTGTTTTGGAGGTTGCATAGTCAAAACCATCTATTAGCAAAAATACAATTTGATAAAACAAATTGAACATCATCATCATCATCACTCACACTGTCCTCCAGTGGTTTCATTCAGTCAAAAAGAATTTCGACATCACCAAATGTTAGCCTCTGGGGATTTTGTAAATAAATGTATCGAGAATGTTAGCTGTAAAGTCTGTGCCTACCTGTCAGCCAGCCCAAAGGCCTGTGATTGTGCTTAAATATTAATCTTCTGTCCAAAAGGTTTAAAGGTCCCATATAATGCTCATTTTAGGTTCATGTCTTATAAGGTACAAGAATCACCCTCCATCTGAATGCTCCGTTTTAGCGCCTGTCTCTTTAAGGCCCCCTTCTGAAAAACCCAGTCTGCTCTGATTGGTCAGCTCTCACAGGCCTGAGTAGGCACTGCCCACTGTGTTTCCTCACTTTCATCTCACTTTCTACGATATGGTACCTTTAAGACTGCAGTTGTGATAATGACTGGGCTGGTTTGGATACTTCATCTTAGTAATGCTGGGAAAATGTTCATGTCTTTTCTCCATTCAGAGACACTGTTCCCTTAATGGATAGAATGGATCAGACTAAAGTGCATAAGGTCCTTGTAAAAGGGTGCCATAGCAACATAATACCAAAAGGATGAAATACAAGCCACAAGCTTTTCTGTTTAAGCTTCAGTGACAACTCAACAAGCCTGAAATCATACGTACGGCTTCTACTGTACTTCACAATCACAAGACAAGTGGCTTTGATCGATTACAATATAAAACTGAATTACTAACGTATGCTATGCTATATAATCCAGAGGAAAAGTGAGATTACATTACCGAGTGCTCAGTCTACCCTGACAAAAACAAAGCGAGAGACAGAAAGAAAGAGTTTGTTCCTCCCATGAGTATCAGACCGATGTGTAGCACCATAGAGAATCAATCAGAAAAGAGGGAAAATGAGACGCTGGCTGTACCCTGTGTGATTTTCTGGGCATATGAGTCTATTTTCTGGTGCAGGGCTGATACCACTTCAATAAAATGGATTTTATTTTAGTTCTAAGGCTCAGACAAATGCTCTCTGGGTCCATAAAGTCTGTCTTTTTTTTATTCGTTAACAGAGCCGCTCCTAGCGCTGAGGCACAACCTCATGTCACCACAGGTTAAATGTAATAAAAATAAAACAATGTGTTTATGAGGAGATTATCTTTTTTTTTTTTTTAAAAATTCCTTCCTTCCATTTAGAGGTCAGCAGAATGGCAAACAAAGTTGGCAGTGATTCAGCATCTTGCCCGAGAACACTTCAGCATGACAAATGCTGGACAAGTCAGAAGTCTCAACCTGCAGCAGTCTGCATTGCTTCTCAGCTGTCTGGTTTATAGCTGGGGGAAGAGGCTCGGTTGGTCAGATATTGATTAAACCGTCCCTGGCTCTTGGAATGAGTTCTGGACAAAGATGTCAGCTGTCAAATGAAAAATTCAGCATATTCAGAATGCAAGAGGCGTGCATTCCTCAGCAGGTTGTTTTGGTTGGCGCTATATCTGCAAGGTTGGCATAATAGATTACAAAAATGAAGCATTTCCTATCCCTCCCCTCTTCCCACTCTCTTCTTCTTCTTCTACTTCTTCTTCTTCTCCCTGTCTTTCCCTTGATGCGGCCTAATTAGTCCCTCAAAAGGCGGTGTGAAACGATGTGTGTGACTGTTCAGCTTCTTAAACCAGCCACTTCTTTTACGCCAGCATTTTCTCACCCCTTGCATTTAAGAAGCATATGCCTCGGTGAGTGCCTTTCTGCACTCCCGCTTGTTTTGTTTCATGTGTTTGCCGAGGGAAAATGCCTCTCATGCCTTCAAGCAGGTGTTACATTTCGCTTCAGAGAGTGACACTATGCGGTGACAGGAGTTTCCATTTGGAGCGGCGCGTTTCATTCCCTCTTGCCGTCTCTCCATCTCTCATTCTTTCCGTCTATCGATTGCCTCCACTCTTCCTCTCCTGGAGCCTGCGGATCTGAGTGTGTCTCGCCACGGTGATCTAAAACAGCGTGTCTAAAAATGTATATCGCACGCGCCAGTGCATGTAAAATTCACCATATGTTAGAGAAGCACACTGGCAGGCTTTGTCATGAGATTACGAGAGCCACTTTGGCAAATTGGCGAGAACGGCCGAGAACAAATGTGATGCCACTGGCACCCACTGCTTTTATTCTCATTTCAAGTTGAACGAGTAGAGGAAACGATCAGTACTATTATGTTGGTGGGGAGTGGAGTTAAAAAAGAATTAGGAAGAAAGTTGATAACGTTCTAAAGTACGGTTGGAAGTTCAAGATCACTTGAACATGAAGAAAAATGACCAATTAATGTCTGACATATCAGCAGGGTCCTGTCCCTGCATGTACTGAAGCTAATTGTAACAACGGGGACTTGCTTAGTTCGAAACACATCAGAGTATCTGTGTTAATGCAGGCGCAGTGAAACTCTCCCCTTAAAGACCAGTCGTACTGATTACTAATCAAGCTTCCTCCTCTGAATGTTCAAAAACTTTCCATTTTAGAGCTTTTTGGCAGGCTCCAGCCTCTTTCCGCATTCATTAATAATACTTGTGCAAATTATCCCTCTCAAACCACCATATCAGCCCTCTTAAACATTCATCATAATGCAAATTAATGATCCTCCAACTCCGGCCTGTCTCACATCGAACACCAGACCATCAGTGCTGACGCTGTCGCTGTTTATATTTCAGATGTTCTTTTAATTAGGCTGCTTATATCAATAAATGTTAGGGAGGAAAATTCAAAGTATAAACTTTTTCTTAATAAGAAACTTCATGCGTTTACATTTTTTGGTCATTCAGAAAGCAAAAAGGGCACAAAGAGTGATGCTACAGCCAATACAACTTTGACGTATATCTTATTATTGGTCTAGTCGCCAGGATAAAATGTTGCCGTGGTGGCGGGAGATGGAGGGAATGTTGCCAAGACAGTGACTCAAGACTGAGTTTCAACATTTATAAAAGGAAACCATTTGATATTCTTGACAAGGGACCATAGCGTTTTAACATTTGTAAGCATCACACCACCGAATACTTTAAGGGGACCTTGGGACAATTTCCAGCTGTGTCTGTGCAATCCAATCACCAGAATAAATGTACGTTTCTGTAAAACCACAGATAAGTTACAGTTTTATATTTCTTCATGTTGTTTAGGTAAAATTTTCTCTTCAACGGTATGCTTATACTCTGGTTAGGTTTAGGCACAAAAACAACTTGGTTATGGTTAGGAAAACATCATAGTTTGGCCTAAAATACCTGTGTTGGTAACCACAAACACGGCTGAAGATGGGCTTCCCGTGAAAAACATCCAGTTTTGCTTGCAACTAACACAGCTGGAAATTGTCCCGAGTTCTCCTTACAAATATCCAGTGTTGTCACGTTTGCAAATGTTGAAACGCAGACTCAAACTGTGGTCACCTGTTTGGCAGCCTTGTCGCCTGTAACTACCATCCCCTCCACCTCCAGATGTGAAAGTCAGGTCATAAACATGTAATGGCAATGCAGTATGGCACATTTTCTACAGATGTCAATATGGTACACGTATCTGTGGTTTGCAGAGACGTTAACTGCAAACAGATCCTAGCCGGTTTGTGGTGACCAAAGCTGATATTTTAAGCCAAAACATGATCTTTTCCCAACCCTAACCAAGTGTTTCTTGTGCCTAAACCTAACCAGAGCATAAGCACAGGTGGTGGTTGTTGTTGGTTATTACTACATGAACCAGCTTTAAGTAAATATCGTATTGTTTGTATCGATTGTCAACAGTTTTACTCCCATGTTGGTAATTAGGTTTTTGGCCATTAAGGGGTCTGTTATTTTATCCCCAGGTCTATTCACAACCATCCATCAATCCACATATCTGTCAATCAATTCTACATCTACTATTCCTCCATTACTAAGCTTCTTCGCCTTTGACCCTTCTATTGATTAATCATCCATCTTACGTCCATCCTACAGTGCTTCGCATGTTTGGAAACCGGGACAGCAAACACCACTGTTACTTAAAAAAATAGCAAATGTCAACCAAAGTTGACACTAACCCTAATTTTAACAAATTCCTTTCCACATTTTGGTCCAGGCACTTCCTTTGCATTTAAAATATTCATGTGTGAATGTGACTTTGTCCCCTGTGGGCTAACACGGGTGATTAATAGAAGCCTATGACCGGGGGATTCTTTACAGTGAGAAAACTAGAGTGGGTTTTAATCTTAAAGCAACCAAGCGGGCAGCCTGAAGCAGCAGAGACTGTTGGCACCACTCAGCCAGCATCAGAGGGAAGTGGAGACCACATAGCAGCAGAGTCCTGCATTAAAGGGTTACTCTACCAGTTTTAAACATTATAGTGTGTTTACGTGTCTTTGGCAGCACTACTGCATACAATGTGAAAAAAAGTAGCAGAAAGCCTTTTGTTGCTCCAGAGGAAGCTGCATGGAATCTGATAAACTGCCTCAGTGATGTCACTCAGTGGCTAAGATGCATTGTGGGTAATGTAGGCACCACATTTTTAAAAGGAAGAAAAGTGGAATAAAGAAAGTGATATTTCTGGGTTTGCTGTATTGATTTTGATCATTTGATTTGAAGCTGGCCATGATGAGTCCAACAGTGTAACAGGAGTGCAATGCTAGACCAGTGGACTACTTTTCATAAAATCTGCCTGTATTATCCACAATGCAACCCAGAAGCTGAGTGACATCACTGGAGGCAGTTTATCAGATTACATGCAGCTTCTTCTGGAGCCACAAAAGGCTTCATTCTACTACAGTTTACATAAGTTGTAGCACTCCCTAAGACCTGCAAACACACTTTAATGTGTAAAATTGGTGGAGTTACCCTTTAACAGTGAATAAAACAACTAAACTCTACAGTCGAGGGATGGGTTAGGTGTACAGGCTTTGACAGAGAGATAAAAGTGTCAACAACATGAAAGGCCTTTTAAGCCAAATTCATATTGTATTATTTATAGTAGAACAAAACATTATTTCAAAAATCAAATCAAAGCAGCTGACAAAAAAGCTTCTCTCTGTGGTCGGGTGTTGTCTTAAAACTCAAAAGACAAAATGGTGAAGTTTAAGCTAACATTCGTACAGTGTGTGAAGACATGCGTACACACAGTTATATAGACAGTATGTTTATGTTTGTGGTAATAAAAGTGCACAGTGCACATTGCTCCTGACAAACAGAAGCACTCTGGCGCAGTGTCCACTGTTGAATTATCTACGATGTCAGTCATCACCAACAAACAGGCTGTAATCGGCAAACAATTGCACGAGCATTATCACTGCCCAGCAGAGCGCTCACCAGCCACTATCTCTGTCCCTCCGTCACACACGTTCACTCATTATCCATCTGTTACATACACACACACACATACACAAGGTTGGGAAGGTTACTTTCAAAATGTAATTGCTTACAGATTACTGAATGTTTCCTCATCACTGTAGTAATCCTGACACAATGCTGAGTGTCTCTGTGGTTACTGTACAGATATATCAGGATGACTCTGGAATCGGAGGTTAAATGGCGTTTCGTTTCATTTTAATTCCACCATTATCGTCATTTTGCAAGAACGATCATCCATTTTTCATCTTCTAAAAGATGGCTTTATTAATTTTTTTTCTCATCATTAGCAACGTTGAGCCTTACGGTCTCTCATTTCCGCTTCTTTTCCTTCTCCCCCTCTGGTCACAATCAGTCTCGTTTTTGCTCAGTTTCCACCCACTTGTTTCATCCCTTCTCAATCACTCCACTCTATTGTCTCCTCAATCTGTCATCTGACCCCTCTTATCTTTTTCTGCCAACATAATGGAGTGCCTTTACACTCTCGTCTCTGTCTCTTTTTCCTTCTCTTGTCTCAGTCTCACTTTTAAGTACTTGTTCGCAACATCTTACATCTTCCCCAGTTTCTTCGACCACTCTTACTGTCCTTTCTAGCTCTATCCTCGATGGGTACCGATGATGTCACTTCAATCGCCATTTTTGCTGCGACGCTGGAGCAGTGGGATGTGACAGCCTTTTCGGGGTGTCCTTAATGATGAGTGTCTGCCCTTTAGACCCATGAATCAGTTGGCCTTTCCGATATATAGTCTGTGCATGTGATGCAAGACTTCAGCTAAATGCAGCACTAACCCACCTCAACTTATAAAACATTCATGCCTCCTCCTGTGCTCTGTGGCCCCTGTATCAGTTACACCTATTAGTAGCAGATAGGACCCTCTTTTCCCAGCAGGCACTCTGGCATCTTTTTGAATAGTGCAGGAAATGTCACCACTTCCACCGCTCACATGTCTCATTTTTCAGATGTTTTCATCCACGAGACTGCGACTGACTGCTGATGTTTTTGTTTACTGTCGTTCTCAGGAGGCTGACGACACTGTTGTGCAGGAGCAAATCCCAGGAGAGGCTGGCTGTTCCTGAGCGGTAATGGTAGTACCATGTTCAGTTAATTAAGTCGCACAACTTGTCTGTTGTAACTGAAACTCTGAATGCTGCATGGGGGACTGCATGACGGAGCTGTTTGTAATCACGAGGAGGTGGAATAAAGCATAACAAGCCCGTGGCTAGCATCTGGTCAAGGTGAGAAAATGTGGAAAACAAGAAAACATACCTGAAATGTGTGTATTACGTCTTTTAATGACGATTACCGATAAAGTATAATGGTTTAGTGATGCTTCATTTTATTCAAGCAATCTAACGAAACTGCAAAACATGTTTTTACAGACATTTACCATAAAAAAATCCTGTTTCATATTAAGACAATATACCTAGAAAATCACTTTTCTGAAAAAAACAGTCATACAAGTTCGTAAATTTAAAATTGTAAGAATCCACCATTTTTATGACACCATCATACAGTTTCTCTATTAATGGTTTTGAGTGTAAATGTTGTAGTTATCACTGTAAAATCACTGTATTCGCTGTGAAATGAGGTTATTAGTGTAAAAACACAGACCACAGATACTGTAGCCCAATACGGTCCACTTCAATATGTGGGTAGTTTGTTCAGTTTATGTTCGAAATTGTAAATGCTACTTTTTGTTAGCGTTTTTAATATTTCTGTTCAATTAATTGTTTGTTTTTTTTGTGCTGTTTATAGTTTTTACCATCAGTGAGCTGGGTGTGATATTTCTTGAGACCAGCTGTAAATTGGCACCATGACACTGGGCTCCTCCTCTGTGTTGAATGCCATGAAAGGTTTCACCTTTTGGAGCAATTCTGCCAAAATGGTTATACTAGAATACAGTGCTGTAACTGTAAATTCTTGAGGATATGAACTGTACTGTAGTAATTTGTGGGTAGATTGACAGATTTCCAATTGTTATCCACTCAAAAGAAATTACAGTGAGTGTTTAGTTTATAAAAAACATCTGTATTTTACTTGCATGTTGTAGATTGATATAATATTTTTGTAAAATAACACAATTATGCTTTTATATAAAATTTAGCAACCTTCAAATTGTAGACTTTAAGTATAAAATTACAAAGAATGTATACAGGGAAAGCTGTAATGTCCCAGTAATTCATTGTTGAATAATGTATAATATTTTACTGTAATTTCTGCCATGGCTCTATAGGTTCTTTCCCTTTTTTATTTTTACAGTGTAGTCAAACCTGTTTCTCTGCGCTGCTAATGGCATCTTTGTCACATTCATACACGTCAGGGTGGTGCATGTTGTGTGTGAATATGACAAATGTAGTACTGCTGCGCTGCCTTTCGGTGGAGGACTTCATGAACAGTCAACCGCAGCCCCATGTGACCATTTGAATTTAACAATTCGTGGGACTGGCACTGATTTCCCATGAGGAGTCAGCAGCCAGACATCTCAAGTGCTTGGGCAGCGAATGTGTTGTCCATTCTGCAGCCTGGATGCCTGCCTGTGCACGACTGAGGTGACTGCGAGGAGTGGTGGACTGTCAGGAACAATCATGGCTGACATCTGAAATATTACAGATACAGAAAATAATCAGTTCATGGAAGAGCCCTCTGTGGCATTGTGTTGGGAAAAAATGTGTAAAAATAGTTGACCTGCACGCATCTCTGAGGGACTGCTCAATAATTCAAGGCTTCTAGAAGAAATAAGTATATAAATAAATATAAAAATTACATAAAAGCTCCAAAGAAAAAAAAAAAATCAGCTTACAAAACAAACCCCAGAGACTTTTGTGCCACACCTCTTAGTCCCAAAATTCAAAGACCACATGAGAGTTTAAAGCGAACATGAGCAACTCTGGATTCAGACAGAATCAATGCGGATGTCCAGGATGGATGGTTGCACTGATGAAAGGATTGACTGAAAAGTAGGGGAATCAAAAGATTAAGAAAGGCTGTTGTTGGCTCTGAAAGGTATACAGACTGAAAGGCGTCTGATCAATACAACCTTATCGTGGTGTTAAATCCTCTCACATCCTGGCAGGACTCTCTGTACTTGGCCTCTTTATCTCTGATTCCATCGCTTTCTGTATTTTACTCGCTCTGTTTTACTCTTTTCAAGCGGGCGCCCACATGGTCCTGAATTGTTTTTCTTTATTGAGAGGAGAAGCTGCGAGGGGAAACAGATGCGATGAGCTCTGGAGTGATTTGGTCCGAGGCCAGCAAGGATAATTTTCAATTTAGGCGTTTAGGCGGGGTTTTGCCACTACACCATCTTCTGGTAATGTGAATCTCTCTGTTTTATGCCTCCTCTCGGCGCAGGTGGCTGCGTGAGTGCATGCTTATGAGAGTTTAACATCTCATCCCTATGAACCCTGCGAAAACAAAACACTACATGAACTTGAGAACTGCTTTTTCCCTCTTTACACTCCACTCCAAGCATCTACTCTATGCTAAGAGCCTCAGTCTGGAGCATCATCTGTAAATGGCTCATCACAGTTGTCCCATTTTACCTGGCGTATTCCCAGCAGGCAGGATTTAAAGAAAACAGCACAGGACAGGATGTGGAAGAAAAAGCATGTTCGGTGAACCGAAAGGAAAAGGCTACTTCCCTAAGGCGATGTGGCATTCTTTAACATAACCTACTGTAAATCCCGACATGTCACTGCTCTCTCGCTCTCCGTCTCCGTGGCCTACAGGAAGCACGTTCTGCAGCCTCCCTCTCCTTCGCCTCCTCATTCATTTTGCAGCTCTTTTTCTTTTTCTGCTTCCCTGCCAGTCATCCATTGTGTTGCCCATTTGCAAGCATTTTGTTAAATCGAGAGACATGATTTGTCTCTCCGTGTGGTCGCTCTGTTTTAAGGCACCGCTGCCTCTCCTCTAGCGCCGCTCATGATGAAAAACGGGAGAGAGAAATGAGGGAAAAATGAAAAAGAAACAGCTTGGGCAAACAAAATCTACATCTTGCAAGTAGCTGTAAGTAGTTTAAGTGGGAGTGTTAGTCTGCCTTGTCTGGGCAGTTTCTCAGTCAGTGCAAATTGTGAACAAATGAGCATACATTATTTCAAACATCCTCAGGGTACGTAGGCCAAATTATGGTGTTAATGTCAGAGAGGACAATGACAAAGCTGGACAGACGGTTACAAACCGTGGCAGTTCAAAGGATGTGCAGCCACGAAGACAAGAGCTTTGAAATAGAGTTGGAACAGGGGCGGTTTTGGAGAACCGCAAGCTCTGGACAGCCTCCCAGGGGCCTCATTAGGGACTATCCGTGATGAGTAGATGGGGGAAGTGGGGCACAGCTACCAAACAGATACACACATATGCATGGGAACAGACACACTTGCTGTCTCTCTCTCTCTCTTGCCCACACACTTTCACATGCAGACCCATAGCAGGGGGCGAGACGGAGCCTTAGAGCATGACAGAGTGCAAAAGTAATTGGCAGTAAAGCGATGTGTCAGGACTGCTGTGTACACCAAGCGCCATGCAAATGCCAGAAACAAGTTTAGACAGATGACAAGAAAAATAATTTGATAGTGTCACTTGAAATTTACTCAGAAGAAGCAAATCGAAAATCTCAGTGTTTCTTTGATGCAATGTTGTTATTATCAGTTTAGTTAATTAATTTCATGTGTTTCTCTGTGTGTTCATGGGTGTGCATGTGTATAAATACACATGTGCGCGCGTGTGCATGTGTGCGTGCGTGTGTTGGGTCATTAGCTACAACAGCTTTGGCTTTTTAGAGCGTCTCCAGCATTGATCTCACACAAAGTGTCATTAAGCCACTCGTCTTTTCACGCAGCTGGCGAGCATCGGTGTGTACGTCTCATTGTGCATGTGTGCGCGTGTGTGCGTGCGTGTGCACTCGGAGCAGGCTGTGTTCCGACACCCTACATTTAGCTCTTCTGCAGCTCACTGACGGAGCTCCATATGGCGTCTCTCAGTTTCTACCTCGTACACCCATCACAATGTGTGATTTATGCTTTTTTAATAGGCAGGCACCCATGCAAACACACACAGACAGACAGGATGCAGTAAAAAGAAAAAAAATTCCCCTTTAAAAGTAGCCACTTTCCCTCTGAGGTGTTAGCGTTGGTGGCTCAAAAGAGACACGTGTATTATTATATCTATACATGAGCGTCAGAGCAGGTAAGGAAGTCAGCAAATGTGCAAATGCCTGTTTTCCTTTATACTGTGAGAAAAAGTTATATTTCTAATACATGACATGAAGTTCTTCTGGCTCATGAAGCCGCAGCATGAGTGTACAGTTCCATTTGCTCACTATGTCAAAGATTAAATCCAACCCACATAATCATCTGCGCTCCCTCACACATACTCCATGTAACTCATCACTTTAAGATGTACCATCTAAAAGACTGTGGAAATGTCATATGTGAGCAGAACTGCACATTTCTCATTGTGTTCTGTTAAATTCATCTTCCTGTCAGCCTGGTCGCCAGAATAAATGTTGGCAATGTAAGTTTCTGTTAAGATAAGTTAAAACTTTTGTTCAATTGTTTTAATTATTCTAGTGTCACAATGCTGTGCTTATTCTCTAGTTAGGTGTAGGCATAAAAGCCACTTGGTAAGGGTTAGGAAAACATCATGGCTTGGCTCAAATTGCCTGCTTTGGTCACCACAAACAGCTGGAAATGCTCCGATTTCTCATCAAAAGTACCTGCTTTTGTTGTCACAGACACGGCTGAATATTTTCCCGAGATCCAGTGGATTCAGCCTTCAGCTCAGCCTTGTCGCCAGTAACTTTATGGTACATATGACACATAGGTATGGACGTATCTGTGGTTCGCAGAAACATTAACTGCCAACATCTTATCGTGGCGACTGGGCTTGAAATGTTGGACGAAAGTGTGCTATACTGCCTGTGAAAGAGATGAATCACTCATCATACAACGCAGGCTACTGTCAAAATACTTATGTTAATCACCAATGCATCTCTAATCTGTTATGAATATCATTTATTTTATTTTATAATCAGCAGTTATCAAAAAATAAAAAGAAATGCAGTTTTAAGTTGAAAGCGATAGATTATAAAAACTCCTGTGTAATAATGTGATGCATACTGTTGCTCTTGTGTTAGCCCATGGTGGTAGAAGGTTAGCTTTGCAGTGTTTATCCTCAGTCTATCAATTGATCCATCCATGCTCTATGTGCAGAGTATGCTGAAAATCTTCTAAGGATCTGTTACTAAATATAGAGCAGCACAGATCTTCTTTTTTTTTACTTCAAAGCTACGTGAGTAGCATCCAGTCATGTGGCATTCAATCAGTGCAAAATAGTATAAAAAGACAAAGACGTACAGTACTGTGCTGTATATGCAAATGCATGCTAATACATACATATACAGCCAGCTATTTCGAGCATAAAAATATACTCCACACACAGTTTGTCAGTTTCCCTCAGGTAAACTCCTACTGTTCAATAACATACAGATACTGTCCTGTAATGAGACCAGATGGCACAGCAGGAGGGTCTGTATTCCTCTCCTCCCCACCAGGAGAAAATCCATTCGCAGTATATCATACCACCCCAGGCAGCAACAACATACTCTTAGGGAGGCAGACAAGCAAAACAGCTTTTTCTGTGCAGTTATAAAAGAGGACATTTAGATGCATCTTTGTTCAATGATTTTCACAGACGACATTTTGGCATGTCACACTGAGAAAAACAGGTGTAAATAATGACATCAGTGAGGGCTGGATCCCATTTAGCTGCCTCAGTTTCAGGGTCCTGCACTGTGCATGCTGACGCACTAGAGTGCATTTTCATCCACCTGTTTTCATGTGCATTTTCAATGAGCGTAAAGTCAAAGTCTAGCAAAAAGTGTTCTCTTGCTTCGCTCTGATGGGAAAGGAAGCTGTCAATAGAAGCGAAATGCAACAAAGTGCAATAAAAACAGACTGCTTCTCTTGTTATTAATTCACTTCGTTGTGCTCTCTTCTCCTGCAGTAGTTCAATCTCAATGCACCCAGCTCCGGATATTTGCCAACTGAAAGTCAATGCGTATTAATTAGCAGTTTCTTCTGCAGATTTTCATTAAGTTGAATCTGTGATACATTTGGATGCAGACTTGACTACGTCAAACAGAACACTTACATCGTTAATGCTATCAGTAACACCTGTGATTTTACTCACTGTGACTATTATGCAATTATATCAACACTAGAACTTTACTATACTGACAGTAAAATACAGAATTTAAAGGGTTCCTCCAGAATTTTATGCATTCCAGTGTGTTTACGGATCTCAGGGAGTACTACTTTTTATGTGAAAAAAGTAATATAAAGCCTTTTGTTACTCCAGAGGAAGCTGCATAAAATCTGCCGAAAATGTCTCCAGTGGTGTAAGTTGCATTGTGGGTAAGGTTTGCGCCAACTTTTGAAAAGCAAGAAGAATGTGTGGAGTAAAAACGGTGATATCTCTGGTTCTGCCATATCGATTTTGATCATTTGTTTTTAAACTGTTCATAATGAGTCCAACAGCGTTAGTCCCGACATTACCCACAATGCAAACTAGCCACTGTGTGACATCACTGGGGACAATTTATCAAATTGCATGCAGCTTCCTCTGGAGCAACAAAAGGCTTCATATTACTGTTTTCACATATGCAAGAGTGCTCCCCAAGACCTGTTAACACACTTAACGTGTAAAACTGGTGGAGTTACACTTTATTTTAGTCAGAGTCAGTGATGACCTGACTTTAAATCTGTGTGAAGTGGTATTGTTGATTAAAAGCTAACCTTTCAGCAAATTTTTATGAGTCTATCAGTTTTTGATATGGGCTATGGAGAAAGTTAAGGTCATCTGCAGCATGATCGTTGATCACAGGTGGCAGGTGCTGGTGGCTGTGTCTGTGTGTGCACTTTAATGTGCAAGATGTCAGCTCCCTTCAGTGATACTTGTGACTCAGCAGGACAACACAGGGAACCGAAATCTCTCTGAATCGCTCCCGTCTTTCTCATTCACTGCTACGCTCTGTTGACCATATGTTGCTCTTCGTGTTGGATTGGATTTCGAGGACTCTTACTGGATTCCAAACTCCACTCTCCCTCTGCCCCTCCACTCTCCAGCCGTCCAGCTGTCCGTGTGAGATATACCACGTCCCTAATCTTCTAATTGCTTGGTAGTCTCGACCATTACCTGAGCGATGACAGGGTGGAATCGATAAGAGGCACAATGCTAAACGATGTGTCCCGCTGTTTCTCTCTCTTCCTCTATTCACTCTGCCTATTTCTCAGTCTCTGCCCATTTTGCTCTCTCTATCACCCGCTCTGTTTAAATTCACCGTATCCAAGGCAACAGCCATTCAATCTCAACACGACGATGAAATGAGCACTCCTTTAATTTGTCTTTATTACTGCCCCATTGTTCTATTCTTCATCTTCCTTCCATATTTCACACACACTCCCGATGAAGTAGCGAGCAAAGGTTTGCAGAATGTCTCCCCATCAGCTTAGAGGTAATCAATGGAAACCAGGTTCTCAATCAATGCCACTAATTTCACCCCAACCAGCCCCCACCACCCTCAAATTATGCATTATTCACTGTGGGCCGCTGCATGACATAATGCGGCCTGTTTGATGAACAGTCCTTTAATGAACTTTGATGACAGATGTAAATGAAGGGAACATCACGGAGAGGAAAGAGAAAGAGAGGGGTCAGATAGCTCATGCCTATTAAGTAAAATTAGAATGGTTCCATTATCTTTTTTTTAGCCACTAGAGACGGAGAGGGACAAACTGACAAAAAGAGAGACAAAGAAAGAAAGGTGTTTCAGAGTTTCTCATCATTTTTTACCTTCTGCATATCCTCCTTTTCACTGCGTAATAAGCAAAAGAGTATCATCATCGTCAACATCATCATCAGGCAGTTTAGCAGCATTTGTTTTAGAGGGAAATGAAAACTCTCTCCGAGCACCGTGTTGCTGGCATCCACCACTTCCCTCTGGGTAAACATTTGTCCGTCTGTCTTTCTTTGCATTGCAGCACGTTACACACACCATTTGAATAAAGGCACCTTCATTCCGAGCCGTGTGTGAATAGGCCTCGCTACTTGGGCCGTCGTCACGTCTGAGCTTCTCGAATATGTGCGCGCATACAGAGCAGAAAATGAATAAATTCCCCGGAGAGAATTATGTAGGGTTGAAAATCTTATTTGGAGCCTGCGGTGAGCGGTCCCACCAGATTATTCTCTTAAGCGGAGCCAGAAAATGGTGACAATCAGTGATTTCTAGCGCGGGGCAGAGCTTCATAAAAGCTCTGTCATGGTCGAGCAAACACCAGTAAACAAAAAATAAATAAAAAAAATAAAAAGTGATGATGGATGAGAGTGGGGGAGAAATTCATAAAGTTTGTGAGGATCCTTTTATCCTCAGGTGGATTCGACATCTTGTGACAACAGTTTGTGGTCTATAACTGGAGACCTGAGAGAAAACATAACATATAATATTATACACACTCTTGTGTTTGCTTAAATTAAATCCTGAATAACATGAAAATAAAGGACAAACTGGAGGCACTGTGCCATGCAACAAGGAACACAATCAAGTGTTTTACTCTGCATTTACTATACATGCAATTTTGTCAATCCGTCTCCTGGCATGAAACAGATTACAGATTGTACTCCATATGCTGAAAAAACAAACAGCCATAGGTGAAAAAATGTACATCGCTCCCTGCTTTCAAAACAGCAAGATAAACAAATAGGCAGATCGTGTTAGAGCACGACAAGGAGGGTAAAATAAGCAGATGTATCGAGTGTTATAGATGCTGCCTTTTTCTTACATTTGAACCTTGTGTAATATCTCCGCAAGCTAAGAATAGCATTTGGAACAGGCTGCAAAAAACTCCTACTTGCATGTTGTCTTTTAATTAGGACATTTTCTGAATTTCAGCCTAGTAATCTGTGAATATTCCTGAAAAGCTCTTACTGTTCTCCAGACCAATTAAAATACAGCGTATAAAACGGCCTCAAAGGGCCCCTTAGGTAGTCTCGCCTTGTGCTCGACAGGCTCTCTGTCAAAACTTGTCTGGCAGAGTAAAGCATATTTACATATTGAGCACGGAAACAGCTATCATTAAACTGATACTGAGCCGGTACTTCTGTATTAAGGAGGGAGGATGGGGGGTTAATCACAGCAAGCTGGATCAGCCAGACTCACTCTGTAGCACTTGTAACCTACAAAAGCCCTTACTCCATTTTCAAAGCAATGTCACTTTTGGACAGCGGTACACAGGGGATTTTTGAGGCAGAGGCACTTCAGATTTTTTATTAGCATCCGTGTTAAGAACATGCTGACAAATGTGATGTTCAGTCATTAAAGCTTGTGTTAATTGAGCTCTAATCGCCTTGTCAAAACCTAACAGGGGATACATGTTAAGCTAAGTGATGGCTTGACATGTACACAGCACATTTTGCTCTAAGTTTTTTGTTATACATTCAAGATTTGAATGTTAATTATTTGGATATTAATTCTAATTTTTAGGATTACCACAAAAATGACAAGATGGATCTTAAGGTCTGTCTTGCAAAAGAAGAATACAAAGTACATTTTGCTCTTTATTTTCAGCATTAAAGAGTCTTCACTTTACTTTAAAGGAATACTTCAATGTTTTGGCCGACATGCATATTTGCTGGTTAAGGCATTGAAACTACTTGGATAGGTTTAGGCACTAAAACTGCTTCCCTGGGTTTAGGCACCACAACTACTTGGTTAGGTTTCAGAAATGATCATGGTTTGGGTTAAACCGCTAATTTACTTCTGTAACTTCCATTACAAACTTACCCAAGTCGCCTAAGTAACTTACATCAATAGGTCAAAAGAACTCACCCATGTTTTCTGGTTTCACACTGGACACAAACAGCAGTCTCCTGAATGAAAGTCCTGTGCTTGTATAATCTTTGTTTAATGTCTAATTTTGGCATACGGAGGTAATTTCAACATTTTATCAGTAATAACATCAGTAGCATGATTCCAGAAAACCCCATATCTAGAGCGGGAATTATAGAATGGGATTTGAGTGTCATGGTGTAGAAAGGTAAACAGGCGGGAACTGCCGTCTGCACACAGCCAGGCCTTCCAGGCTGATGGATGAAATGGCTTACAGAGGACACAAGCGCTGTGACATTGATGGACAGTCTGATATTGCCTCCCTAATCTTGCCTCCACTCAGTCTCACACACTCTCGCACACACATTTCTCTGTGCTCCTCTCACTCCTCCATCGCCCTCTTTCTTTCTTGTTTTCTCAGCTCTGCTCTGACTCATGAATTTCGTCTCTGCTCCCTCACTCATTTTTTCTTCTTCGTCCTTTATTATCTCTCACTTGCTCATCTCTCGTCATGTCCTCACGGGGTCTTGTGCTGTCTCATTTCTCTGTTCTCTGACTGTTGGGCGCCTCGACCGCGCTCTCTTGCTCTGCCTCTCCCTTCATCTCTTCTTCTGCTCTCCCTGTCCTTGTTTGCACACACCAACAAGCACGCAGATCCCTATAATCATTTCGCAAGATCAAACAACCACCACTTTGTGTGAAGGACACGGGGGAAAGACGTCGGCGAAGTCAAAATCAACACAACACAACACAATCAACACGAACAATCATACCAACTTCAGTTTACGCAGAGATGCTGTGAGATACATGTATAGAAGTTTCACACAGTAAAATTAGAAGTTCTGCAAGACATTAAATCTGCCCTCATCAACATTTTATGGTAATCGGCTATTAATAATTAGCTATTTGGGTCAAATGGCTTCATGTGTTGCTCCTACTGACAACCCACAGAGAATTCTCACCTAATTTGGAGCTTTTCGGCCTCCTTTCGCTCATTTCTTTCATTCTGGTTGTCGTTGCCCTCATCAACCTTGTTTGCTCCTGCTGTTTTCAAGATAAAAAAGTTCTCATTAACCTACTGTACGCTACCTTCCCTGCACCAAAGGACAGGCAGACTATGTTAGACAATGGCTAAGAGTTGGATATTTCTCTCAGAGCTAAAGAGACGTGACTATTGGACTTATTCATCAGATGCTCAGAAACATGATTCCCAAATGAATGTTACTGTTTCTCCATGTCTTGTTGGACATGTTGCTAACAAGTTTGCTATAACAGCTTTAGAAGATGGTACGTCTGATGTTGTGTTTTCAGCTTGTTTGTAGCCCTTGGGCAAAAAACATAAACACATACAGCCTTTAAAATTCAATTATTTCAGTACAAACTTCTTCAATCGTCATCAGGATCATAGACAAATAAAATTATGAAAGTCAATGTTTTGTTGTTTTGTGTGGCACCATATGATTATAATAATAAAATAAAATGCCTGTACACGTAATTCTTTTGTCACTCTGCAGTAGATCATGCCATGTCATCGCTGCTTCCCATCTGTTACATTCATTAATTACTGCACTTTGTTTCCTCTATCTGTGTATAACATGGAGTTGCCATCTGCTGCTATTTTTTTCTTTAGGCTCCTTTTACTGATGCACCGACTTTCCCACCCAGCCAAGAGTAACTTGTTTTATAGGATTTACATTGAATTTTAAGGACAAATTGAAAAAGTGTACAAAACAGGTGGCTGGAAAACTCACACACACCATCAGGTGAAAAGAGAACAAAAACTGTAGTGTGAAGTTTTGACTCATGTCTTGTTTACTTCGTATTAGATATGTGTTGCATCACATATCGGACGCAGTCTTCCAAAGGCTTAAAGGAAAAGTTCACCCAAAAAAAATATAAAAAATGTAAAAGTCTGTCATCATCACTCCCATGCTGATGGAAAGTCGGGTGAAGTTTCACAGTCCACGAAACATTTCTTGAGCTTCACAGCAAAACAGCATTGCAGAAAATTCTCCTTAACAACTGAAGAAGGTGGGGACTTGTTTTAAAATGTAAAAAAAAAAAAAACAACAGAGAAAAGAACATAAAATCCATACAGCTCGCCTCATGTAATCCTCGTTTCCAGAAGCCCCAAGATGTCAGACAGAGTGTGCGCTAATGCTTTTAGCTAAGCAGCTACAGTGAAGATTTCAGTTTAAAATGGGGTACAAACAACATCCTTTGAAATCAATTTGGGATCTCCAGGCTTCCTGAGACTTAGATTACACCGGAACGGCCATATGGAGCCATTTTATGTTCTTTTTCAGTTGTTATTTTTTAGTCCCCCTCTTCTTCAGCTGTTTAGGAGAATGCTGCAACGCTTTTTTTTGCTGTGAAGCTCCAGAAATGTGAGCGTGTAGATATGAGTACATTTTCATTTTTGGTTGACCTTTCCCTTTAAACCTTGAGCTTAAGTCAAATGTGAGCCTGAAGGTCTGCAGTCTGAATGTAGAGTTTTACTGTCGGTGCTGTGAAGCACCTTGTCTGCTCTGACTTCCTATCTGTCGCCTGCCTGCAAGCTTGTCTCTCCGCCAGCAGATTAACCTGCGCACACTTACTGTCACTTATTTCTCCTCTTGCCAGGGAGGAATACGTTGTCTCTTTCAAACACGAAAAAAACACTGCATTTTGCATGCACAAATAAATAAACATAATCATTTTCACAGTCTGCCTTTGCTTGCTTTTCTCTGCCAATATATAAACTCAGTTTAAACATATCTGCCCTTCTCTTTTACAGCAGGGAATGGTGTTTTGTCCAAAGTGAGGCTTTAGTGTTTGCCTTTTGTTTCCCCTTTTACCTGTGACCTCATTCACTCTGCGACCTGGTTGCGCAGATAATGGGAGTATTCCACCCAGCATGGGTCGGAGAAGTGGAAAATAGCACGGCACTCTCGGACGACCTGGCTACAGCCCGCTGTTTGATTACAGCAATCAATCGGGTGAGATAGATAGAGACGGGGAGAGAGAAAGAGGAGGGAGATTGCGTGTGTCCACGTGTACTCATGGGGGATTGTGGGTCAGACAAAGCAGAACAGACAATCACAGAGGGCTCTCAAACACACTCCACTCCACTCTTGTGCTCATCTGAAGAACATGTGGGACGAATATCAAAGAGAACACCGGATCGCTCTGAAGGGGAGATAAAAAAGAACAACAAGAACATCCCTGCTGGACCACAGTTTGTTTGCCCGACTTTCTGTTCTGCACTGCTGAGGGTCGGTCAGTGTGGGTGGTTTCGGCTTGACGTTAGCACGCTCCAGTGCTCTCTGTCGACATATCATTGGTTCCCAGTGATGCATTACTGCCCCACTCCAATACGGCTCGAATGTGGGACACGGGTCGGGCAAACCATTCGGGGATTGAAATCACATCCAGCATTGGTCGGCGATGGTTTTGAGCTGTTGTAGAGGACTGTGTATGTTGTTTTTTTTTAGGAGCATACATGAATAAATGAATGACTGATGTACACTTCAGAATGCTTTCTGAATAAAAATTTCACAAGTCACATCCTCCTCTCACATCTCTGCGGCAACCGTTGCCAAAAGTCCAGTTAACTGGGCTGCATATTAATTTGGAGATTACACAACACATTCTTCAAAGGCCGTCCTTAGATATCAGCACGACCAGACTCATTTGAAATGCACTGGTCCGACCGAATGACTTTGCGAATCGTAATGATGCAACCGAAGTTTCAGAGGTGAGATGAGTTACACACGTCTGTTAGCAATAGTCTGTCTGGAAGCAGCACCAGAATCAGAATGACTAGATAATGATCTCGGGGACAGAGAGATTGATCCGGTCGTCCATCACTGCAGTAATGAGAGACTATAAGACACCCAAAACACTCTGATTGGGCTCCCTGATGATCTGGCAGCAAATGTTGGACAATTTCTCCTTCTGCTTATAACAGAGATTCTTAAGGTCCCAGCAGAGATGGAAAACCGAGGGCCCGCCACATTAAAACGACAAGCCCTTACATAATTTCTGCACATTCTATCGGAATGGTGCTGATGAGGCGAGGGAGAGGGCTCACACATCAAACAGCTGGATCTGGATCTGCAGGCGCACAGATCCAGATCCAGCCTCTAACCACAAATGTTATCCCGTGGCAACATTATAAAGATATAGATGTGCTGGATTGCTGATAATTAGGGAAATTAGGCAGAATCATATTAATTGCCAAATGACAGGAGCTGTCATTTGGCAATAAAATTGTCTTCTGCACAATGAATTAAAATGTAAATGTCCTTGTGTTTATGCAGCTTGACAAGCAAATGGTGGATAAAACAAGCTAGGGATGATTTATGCACCCTTCTTGGTGTATTTTCAACCACTGTTTTGTATATTACCCTAAATATCCTGCATTCAATAGCTTGCAGCCCAGTCGCCAGGAAAATGTTGGCAGTCACAATTTATGCGGACCATGAATATGTCCAAATGTGTGTGTCATAGGCTACGCACCATATTGACATTTGTACAAAACGTGTCATGCTGTGTTCACATTACATTTTTATGACCTGACTTTCATATGGAGAGGTGGAGGGGGCGGTGGTGGAGAAGGCTGCCAAGCCAGTGACCACAGTTTGAGACTGTTAATCCAATACCAAAGTGTAAACTTTCTCTTTTTCTGATACCTTACTGGTTACCTATCTTTTTATTTTTTATTTTATCGCCCTCTTAAAAGTTCACCATGATCTTACTTTAAGCATAAAATACCATTTTGCATAATTACTTGCCTTCCCACACATATCCAGCTGGCCTTGATGAAAAAATAAACACTTTTCATCCTCTTCTCCTTGCTTCTACTGAGTAATTAGAAGAGCATTGTGTATCTGTTTTCCTTGATCAATCACACACAAGTCTGCAGCTCCTTGAGTTATCCTGATATCTATGTAAGTGTAATAAGCAACTCCTTCTACACATAATAAGTGAAGCAATTGATTCACTTTCAAACTAGGCAATGCATAACTAATATATTGCATTACATGAGGAACTGCTTCAACGATAAATGTTTGGAATTTTTGGGCAATTTCTGAGATATGGATCATTTCTCTATTTTACTTAACTGAAAGAAACATGATCAAATTCTTTAAAATAGTTCAAACACTCACATTTAATGAGGATTAGCACCAAAATTGCACATTAACTGTGGAGCAAACTGCCTTGTTTCGAATTATATGTTGCATGCGTCCTATGTAGCATTACGTCAGGTTTATTTGCGTTGCAAATGACAAAGTTCAAGGGCTCAATTTGACATCAAAGATGTGTCCAAAGTGTTCACTCCAGAGAAGGATGAGGGTGCATTTGGCAGCTTTCCATCCATTTTCCCCTCTCATAATCACTACCTTTTCATCAGATACTTAGCATCAACAAAAGTGGCTTTCATCTCCCTCACTCTTACCATCCTCCATTCACAACTGTAGCATCTACTCCCATCACCTTCACCTCAGCTACCTTTGAACTGGCCAGATGCTCACACGAGTCTCGTTTGCATAAATGCTTTGCAAACACCTTGCAAGATGCACAATTGATGCACAAAGCTCGAACAACTGCAGCTTCCCAACAATAGTAGGGTACATGCAAACACCAGAAATACTCCCAGTATATTTATTGTGGAACTAAAAATATGTTATGTGTCTTTTGGGTTGATTGCTCATCCTTCAGTTGTGTGTAACTTTCAGCTTCAACTGAATTTGATCCAGACAATGCGAATACCATAACATTTTCTATAAATAGATATCTCTCAAGTTGGCACCTGATCTAACCGTATTGATCCCATTCATTCCTTACTTTCAGACCTGTCTGCTCTCCCATTCCCCACATAATATTTCCCATTGCTTCTTATCGCACAGTCATGGTTACTATCATAACCTTGTCCATTCGAGCAGCAGCTTTTTTTCCTCTCACCTTCACATTTCATGCGCTCAGGGTTCAGTCATGAAGGACATGCAGAAACTGTTGGAGATTATGCAAAATTCCCAGGGGCTCAGAATTCCTGATCCCTTTTGGAAATATCTATGTTTAAAGAATTTTATAACTGTTTGAAAAGTTTTCAAAAGCTGCTGCAGTGAAAACAAGGACTGTACATCTTCCTTTCTTGAACCGTTCAATTTTCCCTGTTATCTTGTGTCAGTGCTGTGCTTATGATCTAGTACAGTTTAACCACTTAGGTTAAAAATTAAATGGCCCATTTTTCGCTGCCACACACAAGGCTGCAGATGTCTCGATTTCCTGCCAAAATTATTTGTTTTTAGTCGCCACAAACACGGCTGGAAATTGTCCCAAGGTCTCCTTGAAGATATCCAGTGTTTTCACACTTACATGTTGAAACACAGTCTTGAACTGTGGTCACCGGCTCGGCAGCCTTCCCGCCTGTAACTCCACCATCATCCCCTCCACTTTCTATATGAAAGTCAGGTCATAAACATGTACGTGAGCTTAAACGTTTGGTAGAAATATTAGTACATGTAATGTGAATGTATCAGTGGTTTGCAGAAACATCAACCGACAGCATTTTATCCTGGCGATGGGCTGATAATTTCATTATTTTGTGTGGTGAAGAACAACCTAATGCTGAAGTTAAAACAATTCCCAGCCGCTAAGCAAACATTTTCAATACAAGCTTGATGAGTAACCTTGAAAACTAAAGCTAACAGCTACTAAAGCAGCTACACTTCAGTTATAAATAAAGTGATGGTTTAAATTTAATATTTTATGGGTTGTGTCGAAGAACCAATCCTAAAGCGACTGAAAGCAATCCAATTACTTGTAAGATTGTTTGGCTGATTCATTAGAATTTAATGCATAAGTAAAAGGGCTGACAAATTGAACAAACAACCTCATTGAGCCTCCATCTTCTCTCCTCACCTTAACCTTTATCTCTCCTGCTCTGTCTCTCCATCCCATCCTCTACACTGTCCCATTACCACACCTCTCCATCACTCGAGTAAGCCTATGCATCACCTATTACCGACTCCCCAGTACTGCCATGGATTATTTATTCAGTGAGAACTCTATAAATCATGTCAACCTGACCAGTGTGTGATGCTTAGTGAAGCAGAGAAGGAGAAATATGAACACGTGTGTGTGTGTGTGTGTGTGTGTGTGTGTGTGTGTGTGCGTGCAGATATAATTTGCTCCACCTAGAACATTGTGACACCCGGGCAGTTAGCTTCAGCGTTAAGCTAACGTCTTCCTCTGGAGAAAAACCTGAATGTTGAAGAGCGTAACAGGGCCAAACATGAAAGTTTCATAGCTTGCACTGCATACTAAAAAATGTAAAAGTAGGCTGATGTACAGTACATGCAGTACTGTAATAAGTAATAAGTGCAAGGGAATTGGAATGTACAGTGTAAAATATTCAAAGTACATAATGCATCATTTCTATAATGAAAAGGGAGATGGAAAAGGAAGGAAAGGTCCTATGAGGCTGCCAAACCAGTGACTGCAGTTTGAGACCGTTTCAACATCTGTAAGTGTGAAACCACTGGATATTGTTTCCAGCCTTGTTTGTGGCAGTGAAAACAGGTATTTTAAGGCAAAACATGATATTTTCCTAAACAAGTGGTTTTAATGAGATGGTTTTGATAAAATATAAAACATTAACTGTAAATGAAAGGTACTAAGAGGAACTTTAAACTGGTTATGCAACACAAACTCAATTTAATACATATCCTTCTCTATGTCAGTGAGTTTCGACTTATTCGAGATGGATATGTCAGAGTGCTGAAGATGAACTGAGGACTCTCACGACCTGAGGAAAAGCTGGTCTTTAGTCAAAGTTTACTTCACTTCACCTTCGTCATCTTCTGTCCACAGGGGCCGCCAGAATCAACAAAAAAATGAAAGCTCCTCGTGGTAGCTTTAAAGTAAAATAAAACCAGACACATTAAGAAGTGTAAAGTTGAAACATAAAGACACAAAGCTTCACTGTATCCAAGGTTTTCCAGAAATGTACAATGACATGCAATTAATTCTGCCAGTTGCAACATGTCTATGTGTTTCTACACAAACACTGACAAGTGTGGTTTTTAAAGGCCATTATGAAGCTTTTCTCGAACTGGCTCTGGCAGTTTGAAAATGTTTATGTCCCTGGAGAGTGCTTTTTTAAACTTTGTCAAAGCGCACTAAAGATGTCAAAGAGTTGGGTGACAGTTGGTGACAGTGCAGCGCCGTCTGATTGGTGTCGCGCACTGTGGGATTTTTGTCTTGCTTCAGCAGTGTCACTGTGGCTATAGATAGTTAGGAGAACTCAAATGACGTCCCTCCTCACCTGTCTGCACAGACACAGATGGTAAAACCGACTAAGAGGGAGATAGATAGATGTAGAGAGAGTGAGAAATGGAAAGAGCGGGGAAGCAGATCTGGTGGCTGTCGTTCAAAGTGAGCTAAAAGGAGATAGGCAGGGGAGAGAGATGGGAAAGGGAGTGACTTTGCGAGCCAAATGAGAACATGGCCATATATATAATTGCCGCCATTACCATCATTAGTCTTGTTCTCAGATTCACTTGGCTCACACTGTGCCCACACTCTTGCCAGCCTGCACAATGCCCTAAAATAGCCCTGCATTTTAAATTATGCATGCTGATAGAAATAGACAAATTGTAGCAGGACAATTCCCTTCTCTCTCATTGGAACATTGCAGCTTTACAAAGTTGAAAAACAATGAACAGGAAGTCTTTTTTGTCAGGAACAATAATTTCATCAAAACAATACAAAAAAATAAAAAAATTCACATAGTCGGCCAAAATAAGACCCTCATTAGAATGCATAAAATGTGTGAGCGGATATCTGCAGTATTTGCTCTTGATTTATTACAGGTAAAGGAGGTCAAGGCTTCCTTCCTGGTTGGATGGGCTCTGGGAAATGAAGTGAAAAATGAATTTGTGCAGGAGAGTGATAAAATTTGTCCAAATGATAGGATGTAGGACTGTTTGATAGGCCCCACCCGACAAGTATTATTTACATGTTTGATGATTGTCTGTGCAACAAAACAGTCTCTCAGCAGTGTCACAATCACAGAAGATTATACCTCTGCATCCTTTTGCTGTCATTTGCTTTCCAAATAACACCAAACTGTGGCTGAAATTCTAGCTGTATTAACACAGGCAACTTATACAGGAGATGGCAGAACTCAGTTAATAATAAAGCCAAAAACACAATGTGTTGTGAAATGAATTTCCGTGTAGTTCCACTGAATTCACACGTTCAGAAAGTCCTCAGCACAGAGTAAATAAGAAAAGCTGCGCCATCAGAACAATATTGGATTTTGAAAAACCATTTCCTGCCACGACTCAAATGTGCATTAACAGATTTGCTGGCCACTAGAAAACAACTGTGAACCCAACACTGACAACTATACTACCATCTCAGAAAGTTGATATGGCGCTAAGGTGGTATGACGCTGTAGTTACCCCTCTAGCGTCACTTCTTGTAGACACACTGGACTGGACATTTTCTGCCAGGACATCAGGGTTTACATTGTGTATGACCTAGAGTCAAGATTGAAATGTTTTCAAGTAAGTAAGTTAACGTGCATAAATAATATAACGTAAGTTCCAAAAGTGACTTGACTGTAGGTATTGAATGTAGTTATTGTAACCCAAAATAAGATCTTTTCCTAAACCTAACAAGTAGTTTGGGTGCCTAAACTGCAAAACTCCAAACCACATTAATGGCAGTCCAAATGTCATAAAATGTCTTATTATGTGAAATGTTCGTCAGCCAGCATTATTTTGAAAGTCGAATTAGATGCTACATAATATGTAATACTGCTAAAGTGACCGTGGAGCTTTTAATTTGAAGGTCTAACTGGATGTTGCATTTCATATTACTGCTAACACGACCTGGAGCCCTTTAAGTGCAAAACTGCCATGTTTTGATACAGCAAATAGTTCATTTACACATCCAGCAGATACAGAGCGACATTAGGATTCATTCTGAGTGGTGTTTCTGGTCACCCAGAAGATGCAAGTCCACTGTTCGATCTCCTTTTAGCTTTAGTTTCACCAGTTGTTAGACAGTTGTCTGCCTATCATTTGGTGTTTGGTTTCTACAATTTCTTCACAACAGCTGCTTGCTACGTGTGGAAACAACGCTGATGAGGGCGTCGAACCTAAACCATAAAGCTTTGTGCCGTAAAAACAAAACAATGCGGTGAGTGTATAATCATGTATTATACAGTATAAATTATGATGTCATTCTCTGTGTTTTTCTAAAATTTACAAAGATAACATTTATTTAACTCATACTGCTTGCTACCAAAACTATGTCTCAAGGCCTTTACAGAGAGCCTTTAAAGGTCAAACTGACCAATAATGATTCACATTGTCAGGTAGTTACGTAACAGTAAAATGTGTTGGAATATGGTGCTAAGCAAGCAGGTTTTCTGACGTCTGGAGTAGGTGCAAACATCAGTTGGATCGCCTTATAATTGGATTTTGGAGTTAAGCCTGCCTTTTTAAGTGCTACAGTATTCCCATTATATGAAATAATTCAAACAAAATGTACAACATCCACAAAATCATTCCAGCTGGAGTTTACCGGAGAAATATACAGGAACTTCATGAAGGAGACAGGGATTAACATTCACCATGTCTGGAATAATCCTGTAAAATAAGCTTAGTAGGGAGCTGGCATTACGAAACTGAAATCTTAGAATGTTGTTTACCACTCGGTATGGTGTATGTTGTCTACTGTTGCGTATGACTCACACTGTTTTCTTTGCTCCACTTGAAAACTGAGTTCCCCCCAGGACAATATGAACATTGTGCATCTCGCATCTTCCTTGTATCATTCTTCAGGCCTCTGTGGCTCTGTTTGTCACACAGCATTTTGATGTAAATGAGGAGTTTGGAGGCTGTAATTCAGGCAAGTCGGGTAACACGAAGGAGCGAGATTATGCAGTTACTTAAAAAATGATTGAAACTATTAACTGGAAAAAGAGCATCTTGGTGCTGCCCCTCCCCCCAGTGACTCATTACAGAGGGCTTCCCTAAGACGAGCCGCCGATGTATGTTTTTGTTTATTTATTTTTTTGTTGCACCAGCCTGCGCTTCTACAGCAGAGTGCCTTTCAAAGAGCGCTCATTAAGAATGCAAATAATGTTAGGTTCACTTCAGCAGCTCCACAGCGGCCTGAAAGCGAGAGGGAGGGAGAGGAAGAGACGTTTTCATATCCAGTCAAAACTGAATGTGTGAGGCAGAGAGAGCCGGAGAGGGGGGGAGTGCACAGGAGAAAATGGAGAAACAGAGGTAGAAGAAAAGGAGCCATGAACGAGAGGGAAAAAAATGAAAAGAGGGAAATGGGAAAAAAAAAAAAAAAAAAGAGTCTCGGAGGCAGAGCAGATATTACGTTTGTGGAGACACAGTGGCACTAGTTTAAATTGCTCAAGGTTTTTTTTTTTTTCTTTTTTTTTTCATCTAGATGCACTGTGTATTCATGGGCTTCGCCCAGTTGTCAGTTCTCTGATTCGAGCCACAGTTCGCTCTGCTCCGTGGTGCAGTGTTTTCAGGAGAGGGGCCGATGCAGCACAGGAACGCTGTCTTGTGGTCATGCGCACGCACACTTTAATGATGATTACAGTGTTTATTAGTGCTGCTGCAAGTGCCATTTCCATCCTCAGATAGTGACGTCCACACATCTTCTTCACCCGGAGGAAGCATTAGCTGGTGTCAGTGGACATCCCATCTTTCACTGGCATGTTTGTCAGGGCGTATGTTTACAGTAATCTATCTTACCTTTTAGTGTCGCTGCATTTCTGCATACTGTATAATTAAGGTCCCTCCACAGAAAAATTTCAAATACATCCTTGCTATATAATGCATGTACATTTTAGTCAGACAACTCACGTTCGAAATGTTTATTATAAGCAGCAAAACGTGGTTTGGTTGGAGTTTGGCGTCTAGGCTCCGACCTCATCACTCCCCACAGATATGCTTACATAGAAGTATTGGGGAGTGATGAGCAAAACAACTTGAAACCCCCAGTCCCTACAGGTGGATGCTGGTGGGTGGTGGTGGGGCTGAAAGAACGTGCAGCAATGCTGACGCAGGGCAGTGGTGGCAGTGACAGGCAGAGGAGTTGTGAGGTTTTTGTAGTTTAAATAGACCCACCAGATTGACAGGGTGTGTTTGGAAGATGATGTGGAGGGTGGGACATGTCATGTGTATAGCAGTGCAGCTCGAGTTGTCTGCCTGAACCTGTTTGCGGGCGTAGCTCCATTTGTGATTTCTAAGAAGACTGTCAAGTATTTCATCATTTTAAATCGCCCTCAGTCTCTTATGAAATGGCCACTTTTCTATCTAACTATACATTTCTATCCGTCTATCTATTTTCTATACTCACTTATCCACTTCAGGGTTGCATGTAGCCAGAGTCGAGGAGGTTAGACCACAAGGAGGTCCCCAATTTACAGCATTTATAAGTGACTGAAAGCCTTGATTTTCAGACGGAGACAATGATTGCCTGCCACTACTGAGTGCCACTCAAAAGTTACATATATATATATATATATATATATATATATATATATATATATATGTATATATATATATATATATATATATATACATATATATATATATATATATATATATATATATATATATATACACACATACATATATATATACATATAAGTCAGCTTTTTCAGAAGTTGAGAAGGAAAACAGGTGAATATGTAAACATAAAAAATTGCATTATGTAGGGTTGGGTGATGTCTACTGAACTGGCTTATGATGTTGTGCACAGTGAAACACTGAGATGGACGATGACAGCGTTCTTAGGGGAGGTTGGCGTGGTGGTGGGGAGGTTTACAAAGTGTTACTGAATTTGAGCCAGTGTGTCCCCTCAGAGTTGCTTCACCACCGTAGTCACCCCTGTTTCCAACTATTTTCTGGGTCCACCAAACTGGTTTATTAAGAAAACAATAAACGGGAAATGGAGACGTAACGAAACACTGAGCAGCAACAAACTTCTTTTGCGAAGGCATTACAAAACTAAAGGTCAAACCTGTGGGAGTCAGGATTCCAACTGTAGGTGGCTTTTTAGCAAACTGAGTGATCTCATCAACATGAGGACTTTTGAACATAATGACAACATACTCTATGTATCCATGAGAGTTAAAAGTACTGTAAAAGATAAGTAAGCAGACCTAGAATTAGGATTTTAGGATTAGGATTTTTGTCAGTAAACACAAAGCTGTATTTGATGGATCAGTATTTATTTTAGCAGCTATTATATGTCAAAGCACATTAAAAGCTATTCTTCAACTTAGCTGTTTATTGCTGCCTTGTCAGACATCTGAATTTTCTAGATTGTATTATCTAGATATATTCCTCCACAAGTGAGGTCATGGTTGGTCCTTAAATTCTAAAAAGAAATGGTTCAATCAGCACTAATTGCAGGAATTAAGCGTCTAAAGTTCAAGCAGGAAGGGAATTACCATTCTAATTAGCTCATCACACTGCTCTCTACCTCTCAAATACTATCTAACTAACACTAACTAATCCTGTTAATGAGTATTTAAACTACTTTACGTCTCTCTGCAGTCACTGCAGCATAGCAGAACTTTGCTACAGCATTCTCGACTGGACTGCAGGTGCTACCACATACCAGCAGTTTGCTCTGTGTAGCGTTTTAGCATCATTCAATCATTTTGACAGTCGACTAATTATACAGAGATCACCAGTCTGTGTCAGCCTCCACGGTGCAGGGCCCTTCGGTGCACATAACATTTCAGAGTTTCTCACAAAGAGTAAGAAGAAAGTGTAAAAGGCTAATGTTTGTATTCGATAGCAGAACAGAAAGGTTTCGAGCAAAACACATATTTGAATTTCGAAATACTAACTCAGTGCAGTAACTGTTTAAAAGATCGTGTCCACACAAGGCCGACAGAAAAATTCTTCAATGTGTGTCTGGCATGTTTTTGCAGATAAAAGTATTATTACCACATTGGTGTCCTTTGCCCCCTACTTCTTCTCCTTCTTTAAAAAAATCCAGAATATATGAATACAAATACACAAATAGGTTAACTGCAGGACACAAGATGTCTCCTACTTCACTGTAAAGTCCATTCTTAGTGTACGTATCCTTGAGGCTTCAGGTTTCCACATCACACTTGTATTTGCTGTGCACTGGGCCAGAAGTGGCTTACGAACTGTTTATGATGTCACGAATCATGCTTGAAGGCCCGCCTCTTAAAATCAGATTTTTTGCAAATAGGACCTCCCTCTTTAGTGTGTGTGTGTGTGTGTGTGTGTGTGTGTGTGTGTGTGTGCGTGTGTCCACGCAGGCTTAGGCCATTTATCAGAAAGTAGTCAAGATCCAGATCAATGATGAGAACACTTAAGAAATGAAATGAGCTATTTCTTCACCCGGCTTCAACGTGAAAATTGATTCCTGTGAGGCAACTACTACTGCTGGTTATAATGATGTTTTCACTGCAGTAAAGAAGTACAGGGTGTGTGTGTCTGGATAGATGGACGAGCACATCGACTGGCTGCATAAGACTGAGTAAACCTGCCACTGTGATCCTGTCTCCCCTGAGTCATCTTCTCGCTTACCTCTCCGCAGCCCTGCCGTGATCCGGGCCCTGAGCTCATCTCTCACCTGGGGTACGGCCACAGACACAGCCTCCGCTGCTGGTACAACAGCCTCCTTGACCCCAATATGCTGCCCTCAAGAAGCTATCAGCGGACCTGGGGAAGCGAGGTTGCAGTGATAATGGTAAGTATTCAGATGTCGCACCTGGAGGTTTGCCGGGGGCGACTCGGTGAACCATGCAGGTCTCTTTCTTTCCATTTGTGTCTCCCTCTGTCTTTTATAGCTCACTGCCTATTTGTCTTTTCCTTTACAGCTCATTTTTCCTCATATTTCTTTCTTTCACCATCCTCTTGATCATTCCCTCTCTTCTGGCCATGACGCTTATTGCTCCTTACCATTGAGAGAGGCACGATGTTAGGGGTTATTTTGGGAGGCACCTGACCTTCTTAATTTCCTGTTTTCTGGGGATGCAATTAGCGAGGAGAGGAATGAAACAACGGCTAAGCATAACAAGAACACCATTCAACCAGCTGCCTCCGCAGAGCTGGATATCAGTGTTTATGTAATTAGAACAGTGCTCCTTTGTAATTGGCTTGCCTTTCTCAGAATATTACAGGGAAATGGGAAAACTGACTAAAGTACAAAGAGAAAGTAATAGGACTGTTCACAGTCATTATCTTTGTACGTAATGCACAGCGGTACACAAAGAGATGCGTTTTAGATGTTTCTGCATGTATGTGCACACACATAATAAGCTCAGCAGACCTTTATTTGGGTGCTGCTAACATAGACACCGAATTACAAGCGCTTGAAAGGCTTAGATTTTACTTGCAGTGTACCAGCAGACATGAATTGGTCTAAGAGTGGTTGAAATGTGGGTATAAATAAACAACACCTGAAGTTCTCGCCCTGTGTTGTAAGCAGACGCCTCAGCTCACCCCCTGTGCTTCATCCCGGCTCTCCATAGATGAAAGGAGCTGCTGACTCCTTTGGCATGCATTAGCATTCAGACACCCACCTTCCACCTTATCTGCTGTCAAAACAGCCACCTCTAACTTCCACAGAGAAACACTTTGACCACACATCAATGACAGCAGCCTCCTTATCAATGGCCTAAACAAGCTTGGTGCATGTCAAAACCATGGACAGCGGGAGACCGGGAGGAGCTGGTAAAAAAAAATAAAAAAAGGGAGAGGGCAGTGTGCATCTGCAGAGAGAGCCAAGCACAGAGAAGAGAGAGAGAGCAGAGAGTGTGTCTGACATTTCCAGCGCTGGTATTTTGCGCTATGAGGAGACCTAGAGGGAATAGGATAGAAGAAGCCTCCTTTCCTCCACCCGCCCACACATCCCTCTTTAACATTTGTTTGGGGCATCTTCGCAGCGGCTTGCCCGGACCAATAAAGCTTGCGGGGGGGTGAAGACATGTCATAGAGTGGCTCGGAAACACAGAGCAAGTAAGCGAGACAGAGAAACAGAGCGAGACAGTGTGGTGAGAAAGTGAGAGAGAGAGATGGAATGAGACAAAAAGACAGCTCAAGTGATGGAAGAACAATTGCAAGGGTCTGAGGCCTTGTCATGATGAAGCACACATCTTGTGTCGCTGCGGGGGGCGAGGACCGGGGCTGTAAACATTTACATGCCTGCTACTGGGGGACACGACATGGTGCCGGGGAAATACTTATGCCGCTACAAAGATGTCCAAGAGTGGAACACAATGCTTTTATGTAAGAGCAAGTGTCTGTGTGACATTTTGGCAGGCATCCCCTGGTCTCTCATTCTCACGATTTTGAAAGCCTGTTTAGATGCTGCACGAGAGTACCTATCAAATATTACTGCAGCAGGTAGTTTTGCACCTCCGTGAACTCGAGGGAGCCCTGAGAGGCAGATCGAAAGAGGTTGGTTGATACTGCAGAAGCTGAGATATCCTGATGGCCCAATCCCAATGCACCCCCTTGCCCCTACTACTTAGCCCTGCTCCTCCGTTTGCTTTTGTTGGGATAGAAGGGTAGGGCCAAGTGTTGAGGTTACATGGCACACTTCAAACCAAGGGGTTATGAGAGCTATGAGAATGATTGCGCTTTTCCTTAGATCAACCGTCAAACAATTGCTAATAGGTTGCTGATGTCTTATTAACTAACCAGCAAGCTAGCTAACATTACGTTCTCATCACTGAACAATTTAAACCATGGCCCCAAGTTTACATTATTGTATGTGCATCATGGTTTGGTGTTTTGGTTAGCTGTTACCAGTTATATTTTGTAGATGATATCCTTGTGTGTCATGTTTTACTTACTACTTCCTGTCTTTGTCTTTTTCCCGCTCTTTTTCTGCGCGTGTCCACTGTGGCTTCTGGTTTATCTTCAGTTTTGTATTCCTCTTCAGTTTTTTCCTTTGTCTGACTTTTGTTGTTGTTGTTTTTCACTTTTATTACCTCTTCCTGCCTGTCTCTGTTTCTGCATTACAGTCCTCACCATTTTGCAAACATTATAATCCGCACACGGTCAGCTGATGAGAGAGGAGATGCTCAGACAACAACTTGTTGGCCTCCCCAAGACCATTCATCACAGCTGGGAGGACACCAGGACTGTTGTGCATATGACCACAGTCCTCAAAGGTTTCAGATTACAGTCGCAATTGAATAAATGTATAATTGCCTTGGAAGCCAGGCTCATGAAGAGCGCCCTTTGGATACATCAGCTGACAAAAAACTAAATATAAAGCCAATTATAAAGATCTCATGAATGCAGAATTTATGCTGATGCCCGTTTGACTTGTTTTTATTTCAGTTGATGCTTAGCTGTCTTATTCTATCTCCACAGTCAGCAAACTGCTGACAGTGATCAATGGTTACGCCATGAACTTGCCCTGGCTTATAAACCCTTGCCTCTAAAGTTACCACCCTCCGTTCTCTTCACTCCTACCCTACAGTCCCTCTCTGCCTGTATGTGTTGTATCAGCAGAGCAAATATGCCGGCGGTGATTGAGAGTTTAAAGGTCAGCTACAGTCCTTCCAAAGTCAGGGTGGGGGTGGGGGGGCAGAGGACTAAATGTCATTCACAGTCTGGGCAGTGTAACCAGTGCGTGGCCAGAGGGGAGGTCAGAAGGTCTGATGAAAACAAATCCATCACTTTTCTGCCCGGGTAACAGGCCAGAGAGCTGAGGGGCTACAGAGGTGTAGAAGAGCTTTAGGTTACGGAGGCAGAGGGAGGGATGGACACAGATGAAAGGAAGTTGTGTGTGTCTGTGTGAGCGTGTGTCTTTTTTGTTCGTGTTGTCGAAGGGATGATGCTAAGCAAGGCTCAGCTGGCTGGAGAAGGCAGCGGGTTGAGGATGTTTAAAGTCAAGGATGAAGAGGGGATGGAGATTATCACAGCCAGGCCTCCCTCTTGTCTGCAATCAAAATTTCCTATGACCTAATTCCTATGATCCACAATCTGGGATGAGAAGAAAAAACACAACCAAAAACACTCTGCTTCCCTATTCAAACACAAATCAAGCCATTAGCATGTAGAAAAATGCCTTCGATGTCAGAGATCAAGGATTATGGCACACATTTACACATTAAGACTCGATGTCTCAGCCCGGGGTTGTAGCTAGAGTCTGTTTCATGAACCAAAACCTAACATTTAAATGCTGTTGCCATAAAAAAAAAACAATGGCTCAAGCCAGGGCAAAGTGATTCATCTGGATGAAAACAAATATCAAATCACACATGTGGACCAACATTGCACTACAGGCTGCATCTCTACAACTTGTCTGGTGCAGAATTTCCTTGAGCTCTGACCTTGCTGGAGGGTCGACTGGCAAAAAGAAATTTTCAGTAGTGATCATCAAGGTATCACATAATCGTTGTTAAAGAAAATGACTCATTCAATTTGCATCTCTTTGGCCATTCTACCACCTCTCTTGTTACTCTCGGCATACTGCAGGACGAAGCAGAAATACAGACAAATCATATGCGCGTATAGGGACAACTGGAGGATAGAATTGCTGTGCAGCCTTTACAGGAGGCACATGAAGGAAGATGATACCAACATCAGGCGTATGATGCTGTCGGACAGGCGGATAATATGCCTCTAACCTCACCTTTGCACCTTTGTGGCTGCACTCAGTACTTCTGAGAACTGTATATTTTAACATTTTATCAAGATTTAGATAATATTTAATTCATGTACACTGTTTATTTCTGCATGAAAAGATGCAGTCAGTATTGCTTGGCTTTATGTGCTGAAATGGTGTTTGTTGTTGCTGTATTGCTGCTCTATATGACTTGGGTTCTGTCGTGAGACCTCGAAAGACCTGTCTTGTTTTGTTGCTGTCTTTTATAATGTCTTGCTGTCTTTGTTTTTTAAATTTTATCACTTTATACACTGTAAAAAAATAATCTGACAGGAATTTAGTGGAATCAGCTAATCTTTTCCCATCAGAGTTGTGAAATGTAAGAATTTTGGTTTATCTGGTGATTTGCTGCCCTCTATTTGTTTGGAGTGACCTTGCTTCGACAGGTGACCAGTTGCTACATATTGCACCTCTGGTTTTCTGGACAACTTATCAACAGAAGGTCTTCTAACTCAACGTCTTTTGACTTTAGATAATGAGCTGGATGAATGTACTGTACAGTCAATCAACTCATTACAGTATGTTTCAAAAGAAACAGAATCAGCATATTAGACTTCCCAGCATGCATTGTTTGAGAGTTTAAAAACTTCTGAGACCCCTCTCTGTTGTAGTTTGAGGAAAACATATATGATGGACACTTGCTTCGTGTCTTTAACGCATTTTTAGATAAGTCACCCTTGTTTGTTTTCACAATAATGAAAGTATAATTGAAGTAAGTATCAAATTCAATCTCTTCCCCCATAAACTTTTACACTTCTAAGAGCTTTACTGGGAGCAGTTTCACATATTGTCTTTTTTTCAGATGCCTGAACAAAGTAGCTCCAATAGGAGCAGCTGCTGCTGTTTTCTTGTTAGACTCTCTGAACTGAGAAAATGTAAAAGAAAATCAATATTATTTAAAATCTTAAGGTTACTGAGCATGTTTTCTCAAGCTCAGTGAACATAACAATTGATTTAACAATTAAAGAAGACTCAAATAAGACTTTGAATCAGTTATTCAACCTTAGTTAACTCAAAAATTTAAGCCGCCGGTTGAACTTACATTTTTAGGATGAAACAACCCAGAATTATTCACAGTGTAGGTTTCAAAACATCTCTGCAAATGACTGCAGTTGAAAATTAGCCAGCTGGCTAATATTTACAGAAATGTTAATTAACGCGTGTTGTGTTGTTAAATAAATAGATGAAATGAAATTAGATTCACTGTGGCGAGGCCAAGTTCTACACGTCCTCAGAAAAAACTGCCGCCTTTTATCCCGTTTTAAATGAAATACAACCTGCATTCAATCTTGGATGTCGTCCCACACTTTCACTTTGAAACGCAGTAACGCCCACCACCAAATGCTTAGTCACTCTGGGGGGAAAACAGCTTCATTCTGATATCTGATTGGACACGAGTGCTGACTCCATCAAGTCCCAAGAAGTTTAGCCAGACAGTGTAATTGCTAATCGTTCAAGCTTGAGACACACCTAACAAGGCGTGCCAGGCCCCTCGCCTTGAATACACGCCATTCTCTATGGCTCTCTGACTCTAGTGAAAGTGATAGGCTGTCCCCTGACACCAGTATAATGTACATCTTGCTGCAGCTTCTAATGGGCTAATGGGGTGAGTGCGAAAAAAAAGAATGGAGAGCCGGACTTTTCGCAAGAAAAACCCAGAGAAACAGAGTCGGTGGTCGTGATGAGAAAACAGATGAAAGTGGAGAAACTGGAGACAAAAAAAAGAAATGAAGTGATGGAAGAAGACAATGTGAGTGAGATGAAGTGACAAGAAATTGAAAGATACAGAGGGGTAAAGGAAGTGAGATGCGCAGCAGTATTAGAGACAGTATAGTAGAGGGATAAGGAAAGAAAAGGAGAGAGATAGAAAAGCGAACAGTAATTATAAAGATAGAAGGCGGCTGAGGGAAAAAGAGAGACGGTGAAAGGGACTGAGATAGGGTGTTGGGGGAGAGAGAAACTGTGAAAGCGCTAAGAGGTTGAGCGGAAAAGCCATTTAGAGCTCTAATCAGATTGCTATTGAATGTGCAGGAATTAGGCTTTGGCCCCCGAAGCCGTCTTGGCTACAGTACGACCAGACACACTCAGCATCCAACACCCGAGTACAGTTGGATCTGTGTCAGCCAGACATCACGGTGGCTAAAAACACCCCACGAACCAGTCTTGAGTGTAGATTCGGGGGGGGGGGGGGATGTATGTGGGAGAGTCAGGTGAATCTATGCCATCTGTGTGTGTGTGTGTGTGTGTGTGTGTGTGTGTGTGTGTGTGTGTGTGTGTGTGTGTGTGTGTGTGTGTGCGAGCCCCTGCGTTTTTGCATTTGTGTGTCCGTGTGTGTTGTGAGATGAGAGGGCTGCCGGCGAGATTAGCGGATTATATAAATTAGTTTAGCGTATTGGTAATGCGTGTGTTGAAAAAGAGATAAGATGCCAGTTGTGGAGCTCATTGTTCTTAAATGTGCAGGAAAGAGCTGCAATAACACGGAATTCAATTTATTCATCGCTCAGCGTTATTAATTATTACAAAAGGGAGTTCTGTGCAGTACGTATTCTCATAAAAGACTCAATGGAAGTAACACAGAATCTAAATCCGTTTTAATGAATTAAACTACAACCTCAGAAATATTTATTTTTTCCAGAACTGAGTAAACAAGCTGCTCTCAGAGGAAAATAAGGTCCACAGAACACTGTTTGAAGCTAGAAAGGTGGCAGGGTCCGCCGAATGTAAACAAAATAAAACAGTGTGAAATTGTGTTGACCTTTAAGGTGAGTTTGTTTTTTCAGTTTATTCAGCCGTGAAAAGGAAGAGATTGTGTTTATTGTTTGTTTAGGCATAAAAAAATCAATCAATGAAGATCTGTCTCTTCTGATTAAAATGTCTTTACCAAAACTAAAGAGTGCACATTTAATAAGCAGATATGTTGCTTTGAAGATTGCTATACACAGTTGATAAATAAAGTAAGCAGATTTTTTTGTTTTCATAGTAGTTACATAGTATTTAATGTATTTTTACTTATTTTTCTACTGTATCTGAGGCCGCTGGTGTAATTATTTAGCGTCTTCCTGCAATGGCTCTGTTTTCCACAGCAGCACAGTTTCCAAGCTGACGGCTCTTCCCATCATGTCCTATCTGTCTGAACCCAGTCCAACACGGGCCGTTCAGCAACGGGAATTATTTTCGACACAATTCACTGTCAGGGCAAATTGGTGCAGCGGGCTGAACTTGAGCATCATGGGTGATGGAGGAAGAGAAAGGATAATGAGGAGACAGACGCAGTGGGAAAGACGGGGCGAAGAAAGATAGACAGGGAGGATGATGGGGTGATGCAGAGCTGGGAAAGGGGGTGGCGGGACAGAAAACAAACAGACATGAAGAGAAAAACGGAGCGAAGGATGGGAGTGGCGGTGTAGAAGCAAAGAAAGAAAAGTAACCAGAAGTAGCAAATGACAGGATCAACTTATTCCTAAATCGCTGAGGACAGTCGGACATGTTTTCACTCAGATATACTGTGTCGCTAGTATGCCCCTATCATTCATCTGGTACTGCATGCATGTTTGCATGTGTGAGTCTGTGTGCTCATGTATTTAACATCGGAGGAGTGGACTGGGTGGAATGAAGAGGCGGCGTGTCGCTCCTCAGTGTGCGAGCGAACGTGGAAACAGAAATATATCCAACTGATGAGATCTGCAGTGCGTTTCTCTCTCTTCCTCTCCCTTTCTTCTTCTATCTGTGTGTAACCTGACTACTTTGATGTGCATGAGACTCCGAGGAAGAAAAAAAAAACTTCCAACTCCTTCCAAAGGCCCCAAACAGGGGAAGGAACGTTTGAAGAGAGAAGGCAAACTTGCCTAATGGTGTGTGGGTGAGTGGGAAGCACAGATCCTGGCTTTAAAAGTGAAATGATTCCGTAATATGAATGCGATTAAATCCATGATATAGCTGTATTGTGCCTCTGAGAGGTGTTTTAATTTTACCTTCCGAATGCTCAAATTTAGCAGTACATGCCTCATTACACGTACAGTACTCCTCCACAAACACACATTCTGACATGCCAAGACACGGGAAGAAAGACCAGGTTTGAATGTTTAGACGCTACGGAGAGAGACGGCATTTGAATGTTTGAGCACCGCAGAGAGAGATCTGAATATTTCAGCAGCATGGAGCCAGAGCAAGAGAGTTAAAGGAGCTGCGCCCCAATTCTAAACTATGAAGTCATTTCAAATGGGGTTTTGTATGTGCACAAATGTTGCTCTTTCACACTAAAAGATAAACGTGTCAACAATAACATAACCCACGGGCCTGCAGACTCCAAACGGTCGGGTAATGTCTGAAAATGTCTGGAAGAAGGGTGACAAGATTGTAGGATTTTAAAAAATATGTAGGTTTTAGCATTCCTTGCAATCCTCTCCTTACATGCATTACTCTGTTTTCCAAGATTTTGGAAATGTGGAAACTAAAAAAACAAATGGAAAAAGTAATTATGCACAACAATAATATCAAGAACACTAATGAGTTAATTGCCATTGTGGAATACAAAGCCAACACAACAATAATAAGAATCATATGATATGAAATTAACCCAAACAACGTAATCTTTCAGGAAACGTCATCGACTGAAAAACAGCATTACAACCGTCTGTTCTCCCAGAAATGTGTTATTATTAGTACTATTAACAATACCATCTGCATGTTATTCATTCTTCTTCTGAAGCTATGAAGCATTATGGTCTTTATGGGAGCTTGCGCCTCATCATTTTCCGCTATGACTCAGAAATAAATAAACAAGGAAGATGCTAAGGATCACTCTGTCTGGACGCATTCCTCTCCACTTGGCTGGTTGCTAAATCTTTTCTTTCCGGTGAATTAATGCGGTCTTCAGATCCGTCTCTCTGAGGCACACATGAGTCAGTGGTATCCTTAAGTTTCACGTTTTGCCAGGTTGCATATGTCGAAGTTCATTATGTCTTCATGCTGCACAGGAAACAAGTTAAGATGCTTGTCCCTCTGGGGAGTGAGTGCACTCTCCTCCTGTTTGGGTCAGCTTAGTGTTTGTATGTCATCGTCCTGTCCCTTTTCTTGATATCTGCTCGGCGGCAGCATCCCAGAGATCACTGAACTGTCGCTGAGGAATGCTCTGCATAATCTGCATCGCTGTCAATCAAAATGTGAGTCTGGGCCCGAGCAACCCTCCCTCATAACTCACCTTGGCAAGTCGCCACGCCAACTTACCCCACAAACTCACCGTGGCCTAAATTAAATCCGTCTGCATCACAGTAACCCGAGAGCCATACACATTACATAATGCAAATTACAGACAATTCCAAAGAGGCTTTCTCTAAGGGGTTTTTGTTTTATACTGTAAATCCTTCTCATCATTACTCTTTCATACATTTATGCAAATACGTATATAAGCAGAACATACACAAAAAGGATAAGTGCGAAGCAAAATAAACAAAAAACAAACAATAAGGACAAACGACAGGTGGGGATCATTTGTATCAGTCTTGAATAAAGACAAGTTGTTTACAGCACAACAAAAAACACATTCATTGAAATCTTTAAGATCACAATTGTATGGAAATTGATTTAAAGTAAAGGTGGATTTCTCCATTATGTGTTTCTGCTGCATGTTTCAAAACTCATCAAATATGCTGTTTGTAGATCTTAAAGCATGGATCAAACTATAACGTACGGTATGTATGGATTAAAAAGGGATTTTGCTGATTTTCCACTAGTATTGTATCACTACAATGTGCAAAAATCAAATGACACATCCTAAGACATCTGCAGATTGTACAGTACTTCCACATCCCCGGATGCAAAGACTGTAGTCAGATCAAGAGAGACGCCCAATCCAGGAGAAGCGTCTCCCGATCAAACTATCAGAACTACTGCTTTATACTGCATAGACATCCTAGTTTTATGCAGCAGTGAAACACTTCTTTAAATGTCTAATGGAAAATGTAAACAATTTTCAACAGCAGCAGTAGAAATCCAGAGGACACTCTGGGAGCCTGACCTTGCCTTCATCTATTTGCCAACATAAAGTCTGCACTGTAACTAAATACACTCGTCTTCACAAGAAATATTGGAATCCACTTTTCTGGCAATTCATTTATTTGAATATGTTCTGTTTTATTTTAATGCTACCTAGGTGTTTAAGTCATTAGCACTTCTAATGACCACTGTGCTACTGTACTTCCTCCATCACTTAAAACGGATACTGTTGATCGATACAGGAATATAGTGCCAGTCTAGTTGTGTTTTAGATGTGGTTTTTCTGGCCTCCTGTTGTTTGAGTCGACATACCACGGGTCTCCTGCAAAGCTGCAACTGCGAGGAAAGGCCGCAAAGGCTCCCTCATCTACATTCTAATGTATGAAACATTGAATTTCAGAGGTTCCCGCTGTGTGTTAAGAGCGAAGCAAACACATTCCAAGACATGCAATATATCAAATTAAGCCTCAAAGCTTCAAACTGTCTTTCAAGTTCAAGTCTTTGAAGTTTCATAATTCCGAGTTTTATTTTTTATTACAAAATAAAAAAAGGCGTTGAAACAAAAAGTGCGTCAAAGTGGAGGTAACAAGTCTTGGACTTCCAAGGATCAATGAAAACTGTAAAGACCACAGTGACGAAGCCTTTCCCTTCAATATCACAACACCCGTTCAGTTCTGTTTGTTGTTGTTGTTCCGTTTATTTTACCTGGAGGTGTAGCCTAAAGTGCCCTTGGGCAAGGCACATGGCCTCTGACTGCTCCAGTGAAGCTGTTCTTGTTCTTGAAAACTCCCAGAGGCGGCGATATGAATACAAAGCGCGTTGCCGTAAAGAGCGTGCTTGGGGAGGAAAATTAAGATTAATTTCCTGGATAAATGAAGGTTGCTGGTTATAAAGGGACTCCGCTCGCTCTTTACTGTTATAGGGAGAGAGGATTCACCCTCCAGTCACAAAGGCTATCAGTGGCATTTTGCTTAAAATAAATCTCTCTGTGTGTCTCTCCTCCTCGAGAGCAGTCTGTAATTAATTAATAGCGTGCAATGGTAAAATTGCTTCCACCCAGAGTTCTCTATTGTGTGTATTGCCAAGTCTCTGCAGCAATTATATTTTCTGTGGTATTGACAGAGAAATGATTGAGAATAGGCTACATAGTTATTACATTTACTACGTTCTTTTCTGTATTCTTATTCATCTACAGAGCGTACATAGTGTCTTGTTTGCTTGTTTGTGCACGTGTTTGCATTTGCAAGCGTGAAGGTGTCCAGTGACGATCCAATTAAACCTTCGATAATTGATTTTTGGTCACGAAGGGTCAGTGCAACAAGCAACACAACATTGATCACTACCTTACGAAGTTGATTTGGTGCACATGTTGTCAGGAGACATTAGAGCTCACTGGAGTCGTGACTTTCTCCAACTCAAGGAAATATCCAGCTCCCTTGCCGCTATATGTTCCAATATATTCACCAGCCAGTCGCTAACGTTGTTTCTCCACTGTTTGGTGCTGAGCACGTACCTTACAGCGCTGTTAATCAGAGCTTTTTTGGATGAAAACAGCTGACAGCTGCTGACAAAAGCACTGATGAGAGCCATGAGGGTGAATCAAAACACTAAAGTTGTGCTCCAATGAGCTGGAGGACAGTTTAAAGCTGTATAGCTGAGAGGAAGTGCAGAGTCAGATGATTGTTCTTTGTTCTTTGTAATGAGTGACAGCTTCAAATGACACAAAGTAATTTGATATTTTCCATATAAAAATGAAAAACTCAACACTGTTTAAAAAGCATTTTGCTGGAACATCACAGCCGGGTCCTCACTTTGAAATCTTTGTGGCACAATATCATGTCTAATTAGTTGTGTATATATTAATTCCGTAACTTTGTGATGTCACACTACGTCACCATGTCACACATTTGCGTAAATTATGTCTAGCTGCTAGTTAGGCACTTAAGAATTGCTTTAGCACAGCTGCTCTGTTGTTGTTAGTGGTGCTGGCTCAGGCATGTGTGAGCTGACCAATCAGAGTATACTGGATATTCAGGAGGGAGGCCTTAAAGAGACAGGAGCTGAAACAGAGCGTTTTAGACAGAGGGGGACAATATCAAGAAACTGCTGTGTTGTTGAGCACTAAAGCATGTAAACCTATTCTAGTAGTAACCAAAAATAAAATGAAGAACTTGAAAATGACCATGTCTCCTTTCAGTAAATCTCTCTCTTGTGTTACCTGTCTATTTCTGTCCCTGCCCTCAGAGCAGTGCACCGGAGCTCCTTCACTAAGTGATATGCCAATTTTTGGGAGATTTATATTGGCCTTTGTCCAGGCAAAATTAGCTCCTTAATAGCTATTAAAAATTCTGTGAAGAGGTGGCAGTAGTCGTATTCCTGTCGAGTGCCCCAACGTCACATAGATATTTATATGATCATTGATTTATTTAACACGCCTGACAGCCTCAAGGGGCCACTGTCTGTGATCTAATTCAATCTGACAGGGCATGACAATCTGGGAAAGGAAAGGAAAGGAAAGGAAAGGAAAGGAAAGGAAAGGAAAGGAAAGGAAAGGAAAGGAAAGGAAAGGTTTAAGGTATTTATTATTGAGCTGCAATAAACATTAAGCAACAGCAGACATTTTCACTCTTTTCCTTACATCACAGACAGGATGACAGCATGGTCGGACTGCCCTCTCAGAGACGACCTCATGTTCTGTCTGACTACCCTTCATCAAGTGTTGCTATAAGTTAGACTCTAAAGAGGGCACTCTGTGCAACACGGTCAGGTAATTGCACAGAATGTCTCAGTCATGTGTTTTCTTGGCACTGCAGACTTAGACTGTGTGGCTAACATTCATTAAATGTGATAATCCAGTCACTCATGGATGTCAAGCAGACAGTCAGTGCTTATCCAATCATCCACTTAAATGCAAATGGGTTTGTCCATTGGTGCCAATGGCTTGTGTAATTGTGTGCTCTTATGCAAATCAAGTTCACACGAAGTTGAGGCAAACTCTTACTTCAGCAGACGTCGCGCAATCACCAAATACAGAGGTGAGGACACATACAGTCATTACGGCTGCATTTTTCTTGATGGCGTAGAATGACAGAGGCAATTGGCTAACAGCATACTGTACATTAGGTTCACTGTGGGGCCAACAGCTTAATTCACGAGACAAGCAGTGAATTTAATGGCCAACTTAATCAGTTGCAAACTACACATGAAGAAATATGTCCAAAGATGGAAATATATGAAGGCAGTCAGAGGGCATAGTAACGTTTCATTTTAGCGTTACAGTTTACCGAGTACAGCTGCTTTAGGATGAAGTATTGCACTACTTCTCCAGGACTATCCAATCTAATATCCACTCTCAATCCAACATCTATCTCCATCCCCAAATCTCTCTTTCCTTACAAAGCACCTTGTAATCGATTATACAAAACCGCGGGTCAGAACGGTTCACTGAATTAATGAGCGCAGAACAGGCTTTCCCATTCAGATAAATAATGAAGGACGTCGCGCTGTGAGGAGCACAGTTATAGAATGTTTGCTGATGCGTAAGTGTTTTCATTGCAACAGAAATTCACAACAAAACAACATTATGTACATTTTTACTTTGAAATAACAACTTCAAAATCATTTTGATGGTGCAGTGTCTTGTGATAGGATGAATGGTGTCTCAGCCACTCACTCGTTTCTGCACTGCAACTTCAGTGAGATGGTAGGATCACAGCGTCACATACATGTTTACTTCAAGATACAAGTGTTCAACACATAACATTGCTATGATGTAATGAGTTTTGTTTGTAGTTAGCACCTATACATTACGTCTGACAAGTTGTCACAGACCTGGGATTTATATTTACAACAGTGGTATTCCTATCTATATTCTGAAGCTTTACATATATTATCCACAGCCTGATTTATATAAAATTTCAAACGCTTCATTCCTAAAGACATGGTAAAAGTAGATTTTTTTTTACACCTGTTGACAATATTTTCTGATTTACGGACTGATAACAAAGAGAAATTCAAGATTCCCTCTTTAAAAACATGTAATAAAAGAAATGCTGTCTTAATGTAAGTAATCAACTGGGGAAGTTGTATGTTGATATCTATTAGTTAAAACATTTACCCTATTCACCTGTAGTCTCTCCCCTTAAGTCTAGAAGGTGTGAATTAGAGTTGAGGGCTGAAATGACAGCAAAGATGTCAACATAAGGACTGCTACTGAGGTACTTTACTGGCAGTCTGGGTGTTTCAAAGGCATCTGCAGCCATCCTAACACTTGATTTATCAACTATTATCCTGAATCCCTGCTGTTAACCTCCTGCAGCAGATGTTCACATTGGGTTGAGGAATTTGTTGAAAGCATCACACATGCATGTGTGACTGGGTCTTTTAATTTCCTGCACCCTTTGTTTTTGGAGTGCTTTTCTGACATTATCAGACGTTGTCTATTTTAATTCGGGCTTTAAAATGCTCAAGCGAAATATTATGAGGCACTGCTGGAATCAAAGAGGGGGGCAATGTTAAGCTGTAATTTTGTCATGAAAGAATGAGCACAAAGCTGATGAAAAAAGAGGTATTTAATTACGGTGCATTCACGTAGAAATGATCACAATGAAGATTCAGGGGATTGAAAATATGTAAAAGCTGAAATTCTCCTTCAAACGCCTCTCTCTAACGGTGTGCTTACTTACACACCGGGCCATCTCCTTTCGATTCTGGGCCCCAAGCTGGGTGCTGCAAAATCAGGATGAAACATCCGTACTATATCTGTTTCACTATATGCTATGGAGCTAGAGGTCCCCAGAGCACGCTGAGACACACATAAATTGAATTCAATAGAGAATTCCATTTGGGACTAGACATTTCCTGAAGCCATCAGCGCTGGTATCATATTGTACAAAAGACACACGGGTACGCTCCAGCCAGAACAATCACGACTTCAAAGGCCCCCACCCTGAAAGAGCGTGTGAAAAATCATTTTGAGACGAACCTCAAGGTCATCTCTCCCTGAGAGGTTCTGTGGGATGCTTTCAGACTGCCTCTACATGAACACTGCTTAAAACAAGAATCACAATTTGCTCTTTTCATTTTCTCCTTTCCCAAAGTCCTACCTGATCCCTGATCGTGTGGTGTAACCTCTAGCAGTAAGAGGTGGCGTAACATCACCTCTCCAAGTGGCCTTTGAGCGGTACTTGGATGGAGGTATAATTTTCAAACTTGGTGACTGTCTTGACTGTTAATCTAGGTGATTTTGATGAGATGTCACAGGTGTAAAGGTCAGGTCTCTCTCATTTCCTGACAGTTGCCATATGCCAGCTGGGTTATATACAATTCCTTTCTGGCCTCCAGCGTCTTCATATCTCTATGTGAAATGCCTTGTATAAAAAGCGTTTTCTAGATAATAACACTAACTTTACGAGGTGACATATTATTATAACCGCTAGCTGCACGGCTAACTGAGCTAACTAGCGAGCGGAAGCTACAGCTAACGGCAGCAGCCTGGACTGGGAGCATGGAATGGTATGACGAGACAAGACGGGCCGGGGCTAGCTGATTAGCATGCTAGCTTAGAGCCTAATTCAGACCAAAGATCACGACGCAAGAAACCGTTTTAGAGCGTTGCAGGGGAAAGTTGCAGCAGCGTGATCTTGACTCAGGCCTGCTGACGGTGTTGCATGTGACTCAGCTTGTCAAGTGGCCGATGGCTGGTTTTAGACCGTAATGCATGTAATCAGTCTAATCAGCGCCTACTGCTTAATTGACAACGTCGCTGCTTTTCTTCTGCACTGCTCACTCTCTCCCACTCAACCACACCTCTCTCCACCGCACTTATTCTTCCTCTCCCACACACTTGTACACTTGCACACTTCTTTTTTTAGCCATTTCATTATTACTACAAATGCAACACCATCACTGCAAAACTGTGCTCATATTTTGAGGCGCTACAAATTGAACTCAGCTATAAAGAATAAAGGCTATATAGAGATGGTACACCGTCTCCTCTAGTAGCATTGGTGTGAACTGGCAGGTTGCAGACAGTAGTTGCAAGTTAGAACTCGTCTCGTCGCAGATCTTTGGTCTGAGCCGACCTTTAGTAGACATCTCTGCAGCACAATACATAGACATCTTTGACATAATGTCTTATTTCTTAACATTCTGTTGACAATTTAGTTATTTCTTGATTTTTTTTAAACTGAATATCTTTCATATTGCCCCTTTTAAAGGTATGGCTCAGTAACTAAAAGATAGATAGCTAGATTTTTTGCACATCCTGATAAATATGATAAATCATACTGCACTTTTATTTGCCTCTCATTCACCAATTAACACACACACACACACACACACACACACACACACACACACACACACACACACACATTTGCACACTGAAACTAACTACCGTGGTAGGAGCAGCCATCAGAAGTAATTTGGACCCCTGTGTCTTGCTCAAGGACATGCCGGGGATCGATCCACAAACCATGTGATTAATGTGCGACTCGCTCTACCTCCTGACCCACAGCCGCCCCTCTTATATGTCTGTTATACTGTACAGATAACTTTAAAAGATAAAGAAAAGAAAGTGTTGTGCAGTGATTATTACATGCTATTATGTGTTTTGTGTTTTCATCTCATCATCTCTGCCTGTCTTTCTGCATTGTATGTAAATTCTTATATATTTGTGTGTGTGTGTGTGTGTGTGTGTGTGTCTGCGTGCGCTCCTTCAGTATGTGTGCTATTTCTGCTGCCAGCGTGAGCTGTAGAGTGCTGAGGTCTCCAGAGGCACAGCCAGCCAATAGCTTCCCTGTCAGAGTGCTGCCTTATCTGATGATCCATGAGCGCGTGAAGCAGCAATGAAAGCCAGTCCAAAGGGTGGAAATATCACTTGATAATACAAGATCAGATCCCCTCTTTCATAACACATGACCTTGCAATTTATGATTGGTATAATCCCGGCCATGCATCCGGGGGAAACTTCAGATGAGACAGAGATTATTTAGGTTAGCTAAGACAGATGTTTGTGTGAAGTGGAGGGAAAAAAAACAAGGGGTGGAAGTGAATTAGTAATTCTCCTTTACTCTGCTGCTCCTTTGAGAGATGCTTGTGAGTTATAACTGCCCCAGTGGAGCGTCTTAGATGCAAATGGCAGAAGACTGTTTGCCCCCAGCGGCTAATAAAACAAAGCAATCCGGAAAAATGTTATTTTACATCTCACTTTTTTTTGGGAAAAAGTGCTAAAAACAAAACACACAGAACATCATGTTCTTAAGACTTCTCATGTTCTTAAGAGTCACAACACTGCTTTGGTGTTAAATATTAATAAGCAAGAGCTGAGAGAACTTTGCATACTGTCCTCTCAAATGCAGTAAACTTTATTGGAGACAAACACGTTTCAGTCCTCACACTTCCATCTGGTACAGGTCATGAATATTTCCTCCCATGCACCTGTCTACAAGATACTGAAAGTTTGCATGAGCTTTCGCAGGTGTAAAATATGTACTGTATTCCTAATGTTGAATTGAAACTGTGTTCTTTCTGGTAGAATTTGGCAACATTCAAAAAATCCCAGCTAAAAAGCAACTTCCCATCATGCATTTTGAGCAGGTGATAGTGCTCAAAACTTGGCCAAGAGGATAGTCCAGTGGTCTCTTTCACAGTATGACAGCAGGCCAAATGGGCTACTCAACTAAGCACTCACAACCACTTCCACAATATAAAAAATCCATTTTGAAAATCTAACATTACCTGCCGTTTAATTCGGACAATTATTTTGACCTAAAACTACCAACTGCCTTCTCATGAAGATAATCTTTTTGTGAACCAAATTCTAGTTAGCTCAAATGAGTGATTTTTGACCAACAGCCCAGCTATGCTAGCACCAGTGAGTTGAAATAGCTCCCAGGACCTCCATCTACTGATCTGCTTACCTGTGAGTGGCATTTTGTTCACACCATTTCATTCAATAAAAAAGCTAATGAAGAGAGAAAATAAAGCTCTCTAAGCTAACAAGCTCGCTAATGGTAAGTTATCAAACTCGTTAGCTCGTTAGATTAGCCTGGTGATTTAACAGGACACTATTTCAGGAATCGTTTGTACCATCAGCTTTGCCTCTCTGCCTCTCTGTCACTTCACAGGCGTACCATCAAGAGAGTGTGCTGTTGGTCAACGGCACATATTTGCATGTAAAGATACAACAAAATTGTACTATATACAGAACAGGTTAGTTTCATCTTCTCAAGCAGATCCTCCAAATGGGAGTTAATTAAGTTTGCTGTGAAAGTTCGCCGGTTTTAAGCTGAGGTGTCCCAACCTTAACTTAACAGTGGCTGAGTTTGGGAGTGAAAGGCACTGAAAAGCCCTCTGTATAATTGAATCCCTTGTTGAACTAACTTCACTGACTTAAAACTTAAAATAATGTGCCATGCAAAAAAAAAATGATAGACATAAATGCACAAAATACCCCAGTCTAGCCAATCAGAACAAAGCCTTTTCCTTTACCAAGGTACTTATTGAATTTTTTTTTAGATAAAGTCCCTTAGTGTGTATCCATGCAAATGAAATAAAATGAGAGCGTTCATCCAGTCTGACAGTTTCAAAGTTGATCTCAACTAAATTCAGGAACAAAGTCATCATATCCTGCCGCAGAGGTTTTTCAGCCCCTCGCCTCCCCAAAATGAAGTCGAACTGACTCGCATTCATCACACCGTAACCGAGTTGATCACAGGAAGTCCTCCGCTCAGCGTGAATGCACAAAGTCATCACTTCAGCTGGCTGGTAGCTGCATGCAGTATATGAGAAGCATCCATTCACATTAGCACCCCACCCACTCATACCACATCACTCACACTCTCTCTGGGCTACTCCATATTGGTAATGGATTCCTGTCTTACCGTAAGCATTAGGGTGCATGTGTGTGTGTGTGTGTGCTCAATAAAGCAATCAGTTCCTAAAATGTTCTGCCTCATTTCCTGGATGTTTGGATGGCAGTGTCAAGTGTTTTGATTTCAATATCTGGATGTCACTATGACTCCTCCTGTGGTCATTCATTGCTGAATCACATGATCGCACACACAAATGCATGCAGGCACAGATGCAAACCGAAACATAAACTAGAGATGTAGTAAACACAAACAGACAGGCCCGAAAACATGACTGACACAATCTCCGGTCAGTTATTCAGTGTATGCTTCAGACGGACGCACGCAAATACACAGGCTGACAATTCCATCCTGAGAATGAGGGTTACAGTAGGAGGCATTTCTATCTGTGTTTGCTGGAAGACAGGAATAAATCACTGCCACAGGATGAAAGAAACAGCTACACCAAGTGAAACAAGCCCAAACCCAAGAGAAAATCCATAAAAAGCTAAACGAAATGTTCATCAGGAAAGAGACAAAAATGAAAGGATAATTAAAGTCAACATCGTGCCAGGCCCATCGCTCTGAACCATGTCTTTAATAAAATCAAAGCTGAGATTTGTCTGCATCCTCCACCGACTTGTAAAGCAGTCGGAATGAAGCGAAGATCTGGATTAAACAATCAATTTACATTCCAATGATCACAGGCTTTGGATAGTCACCAAAAGATGAGATGAAAATCGAACATCCAAAATCAAATTTTGCCACATCATTCAAGTCCACTGCTTTCACTCTGCACTCCTTTTAACATTGTCGGACTTGTAATGGACAGTTTAAAAAAAGATAAATGATGAAAATCAATGCAGCAGAACAAGAGACGCTGCCTTTTTTTTAAATCCTTTTTTATATTTTTTTTTTTGTTCGTCAAAACCTGCGACGTACATCACCACAATGTCACTCGACCAACCCACAGTCAAGGCTATTTTTCGGGCGTGTTATACCAGTGGCGGCTGACGTAGCCCCGGGCCACTAGCCTCAGGCAGAGATGAGCAGTGGTCTACAGAGAGCCAGTAAGTTCACTTCTGTGATACCGCCATACCTTCGAGATTTTATTCATTTTCAAGCTTGTAGTCGTCTGCCCCAATCAATTTTGCCTTGCATTGAGAATAGGTTGAGGAGCTCGGATATCCAAAACAAGCCCTTTGCAAAAAAACAGGCCAGATAAAGTGGTTAGCCATCTGATTGGGATGCCAGTAGGGAACCTCCCTGTGGATATACAGTATTCTGGGCACGTCCAGTTGATAGGAGACCCCAGGGCAGACGTAGAACACGCTGGAGGGTTTACACGCCCTGTCTGGCCTGGAAACACCTCATGATCGCCCAGCAAGGGCCAGAGGATGTAGGTGGGGAAAAGGGCATCCGGTTAGCATCTATGTAGAATTTGCTTTAGCTGCACTGGATGGATGGAAGGATCTACTGAGAAGCATGCTGGGCCTTCTCATCCTGTATTAGTCCTGCGAGGTGTGTGTGTCCGTCTGAGACAGAGTATGTGCATATATGATGCATGTGGAAGCTCTTTCTTACCTAAAACACTGAAGCCACCTGGGAATCAGCATGCCTTCGTCAAAGGTCGAGGGTCAAAGCCAGTCAGCGGTAATTTCCTCCAGCCGGTAAAAAATTGCTTTCTGTATCAGGAATTCTGTTGCTTTTCCTCCTGTGTTTTCATTTAAGCAGGCTGTGCACCAGCTATTGGATGAAGGAGGCTCAGCTATCACAAAGGTCAATTGATTACAAAGTCAGATTTCTTTCTACCAAAACAACAGATGAATGTTTTCTTTCTCCTCCTTGTGCTCACATGATGGCCAAGGTGTCAAAGACTCAATGACTCTCAAGGCGTTAACGACCCCACAAAGGTTACATTTCCAGCGATGTCCCAACAGTGTGTTTGAACTCAACAAGAACTGATCAAGGGTTAGAGGTTCTTGTTCACTTCTAACAGACGGCAGTCGCTGGCAATTTAACCTCTGCGACGTCATTAACACCTTGAGAGTCCCTGAGATCTCACCAGTCTCTCATCATGTGAGCACAAGGAGGTCCGAGGAGGTCGTTCAGCATTTAGATGCACCAGGACCTGGATGACTAACAACTTCTTACAACAGATTAACGTAGAAGAAACCAAAGCTGATAAGGTCATGTTGCCGTGGAAAATGCCTTAGGGTTCAAACGAGTTGAAAAACAACAAGATAAACTTTAGCAGTCACCAGAGGGACCTGAGAAATTGTACAAAATGTGACCTTTTCCCCCTCAACTTTTCTCTTTTCACACTTGGGCAGCGGTGCCTCCTAATTGAGCACAGAATGCACCTAACAAGGCACTTGCCTCACTTACAAATGACTCCCAATCCCTCTCATCCTTCTTGTGCTGACCTTTCGAGGTTTATTTTACGGTCTCGTGAACGACCGAAAATGTACGGTCGGTCAGGACGAGTATTTATGTCATATAGCTTTAATGTAAAGGGACGAGGCCTTAGCACAAGAGATGCACTTCTTGCTTGCTTTCTCCTTGGTAGTCATAACCGATGGAGAGGATATGCAGATCCAGTAAAGAAATAAATGGAGACGATAGTGTAGAGTGAGAGATGAGCAGAAAATAAAATGCAACAGAATGAAAAGCACCAGAAGCGCTGTTGTTTTGGCTTCTGTTGATTCTACTCCTGAGGCGTTTGGAGAGAAAAAGAGATTGAGACACCAACCAAATAAAGAGAAGCAGGCAGATAAAGACAGAGCACTGAAAGCACTGAAAGCCTTACAGAAAATGAGAGCTAAATCACAGCCAACCCCAGCTCCTGCAGAAACAAAGCGGCAGAGAAGCGGCAGATACTGAAAGAGGGACAGACAGAAAGAGACAAAGGCCTGGAGCAGTGCAAGCCACACTGACCAAATACTCAACTCCAGCTGTCAGAGTGGGACATACAGGGAAAGAAAGAAAGGGATGGAGGAGGGTTAATAGGACAAAGGGCTGTAAGAGTGAAACAGAACATTAGAGCAGTGAGAGCAGTGAAAGCAAGAGCAATCAAAAACATCTAGCAGCAGCTTCGACACTGGCAGCGTAAACCACTCTGTGCACTCCAGCAGCGATGTTTGAATTCAGCCAAACACTAGCCCAGAGATTGTTTACGGAAGACAGAAGGCTGAGCTCTGGGCGCAACACCTTGATGCTTTAAATGCTCCAGAGAAAAGCGAAACACATCTGATCTGCACAACTGGCACAGAATCAAACGCTCAAGGCAGCATCAGATGCGGAACAGGAAGGTGAGACCCGAGAAGAAAAAACATAAAATCTGAAAAAACATGCTCGTGGCATACATACTAGACACCCACTTGTAGATTTCAATCCAAAACATATTTCTGTGTTGCCAGTGAGCCAAATCTGAGCATCTATTTGTATTTTTGCAAACCTGCATGATGGCTTTGCTCACGCTCAGCTGTCTCCACTGCCCATAGCTTATGAAATGGTAAGAACGGATATCTTTGCAACGCCAACAGGCACAGAGATACACTGATAGGATCGCTAGAGATTAAGCCGTGCCACATACTAGATATCCTGTGTGTGTGTGTGTGTGTGTGTGTGTGTGTGTGTGTGTGCGTGAGATGTTCTTTTCTCCTCTGCTCTCCTTTGCACCCACCCTCCCTTCTTCCTTCCACCACCATTTCCTGCTCTCCTCTCTGCTCATTTAAATGTTTTTTTCTCTCTCAAAGCACATAATGTGCCATTTGGTGTAAATTAATATATTTCATGCTGTATGTCGGACACTTTCATTAACGAATACCCAGAAGGCCCATGTGGTGTATCTAACAGCACAGGATTGTGACGCTCTAAGTGTTAGTGCGAGAACACAAACCACCTGATCAGTAAAACCAGCTGGGAAATCAAAAAAAAAAAAAAAGCAAACAATTCCAAAGCCCTCCGGTGCCCTTGAGGAGGTAAGGTATTAGCAGATGAACCAGAGAAACTTTGAAAAGACTTCCAAAAACAAACTCTCTGTGACAAACACACTCTGAATATTTATTCCGAATCTTCAGCTCCGGCTCATTGGTTGACTAACTCAATATGCATATTATTTTTCTTTGACTTTGTCTGCTTTTGAACCTATTTTTGGTTTGTTTGCCTGCACAATCTGACACGTCTCTTCAACCGTACAATCTTTTTGCTCTGAAACGGAAAGACAATACAAAACACAGCTAATGGCGTATTCATGGGGGGGGGGGATTTAAACGGAGGAAGAGAAAGAGAAGTGCTCCTCCGAAGGTTGAGTGATGTCTGTGGGTGGAGGGCAAAGTGACATTTGTTATTGGGTGTTGCATGAAAACAGGCGAGTGTGATCTGAAAAGGCCAGTGTCCTCTATTCCACCTCGCCGAGACTCAAGAGCATACGCATGCCACACACACAAAGTCACGCAAAGCGCTAATCAAGATGAATGAGGTTTGCTCTGCGACGGGGCCATGTCGTTATATTATGAGACAACTACATTATTGCTCTGATCCCGCCGTTTTACCAGCGTGAAGTGTGGTGTGAGCGTGTGTGCATGAAAGGGCGAACCTTAATGATTAAGGGGGATCGTTGTGCCTAAATGTCAGCCTGTAACAGCTTTAATTGGCTAAATGAGTTTCTGAGGTGATGGATGTTGATAATTGTCGCGCTCCATTTGCTTGTTTCTCAGCCCAACACGTGTGCGTTCATGTACAAATGAGACCCGCCGCGCTCCAGAGATCAGACACGGACTTTCAGTGCAGACACACATGTTTCTAAGGATTGGGAAACTGTTGTGTTTGTGATGGTGCATCAGTTGCGTTGCCGTAAAGAGACACGCACCGCTTGCTAATCCCTCTAAAGCTTCGGCCAGGTTAATCTCGCAGTAAACATTGTGTCTCTCAGCTGTCCGATCTTATCTGCATAATGTGCGTGTAGGTGTGAGTGTCTGTGTACATGCGCTTACGTCCTGGTGCGTTCGATGCTGTCCTGCGCAACCAATTTACCAGCAGACCTCCTGTCTTAAGACCATAATAACACGGATTCACAACCGGCAAATCATTATCTACGCACGGCTTATACAGGCGTGTGTGGTTAGGGGGCCATTACACAGGTAGCATGTGTACATACAGTAGGACCCCAGGTAGCAACCCATTACTTTTGCAAACAAACAGCCGGGCCTCATGTGTGTCTGCCACAGACTGTGCAATCCTCTCTGAACAGCACTCAATAATTCATTGCACCATGAATAGTAAACAGGAGTGCGGCAGTGGGATGATAGCGGACACTCAGGTTTTCTATAAATCATCATCGCTGTGAGACAGAAAACACACAGTCATTAACCGCAAACTCCTCAAATCCGCTGGATTTGCTTTGTGTTTGATGAGACGCAGCCAAGCGACCCCAAACAATCTGATGCTGATGTTTGCCGTCTATATTCGTTACAGTCCAATCTTCTCTTGCAGCCAAGGAGTCATTCTGATTTCGCTGTAATTCATGGCGTGTAAGGCTGTTGTGAAGAATGACATTGATTCATTTCCAAAAAGTTCAAGCATTAGTCAAGTTCTTCATGTCCGCTTGATGTGAAATTCAAACTTCTGCTCAAATGTGAGGAAAAAATGTTCCATCTGTAATTATCTGATTTAATTCAAACTGTGTAAGCACAACCGGCCTTGTGCTCCAGTGGAGGAAGTGGTCAAAAATCTGCTGTTCATCTGAGTCAGAGCACGCCCTGCTGCCTGCTGGTGAACAAGAAAACTGGTGAGCAATGCTGAATGAAAAAACCATGTCGCCAAACTATCTGAGATGTGCGGATGGAAAAGAATCTTGGATAAATGTGAGGCTGATTCTTGACTTTGAAATGCGACTGTCGTAAGTGAGGTGAAGCTGAAGTGGGACAGCAAGGGCACCGTGAATGAATGGAACAATGTCGGCTCTACAGCATAGTTGAGGACTCTCTTCATTCCTTGCTTTGAGTATACACATGGCAGACTATTGTGGCTTTCAGCGTTTTCAACAATGCCCAGTCAAAGATGAAGTGCCCCTGTGAAGGCTGCGTCCCGCTTTGTACATTCAGACATCTGCTGTATTTTACTGTTTCATATTTGTTGCTCTTGGCTGATTCTCAAGTCCTGTTAAGTCACTGCCAACACCCAACATTTTCAACTAAATAACGGCAGACTTCTACTGTGAAGAATTTATAGGTGATGAAATCATTTCAGCATTTGTGGTTTGTGTTCAAATTGATCCTATTAAATTTCATGTTGGTTCTCATGTGTTCTGACTTTTGAAAGCCCTAGCAGGTAAACCGCCATGTTGCTTTTTCTAAGGAGCAGGCTAGCTATGACCGACGTAGTGACGTGTCTCTTAGGTGCCACGTTATAAAGTACAACAGTGTCTGCGCTTTTCTAGGGAATGGGGAAGGCTGATCTCACAGGTGAGAACTGGATATATAGTAAAGCTTGAGATGCAGCTCAGTAATATCATATTCCTAATATTTTGTACGCTTGGTGTGTCTCACTTTGCCACGACTCCAGAAGAATTCAACGACATATATCAGATTCATTAACTGAAAATGGGTTATAAGCTCTCACTCTCCCTCCTCCTCCTGCTTTACCTCAATAGTTAAAGGGGAATCAACACAGCAGTGAGAGATGTTGCGGATATCTATGGACACATTAAGTGTGTTTAAGTGAGCGGCCTCATCTATAATCCTCCCTTTAATGAGAGTCATTTTTCATCAGTTGGCTGTTTGTTTAAGTTCACCTCCGAGGATGTGTGCGAGAGGGGCGGGGGTGCACGTGTGTGCTGCATGGCACGCCTACAGTATGTATTTGTGTGCGCGTGTGTGTGCGCGCGTGTGTGTGTGTCTGTGTGTGTTTTAATGGACAGGGAGCGTCACAGCCACTTAGGAATGAAATGGTGATGACAGTATGCTCTGCCAAGCAGCTGAGTATTCTGAAATGACACCGAGGGATTACTAATGAGACACAGCATTGGAGTTTGGAATAATCCTCTGCAGTGGCATAAGTTCAGGTAGTGTCTGATATCATACTTAAGACTTGTTTTAGCACATTATAAAGACGTTTGTGTGCCTGGACACTGTAATATGGAGGTAAGCCTGCAATGACTGATAATCAGTCTCAACCCTCAGTTGGTGAAGATGCAATGTAACTGCAACAGCCTGAAATCATTTTCAACACTTTGCCCTAATGATGGAATGTAACAAAGTACATTTACTCAAGTACTGTACTTAGCACAATATTGAGGTACTTGTACTTTACTTGAGTATTTCCATTTTGTGCAACTTTACTAAACCTTTACTTCACTACATTTAAATTACTTCACTTCTCATACTTTACTACTCATACTTAAGAGCATTTACTATCAGATACTTTAAGACTTTTACTCAAGTACTATTCCTATGGGTGACTTTCACTTTTATAAAAGTAATATTTTAACGTGGTATCTTTACTTCTACTCAAGTATAATTTTTAGATACTTTTTACAACACAGATTGCTGCTGTTTGGCAGATTACTGTGTGGATTACTAAACAGTCACGAAAGAAGTATAATTAAATTACACTATCACAAGTAATAGTCAAGGGTTTTACCTGTGTAACAGAAAGAAAATACCTGCAAGAAAATATGCTTAATAGAGTTTTATTACAAGTTAGGATGGCTTACAGTGATGGAATGTAACTAAATACATTTACTTAAGTACTGTACTTAAGTACGATACTGAGGTAATTGTACTTTACTTGAGTATTTCCATTTTCTGCTACTTTATAGCTCCACTCCACTCCACTCCACTTTTGTAGGCAAATATTGTACTTTTTACTCCATTACATTTATTTGATAACTTTAGTTACTAGTTACTTTCCTGATTACATGTTGCATCAGAGCCAGAGTTGCAGAGTTGTAAACATTTTTTAAGTGCAACTAAGTTTTAGGTAGAATTTACTTGTACTTTTGATACTTTGAAGACTTTTACTCAAGTACTATTTGTAGGATTGACTTTCACTTTGACCAAAGTAATATTTGGATCTTTATCTTTACTCAAGTATGACTTTTGTGTACTTTGTACATCACTGCTCTTGTGTTTCCATTCTTTTTCGTCTGTGTCTGTAAAATACTGGCACAAAGGTTAAAAATGAAGTAAAACATCAAATTTGGATCAATCAAATCAAATTCTCATCCGGTGCCAGTCCTGAAAACAAATACATTTTAAGCAAACTGCCCTCTCCCCTGAGTAGAAAGAGCCATGATATTATATTTTTATGTAGGGATTATGCCTCTATCAGAAGTTACCATTGGTGGTTTCAGTAATTTCCTCTGGAGTTAATTTCCTCTGGAGTTGCTACATTAGTGCCCCTGGCTTTCTTAATGGACATAAAGACTTCATTGCCACTTACAAATGAAATGCCACTGACACTCTGCCCTGGGAAGCTATAAAGCACCGTGGAATGAAATTACAGCGGTATGACCGTCTGCTCGATCAAGCTGTGGACCACTGCTGCGTGAGTGACAATGTGCGGTTCTAATGAGGCGCAGGGGAATAAGGAACGATCCACAACACGATCAAACTGTGAAGTTTCATCACAAAGTTTAAGCGCTAATAGTCCGAATATTGACTGACTATTTCATCAGTCACACTATCTTCAGACTGAAGGAGATGAATGGAGGGCCAGGTGGAGTTAAGTGAGGAGCTGAGCTCTGGAGCGAACAAGTGAGAAAACACACACCAGTGGAGCAGAGACCGGCCCAAAGCACCCACATGAAAAAAAAACACTTGTGTGGATGTCTATTTTGTGTCTTTGTTAGACTGTCGTGATGGTTTCGACCATGTTGACTGCGACACATGTTGACACAGTGATGGAAGCAGTCTTCAGCTATATTACTTAAACTGGAAATAGACAATTTTTTTGCTTCTACTTATCATTCTGAAGTAAATACTGATGCTGTAGAAAAAGGACTTGGTTCCCTACAAACCTCACTTTCAATATAATATTCAGCCTGCACACCAGGATGAAAGTTTCCCGGAGAAATGAAGGGAGCATTACGGCACAAAGGAAAAGCATCGGCCATTATGCAACCAAAACAGGAAGAGGCATTGTTTTCCCTGGTCGCTATCCCCTGGTAACGGTGGAACAACTGGAATAACTGTGGAAACTCTACACTGCAAAAGAAAACGAACCCCGCTGATGGAGGAGGCAAAGAAGGTGAAGGTGAACGGATAGCCATTTACTCGACTCGAAATTCTGAGACACGAAAGGGTATGAAAAACTGTAATCTGCAAAGTAATTATTGACTAAAGCTGTCAGACAAGACAGAATCAATAGTAAAATTAAAGTACAAATTACTCGGATTTGCATTCAAGAGCAGTAACCGTGAAAATGCACTTTATGAAGTAAGGCCCCCAACAAAATTTGGGCTGTAGGTATGTTTGAATCATTCCTCAGACAGCACACAGTATTTCTCACAGAAATTAGCTACAGGAACCCAGAATTTCTCCAACCGGATGTACAGTAGCTCCTCTCTGGCATCAGAGAATCTTCAAACAATGGCAGCAGCAGCCATTAATCTGCACTGTGACACGCGCTCCCATGGCGGAGTATGGTTTGGTATGATTAGGCGACGCCATAACCGACGTGATAGGCATTCTGCGCATCCTTTACAATGTGTATCCAGCCAATCTGGACTTGCGTATAGCGGGTCTATTAAAGCGTTGATGCATTGCAGCAGCCAGCCGGTGGGTTGAGCGAGTGAAGAGGCTCTCCAGCTGCAGTTCCTGTCATTATGGCAGGCGCTCCACACCTCGTCGCACCGCAGAGCACTTATTCCAACACAACAGGGGAAGAGCATCAGCATTATATCAACTGTGCCTACCACCGCAGAGAGAATAGAGTGTCAAGAGTCACAGAGGAGGAGAAAATGGGCTGATAGACGGCGAGGAGAGGAGGGAGTCGCAGAGGGCTTAGGGGAGCTTGTTGTTGATGCTCCGGTGTTCACTCTCTCTTTTCTTTCTCCCTCTCTCTCCACTACAGCTCTGTAGTTCCCCACATCCTCCAGAGGCCGGGGATTATGGGAATCTACGCTACGTAGCTACACTAAGCTTCCAGGGGAGAAGGTCAAGGGGAGGCTAGACAAACAAGAAAGTCTATCTTCTTTCCATACGACCCTCTTGCCCTTTATTCATCATTTCGTCCATACTGTCCTCATCTTACTTTCAAGGAACTCTACCTGCACCTCCTTCTTTAAAAAGAAATCAATCAGTAACCAGCAGTGTAAATGCAAACAAGTATATTGTTTTAGGATCGAGTTTCCTTGTTCATTTGACGTCTAACTGCTTCAACATAGCGCGTACTGGAACTTATTTTCTCTCGTCTTGAAAAGGTGAGTAAACTCTATTTCAAAAGTGAAAATTGAGTTCATTTTCTGTTTACCCTCAACTACATGCAGGGTTTAACTTTCCATCACTCACTCCTTCAAATGCTCTCACCCGCAGACTAAATCTTATTCCCCTCTCCGCCTTTCCGCTCTCCGTTGCTGCTTTAAATTAGGTGTCCTTTTATGACAAACAGAATTTTTACAGTTACATTATGAGATTTTGCAGCTGAGGTGTGGAGCAGTTTTCTCATTGTTTCGTCGAGGAAGGGAAAGGGGTCATCTTTGCTTTTATTTCTGAACAACTCTCTGTATTTTTGACTCGGTCGAAAGTCTCTTCTTTGCCTACAGCTTGTACGAAATGCAGCAGCTCCAATTCCTGTTGGGGGAAAAAAGGCAAGCTTACACCGGTTTTATTTCACTGAAACAATTTCTCTATAAAAGGCAGCAACAAGAAGCAAAACTGTATGTACTGTGTATATACATTTGTAAATACAGAATACTGTTTTTAGCATCTGGAAGCTTTGCGACTTGAATAGCAAACCATCAGGTTGCTTGCAGGATCAGCACACCAGCAAAGTCGGCAAAACATTTTTTTCTGCAAAACACGGATATGCTAGAACTTTGCATTTCTTTATGTTACAACTTTTTACATTTCTTTTGGTTTCTTTTGTTTTCTATTTCATGTTGTGACTTTGCTGCGTTTAGGATCTGGTTAAGTTTACGCACAAAAAACACTGATTTTGACTTTGATTTAATGAAAAGAGGCGTTTTCAGATGTACCTTCATGCATGACTTGTGTCACTCTTGTAATTTTGCATTGTTTGTGACTGTGCTCGAGAAGAAAATCAGTAACTTAGGGTGGGGGTGCTACATGCTCCCCCCATTTCTATGTTTTCTCTCCTCCTCTTCTCTACTTTCTCCTCTCTCAGGTGCTCCTGATGAAGAAATTAGGCCCTGTCCCATATTTAATGGAGGCTGGAGGAGAAGGAGCTCCCTTCTAGACCAAAGCAGTCCAGACTGAGAGAGAGTTTTCTGTGTCATATGCTTTGGTTGGTGTTTTTTTCTTCCTTTGAGGATGGAGGTGTGCAGCTGGCCCAGACTTCATTCATCATGTTGTTCATTTTGGCCAGGCCTCTAGACTCCCATAGTTTTGGTTGATTTTGGTACTATTTGTAAATAAATAAAAATGTCTTTTAGCAAACTTGTACTCGGGTGTGTTAAGGAATGAATGTGGCGTCCTCTTTATATGTTGCTGGTCCCAAGGGAGAGTCCGAGTGTGTTTGTTGTGGGTATAACAGTTAGGGTTAGGAAAAATACATATTCAGTGGTATCAAGCTGACAAATTTTGAAACGCCTTGGTCCCTCGTCAAGATTATCCAGTAGTTTCACACTTGAAAATATTGAAACGCAGTCTTGAACTGCGGTCACTGGCTTGGCAGCGTTCCAGGATATGAAAGACATATCATAAACATGTAATGTGAACATGTTACATGTTTGGTAGAAATGTCAGTATGGTATGTAGGCCCATGAACGTATCAGTGCTTTGCAAAAACATTAACTGCCAACATTTTCTCCTGGCGTATTGGTGCTGAGCTGAGCACAAAATTAGACACAAAGTCTAAATATATGTCATCTTTTCAAACTGTCTATTTTTATAAACCCTCCCGACGATGTACATATAAAAATGAATTATCGATTGTGTCGCTTTTTATGGTCGTGGCCTTGCTTTTATACTCTTAACCTTGTTTTTATTGTGTTTGCTGTTGATTTTATGTGGCTTTGTTTTTTCGTTCTCTTTTACGAAGTGCTTAGAAAGAACAGCTAGAAGTACAAACAGAAGTATCAAATGAAATCAATTTTATTTATAATGCCCAAAATCACAGTCACATTGCCTCAGTGGGCTTTACAATCTGTACTGTGAACGACATCCTCTGTCCTTAAACCCTCGATTCAAGTGAGGAAAAACTTGCCATATTGAGAAAAAAAATCTTTTAAGGGGGGGTGGAAAAAACCTCAGGAAGCGCCACAGAGGAGGGATGCCTCTCCCAGGACGGACAGACATGCAATAGATGTCGCATGTACAGAATACAACAACAAAATCACAATTTTCAAATTGCATTGACAGAATATCTGTAGTATAAGTAGTAATATTAATGATGTAGCAGTACTTGTAGCCATCGAGTGGTTGTAGTAGTACTAAATATAGCAGTACTTTGGTTTCCAGAAGCAAAGCAATGATAGGAACAGTCCTGGTAATAAAAAAAGTAGTGGCAGTAAAAAGCAGTCGCATCACCAGTAGCAGTGTTTTTCTCTCCTTTCATATATCAAACCTTGTTCTCCACCTGCTTCCTCTCTCCTTCCTTTATGTCTCAGTCTGAATAATGCAGAGTTGAGGTGTGTGGTGGTGGACTCCCCTGTGGAGCTGAGGCCAGGGTAGCAGCTGTCCCTATCAAGACTCTCCTCAGAGCTGTCACGGCCTGTCTGCTCCTCGGCTAATCACTTCCTACAGCCCTGCAGCATGGGACCGCCGCTGCTAATGTCGTCAACGTTTGGGCTGGGAGACGCGCGCAGGATGAGCTTGATGTAGTTTCATATGGTGATGAGGATGTATATGTGTGTGAGGGGTTGTTGGAGACCAGGTGTGTTTAGCCAGCGGCTCAACGGGTGTGCAAATGCCTCAGGTAGCGCAACATGGGTCACGCATTAGCGCACACGCACACACAAACATCATAACCATTACCATAACCCTTTTCTTCCCACCTGCCAAAACACATTTGCTGCACAGGGAGTTACTCATCTGTGTGCAACAAGCTAATGGCACAGTGTGTCACACATCAGCACACATGGTCATAGGAAAATGGGCATTTGTAATGACAAGCACTTCACTCTGGCATGTTCAGCTGAGGTTAAAATAAAGCCTGGGGACATAAATCGTGAGCCAAAAAATATGATTTTCTCATCCTCTGAGGAGATGTTAGAAATGTTTCCTGTCTCGCCACATGGATGTCGCGTTGCTCGATGGTTCTGCTGCGGTCGGCTCTGTCGGGCCCTGTGGTGAATACCACAGAATCAACTGTCAACAGTGATGATTAATTATCAGTCGCTCCAGCCATGCAACAAATTGGTAAATACATTTGCCTTCTAGGGTTGCAGAGGCCACCCAGAATTTGAATTTAGCCAAAAACAGAGAAGAGATTGATAGGTACAATCAGAGGAGTGTAGAATCCAGGGCGATAGATAACAAGCAAAACCAGGACTGAAAGAGATAAAGGAGGATCAGACTTCTGGAGAGAAAAAGCATGGAGCTTATAACTGATAGTTCGCAAAGTTATGTGAGTCAAACTGGAAGTGAAAGTGAACTATGTGCCCTTAAGTAAAGTCATTTAACCAAAACACAAATGGTCCCACATGAAGAAACAGACCTTTCTCTGGCAGCTCTCAGTATCCAAGCTGTCTTGTTGCAGCCAACCACCAACCCACTGTCCTCCATAGATTTTAGATGTGTTAGGTATGTGTTTGCTATCAATAGGAATTTGAGAAAGTGAGTATTTGAACACTACTCCAATGGCAAAAGCTGTTTTTGAATCCCTTTTATGATTCTCTGAGGTCAAATAGAATAAGCTTCAATAACAGCCTTGGAGTGTGTACAGATGGAGCCACAATGATGACAGGTAGCCATATCTCCTGTGGAGGCCCTGGACCGGAATATTTCCTTAGAACCAGTTCTCTTTTCCACAGAGATGAGAGCCACCGTAGAGTCAAATCATTCAGTCACTCGTCCACGTCTCCAATTTCCCTGCATTTCTAGGAACAACTATGGTGGACTGCATCGAACTCCTTACAAGTGTTGCTCATGGCTTTGCATGCCTACATTGGCATCTTTGGCTGTCGAAATGCAAAGAACTGGTTCCAGAGTAGGCACTGGCTCTGAATCAGCAGCTGAACTGCCGTCATTTGTACAGCAGCAGTTCTGTATAGCATCTCAACCCCCCCAATGACCTGCTGGGGAAACGCTGAAGAACCATACTGGGCCTATAAAAGCCTGAAAAAAAAGCTGAAGAACCACTATTTTTGTGAGTATGCGCTAATAACGAGATAGCCTATCTGCAAAAAGATTGTTGTGGGCAGTAGGCAGATTTAATATGTGACATTATGAAGATAATCAGGTCAGTTTGTTCCCAAATTTAAGTTTCTGTGTAAAAGTGACATCCCTGTTCTCTATAAAGTTTAGCCTTAGCTGGCTAACTGTCCTGCAGGCGACTTTAGCAAAGCAACCAATGTCAATAGCAAATGATAGCAGCATTAACAATTAATGCTAATGGTTTCAAATGTGTCATATAGGCAGATGCACTATGTGTGATGATGAGTATGTGGACGATAAGGCCTGGCTTGTAGTCGACGTCCCAATTGGTCCAAAAGAGGATCAATGAGGTCAAGGTCAGGACTTTGCACAGGCAAGAAAACCTCTTCCCAAAAAAGACCCATCCCTGAGGAGCAGTGAACAGCCAGTTTGGTGTCCAGTAAACTCCACACAGATAAGTCCTGCCTTAGTCTACATGGACCTCTTGTTGTGCAAAAGCTGTAAGTACACAAAAGAATGTGGACACACTTATGGAAATATACTGCATTTGGTTTGTCAAAAGGCTGACAACATTCAAACACAATGTGAGAGCCGCAATCAGTCGCTACTGACCTTAAGACCTCCAATATGGCCGATAGAGGGCCAGCGAAGATGAAAGACAGACTCACTGGCATGTGTATAATAAGGAGAGGCAACTGAAGATGAAGGCAAATAAACAATCATGGAGATGGACGGGCAGACAGACATAGATATGAATAAGAAGCGAGACAGGAGGCGTGACGGTGCAGCGAGGCATGTAAAGGCAACTGGTGCCGCCACGCTGCTCCTTGCCCCTGTGGCGCGCAGAGCAAAAATGAGGCAGGGAAGAGGCAGGCAGGAGCCGAGACGAGAGAGAAGAGCCGGGTGTGATTGACTAGAGCAAAACGAGAAGACATGAAAGGAGAAGAGGGAGAGGAAAGACGAGGAAGAGGGAGGACGGGGAGGGGGGGGGTGAGCGTGCCAAAAATGTGACAGGCAGATAAACAAGAGGCTGTCAGCGACTACATTTAATCCACTGGGTGACTGCAGCATTTAACAAACTCACTGCATGAAGCTGCGAGCCTCTGCTTACCTGTGTGTGTGTGTGTGTGCTTGAGTGTGTGATTATGCCCGGTTACCATGAGTGTGTGTTTACACGCGCGGCTGCATGTAGGCTTTCCGTGTAACCCTGTGTGTGTTGACATATAGGCCGAACGCATCTGCCACCATTCGTGCCCTCCCCTGTGCGTTTGCGCCCTCTAACAAGCCGAACATTTGTCAACAAAGCCAGGAAGCAGTTGTTGTTTGTCAGTAAGCAAGAAGAGACCTGCAGAGGCAGCCCACAGACAGACTGCCAGATATTGCATAAACAAGGTGTATGTGTGTGTGTGCAGTGTGTGTGTGTGTGTGTGTCAGCAGCCCCCACCACCACTTGATTTGGCTTGTTAGCGCTACTTCTGGGGGTTACCGGAGCCAAGAGCCATCCAGTCATTGTAGCTGCTTCATGCAGGCCATTAATGCAGAGCTCATTTAGCTTGGAACCAGCCCAGCGAATCGCTCTCATGTGTTTTTTTCTTTTTTGTTTATTTGCTTGTTTTCGCTCCTGTTTGCTCTGTGACCATGTGATTATTTGACTTATGTGATTTATGGGGCTGGCAGTGGGTTTCCCTGAGGTGGTGGTGGATGCACAGCTCAGTGGTTTCTAACCGGCAGCCCTGGCCACCGTCCCAGCCACTGCATGGAAATCTTGGAACAAGATGAATAAAATATTATAGATAGAATTGATATTTTTTGGGAATGTCATAAAATACAACTTCAGCCTTTTGTGCTCCACACCACAAACAAAAAAAATGTAGTCTTTTAAGGATGTTTGCACAATGGCCCGTAACTGTTTTTACTCGCCAAACATCTGGACGATTGGGCTCCGAAATGAGACGCCAACGCCAGCATTAGAAAGAACTGGGTTAGATGCTCTCTCTCTTGTACAGCAATTGTTTCCTATGAATATGAAACAGCGTCCACCGCTTCATTACAATTGCATACAAAGTACCGAAATTGTCTGCTCTGTGATCACAAATTACTTGGAAATGAGGATGGTTTGATAAGAGGGTTTGGGACTGCAAGGGATGTTCAAATATCAATGAAAACCTCACACCCACCCGGTGATGAACACTTGACAAAAACTGGTCCCAGAGAGATAAGTCACAGTACTCTTTACTGGATTATAATCTTTTCAAAAGGCCAATAAAACATAACTTCCTCTGTGCCTGTGAGAGCAGAAACTTTTACTGTGTTATTACTGAATATCAATATAGCTGCCTTGACACATTGATTTCAGTATTGTTGGCAGCTTCTCCGGTTTCATTTGCAGTCAGCCCCATTATGTATTGCTGTACTGTATCGCGCTCATGTAGCAAGACTGGAGTTAAACCTTTGAGGTATTAACATAACACATTTTCACATATGTGTTAAAATGGTGCCACTACAGTAACTATACTATATCTATGAGCAAAATAGGGTCAACTTGCAAATATCCACAAAGCCGTGTCGTGCTAGCTGTTAAAAAATACATTTAATAAGGCTTGTGTGGCCAAACGAACATATTTAAAGGGGCATTTAACAGTGCCCCTTTAAAGCTCCACAGAGCCCTTTTCAAGAAAAGAAAAACAAAGGGATGCAACTATCTTTGGGTGAGCAAAACTAGGTGTGGTCGATTGCATTACATGTGCACAGTTTTGTCAGATAAAGCAAAAAAAAGCAAAGTTCATTCTGCTTTTTGTGATTCAAAATCCATAATAATATGTCTGGCTCTTACTCATTGTCGTTGCAGAATGTGTTCAGACTCTATAAACCTGTGTAAGTCTGAGTTACAACAATCAACTTCCCAAAATGGCCCTTTTAAAGTTTATTCTTTCCTCTCGTAAATGGCCGCTGCTACTAATTCTTCAGAGGTCATTCCAGTTAAATCTTTGTCTTACAGCATCCGAGTAGAATAAGCGGTTACTGAGGACGCACTTACACTCCGGCGTCTCTTTTATGGCAGCTACCAAAGAGTTTGTGATAAATTATGCACCGTCAGACCAGAGAGTACGATGATTATTTTGTTGCCTCATAAAATCTCGCTAAAAAAGCTAGTATAAAAGCCACGATGATCTCTTCCTCGCCACCGCTCTCACGCCAGATTCGTACCAGCCAGTGAGCAGCGAAATGGAGAAATGGGCGGAAAAAAGAGCAATAAGGAAGCCAGGAGGAAATACAAGAAGTTGAAAGGAATCGGATAGATGAAAGTCAAAAAAAGGGAGGTGGAGTAGAAAATTGCACCGAGATGGGAAATGGCCAGCATTGACAAGTCATTGCACTGACAACTGCTCAGATGGGAGTGAAATTATATTAAAAAATCTGGTTAAATCTTGTGAAATACAAACCGAATGCTGCAACATGCTGTAATAGTCACTGAGGTTAACACATGAACTCGCCTGTCAGATGTGTGCTTGCTGTGAAGGTTTCATCTCTGCCAGGGCAGCTTAACCCCAATTACCAGGAGTGATCTCTAATTGGTTTTGTTCCACAGGGCTCAGACAAAACTTCACACACCGATGGAGCTTGTAAGCTCGACTCTGTGTTTTTGCATTTTTTACCAAGGTGATGTGGGCTAACCACAGGTCGTGAACAGGTGTATCTGACGCCTTTTTTTACTCTTTCCAAGTAGAAAACAGCGACACAATCTCAGGGAACTAGGTCATAGAAACAGGTGGAAGGCAGCTGTGATCATCACAATATACACCCACATCATTCAGGAGAGGGGTGGTCCTCTGCAGGAAAGGCCCATCCCAGTAGCCAGATGGGCGTTTAAAGCAAGTGCGCCTTCTAGTGGAGACTCCAACTTCGTGTAGGTAATGTAAAGAGAGAGACAGAGAGAAAAAGAAAGGTGTCACTTACGGTAGAAGACATATTCTGTGTAGCTGGACCAGATCTTGTCCTCTGTGTGCTGGTTGACAAACGAGGCTGTCACAGACGAGTTGCAGGCGACCATCTGGAAGCCGCACTCGGACAGCATGTCGAAAGCCCTCTCCAGGTGCTTGAACTTGAGGTAAAACCGGGACGTGTACCGATCCGGGGTCCTGTCCGGGTCCCGGCTCTCGTTCAGGGTCTCCCCGAAAACTTCTTTGGCGAGGGCCACCCTCCCGCAGATCAGTATCCGAGGTACCCTCCTGAACTTGGCGTCGGTCTGACTCTCCCGGCCCATGGTGCACGACCCCCGGTACCCCACCGTGATGAAGCCGCTCTTCCTGTCCGCGGGGACGAGGGAGGGCGGCGGGCACTGCCGGTGGTCGCTCCCCTGCGAGCCGTCTTCATGGTCGCTGTGGAAGTAGTCGTCCGGGCTCTGCTTGAGATCATCGGGGGTCAGGAGCTTCACCAAGTCGGGCAGCTGGAAGTACTCCGCCTCTTTCCTGAGCCTCCCTTTCTCGGGGAAGTGGTCCGGGAGGACGACCTGCTTGTCTCGGAGGTAGTCCAACACGTACCGGAATAAAAAGCCATCTCTGTCGATGAAGTACCTGCCCTTGGGGTCTCTCGCCAGGTCATTGAACGCGTCTTTTTTGGAGGAGAATAACCTGCCAAGTAACGAACTCGGGGTGCTCACCAAAGTTGAGTGACGCGTGTAATAAACCTGCCCGCCGACGTTTAGTTCAACCACATCTGGGAAACTGTTCTGAACTGATGCCTGCTCTTTGGGGTTAGTCCTACAGTTCCCACTCAGCGCCATCGTTTCCGTCATGAAACAGCTACACACGGGCTACACACACCTGGTCTCAGAGAAGGAAAGGGAAATAAAGAAAAGAAAGGGACGATGGATCAGCGTTAAAAGTTGCTAAGCTGAGTCCTGGGTTATTCTGTGCGGACGCGGGGCCTCCAACTTCATCTCAGAGCTGTCTGACTGAGCATTTTCCATCCACCCATGGCTGTTACCACCCAGCAGTCTTTAAGCAGGAAGATGGCAGTCCCTCTGTGAATGATCAATCTGAGGAAGAGACTGAGGAGGAATCAGTGCATCAGTGGGAGGAAGAGGACGCCAGTGACACACAGGGATGAAAAAGAAACTTGTCCTTTTTTTTGCCTTTCTTTGAATACGATCCAACAGATAGAAATCCAGAAAATTACGCAGCAGAAACCAAAAAAAAAAAAAAAAAAAAAAAGTCCAATAACTTCTTTGAAGGTTTCGTCCGAACAGACGAAAGGAGCTGATGTCACTTTTGCTTCCTCCTCAACTTCCCCCTCGAGCAGCGGCAGATTTTCCGGGCGGTGCTGGCTCGGCGGGAGGCGCAGGCTCGGTGCGTTTCAGGGGCGAGAAACTTGAGCAGGGATCGCTCACGCAAAAAAAAAACCTCGGGAGTCCTGTGATGGTTCTGTCTGGAGCCTGTCACTACAAATGTGTCGCTCTGGACTGAGGACTTCCAGAGGTGTGAGTAGAAATAATAATGATAATAATAATAAAAATAAATCACAGTTTGGATTTTTCTCGCTTGTTTTCTTTTTCTTTCCCAGAGCAGCGGAGAGGACCGACCCGCTCACTGCTGGCTGCTTTTACCGGGAGCTGTCCGCGGTGCTGAAGCGAGCATCTCACCCCCCCTTCCTCTCCTCTCCTCCCCTCTCCTCTCTTCGCCTCTCCTCCTCCTCCTCACCCTCCCTTCCAGAGCTGGGTGGTGTCTTCATGGCTACTCCCCCCCCCGTCTTGCGCGCACACACACACACGTAGTTTATGGGCCAATTCCAGGCTGCTCGGTGAAGAACAGAAAAAAAAGAAAAGAAAAGTTTGAAGAAATATTCGACATAAATCAGTCAAGACGAATCAAATTAACGTTAATCAACATGAAAAAGCTGCCAAGGGTTAAACAGCTCTGTGTCCCTGTTTTAAAAGATTAAGTTTGAAGCTTTTACAGCAATTTTAGTCCATAGTCCCTGCATCCATCTTTGTGCCATCATTATAATAATATTAACGCTGCAGGTTGACCCCCAGCTCGCATCAATTTGCATGACATTTATTTTGAATTCATACATAAATAAATAAATAAATAAATACAGGACTTGTTGTGGTATGTATGGTACAAATTCTGTTCTGATCCCAGTTTCATACATTTTTTCACTGCAGGATGTTTGCAGAATTCAATTTTGGACCTTTTTACGAGTTAAAGTCTTTGAACAGAATTGCTGCCTTCAAGACCCAGATAAATGGCTCTAACGTTGAGTGAGTGGTTACATGATGTGAGGTTTTTTTTTGTTTTTTTGTAAGATGAGCAACAGCGCCTCCTTCTGTTTGTATTGCCACATGCCCTGACAGAGAAGTGATGGGAGATAGTGCACGATGGCTGTTTTCTTTACCTTTTTTTTTTACTTTCCAGTTGTGTATCCAGGTGTGGTGTTTTCATCTCTGATGTCAGATGGAACAAGAGCAAATTAAATGATATGAATATTCTTATTTTTTCCAGGGAAATTTGATCGGGATTGATTTTATTTCCTGGCTGCGTCGTGCTTCACATCCACACACAAAAAAAATAAAGAAGCACTCATTGAGGTGATGAGTCAAAAAGTGACCAGATGATCTTGACTTGTCAAGTACAGGACGTGCGAAGAAATTCACTCTGTGATCATTAACAAAAAACAAGACAAACAGAACAGTGTAATCTGCAGTCTTAAACGCACACAGCTGCAGGGCCAAATCAGGGCTTGCATTACATATGCGCTGTATCTAAGAACGTCTAGTTCTTATTACAGCCTTGTGCCTCTATGTTGCGTTTTATTTTCCTGTGGCTTTCATCTGTCTACTTTTAACCAACCTCGCCTCGAGCAAAACTGCATTTTTCGGCATCCCTTCACTATACTTCTCCCTCTGAGGACACGATGCCACTGCTTTTCACTTGAAATTTTAAAATTAGAATTGCAGAGACAGAGCCGCGGATGCATTCACATGAATACCAGAGGTACAGGAAACAGGGAGAATCTCTTGTCCTGGCTCAGAGGCACTTTAGCAATATTGGGCATCACTTGTACCAGTAAATCAGCAAGCAAGACCTCCACTCCTGTGTAGCCTCTACAGAAGCCCTGCCTGTGTGTAGTCTGAATTATAAACAAGTCTCTCCTTCTGTCCAAACTTTGTACTTCATAAAATACTTATTCAAACCTTACTAAAGTTTATATGGTCACTGGATGTATTTTAAAGATGTTTGACTCTTCAGTTTGATTTTTTTTGTTGATGGACACTCTGATCCACAGTGCTTATTAAAAATGAAGGAGACATTAATGCCGTTATCTGTAATGTGGTGTTTCCAAGATAAAGGCAGGAAAAGTATTTTCATTTTCTATTTGTGACATTTACAGCTTTAAAACTTGTGGTTATTCACACTAACTGGCAAATTAGTACACAATTAAGAATGATACAAAGCCGGGGTGAGGTCGTAATGGATTATATATAATCTAGATAATGTAAAATGGGTAATGATAATCAACATAATAAATAATAAATTTTTTAAATGATTGTTATTTTATAGTTACTTTGTCAAGAATGAGATTTTTGCTTGCGTCTTCAAAATATGGCAATTTTAATTTTTGTTTTTGTCATAATAACCAGTGGTTTATTAGCCCATGAAAATTGCATCTGACATATGAGATTTCGTAGGCAATTGCCCCATCTTTTAGAGAATAAAATAAACTTTATTGTTAATAAATAGTTTTTTGTCTCACCCAGGAACAAAAAAACAACAATCTTTTAATGAATTACAAAACTTGCCACGTAATTTGCATTGAGTAAATGACAACATTTCAAAGTAATCTAAATCCTGTACACAGCATCAGGGATGTTGGGCCAGGGGGGTTTTGGTGAGGTGGTGGAGGGTGGCTATGTACAGGGCCCAGAATTTTGGGCTAGGCCCCTGCACAGCATATACTTCATATAATTAGTCATATAAATTCTGTGTCAGCCAGATGGTGATGATAGTTCTTAAATCAGAATGAGACACTTGAGCTCTAAACCATCCTTGACTATTCACAATAAGCCATTCTATCCCTTCAGACAGAGTTGACACTACAAGAGAGAAATGGGGCAACGGAGTGAAAGCTATAAACAAAGTGAATAAAAGATGTCGAGAGAGCGAGGAGGTGTGCGACTGAAACCTGAGCAGTCACCCAGAAGTAGAGCACGCTGGTAGCTTCATCATAAATACATGTAGCCACTACACGGCTCCCTGCTGCGCTGCTATTTAAAGATCGGGTGATTGACCACCTGTACGGAGTTAAAGCGGTTTTGGCCGACACAATTCAGTTCAACTCAGCTTTCTCTGTCCCCGGGGTGCACTTGGTTTAATGGCATAAAAGCTTACAAAACACACAGCAGGACCTCACCGAAGCTGACGACACATTCCTCCAAGGTCTCTGTTCCCTGCATGCATTTCAAAATATATCTGCATAGTCTGAAACACATCTCAGTATGCGGTTATTTCATAGAGGAAATCCAGCAAAGACATTTTGGAAATTAAGTTTCAGTATTCACATTTATTCAGTCGGCGAAAGGTGGTCCCAGAGAGGCACAGATAATGTCACGCAGCTGTAACATCTTGTCTTTTTTTTCTTAGTTTCATTGCTGTTTTATATCTTTGAAAACTTATCTCAGATTTATATTAGTCGGTACAAAATAACTGATGAAATGTTTACACCACAAGCACACCAGCAACATTCATAATTTATCGTTTCTTCCGAGAGAGACACAATATCAGAGAGATTTTTAATTTGTCACTTGCGAAACAAATCTTACACTTCAAGTGAAATCGCGAGCACTTCGCTTCCTAGACACAGATCAACTCGCAGCTCAGTCATTTTCTTCCTGCGCAGAATACTACTAAAGGGAATTTTCAGGCCAGTCACAGATGGTTGAAATAAACAGCATACTACTTCCACTTCCATCTCTCATTACAGCCACACTGAACGATGCCAGGCCTAAGATGGGAAATCTGCAAGTGCAGCAGGCAGACATTCAATGCATAAATTCAGTTGACTCAGAGCATATTTACCAAAATGACTTTCTATGTAAGCCTCCGCTATCCCTCAAACTTGGACGTTAGCTATTTTTTATTTAAACTTGGTCAGCTATTTATAATTTGCAAAAGTTAAGACGGAGAAGAAACTTCCGATGTAAGTTGAGATTTTGGGAGAAAAAAGCACACACGGGAGAATTCATTTGGAAATGAGAGAAACCACCACCAAACCAATCAGCGGAGAGGAAAATTAGGGAGAATGAGGCGTCTGTCAGGTAGGATGTGGTGTTTGGGCAAAGTGATTACAGGTGACATGGAGAAGACACTGCTGATGGCATTATGCCGATTTGATTTGCTGCCAATAGGGAGCCATCAAGTAAAGTGAGTCACTGTGTGATTAGATGGTCTGAAGGCAAGCTGGAAGGGTTTTGTGTGTGTGTGTGTGTGTGTGTGTGTGTGTGTGTGTGTGTGTGTGTGTGTGTGTGTGTGTGTGTGTGTGTGTGTGTGGTTGTTTTGCATAAGAGTTTTGAGAGGAGTGCAGAGAGAGAGAGTGAGCAGTCATCAGTTATATCAGTATGTTGTTTATTCCATATTTGTCACATTTAGCTCCAGTGTCTATATTTAACTAAAAGATCATCGACGTCAGCCCCGTCACATACTGCAGCATCTCTGCTGCGCTCACGATACAACTGTTATAGTTTGCACAAAGGTGACGACCAAAATGCAGACACAACGGCAGGCAGGTTTAAGAAACAAAAGCGAGCCTTAATAACATACTGTAAGCTGAAGTCCAAACATCAAAATCCAAAATGCAAGCAACAAAACGGAACAAGGAGAATCCAAGAAGAGTCATACAGAAACAGAGGACAAACCAAGTCCACGGGGAACACATGAGGACCGAGAACAGACACAGGAGCTCAGAAGATGCAGGATGAAAACAAACTGACAATGAGTAAGGGAAAAAAAACAGGCTAAGGGCGAATGAACAGATGAAACACAGGTGTACACAGAAAAAAGGGCAAGAAAAAGACAAAGACAGGAAGTGGAAAGTCACAACAAGACAAGAAAGAAGACAGGAAGTGACTAACCAAAAACCCAAACCATGACAACGTGTATTACAGTAGACACATTAACTCTCCCTGTATTGTTACTTGGCAACCTATACTGTATTATTTCACTCATTTAGAATAACGACTGACTGAGCTAAACGGCTAACAGCAGCTACAGTAAGCAGCATTTAGCCATTACTCTGGTGATATGCTGCCCCCTATTTGTTTTGAGTATGAATTCGACAGGTGGTCAATTCTTACATATTGCACCTTTAATGCATAAATGTTGCATATAATATCTTTAACTTATCGTTTTAATCCACTCTGTGTGCGAGTATGAAGTGTGAAGTGAACAAAACACATTCAAGAAAAAAAGGTGAATATAAAAAAATATCTAATATCTCAAACTTAGAGAGGCAGGTTGCTGGTGCGATCCCCAGACTGGCAGGATATAACTAGGAGGGCGAAAAAGAGTTGCCCTTGAGCAATGCACTTAATTCCTCCTGCTCCAGTGGAGCCATCAATATGAGAGTGGGGTTGCACAGCTTCTAGCTATCAATGAGTGTGTCATCAGAAACGTCCTGCAAAAGGGAAAACTTCTGTGAGGAAAGCAGCAAAATGTGTTAAAAATAATATATATATATATATATATATATATATATATATATATATATATATATATATATATATATATATATATATATAAGTTGAGTAAACCATTAAAACAATATGAATAAATACATCAGATATCTCTTAATGGTGCACAGCATTACTAAGGGCAGATAGAGTTCTTGTGTCCATGAATGAACCCCACATCTTTTCTTGAAAAATAGATTAGTCTTTTGGAATTATTTATTAATTTATTCAGTCTTTGCGTGAGTACAAAAACAGCCTGCTGATGCTGATGCTGATGCTGAGTGTCTCATGAGATCACGGTGAACTCTACTGTCCTACTGAGCAGCCACACTCCAACACCTTCCGATTCTAATGCAATGAGTCATCAATCTTAAATGTGTCTTCAAAGACGGCACGGCAAGGTTGTCAGCTTATTATAGACGTCTGCCGATGAACTCATCGTAATTAAGCAACTTGAATGTCTCCGCGATGTTGATCTTCAAATGTAAACTCATGTGAAGTCCTTGTGGGAATCGGCAACAAGTCCCAACACCCCAGATTTAGTATCAAAACAAGATATTTTTAGCTGATCCCAACAAACACAGAGCCTCTTTCCACGTTTCACTCACATTTGCTACAGGAGTCAGTTAAATTGAGGAAGTAGATCCGGTTGCTTCAAAATCGTCACGTCTCAAACGATACCATCAATATTATGATCTTCAAACAATTGTTTGCTAGAAAGTAATTTCCTCCGTGGCTCAAAACACAGACTAAATGCCAGCAGACTGACAAATTGGGGGCATATTTCTTGTGAATGTTACAGTGCGATATTCTCTTGGCTACTGAGCAATAAAATTACAAAAAGTTCTGGATTTCTGCCCGTTTCAGCAGGTCAAAAAATGAGTTCCTCTTCGCTTTGTGTCGCTTCTCTGCTCTGCTCCTCAACCCCCTCCTCGTCCACTCTCTGCACAGGCCGAGGCAGCGTTCCCTGCTAAACTGGGTCCACTGCTCTCCCTGGAGACGAGGCTATTTAACAGGAAGCCCACTAAACATTACGGGCTTTGGCAGCCGGAGCAGAGCAGGGTGTTGAGGGACGGACCAGCGACTCCTGGAGCCAGGATAAGTACAACCCTGCAAGACACCAGTGAGAGCCAGGAAGTTGAACGTCTCAGCTTGTCTTCTGGCCAGCAACACAGCAGCAGAGCTGTCATCCCACTCACTAACACTGACTCTGCAGGTGTCTGTGTGTGTGCATTGTGCTGTGTGCGGGTTGAAGGCATCAAGAGAGCGGCTGTATCCTTGAAGCCAAGTCTAAACAGAGCAGGGGAGTATGGATCCAAAGTTATTTTGGATGCAGCCAGCCGAGCCAGTAGTTACTCTTGTGTTTATATGTTAGTTGTAGTTTGTGGAGCTGAAAAGAGGAATAATGGGCGATGATGGCACAACATAAAGCACAGACTGTTTGTCCACGTTGTGGTTTGTTTGTGGATTTAGATCAATTTACATATTTTCTTGGATATAAACAGTGTTTGTTTGACAAGAATGCATTCATGTGTTTTCTTCTTTTTCATATAAAAATATTTGAAAATTACATAAAAATATACAATTGTAGACCAAGTGCAACCCGTCACGGCATCAGCACTTCTCAATGGGAGTGATCCCCCCCAGTAGGACAATGTGTCCTGCCACACCGCAAAAACGGCTCAGGAGAATGGGCCGAGGATTGCGACAAAGAGGTCAAGTCATCGACATGGCCTCAAAATCCCCCAGATCCTAATCTGATTTGATCGTTGGGAAGTATCGAATCAAATGTGATCAATGGAGGTCCAACCATTGACTTCTCTATGCACTCAGACAATTGATCTAAATCAGACTTCCCAACCACTGGGCTTTGGAACAGAGCTGGGTCTTAGGTAAATCAACACCGGTTTGCAAAAAACCCAATAGGACGCATGGGGGCTGATGTTATTGCCATATACTGTATTTAGGCTACTGCGTTGTGTTTTGTTATTTATTTTCCTGGAAATGACAACCTTTTATTACATAGGCTATCACAAGGCAAATTTAACACGAAAATGTTCAAGAAACTGATTTTATTGACGGAAAAGTTTAAATATGACAATGAAAACACTTGTTACATTACGTGTGGGAACTGTTGAAAAAAGGCCCATAGATAGTGAGTCCAAGTGCTATATCGCAGGCAACTGGATTTACAGTTTCTTGAAGACTCTCATCCAAGGGGCTTCTCCTGGATGAGAGGTAAAATGTCTGACCTGGATGACTGAGAATCTTTATCAACATAGACAGTAAAAAATAACGTAGACAGTAAGCAGAAAAAAGCTAAATCCAACAAAAAATATGACGACAGCTACATAAAATTCGGTTTCTTGGTGACTGGGGACGCAAAGGCTCCAAATCCCTCTAATTACAGCTACTAAAACAGCAACTGGTAATTCATCCATCCATCAATTTTCTAAACCGCTCATCCTGACAAGGGTTGCGGGGGAGCTGGAGCCGATCCAGGCGTGCACTGGGTCAGAGGTGGGTTACGTTTAGGTCACCACCCTACCACAGGCACAGCTGATTAAGCGGAGGAAAATTACCATTAAAAATCCCTTTACTACATGCTTTTATTTTTCACTGATATCAGTCCTGTGTGTGTGGGCACATGGTGCTTGAGTCATGATGAGGAAGAAACAAGTAAAGTCATTATCGTCTTTGCAAATCATTTTCTGACAGCTAGCATTTATGTTTTTGCATTCATAATCAAATATCCGACTGTGGCATAAAAAACTATCTGGGGCTGTTAAAAGACTTGGTAGAAATAACAAGAACGTGATTGTGCGGAATGATTGCAATGCCCATGGGAGATGGATTGTCACGCAATGATTTCGCCTTCGAGGCTCAGAGATTCATCTTCAAAGTGTTTGAAATATCAGCAATCAACCGAATGCTATAATAATGTTGTTCAGATTTACTCTTCATTTCTGCAGCAAGATAATTATGGGTTTTAGAAATAAAAGAGAATTGATTAACCGGCAAAATAAGTCTTCATTTCCACGTGGAGACAAACAATAATGCTGCTGGAAAGTGATGATTACAGCCAGGCCTCTCTTCTTGTTCTTTGCCACTTATTTCCCATTTGCACGCGCAGAGACAATCAAACTTGTAACCGGTGTTTAAACCAGGAGCTTTTTGTGTGTATCTTACAGTAGCTGGCGTTTGATTCAATTTGCACCATGTGGGACTCGGAAAGCAGTTGGCCAAGATCAAGTTGTGGGTGTAGTGAAAGGATGGGAGGGGGCGGAGGATCTGACAGCTCCGTGAAAAAAAAAAAATCTCTCTTCATTTGTTAAAATAAAACATCCATTGAGTCAGTGTGTAAGTGTGTACTGACTCATCTTTCTATGTGGATTGGATCAGACACAGATGAGCCGTGATGAGCATGTATGGAGTAAGCATTCAGTCAGATCCTTGTCAAATCGTATATACTCAGCGGGCGTTAAACTCTTCACCCAAAGGACATTTTGTGTTCTCCAGTTCATGAACATGTCACATACTGAAATAAAACACAGTGTACATGTAATAATGTCTACGTGGGTGCTTTAGGATTCATTTAATATTGAACTCGCTGCACCGTTATTTGTCATTGTGTTGTGTTTGCTTGTGTCTCATTGGAAATTACCTTTGAGCTGTGTTTTTCAGCTGTTGTGGAAATATGGTGATGATGACTCATTTCCACTGTCTCTCATTCAGTCTTCCTTTGGGGATTTAAGCAATCTACGACTATGGGTGGTGCTGACTGATTTATACATGAACCCAATTTCTTAAATTAACCCAAAATTATAATTAAGAAGAGTGAACTAGCTGGGGAAAAAAACATCTGTCTTTGATCTCTTATTGAGTCCTCAAGTCTTATTTCCTTAAAGGAGATCTATCATGCTTTTTTTTTAATCTTTCTTTCAGTGTTTTGTTTATGTTCTTGCACGTAAAAGGTCTTGGAAGTTAAAAAGGTCAAAGTCTGCACCAACGGAAGCCCCTCTCTCCAAAAGAAAACACTGCTCCTGAATGCCTCATCAGCAGTCCCGCCTTTAGTTCCCTGACTTTGTGGCATCACACTTCGTCACCATAGGACACATATTTACGCCTGGTGGCTAGTTTGGCACTTAAGATTTAATTTAGCACAGCTGCTCTGTTGTTAGTTAGCGGTGCTGGCAAGGTGTGAGCTGACCAATCAGAGCAGACTGGGTATTCATGCTTTGAATACATTCCCTCAAGTATCAGTTGATATTAAAATTGCCTTGATGCAGGCTGCAATCTGACTTTTAAATCAAAATTTTGACACCACAATTCCTAAAACGAAGAGAAACTGCACTTGAAAGCGGTGCACGGATCACTTCACACTGGCATCCTTTTCCCTGATTTAAGAAGAATAAATCCTGAAGGCTGCAGACTGAGACCAAAAAGGGATTTTTGCCAAGAAGAGATTCGGCCGGCCCGTATGCGTGCCATCCTCTCCATCTCTGAGGCCGCTCCTCGGGGGTGCACAGCACAGTCGAGTTCTCCAAGCCTTCAGGGATCTTGACCCTGTTGATTTGGCGAACCATGCAGATGAGATGTTGCTAAGCACCCGCTCTCCCTCTGCCAGCGTAAAGGCCATGTGGGAACACTGTGAAGGGGTAGATAGCTGTGCTAGTTTACTGCCATAGTCAGCTCTCCTGCGGTGTGTGTTTGCGTCTCTGTGAGTGTGTAGGAGTGTGTGTGTGTGTGTGTGTTACAGCTCAACATCATCTCTCCCCCTCCCTCTCGTATTTTCCGTGCTTCAGTCCCTGGCTCCTGGGATTAAAGGGTGATTTCTGCAGGTCCTCAATGTGTGACAAACCTCTTGATGGGGCCAAATCTCCAAAAGTCCTTACAACTGTAAAACCCCTTTAAAGGTGTAGTATCCAATTTTGCTCTTCAGCTAACACCATCAGCAATTTGTTGTAAAAGCTTTAAAGGATGTTCAGCATACTGGAGGTCTAATGCTGCAAATGTGTTGCTGAATCACATGAAAACACACAATAAACACTTGCCGAATATTGTGTGGGGAGAAGTGGGCGGAGCTGGGGGTCAAAGCCGCTGCCCAGCTGCTCAGAGCCGACCACACCTTGAAGATCTGGAGAAATAAACACCCAGAACCCAGAGTCTCTGGTGAGTGCTGAGTTCAGCGAGAGGTTGCGGTCCATTCAAACACGCAGACACACACACCCTCAGTGCTTGCCGTTGCTTGCTTATGACTAATGTACAGTAAAGTAATCTGACTGTCTGGAGCAAATAAACACCTGTGCAAGTAACGTAAAGAAACATAAATGAAACATCTCTCTGGGATGTTATAGCATCAGGTGACCAAATGAAACACACCGTCATCTTGAGTAAATTTGTCGATTTCTCTGGGTTTGAAAATTGTTGGAAACATTTGGAATAATGTTTAGTACAAAACTCATTTTAATGCAGAAATGTTACACAATATATCTTTTATTTAATCATTTTTCTCTTCATCTGAAATATATACTGAAAGAATGTGTATGCACTGCTCTACAGATCTTCCTGCTTTTGATCCCTGTTTCTTCTTCACCACTGTCAAACCAAGATACATTACAGCATAAAGTAAAATGTGAAATCAAGTGAGAAATCAAGAACTGTATGAAGCTCTCTGCACACACAGTCAGAATGAATCATTTGTAAGTATGAGAAAGTGAAGGCGAAGACGTAGCGAGTCGAAGATGTATAATTGAGCATGTGGTGGGTCTCTGTTCGCCCCTGCCATCAGTAATTTAATCAGGAAAGCAGAACGTCCAGTGGGGTGTCACCCCAAACAAAGACGAGAGGCGACAGGAATTACAAGTCTTGGCTGTGCTTGATGTTACATTTGTACTTTGAAGTACCTGTGTGCACTGTCAGCAATTCTGAATATCTTCTTTACCCACAAGGATCATTTTGTGATAATCTTTTTCATCTGTAGACTCATTTCCTTCTTTTATCTAATCGTCATTGACGATGTGACATCTCACTGAAATATTACCACTGCAGCTGGTGTTTATTTGCAGAAAATCTTCCAGTCATCTATTTAAAAAGACAAAAAAGAAAACCTGGTTTTGTGTAATTCCCACATCCTTCTGCTGTGATCCTCTACAGTCATTCAGGGAAAAATCCATCATTAAAGGACAGGTATTTAGTCCTCCGTTGACAGTAACTTTAACAATGCAACAATGCAAGACACGTGCATCCAGTGAAAGACACACTGACATGGTTAAGAGAAAAAAAAACACAGCTACAGGCAACGAGATCATACCTTTTCCCAAAGGATTGTCGAAGGGCATTCTGGGAAATAAAGAACGAAGTATAGAAAATAGAGGAGGCAGTTTGAGGGAAAGCGGGCAGGCCTACAAAATTGCAACACTTCATCATAACTTGTGAAACTTCTGAAATGCGTTAAACATCATTAACTGATGATATAAAACCATGTGAGAGCATCGGAGGGAGGGTTATCTGGCACTGAGGAGCCAGTCTGACGATCAGATAATGTAAGCTGGCAATTCCGCTCGAATCCCCAAGGAAATCTTTGCCTCTTAGTCTTAGACTGACTCTTACCTCTGTCGAATCGTTAGTTTCACTTGGGTGGAAAAACACACTTGGAGAAGATAGGAATATTTCAGATGGTGAGCTTTACAACTAGACTGATAATACTGGCCTTTAATCAGCCTGTACGGATTGACTGAATATTAATTTATATTAATCACATGAATTAACATGTTATTGATATTCCTGTTGTTATTAATAGCAATAGCACTACAGTAGATGTACTTATGGATTACAGTATTTTCCATTATGAAAGGAAAATATGGGGGAGACTAAAACCATGTGAGTTTAAAGATATTACATCTTATTCGCTTATTAGCAGCGATCTATCCAAACACATTGATCCTGGCATCAACCTTGACACTGAGATCAATCTCAATTGATCCTTGCATCAACAACTAAAGAACTATGGCATTTTAATTCTAAGATGTTGATACTGCAACCTGGAAATGATATAAACAGCAACCCCCAAGTTGCTGTCTTGTCGAAAAAATATTGACTTTTAACCACATTAGCGAAATACTGCGGCGTAAAAGCCCACTGGACCAAAGTTAATTTATGTCCAGCACGACATATCTTATAGTGAGAGGAATCAGTTTGTCCAAACCATGTAACAGAAGTTAGGAGGGCAGGGAAGTGAAAACTTGGCAGAGTGGCTGTCGGGGTATAGGATGGAAGAAAAAGGAGAGCCAAGGCCATGCTACTGTTTATAATATGTGACTTATTTTAGAAGCCTCTAAATCTGTTTTGACAGGTAGAACACTCTGTGGGTTGACTGCGTGCTGTCCCTGATGCCAAACAGAGGGAGATAAGACAAGGATGGCAAAACTCCACAGTGCACTCCATCATAAAGCATAGGTCCTGCAACAGGGCATACTATTTCGGGATATGAATGAAATTAGACTTATTTAATGCTACATGTGTTAATTTTACGTGAAAGATAGACTAAGAAAGGAAGCACGAACATTTTGACCTTGGCCGTTCAAAACGTGCTGTTCGGCAAAGATTAGGCGGTATTGTGAGGGGTTTACACATCCAGTTTTAAGCCTCCTGAACTGCTCACATTCCTGGAAATTTATGTAAAATCAGCCTAAAACACCTATCCCAGTCTGGCTCAAAGTAAATTCAAAGCTGTTGTTGAACCACTTGGAGTACAGGCATGGTTTTGGGCTCTTTTTAAAAGGTTATAAGCTGATTTTTTTTTTTCCAAGCTGACAGAGGCTCTGTAATCTATAGCCGTTTGAACACACTGAATTATTTATTTTTCTCGCCTAAATATATAAACCTGCATAATTCCCTAGTTTAGTGCTTTAAAAACTAATATAAACTATATATTGCTGGATTTTAAATCTCATTGGCTACATGATGCTGCAACCACCAAGAAGCTGGCGTGTGAGTGGCTTAGGAGAGAGGACAAAGACGAGAGAGTGGGTCACTTGCCATGCGATCACTCATTGGCTGTTGTAGGCACTAGGGCGGGCATAGAAGCTCATATCTGCTCTAGTGAGCTGTCAATCAAACGGCTGCCGTCTCAGGATATCCGGTGTAGAGACATAGTGGCATCTGCTGCGAAATGAGAGGAGTCTCAAGGCAACAATATCTGTGGAATCTCTTCTTATGTGTGTGACACAACCCGATTTCAAAATGGGTTAGGGTTTTAAAAGTCCTGTGAGTTCAGCTTCAGTCTGCAGAGCCATGAAGCCAGAGCGCTGGAGCCACACCGCCACTGTTGCACAGAGCGGTGTTCACTGTTTACTGAAACGTTATTAATGTTGAACGTGTTGCATGCACTGCACTTCCAGGGGTCCTCAGCAACACACCTGCGTAGTATGAAGTAGATCAGATGAATGGTTCTTGAGATATGTGAAGGACAGACAGACAGACAGACAGGCACAGAGATTCCCTCGCTGCATAGTTATTCGTTTAATTTAGTTTAGTGTGTGTTTGCACATGCTTTTTATCTCTGTTGAGTAGTGCCTCCATTCCAGCACAAATTGCTCAAAATGGTATACCTGAAGAAAAGAAAACCACATTTATTTTGAAGAGCAAATGTAGCCTGATTTCAGTCCAACATAGAGTTACATAAGATCATTTGCACCCAAATATTACATTTGTGTCTTGTATTATCATCACTAGAATGAGATGCATTTTCATGTTGACTATCATTTTGTCAGGAGCTGCTGAATATCAAGTGGGTGGAAATCTCATTTTGGAACAAACAAACTTCACAAACTCTTCAGCTGCTGATTGTTATTTTAGTGCTCATGCAGCTCGCTCAGAGTGGAGAAAGGACCCCGCGAGTACCAGATGTCTAATAATTTATGATCTGAGCAGCCATCATATCAACGGGGTGGCAGGAAATTGAATTAGACGAATTACAGGAATTTATTTAGTCTTGTAAACGCTCTCCTAAAAATAGAGTTCTGTGTGTGTGTGCGTGTGTGTGTGTTCGGTGCTCATTCACATGTTCAATTTGTTATGTGCAGAAGGAGCAAAGTCATCTCCCATCTGCGTGTTTGTAGAGGAACATGTAAGATAGCTCGATCCCTCGCTTTTTTCCGCTCTCCTTGAGCCTGGAGAGGTGGAGAGAGAAATCTTAATTGAGGGTACAGTAGGTGGTTGGAGAGGAGGGGTTGCTGCGGTTAAGGAAATTCAGTAGTTTTAATCCACTCATCCACCCAGGCAGTGACAGCAGGATTACAGCAGAGACTTTATAAAAGAAGGCAATTATGACAGCATATGGCAATACACTGCCCTAAATTCAATTACCCTCTCTGGCACTTTTCAATTTTCCTTCATTAAGTGGATTAAGAAGAAAGACATGTTCTTCAAGTTTAGAAATGATGAAGTCCAAAGGAGGATGAGAGGCAATGGAAGGGATGGTCCACTAATCTCTGTACATGATTGGTCATGGGTGTGTGCTGTAGGAATCCATGTTGTGTACATTAAATTGATTTTGTTCATGGTGAGCCAGATAAATGATCCATGTCGGTTTGCACAGCTGAAAGGTTTATTAATGATGTTTTTGTTTACCGGGGTTTTTTCATATTTTTCTCCCTCCTCAATTTTTCACGTTTAGGAATTTCATTGTCTGTCCTTCAGCATAATAAGGCACCTGTCATAGAACTGTCTTAGAACAAGCGATTCAACATAAAGGCTGGACTCTGGCTGCCTGGATTGCCTTCAACAGGAAACAAAATGTGACAGATGGCCACAAAGTTTCCCAGCCAGAAATTGTCCTCCTAACTCATGCAACCTTGTTGAGGAACAGCTTTGTGCAACACTGGCCCAAAGGTTTCTCTTTGTACTTTTTCCCTGAGACCCATAACTCAATCAGTTTCTCTGTCAAAGAAGGAGGAGGCTGAATATGTCTCCTCTGAATAATGACAACGCTTTACTCCATGCCGTTTTCCCACTGTATTATTTTCCCCATTTCTCATTCTGTAAAGATTCTGTAACTCCAGGCTGCTGGGAGCAGAGCCAAGTCTGTGTAATTTAGTTCCTTTTCACACGATACCAGTTAATCTACGGCTAAAATACAAACACTTTATCGTTACGGGTGCCGGAGGTGTTTTTGTTTCAGCACTGAGGCAGAAATATTTTCAATAAACTCTCGGTAAGATGCCAAGATAATAGTTTCTACAGATATGACAGAGGTGTGAATTTTCTAGTTTTCATAAAAAGTCAATTTGATCATTCTTTGTTTATCTTTGTCATCTGAAAATTTATCTATTTTGTTGTCCCCGTTGGGCTATTCCTTCTGTGCTCCCCTGACTCTCAAAAGATTAAATAGTAGGACAAATCAACAGTGTTTTCTTTTTCTCTTACTCCTCCACATTTGCTCTCTTCCATTCATTACAGGTCAAACTCACATCTGTGATGCTCTCCCTGCCTCCCGTTCCCTACCGTCCCTGTTTCCTCTCAGCAGAGGTCATCAGCCTATTACTCCACATTATCTATCATCATCAAAGAGGATGGATCCTCCCGCAGTATTTGGTTTCGGTGCACTTCTCCCGCACGGGCAGGGTGATTGATCTGCTCCTCTGCCTCCTAATGAAAGAGACTACCTTTGTTCTTGCCGGAAGCTTAGCGCTTGTCCTGTTAAATCACTGTCCGCTCTCTGTCTCTATTTGTTACCATTAGACGCTGGTTTTCACACTCAGCCATGGGTCTCATATCTACATGTTGTGGGCAAAACAGGCAGGAGTTTGAGATGTCGAACCATATCTGTTTGTGTCTTGTATTTGCTTATTTATCATAATCATAAGGAACATTGGACATTTCTAATAAGGACTTATTATGTGTCCTACACAGTAGCATATGACCTTTAAGTGCTTCATTGATACTTTAATTCCACTGTGTATGCATCACTTTAAAGTCACTTAATAGCCTAGTCCTGTGATATTTGCACAGCATCCGTGGTCTGTACTGCAGGCTAATGCTTTTTTCATGAGGTTAATCCATAACACAAGAACGTCCAAGCACTTCCAAGTGTTTTGACCTTTTAGAAATAGAATATTTCTCCTTCCATAACGTCTCCACACTCTCTGCATAAAAATCAGCATTCAAAATCAGGGAAAAGGACTGCATAAGGACTTTTCTCAAGCACAAGCCTATAACAGTCAGCACTGCAATTATTTCAACCATGAAACTGTACCACGGCGCATACAAATCATGGTACTATTTTTATACATCCAGGCCTCTTCTGTAATGCCCCCAGTGGTCTGTAGAATGCGCCAAACCTTTTAGCAAAGTGCAGTTTGTCAGTGTCCCTAACGGCTTCCCGTCGGCTACTTACCAACCCGGAAGTTGTACCTTTCTCCTGACACGTAGCAACCGCGACCAAGTTGGCAGGGCTGTGGTTTGATTCGTCAAACAACACAGGTACGTCTCAGCATTTGTGATGCTTTTACATCCCTAGAATAATGATTATGTGATAAAAGTTGAATAGGATATTGGAAACACCGCTGACATGTTGCACAAGATCAGCGAGCGTCTCCACAGCTGTTGTAGCTAGCATCAGCTAACCAGCTAGCTGCAGAAATAACGGTGCATTAGCCACCCAGAGATTAGAAGCCTTTGTTATATAGGTTAATTTATCCTTTAAGGTGATTGTTTAGAGTCATTTGATGCTTAGTGTTAACAGACTTATATAAGACCAACGACATCCTTTTTTACGTTGGCTATTTATATGTGAAGCGACGTTAGCTAGCTGCTTTAGCTAACAGTTGTATTGAAATCACACGGAGGTAACGTTACTGTTATCCCAGCTCGGTGGCGAGTAAATAGTAAGTTAGTGCAGTAAATATTAGTATTACCACTCTCTTAAGATAACGTTAGCTAGTAATTGTATATTATATATAGCCTTAGGCATTTCAATGGTTCACAAGAGACAACGACGTCTGTCACGTAACTAACATTAGCTAAGCTAGCTAATATTTTTGCCACGGACTACAAGTTTACGAGATGTAACGGGAAACTGTTCCGGATAGATATATATGACGGGATTTAAGCTGTTGATGACCAACTGGACTGTCCTCAGGGAGCATAGTTGTTCAATAAAACAGCACTCAAAATTTAAAGTGTAAAAGTAATGCATGTTTATATTGATTGCCACCGTCGATCAAAATAATCACCCTAACTGACGAGTTGTGTTCCTGTTTTGTGTTCCTGTCCCTGTGTCTCTAACAGAGTGAGAGATGTCAGGGTTTGACAACTTCAACACAGACTTCTACCAGTCCAGCTACAGTGTAGATGACCAAAACCAGGCCGGCTATGGCTACAACAATGCTGAAACCCCCTACAAACAGTAAGTGAAGAAAGCTGTCCCTACTTTTCTACATGTATATTCTTTTACGTGCCATTTCAGCTGATGGAAACTAACCTACATAACATTTTGTTGCTTGACTGAACACGTTATTTGATTTGACACCTTTTAAGAGAGATTAATCCGATAACCTGATGAAGGTCTGCGTGCCGAAGCGTTATGAAAGTTTTTGATTGCAAAATAGGAGTGCTTGTTTAAAATGAGTTAGAAAAATTTCGTAAGATGAGGAAGGGAACTAGTCTTGCAGTGGTTTAATGCTTTTCATAAGTATATATTACTGGTGACTAACTGTAACAACATGCTTGGTCAGAAACTTGCGAATGTAAGTTGTCAGTTCCCTTCACTGAAAAAGTTCTGTTAAACACCATAACTCTGTTTTTCCCAGGCCATATGGTCAGTACGACTACTCCCAGCCCATGGCTTACTCTTCCCCGGGGATGATGCAGCCCCAGCAGCCATACACGGGACAAATCTTCCAGCCCACACAGACCTACACTCCATCCGCTTCACAGTCTATGTACAGCAGCAGCTTCGATGACGAGCCGCCACTGCTAGAAGGTTGGTGCCAATGTAGCCACTGCTACCGGCCCCATTGGCTTGTATTCAGCTCCTCTCACCTCTCTTATAATATTTATTATTTAAGAGAGTAGGAATATTGCAAGGGAACTGGCTAGTCCTGTACAGTTTAGCACAGTCAGCAATACACTAAGTATGTTTTTCTTTGTCTGTTGTTTACAGTGCTAAAATTGTTGGTTATTATTGTGACGGTTAATTGCTAGTGAAGTTTTCTATAATGAATAAAAAGTTTAAGTCATAGTCACAGCTTTTGAGAAGTGAGGATTTATTTTCGTTTCATATCACTGCAAATTTAATACCATTGTTTGCTCAGCTAATGTGGAGAAATAATCAGTGAATGAACGTAATCAGTAGTTGTTCTGTGAACCAGCTTTTGGAATAATTGCAAGTCACTTTTAAAAGGTTGAATTGCTAGAATATGAAATTATAGTGTTCCTGTTGAAATCAGTCTGCAGAATCACTTCCAGGACATGAACTTAATATCTGCTCTTAAGGCGTGAAATTAAAGTTTCATTCGCCTGTTGCAGTCACTCGCAGAGTCAAAGGTCCATAGCTGCAAGAAAGTTTGATGGAATAGTAAGGCTGATAGATGAGAAGTTGGCTGCCTGACAAAGTGACTGCAAAATTGACAGTTCTGACATTTCCAAACTTTAGTAGTATTTTCCCTCAACTTTATGCACATTCCAAACTTTTCATCGGCATACATGTTGGGCAGTTACAAACTAACCAGCTCTGAGGAAAAGATATTCAGTTGAAGTTGAAGAGATGATGGCAGCCGTTAAATAATATCATGTTTTTCACTTTTACAGTATGCTTTTTTTTTGCTGCTGCAGTAAAAATTTATAATTCAAAAAGCTGAACAATTAAGGCATTTTAAATATGTTAAATAAACTGTCTCTATAGAGATATAAGCTCACACAGATGTAAATTATGTAACATGTAGTGTTGCTTTACCTTACAGTACATTGGGAGCTCATGAAAAAAGACTCTGTCTGCAAGGATTTGACGCTCCTCTTTGTCAACCTCATCATTATAGTAATTCTTTATGTCAAATCTATACTTATGTTCTTATTTTGTAAACACAGTTTTTTGTGTGTAGCCAAATTACCCACTCAAGTTTATTGTCATGCTTTTGCAGAGTATTTTCGGATTCCTTCTCTTATCTAAACACCCTGTATTTATGTTCTAAACTCGAGACTCAAAATTGTTTTTATTCCTGAAACTTGAGTAGACGGAGTAGATTCAACTGACACTTGATGTGTGCGTTGGTGCAGGTGGAGCTTCACCTGTGTGTGATGCTGAGGGACTATGTCCTTGTTTTTTAGGTTTTGCTACATGCTCATTTGGAGGAAAGGCCTTACAAGTAGGATTTTATTTGAAAAAAAGCGACAAGAGTGAATATCATGAACTGTGACTGAGGATATTACATGTAAGCAGCCTCGTGTGGAGCGCAACACTGGTGCTTATCAAGTTGTATTCAGTGGTGCTGAAAAAATAATTAACCAATTAAAGATATTCTTAATAAAAAACACCAATAATTACAATAGCCTCTTCCAGCTTGCCGTATGCATGTAGTGTGCTGTTTTTCTGTATTGTGTTTGAAAATATTATGAATAGAACATCTTTGAATGTGAAATTGTTGGAGTGAGAAAACAAGTACATTCAAGAAGTCGCTGAGGGCTCTGGAAAGAGTGGCATCCTGTAATAGAATCACTCCCCTTGAGACTATAATGAGTGTGACCTAGACAGGTAAAGACACACCTCAGGGCTAGAGAAGAAATCACACATTCATCACAGTGGGAGTCTTTTCTGCCTTCATTCTCATGCAAAGGGATGATTGAACAGTCTGACTATTCCTGGAACAAAGATGTTTCTAAACCATCTCTTGGGGCAAAGCGCTGATATAGCAAGCCAGTGGCAGTTTCCCGTACAATTTTGTGTCACTTTTTGCTACCAGCTTTGTTTGAACAGATTATAGTTCTGTTATGCAGTTTGTCTGATGTGCGTTTTCTCTGTCTCAGAATTAGGAATCAACTTTGACCACATCTGGCAGAAGACCCTGACGGTGCTCCATCCGATGAAGGTAGCAGACGGCAGCATCATGAACGAGACAGACCTGGCTGGCCCCATGGTCTTCTGTTTGGCCTTTGGAGCGACGCTTCTCCTGGTAAATCATTTAGTTTTACATCAGCACTAATATGTATCTGGACAGCTGTCAATATGTAGGTGTATATGTCTGACTGTGCGGATGTTTTATTTTTCCTTTCCATTCACAGTCAGGTAAGATCCAGTTTGGCTACGTGTATGGTATCAGTGCAATCGGCTGCCTTGGTATGTACTGCCTACTCAACCTTATGAGTATGACGGGCGTCTCTTTCGGCTGTGTGGCCAGCGTGCTGGGATACTGCCTCCTCCCAATGATCCTCCTCTCCAGCTTTGGCGTTCTCTTCTCTTTACAGTAAGTACACAGGAAACGGTGTTTATTGATGTTAATACAACCTATAAATTGGAGTTGGGCAAAAAATAAATATTATGGCAAAATCATTATATAAGATCCAGATATTGTTTTGAATTTCAGATATTGTTATAACTTATGTTTTCCTGTTTTTAAAGGCTGCATTACAGTAAAGTGATGTCATTTGAAGACCAGCTTATTCATTGTAACCACATTGCTGATGATTATTTAACAGAATTCCTTGGCAGCTTGGCTAAAGTGTGATATTTATGTGTAGGACTGTAACTTTTGTTTCATGTTTCACAAATATCCGTACATTTCACTTAACTGTATGAATACTGTTTTCATACCGGCATCTGCTAAAATCATCAAAGCTAACTTCCTACTTCCTTCTTCTCCTCTTTAGGGGCATGATGGGAATTATACTAACAGCAGCAATCATTGGCTGGTGCAGTTTCTCAGCCTCAAAGATCTTCATCTCGGCGTTGGCCATGGATGGCCAGCAGCTGCTGGTTGCTTACCCCTGTGCTCTCCTATATGGGGTCTTTGCACTCATCTCTGTCTTCTAAAAACATAATTGAGTAGAAATTGGTAACTGCGCCTCAGTTTCTGTTATTTCAGTATAATTAGCAACAGTGTAATTAGTGTAATTATTAGCTAATTATACTGTCATTACAGAAGAGTGGGAGCTCCTGTCTAAAATGGCACCAAGGGTTTTTTTTTTGGGTTTTTTTATATATATAAAAGTCTCCACCTCTCACTACATTCTGACTCGACCATCTGCAGGCTGGAGTGTACCGTCTCACTCATGTCGTCTCTCCACCATGCTCCCCCTCATACTAAAAGGAGAGGACTGTCAAATAAACCTGGTGAAAAATAACTCTCCTGTGGACCATTTCTAGCCTTAAACGACCTGCTACAGTCCTGTGATTTTAAGGACACGAAGGGGAAGGAAGCAAGCAACTAGTTCACACTATAGAAGCCTGAGGAGACAATTATTTTGGACACAGATGGGAAATTTCCAAAAAGGACCGATAACCAACCCCGCTGCCAAATTTGGAGCTAATGGAAACAACACGTATCATGATTTCTGCAAAAGCTGTTGTGAGCCATTTTTGGTCTAACAACCTATAAAATCTACAGCTGCAAGACTACTGGAAACACCCACTTTCCTTCTGCACAAGACTACCGATCATTCTTCCCCTCCACTCACATAGGGCGGAGGAAAATGGGAGGGATCTCCTCCCCTTTTTTTTTCCAGGACTGAGGACCCGTAGATCGAATCATTTGCTCATCACAGCAGGGATTTTGATCTTTGTAAAAAACAGCAGCTGTGCTAGATATTCTCATGTATTGTTTTATTATATTCTCTTGAAATTCATTTGAGTTTTAATGCCTTTCAAGAAGACAAAAATACAGTTTGCACAATAGCATTGTCTCTAATTTTCAAAACCAAACAAATTTGATTGTTAAGTATTAATAGTCTGAGAGATACTGAATGTTAATAGGTACAGGCATGTCTCTAGGTTGTTGCTATAGTTTGCATTCTTTACATTTTCTTAATCTTTATTTTGCAGTTGACTCACTTTGTATGCTTTGATGTGTCATCTGTTGTTCATGTCTTCTCATGCACATTAAAGTTGTCTTTGAAGGTTATCCGCCTTGTGGTATTAAAAGGTCAAGCAGATAATTTTAAGAAGTGGTTTAAACTTTATTAAACATTTGGCCTGCGGGCCAATGGCTGGCGTCCGTGTGGCAGAAGAAAAGCTGGTGAGCAGTGGAATAAGTGGGTGTATGATGCATAATGACAGTTTTCAACAACCTGGGGAGATTTTATCACAGTTGGGTGGTAGATCAAAGGAAATAATGTGCATACTTTGATCCTTACTGTTGTCATTTTTATTGTGTCTTAGGCCTGGAAGACCTTCAACGTTTAAAAGGGTTTGCAATTGTAGGAAAAGGTGAGTGTGGACATGTTTGAACTTCTAGCCCAGTCAGTCAAGTGAGGGCAGCATTAACCACACATCGCCTTTCCTGACTCACTCGTAAGAATATTTCCCATCCCAGTCACCAAATTGAACCACAGATGTATTGGAGCTTAGTATTTTTTATATTAAAGCACATTGTTTTGGTTACCTGGTTCTGTCCCCACAAACACTGCTGCAAATGATCCCAACGTTAAAAATCTTCGGATTTGTTGCTACTACGGGGCTTGAAAATGTCCCGATGTCTTAAAATACCCATTAGTTTGGCGCTTACAATATGAAACGCTGTTTCTGACTTGGAAGCCGTCCTGCCAAGCTGCTGGGGGGAAAAAAACAGATTGTGCTTTGGGTACAATTGTTCCAGTTTCTGCAAAAGCTTTTAGAGTTGCATGCACTGCCCCTATAATAATAATTTGACTTTTAAAACTTTCATTTACTTTTATGAATCCTTAAACTTTCTGATTATTTCTATTATTATATTATTATATGACAATATTGTAGAATTTCAATGTGGTATGTTCATTCATATAACTATTCATATGACACATATGAAGGTCTGGTGTGTAGGGTTAAGTGGCATCTAGCAGTTTGGTTACAGATTGCAACCAACTGAATACCTGTTGTCTTGTGATTGTTCCATTTCTGCCAACAGCTCCCCTTAAAGCCTACGCATTGTACCTTTAAGTAACCAGCTGCAAGCCATTACATTTTTCTGTAAATAGTTAATCTGTATATATCTGTATATTATTATATTCAACTCAAGAGTAGCAACCGGCACACCCGCAAATGATACAAGTGCTACTTATTCACAAGCTAACATAAAACTACTGTAATACATGTGATTTTTCTGTCATGGTGTAACGTGATACAACATCAGGATTAACTTTTAAACAGACCAACTTCCTGGTATTACTGAAAATCACAGACAGGACTGCAGAGATTACTGTTGCACATTTGTCTAATTTTGTCATCTGGTTTTGTGAAGCCACAGGCCCTCGAGGTCAGTTGTTTTTGGCAGAATTAAAAACCACAAGTCCCAAATGCTAGTGGTGTGTGGAGGGAGATTGGCCAACATACAGTAGAACCGCACTGGTTGACTTCCTTCTCTCAGTAAAGCTTTCAAATGCAACAACCCACGTAATCTAAACAGAAGGTTGACAAGAAGAAATATTGAGTTTTATGGTTACAACACAACCCTCTGTTTTTTTTTTCTTCTCCCTGCTGGGTTTTCTTTGCACTAACATACACAAAACGCATACACAGGGGGGGCCCTTAAATGGACGGTAACCCACTTAGGAGGAATGAATAATTCAAAAATGAAAATGTGGTGCTTTTTCTATTCCAACAAACTCGACATCAAGGAGATACTTTGCATTTCAAGCAAACCCAACAGGAGCAGTTTGCTCTCACAGGCCACTCTCTCGTAAGGCCATATAAGTTTTTACATAAGCTTCTTCTGTATGTACAATCTGTGTATCAATTTAAAAAAGAAAGCAAAATCAACCTGTAATTTAGTGTTGATAACATTCCTTTTTTCATTCCTTGTTGGTAGTGTTCGGTGTCACACTTTAATCTGGATTCCTCTCGAGATAAGACATTGCTTGGATGTGTCACAAACTGCTATTTCCCCTAATTTCATTCACAAACACAAACTGGCGAGAGCCTGGAGGCTTTCAAATCATTGCAGTTTTGCATCCTCTCAGCTCTTGGGATCTCAGAAACAGTCAAAGGCATTCTGGGTAAGATAGAAGTGAGCAGGATGTTGACATTCTTGCACCACTGGCGTGTGTACAGTATCTGGTCTCAGCCATTTTGCAAGCTGGTTTCAGTATCTTGCATCGGAGTTCATTCAGGGGCTTCTCATGTTCACACATTTTCCCTCTTGGGCCCAGAGGAGGAATTCATTCCACAATTCCATGTTTTGTTCCTTTAAAAGAGACCTTATAAAATCTCCTCACCAGCTGATTGTCCTAACCTTAAAGTTCACAACGGCTCAGGTGCTGAAGTGAGAAAACTCTTATAACACTTAATGTGGAAATGTTTGGGGAAGGAAGACAGTGCGACTCATTCTCTCTGTGTACAATAGTTGGATTAATATTAATAATCAAATTACAACCAGAGTTTGGTTAGCTTTTTCTGCTGTTTTTCATTTGAGCTGATGAGGATAAGAATAACAAAAAACATTGTTTGGATGAAATGAGTTTCAAGTTAAAAGGATCTGACATTACCATTTAGGACCGGCTTCTCATGCAGCAAGAAAAACAAAAGAGAAAACATTTTAATTCACACACATTTTATTACAGACATTTGTTTGCTTCTCAAATAATAAAATATTAGTTTAATGATTCATACAGGCTGTGCTCAGAGCACAGATGCGGACTCTAGTCGACCCACATCACTGTTGATGACAATGACTTGCAACTTGACTCAACAGGAAATAAATGACTTGAGACTTAGAAGTTAAAGACTCGTGTCTTAAGTAAATTAAAAAGCTGGCTACAGTGATGTGATCACTATTCACCACGATGGAAACAACAATCTCCTTGTGTTAATTTTCTCTCAAAGCCAAGATAAAGGTCTCTGAGTCTGACAAGTGCACCAGCCAATGATTGTCGCCATTAGTTAAGAAGGAGGCAGGAAGTTAGCTTAGCATACCTATCCTTAACTTAGCCATGAAGAGGTTTCTTAAAGTATCTAAAGCTGTGGTGTAGAGACCTGATTTAAACCATTTTTCGTTAACATGCAGTGGTTTTAAGTGATACTGTATTTACAATACAATAAAAAATGGACTAGACTGTTTTTGATGGTACTGACTTGGCCAAAGCACAATTTTTAGAAATAATTTTAGTGCTGTATTTAAGAGTAGTGCTACATCTGTGAACAAAACTGTCTTAATTAGGCAAACAATATGATTAGCAAAGCTTGTTATCGCCGTCAGTAGAGAGCTTTGATGACTCATTTTCACAGCTATTGCTCTTTAGTATTTTATCATGCCATCGGGCCAATATAGTTTCAGAATTTGCTGAATGTGCTGCTCTAAGCAAGTCTTTGGCAGCTGCAGGACTTCTTATCCACAGTGTTTTGACAGCACTACCCCTGAAACACCCCTGGTTATTTTTGTTCAACTTAGCTGGATTTCATGGGGTTGACTCATCATCCAATCTTATGATGAGTCAGAGATTCTTCAGTTGTGTTCACAGCACAGATTTAAAATCATAAAAGAGGATAAAATAATAAAAGAATGAAGCCAGAACCTCAAAGTAGTTGAAGCGAGGGAAGGGCCGTGTCACCTCCCGGAACATTTACACCCAGTCGCCTCCAGATGACAGTGTTGAGTTGCAAACTGTGTCTCCTCTTGGCCGACGGAATATTATTTTTGCTGTGTTCACCGGCTGCAGCCTTGACATTTCCCCTGGAGCAATGACTACATCCCCACTTCTTTTTTTTAAAACTTCCTTGCAGTCATTATCAGGGAAATTTATGGCTCACTCTGGCCCAGATCATCATCTATGAGGAGCTTCAGCCCCGATCCCACCCAGCTCACTACTCAGCTCACTTCATGGGTTGTTTGTTTACACATTTGCTTAGCTCTTCTTTTTTTTTTTTTACATTGCTTAGTTTATAGGCTAACTGCTCATTTTACATAACATCACATCAAGTGGACACACTTATTCAAGTGCCTCAAGTATCCTGAATAGACGTACTGTATTTTTATCATTGGTGGACCCTGGGAAATCCCCAACAGTCCCAAAGTTTGTCCCTGTGAACTTCTATTGCATGATATAAGACCATTACGTAGAACATTTGAGTGTGATGAATGGGAAACTATGTTGAAAGCATAAAACAATTCTAATTCATTTTACACCTTGGGAAAAAAAGTTGTATTAATATTAGTCATCATTGAAATAGTATGCTCCTGCTGCTACCACTGTCCCTCCAACCCTGCTAATGCAACTAATCATTAAAGTTATTCTTACCATCAGCTCCAAACTGTTTTAGGAATAGCTGACTAGTTGACTGGTCCACTTGTCTCCGGGGAATAAGGGCAACCGAACCATCATGTTATCTAATGGAGGATAATCTCACCTCCATCTGGCCGGCCTGAGCCGCAGTCTGTTCTGCCCAGCAAGCTGGCTCAGCTGACTGGTGAGTAGCAGCTAATGATGAAACCGTCTCCTGCTCTGCTAGAGACAAATACATGGAGCGAGACAAGCTGGAGGGATGGAGGCAGAGGGGAGGAGAGGAAGGAAACAGACAGGAGTTGTGCTGAAGACTAAAAAAGAAAAAATGCAACTTAGATTCTTAGATAGAACAGCATAAAATGAGATGGTGACACTTTTTATATAACAAATGGCAAATTTATAGTTAATTAAACTTGAGTTAAGTTATGTCATGGTTAACAAACGCGTTCTAACCCATTGCTAATGATGGATGTTGCATTGCACAATAACTGCATTAGAAAATGTGATGAATCGTGAATCTAGCACGAGCAGGTTGCCAGTGCCCCTTCAACATAAATAACTAAATATATCATGTCTTTAATGTGTGCATCATACATTAGTCACAAGCTTATCATATAACATAAAGTTATACACCACACCATCACTCCAAATACAAGCCTGTTTATGCTCCAGTGTTAACAAATACAAAATGTAATCATAAATCATATATATATATACATAATTAAAGGAATATAACTAATTATGCTTCTAATAATTAGTCCTTAGAAGTAGTTTACATTAAGAAATGTCAATACGAAATAAATTAATGTTGATCTCAATGTTTTCCCTTCCGCGATTATCTACTCTGACATCTTATGATCCACCTGTCTAACATCACATATGTTGAATATCGTTTAAAAAATGTTTCTTCATCTTTGCCCTCATGTCTCCACCACTTTTTTAATGAATGCACAAATTACCATCCATCCTAATATTGTGACTCTTATTGCAATCTCAATATCTAAACGAATAATTAATGTTTACTGTCACAGTAAATTACTTTGTAGTATGTCACAGTTCATCGTGATCATATTGCTTGAGCATCGTTATATTAACTACATCGTTATAAGCAAGTCGTGGCTCATTTTAATTTCCATTATGAGTACAGTATTTTCTATCAGGTCTTTAGATTTAGACTACTGTTCACAGTGAAAGATGTGACTAGTATCGACAAACCCACATAGAATTATCACCCAGCGCTGCATTGTTCCACAGTCAGATGGACCTTTCTAGTCTCATTTAGCACACTGTTAGGATTTCCATCCCACAAGCCCTATATGATGACACCATCAGTCTTGTTTCCAGACAGATGTAGTATTTTTAGCCTTTTTTCCTCTGCCTCCAAGTGGCCAAAAAGAATTAATACAGCTGTGGAAAAAAAAATCACTCTCTGTAAAAAATTGCTACGTATAGAATGAATGGGTTGTAAAACATTGTGGTGCTGTGGGTGTAATTCCTGTCGATACTGTACACGCTGCTTTATAAAATATAGGGGGTTAATATGTCACATTTGCGTAAAGCTATTATAAAAGAGTAAAGTTTCTTGTCAAGACTTGTCAAGAACTGACGCTTTGGGAGGGTGGCCGTCCCGTCCCATAATCCCAAAGCCTCAGTTTTTGACGAGTTGGCGAATGAGACTAAAATATCAACTTTTCTTACAAATAGCAACCTTAACAAAAAATAATACCATGCCAAAATGCTCAGACATTTTCATTGGGATTGTCTAATATTTCCACGCTTACATGCTATAAAATACATTAAAAATAATAGACATAAAGGGATTTGACTTTTAAAAAATAATAATTTTAACAGGAGTGATGCATTCATGGTCCAATCTATTCTGTCCTTGTTCTGTGTCTTAATTGTTTTGTTAAAGGTGAAAAGGTGTCTCTGTTTTTAATGGCGAACAGCCGCAGATGCAGCTGGGTAGATTAATAGATGCGGCCTGTGTATGCGATGCACTCCAAAAAGCCTCGCAGCGATGAGGCTGATTAGGATGTTATCTTCACTGAGGGAGCAGACGAGCGACAGGTGGAAATGTAACGATTGGTATTCAGCAACGCAGCGCCGCCTTTTAATGCATCTGCAAAGCCAACAGCACATGAATATTCACTGAGCAACTGTTAGCACAGCACTGAGTGTGATTTGCTCCTGCACCTCATTAGGCTAATTGTCCCCCCTCATTGCACTGCGGACTCTTCTAACAGTTGATTCAGAACTCAATGAACTAACGCAAACACTGCAAGGGACGATCAGCAGAGTCCAGATGAGGGAACCGGTGTTTTGTGTGTGTGTGTATGTGTGTGTGTGTGTACATGAATGCATGCTCATGTGTATTCATGAGTGGGTGTGTATGTAATGTCTGTACTGCTGTACAAGCATTAAATGTTATGTACGTGCTGCTTTGTACAAACAGTATGTCTGTGTGTTTCTGGGTGCGGGTGCACACAGGAAATAATAATAAGAATGTGCAGCTTGTCAGATTATTTTAATGATGTTGATCTTATTCAAAAACAAATATGTGCATAAACTTAACATGTTAAAAGACACAAAAATGCACATATGACACATATGTTCAGTGCTTTGCTGTATGCACAACACAACAGGGGTTGACCAAATGATGGCCAAGCCGTATTGATTTCAGATCATCAGTGTACGGTTGCCTGAGCCTGCCATCATGTTGCTCTACTGGTGCGTTCCAGTCACAGTTGGAGGTCGGAATCAGTTGAAATTTCCGACCACGGCAAAAATAAAAAAATAAAACTCTGTGCAGCCTCCTTGCATATGTAGACGAAATAGAGGAACAGACGCCAATTTACATTTAATTTTACGGCACTTTTTTATTTGGAAACGTATCTAAATATTCCACTGTCACCTACAAAAATGAGTTTACAAGTAGAATTTCCAACTTCAAGTGGCACTCAGTTGTACTTTTTCTAGTAGGAGGTTGGAAATGTTCGAGTCGTCTGGAATGCAGCATGACTACAGCTGCACCCTACACTCTCTGCACATGGAGGTTTAAGAACAAAAACCCTGCATATGTGAAATGTGGAAAAAAAACAGAACGGTTATATTTCTGAACTGACAGCGAAGAAACGGTGCAGCTGTTTTCTCTGCAGATTCATTCATCACAGTTTAGAACTAATCAGACTGCAATGTTTCCTGGAAGCGTTTTTCACAGCAGGCCGTGTGATGTGTCCTAACAGGAAATAACAGACTTGTGGCTAATAATTTTATCGATGGCTGCATTTAGTTAAGGTGTTTCAGGGGCCCTGTCATTATGACTCACTGGCATTGCTCACTGGGACGTTTAAATGGTATATAATAGTCTTAAGTGCTGTAGCCTTTACACGTGTTTTCCTACTATGTGGTGTCAGAATGACCATCACACAACGTTAGCTTCTGCTGTTCTTCTGTCGCGGAAAATCAAACCTGAGTCCTTCACAAGGAAATCCCTAATCCACACAGCGTTTAACAACTTAGACAAGTCGTCCACAGACTTGTATAGGCAACCGAGAGAGACGGGAAGGTTCTAATTTTTCACATCACGTTACAATTCACTCACATACGGCCAATAAAAAAGTGATTCGTACATGTCAACATAGAGCACCATTAAATCAAACCACAACACCAATTATTTAAAATTGGGAAGATAATATAAAGCTTTATAAGAAAGAATTGTTGCAGGCAGCACAAAACATATTAAATTATTGATGATTTCCCACAAAAACAAACTTTAAGGATGTACTAAGTTTGGAAGGGATTTTTCTAACTGATGAATTCATGCACCTGTTTTTTCCAGCTGAATTCCTAAATTCTCAAGAGAAATTCTGAGCAAAACATGCACTTTTGATTAGGCAAACAAGCGCATCGAAAACATCACTGCACGGGTTTGAAGCCGCAGATCTGTAGCCGTAGTCGGTTCGCCTGGACACGTTTTCAGGTGTTCACTCTGCCTTCTGAGGGAGAAATAACAGCGTTTGAGTCTTCACTCCTGAGACACCACTCCTTGAAAGTACTTTCTCTTTCAACTCCGTGTGCCGCCTGGAACCACCTACTTCAGCCTAGGAGAAGAGATACTTCACTGCTTTTGTCAATTCCCAAACCAACATCTCTGCTGCCTACTTTTGATTCTTCATAGGATGTGTTTATGGAGCCTCTGTGTATGTGTGGAAGTGCTCTCCTCCTCACAAGAGGAAAAGGAAAGAATTATGAAGTGACCATGAACAGATTTTGAATGGATCATTATTTACTCCTTACATAGGAATAAAACAGAGGAATAAATAAGGATGAACTAGAGCGCTGTGTACTGTGAGCTGATGCTGAGTAAGCAAGCAGCATCTGGTGGATGACAAAGGAATAATTTAAGCACAGTATTACATAATAATTTGTGTAATATAGCTGTATCGTTATGTAATAGCTTTACCCGTAACAATTTATCTTTGACATACATAATGCTAAGTATTCAGTATGAATGACAATAATTCCCCTGTCATTGTCAGTATGTTCCGCTTAACCTCTCATTAATCTGCCTGAATGCCTTATAAAAGGATTTCACTGCACACTTTGGGCAGTGAAATTGTGTGCAGAGACTCGAAACCCATATGGACTTGCTGGGGGGCGTTCTTATTCAATATGCATGACATAAGCATAATAATTCAGAACATCAGCTTACCACAGCAAGCAGCGACTCAGCTGACATCATTCCATATTTGTGCTCTCATTAGTGGAAATGTGACTCATCCTTTACATTCCTGTTTTTCTCCCTAACTTTAAGTCTCATGCTCACACCAATGTGAGAAAGTGGCTTGAAGGAAATCGGCGAGCCAAACGTCCAAACTGATTTTATCTCAGGATTTGTATGAGAATAAAGCGCTGCACATGCATATTTTGAAGATAACGTCTCTATTTTAACTTTATAAGCCACAAATGTCGGCACTATTCATGCCTGCGCCGCGTTTTTCTTGCAGTACACCACGTAATAAAATATAAATTTACTTAATCATCTTGCCTATTTATTTATTAATGGAAGCTATTGCGCCCTATTTATAGACAGGGTTGTGTTTCTCTGTAAATTATGTAACAGCCCCATACCATTACAGCTGAACGATCAAAATCTCAGATACATGCACCGGCTAAATATGTGTCCGGGCAGAACTCACCACTGGTGCACAATCACTTAAGCTTCTGAAGTTAGAAGCAGTCCATAATACATTTCAACGTGCCGATGCATCATAACATAATGTAGTTTTCATTAACCACATCATACTTATTACGGTATTGGTGTATATGACCCTGAATTAATGTCAAGAGCGTAAGGTATAATGCATCTGCTCTGCGAAGGCTCATAAATGAAATAAATCACAAAGCACAGAAATTGTATAAAGCATGAAAATTCAGAGCATAAAGCTTTTTTATTCTCTCGAAGAATTACTTTTTGTCATTGCCTGTCCATCAATTAGCAGTCTGATTAATTTCTATGCTGCTCAGTGAGGTAAGGATAACAGCATAATTATGAGTCATCGGCTCAGTAGTTAAAAGTAGCACATGCGATGGCAGCAGCAGCAGCAGTAGATTGAGCCACTCCCTCTTCCCCTCCAGGACCCTGGAAGTAATTGGCAGCATGTCAGAGAGCTGCAGAGGGATCTATGGACCTTATTGCAACTAAAAGGGAAGAGCTCAAGCAGAAGAAAAAAATCCTGACAGGGCCTCGTATAACCTTGTGGCTTTTAATTATTTATAAAACGGCCGGCAACAAACTAGCTGGACGAAGGCACATGGCAGGCAGAGAGGAAAAAGACAGAACATAACTCCAAGACCCAACAGTCCCCTTTAATTTCTTTGCAGCGATGTTTATGATTCAGCCTAAGCCAATATCAAATAAAACATCAATTTTTTATTTTGATCTGCATGAAATTGTAGATACCAGCCACCCAAAAACACCAGATTCTTTAACCAAGATTCATGAATTATTTACAAAAACACCATATCTCACAACCTTAAAGAAAAATTCCTGGACCTGTCCCTTTATTCCGATCTGCACCAAAAGTTGATGGGGTCTATTCTGAGCTGAGACCCATCCTCCATCCAAATTCCATGGAAATCCGTTCATTAGTTTTTGTGTAATCCTGCTGACAAACCAACCAACCAACAAACAAGCAAACAGACATGGGTGAAAACAGCCTATGGCAAAAAGAGGCAACAAAAACATACTTTTGAGTTTTGAATAATACAGAAAACAGCAATTTAGACTCAACCATCTGTGAACGGTATAGCTCATGCTCTTCTTTGATAGACATCCCATCACAGCTGTGCAGAAATTCATTTAGAGGGTCAGCAGGGAGAAGGTATAGAGGGTACAGTCAGACCTGCTGCAACTCCATTTTGTCATTCAGCTGATAATAAACAGTATTTCATTCCTCATATTAGTCATTGCTCTTGGGTCCTAAGTTCAGAGCGTGGTAAATCTTGTTGGCATATCATGCGGATAGGACCCCTTCACACCTGTCACTGTCACCCGTCTTTCAAATCCAGATTCCTGTAAATATCATTTAACTAAATAACCTGCACACCTACGCTGGTTGCATATTCCCATTTAAAAAATATCATGTTTTTTAATATCAGGAAACCTCATATAGCAGTTAACAAGCACAGCAGCAGGCATTATTGAAATATGACAACCAGTCAAAGTACGTGCTCTGCAGCACTACTACTGAGATACAGACACTACTGAGTTTCCATACTGTAGTGGAAACAGCTCACTGTGCCAGGCAGTTGGCATCCACTGGACTGCTGTGCACCTTGTTTCAGCTTGTTAAGAATTTGTTAAAGGAGACCTATTATGCTTTCTCTTTTTTTCATGTCCCTCAGTGTTTTATATAGTTTCCTTTTCATGTAAAAGATCTTGAAAGTTAAAAAGCTCTAAGTCCGCCCCAACAGAGGCTCCTCTTTAAACACCTCGTCAGTAGTCTCGCCTTTAATTCTGTGACTTTGTGACATCACACAACATCAGCGTGTCACACATTTGCGTAATTTATGCCTAGCAGCTAGTTTGGCACGTAAGAATTGATTTAGCACAGCTGCTCTGTTGTTGTTAGCTGGGTCAGGCATGTGTGAGCTGGCAAATCAGATGAGACTGGATATTCAGGAGTGGTTGCCTTAAAGAGACAGGAGCCAAAACAGAGTTTCAGACAGAGAGGGAATTACAGTGCTGCAGCACTGGACAGTATGAGAGAACTGGTGTGTTTTTTGAGCATTAGAGCATGTAAATCTATTCTAGTACTAACCTAAAATAAAACGAGGAACCTGAAAATAGGCGTAATACGTCTCCTTTAATAGACTTTATGTAATCAGTTGAGTTTTCGGATGAGTTGACTTGTGTACTTGGTGGTGTGCTGTTGGACAAGAAATTTGTGAATCCAAAATGTATACTACTCAGTATGTATATAAAATGCACACAGATCTACTCTCCATTGACACTGTTAGCTCAATAATACAAATAAAAAGCCTTTGTTATTGAGCAGATTGCACCGCGTCCATCCCACAGTGAGTTATTCTTCTCCCTGCATTCCACTCAACGTGTGAGGGACTGTGCAAGGTCACTAATTAATGAGGAGAGACAGTGCTGAATAAATGCCTGGTGTTTAGTGAGTAATATAATGTACTAAAATACAAACCAATTATACTTCCTGTTCAGCAGGTTACATGCTTGTCAGGATCTTAGCAAGTAATGTGCTCATGGTGTTTTTTGTTGTTGTTGTTATTGTTTGTGACATGGATGTAACCGATACATTTATACGTTGTACAAGCACCTTTTACTAATATGGTTCCAGATCTGTTAAATGGTGTGGTTAACAGTAAATGTAACACATTTTTTGCCGCAAACAATTACTCTGGGAAACAAAAAAGGAAGGACAACACAGTGTAATGCTTTTGAAGAAAACAGAGTCGAATACTTATCCAACCAGATAGTCAAGCAAATTTACTTTCGAGCACGCAACTGTGACACAAAATAGATAAAAGTCTTGGGCCAGGAGTTTCCATCCCCTGCGGACATCCACACCATTAGACTCAGGAAAAAGGGTAACAATATTCTCCCTACCTGCTAACCATCGTTTTAGCTTCCTCCATTCTTTTAAAAGACTGAATAGTACCAGAACCAGGACAGCCAGTTTCTGCACCGACATCTCTTGACTCTTAAATCATTAATGTGCTGCTGTTATTCCTGTCTGTGACACACTATAAGGGTATATATACACCATAGCTGGTTGAGGTACTGATAGCTTCCCCATGGGAGGTTAATTATTTACTATTATTACTACCACTTACATTACTTTTATGTCCTAAGGTGTTCGTATAATGTGAGTAGGTTCTTGTTCTTTTTGTTCATAGTTCATTCCTATGTATTGAAATTAGACCTGCAGTGATTGGTTGATTAATCAATTAGTCTATCAAAATAAAAATTTTGACAACTATTTTAATAATGGTTTAATCATTTTTCGAGTAAAAATGTTTAACATTTGCCGGTTTCAACTTCTTGCATGTAAGGATTCTCTGCTGTTCTTTGTCCGTTGTGAAAGTAAAGACTCCTTGGGTTTTGGGACTGTTGGTTGGACGAAAGAAGGAATTTGAAGATGTAATTTTAGGCTCTGGGAAATTGCATTAGACATTTTTGGCATTTTCATGGCTCTATTCGACAGGACAGCCAGGGAAGATGACACAAAATGAAATGAGAGAGGGGATGACATGCAGTAAATGGCCACAGGTCGGATCCAAACCCTGCAGTAAGGACACAGCTCCTGCACATCAAATGTTAACATATATTTTTTTTACATTTTATGACTAAATGATTAACCCAAAAATGCCCTATTTCACAACGTTAAAGAAAGTTAGAAAACATTCCTGGATCCAACCCTTTTATCCAAATCTGCACCAAAAGTTAATGGGGTCTCTTCTGGGCTGAGACCCATCCTCCATCCAAGGAAATCCATTCAGTAGTTTTTGTGAAATCCTGCTGACAAACCAACAACGGACATCTATAAAAACAAAACTTCCTTGACAGTTTTACTGTACTGCTAGGATCAGCCCAATGTCAGTTGAGTTTAAATAAATGTATTCAACATTTGCATCATCCATCTTGACAAAATTGACCTATATAGCCATCTTTATAATTGCCTGAAACTGATACTATTGAAACTTATTATTAATTATGAAACTATTCATAATCATATTCACAAGATCTATTAGTGTAGCTGTGCAGTAAGATTTTAACACACCTTGAAAAATGTTTCCTCTTAGAGCTTAAATACATACTGTACCACGTAAAGTATGCATGTATTACTATGACCGCTTTGTGTTGGTAAACCAGCACTATAATGTACAGGCTAATAGTGAGCAGTGACACAATAAACTGTATGTATAGGATATGTATAGGATATATATACATCTATATACATATATATATATCTATATATATATCTACAAAATATATATATATATTGTAGATATATATATATATATATATATATATATATATATATATATATATATATATATATATACATATAACAAATCTACAACAGTTTAGTGTTGAATTTGCTCTTAATATTCGTCTTAATCCACAAATGCAATCATGGCAATCATTTGACTGTTTTCCATCCTCATCATTACCACCGTCTCTCTCAGTGCTGTCTCCTCACAGTACTGTACAGGCAGTGCCTGTCTCTGTCTTCAGCCATGCATGCATGATGCACAGCTTAATAGCAAATTAGATCATTGTGCTCTAATTGTTGAGGCACTGATCATCCAGAGCAGAGAACTACTGCCTCTCTAAGATCACAGAAGGCTATTACATGGCTCATGGTACCAGAGTGGTGGACAGTAGGCCACATTACAACTCCAAAAACTCACTTTTATTGTGCTTGTTTACGGGACTTTTGTATAAAACTAAACATGAATGGAGGCAAGTTGAGGGTTGAGGTGAACAAGTCCACTGCACTGACACACTCACACATGACATACTATACATTTAACGTATATCCAATGCACCCTTTACTATCTGGCAAGCTATTTAAGATGTTAACACCCTGTCAAGTCCTATGCTCTGCCGTGTTACGCTGCTGCCACACTGGTTCGTCCCCAGCTGCGTCTGCTACTGGATACTTGTTGCATTTCAAATGCAAGCTCGTCTGCCAACAGTCTGATGGTGTTGCTCCAGGAGGGCTTTGAGGAGACAGTATTCTCGCTCGTGCTCCACAGCTATGTCTGTCAAATAAGCTGTTGGCCTCTTCAAGCGCTGTGCAGCGAAGATTTCCTGTGCTGCTGTGGGCAGTTTGGGACAACAGTGACAAAGGGTTTATTCTTCGCCGAGTTGTGAGGGGCCACTGCTTCACTTCACTAAGCTGCTGTCAGTGTCGGTGTTTGTCCTGTTATGCACATTGTGAATCGATGCCTTGGCTCTGTTGATGTTTCTGTTGGTGTGCTTGGCAATGGAAATTGGAAATAAGCTAACACTGCTGCAGGCTGTATTATTGAACTGTTTGGATAGTCTTGGTGTCTGCTGGCTCTTCGTGTTGGCTCTTGTTGTTTTTACATTGGAATTAAAGTATTTTATGTGATATTGGCTGACTTTTTTTTTATTTAGAATTAATTTCCCCCCTTGGTTGTAGCCTTTGTTTGGTGGTGGCGGTTGCTCTTGGTTGTTTCATCAGCTTTCTATTAGAGCGTAATGTAATGTTCCTCTGGGATCACATAGGCAATCTCAGTGTTGTCTTTGAAACTCATTTTCATAAAATAGATTTGAACTTGTTTTTATTGTCTGTTATTTATTTATTTATTTATTTCAAACGTGACTAAACTTGACGTGACGTGAAACTTTCTTGTGACAAATGTAATTATTGTAAGTCGCTTTGGACAAAAGCGTCTGCTAAATGCCCTAAATGTAAATGTAAATGTAATGATTAAAACTTACATACATTACCTTGTCCCTGAACATTTCTCAATCCAATCACCAGAATAAATGTTGGCAAAGTACGCTTCTGCTAAACCACAGAGATGTTAAAGCTTTATGTTTCTTTATGTTGCAACTTTACGTTTGTTTGGGTTCAGTTTTCACTTTTTCTCTTGTCACAACGCAGTGCTTATGCTCTGGTTAGGTTTAGGCACAAAAACAACTTGGTTAGGGTGACGAAAAAATTATGTTTTGGCTTTAAACAACTGTTTTGGTTGCCCCAACAAACTCGGCTGTAAATTGTCCCAAGCTCTCTTTTTAAAGATCCGGTGGTGTCACGCTTACAAATGTTGAAACTTGGGAGCTTTTGTCAACTAACATTGCGAGATAAGGCATTTTTCATTTTTGCTCATTTCTCAGTGAATAAAGCATCTTGATGAAAAAACTCAGGTTTATTTGGCTGTTATCTATAAGTGAGTACAAAAGGGGTCTGTTTGGCCTTTGCGGAGGCATGTGCTTTGCTGAGTGCCACTCCAGGTTAACAATGAAGACAACAACTCCCATGCTCCCACGCTGCTTCACGACGTCATCATACTCTGTCTCTTGTGTTCATCCTTTTGAATCAGAGACCCCAGTACATATAACAGTCATGTTCACATGACATTCATACACTGTAATTATTCCACTGTAATTTTGCCTGAATAGGATGGCTTTTGCCACAGACAGGAGAGATAATCACATTCAATGTGACATGATTCATGTGAAGAAACTGTCTGCTGCGCGACATGATCCTGTGACATAAAAAGTCACTGCTGCTGCTGCTCTACAGTATAGCGGATAAATTGCCAAATTCACCTGGCGTATATTCCCCACCATCTTTGGAGGTGCCTTGTTAGGAATGGCCACATGGCGGCTGGTGTTGTGTGAAATGTACACATATGTATGCCATATTCACATAGTGCTTTCTTTCTGTTAATATTTGGATTAAGCGCGATAATATCTTCCCTGTCCACTTAACACTCAGATTAGAAGCACTCATCTTTCTATCTTGGGGCAAATTGTGCAACACATCCTTCATAATAGCCGTGTCCAACCTGGAGTAGGCATGGGAACATTCTCTCTGGCTGCATCCTAATGGCAGATTAAAACACCATGGGCCTAATTGATGCTAATTGACACATCTAATTACTCCTCCTAGATAAACAAGCTTCTCATTAGCGCAACAATTAGCCAGGTAATGAAACCCTTGTTTTTGGATGACTTCTCAATGTCATAAATGCAAAAAGGGAAGGGACAGATCAAGATCAAATACTTAGGAAACAGGGACATCTCTGAACAAAGGGCACATGAGGAACATGTAACCTCCAGGGGCCTTAATTGCAAAGCAGGGGTGTTCACTTAGACTAAACCCATTTTCAAGAAGATTTCTAAATAAACAGATTCGCCTGCTCGATTTTGCCGGAGTCAATAGAGAGTGTTATAATTAAAATGTTATCTTCTGTGCACCCAGAAATTCTACCTCTGACACAAACATATCAAAGTCCAGAGTCACATCAACAGGATATTTTTGTTTGTTTGTTTTCTGGTGCAAATATGCCCTGACTGCGGCTGGTGTGACCTTCCCATGTCAATAAATCATACTGTGTGTTTCTAGAGTATACTTTGCTGATGCTGACTTGAATAAATCATTTTATTCCAATAAATGTTCTTTAGTAATATCTGGTTGTTGGTTTGCAAAATCAAGGTTCAGGAGTTCACAGTGAAATGCTGTGGTAGCCCTCGCCAAGCTTCACACGCACGTCCAAACAAATATCAACATTTTTCAATTAAAATAGAAATAAATAATGAAATTGTATAAAATATATAAAAGTAGCACTAAAGGAACAAATTAAAGGAAAAGTAAATCATATTTACAGAGCAGTTATACAGTTGTGTATCGGTATACACAGAGAATATGTACAGTGTGTGCAATTTCACTGTAATGTGAGTAATTGAAGGTTTGCTGCAAATAAAAAACTTTGGCTTTAGTGGGATTGAACAACGATGCAATAGATGCAATTGATGCAATTGAAAAAACAGTCAAAAACATCTTCATACAGCTGCAGTATGACAGCTGTTTAATTTGTTTTTCTGTGCTGTTAGCAGAGATTGATTTCAGTTTGTGTTTTCAGTGTCTTGAGTGTCTTTGTTGTCCTTACACTCTCGGGACATTGACCAACACATTAGAAGAATTAGAATTATCACTGAGAGACGATCACAATGACCATTTTTCTATCCATTCATGTTTCATTATTGTCATTTACTGTTTTCATGTCCATAAGAATTTGAAAGTAAAATGGACAATACTTTATGTCTGAATTACCGGTTGATAACTAAGATATACCGTAATCACCAGCAACAAGTATGCTTTTTTAGTTATTGAAATTATAATATTTTATAATATTTTTTCATAACCAAACGTGTTTTCTTAATATTATAAGCACATAAAAGTTATGATTTCTTATGAAAGACTTTTTATTTTCCCTGGAAAACCTGAACTCCTTCACCCTAATATCATCAGTTTTGGATCATCCATTACTCTGTAAGTTTAGGGATTCCACAGATTTTATATGAGACATGTGAGTAGGTTTTCAAAGATCAACCTCTGGTCTACTGAACAAATAGTTTAATTTTCAAGTATTCACAGTTGAATGTAGTTTTAAGGCAGAACTAAGGTGGCTTGTATTGGGGGAAAAAAATTCACTTCGGAAAATCAATGTTGGCCCTTGTGGAGGCATCATTTGCCACCACTATAGAAAGTAAACACTCTCTAAGAGCTGCATGGATTTAGCATTTATCCCTCACATCATGTTTCTCAGAGCTTATCCATTGTAACAGATTTGCCAACATAATCATATTTACAAATAACCTGCTGAGGGGATGCTCATTTGGAAATAATCTGTTGTGATTATTGTTCTGGTTGTTGTATCGAAATTGTCCAGTGAGCAGGCAAACAATGTGGATATCGCTGTTCATGAACAGGGTTCATCAATAACAACAGATATCGCTGTTTTTTTATTTATTTTCGTAAATAATAATGTTTTTGTGTGTTTTCAGCAGGGAGTATCAGTCAAACTGGTGTTGACTTGTACCGATAAGATATCTCTTTTTTTTTTGTATTTTCATAAATCGTGTTTTTGTGCACTCAAAGGAGGATCAATCAAAGTGGTTTCGATTTTTTAAGATTAATGGCGCAATTTGTTGAATATGTCCAGAATTCAAAGGCAGTTCCAAATATACAGGGGAAAGCATAACACTGCTGGACACCAGACCAGGACTAGGATCAATTGAGACTAGTTTGATGACAGAGGATACATGTACAGTGCTGAGGTGATCTACAGCGACTCCATTCAGGACTATGACTCTGTGAATGAGAAGTTACGGCAGTCGAGGCGTGCAGCGGGAGAGTAGAGAGTTTGACAGCAGCTGCGGGTGAAAACGGCCTCTTGAGCCGGAATATTTTCTTATTGTACTCCGTAAATGGAGGATTTAATTTGACAAACGCAGAGGTGATTTTTGAAAGACCTTTGAGCTTTATTTCATTCATGTCAAGTTCGAATGAAGTGTGTTTTACGGTAAGTTAACAAGGCAATTAAGCAAGTCTAAAAGAGAGAGACTTGAATCATTTGAGTGTTTTAATGGCCATATTTTAATGATTTAACCTTCTTTAACCCCATTAAGAACGGCATGCATGTGTTTTGGCAAACCAACTCTTCACGTATTAGGAATGCATTCAATCCTACAACCCTGTTAAAGGTCAGTCCCTCCCTCGGCTGAAGGACACAGACTGGTGCGACAGGTTTTTTGTCTTGTGGTCCAATTACACATTCAAGCGCACTACATTATATACATGCCTATATATTGATTCTGTATGTTGTTGTTGTTCATCGTTGCTGTTTAGCTCGAGGCTTCATGAATAAAAGTCATTTACATATGAAGAGAAAAGACAGTCTGGAGGAAAATACTAGAAAGGACTCAAGTTATGAGAGGCTGAGTTGTCAGCACACACAGACACATGCACACTCATTTCAGTATTTCCTTCCATTGCTAGCTAGCTCAGCTAATGCGTGTGCTGTTGGTATATAGGCTGAACAAAGTCAATAAAGTGGCTGAATTTGCACAAAGGAAAACTGGACACAAACAAAAACAATCAAAAGACAATTTAAAAGATTACACAACAGAGTCAGGTTGGAGAGCAGTGTGTGGTTACCTCATTTAATCCACAGCTGCAGATGAAAAGGACATGTGAATGTATGGAACTGGTGGAGTGTGAGAACAGTTTGATCAATGATGGAAACTGTGGTGTAAAGTTTCAGTTGCTGCGGGTTGGCCGCTAGTCTGAGTCATCACAACACATCACCATCATCCCAGAATACCGTTTTCCCATTTGAGTGTGTGCATGCGTGGGTCTGTCTATTTCTGTGACCACCACCAACACCAACCCCTCCCTCCAGCCTGAGTCCCACTCTCTCTTTGATGACTAATATATGAGATCTGCACATTTATAATGGAAAAGATAGCATGGGGGGGGGGGGACTGTGACATACATAGATCGTTACCAATTTAAGAAATAGGACAAGAGATGTTGCTGCCTCATTACATGATCGTTTAAAAAAATGTTTTCATAATGCGCTGAGTAAAGTTCTCTCAGAACCCCAAAAACTTACATCATGAAGGTGCAGATGAATTATAACACGTGTTATGAAAACCCACTCCGATGAAACCAAAAGTAATTACAGAAATCTAACAAGAAAGTAGATGTTCATAGTTCAGGCACCAAAATAGGACTGCTGTATCATTCTGTTTCTCAAGGTTTTATTTTCTACGAATTTCAATACACCGCTGAGATGAAAGCTGACTCATTAATACACAATCACAGCTCAGTTTTACCTTTTTGAAGGAATATTCTCTATGTGAACCAACACCCACCTCTTTCCTTTCAATCGACCCTTCAATGGCACTGAGCTCTTTCAACTACCTCTCATCCTCCTAGCATTAGATGTAGGCAGTGATGTAGAAGAGAATATATATATATGAGGGTTAGTAAATTGGCCTGAGTGGATGATCAGAAAAGGAAAAGCAATCAAGAGCACAGTTGTAGAAGTATGAATGTAAGATTTACAATGGCAGGATAACTGTATTTTACTGGGCTGCAACTAATTAAAGATTTATTTTTTTTAAGGGCTTTATATATATAAAATCAAAATATTATTGTAGGGGGCATCCTCAGAGTGTTCAAATGTTGTCTGTGTGTGTGTTTCTGTGTCTATTGGAAGTCCAATATACACTTTCCTTTTAGCTTTGTGTTGGTTTCCACCAACTACTGGGGAAATGAATCTGTAGCTGCTGAATGCTGAACTAAAAACAATAAAGTAGGATGCCATCAAACCAAAACAATAAGCTGAAAGAGACTGAAACACCCAGAGGGACTTGGAAGGTAACTGATAATTCTCTGTGCGTTCATCACTATGAGTGACATTTATAGACGTGACACCACTGGAAATTTTTAACGAGATGTTGCAAACATTTTCTAGCCAAATCAGCAGCAAAAGCAGATATTTTGGACGAGACTTAAGGAAATTTTCCAGTCATTTTAGTGGCAACAGAAGTGGATATTTTAGACATAACATCAGGACATTTTCCAGGTCAGTGCTGACAGAACCAAAATAAGAGCGCAGTGTTCGTCACAACATAAAATTGAAAATTGAGGTGAAGAAACAAAGTTGCAGTTTATTGCAGCAGTTGGGTTGAGCGCCGAGCTGTCCACCCAAAACTCCTCCAGGGTGAGTATTGAAAAAGTCAATCCTCTCTCTTTCATTTTGTTTTTTAACATCAAGTCATCTCCTTTGCACACACACACGCACACACACACACACACCTCTTGTTATATAACTGAAACATGGTTCTTTTTTTAAAAATCTGTTTGGCTGTTTGATTTGGGATTTCTAACAGATCTTGTGAAGCACGTAGGCTGCATTTTGTAGCCAGTGTTTTTATGTTTCAGAGAGTCGAGACAAATGCCTCTGACAGAATGCAGTCAACTTGGATCCTTTATTTGGAAACAGTTGTGATATTTTGTGTCATTTTGTTGTGAAACCTTAAGTTTGTGCTTCTTAAAGGTGCAATATGTGAGATTTTTTGTTTAAAAAATCAAGAAATAACAAATTATCAACAGAATGTTAAGAAATAAGAGTTATGATGTTATTTTAAAGACGTCTTTGTATTGTGTTGCAGAGGTGTCTATTAGTAGGATAACCAGCTAGCCCCGGCCCATCCTATCTTGTAATACCATTTTGAGCTCCCAATTCGGACCACTGCTGCTAACTTTTGCTGCAATTAGCTAGTTAGCTCAGTTAGCCATGCAGCTAGTGGCTACTATAATATGTTGCCCCATATTTGTATGGAGTAGGAATTCAAGAGGTGGCCATTTGTTACATATTGCACCTTTAAACAAAATTTGATGGTTTTCAGATAACATCCTGTTGCCTCCACGTAACCAGAAACGTTACAGTATACAAGGATGGCGGTTTACTGCTCTTATAAAGGCTTTAGTGTCCTGTTGGAAAGAGCAGTCTGATACCAAGGTAAAGCGATGAGCATATTCTATACATGTTTTCCACAAGATGGAAATGTACCTGTGGCAGAGGGGGCTCTTCAGGTTTTGCCTACATGATGTTGCTGCAATTGTCTATCTTAATGGAAGCATGTCGCTAATTATTTAGCCTATTGAAACTAAAACAATGTGGCAATGAATGACATCACAACAACCAGGTGCGCTTACAAGCTTGTACAAAACAGGTCACCAGATACTGACGTTTTGGGTCGGTGGCCGGTCCAACCTACCAACCCAAGATATCAGTATTTGTAGACCTGGGAATGAGACTCAACAATCTGCTTTCTTTCTCCAGAACTGCTTTTTGCACCTTTAAACGGATATTATACTTTTTTAAGTTGCCTAAATACATTACATCCTTGGTTCCGGTAGTCCTGCCTACTTCACCAAGGGTGGGGCATGCCTACCTCCATCTACTGTATGTAACTCATTGACTATGTAGTACCTCATACAACCCCACTTCACAAAACCTGAACTATCCCTTTAAAGCCTGACCTGTCTGTGCATCTGTGCATGTGTGTGTGTTCCCTTTAGTGTGAACACAACTCTGCACTAAGCCATGTCCTCAGCACTCAGTGTATACCAACCACTTAGCACATGATAGGTCGACCCCGAAAGGTCACACCACAGCCTGTATCCATGGTGACCGCTTTGCCAGTAGAAAAATGAGCTGGGATCAGAGCTGCAAACTGAACCAAATTAACACACAAATGTACGTGTGCATCCAAATAAACACAAACATGTGCGCATGCGCGCTGCTGTCAGGAGGGGAGGACATTGAAAACACAGGAGGAGATAGAAGACGGAGGAGAAGAAGATGGAGGAGGCTTCAAGTGGCTGAAACTGAAGACCCTGCTGGGATTCATTCTTCACTTTTATCCCGAGCTGCACAGAGTAGAGGGACCAGCAGACGCCTTCGCATCATAGCCACATGGTTTTTTATAGACTTAGGTAATTGAAAAGACATGTCAGTAGCTCCCCAAAATGCTCTTATTCAAGAATAATTTTGCTGTTCCCCTTTGTGATCTCACCAACTGGCCTAGCTTAGCCATCAGACTGGATACATACTGTAGAAGGTTGCTGAGACAGAGAGATAAAGATAGACTCAATTTTCAGGCTTGCTCTTCGCGATGAACGTGCATTATGTTTCCATGGTTACAATTAACTGCTTGGCTTTTAAGATCCTGATCCTGCGGGAAGAGAAAGGTGCAGATCTGCTCAAATAATGTTCACATTTAGATTGATTTTAAATCCTGGCTGTGTACCATGAATCTGCACAGATTATTTTCATATATGCCTTCACTTTCCATGAATTTTCTTTATTTTTTTGCAGAAAATTGACAGCAGTTTATTCACCAGCTATCAACATCGCAACAACCTGCTTTTGTCACTGAATCTGGATCATAATTTATCTCTTCATAGTCCCTGGAGGAGACTTATGTGTTGTCAGTAGAAAAGGTCACACAGGAAATTTTTCATCTTAAGCCAGTAAAATCTTCCTACGACAAGGGCAAAACACTGAGGATTGCTGTAAATGAAGGCAATGGTGTTTATACAGGCACATTCATCAGAGGGAGTTGCAATACACTTGAAGTTAGCAGAAATCAGGCAAGCTGATTTTATCCAAATAATTTGCTTTGAAACGCACACAAGCTCTCCTATATCTACAGCTCTCTAACAAACACGTCCCTTCCACATCATTTTTTGAGGTCGGTGTTTTGAAAGGATCGTCTTTTTTTAGACGCAGTGGCTGTGAAACCTCTATAATCCATTTACATCGAACTGAGGATTTGTTACCTGATCCTGTTTCACTCTTTCGCTCTTGCATAAAAGAACGAGTGAGTGGGATCTTTCTGTCTCTCTCTTTCTCTCTGTCTCTCTGTCTGTCTCTCAGCTCGCCAGGTGAATGAGTCATCCTGTTAAATAGAACATCTGTGCACCACATATCAGATGTGAAAACAACAGCTGGCTCAACCCTAAAAACAAAAAAGGGGGAGGGTTGCACATGTGCGATGGGATCATCTAAGTTATCACGTTTCCTCCTGACGTTATATACACAATCTGTGGATTTTTTAGAGAAAACGAATCATTTATTACAAGTATATTTTGTCTTTTCTGTCTTACACAATGCCAGTTTGTTTGCTAGCAAATTACCATAGTTAATATACCGGTGGCCATTTCCAGACACAATGTCCCAAATGACTAATGACAAATTAACTTGTTAGTTCATTGCTCACTGTGCAATACATCAGACAGAACTCTTCTGACATCTGAAACAATGTTTGTCCTGATGAGAAACACCCAGTACTTTGTCTGGATTTAGTTATGCATTAAAAAAACAAGTAGCCTATATATATATATATATATATATATATATATATATATATATATATATATATATATATATATATATATATATATATATATATATATATATATATACATATAAATACAGTTGAAACATATTTCCGTCTGTAATGTACTGTCTGGATACCTTGCCCCTGTATTCTTTATATCTTGTGGGTAAAAATATGTATATGGCTTCATTGTGGAGGATTAGCCCTGTAGCAGCTCTTCCTCCCAGGCTTAGCTTAAGGTTATAACCTTAGTTTTGTTCCATAATAACACCAGTGTGCTATCTTAATAATTATAAGAACCTCATTATAAAGATATACTTTTTTCATTGTGAATTCCAAAAATATTTTTGTCCCTGTTATGATGCCTGAACTTGTTTAAATGCAATATGACAAACATTTGGTCTCATTTGTTCTACCTAACAATATTAACAATATATATTTACATATAATCAAATGTATGTATGTATGTGTGTATGTATGTATGTATGTATGTATGTATGTATATATGTATGTATGTATGTATGTATGTACCCATACCATAACCTCTTGGTTTCTTCCCTGACATGCATCCTGATACAGGTAGGCCTACTTAAGTATCAATACCCTGTATACTAATCACTAATCATTTTCTCAGTTTCTAATCACAGTTTTCTTGAAATCATTCATGTAGACAACATAATTCCATAAATAACGTGACATGAAAGTCAATTAAACAGTAATATCAACTTATCACCCAGCCTTTTGAAATATTACACATTTTGAAAATTAACACATATTCAGCGAGGAGGCCACCCGGTGGGTCTGGATGAGAGTTTGCAGAAACTGGTTAGTAGAGTAAGTAATCATAACTGACTATTGACACATCAAGCACGTCATTTGTTTTTGGTTTTGCGAGCTGGCGGATGTGCCAGTTGCCACACTGCCAAAACCCAACTGTCAGTTTTGTTTTCACGTCATGTTTTGGTAAAGCGGGCACGTTGAAACCTCTGAAGGCTGTAACGGGTATTGAAGACTGTCAAGCTGAATTTGTCCAGTCATAAACTGCAGTACATCAAAAAGGAAAAAAGATAAGTGATGTTTTCTTTGAAGGCATTCCTGTTGTATCTCTGTGAGAGTCGTGATGCAGTCCCTTTAGATTTCCATTTCTCTAGATGACTCGAGGGGATTTTTGACCAGCTAATTTTATGCTGGCCAGAACACAGATGGAAAAAAGTGAATGTACTTCCCAGGGAGCAGTTCACATATTAAAAAGTGCCCAGGGTTTCCCCTCAGAAAGTCTGGTCCTAATAGATAATCAGGTCAAGTAAAACGTAGAGAAAAGTATAAAGTTACTGAAGCTTTACAATAAGGTAGAAATTCAAAGAGGGTCAGGCTGACATCAGGTTTCATTGCTTCATTCATTGTTCATCACATGGAGCTTTAAGCTACAACCTAGAAAGAAGATCAGATAACCAGGCTGAACAACATTTACACTCCAGTATCCCTTCTGTATATACCCAGGTCATTTAAGCCCAGCATCCAGGTCATCAAGAACGTCTAATGGTTCAAACTGAACATTAACAACCTCATTTATGCAAATAATTCATCATTTAATAACCAAAATGCCAGAAACACCAAACTGTGTGGAGAGGATGTGGACTGAAAACGTGTATTGAAAATTAGGCCCACATCTATTCATCTTTTATAATTTGTATCGACTGTGTAATTACTGTAGGCCTGAATATGGGTCATATACTTTTCTTTTTTGAGCAGCTGACTCTAAAACAAGCATATATTATTCACATTTACTCCTACAGACTGGAAGCTCACTTAATAATAATTCGACACGTGTTTTTTAGAGCAGATCCTAAAAGACATATTCTGATAAAGTCCATGCTGCTTGACCCTTCCAAAAGGCCACTATCATATCACCTTTATAGAGTATTTTTTTGTCGCTCTATTAGACAGTTCACAATGAAAAGAAAAGAAAGAATTAAGATGTGAGAATGTAAAGGAGATGATCTCCTGGATTATTAAAGTGACTACATTATTAAGGGCTCTTAAGAGCTGGCTTGCCCTGATTGTATTGGAGCAAGTACAGGCAAGCTTTTAAGAGTCCGCTAGAGGGATAACAGTGTGAAAAGGGAACACCGAACTTGCACAGCAAAGTCTGTTTACAGGTCTGCATAGGCATACTGTATGTGGACAATATGTCGCATAAAAAAGCCTTCTGCGGCTCCAGAGGTTTTGATTTTGCCTCAAGTGATGTCACCTGAGGCAAAATCAATTGGGGCTGAAGATCGAAAAAGAAAAACATTTGTGAGCTTACCAGACCTCGGTACCCCGCTTCTCATCTCTGCCTATAGTTTGCAGCTCAAGGCTACATTACCTTCCACTAGAAATTAAACACCAGAATCTCCAACTGAACTGTCATTGGCTGAGTTGCATTGTGGTTAATGTAGGCACCAAGATTTAACAAGGAAGAAGAATGCATGTAATAAAAAAGTTTGAATCGTTGGTTCTGCCGAGCCTGTCCTCATCGGAAAAATTACCATATAGTTCGAAAATGAAAGCAGCTTATTACAACCCATATTTATGTTTATTTTTAGACGGCGACCTTTAGTGGCTGTAGTGGTTATTATAGCTGCAAAAGACAAAGCGGTGACAAGTAGTATAAAGAGTGAAAAGTCGGTATAGGGAGGAGGTCGGGGACAGGCGGTGAAGGTCTGTTTTTTGTGTTGATATAATGGTCATATACGCTGTATAGGTATAGGTAGCTGCATTGTATAGGTATGAGGATGTGTTGCTATTTTATTTTAAATTTTTTTGGCTCACCGAACAGGTTCAGTAGATAAAATGTCCCCTGAAAGACTAATGTACAAAACTACCAGAATAGTTCCTTTGACATATCACTGCAGATGACCGTGCAGCTATTGACATACCGGATACCAGATCTGTGGCTGCTTTGCTCCACTGAAGGCTCTAAATCCGACCTTACCACAATAAAATCCTTTGGGGAAACTTCGCCAACAGTCTCTTACTCAACGGGACTGTTTTGAATGTGCAGCAGCACTGGCAGTTGACTGTTTTTCCCCTCCGGATGCTTCTAATGGTACAGTAGGCATACCAGACTCATTCTTATCTTTTATGTGTTTACCTGCTCACACACTTACCGCTCTGTCGCACTCCCCAGTGGGTGTTTGTGTGTCAGCCTTACGTCACATTTGTATGTGCGTGTGCGTGTGTGTTGTCGTTGTTTGGATTCATGTTTGCAAATAATTGCGTAGATGCAGGTGAGGACTGGTGCTGCGGCGGGGTTGGCTTCAAGCCGCCAGAATTTCCTGCTCAGAACATGCAAGAACTTTCACAACAATCACATGCAATTTGTGGCATTTCCATTCTAACGTCAGATATCAATAAGTATAAATTGTGTTTTCTTGTTTAGGGGAATAGAATGGGTATAATCTGTTCTGATCGAGTTTGATATACTCTTCCTTCTCACTAGCTGTTAACTGGCATCATGCAGACGTGGCACACAGGCCACACTGAGACTGAAACTCATTTTTTTCTTCCTGCTGGTGTCACTGCCTCTCTGTCCCTCTTTTGAAGTCTCTTTCTATTTTTTGGCTGTACATCATATCAGATTGAACGTCACACCGGCAGTGGATTCAGTGGTTTGCTCACGGGGAATGTAAACAGCCTGTCCACCTCAGCTAAGGTGACTGGGTGGATAAAACACTTGAGTGTTAACCATGGCGTCGTACAAATATAATGATAATAAACCATTTTAGATGTTATTGCATTGTTTTAAAAGCCATTTAGACATGCAGCACATGAATGCTGTTGTGATATTGATTTGTACACTCTTAATCAAATGTTCAGCTCATGATTTTCAACCTGAATCTTTGCAGCTTTCTTATTCATCTGCAAATTGTTTTCTTTCTTCATTCAATTCACACAAACCCAAAGGGATATGCAGAGAGAAAGATGTGTCCTGGATACTCTGTGGGTCGATACAGTTTCGACACAACGAGTGTTGACATCAAATAAGATAATCCTGCTTGTGTTGAATCACTAAATGCTGAAGACACATTTTTTATCATCGGGATTGCATAGTGGAGCAGCAAGAAGCAAAATGCTGGCAAATCAGGCTGGAGATGGTAAAGCTGTCCACTCCACAGCCACTTTGTTGTCAGCTTGTTGGTGTTTGTAATGATGATCTCTTCTAAAACCCTCTTTTGCCGCCAATATATCATATTGCCTTTTCAACTATTGAATCCAAAGGTCGCTGTTGTCAGCTGACTTGAAGGTTAGCTTGCCTTGCTCGCTGTGCAAAGCAGATACTGAAGATCTAAATCTTTAGACCAGGCTTTTGATGTGCCAAAAGCAAAGTCGCGCTTTGGCGCACTACTTGAACATCTGTCAGAGGGTTGTGGTTTGTGCGGTGACCTTTGTGCTGTGTGGGGCAGATATGTCACAAGAGCAACATACAACAAAACAAATAAATGAGTGGGATGGAGCAATGTCAAAGACTTTGACACTTGGGTGGGTACCCTATTAGAGTCAGTAGGTGATTTGTTCATTTTTAACACTATATCTGACTATATCTGTAGTCGTGTCTCCCCTAAAACATTTTGTGACAGAGGTGGTCTGGTCTGTGGGTGTATTTTCAGCATTGCAGATGCCAATGAATGATCAGAGAAAATCAGAATACCACAGCGATACCACAGACAGCAGTATGTCTCTATGATCCTCATACTCTTCCATGGCCACTAAGTGCTACTTGTCACTTTGATCATGAAGGTGACGCTACTCTAACTTAATGATGGGCCACGGGCCAAAATCATACATCAGTTGTCCATTTTTAAGTGACTCTGCCCCCCATGGTGCCCCCATGTTCCAAAAAACGCAGCAGAAGTGCCCCTTGGATGCCCCTATGGTAGATAAAACATAATAACTCCAGGGTGCCCTCTCTACTATAAATGTATCACGACTTTCTGCCCGCTGGTGCCCCACTGCATACAGCTGGTGCCCTTTATATGTGTTTCGCCCCTGCCGCTCAAACATCCTGAGTCCGCCACTGGTTTCCTTCTGTCTGGATTATTTTAACAGAACATTGCTTTTACATATTTTCCTGGTATTTGTTGTATTTCTGTATTATATTTTAATGGGATCTGATTAACTGGGGTTTTCTGCTTACTTACTTTGGATTGAAGCACGAGCACAGGCAATGTGTTTGAAATCTATCCATCATGTTTAATATAAAAAAAATTAAACGCTGTTGTACAGGAATCGAAAGACACAAAACACTCAGCTCCCCCTCTGAAAGAAGTTAACTTGTTTTGCTCAGAGAAATCCCTGAAACACTATAACCATCAATTTCTGAGGGATATTATTATAATCCATGTTTTGTGGTTTTTCTTAAGAATGGCTTTGAGTCAGCGGTGGTTAAGGAAGCACGCAGATCTTTTATGAGTAAAAATAGCAACACCACAATAATAAAAAAATTCTCCAATACAAGTATGTAAAAGTAAAAGTATGGAATCTGCAGCAAAATGTAAAACATATAAGTTCCTATTGTGCAAAAGGGAGGCTTGTGTATATATATCAAATGGAAATAAAGTACCTAAAACTTGTACTTGAGTAAAACCACATAGTTACATTCCACCACTGTTTGGAGAAACTTTACCTGAAACAGATTTCCTCCAATTGTCCAAACTTTGTGACACTTGCTGTATTTGCCTATTTGGCACACCCATCTCATGCCTCCTGTGTCTTAAGCTTCACAAAACATTTGCAATTACAGTTTTATCCAGATAAGATGAACAGACACTTCCTGTAGGCGTAGAACTGTCTATGGACGCACTTAAGCACTTATATAAGCATAAGTACTTTTCTTTTGTATGGCAAGGCAGAAATAGGGACAAATGCCAAATGCCATCCAGGAACGGTAACTTATCATCCTGGCTTCCTGTCTGAAAGGGGCGTTGTCGCTGTGTCAACTATATAAGAACTATAGTACAGAATGTACTCTGGTGTAAGACTAAATCCACAGACTACACGAGCAAATTAAAGAGATGATTTTTCATTCATTTACACATGTAAATGGCAAATCTTAATGTACATATTGTGTCTACTTCAAGCCCTCGATTCAGATGTTTGTTTATTCTTAAATCGACATGTGGCCAACAAAATACATCATCCAGTATAAATAACAGCTCAGTACATGGATCAGCTTTCATACGGCCTTGATTTGGGTCCGATGAGTTCCAGACATTTTATTTCAAGGCGGTACGCTCTTTGGATGATGCTTTCTTCTGCTTCTGTGTTTTTTGGGCTGTTTCTTTTTTTTGCACACACACAAACACAGACTCACACACTGCACAGAGCAATGACTTGTTTGTTTTCAGTCTGTCTAGAAATCTGTGTCATTTCCATCCTTCCTCCTTTGAATGTTTCCTCCTCATTGTCTAACTCTTACTCAAAGAAGAAATACTGAAGGGTGTGAACTGCCTGTTCAACTTTAAAAAAGAAATCCTTCCTTCCTTTCTGTACTTCCCTCTCAAAAGAAACTCTTCCTTCCTCACTGCGCTTCCTCCACAACGTCTTACATAACTCAATTGTGTTAGGAAAGTCCTGCTGTGTGAATGTTGTAATCCTATAGGGGGAGAATGTTCTAAATTAACACGACGAAGGTGGGTGAGAAAAATATACTTAATTAATAATTTAGTGCTGTTAGAAGAGCAGTTTCACTTATGTATTAAGTCAATCAATTTAGATTTAAATGGGAGCTCAGCACCAGGAGAGAGTTGGTGTTGTTTACTGCCGGACTGTCACCTCTTGAGGTTGGCTAGGGGCTAGCTGGTTAGCATGCTGACTTCAATAAATATCCCTGCAACAAAATACATAGACATCTTTGAGATAACGTCAAAACTGTTATTACTTCACATTCTGCATATAAATTTAGTTATTTTTTTGAATGTTTTAAAGGTGCAATATGTAAGAATTGGCCACCTGTTGAACTCAAATGAGTAGAGGGGCAGCATATAACCAGAGTGACCCAGTCAGTCTGACTTAGCCAGTTAGCTCAGTTAGCCATGCGGCTAGCGGTCTGGACAGGGTGTTTGGCACACCAGGTGTGTTTACACTGCTAGCGCAAGAGCTTTGGACAAGGACAGGCTGGGGCTATCTGGCTAGCATGCTAACCTCAGTAGATAACACAATATATAGACTTCATAATGTCAATACTGTTATTTCTTCAGATTTTGGTTAATTGTTTTTTACCAAAGTTCTTACATTACATTGCACCTTCTACAGTGAGTCAGCTACAGTGACAAATTTCCCAAAACTTAACAAACATTACAAAGACTGAAGATTAATGGCTACAAGGCACTGGAGACAACACCAAACAGCAGTATTCAAAGCTGTGACAGTTGGGAACTAAATGGTCATTTAACAGTAGTTTTGGGCAAAAATACAAATTAATCATGTTGATGATAAAGGGCAAACAAATTACCAACAGAGTGTCCATTTCTGTTCAAAGAAAGACAAAAAAGGAAGGGGGAGGAGGAAATCCAATTCAGTCACTGAATGAAATAAATGTGGACATATAATTTTTCATTAAACACTTGGCAATAATAACTTTATGAATAACAGCAGCAGCTACAACAACAAAAACAATAATATTGCCATAATATTTATTTATTTGTTCCAGAGTGGAAACTTACATAATAAAGGGGGAAAAGCTTGAGCCTCAATGCTCGATCTGCACGTCCCTGCACGTCCCCGCTGCCCAGTTCCAAATCAGGGCTTGAACAAAAGGCCTGTGGACTCACCAGTTGCTTGTTCATTGGGACAGAGCTTGGCAGCCTGTGAGGTTAGAGATTTTTGGCAGAGGAAGGCGTAAAAACAAGTCCAAATCCAACCACCAACATGCACACTTTTAACTCAAATTAAGTCCATTGACATTAACAAAAAAATTAGTTGGGAAATGTCTCTACCCTCATTTCCTGTCGACCCTCTAAAGTTTTTCTGAGATGAAATTAATTAACATTTTCAGTGAAAGGATCAGCCTCCATTAATTAACAAAACAACATCCCCATACAAAATTTTTTAAGCAACAAAGTTACTTCTTTTGTGTCTGGAACACATTGCTATTTAGTTTTATGAAGAACTTCTTAAAGCTGTGAGCACCTCAGATATACTTTTCATGTCCAATTTTTATTTGACTGGTGGCAGAAATCTCAGTGATCAATATTTCAAAGCTTCAGTAGATAAAACCAAAAAGCAAACGGGCAGCCAACAGTATGTGTCTGCTTGGGTCCAGTGATTCTTGAGCCAAAAGTTTAATCTAGGGTTGTTGGTTTTACTTTTTTTCCAAAGATACAAAGAACATTTGAAACCCAGTTTTCAGCCTCTGTCAGTTACCAGCCCACGTGAGTGCACATCGATCAATGAATATTCACATGCAGTTGCCTCTGCAGTGGCACATTCATGGAAACTGGTGTAACCTACTCTGCATACATAGCGAAGTGTATTACACAAACACGCTAACATACTTTTCCATGAATTCCCAGTTGTTCATACGTGCACATGTAGTGCCACATGTCCAGTGTTTTTATTATTTATTGGTAAATAGGATCGCCCATTGTTACCTGGCATTAAAAACTCACAGTGTTCCCTGAGATGTTTTGAGAACAGTGTGGTTTTCTCTGGCCCTGGGGAGCTCCTGCCTCTCTCCAGCCACGCTAGCTCTTAATGAGACATCCACATGCACAGGACACTCTCTGCTCCTTCTAATCGAACAGCTTGCATGGAGGGCCACACCTGCCCCCTCCCTTTTTCCCCCTCTTTCCCTCCGCCCCTTTACCTTCTCGCTTCTACTGGCTGTTGGTTTCGCGTCTGCCCATCTTCATTTTTTTTCTTGTGGATGGAACGGCATGGGCGTCTGCACCTGTCTGCACAGCCTGGACTGTCCACTTCCCTCCTCTTCCCTTCCTCCCCTCTTCGTCTTTACCCTTACCTGACACTGCTGAACAAATTAGTCCTTGCTCTGGTCCACCGAAGAGCCATCAGGAAAATGAATTTATAACGAAAGACCTTGTCTGCTGAAGGTGACCATTGGAGTTGTATAATAGTGTTGTAGTCACTGAAAGGTCACTTGTCAGTTCGTGTAGTACTCAAGTCGGCCCTTTAAATGGATAAAATAAGGAATTTCGAACTACATTAAAGGGTAACTCCACCAGTTGTATAAAGTAAAGTGTGTTTATAGGTCTTGGGGAGTATTACTGCATATGTAAGAAAAGTGGTATATAGACTTTTGTGGCTCCAGAGGAAGCTCCATGTAAGTGGGCAAGTTGCATTGTGGGTAAAAACAAATGATCAATATGGATACAACAGAACCACCTTTTTTATTCCACGCATTCTTCTTTTCAAAACCTGACGCCTACATTACCCACAATGCAACTTAGCCAATGAGTGACAGGCAGGCAGTTTATCAAATGACATGCAGCATCCTCTTTATGCTACTTATCCACATATACAGTAGTGCTCCCCAAGACCTGTAAACACACTTTAATGTGTGAAATTGGTGGATTTACCCTTTAAAGATATTAGCAAAATCCTTTGTGTTTTATGTCATTGTTAAAAAAAGAATTATCTTTGGCTTAAGGCCTTTCTCATGTAAGAGATTGTAAATCGGGTTTAGCCCTCAGGTCTCTGCAGAGCTACTGGCTGTCAGCCTGCCCTTTGACCCATCACTCTTTGCTGTATAGTGAAAGGCACTACGCCCAATTACAAATCTGCTTTGTTGAGAGTAGAGAAGGAGCTGGCCAGAGGAATGATTAATGCTCCTGATGTGAAAGTGCTGAAGGCAGTTTTGTTTAGAGGTCCCTGCCTCAAAAAGTTCGCACAAAGCACCAGACTGACGCTGCCCCCTCTTTCTGGAACCATCTCTCCCAACATATCAGACTTTCTCCTCCATTCTGCACTCAAACCCACCTATTTGAATCCACTTTTAATTTATGATCCATTAGTCATGCCCTCCTTTTTCCTGTTTGATTGTTGTAGTTGTTTTTTATACTATACAGTATATATAAATATAAGTTAAATTATGAATATTATTAGTTGATGAGTTATTATGTGTATATAGGATTAAGAAAATTAATGAGTTTATATATTTACGTATAGCCGACGGATATAAGATAGTTAAAGCAACATTATGTAGAAAATGGCATTTTGTGTGATTTGGCACCCCCCACAGTTTCTGAGTGCAACAGCACTGTCGTAAACATAGATCCCAGGTCTGCCAGACCTACCAGTAGGCCAGTAAGTGCTAACTACAAACAAAACTCATTACATCATAACAAGGTTATGTGTTAAAAAAACATGCATCTTGAAGTTAACATGTTACAGAGTGCAGAAACAAGTGAGTGGCTGTGACAGAAACACCATTCATCATATTACAAGTCACCATACTGTCAAAAGTGATTCTGAAGCTGTTATTTAAGGTTAAAAAGAGACATAATGTTGCTTTAAATATGTATATAATAAAGATCACTAGTAATTGGTGTATGTATGTGAAGGTGTATGTGTAAATAAGATTTACTAAAGGAGAATTTCATATTTTTGTATACACATTTTTAACTAGTGAGGTGGTGAAAAAGGGGTAGGATTTAGTAAGTGTGTTCTTTCTTCTCCTTTTCAAACGCGTAAACTGTTTTTTATTGTTTCTTTTTAGAATTTCTTTATTTAATTTATTTTGTTTTGCTGTTCTTAAATCATTTTACCCAACAAGCTTTTCTTTCACAGTTTGCTTTCTTTTTGTTTTTACATGTTCAAAATAAAAAATAAAAAATCACTCAGTCAAACACACTGTCTCTGTTACTGTCTTTTCCCCCTTTTACCATGTGAAGTGACTTCCATTACGCAATAAAACGCGGGGTGTAGAATGATGTAACTGTGTTTTGACTCTGGCTTCCTCTTTTCTTCAACAGCTCCATTTTTGTCTCTCAATCTCAGTGTGATTCTCAGTCACTGAAAGTCAATTATGAATGACGGTGAAATAACAACAGGTTTTTTTTTCTTACTGTGTCTAATAATTATCAGCAGCCAGATGTCAAAACAATTTAACTTGTCAGTGTGAAACCTGGCCTCGTCATGATAAGCTATATGTCTAGTTTGGGGGGGGGGGGATAAACAGACTCCACCTTTTTCTTTTCCCTTTTTTTCAGGACCTTATTTGACCCCCTAAAGACGCCCCACATGAGACTTAAACGCTATGAGGGGATTTTGCACGGATGACCCGTGGTTTTGTGGTCGGAGCTGCTGCAGGTTACAGCCTAGAAATGACTCCTCGGTCCCGCCATGCCTGAAGGTTAGCGATCGTGGCCGACGAAGACACGTTTTGACAGATTCCCCAGCAGTGAGAGTTTCACTGGGGAAAGGGGCGTTCACCTGCAAGTGTCAAACTAACAGCTGCGCCAAGCTGTCAGATGTGGACGGACGGTGACAGGAAGCTGGGATATTGTGACGTAAAGTAAAAGCTGAAGTGAATAAAAAGTGAAGTTACGCGATCTGTCTTGGCTGAACTTACAATTAAAGTGCGTGAATCTGTTTTGAATGAGCCACCGATGTGCGTTTTCCATCTGTGAGATAACTATGTAAAACATCTTTATCGCAGACGCATCAACGAGGCTTTTGTTCTGAAAGGACGCGCCGGAAGCGCTCCTCTTGTCCCATTTACTTTGACGCCGTTTCACTAACTGTCCGCCATGCCCTGCCTGAGTTTGCAGTTGAGTGCGCCAGGGCAGCACGGCTGTCTTATATAACTTTAATATTCTCACGGGTTTAATGGCGCTGGAGCGCAACATCGCGCCGCAGATCTGTCCAATCATCGCGGATTTATCGTGAATTTTTTTGCGAGCGATCGATCACTTCTCTCTCTCTCCCCCACCTCCACCACCACCACCCCTCCTGCTGGCGTTAAAAAGTTATCGACAGATCGGCGACACGGGCGCACACGGTGGATCTCTCCCTGCTCCAGATATGTCAGCGGCGCTTGTTGACTGAAGTTAGAAAATAGTTGATATTTCGGACGATGTTTCGCCGCCGCACGGGGAGAGAGGCGGCAAGAAATCCAGCTGACATTTCACCACGCAACACCGCTGCAAGGAAGGGGCTTATCTGAGGGCTTCACTCACTGGACATTGCGTTATTTCTCACGGGTTTTTTTTTTTCGCCCCCAACTTGGACCGACGGGAGATGACCTGACCGGTGGAGCGCATCCTTCTTTCACTACAGGTACGGTTTACTTTTAGATGCAGCCACTTGTCCTCTGTTTTACTGAGAGAGAGGGTGTGTGTGGTAGTGGTGGTGGTGGTGGTGGTGGGGGGAGCTGGCTGTGCCCCCGAGGTAGGCCGACGATGAGCGTCCCCGGCGCCGCGCGTTACAGGCGCATTGACAGCCGTGCGCCCTGTGACGCGCGTAAAAAAAATATGAGATGTATCACCGCGATCGCTCGGAGGAAGCGTTTTATTTATGTGCTTGGATGAAAAAATGTTGCACAAACTTGTACGTGACGGCTTCTTATCAGCTTCGTCGGCTGTAGGCGGTGTGATCGCTGCAGTTTCCCATCGCAGCCAACAGGTTGCACTAATGCTGTAATGATGCGCTGAGCCACTGTTCCGTCGGAAAAGTACAGGAGACTGTGGCAAGTCAGGAAAGCCCAAACTTCTCCAACTTTAACGCGCAGTATCCTGCATGGACTGAATTCAGTCAACAAACTCGAGTGGAGTTGATGATGTCCTAGTCGAGCCGAGTGTTGATCACACTACAGAGCCTTCCGTACAGTACTGTGGGCGGGAGGAGGAGGGGTGGGTGACATGTCGAAACCCAAAACGGAAACCTTTCAAACTCTCAATCAGGAGAGTGCGATAAAAATAAAAATCACCCCTCATTGTCGTAGAGAAACTCCGCTAAAGCCCCTCCAGGACCGCTACAAGAGCTCGGACCTCACTTTCAGCCTCACATTGCTGCAAAGGAAGTGCTGCAGGCTAAACCGCTGCCCATATAGCGCCGTATATCCTCTCCTGTATATGCTATAAGGAGTTGGATGTCTTCTAGGGCGCATGTGACGCGCGCTGCCTCAGGCAAACAACAACAACAACAACAGATCAAATACAACTGATCTGAGACTCGCATGCATAAGAAAAATCACAGGAAAGGATCCTGTCGTCATTAACTGCTCAGCAATGCTTTATTTCAAGGTGACAGTCATTTATTTATTTGGCACGAGCTGCGTTCAAGCGCCAGACGAAGTTCCGAATCCGCCGGCCTATTCGTGCGTGTGTGACAGGAGTTTATCTCCCCCCTTCCAGATGTGGCCGTCATTGTTAAAGATTGACAGATGATTTAACCGCCGAATTGCCACATGCAGAAGGCTTTTCTCTGCAGAGCTTCCACATGATTCCACTTGACTCATATTAGCGTGATTTCAGTACATTTCGTTAAAATGTATCACTTCGTTAATGTTATTTTGACTTGCCCTCCCTCGCAAATGGAGATAGACAGTTATTGGTGACTGCTGCAGTTGCCCTGGAGGCCCATTGTGGGTTATAATCTCTCTCCACAGATGTATGTTGTTGCAAACAGGCTCGCTCGCTTATGTGAGGCGACTGTCACTGGCAATGCCTACAACACAAGTTATGCCTGAGCATGCCCTGCACTACTTGACGCTTGGGTTGAGAGGAGGGCATAGTTCAAAGAAATAACATGAGCATTATAGGCGTTTATGTTATGTAATGGCTGTGGTCTCCTGTTTTTCTGTACTGATTTTTTTTCCCCCAGTACTGCTTGGTGCCGTTTGTGCCTCTGCCATATTGTTGCAGTGTGGGTGTGAGGGGATGAGGTGGCCTGTTTGATTCGGCTGTTGTCGTTTCTTGAATCGAAAAAATTAATTGAGGAAAGCGTAGGCACGGGAGCAGACGTGAGACTTGCACTGTGCTTTTTGAGCTGCGCCATAACACGTTGTTAATACAGATGTTTCAAAACACCTGTAACTTTTTAAGCTCTTTAAATTTGACTTCTCTACTTCTCTACTGTGTTTGTGTCATCTTATCTAGCTGTAAAATCAGAGTTTTAAAGCCTGACCTTGTGTCTTTTCTCTCTAACTCTGTGTGTGTTGTGAACTCTTTGTCTCACCCTCACTGTCCTGTCAGGATAAAGAAATGGATCAGGGTGGACTGAAGCGTAACGGTAATCGAGACGACAGTCTGACATTTGGGGAGGCAGCAGCCGGAGTCGGCAGAGATACAGGTGACACAGCTGGTTCGCTGCTCCAGTCTGCGATGCACCTGCCTGGCCCTGGGTCTCTGCCCCTGCCCACAGTGTCCCCAAACGGACAGGGTGGAACCAAAGACCAGGGGGAGCTTGGAGGCCTCTTTGAACCCCCTCAGCATCAGGTCCTGCCAGACATGAAGGAGGGTAAAATCATCATGATGCAGAAACAGCAACACCAGGATATAGATTTATTCAACATAGAGGACAACTTGCCGTTGTTGAAGCAGAGTATTTCCGAGCTCACCCGGACGTCCACCTCTGTCATCAGCACCTCCGACAGCTCCGTCCTGGGCAACCTTCCTCTGCCCGACCTTTTTCCCCAGCACATCAAGCAGGAGGGGAGTTTTTCTCTGGATAAAGACTTGGAAACTTACAGCGGACACACAAGCGCTGGTCCTAGCGATTTGGATGGCAGCAGCGGTCGCATGATCGAGGATACCGAGATTTGGCAAGACCTTGACCTTCCGAGCTCTCTGCCAGAAATCAGTGATTTTGAGTTGGATTCAGAAGTGGCACACTTGGATAACATCCTCCATGACAGCAGCGGTGGTGGTGGTCCTGTCAGCGGCTTGCTAAAGGAAACAAAACCTCTCGTGAGTAACGGAATAAACTGTACCAGCGTGAACGGCACGGACCCCCCCATCCAGCATCATCCTCACCAGCAGCAGCACCACCTTCTCCAGCACCAGCAGCATCAGCTTCATCATCAACAGCAGCAGCAGCAGCCCGCGTCGCTTCTCTCCAGCGTTATGATCAAGGAAGAGAAGGATCCCGACAGCTCTTTCATCCACATCCGCACTCCCGGTGTGGTCAAACAGGAGAAGCAGGACAACGCTGGGTTCTGCCAGGCGCAGTGTCTCCAGGGCAGCATGAGCACTCTACACGGAGGAGGCCCCATGTCCTCGCCCATGGGCTACCACTACAGAGCCAACCCGTCCTCCACAGTGGGCCTACAAGACCAGAAGCCTTTTGGCATGTACTCAGGCCTGCCTCTCGGGGAGGGCTGGGCCAGGGGGAGCAGATATGGAGAGTCGTCCGGGATACAGAGGGGTGACGACGGGCTCCCTTCCGCCGCAGCCTTGGCAACTTTTTCCCACAGCTTCTCCAGGTAGGTCTCATGGAATTACTTTACCCTGCGGTTTACTTTGTCCCCTGTGAGTTATTTGGTGCTTGCTTTCATTCATGGTATTTTCTTTTAAAAATATGCAAAAATGTCTGCGCAAGGAACAGCAGAGTTGAAGATGATTCACACTCCTGCTGTCGTAGCTGTGAGAAGTTTTCTCCAGAGTACAAACTGTGATCGAACTCGCTGACTTGTTTTGGGTTTTTGTGGGGTCATTTTTGCTGCTTTTTCTAAAATCTATCAGCACAGAAGCGGTGCAGTATGAGCCTCAGGGCCGAACTCATTGGATGTCACTTCTTGATTCAGCTTGTTTGTTGTTCACCACAGTACTCGTAAAAATTAACTAACACACCCTTTTAAAGAGGCGATGAATGATTGACTGTGAATTACAGATTGTGTTACGAGTATGGGAATCATTGACTCGGTAATCGATATTCATATTGCCTTTTTCTTTTTGCACATACGTGCTGGTCTGTATTGATGCTCCTGAAGTCAAATCAAGCTCAGCACAGTGCATCAGGGCACTTTAGTTCCCTGCAGGACAGACTGAGTGTGCACTTGGGAAATAAAAGCAGTTTTTGTAGTTGTTATGACAGAGTATCTGGTGTGACTGAAACATCACTTCAGTAAAAAAAAAAAAAAAAGACTGCTCAGGTGTTGTGTGTTCTGTCTGACAGTTTTTTTTGGTCTGGAAATTGCTAGAGCTCCTGAGATGGGAGGCATCTGGCGCTTATCATCTACAGTGGGCAGACGCAGCAGGGCACACATTCCTCCAATTTATCCACATTGCATCACATTTTAGGAACACCATGCATGACATGTGTAGGAATACATTCTGCTTTATTTACGGGATTATTGTCAGAGGAAGCAGATGAGAGGTTGCGGATTGCAACGAGGCAGGAGGGAAAAGAGAAACTGTTGAATATGGAAGTGAAAAAAATTAATTGAGATGGTGTTAAAGGGGCACTACGTAGTTTTCAGACATATTTACGGTTATAATACAAACTCAGAAATATGTATGTTTTCCATAACTGAATAAACAAGCTGTTCTCAGAGGTAAATAAGGTCCCAGAACACCGTTTGAAGCTAGAAAGGTGGCACGGTCCGCCAAATATTAACAAAGTAAAACAGTATGAATTTGTGTTGTCCTTTAAGGTTAGTTTGTTTATTCAGTTTATTAAGTCATGAAAACGAAAAGAGGTTGTTTATGTAGTTTGTTCAGACACAAAATCAGTCTCTTCTGATTAAAAGTTCTTCCCCAAAAGTACAGAGTGCTCCTTTAATCACCCGGAAGAGATAAAATCATTTGTAATCTTGCATTTTTTCCGTATATCAGCTTTGGTGATTCCATAACTCACAGCAGTTACTGGAAATCAATTTATTTTTGGAAGAAAAAAATTGTGAAACGCTTAACTCATCATTATTTGTTCATGCCTCGCCCTCTGGTATTTTTCCAAAACGGTGCTGTGAGACGGCGCTTGTTATAAAGATATCACAGACTCGCTTAAAATGTGTCATCCCAAAGGAAGTGAATCATCGAGAAAACACGATGTTAATGTTTAGTTGATGTTTAATGAGAGGGGGAAAACGAGTCCTGTGACAAAGTTGCATTCGTGTCTGGTGGACACGCCTCACTTGAGCTTGGAAGCACTATACCATTCTATATTATATACTGTGACAACTGAATAGGCTGCGAGCGGGAGCACGAGATGTATTTGCCGTTATATGAGCTGCTTTGTGAACACGGCTTGAATGTGCAGATAGCAAGATGGTGTTTGATTAATGCAAGGTAATAATGTGAGTCAGCATTGTCCCTCTGAAAGAGCCATTGAGGTGATTGGCTCAGTGTTGCTTGCAAACAAGTCAAAGATGAACATGTCAGCCACTGTTATCGCCTCTCCTGTCAGATTGATATGCTCCTGGGCTGTTGTGCTGTTTATACTATGGTGGAGTCTCTTTGTCATGATGAAATATACAGATGGCAGCCCAATAAGCTGCTATTTTTTTTGTTATTTTGCTTTCCTGCGCAGGCTAATGTGGCAACAACAAGTGTTTGTATCACCTGCTAATTTAACCAAACAACAATCAGTGTTGTTGTTTGTTTTTTTAAAACTACATGTGGTAATGCCCAGAATCTGTGCCACAGCGCTGACGTGCACAAGCTACTTCCTGGTATGTTACTGCACACTTGCATGGTGTGTGTTTTCATACTGTGCGCCCGTGATGCAGGGCACGCTCTGCATGGTCGAAACAGAAACAGCGCAAAAGCCCTTACAAACAGTTCAACATACAAACAGACTGATGTGCAGAAGGACCAACTGTCAAACATAGTTTCTCAAACTGTCACGTTCTCTGAATTTACCATGATGCACAACCATTTAAATGAATTATTCATAACCAAATATCCCACAGAATAATGTTATTTGAAGATGATGCAATAATCAGACTCTTATTACCATGCAGCTCAGTTTCACTAACATCAAGTTGATTCATTTAAATGCAATTTTGCAAGATTTATTTCAAAGTAAAATCAGACTTTTGTCACAGTAAGAGTGCAATCAATGATCATTTTCATCATGGATTAATTATTTGAATTTTAAAATGTCAGGAAATGGTAACAAATGGCCATTGCAATTTCCTGAATTTCAGTTACATCTGCAAATTACTTGTTTCGTCAGACCAAAAGCCCAGAACCCAAATTCATTCAGTTTGCTGTCACACAAAGAAAAGGCAAGAAAAACTGAACTGAAACTGAGGTGAATTAGAACAAGAGCATGTGAAGGGTTTTTGCTTAAAGGGGACCTATTATGCTTTTTTTTCTTCTTTCCTTCCATGTTTTCTATACGTTATTCTGCATGTAAAAGATCTTGAAAAAGGCCACTTACTGAAGGTCCTCTTTCCCACAGAAAACACTGCTCTTGGAATGGCTCGTCAGTAGTCTCACCTAATTCTGTGACTTTGTGACATCACACCATGTCATCATGTCACATGTTTGCATAATTTATGCCCAGCTGTTAGTTTGGCATGAAAGATTTGATATAGCGCAGCTGCTATGTTGTTGTTAGTGGTGCTGTGGTCAGGCATGTGTGAACTGACCAATCAGAGAAGACTGGGTATTCGGGAGGGGGGCCTTTTAAAGAGACAGGAGCTCTAACAGAGCGTCTCAGGCAGAGGGGGAATACAGTGCTGCTGCACTTGACGGTGGACCTGAACCTGAAAATAAGCGTCATATGTCTTGACAAAAATGACAAATGATGAATCATGAAAATAGAGAGAGATTAAGTTTCTTCAGATTAATTATTTGATAGATGAATTGTTTCAGTTTTGCAGGAAGAAACAATTGTGTGTAAGTGTCAAGTGTGGACTGTGAACTTCACTGTAATCATAGCAATTGCAATAATATATATGCATACTACATATTTGCATAAAATATAATAATATATAATTCATAATATTGCGATGTAATATACCAAGCAAAGGTGAATGTGCTTTACTGTACAATATAAGCTGCCAAAAGCAGTGTTTGGTTGCTCTGCAGTTGCACAAGATTGCGTTATATGATGTATACACATGATGCTGGGTGTATCTCAAAGTATGAATGAAAAATGGCCGGCTGCCTGGTTACCACATGACTAAGCATAGCAACCGACTCCATGTACTGTGCAGTATGTCAGTGAGCCCACCTAGCTGTTCTATGGGAATTTTCAGCACACTTGGAACACAAAGTGGCTCCATCACGTTGCTTGGCTCAAGCCTCCAGTTATATAACCGATAATCAAATAGACAAATGTTGTTGCCTCATGCTCAGGGTGAAACGAGGCCCCTGAAACATTCTTTGAAATTCTTGAAACAGCATGATACTCCTTTGATTGATCCTAGTTTATGATACAGAATAACGTAATTACTTTCTGAATGTTAGGCTTGTTAATCTTTTCATCTTTTTGGTTCTAAATTTAAAGTCTCATCATAATTTCTCGTTAAATTCTTTCTCGTAAGTTCTTAGTCATACTGACAGTGAACAGGTTAAAAAGTTAGTGTTAACTGTTCGCTGTTGCTGAGCTGCGTGCGTCAGTGTGTACCAGAGCCGAGCTGCGAATGGCAAGACAGACTGTGTGTGTGTGTGTGTGTGTGTGTGTTTGCGTGTACACACAGGGATGCTGGAAGGCCACGTGTACAGATCTGCTCTGGGGTGCTGTTGCCTCTCTCTCCTCTCCTTAAACTGTCATTCAGCCTCTTCTTTATTCTCACCTACTCACCCCTGATGGGCCCCTCAGAGCTCTCCATATTTCACAGAGGCATGTAAAAGCTTCACACACGAAGATGTCACGCAAACACACACACACACACACACACACACACACACACACGCTCTTATGCCAGAAGTGTGCTGCAGATTAAGGGTGTCAAAGGAGACACTCACAGACGTGTGCATCTACTTTAAAGGATGATTGTGCTTTTTGTTTGATGTTATGAGGGTGAATTGTGTTGAATGCCAAATGAACACTTTTTTGCTAATGGTTTATTAAGTATTAAACATAGAGGTAGGGCTTTGCTGATGCTTGGTGGTAAAACTGGTGATTCAGTCAAAGACTTCATGCTCCTTTTCAAATAACTTTCCAGCATATGTCAGCTTGGCATTAATTTACATTTCCTCAGGCCCGTCTGTTATTCTATGTCCTCTGGGTGCAATTAACGACTTTTCATTTAAAGCCAAACCTAACATTGATAGAGGCATCTTAGCACATGAGCTGCTTTAACATTAAATGACACATATTATGCTCATTTTCAAGTTCATAATTTTATTTTGGGTTACTACTAGAAAAAACAGTTTTCTCATACTGGCCAGTGGTGCAGCACTGTATTCCCCCTCTGTCTGAAACTCTCTGTTTTAGCTCCTGTCTCTTTAAGGCCCCCCCATCTCTGGATTACCCAGTCTGCTCTGATTGGTGAGCTCACACATGCCTGTGTCAGCACCACTAACAATAACAGAGCAGCTCTGCTAAATCCATTCTCGTGTGTCAAACTAGCTGCTAGGCATTAAGTTATGCAAATGTGACTCAGTGATGTAGTTTGATGTCACAAAGTCACAGAATCAAAGGCGAGACTACCGATGAGGCGTTTCAGGGACAGTGTTTTCCGTGGGAGAGAGGAGCTTCTGTTGGTGCGGACTATGACCTTTTAAACTTTCAAGACCTTTCACATGCGCAAGAACATATATAACGCACCGAAGGTGGCAAGTCATTGAGGCGACAACAGGTTCTGAAACAACACTATGCATGCATTGTTTGAAAATTTAAAAAGTGTTTTAAATTTAGATTGGCTAGACTACAACAATGTGGATATTTGAAGGATATTTCCATGAAGCATTTTATTTCCAAGTGTATTGTTTACCTTTTGGCGGGAAAACAGCAAAAGAACCAGTGCACAGAAGAGTGCAAGGCACATCTGGACTTCCTCCTGGATAGTTCTGGAGACTGATCCAAGGGGCCGGTAGAAGGGAGAACCTATGCAGCAGAAATGTAAGCATGAGTTGTAGTGATGGATTCTAGCACCGGAAGGGTCCATAACTGAGAATTAGCAAGTTAATGAAGATGGTGATTATAACGGAGCATTGGATGAGGAGTATTATTATAATTTCCCCTTAGCTACACTCAGAGCTAGGTTTGAGTGTAGCTCTCTGGTTGTCAGCCTGGCTTAATTCATTGCCACATTTCTTTACATGTCGTTGCTTGTGGAAACTGTAGGTAACAGAAACATCATCATTAATGTTGCTGACAGTTGCGATTATATTGTTTCTGTTGTGGGTGTTATTTTACTGATGAGAAAACACCCTCAAGCAAGACTGGGTGACTCGATTGAATTGAAACATGATCTGTCACTTACACATTTGTGAACACATAATTCTGTAGAAACCACGAGCTGTCATGCTGTGATAATTCGTCATTATCGTTCATTTACATTTCAGTGGAACTGCATCATGACGATGATATTATCATTAAAATTAATGGACCCAAACCAACTGTAATCAATGCTGATCAGAAATTGTTTTTTGAGGGTTTTCTTGTACATTTGTGAAGACCTTTGTCTGATGTAATTAATAGTATATATTATATGTATATATATTGTATATGTATATATCTATATATATACATATATACATATATACCTTTATTTATATATATATATATATTTATATATGCATACATATACATTTATAAATATATAAATAATACCTTTATTTTGCATTTGTTTATGTAATACTATTTTTTTCCATTAAAATGATATCAGCAAAACAATTTCAGTAAAACTTTTAATTTTACAAAAATGTACATGATTTTCAGAGTATATTCGTTTTTGTATGTCTCCCTATTGCTTAAATGAGAGCATGTGTTCGAGCCTGCATGGACTCCACAAGTTTGTGCTAAACCTGATGACTCATGTTATCCCAGCATTATGTGAGAACGCAGGAAGCTTTGTGGAAGACTCTCACATCATGCTAGGAGTCATCAGGTTTTGAACACACTTGTGGAGTCCATGCCGGCTCGATTGCCTGCTGTGATTAAAGCAAAAGGGGGAAATACCAAATACTACTACTACTATTACTACTAATCTTCAGCATCAGTCCTCCTCTTTGATTTCCCTTATTTCACAGAATGTTTCACAACATGAGATAAAAATCACTGCTTTTTTTTAACATGCATATAAATGCCTCCAGGGAATTTCAGCTGTCCTACTGTAAGTGTCCTCGACAGTCATTTCAAAACAGGTTGTCAGGCAAAATGCAGATAAAACAAACTGAAGCCAAACTAGGTCAGACTCATGCCTGTTGACTCAGTTTCCTGGATTTGTAATCTCTAAGATTATGCCAACCTCAATCCACATTGTTTGTGTGAGTTCCTGTTGCTTAATAGGCTTAACCTTTTTCTGTATGCAAGGTTACATTTCACTGCTCTTTACCTGTCACTGCATCTTCCTGTTCAATTACCACTTCGTCGTTCATTTCCCCCTTCCTTCATCAGTAGCAAACACTCAGTTGACTCAGTTTTTTCTTCTCAGGAATAGCCAGTCAGGCCTCACTTGTTCACATGGGACGTAAACATCTAAACTACATGTTGTATGTTGACAAGCTGTTCTGGAATCATCCGAGCCCTGTGTAAAGTGAGATTCGAAGAGTCTCCAACTTGGTCTTCATTGTCGAACTGAAAGGTCAGGCTGATTCCATATTGGTGCTTCGCCTTTAAAGAGGCTTTATACATGCGGCCTGGAGTCACAGCGGACATGTCAGCTCTGATCATCAGCCAAGACACTAACAAGATGCTCTTTCATTGACTCAATCTTGTAGCTCTTCTTCCTTCTCTCCTCCTGGGTCACTCTGCCCTCTTTGCAGCCTACTGTACTGAGCCCTTTGATGTAGGTCTCAGTTGGGGTCAGTGCAGTGTAGAGAGCCAAAGGAGGTCTAGGCCTCTTAGCAGCCAAGCTGTTTCTTTTTTAAGGCTGTTTTGGTGGCTGCCGGCATGTTTACGCTGGTGTTGGGTGTCGTGAACATATCCAAGGCCACATGATGGATTTAACCTCTTTGCAGGACAAAGGTTGTCTTTTTATTCACTGCAAAGCATGAAAACACGGGCAATAGCCCTGCAATAAGAACTATTTTTGAAAATCTTTTCAGGAAGCTGTTGGAGCAACGCAATTTTTGAAAAACTCAACTACAGAAATAAGACAACTATTCTTTGAAATATCTGTGTTTATTTATACAGTGATCAGACACTGCTTAGCTTGCTTCGATTTATTTCAATTCTGTATTGTTTCCACACACACATTAGCTGTATGTAACATATACACACTACACCCACATACTGTGCGCTATGAACAAACAAACATATGCACTCACAAATGCTTCATTGCACATCATGTGATGCCTGTGTATGGTCGCTGAAGCGAGCTGGAAGGCATTTCTTGGTATAGACTAGCAATACTCAGAATAGAGTAAGAGATCCTTGAAGGATAACTCGAGCAGGATTCTTTCTAAACCCGTCCTTGTCTGATGAATTATGTGATGGCCAACGGCACTATGCTTTAAAGTTCCTGTGAGTGCATGCATACTGTATCTTTGCTCAAGTCATATATGCAGGGGCTTACTTAGCAGTGTACCCACGCTCAGCTTGCAACAATTGAACCAGAAATTGACAGCGAGAAAGCGATAATGGGGTGTGTTTGTTATGGCAGCAGTCCATGTCTTTCGCACCGATGCTTCGCCAGCTCCGTTCATATGAAAAATTCTTTGAGCAAACTGATGGATATGTCAGGAGTGAGCTTCACTGACTTACTGTACTTCATAAACAGAGGATTGTACTTGTTATGTTTGGCATCAACTTTATCAGGAGACAGGAAGTGCAAAGTCTAGTGGCCATAATGCCCTCTTTGGCTGAAGCACCCTACTGCAATAAAAATATTGTTTTTATTTTCTCTGTGTTTTGCTCAGAGGTTCTGACTGACGTGTTTGTTTACCTGAATTCAGAACAATTAACACTCAACTAGCATATGGAGCATCGCTGTCTTGCCTTGTGGTCAGTGTGTTGTCAGTCTTATTCTTCTTGAGCAGTTGCACTGTTTCTTTCTGTCACGTGACCGTGCACCAAATGGCTTTTTTTCTAGGAAATATTGTGCTTAGCAGAAGTAAAGTAGAAAGAATCCTAAAGAAAGAGAAAAGCAGCAACTCCCCAGCATGTTTTTAAAAAAAAAATCAAATTCAAACCCAAACAAAAAGCATAAATGTGTACAAAATTTGCATGAGCTAGCACAGTACATGTCAGGGGTTTCCCCAGGAAATTGGTTAGTGGAGGTGGTAAGCTATGCCCTCCACCACACACCCCCCAAAAATGAAACATAAAGAAAAACAAACACTTCATTTTCTGCCCTTTGTCACCTGCATGCACAGATCATCTCCCTATCATTTGATCTTACATTTGGGTGATGAATTAAAGAAAGAAACAACAGAGGCTTCAGGCAGCTTCGAAGCTACTGATAGTCATAACGATGATGGTGGAGAGGGCATGTTGACAGTGAGCCCTGTATGTACGCATCTATATTTGAACCTTTTCTTTCTTTTTTTTAACCTTATTTGTAACCCATCTGTACATCACTGAGCTTAATCAATGGACTCTATGGACAGAAGTAATGAAATATTCTAAATAAAACAAATTAATAAATGATTAATTACAAATGAATTCAAACTCTAGATTTTTTATATTTACAATAATAATGAGGCTATAATGCAAACTCAGAAATATTTATCTTTTCCATAACTGAATAAACAAGCTGTTCACAGAGGAATAATAAGGTCTCCGGAAAACTCTGTGAAGCTAGAAAGGTGGCAGGGTCTGCCACATATAAACAAAGTAAATCAGTATGAAATTGTGTTGTCCTTTAAGGTCAGTTTGTTTATTCAGTCATGGAAACAAAGAGAGTTTGTTTGTTTACTTTGTTGGGTCAATGAAGATTGTCCTCCTCTGATTGGAATTTCTTCTTCTTCTTCTTCTCCTCCAGCATCTCTCTGTGTCCAGTTGTTGTTTTTTGATTCAGTAACAAGCACCGAGACTTTGATGATTTTGTCTTGTTGTTGCTGCGGGAAAACAAAAAGAAATCTCCTGCAGGAGCACAAACATTATAACAAGTCTGGTAGTGCTGTGTTTCACTGCAAGTCCGTAAATATCTCTGATGTGTCACGACTTGTTTTTCGATCGATGAATCAAGTTGGTGGAATTTCCTGCCTTCGCTGCTTTTATTTTCCTGTGCTCTTTACTGTTGCTCTGTTCTTCTGTGTCTGCGCTGTGAGATATTTCAATGCTCTGTTTGCGTTGTGCAGCCTGTCTGCCTGTCTGCTTGTGGGTCACCATCGCTTTTTCTCCTCTCATCTGACACAGATGCGATCGTCTTTAATTCCTCCGTCTCGAGTCAGCAAGGAGGGGAATGCCCTTAATCTGTAGGAGGGATACACACACATCGTTATGTCTGTGCATCTCTCACCCTCTCAGTGTCCCTGATTGGACTAGAGGAAAAGTAGTCTGGGCATGCCAGGGATTGACTGCCAAGGTTTAGGGATCACTCTTAGTTCATGTGGTTATCCCTCCCACAAACGGAAGTGGGAAGTTTGGATTCTTGCTTAGATGATGCTTAGTCATTTTTGTCTGATTTACTAATCGTCTGTGATTTCAATGCTACTCAAATATTCAGTTATCTGTGTTTTGCATAGTAAAAATACCTATCAACGTGATCCAAATCCAAAAATTGGATACTAGTCTGTACAAATATTGTTTCAAAGGGGAAAGAACATGTAATGCCTCTGCTCCTCAACTCGGTTACTCCTCAAGAATCTCGAGTGAAGAGTTCTCCCTCTACCTGATCAGTGTCAGCAGGGTGGCAGAGTAACCACGGAGACTGTCAGCAGGAGGCCGCAGGGTCAGACCCCTCCGGCAGCAAGTGTCCAACCTGTTGAAGTGTGAGCCACCTGATGAATCTCCCCAGTCCCAGAGCTGCTGTTCTTTTTGATTTGCTGAGTGCCCTTTAGTTACAGCTAATGTACAATATCACAGACCTGCCAGCTATTGAAGCCTGGAGGTTAGAGGTGCTTGAGAAATACAGGTTAGCCTCCCATTTGAAATACAACAAATATGTTTTTAGTGCAGTTTCTTTCAAAGACGAGGTTGGAAAGGAGAGGGTGGGGGTTAAATAACTGAGATAAAACTCAATTATTTGTCTTCAGATAACCAAAAAAAGTGTTTTTGGTCCTTCAAAGGGGGAAGAGTTGAATTCACTTTGGACCTTGGGTTGCAACAGTGTGAGATTTTCATGTTACGATAATGTCTCCGAAAAATATCAGTTTCATGTTAGCGCTGTGTACAGTGTTACACAACTGTTATTATGAGTTACATTGACACTTAAAGGGTTGAACGAACACTTAATTATAATTTCACAAAATGTTGCGTCCTGACAAGAGATGGGACAATAAAAAAATCAATCGCAGCTGATGATAAAAACACTCAAGAAGAGTTGATCGTGGTGAAATTCCATTATTGGGATAATCGTGAATCTGGATAATTGTGAGTATCCTCATGTGAATGACTTGAAAATATCTGTCCAGCTCAATAATGTATGGTCCTGTCCCGAATGGACCTATGGCAGAAATGAAATCTTAAGTCTGTCACCATGCCTGAAGACACAGCTTTTAAAAATTAAAATTGGGTGTGTTGAACTACTGTGGTTTCCAAACTTAATAATGACAGGGAGATGTGGTGCCTGCTTGTAGAGGAAGGAGGAAGCTGTCTTCTCCAATACCTCTTATCTCTGTCACCACCATCCAGCTCTGTACTTTTCAAAGGATTCTGATTAAAAAAGATGTTTATGCTATCTGTGATGCAATAAAAAATATTTATTTCTAAACAAAACGTAAGGTAAAATGATTCCAGTGTGTTTTCATGCCATTTTAAGAGTGGAAGTAATTATTTGGGCCCAGGATCATAAAATAAAACTTTCATGTTGTCCCATACCTAGTCCTGACAGACATGAAACTTGATATGAACTTTGAAATGACACTAAATACAGTAGATAACTGCCAATTTTCATACAATGGTACACTGTGAAGCTGCAACCCTGTTTGGAACGATGAGATTTTGAGACGCATCTATAGCAGAAGTGACAGTTTGTGTGGTTCTCAACCCCTGACGGAGGCCTTAAGCATACATTTCACACGACAAGTTGTTCAGCAATGATCACTAGGAGCTATTTGTTTACGATTAGTTTATTCAATATTTGTCATTGAGCTGCTTTTTAGAGCTGTTGTGAAATGACACTTGTCCTTGAGGACCCAGGCAGTAGATTCTGTCTTTTTCAGTTGTCAATGCTAATGATGTGAAAGTGGGTGGATTATTATGCTGCCAAGTCAAGCTGAATAAAAAAAAGGCTTGGCAAAATGTACTTGTGTAACATGGTTGATTAGTATAGCGTTACACAGAATCGCATTTTATTGCATCAGACCTATTAATGAGCCCTTTTCTTGCCTGAGTATGTGTAGATATGCACCGATGTACACACACGGGGATAATCCTCACTATGCATTTGCAGCCCTGATTGCTGCATGTGTACAGCTGGCTATGTTATAGGTTGTCACCAGACAACGCAGAGGACCTTGTGCCATAGCCCGGTCAATAATTTACCTGACCAAGGTTACTGTACATGTGGAGGCAAACATTCACCCCCCGAAGCTGTCGTTCAGACTTGCACCTTGTGTAATCCTACGATCCATGCCAGCTGGTTCAAGGGAAAAACTTCATAATGGCCTCATTTTGCCTCAGTCAAAACACCATTAATGAGATTCAGTACAGATTCGGCTTTTATAGTCCAAGGTGCCCCACTTCTTGTTGTGTGTTTGCTGAGCGACTGCTGCTCACTTAAATCAAGCGTCATCCAGATATTAAAATACACTGCTATTAAAAGCTGGTGTAAATGACTTTACAAGACATTTTGTTATCTCTTAAAACATTTTTTTTTTTTTTTTTAAAGGTCCAGTATGGAGGATTTAGAGGGATTTAGGGACAGAAATTGAATATAATGTAGGCTAAGACAAAGAATCTGAAAATATTTACATTGAAGAAGCCGGAGCCATCTATTTTTTGACATTTTTGCTCAACTCATTAATTGATTATCAAAAATGTTGGCAATATTGGAAAATTTCATTAAAAAATTGTGTTTTTCTCACCTTAGAATGGGCCTTTTTTCTACAGAGGGACTGGGCCCTATTCCACAGGGTGTGCCATGTTAAAGCGCCATGTTTCTGTAGCAATTTTTATCATTTGTAGTGGCAACTGTAGGGGAGGGTGGGGACGAGGGGTATCAGTTGGATGTAATCTGCACCTTCTCCGGCTAAATGCCACTAAAACCTACACACTGGACCTTCGAATTTTTAAAGAAAACTTCAAAAATGGCCTCTTCCCCAGGCATCGCTACACACCCACCAGGCAGTTTGCTGTAAATATAACTCTGGCATTGACGGACATCTAGGCCCATTTTGGTTTTGAAAAGTCAACAGTGGGAAACACACGAGATGTTGTGGTTTGCTGTGAAAGCACTTTCTCATTTTGCCCGCCATTATAATGCTCCTCCAGTGACTGCACATTACAGTGTCCACTTGATTCTGCACCTATTTAAATAGCAAAAAAAGAAATGGCACATAAAGTAGAAAAACTATGCTACAAGATCACAAAACACAGAAGCCTCATGTAGTCATTTGGACTGGCTGAATTTGATTCCAGTTTGAGCAAATGTGAACGCTGCCCTATAAAGATGATGAAGTACAGAATCAAACAACAGATGTTCCTTTTGAAAAGAAGGAATTTTAAAAGAACACAGACTGTGGCTGCACATAGCAGCAGAGTTTGTGAATGGAAAAATGCTCTTTATGTCATGCTGGTCCAGTATGCACCGGTATCAACACTGCCTGAGGTAGAACAGGCATGGACTGTGTTTATCATCCGACTAACCAGGCATCTGGTTGACAGGAAGGTTGGTGCGTCTATCACTGGCTGGTGTCTGTGTAGGTTAACTGAGGTTGGCTGCAGAGATGCTACAGTGTTGGATCCGTCTGTCTTGACCCATTTCTTTCTCTCTCTGCTGATTTCTCTCATGTTCTCCTTCTCTATACACCAGAGTATGAAATCAGTGCTCAAAAGTAGAGCTCTTATTTTAGACAATCTTGTATATTGATGTTTTTCTTTTCAGCCCTTGCATCGACTGAAGTGAAAGTAAATTGACCATGTTCATTTGTGTGGCAATATTGACCCACCTCTCAGCCACCATGCTGTCATTCTTCAAAATAGAAGCCCCTCTGTGTCTGGAGCTTGTCTATTTTCAGCAGAGCTAATGCTAAGGCCAAACCACTATTTTTAAAGTCGCTTTAGCTCATGATGATAATACGTCGCTGCGAGGCACAGCGGGCCAGTTTTTGTTCCGCCAAAGCGATGTTGGAAATAGACCAGTATGGTGGAAGAGGCAGTGTGTCAGCTAGATTATATGTATTGCTTATTTACCGGGGGGATAATGGACGATTGGCCCACCTCTTTGGTCCAGAATGAAATATCTCAGCATCTCGTGGATGGAGTGCTGTTAAATGTATTATGCCTGGTGTCCAGAGGATGAATCCTGACTTGGACGAGCCCCAGACTTTTTATGTAGCACCACCATCAGGTCAAAGTTTTCACTTATCCAGTTAAATACCACACTGGATGGATTGGCCCAATATTTGCGCACCCAACGATGGTTCCCAGACAATGTATCCCAGTTCCTTTGGCGATGCTCTGACCTGCCAGCAGCAGGTTGACACTTGATTATAAGTGAAATATTATGACAACCATTGGATGCATTACCATGAACGTTGGTGGTGTCGATATCCATTGTCAAAACCAAAAACAACAGCATGTTTTGTGTATGTTTGTAACCTGTACCAAATTCCAGGTACCGGTCTCAGTATCGGTTTAAATGTGAAAGGTACCCGACCCCACTACTTGGCACATGTGAGCAGGCTAACTTGATAAATTAAGATGGAAACATGCTTAACACAATAGCTGCTACACATCAACATGTTAGCATGTTAGCATGTTGATGTTCACATGTAGCTCTAAGCACCACTTTGTCTAATTACAGCCTCACGGATCCGCTAGCATGGCTTTAGACTATCTTGTTCAATTTGTCATTGTTCTCAACATTTTACAAGCCAAACCTTTCTTTTAAAAATTCAAGCTCTACATGTCACCAACACTCTGCTCCAAGTTATTTATGTAAGTATTAGGGCCCCCTGTGTAATAGTTACATACCTGTCACATCCTCCGCTCATACCCTGGACTCTCTATCTTCTGTGCCTGTTAGAAACAGAGAGGAATTAACACAAGTGTAGGGCTGTGTAACCAACACCCACCCACACACCTTACCCTGCTTCTTTTCCTCCAGACTCCCTTTGATGTCTCCTGCTTAGACTGTCTTCCTCTCTAAATGTCTCTTCAAGTATCTCTCTGCTTCATTGCCTTCAGTGACTCCGTCTCTCTCTGCTGCAGCCCTGGCACTGCACTAGAACTCCTCCACTGCTCACAGCTGGGAATAGTGCCCATGTCATTGCCTGCGTCGGTCTGCTTGTCTTTAGTGATGTAGTGGTAAATTGAAAAGTGGGCAAAAAGTGCTCGAGCCTTGAGTTTGATGCTCTGCGTGAGTCAGTGAAAGCAGCGGGGACTTTTTCTTTCACCGCTCAAACTTTCTGTCAAACATGCCGAACGGGTTCACAGATTGCCGGCAATAAATCACACCACATGACATTAACTGCTACAGTAAGGTATGGACAGTTTACCCTCCCCACCCCTCTGTTTTCTTCCTGTAATTTCATGTGATAAGAAGGAGAGAGAACATTGTAAAGTCGAGAACTTTTAGTTAAGTAGGACGCAACTAAAAATGGGATTTTTGGGTCAGATACTGACAGTGAATTGGGCTAGAAAAAAAGCCCAATTTCCTTATTGAAATGCTTTCATGTATTGTATTTTGGATGTAATATTTCCTGCTATGTACCGGGGCAGTAATGGCTGCACTGTTGTGTAAATGGTTCAAATGGAAGTAAATATATCCTGAACTGCTTTGAAGTGGTGCTAGGCCACTGCAACAGGAAAAAACCCACGCATCATTGCGGTCATCACTCCTCTCGCTGGATCTGTCACCACCTCTAAACTCAGACTCCCATTTGAATAGTGGCCTCGGTTCAGGGACGGACAGGGAATGAAAAATGGCCCTGGACTCTTTGACTCCCCTCCAGTGATACACTAACACCCACACAACCCATGCCACACGTTATGTAAACAGGATTATTGAATAATGTTCATAACAATAACTTTATTCAAAGAGATGTAAAATAGAACAGGCCGAATGTGTTGCTCTCAGGTAATGGTGATACAGAAATATCGATAGATCCGACTCATTAATTTAGGGTAAAATGTGGATTTTACCATCAACAGGAACACACGAGAAAGTAACTCTGCAATGAACAGAATCTAGTCTTAATAATACCCAGATGACAGGAACTGCTTCTCCTTGAGCCTGTAATGTTTTTTCAGTCCTCAGAACAACAGCGAGGCTGCATTATTCGGTGTGTTTGTGAGGACTGTGACGTACTGTGGCAAGAAGCATCTGAGATTTAATCAAAATAAAGAATACGATGAAGTTATGCAGCGATGGTCAGAAGAAGAGGAGACGAAAGGTGCTGGGAAGTCGAGGCAGACTTAATTCAGAGTCGTTTGGGACCGGCAGGCATTTACTGAAACATGTCAACCTTTTGTTGTTCTGGCCCGTTGAGGCTGTGGTTGGTCGGGTCACGAAAAGTGACAATGACGAGCGCCGTTGACTTCATTAAAAGTTGAACGTTTCAGCTAGGGCCTTAAAATAATATTGCTATATATTTATAGGCAACACAATACACATTATATTTTAAAATCTTCTCAAAGCACGTCATAGCTCATTATTGATATTGTGACTATATCGTTAGGGTAGGGTTAGACTAAGTGGGTAAAGGCTCTAAAGTGTTAGAGCAGTCTATGTTCAGAAAATGACCTCGCCTTACTGTAATGCAGCCTCTAAAACTGGGAAAAGACAGCACTTGTGTCATATCATAATATATTGATATCTAAAATCTTAGATGATATCTAAATTCATGTTACCATAACATGAATCTTATAATGATTCATGTTATCATAACTTCCAGCCATAGTTTAATCAAAAGCACAATATAGCTAAATAGCCAGCCAGCCAAACCCAAAACCTCGTTATTATTGTCTTACTGCCTCAGCTGCACAACCTGACTGACTGACAGTTGAACTGGTATCGCTCAGTCGGCTCTCTTCTCTTCTCTTCTCTGCTGTCAGAGCCTTCAGGCTCACTAGGCTAGGCTGATTGATGAGCAAAGGTGCCAAATTAATGATTTATTATCTTCTGACATTTGGTTGCTTCAGCCTCAGGGGACTTCAACATACTCTCACTCTGATTTCAGCACCACCTTACTTTCTTTTCTCTTTTTGTTTGTTTATTTTGGACCACTCCACTTTTTACCCAAACTAATAGAGACGGTACATTTAGAATCGACTCGACCAAAAGTAGTTGGCTGGGAGAGAGAGGCTGACGGATGTAAAATTCAACCACAGGCAGCCAACTTGCTTGCGCCTTTCAGCCACACAGCACTTGGCCATTTTAACGTAGTGTATTACAGGCTGGAGTTATTTAAAGTATGCATTTGCATTGCATCTGCCCCAATTGTCAAACTGCCCAGCCCTTGCCCCAGATGGCCAGAGCGTCATTGGTTATACGCCTGACCTCTGATATAAGCTAATTTGGTCACAGGTGATTTGCTGTCGACAGCAGACTATGCCTCGTTTCTCAGGCGCTGTAATTACAGTGATTTAATTGCAACACAGCAGCTATGCATCAGCTCTCTCTCTCTCTCTCTCTCTCTCTCTCTCTCTTTCTTTACTCTGTCGTTTTATATCTTTCTCCTCGTTGCTCTCATGCTTTCTCTCTTTTGAGAAGGGTATCCTGATTTGGACCGCTGCCCAGCTCTGCTTTGTGTTGTGTAACCCTGGCACATTTCAGGCATCCAGCAGCTAGACGGGTTACCTCGATAGCCCTTAGCTGGTGACCCCAAAGGACCTCATAGGACCTCATTTTCCCCAAGCTTCAATGGGAAAAATCTAGAGTGAGGCTTTTTTTATTCAATCATGTAAAGGTGAAGACTATATTTGGATATAGTGGTGTTTTTGACTTGCTATGAGTTGGTTCCTGTTACTTCTCACTTGTTCATCCTCATCCTGCAGCTGAGCAGAAGGCTATTTTTTGAGAAGATTGATGCTTCAGACAGTTTGGACAGAGTTTGGAATTGATTCACTGGTTTGGTGTTATTCAAACTTGAAGATGTGAAGATATGCGAAATCTGCTTTTATTCATCTGTCACGACTGAAACACATTTACAGAAAAGCTACGGTCACAATTCGATTCAGGATACTGAGAAATGGTTGATTGTTTGGTTGGAACTGTTTGCTAGGAGTTTGGTCACGGACAACAGCTCCGCCATATCTGTTTTTTTCATGGGCTTTTTCTTGGGCTTGGAGGCTAGCCAGCAGTGTTATGTAACAGCCATCAGCTGTATTCAAGCAGAATGGAGCAGCTAATTCTTGGAGGCAATATTACCTTGCATGCACCACAGAAGGCCCAGACGGGTCCTTAAATCATAAATGAATAATGTTTTTTTTCCAAATGTACTGTAATGTGACTATGAGGCTTGTAGTGAGTTATGCGCCATAAAAACAATAACTGCTGTATGCAAGTCAGTGACTGGCATTTTGCCTCCTAATGAGTAAATAACCTTGCTAGTTATTTACAGAAGGTTCTCCTCCTCCTCCTGCCTCCTACCCTACCCAACCCGAACCAGGCCCGGCCTGTTGGGTCCAGACAAACATTTTTAAATGACGTCTGGGTTCAAGACATCTTCAGACATGAGTTGACATGATGCTTTCTTTTTTTTTTTTTTTTAGATAAAAGTAGTATAAGTATGTATATAGTGGTTAACTCATGGGACTACTCTGTGTTGTGCTGGGGGTTGTTATTTACGTGACAGTGCTATAAATACAACACAGAGACTGTGTGTTCACTTTCCAGGCAGCAAACATTCATTCCAGTTTCTTTCTGAAGAAAGAAAGTTGATGTTTGGGTCTCATTCTAAGGTTGTCTGTGGTGTTAAGTTTCCTCTCTAATGTGGCTTGAAAAATAATGTTAAAGTATCAGTCAGCTGCCTGAAGCCCCTCTGTGGTAAATAAAAGACCGTCAGGCTGCTTAATTTGCTATTTGTCACATGCATACTGAGTCAACTCTTAAGGCCCACACTGTATAATGCTATTGTATGTACTGCATGATGGCACTAGAAACAAAGTTGTAGTTGTTAAGCGTTCTCGTCAGGAAATGTCACTGTATCACACTAAATTAAAACTAATCAGATGGAAAGAAAGTACATTTTCTCATTGTAAAGGTCACAGGATCTTTGTCTCAGAGGTGGATCATGGGACTTGTGTGGTGTGAAATCGTAGCTCTTCACATTTTCACAGTGTTGGTGATATCAAGTATATGCTGCTAAACGAAGACTAGAAATTGTCTCCTCTTTTGCTCTCTCTCTTTTGAGAAGGGGATCCTGGTTTGGACGGCGTCCCAGCGCTGCTTTGTGGTGTGAAACCTTGGCACATTTCAAGCATCCAGCAGCTAGACTTGCATTGGTTACCTTGATAGATAGCCCCTTAGCTGTTCACCCCAGAGGACCTCATCTTCCCTCAGCCACAATGGGAATCATCTAGAATGACGGCAATTCCCTTAATCATTTAGAGTGAAAGCTGCATGTTTTGTTGGATTAAGTGTTCTGTGTCTGGCTATCAGTTGGTTCGTGTTACTTCTCACTTGTTCATCCTCGTCCTGCAGCTGAGCTGAAGCTTGATATGCAAGAACCAGGTCATAATGGTGACAATTGATCCTGATGACAGTTTAGACCGTGTCCGGGATGGAATCCCCTGTTAAGAAGGGTATGATCTCACTCAAACTTAAAGGCTTACATATTTACAGAAAGCTCTTCTCACTGTTTGATTCAGGATTCTGAGACATGGCATTCTGCCTTACTTACTGATTGTGCGGATCTGTTTGCAAGGATTTGGTCACGGACAATTTACTGCGGCCTCATATCTGGTTTTTCATGTTCTTTCTGTCAGAGTTGGAACCCTGCCAGCTGTGTTATGTAACAACTTTTGCAGCTGTATTTAAGCCAACTGTAACAGCAAATTTTTGGAGAGAAGGGTACCTTGAATGCACCACAACAGGCGATTAAACTTTAGCAGAAAGGGGTACATGATCACAAATAAACATGTAGTTGGATTATTTTCTTAAGTGGGTAAAGGCAAGTGTTAGGAAAAAGTAGAATAGTCTGGTAAGTGCAGAACATGACATCACTTTACTGTAATGCAGCCTTTAAAACCAGGAAAAGACAACACTCATGACACATAATACGTGATATAACAATATTGAAAATCTCAGGATGGTTTATAGTTTCACATCACGATAACGACATACATTGTTAACATTGCCCAGCCCTCCATAGGACACGTAAGTAATTAAGTAATGTGTTTGTTTGACCCATACTTCAACCTCAACCTCCTTATACCTTATACTACGTCACATGACATTTATTGGGCACGGTATTTAAAGGGATCTGTTTTCTTCGACTAGCTGCAAGGGTAGCAAGGGCAGGCGTATCACCCTTGTCCTACTTTGGCGCATGTACTGCAAGGTCTAAAGTCAGATTGATGTGACTGGGCTGGTTACTGCCTAAAGTCGATGAATGTGATGGAACCTTGACTACCCAATGCTGACAAGTGGTGGTAATGGTGTGATTTTATTAAAACAAACCTACTGTATCCCAGGCTGCCTTGCACACCCTGAAAATCTCTGGCAGTGGACTCCTGTTACACTGCTCCTGTTTTTCACGCTGATAAATTGATGTGGGATATTTTTAAATGAAAGCAGAGTCCAGGGCAGAGCCTACAGCTGTTCATCAGACTGACATCGAGCTGCCAGCAGCGGGACTGACTGCAGTGAGTCTGTCGCTGTGACACTGACACAACTGAGAAGAATGAATTATTTTTGTGAAAGAGAAAGCCTCTGGTTTAGCAGTTTTAACTAAATATAACTAATGTCATGTTAAGAGATAGCCAGATTAAAAAATATATGTTTTTCAACTTTCATCAGTGAAATATTTTAACTATAACAGAATTACTATAAGCAATTCATTACTCATTCACGGCATGCAGCCTTTTCTCTCTAATGCGGCTTGAAAAACAATGTCAAAGTAACAGTCAGCTGCCTGAAGCCCCTCCACGGTTGATAAAGTGATGTTAGGCTGCTTTATATGCTATTTGTCACATACATACTGAAGCAACACTTTGCGGCCTAGATTGCATAACACCATAATACATTTAATTGCATGAGAAACAAAGTGTTCAGTTGTGTGTGTGTGTTCCCTGTCAGTGGGCCTGATCACCGTTAATGAAAATGAATCAATAACATGCAAAAGAAAGTACATTTTCCTGTCGTATAGCTCATGTGGTTTCTGCTTTGTCGGAGAGGTGAATCACGGCACTCGAGCCACTTCAGATTGTTGATTTCATATTCACAGTGATGCTGATATGACGTACTGTATGTGCTGCCGCATGAAAACTAGAAATCATTTGTGGAAAACCACGGTGATGACCTCTTAGCTCTGCATGACATCAAATCCAGCCGGCACTGTTGAATAGCAACAGCAGAAATGGTCTAGTCATGACTATATACAGTATAATGTATATATAATACAGTGACCCAGCCAGTGGTCACAGTTTGCTGACAGTCTTGGCTCCAATGAAGACAAATTCTTCCTTGTTCCGCCTGTAACCGCCGTCAGTCTTGGAGAGGAAGAAGAGGAGGAGGAGGAGGAGGAGCCCGACAAGCTCTACTGTAAATGAGCCATAATCCAGCTGGGCCAAAGTCTCTCTGTATCTGTCTTTCACTCTTTCTGGAGTTTTTTTTTTGTTTGTCTCACTCTCCAGCAGCCCTCTTTAACGTGTCCCTTTGAACTGCTTCTTATCTGTCATTTCAGTTTGTTTGTAGCCAGGGTCATTTTTCTGCGAAGCTCCCGTGTACCCTTTGTATCAGACTTTGTTGTCTTTGTTCCCTCAGCAGCTGAAAGTTGGCCAAAGCCCGCCTGTGGAAGGCTCAGTCTTGTTTGTGTACCGCGCTGTGTTTCGTTTGAGAGGCTGCTCTAACTTTGTTGTTGTTCTAAAGCTGCAGACCTGGGCTGATCTCCCCGAGATTCCTGGCAAGCTTTGTATTCGCCACGGTCAGGTCACATTTATACTCGCAAGCACAGAGGAAAAGATGGTGCACTTTTCTGAGATGATGACCTCGAGGGCTGCACAATTGATCTCAATGTTATCGAAAATAGCAACAAGGCCAAATCACAATAAGCTGCAATGTTCTGATAAAGGTAAAACCTGTTTTCCAGGCGTTTGGTAAAGACCACAACAAATGTCCCATCATCATGATTCTGATTTCTTCAGTAAAAAATGAAAATTGTGATACAATCATTCCTGTTAATGGGGAATCAAATTGCAATAGCAATATCTGTCAAAATGATCAAATATGATATTTTTTTGAAGAGCCAAGCGAGAGCTCTAGAGCTCCAGGAGGAGTAGAACAACAGTATTACCTACTGTAAATAATGTGGGAAGCAGTGAGTGTTGTGAAAGACTGCTGCAGACCTTTAAAAAAAAATGGACCTGTGTTAAGAGTTATTGTCTTCTCTAGAGCTGCTTATTATATAAAATATCAGAATAGATACGAATGAAACAAGTCCATCACAATTTTGCTGAGCCAAAGGTTAACGTTGTCTAGAACACAAAGAAGATATTCGGTTTTCAAGTTCAAGTTCTTAATTTGTCACTCTCATAATACACACTTGGCATGTGTGAGCGAAATATTGTTCTCCACGGCAACAACATTCAGCAGACAAGGCCATTAAAAAGGTGTCACTAAAGGAAAGTGAGAGTCCTTCGATGTCCTCAGATGTCTTTAACGACATGAAACAAAAAGCACAGCAAATCCTGATATTTAGGAAACTCGGCCCAACAAATGTTTGGCCGTTTTATCTGATAAATAACTAACTGAAATGATTATTTGATTATCACATGCAGCTTATACTTCACGCAGCTTATACAGTCATGTCACTTGTCATGTCATCAGTTTTCTCTGCTCCTTGCTGAAAATCTGCCATAGTGGGGTTGCAGAAGTATACCAGTTTCAAGGTATACCGTAGTATGACAACTGATAGTCACCATACCTTGTACATTTTCTTGTCTGCAGTATTGAATTCTTCTGTATTAGTGTTGTTTAAATATAATATAATATTGTCTGTTTTTCATTCCCTTAAGAGTCATTGTAAAAATGGTAATAATGATAATAATTGTGTAATCACATAACACCATTTTTTCTGATTTTGAACAATACATTATATTAACTCTCTACTATGGATGTTGATGATTAATTAATTATTGATCGCTAGATAATAATAAAAAATGTGTTACCAGCAATCGAAGATGGGCACAGACACGTCGAAAAAAAAAATATCTTGTTACAAATTGCAAACACTTGCGTATAAAATATATCAAAATAAAATACTTACTATTACATTTAAATAAAATACTAGTAATTTGTAATTTAAGAAAAACAGATATAATTGCATTTTAACCGTCTAATAGCCTCAGTATGGGTTTGATTTTGTTGAATAACAGCAGACAGCAGCTCCACGATTAAAAATTAAGACAGTGTTTTGTGCTATTGGAGTTTCTCATTAAGGTAACTTGGTGTTCACTTTATCCTAATGTAACCTGCTCTGATTCATCATCACACATACATCATGCCAGTGGTTAAAATGGGTCTCTACTGGAAAAACATTTCACATATTTCATTTTCGAGGCAGTCGACTATCAATTAAAGAAATTGCTTAAAATTTGCATCTCTACTCTCCACATCCTAGGGTGACCTGATCAGACCTCCGCGGCTGTGTTGACTTGATAATAAATATTGTGTGTGGCCTTTCAAACATAAGACGCAGGTCTACTGCAACTAGAAAACACAAGCATTAATCAGACCCGCTCAGCTGTGTGTGTCTCACTTTTACAAGTTTGGACTTGGCTGTTTTGTGTCTTTCATGATTAATGGTGCGGCTGCTCACCAATGAGTTTAGCTCCTTCTGAGATGGTCTGAGGCCTCGTTCTAATGTCTGCTGTTCCCTTTCCTCCACATTTCCCTCCTCGCTGGTATATCAAGCCTTTTAACCATTAATTACAGATGACACTCTCTTCCCTTTTTCTTCAGTCAGCTCTCCACAGTGCTCTCTCACCGCTTTTTGGTTAGTCTTTACTCTCTCTCCACTTCCCTCTTGCATTAGCCTTCGGTCAGCTTTATTCTGCGTGATTTTAGCCAATAAAATGCTTTTACTGAGAAAAAATTTCTGAACATCATTAACAAGTCGTCAGCGAAGGATATTGATTTAGAAGGTTTGTAGGTGTTTGGAAAAAATAAAGTTTCCAGGTGCCTCACTTACTGAACATACAGTAGTGATATTCTACATACTCCAAGCTTCACCTCCCAATATTCTTATTTAAAGTATGGCAGAATAAGATAAATGCCTCAAATATGGTGCCGAATCCTACTCTGAGTGACACGGTGCCAAGCTGATGAGCCGAAGTCATAATTGGTTAGCAAAGATTGTTTTGCTCTCAGACCACTGGATGTCTGAAGGCTGATGCTGGTGCAAAACACAACCCTGTGAGTGCGACAGCTTCACCGCACTTAGTCATGCTGTTCTCTCAGTGCCGTTGCCATGGAGCTGAACTCCAGGGTCAAGTTTTTCACTATAATTCTGAAATCTGATGCATTTCGAGCTGAAGTGAGCACTGAACCATTCAAAACGAGAGAGTGATCATTGAATCTTTTTCGTATCTCTGAGGAGGAATCAACGGTGCCGGCCAGCAACAAAAATTGGTCAACTGTCTGCGGGCGTAGAGACGCACCAATCCACTTTCATCAGCAGTGATGATTAGCAGGATTATTTATGTTTATTACAACTCTGCCTGTGTTTATTGACCCAAAACAGCAAGATTACTCTATTGTATATTAGCTGTAAACTTGAGAGCAAGTGCTTGGTGTTTGTCTGTCTGAATTCAGGTCAACCTCTCACTAAACTCGGCACTCACCAGAGAATCCGGCTCTCTCTCTTCTTTTTCTCATCTCTATAAAATGAATTAAAGTTAATTACCCCTCCGGCTCCAGATTTAAACGAGGCAGGGTCGAGAACATATTAGAGGAAAAGTACATCCAGTCTGTGTTACATCAATAGAAATGTTGTTTGTATATCTTGAAACTGTTTCACGAAATTGGAATTTGGAAATCCACCAAGTTTTGGTGCTCTCAGTTACTGTTGAAACAGTGAGTACATACAGACTCTGTTGAACAAATCACGCCGGCTTAGAGGTGACACCTTTTGATTTCCTTCTTTACTAAGAACATTATTTGGCTGATGAGTCTGCCAAGTGATGTAAGAGGAGAGCTCGCTTATCTGTAGCCGGCCAGATGTGAGAAGGAGTAGGCGGCAGCTGCATTTGGGGAGACATCTGAATACCATGAGGAATTAATGCAACACTGATAACCAGGATATCTGATAACACGTGCGGTGAAATGGCGTTAAGCAGTGTAATAAATACTTGAATGAATGAATGAAGTGTTGACTCACTCAGGTGGGTGTGTAAGATTAAAGACCTACTTTTGAGGGATTTTATGAGAAAAAAAAATATGATTCCATCTTAAAACTGAGGTTTTTCTGGTTTCTTCACTCCTTTTATGACAATAAACTGACTGTCATTTGGGTTGGCGAGTAAATAAGACATTTGAGCACATCAGATTGATTTTTGGGGAATACTGCTCAACATTTTTCACCATTCTCTGACATTTTTTAAACCAAATAACTAACAGTTCAATCCAGAAAAAAACAGATGAACTGCCAATGAAAATAAGCCTCAGTTGCAGCCCCAGTCACACACTATTGCTTCTCACGCTGTCGTTTAAAACCCCTGCTCCAGTATTTCATCATTTTTTAGCTCTATTCAGCTGTGAACAGGTTTAACGGCATGGAAAATAAGTTTTCGATGAGGAGGGGAGGAGACAGAATCATTCATTTTTATTCCATCCTTGTCACATTGTTCTAAACACTGTTGTGTGCAAAAAGGTCTGCACAGGCTGATACTGAAATGTCAAAAATGGTACACAGAAGTAAAGTATTAAGAATGATGATCTATCAGTAGCCTGGTCTTTACACAGCCATATCTTCAAAGGTAGATCTGAATCAGTCTGTCACAGCACCTGAGTTACTGCAGTCAGTAGATAAGCCTGATTTGCGGGTTTTCACTTTGGGTTATACGTCACTTTCTCTGATGGATCATCTGCAAATTCTTTCTGAAGGTGCTAGATGTTCTGCAGTTCTCAGTGCACTGTAAGGATCTCGTCTGGTCCCTTTTTAGACCTGAAGCACGTGGTTTGCATTAGACGTCTATGCTTTTGTGTGGCTGCTTTGTGATCTATTTTTAATGGTACAGTATCATCCCAGAAAACACTGCGAAATCTGACCAAAAACACCCACCGGCGCTCGCTGAGGTCACCTGATGTCAGGAAATCAAGTGCAGCCTGAAAGAAGAAAAAGCAACTTAACTTAGACTCCACCTGTCATCTGTTAAAGTTCAGTCAAATGGAAAAAAGGGATTACGAAACGATAACCTGGTGCTTGTCATTTCTACAAAAAATTCTCAGTGGGCTGCGGTTAAGGAGCGAGGAGTGGGAGGTTTGGCCTTAAAAGATCTTTACTTGGCCGACATGTCATGAGTGTGCGCTGAAATGAAAAGAGCACACAGGTAAGCTCCGGTGGTTTCGTCTGAGCATCAGCATGGGAAAAATAGGTGTAAGTGTGTGTGAATTAGCACACACATCCTCTCTCGAGCTCACCTCCGTTGCAATGCTTTATTGTGGTTGCTCCATTAACGCTGACCTGTGGTGAAAAATGCTACTTTTACCACTAATGGTTCTGTTTACTTCCATTAAATCAATGCCGCGGATGCCGTTTTCACTGCTGCTTGGCCTGCAGGAAGACATTTGTGGAGATGAGGACGATGACGTGTATCTAATATTTCCTTTTTTACGTTATTGTTGAAGCTGCCCGTCCATTCTTCATGTTTCAGCACACATCTGAAACCACTGTCTTTGTGTATGTTAGCTCTTGCCATTAGCTTTTTGAGCGAGCGCCAACCTTTGGGAATCTAATATCAGACCAATCATGTTTTGGTTCTGTTCCAGCAAACATGCACTATTCTTTGCGCTGTTGACAGAGCGGAAGGTAATTTCCCCCCTACATGTTGTACGCCTGTTGTTTGTGCTCGGTCTGCTGTTGTTTGGATAACAATAATAGGAGGAGGGAACTGAATCACCTCTCCAGAGCTCTTATCAAGCTCTTTATCCTGGCCTGCTCTTTTTATATCAGTCAATGAGTTCACCTGAGTGAAAGCCAACATCTGGAGGATCCCTCCCATCCTCAGGCACGGCCAAAGGCCAGCGTTGAGGTTCATGTTCCACTGGCCTTCTGACAAGGAAAGTGAAATGTTGGGGAGAGAGGGCAGTGACCACAGGTTCCTGCCTTTTAGGCCCGTCATAATAATTATATTAGCCACTTATCATAGATATCTTATCGACATATACTTGACCTCTGATATTGTTGTGTTTACATGTGGTTTTGGTTAACAAAGCCTGGGAGCCAATTTTGTTCTTTCATAATTTTTTATTTTATTGTTTTGATTTTTTGTAGAGCTGAGTTACATGGCCTTTAAAGGGTAATTCCACCAATTTGACACATTAAAGTGTCTCAGTGAGTGTCTTAAGCCTTTTGTGGCTCCGGCAGAAACTGTGTGTAATCTGATCAATTTCCTCTAGTGATGTCACTCTGTGGCTAAGTTGCCTTGTGGGTAATGTAGGCACCAGTTTGAAAGCAAAGTCTGGTCTAGCTGTAACGATATTGTACTCCTTGTGGGCAGTTGAAATATACTTCATACACTTCATAAATACTAGGACTGGGCGACAAAATCATATATCACAATATTTTTGCCCAGACAGCTCGATCTATATTGTGACAATGTTCACGGGATGACTATTTGTACTTTAACAAAATCACTGAAATTTTTTATCAGTAATGTGGACATGATGACTAAGTTGGTCAAGACAAGGATTAGAACAAGACAAGCAGTGTGGAGAGTTCAGAAAATTATATCACAAGAACTAAAAGGTTTTTTTAATAGGTTGTACTTGCATTATAATGCTATCATGATTATATCAGTGGCATAAAAATGGTCCCACACTATCATTGAACAAAATTTATGAAATCTCCAGTTGTGAAATCAGGGAAAAAATTTGTGCAATCCTGTCCTTTTCCCCTCTAATTTATTTATCTATTCTTATCTTACTGAGTGTTTCACTCTCTCTACTCCTTCCTCTCATCTGCTCCTTCCTCTCACCTGCTTTTCACCTCATACCTCCTGTCACTTTCTCACCGTTCATGGAAGAATTTTCCCCTGGTATGATTTCACCTGAGGGAGGAATGTGTGAGGGGTTTCATGAAAAGATATTTAACCTACTTCTCCGGGTTAATGATTGGCCTCCTTCATCCTATGTGGGTGTGTCCCGTGTGCGTGTGTGATAGCGGGAGAGAGGGCAACCTTATGTGCATTAAACCCTGAACAGCCAAATAAAAGCAGTGTTGTGCCCTTATGGACTCAGGGAGAAAGACTGCTGTGCCTCTGTGATATGGCAGGAGAGTAAAGTTGTGCCAACAGGAGCTGCAGGCAGCTCGGGTCAAACTCAAAACCCATAAAAATGTAACTGTTTTGCAAAAATATTATGAGATAATTATTTTTTATTAGGGTGTTGGATTTATGTGTGCGTATGGTTGCTTCTTTATCCTTTAACTGGTATAACTTTCTGAAACTTTTCCTTAGATTTTATTTTCCTTTTTTGTTCTGCAGACATTGATTATATATCAGAACAGTACAAAACTTTTGCCTTTCACCGAGTTAAATTCAGGCCAAGCAAACCTTGCTTGGGCCTGGTTTCATCTTCAAACTGACAGCAGTTGAAAACAAACATTCCTTCAATTTTGTAATAACTGTTCAATATTTAACAGAGCTGTACTGTTTGCAGTACATCTTGGACCAAAGTAGAATCAAGTCAAATACTCATGCATACATACCAAGCATACAATTTGCATGCTTTTCTGTCGAGGACAGGTTGTATTTTAGGAGAAGAACGACCTTTTTTAGGCCTGACCTCGACCACATTTCTCCGTTTCATTAGTGGTTTCATTTCTGCCATGCAGCTTCGCCTGCCTGCAGCACTGTTTTGTTTTGTTTCTGTTATGGTTTGACTGCTCAGCCACTTTGGCCTATATTACTGGCAGCTATAAATAAGTCTGTTACAGATGAGATGACAGTAAAAAAATCATGATTAGTCATGAAAATAGAGAGTTGCAAGAAGGAAAGTACATTTGAGAAGTAGATTGTGTCAGTTTTAGGATTTTGATAATGATCAATGTCATTGTTTTTTTGAAGGAAATGAAATGAAAATTTCAACATTTTGTAGTGATTTTACATAACAAAGGTATGTCCTGAATTTCTGGGTATGATTCCTCATAGAGGTTTAGATTGCTGTTTTATCATAAGTATCAATTTACCATTTTTCAGTTACTAGTGCAGTGCCCATTCAAAACATGCTGGCAAAGATTATCTGGTAATGTGAAGGCTTTACAGATCCAGTGTGAAGCGTCCTTAACTGCTCACAGACTCATAGGGGCCACCGTGATAACATCAAACATGTCTGATATTTAAGATATTTTATTTAAATCCAGATGATTACATCGGTACTTTCCAAAGCCGGACCATAACAAACAATGCGAGAGGCGTCCCGGAGCAGCTGACAGTGCTGCAAAGCAATATTCCAGCCTTTGAGGCTAACGTTAGCTAGCATACTTCTGTTGAAAGAAACTTAAAATCTCACCTCCAGTTCTCGCTGAAGAATAGAAAACCAGTGTTGACCACTTATCCAGACTCATATAACCTTCTGCTTTTGTTTTTTTTTCCCACTGCCAGGCATTACAGCAAGTTGTTGCACCACAATGATCTCCATTTTGTTTATGTCTGCTTCCCTATGACATGAGCAGCATCGCGTGTGAGCCCAGCTTCAGTCTGCAGAGCCATGAAGCTGTTTCTGTTTCTTCAGTTCTCAAGACATTTAAATGACATGCAGACAGACAGAGATTCCTTGCTTTATATTTTAGATGCTGAAAGGGTATATTTGTATGTATTGTTTAGGACTTTGATATTTTGTCACCAACTGGTCAAACAAGTTAACAAAACAAATACACGTGACAGCTTGTGGACAACAAAAGTAAACACCACCTCTGTAGGTGCACTTCAGCAGGCAGCTCGATACATTAGTAGTGTTGTTCCTGTGGTACATCAGTACATTTGAAAGCTGCAGTGATGCAGAAGCTGTTTTTTTTTTTCTTTTTTGTTTATAGAAAAAACAATAGTTGGGATTTTAGGGTTCATTGCTCCAGTCAATCTCATATCTGCAATGTTTACTTGCATATTTCCACATCTGTATCATAAGAACCATTACTGAGGTCAAGAACATTAACAGAAGTGATGCTCATGTTTACTTGATTTTTTTTAATTCAGTGTGACATTTGCTAAGCGTTTTATAGGGAACCGTCACAGGGTAAAAAAAAAAAGCCATGTGTAATTTAGAGACCCAATATTTGCTCATGGACTGAAACCTTTCATGCTCATGAGGACATCACAATGCAAAACTTTAGATAAGCAGTACTTCCATGTACATTTTGTAATTTGAGCTTTATTTGGTAACAACGCAGCTGCTCGCCTGAGCTAACATGCCAACTATGTGCTGTGTACCGCATGTGAATATACTGTTTATAAATACAGTAAGCCAGCTCTTGAGAGGCTGCAAAAACAGAATTGCATTTCGATGCTAAATGCTGATAACTAATCAGGAAGGAAGTACAGTTTGGGGGGGGGGGGGGTTATATTCCAATCTGCAGTTGCACTTGAATGCATCATTCAGTGAGACCCATCAATCAGTCTTCACTTTCAACTACATTAACCTGCAGAACTTTAAACAAAAGAAATACAGGAAATTTAGCGTTCTACACCTGCTGCAGTTGTACCACATCGACGTTATTTGATGGTAAACTGAAGCTGATTACCACCTTCCTCTGCTCGGCCGTTGATAAGAGATAAAACTCAATGTTGGAGGGAAATCATATTGGGCAAAAGGATGAAGTATGGATCAGCTGTTAGGAGAGTTCTAGCTTGTGTATCGCAACCGTACAGGGATGTTTAGATTGTGGAGATTCTTATTGACATTCTGCTTATTGGTTGTGGTTCCCAAATAACATTTTATTTTGGCAGAGTTAGGCTGCCATACACATAACCCAATTGTAATGAGTCACAAGGTAGTTTATGATATGGTAAAATAATGAAAAAATGCAAATATTCATTGTCATTCTCCACCTGGACGAGTTTGCGTTAACTACTTCCGTGCCGTTTGGCTGCATACAGCGCTGCCATCTCCGTCCACGCTGCAGTAAATGATCTTTCATCTTAGACAGACTTCTGCATGACAGGAAACTAGTTTGGCAAAGGGATTACATTACACAGTAGCACCGTTCAGAGACACGCTGAGCACTGCCACTGTTCCACTGTATCAAACCTGCGCTGACACACACATCACAGGCGATTGAATAAACAAAAATGACAAGCATGCTCCCGAACAAATGTCCAGTTCTAATAAATCTGGAACCTGCCCCAATTCAGATCTGGTCTCCTGCTCTCTCATTTCTATCTCCCTGTTTGTCTGTCTGTCTGTCTGTATGCATCTACAGCTTCATTAATCTTTTTGCAGACAGAGATGGTGGGCGTATGTAAATTTAACCCTCCATTAGTCAGCTTAAGCCGTCACAGCTCTCCTTTGCCAATCTTGCTGCTGCCGCTGCTGAACATTTTCTCTGCATTCTTGCCTATTAGCTCTGCATGCCCACTTGCCGTCCTGCCTGCCTGTATGCGTGACCTGTTTTTCACCATGAAGAAGCAATACTGACTATAGCAGGGTGAGGCTCAGGGGACTCATCTCTGACTACACACTTTGGGGTCTGCATAATACAGAGATACAGTACGGGGGGAGAAAGATACATTTAAACCACAGGTCAGTACCAATTCTATGCATTGGTTGCTGGCGGGCAGGCAGCGATATAATGCCAATTCAATAATGGGACTCAACGGCGTCCGTTTGTTCGATGCAAGCAGCCAGTAATGTTAGCTAGCTGTCGTCTATTTCTCCATTTCCTCAGTCACAAACGCCTATTTTCTTAAGCTTAGTCAGGTCCGACCTCAGGGTGATAGCGGGTGCACATATCGAGTTTCAGCCTCTACTGTATTTTGTTTATAGTGGGCTGACATTCAACACTTTGTCAGCTCCAGCCCGCATTCTCTGCTCTGTGTTATGTTTAAACCGCTTATGTGTTTTAGTCCAGTTAATGTAGGCCAAACAGTGGAATGGGTTGTGGACTTTTTTTCTTCAAACCACAGCAGGGCACTCCTTCCCATCCCCTTTATCTTTATTTAGCCTCAGTGGCAGATATCCAAATGCTTTAAAAATGTTTTTTCATTGAAAACTGATTTGCACTGATTCAGTATTATTGTCGTTATTGCCTTTTCTTTTTGGAAAGAGACTTTGAGTTTTATCCCAAACTGTTAGACTTGATTTTTAGCAGGTAGAAAGCTTTCCCATCCAACAGTAGGCTGTTTATGTCATTGTGATTTACATGTTTATGGCCTTGATAAATATTTATATAGCCGTGGGCTTTCTGTTACATGATCGCTGTTGGCTCGCATGCTGCATGTCGCTGCTTCTTGTTCACAGCAACAAAAAATAAAGTGACAATGCAAGCTAACAGTTACATGCCCTGTCAGATGCCACTTCGACAGCAATAGGATTGATAGTGATATTTATGGAAATAAATGATGAAGTGTTGAAAGAGGAAAGGGGTCGTTTCTGTCAGGGGACAGAGAGAGAGTGGGTGAAAGGGGAGAGAAGACTTTCTTGTGGATAATTTGTGGGGGCCCAAAGCATTAAGGTGCTAAATGAAAGCTAATTACATAAGGGCACCAGGGGAAATGGGTGATGTGTGCCCTCAGGCCCCGGCCATCTATCTGATTTAAGATACACAATGTGTCAGCAGCAAATCGAATCTGCAGGGAGCAATTGAAGTTTCCCTTCACACACACACACACTCGGACAGAAACACACACACAGGCTTTATTGCAGCAGTGTTAGACCCATCCTCCCAGGTAGTGGATAAGGGTCCCCACTCACCCACGCAGGATGGGTCAGCATAGTCCCTCCTCATGTTATAAATTAGACGTTGATAGAAGATGAGCTGCAGGTTATGCTGAGCACATGTTCTAACCTCAATGTAGTGGACAGATGGGATTTACAGCCTCAGTACAAACCAGAAAATGTCCCCTTTTAATGAATGGAAAGTCCAATTTTAAATGATTGCTTAGCTGATCAGTGTCAGTTAATTAATTATCCCACTGCTGTTCTGTCTATCATAATCAAGGAAGATGATAATTTGTTCATTTAGGAAAGAAAATGTCTGCTCGATTTTAGCTGCTGCTCTGAGGAGACTTTGTATTAATTTAGCTGTTAATGAGAGTAAGGGATGGGCACTGGTCATCATTTTCGTATTTGATTATTTTATGGGTCCTTTTGATTAAACAATCAAAGTAATTTCATTAAAAAAAACAAAAAAACGTGAATATCTCAGTCAGTAATAATGGTAAAACTATGGTTGGTTGCAAATAAGGCTGCAACCAAAAATGGTCCCTATAATGTGACAGTGTCTTGATTTTTCTGTACACCAAACTTCTGGCATGTATATGCAGGAAATGACTTAATTGATTCCTAAAGTAGTTACCATTAGAATTTCCGGTTGAACAGCCATTAGAATAAATGAGTAATAGTTTCAGTTGAAGTTGCGGTTTGCAAATCAGTCATTTCTTGGTGAGTGTTACCGTCAGTGTCGGCAAAAGCTACTTTGAAAAGCAAAGCTGTGAAAGCCAATAACTTCACACAGGAAGAAGCTGAACTACAGCAAAGCTTCCAGAAGGAGAAATCTAGTTCGGTTAACGAAAGCTACTTTCATAGAATACATAGACATGAAGTTATAACAAACTATGATGCAAAAAAGTCTTACGCGAGCAAAAAATGCCACTCAAGTGAGTTTATTGCAAGTGCCCACTAGTTCACAGATCATACCCGGGGCTTCAGACTAAGTTTTTACAGTGACTGAACAGGATTGAGGTGCATTTTAATTCACTTTAATGACATATTATGTAAGTGGTTGTACACATGAACAAAGTTGCAAAGACTTGTCTTTCTTCATTTAAAAAAACAAGCAACAAGAAATTGAGATAACCTCACTTGTTTAAAAAATAAACTGCCAAATTTTAGGCACACTGGTGCAACCAATGACAGATTTTTGGGGGCATGTACGACCAAAATAGTCGCACCCTGGAGCCCTGAAACCAAAAAAGTTAGAATATCCCACTGTGGGAAAGTTCAAGGAATGTGAATTAAATTAGAGAAGCCATGGTAAAATAAATACATACGGTCTAACATTGTTTGTTTGTTTCAGTCGTTAACCACACAGATATACAAACATGAATGTAGTTGAACTACCAGCAGGCTACAGTAGAGCAAAATATAGTTAAACTACTAGTTTAATTAAATGTGAACTACTCCCCAACACTTGTTTCCCTTCTGCCAGCTCACAACAATTAATAAGTCTTTTACAGCATTTCCACAATTTGAGCGTATTTTGGTTAAAGTAACTAAACCAACACACAACAGATTGAAATAGCAACAGGACGTCTATACACTTGAGTTAAGACAACTCAGAAAGTCTATATTTTCCCAAACTCCACCATGAGCGTGCACTTACAGCGCTGCAGAACAGAAGTGACATTGACTAAAACAGGGATAAACTTGAAAGACTGTGCCATTGCCCTTCATTCTGCTCCCTGCGGTCCGCACCATGTGGCCCAATTTCCTGTAAAGCTCCACATTCCAATACAGCAGAGCTATACACTAGGGATTTAACATGTGACCTCATCTAGCCTAAACCGTACCCTTCTCAGAGAGGAACAGTGGAAGTTGTGTCTCCCGTTTAGCTGCCCTCAACTCCTCTCTCCTGCTCAGGACATCATGAAAGTCATCGAAAAAGGCCTCGCTGTCTGTCCCGTTAACACACTTTCCAAGTTGATTGTCTCTTAAAGTGTCATCTGTTCTTTTTCTGGGCTGATCTGCTCTGCCTACACACACTCTATATATAACTGAAGCTGTGCAAAGAGACAACTGAGCCGGGTGATGCTGTATGCCTGAAATCAATATCACAGTAATGATTTTTATATCATAATACTATACACACTCGTTAAATAATCACACTGATGTCCATAAAACAGCAAGATAACGTTATATGATGTCGAGCAATCCTCAAATATCGCTTATCAGGGTTCATAACCTCGCACTGTCACTTCTTAAATACAATACACTTGTTATCGTGTGTTTTGACAGCATAATCGTACATCACAATATCCTCATATCCACAATTTCCTCTGACCTTCACAGCATGGTTCCACTGAAAGAAAATAAACAGAGATATTAAATTATTGTGCAGCCTTGAGGCCAGGTCACTCACAGTTATGAAGCTTCATCTTCTTTCTACTTCTGCGTCTTCTTCTACTTCTTTGCTTCCAGGAAGGGTTGCATATTGGATCCCCAAGCAGTTTTCTAGGTAGTTTATTTATGTTCAGCTGCTCTTATTCTCCCTTAAACAGCAGTTATAGATTCAAATTCGCGCATTTTCAACTTGACTTGTCATGCGTCTTAATGTATTTGTCACGTCCTGTGGGTTGTGTTCATCTTAGATTAGCTTTATTAAGTAACTGTGAAAACGGGCTATTTGTAATTTTTGAGTTCCTAATGGCAAAATGGCTAACATAACAGGAAGACAGCCTGAAAGGAATAAACAGTGTTGCAGTAACTGTAATGACAACCGCCGGAGGGATGTGTATCATGTTTTGTTTGATTGATAAAATAGCCCGTTCTCACTTCTAACAGAGTTTGACGCTGTAGGTACCTCTGTAGCATCCCTTGAAGCGGCCCCTCTAGTGCAAAAGCACAATGAGCGAGAAAGATCTTTTCCTAACCCTAACCAAGTAGGTTTTTTTGGGGGTTTTTGCGTACAACTAGCCAAACTGCGACAGTTTAAAAGTGTTAATAACATTGCAAAAGTCATAATATGCCTTAGAATTACAACCGTTTTTCATCACGCTTTAATTTGAAAGTGTAACCAGATGTTGTGTAATACACATTGTTGCTAACTTGACCACTGGGCTGTTATTTTTAAAAAGTCTAATCAGACGTTGGGTATAATGTATCAGTGCTAACTTGACTGTGGAGCCTTTCACATGCAAAACTGATGCTAGAGGAGCAGGCTGAGTGTCACAGTTTGAAGCTGAAGGCTAAATTTGACGAGCTGGGAGTGAGGACGTGTTTGAAGAAAACACATGCAGTGTCGAGAATGCAAAGAAGTACCTGTCAAAATGTTAGAAACCATCCGTCTGTGTTTATATTATTATTACAAACAGATAAACCGAGGATAGCATGTAAACTCGGTGTGTTTTTGAGTAATGTTCTGCCTCTCTTCAAAGGACTTAATTTGTGCTGAACATCCATTCTCTCTGAACCATTGTACTGCTGTTCGGGTTTTATGTTTGCACTTCATGCCACGACGTGTGGTCTAGAGTAAATAAAATCTGAATCCGAGTCAAAAAATGGAAAACTGTGCTCAGGCCGGATGAAAAGAAGGCAGCGGAGCAGAATCTGAATTAACAGTTCCCCAGTTCACTGCCAGTCACAGTGGAAATTGCCGTTAATGAGACGTCACCGCGGCTGCTTTGCTAATGATTCTTTATGAGAACCTCTGCCTGCATGTTTCAGAACACAAATAAAACCGAGAGAGAGAGAGAGCGGGATGCAATACTAATTCTTATAAAAGCAATAGTGAGATGGCACAGTCATTAACTGTCACTTTGTGCATGAGGGGAAGTCAAAGAGCTCGGCTGAATTATAAACTTGTTTTGGTTTTTTTTTCCTTTCTGAGCTTTCACTTCTCCTGCAGTATGATTCACCTCATTCACTCCGGCCTTCAGGGCTCGAAAGAGACCCAGCGGACAAACTCGCTGCTCGGGGGTTGAAAAGATTCTAGTTTGGATTATAAGACTCTATTCGCATCATGTTGTCAAATAAGATGGAATGGAGGAATTTGTATTGCCTTGACCAACAAGTCCTCCAAACCAAGATGACAAAATACTCCAGGCAGTTTCTCGGCGCTGTTGCCCCCGGCGGCATGACAGCATCGTTTGTCAGTCGTTTTTTTTATCTGCCCATGACTATGGTTCATTCTGAATATGTTAAACCACAAACACTGCTTGGTTAAGGTTAAAGGAAGGTTGAGCTCCTGCTTAAAAGATACCAAAGTTGACTCATAAGATGTCCAAGTCACATTATTTCCAGTGATGTCTCATCGCTCCAGCCTCACTAACAGGTTTAGCAACAGCGTTTCTTCTGCCTTTGCTTCTGACAGGCAACGATCATAAATCGATGGCAACAAGGTCCCAGTCAGGTAGTTTTTTTTAGTGAGTCACGCCTGACCGTTGACTTCGCGGGAGAAAATACATTGTGTCGATGGCTACAAACAACTCAAACTGTAGAGAATAAAGAAGGCCGGCGCTGTGAAATGATGATTGAAGTGACAGCGCTCACTGTGTGGGAGACGGAGACACTCGGATGTGAGGACGGGTGGGTGTGTGTGTGTGGGTGGGTGGAGTTTAGCGGGAGAAAAAGGGAGAGAGAGAAGAAAAGAGGGAGCCATCACACAATCACATGATGATTTCTGAAACAAGGGTAGCTTTATAACTGTGCTCCTCTCTAGCAACCAAAAAGCTCCACTGAGTAATGCAAAGAGCAAATCGACCCAGACACACACACACACACACACACACTCGCAGGCAGGGTTCCTATTAGTGACACACATGCAGAAAACGCACACATACGCTGTGCGCGCTTGTCTCCGGGTAGGTGAGTTGGATAATCCCATGACTCGCCTGACCTCCTCCATACTTCTGCCAGTAGTGACACTCGATTGGCTGAGAGGCTGAGCGCGGGGAGGGGAGGGGAGGGGGAGAGGGAGAGGGAGAGGGAGGGGAGGGGAGGGGAGGGGAGGAGGCGTCTGCCCCAGCAGCAGTAATACGAATATTATATAACCTTGGCAGATGAGGCGGTGTGAGGGGAAGAGGAAGAGGGGGAATGAGCAATGAGGGAGAGAGAGAGGGAGGGTGAGAGAGACGGATGCGATTGAGAGAGAGGAAGTGAGAGTGGAGAAAGGCAGGAAGGGAACAAAGTACAGTAAAACAGTGAAATTACACAATAAAGATTAAAAAGTCAGCGAACAGATTTAAAAAAAATATGTTTTACATAATGGGTAGATGGGCGACAGAGTGTTATGTAATTCTACTTCATTTATTTTGTTGCATTTTTATTAAAGAAAAGAAATAAGATGAAGAATTTGCCACATTAATGCAGTGAGACTATCAATACTATAAAGGATTTGTTTTTTCTGTTGTTGTTTTTTTTACATCTGAACCTGTATCATAACAGCCACAATGTTTCACCGATTAATTGATTAGGCAATCACCAGTAAATTAATCAGCAACCATTTATTCATTTATTAATCTTTCATTCTTTAAGTCATTTTTTTTTTTTAGCTAAAATGCCAAATATTTGCTTGTTCCAGCTGCTCCAAAGTGAGGACTTATTGGGGGGTTTTGTGTTTTATATCGCTGTAAACTGAATACTCTTGGGTCTTGGACTGTTGGTTGGACAAAACAAGATATTTAAAGACTTGGACTTGGTCACGGGGAAGGGAATTTTTCTGACATTTATGGATTAATCTGGGAAAAAATCTGCTGAATCTGTGAATATAATTGTTGGTAGAGCTGCAATGATTAAAGGAGACCTATTTTGTTGCTTTTAGAGGTGAGACTAACAATATCATTCAATATTGATAAAAAAAAAAATATTGTGTAAGCGAAGACTAAGCACCCAGTCCAGTGAATATCAGTTGTGCGCGCAGACCAGGTGAATACACGTTATATCATCATCAGTTTTGCTTTTTTGAATGTAGATCACACCACCTCCTCTACAGGTCTCCGATAATGGTCGGCCTTTCAGAGAGCCCACTCACTATCAGTGAGTAGGCAGAACGTGGAGGATGTTTACTGAGTGCCAAGGTTGCCATAAAAAAAGATGGAATTGCATATTTTTGCAGAAACTAGCATGCATTACAATTCATCTCAGATAAATGTGCCTGGAGTATTTAATAAAAATGTAAATTTATAATTTCTGCCCACTCAGGCTTTATCACCGCTTTCAGGCTTTAAAAAGAACTGCAAATTAGAAACAGAAAAAATAGATTTCTATTCCAAGACAATGTATTTTTACAACTTTATCCAACGGTTTAAGACAGTTCCCACCAAAATTAAAACGTTAAACAGCTACAGTGGGCAAGACTTTTTACCCAAGAAAGCAAGTCAGAAATTACGCCAAAGCTTACATTAGTTTCCCCCAAGTGTCTACTATAATGTGTCTGGCAAAGCAGATCAGTTTCCATGTTTGCGTCACGCCTCTGCGTTATAAATGTTCTCACACTCTGCATGTCTCTGCCGAAAGAAACCACCGCTCTCCCACCGCCCGTCTCATACTTTCTTGCTCCCACATATTGGCCTAAAAAAGCTTTGATCTAAATGGAAAAAAAGATGTCCTCTCATCGGTTCCCACTGTAGTCACTGGTATATGACTCCCCCAGCGACACAGCAGGTCAGCCCAGTTCAGTTCTGCCTCCGTAGTTGCTACAGCCGCTTTGTTTGTTGTGGACTGTCATTAGTGCTGATCTGTCTTTTCCACCGCCTCGTCATGTAACGTTACGTCGTTAAGAAAAGGTATAACACATTTATGACTTGTAGCTGCTGCGGTTTGATTGAATAAACAGTTGTCATGTTCTTGTGATTAATTGAAAATCAACATCCTGGTTGTTGTCAAAAGTCAAAACTGATTACAACTTGTCTTGTGAATATGCCGTTTGTGAGGCTTCTTGATAAAATCCTGCAGGCACGTACTGTCTGTCGCGGCAGGATTTCATTTAATTTATTGTTTCTCTCGAGTCATGTTGCCAAGGCACTCCAATATATGCTATGCGCCGTCTCTCAGGATTGACACATACTGCTAGCATGTGCTCACATTCAGGAAGAGATGTTTATAGGTGCTAGAACGCTGATTGGCAGCATGTCTCAGGATGTAAACAGTGTCTGTCCTGCTCAGATTTTTGTTACATTTGCCTTTTATAAGACAGTGCAGTAACACACACACACACACAGACACACACACACACACACACACACACACACAGACACAAATGAGTGCACATGAAGAACAGTGTGGGCGGAGAAAGAGCAGCAAAGGGCAGTGAGCTGCAGCCTGCTTTTATGTGTTTTTCAAATTTTTTTATAATTGTGTGCGCAGGTGTGTTTGTTACGCTTCTATTTTCTGCACGTATGTACCAGACTGTTAAGCACACGCTGCTCAAACACAAGTCACTTTTGCTGTGTGTGCGTGTGCGCGTGTGTGTGTGAAAGAGAGGGAGATCGACAGAGAGAGAGAGAGAGAGAGAGAGAAAGTGCACATGTTTATTGCACTCTGGTCCAGTATGCAGGCGTTCCTAATGAGGCTTGAATCTGCGCTGCATGGCTCAGAGCCACACTTGTTGGCTCAGCGATGGGAGGAGCATGTGAGTTGGAGCAGGAGTAGGGGAGGGGGATTATGAGTGCTTAATTCAAACACCACCCTGTGGCCATTTTACATTACCAGCATTTTAGAATATAATTGTGTATCATGACCTTTTCAAATTCATTTCAAAGAACCAAAAATGGCAATCAAAAAGAAGATGTAGATGTAGATCAACTCTTTCGGTGCAGTTGTAGCTAATAACACCTCAGATGATCTGAAAAATCTCAAGTTGTTAAAGCAAACACCGTGTGAATGCCGACACGGGCTTCAATTGGCGTCATGTGATCTCCCGCTTCACTTGGCGGTCTGTCTTTCTTTTCCAGTGGCTGAACAAACCTCGAGAGAGCCATCACAGGTCAAGCGCTGCCCGATAATGAGTGTTCACAGCATCTTCACTCAAATCCAGCCATAGCTGCTTTAAGTTGACAAGTAATGAGAGAGCCAGAAAGATGAGCACATAGCAGGAGGACACCGTACTCCTCATAACAGGGGGTGGGGGGGGGGGTTCAAAGAGGACAGCCCTCTTCTATTAATACCCTACTACTGCCAGACCGACAATCCAGAGTTAAGACCGGTACATATTAGAAAGTATCTGCCAAAATTTGCGGAGTGATAGTGTTGCATTTAAAGTTCAAGCATAGTGTAGTGTGTACATGTCATGAAAAAGACTGAGCTGAATTTGTTTATTTGTATTTTTTCAAGTTAACAGTGTGTACAGGATCCAATGCACAGCAAGGTGAAAATGACAGTTGGGTACATATCTGGGTTTGTATACAGGTTTTCGTGTCAAATTTGGGTCACAGTTTTGTTGAGGTTATTGTACGTCTATCATATACAGTAAAAAACAGTCATAAGTTGTGGGTTTGATACGTTTCAGAATGAGCCACGCTTAGTCATTTAGGTGTTAGTCATGCAACCTTGAAGGTCTGTGGTTGAGTTGTGTATTTGTTGTTTGAATAAACTTTTTGCCTCGCTGTGTTTTTCACCGCATTTTTATTCAAGTTCGATTGAGTTGAATTCTCTCTCGTGGGGAGACGTTACAGGCGAAAATGCACCAGCCAATTTTCAGGGTTTTTGGGCTGTTTGCTTCCATAACATGTTGTGCATATTTAAAGCTGCTGGATAGCAGTAAGCCATGTCAGTAAATTCTCTCTGTAAGAACCTTTTACTCTAATATGTCAACTAGAGCACGACCGATATATCGACTGGCTGATATTATTGGTCTATATCGGCCTATCAAAGCTATATCTGTATCTGCGTATTTGTCTTTTGATATGATTTTGAACAATAAAGTTTATTGTTGAACTGTAAAATATCCTGCCTCCATTACATATCTTTGTCCGGCTGTTTGATAACCTAATTTCTTTGTATAAAGTCAGAATTTTTTGTTATTGCAGCATGGTCAATTTATTTTTTTTCTTAAAATTGATGAAATACCAATAAATAATGAAACGTATTATTGGATCCTTGACTTTAAATGGTATTTTTTTGTTCCGTCAATGCACATCTTTTACAGATTATGTCACGCTCCCCTTTCCAGGCTCTGGGAACAAGCTCCCAGCTCTCCCTTCACCCTGTCTGTTTATGCCATCTGCAAAACAGTGTGGTCGTCTACTTTTGACTGCCAAAAGCTAAGATGGCATCGCTTTCTAAATCCCGCTACTATCTTAACCTGTCTGCATGTGTCAGGAATGAGTGTTAAGCTATGGCTAAACTCCTTAGCTGGTCGTCCTCCAAGATCCACCACCTCTACTCCACCTTGGTCGCTGTCCAATCTGCATAAGCAAGTGTCGTCTTTCCAATGACCATGAAGCACCAGCATGAATTTAAGTCGCGCTTGTATGTGGAGACGGGGGTGGCTCCAGATCTGTGAGATGGACACTAACAAGTTTCACTTATATCCTCTCCCCGCTCCTGTCTCGAGAGCTCAGCAGGAGCAACACTTGGAGAATTAGTCGGCAGCACCACCAGCAGGGGCTAAGATATCTATAGGCCTGAATGTAAAGTCATTATCAAGCTTAGCGAGCCAACTCTGTTACATAATGCCCTCATTCAAACCAGTGTGCTGCCAAAACAAACAAGAGAGAAAAGATTTAAGCCCTTCTAATGCGGTCAAATTCTTGTCATGGATTACACAGCCGTGTCAGTCTAACACTAGTCTGGAGTCTGTTTGGCTGCAGCACGCCCCGTAAACTAACACACTCCCAACATACATGCTGGCACTCTGCCTGCAATATATTTGTCAACTTGGTGTTGGTGCCAGACTCAGGTGTGACCATTACTTTAAGTCTAATTATAGATTCTGTGGTCTCCGTAGGTTAATGACATCATTTCATCACAAGAGGTTTAGTGATAGGCTCCGTTGGGTTTGTCTTAGTGTGATTACACATCAAGCATTAATGAAGAAATGATCAGGGAGCTCTCTGAGGGACGAGCTGATGATGGACATTCAACGTTCTTTCTCATAGAGTGGGGGGATGGCTAGTAGTTGGACATAAACCATTACCATGGATATTAGCATAAATAGTAACAGCATGGACATTAGTAGGAATAGTGATAGCGGCCACTTTAACATGGGTTTTTCTCGTGTACCACCATTTCAATTGAGCTAATGGCTTTTGTAAGACACTGGCTTGACGACTTGCAGATTCCACTATTGTCATAAGTCATTGATCAATTTTAGCGACATCTTAATTTTGTTTTTTCTCAACCTGATTGGCTAGTTGATCTGTGCTATGTGGACGTGATGTGTCCCAATAGATGGCTTTGCTGGTTGAATGTATTATTTCACATCCTCTTCCTTGGTCGATGTCTTGTACATAATCAGTCCCTCCATGACTTCGCTGTTTTTGACTGTTGCCGCTGAAAATGTCTAATTTCTAGCAGTTTTTTTATTTATTTTTTTTTATTTTGTTATTGCAACGATTTGCAAATGAAAATTGCAAAAGATTTTGATTGTATTTGCAGTTTTTTGGGGGGGATTACGAGGAAATTACGAGGCTACGCGGAATTCACAGGGATCGGTTGAATTTCCACCAATTGTTGCAATCACAACATCACATTTTCAACATCCTGGAGGGTTGTTGAATAATGCAACATGAGTTATATCCGGCAACGGGGCAGATGAGGAGCTTGTGCCAAAAAACTATCTTTAATGCAGTCTTGTCTGTCTGTGATGCAAATGGGGAAAAAAAAGAAATCATAGGCTATATCAAGTGTGGCTGTAGTCTACAGGGCATTAAGAAAAAAAGAAAATTAGATCATGGATCGTGCTTGTGATTAAACAGATTGGGATTATTTTTTTTTTAGGGCCAGATCAGTACCCCTTGTAAGCTCATCAACATGAACAAACCATCAACTATATCACATCAGAGAGCTTAATCTGAGGACAACCTCCCAGTCAGTTACAGTGAAGTCACTGTGCTGTATTACATCTTTGTGGTACAGTACAGAAAATACTTTTGTTGTTTCAATAAGCTGCTTCTTTTCCCTGTAGGATATTTTTTGGGGTGTAAATTACAGTTTTATTCTTTGAGCAATACTACTTTTATTCTGAACATTCATTCATCGGATTTCTATTCATGACCGTAGAAAAAGTCTCAGAGAAAACAGCGGCACAATCAGACTGATTATCTGTTTTCAGTTCAGATATTTCCCATAGCCGGCCAGATTTGTCTACAGGGTTTTCACGTCTCCTAGCAACAGCACAACATACCACTGAGACCGTCAATACCCGTAAACCAGCCCTCTGCAGCCTACCTTGACTTTGTGACAAACGCCTTTATAACTGGATGCAGCTCTTTAATCTTAACGTATTGTTCTCTCTTCCTTTCTTTCTCTGTACGCTTTTCAGCTCATCACCCAGAGCCGGAGAGACCAGCAGTTCTGCGTTGCCGGGCCAATCCAAGCCAAGCGGGCAGACGCACAAGATCTGTTTGGTGTGTTCAGACGAGGCCTCGGGATGCCACTACGGGGTCGTAACCTGCGGCAGCTGCAAGGTGTTCTTTAAGAGGGCTGTCGAAGGTTGGTCTCACACACCCCGACATCCATTCATGCCCTCACTCAGACATGACGCTACCGGCAGAAGTCGAATGATGTAATCTCCACACATTTTTGAGAGGATTTTATTTCCCCCTAAACGTTTCTCATTTTGAACTGATACATTGTGGCCGCATTTACACCAGGTCATAATCAGATTTGCATATTCATGTCCATGTATTCGACATTATGCAGCCACAACCTTGTGCATGTGCACCTAATAGCGATGGTTAGCATCCATTAACTTCGTACATCTTGTCCCAAAGATTCTCAGTCATTGGACTTACATAAGATCTGCTCTTGAAGCTGTTGTGCAACTGCGAAACATCTCTGCTGTTTCAGAAAACTAGAGTATTCCGCAAAAAATCCAAGGTCAGAGTAAAATATCGGGGTTATTGTTGAGCTTTAGAAGCCATGCGTCACATACTTGCATTTCTGTGGGTTTGAGTCTTAGTCCTGACCTTGCATGTCAACGCCTCCTCTTCTCCTGCCTTTCCTGTTCGTCCTGTATCAAAGCAGAGGTGCCTTGCTAAGTCATATTGATTGACAGCTAACAAATTGGGGAACTTCACCATTAACATATCATATACTAATAGGGGATTAATAAGACATGAGCCTGCAAGACAGCCATTCTTCTGCTTTGCTTCGCTTACGGTCGGGCCTCTTCTGATGATGTATTCAGGTGTTGTCTCACAGGCAAACAGCTCGAGCGCTAATTGCCTTGACAAAGTCTTGAGATGGGAGGGGCAGGAATGCACCTGACAAACAGAAAGTAATTTGTGTTAAAGGCTTTCTGCCATGCATTCCACCTCCCCCCGCTTCTCTCTGCTTCTCTATCCTCTTTCTGTGTACATCTGTCTCTGCAGATGTGTAATTAGTTTGAAAAGGCTTTCTGAGGAGTATGTAACTGTGAATTGATTATTGCATTCATGAACAACAGACAATAAATAAACCAGTCTGTATTTATTATTGACTCAACACTGGCGCTAAATGAACAGAAATGACCCACACTAATCTCTTCCAGTTTGCAGAGTGGCATCTTTGTCCTTTTCTTTCATCTCTACCTGTCACTCTCCTCTATATCTGTAACTAACATTGCTGGTGAAACAAATACAGCTGGTGACCAAACTTGCTGCAGGGGAAACATTACTCTAAATGTAATTACTTCTGCAACAGTTCAGGAATAAATCATGGCTGGTGGTTGATTATGAAAACTTACTCTCCTGCATTCAATCAAACATTTTAGAAAATATGTGTAAAAACATTAATAAAGATGAATTGTGCTGCTACAGTTAAAGGGTAACTCCTCCAATTTTACACATTGAAGTGTGTTCACAGGTCTTTGGGAGTACTACTGCATGTGTGAAAAAAAGTAGTATAAAGTTTTGTGGCTCCAGAGGAAGCTGAATATAATCTGACAAAATACCTCCAGTGATGTCACTCAGTGGCTGCTGCATTGTGGGTAATGTAGGCGCCACTTTTTTGAAATAGGAGGAAGAATGCATGGTGCTGCGTGAGTACAAATCGATACAGCAGAACAATATCAGCATTTTTATTCCACACATTCTTCTTGTGCCTGCATTACCCACAATGCAATTTAGCCAATGAGTGACACCACTGGAGGCAATTTTCCAGATTATGTGCAGCTTCCTATGGACTGGAACAAGAGAGTATTTCTCATGTTTTTCTTTTCACTGTACCGACACAAGAATGTTTTTGGTCTGATGAAGCCAATTTTCTATAAATAGAAATTTAAGATGGATGTTGACGTAAGTATGTTTTGATGTAGCTTTGTATGTTAGTCAAGATAAGATGGAGATATTCATAAAGATAAAGAGAGATAAATGACAGAATCCAAGCCAACTTTCCTGCACTTTATCATGAACTTAAACAGTACAGCACCTCCATCTCTATGTCTAACCTTAAAAAGAAAAAAGACATTTAAGTCATTAAATGATTATATAATATGCTTCTGACGTGAAAACTCCAGCATTGTGAATGAGATCATCTTATTGTTTGGCTTTGTGTTAATAGATTTTTTTTTGTTATAGATTGTCAATATGTCTGTATGTACAATAAAGTCTTGAGGGAAAGAAATGCAGCGTCCTCTGCAGCCACAAAAAGGCTTTATACTACTTTTTCACAAATGCAGTAGTACTCTTTAACTGGTAAATACACTTTAAAGTGTAAAATTGGTGGCGCTATCCTTTAAGAGTTGTATGATTGTTGACTGTTTTCTAGCATAATATCTTTTTTAAATTCTGTGGTGCTGGAGTAAATGCCAAGCACTCAAACTGAAGTTTTACAGTAGCACTGAAAGAGTTATATCTGTTATTTTTTGTTTTTCTCCCCCCTCTCTATTCTCCGTCCGTTGTCTCTATGGTGAAGGATGGAGAGCACGACAAAACACAGATGGTAAATAAATGCACTTTCAATAACAACAATGACAACTATGATGATGATTATGATGGTAATACTATCACCTCTGATTTGCCCATGTGCCTGTACTCCTTCAGCACTGAAATATGACCAGTCTGCCTCGACACATGCGTAGCCTCCTCTGCCAGCTATCTGTTAATGCATGCAAATGTTCTGATTTGGTAATTCAAGTCAGCGTAAATTGCCTGTGAGTGATTTTGTGCTCCTTAGTTTCTTCTCCTTGAATGCTCCACCTCATCACAGGTGGTAGATCCAATAATTGCAATCACTACCCCTCTCTCTAATTAGGGTTATTCTTCTGCACTTGACACACATTAACATCCATAGATCTGATGTCAAAAATCACCTCTCGACTTTTTTTCCCCCCTCACTTGTGCTGTTCATGTGTTTTATTTGCTTTATGTGTTTCACTGTTTCTACTGATAACTGTTTTTAGGCCACGTGCAGGTTTCTGCTCTTAAACACATCCTGCTGGACTCACTGTTAACTGATGTCAGTGTATTTTGAGTTCAAAATGTGAATTGTACCTACAAACCTTTTGCTTTTTATGCTTTTCAGCTTTATGATTATGCATATTTTAGATCATTCACTTGGCTTATAAATTGTATACTTCTAATTAACTTACAAACAAATCAACTAATGACACATATTGTTGCCTATTGGTTGATTGACATCAGAGTGCATAGATCGACCATTGCTCCCACACTGTTGGCCATCAGAGACGATCTAAGGCTCACCAGAAAATAATACATAAATAAAAAAAACTTTAAAAAATGAAGAAATTAATAAAAGTAAGGGAAAAATAAACAAGTAAGGGATTTATACAAAGATAAATAAACACAGAACATAAATATAAGTTAATTATTGCCTACATTTACTTTTATTATTCTTTTTGGTGCATTTAATGGCATAATAATTTATATATTGATTCATATATCTATTTATTTATTTGTAATTTTGGCAGTATTGGTCCTCCACACAAACAATCTCAGATGCAGGTGCTTTAAAAAAGTATCACTCTAGTCTTGAGATAAAAAAAAAAAAAGGCCCCGCTCTAGTTTTCAGAACTTCAGTAAATCTAAATAACTAGAAAAAAGGAAATCAGCTGGTGATGAGCGGTTATTGGTGGGGCATAAAAAAAAACTTTGGTTTGTAAAGTGATAAATAAAAAGACATTTTATTTCAGGAGTGTCAGCTTTTATTTCCCACTGTAAACCTTCACACCCTCTTAAATGAATAAATAACAACAGGAAAATCAGCGGGAAAGATTGTTTGCAATAACCAGCAAACTAGAGATTATATTTATGAGAATTCAAATGTGATTTTCACAGGTTATCAGGTTGTAATTTAATGTATTTGGTTAATGAGGAAGCTGAAATACCAAACACTTGCTGGTCATAGCTTCACACATTCATGAGTTGCTTCCCTTTTAAGTTGCAGACTATCAGATAAGTAACAAGTAATTATTTCTGAAAAGGAAAGGAAGTGGTCAGGTTCAGACTCCTGACCTCCTTGCTATGAGCTGACAGCACTAACCACTGAGTAAACACTCATTAGCTGCAGCCCTACATGCTGATCTTAACTACGGGCAGGCAGAGAGAAGATATCGGTGAGATTCAGCTGGCACTTTTAACACCGCAGATGGCTGTTTACGCCATTGTTTGCGATGACTTCCTGTGATATCAGCAATGGCTGCAACTGGCAGAACCCAGGCTGCTATCTTGTCATCACACCAGTAACCCTGCAGATTAATTTTTCCAGTCTCTGTGGAATACGATTATTTGTAGTTTCAAAAGGTGAATCTTTCTGTTATTTTGGTAAATGTCTGGAGAAACACTGCATTTCCCACTAATATAGATAAAACCTAATTCATATGTACTGTGTGTGATTACAGTTACATTATTCCATTCCTTCAACTTAAGTCTTACTTAAGTTTGTGTCAAAGGATAGTCCATATACTGACACCTGCTTGCTCCATCTTGAGAATGTATTTAGCTTCAGCCACCGTCATGTAGGGCGCTGCAGTGCTGAAACATCGTTAAGCTGAGCTAATCATTTGCTCGGTGGCCCAGATTCACTGTTTGCCCGAGCTCATAAATGTGCATTTAGGTTTCTGTATCAGTGTTCACCTACTTGTGAGCATGCAGCAGGAGGGCAATGTAATGCAAAGCTCTGCATGATAAAGGAAACTAAATATGAACCGACTCACTGTTGTAAAGGTAACTCCACAGGCCAGTGTTACCAAAGTCTGACAGCCAGCAGTATATAATATATAGTCTAGAGCCTGATCAATATATTGGCTGGCTGATATTGGCCTCTCACAGATATACCGGTATGTATATTGTACAATATGCATCAATATGAAAACTTTCCCTTTACTTTTTTTTCTTTTAAGAACATAATGCAAGAAAATATGCTTGGTGTAATTTCTAATAATTCAATTCCCAGTGAAGTTCAATGTTTCAGTGCACTGATGTCATTTTGGACAATACACTTTATTGTTTAATTAAAAAGTTATAAAGTTATACTTGAGTACAAGTCAAGGTATTGTGTTAAAATATAACTTTAGGATACAAATAATACTGGAAACAGACAAAGATTCTCATTCTTTGAATCTGATATTTAGGTATTTTTCAGATTTCAGAATTTTTAACATAAATTAATTATTTATTTTTTAAATTATTATTATCATTATTATTATTATTATTATTATTATTATTATTATTATTATTATTATTATTATTATTATTATTATTATTTATTAAAACATGTATTACTAGTAACTAAAGATATCAAATAAATGTAGTGGAGTAAAAAGTATAATATTTGCATCCAAGATGTTTTGGAGAGAAATGCCATACCTCAAAGTTCTACATAAATACAGTACTGAAGAGTAAATGTACTTAGTTACATTTCATTACTGGTTAAACTTTAAAAATCCTGTCTCCATTACATATCTTCACACAAGTGTTTGATTAGCATTTGGGGGATCATTCCTAAAAAATCAGTATATATTGCCGATATATTGATATTGGAATATTTCTTTTCCCTAATATTGACCCCAAACAATAGTGTGTAAAGTATAATCCTTTACAGGAAGTAAAATGTTGAAATTAAAATACTGATATAACCTGAACATGAGCATATTAAATGTTGGACATTTTTGATGGTTGACCGCCCACATCAATCCTACAGTCATTCCCACATGTAGCAAACACAATAGATGGCCAGCTAAAAGTAACTTTAACGTTACATCCACATTCACAGAACCCCGCTAATGTTATGTTTGCTTAGTGTAAGGATCTGTTTTCATGGTTTGATCCATTAAAGGTTGTAGCTGACATTACTGGCAGGTTAAAGTAGGTCAAGAAGGCATTCAGCCTTTGGAGGCATAAGATCTTTTCAGTCAGGATAAGAAAGATGCATTTAAAATGTGTTTCTTTCTACTTTCTACAGTTCCTGTTTTCATAGGCTGCTTTAATTAAATTCTCGTCTTTTTTCATCATGGAAAAACTGTTGGTTAGCAAATATTTTTCATCGGCACACTTAACACGAATGCTTTCTAAGGAATAATACTGAGGCCAGACAGCACGGCCAGCCAACTACTGATGTCTTGGTTCAATTATTGCACTGTGTGGTCATGAACTGGCTAGGGATCACAAGACATTTTTATTGGATTTATTGGTAGACACGTACTGTGGCCAAACACATGTTCAAAACCTGGTACAAAGGCAGCTCTATTGTTGGTTTCAGAGATATCTCGGATGTAGAGTTAAAGGAAAACAAACAGTATTGTTTTGGCTTTTTTTATGTGGCGTCAGCAGTATTATTGAATGCCCTTTAGTTCAAAAAGCTGCATCAAACACATGATATTTCAAAGATCACTAACAATATTTATGCTCCCAAAGGGCATTTTGTCAGGGCACTATTGACTTTGGATAAGGTTGTTTCAGCCGCAGATATATGTATAATGAGTGATGCTATTATACCCAAGTGAGTAATGAGCAGGACTTTCACCTCACCTCTCAAAGTCCACAGTAATTGGTTATGGGGGAGAAAACTATGATTTGGCCGTCCTGTCATCCAGAAAGTGCAGATGCTCATAAATTAGACGTGCTTTTGAACTCTGAAGGCTGAAAAAGTTGAAAATAGTCCCACCTTAGGCTAGATGCAGCACAGATAACTAGTCAGTAGAGTAAACAATGAGCCACTTTTCTCAGGCTAATCTCATCTCTTTCTAAGCCCTTTTTGCAACTGGCATAGTGTCTTCATTGTGCTTCATTTCTCTGTTGGAACAGGACCTCACAAGGTCAGCATTTTTTGGAAACCAATATTTGAAAGGAAGAAGTTAATCCAGGCCTTGACAAGAGCAGAAAGCTAGTTGTAAAACCTGTGGATAAATTTGCATTATCAGTTAATCTGCAGATTATTTTCACAAGTAATCGATCAATTGCTTCATCTATTAAATGTGAAAAAGCCGGATATAACTTCCCAGAGCCTGAAGTGACGTCTTTAGATTGCTTATTTTGTCCAAAACCCAAAGACTCTTCTCTCTTTATCTTTTAACATCATAAATGAAGCTGGAACCTGCAAATATCTGACATTGTTGCTTGAAAAAATAACTAAAATGATTAATCGATTATCAAAGTAGTTCACCGGATTGACTAATCAACTAATCGACTAATTGTTGCAACTCTAGTGATAGCATCTTTAAACTAGATGGCACTCAGTAGAGCACATACCTCCGCCAAGGCCCAACAGGCACTTTAATTCAATCAAGCCTCATCCAATATCAAATAAAACATATGTACATTTTCTAGATCTGGATTTTTATTTGCATCTGCATCATGTTGTACTCACTCGTAGACACCAGCCACTTAAATATGCCAGATTTCATCGAGAACCATTATTTATTACCTGAGAAATTAACAAAAAAATCTTGGATTCATCCGTTTTTCCTCCGTCCAAGTTTTGTGGAAATTCGTTCAGTAGTTTTTGTGTAATCATGCTGACAAACCAACCAACCAACCCATAAAACAGACACGAGTGATAACGAAACCTCCTTGATGGATGTAATTACATGTAAATCTCTTTAAATACGTGATACCTTCCATCACTCAATAGTTTTTTCCATTTCTGCCATGACCTTTTAACTGAAGGATGTGGCAAAAAAAACCAACCAGAATCATTTTCTCTGAAAGAAAAACTTTGGTGTCGAGTCTTTCTAAATCACTACCTACGGTCTGTTTCCCATGATGTGGTGTTGGTTAGTGACTCATCTGGCACATCAGAGGTCATTCTTGTTGATTGTGACGGTTTGATTTCATAGGAAGGCTGTCATAGTGAAACTTAAAGATGACCTCGGCATCGTAAGGAACATCGCCTTGTTAATTTTGTCAATTTGATTATGCCTCAGTCTGAATTTAAAGGAATGTGCTGTAAAGATGAGATTCATGTGACACTCCTCAGGCTCTGCCTCACAAGTACTGTATGTGTTAAAGCACACTGTTACTGTAGCCAAGGCTGCGTATGCTGAGTGGCAAGACATCGCCACGTCAAATAAATCCTCCTGGCTTTAGGTGGCAACAGTAACCACAGCCTGATTTAATTACAGAGGTGACAAGGTGAAACGGTGTTGCTCAGAAATGGCACAATGAACATACCAGGAACCCGTGGGCATTGGGCTGAGAACCACAGGAAGTGTAATCAAGAGAGTCAGAAAGTATTAAGAGATGCATGGTTGGTTTTGTCTTTTTATCAGATCCGTTTCATACAACAGAAATGGCGAGTATTGCCAGCATTATCCTTTGACATCCAAAACTATTTAAGTCATAGTCAAGCCTGTTTCACACGTGTAGAGTTGCTTGCATATGACTGACAAACATTTATCCTAAAAAATGTTTGGGGCCAGCAAATAATTTCTTTCCTCTGGTCTACAAGATAGCAGTGATAGATATTCGATATATAAAAAATTAATGGAGACATATTCTGCTCATTTTCAGGTTCATAATTTTTATTTTGTCTTACTACTAGAATAGGTTTACATGCTTCGATGCTTAAAAAATACACCAGTTTTTCTCACACTGTCCAATGCAGCAGTCCTGTACTCCCCCTCCGTCTGAAGCCTTCTATTTTAGCGCCTGTCTCTTTAAGACCCCCCTCTCGAATACAGAGTCTGCCCTGATTGGTCAGCTCACACACGCCTGAGCTAGCAACGCTCCCCATGTCTTAAATATAGGCATAAGTGAAGACAGTGTGTGAAGAAGTCACAGAATTAAAGGCGGGGCTACTGGCGAGGTGTTTGAGGAGCAGTGTTTTCTGTGGGAGACAGGAGCTCCTGTCGGCGCAGACTTTGGGCTTTTTAACTTTGAGTGAAGCAAAGGGAAAACAAAACAAAAGAGCATAATAGGTCTCCTTTAAATCTCCGTTTTATCTTTTGTTTATTTTCCCAAATCCTAATCATGTCCGACATTCATACACAGATTGTGAAAGAGTTATCATGAGGGAAAGCTATCACCATCTGAAAACAAATTTGAACCATTTAGACTCTAGCACGTGGACCGTGATATGAATGTGGACCACGTCTAATTGTTGGGCCATGTGTTCCAAGTGCAGGCTAAAGGAAGTGCCGCTTTCGACACCAGAGGGATGCAACAGGCTTGTCAGGCTTACAGTAGAATCAGCAGGTGGTTAGGTTGGTCATAATACATACTGCTCAGGGTAATCCTTCTCAAACCTTCTTAGCTAGCTAATATGTCTCTTTCTCTTTCCTCTTCCTCTTCCTCTTCCTCCCCTCCTCTGTACAGGCCAGCACAACTACCTGTGTGCAGGGAGAAATGACTGCATCATCGATAAGATCCGAAGGAAGAACTGTCCGGCCTGCCGCTTCAGGAAATGTCTTCAAGCCGGAATGAACTTGGAAGGTAAATAGTCTGACCGTGTTAAAATCAGGCCGGCCCTCATTAAAATCAACTTCAAAGTCAGAGTGAAGAAGCAGTTAGAGTGGATCGTAGCTACCACCCTTACCTCCCTCGCCCACATTGGTAGGTCAAGAGGCAGAGGATGAGGATAAAATTAGACACTTAGTTTTAGCTGACTAAAAAATTCACACCTCCTGCCATGCTAACTACTATGGCCCACAAGCTAACAGTCAAGAGCTGTTAGAAGTGATGGGTGGGTAAGATCAAGTTCATCACTGGCCTACATATAGCCATTGAGAAAAAAGCCCCCATAAAGTGCTGAATGCATTTTTTTGATCGTTTTAACCCCCACAAAATGACTCAGATAATCACCAGAATGTGATCTGTTCAGTCCAATTACATTTAAAAATGTGTAAAATTGCTGTATGATTCAATTATTTCTGTCTGTCATGTGGGTGTGAAGCCAACATGAAGCCATCGAAAGTCTAGGATGCACGTGCTCTCAGCCGCCTGGGCTGGAGAAGGATGTTAGTGGGCATGCCCTGTGTGCCCAAAACTGTGAAAAAAAAAAAAAAAAAAAAAAGATGTGAAGAAGCCCTGCAGAGGCTTTTGGTACATTTGAACTGGGAAGTCAGATTTTCCAAGTTCTCAGTTGACAATTTCAACTGGAATGCCTCCTGAATTCAGATTTTTGATATGGAAACGGTCTTATTTGATAGGAATGAGGCCATCGTCAAACACTGTATCCAGTTCTCCTTAAAACATCCACGGGTTCACTAGTTGCTACAAAGCACATTTGATTCAAGTATTTTATCTTCAAATTGAAACTTTATTGACATATATTTGACATTGAATGCCCACCATGAGATACATGCTTATTTTGCTGTCTCTTTAAGAGGGATTTTGTTGAAATTCCCCTCCATTGAAGGTCACCTCCAATATGTACGTTTTTTTCTCAATCCACCATCACGCCATCAAGTTATGGAAATGGGCAGTCGCATTCAAGTGCAATGTCACCAGACCTCATGCTTGAATTAGGAGAAAATTCTAATAAGAAAACACAGCTATGGGATAATGAAACTTTGCAGTGTTTCAAGTCATGCTTGTAGCTTTACACTTGCAAACTATACTGAATTGAATTCAGTATTATAATAGACTTATTGAGTATAATTCCATAATTACTTTATACATTTTTTGTCATTTGTTATTTAGCACTCCAGCTATTTGGAAACTATCCAACTGTAACCAGAAATAATCAAGGCTGTAGCCTTTTAGACCCAATCACAAGACAACATCACATTTCAGCATATCACTTTCACAATATTCAATACCAGGATTTGTTCACAGATGTCATCGAGAGTAGAGTCTTATTAACCATGTTAAATCAAATATGCTGTGCAAATGTATTTTGACTTCTAGCTTTTTGAAAAAAAAGAAAGAATGTGTCCGTTTGTGAGAAAAAATTGGAAAAGACGATAGATTATTAAGCTTGGTTGAGGGTTTAGAAGATGGACATGGGAAGCACAACCACTGCATGAGTACTTGGAACTTGGTCATTGTGTCATTCCAGCTGATGCTCCCTTAGGGCATGAAATAGCTGTCAGTGGTTTGTATAAGTGAGTGTTGAGTGAGATTACCTGTAAACAGCCCAGTGTTTGTCACACAGAGGTGAAAGTAGCTTCACAAAGAGAGACAGAAAAGACGGAGAGAGGGATTTGATGAACGTCAGCACATCAGCAGACAGACTCCCAACAGAAAGGCTCTTAGTTGCCATAGAAACGGTAGGAGAGGATATTAAAAAAGGTAGAGAGTAGAAAAAAAACATGTTTTTTTCATGGTAACCTCTCAACCCCTGACATGACATGTTTTGCACATTTAGTGAAATGCCCAAATGATCTACATACAGTTCTGTCTGCAAAAACACAGCAATTTGCTATCGCTGCTATGCCCTTCTGCAAAAAAGAATAAAATGTTAAAAATAATGTTCCTCTGAGAAATTGAATAGTTTTTATCACAGTTAAGTGAAGACTTCATGACTCATTACTGGGCAGAAAGCAGTATGTTGCATGTAAAGTGCAGCAGGTGTAGAGATCTGGTGAGGTGGGGCTGAAATGAAGGAGTCGTGTTTAGTCAGGGAATGGTTTTTTTTCTCCGTTAATATTGTACGTGTACATGCATGCTCTGCACATTAACTTCCTAAACAGTCTCATTGTGCAATAAAATCTAAATGTAAACAAATGAAAATGGTCATGAAAAAAAAAACGTAAATTTACTGTGTGAATAATTGGCCACCTGTCAAAGGTAAAAAAAAAAAATCACTAAAGAAACTGCTGACTGTTGCTAAGTGTAGCTGCCGTTAGCCTCAGCTAGCAGCGAGCAGCACAGACTGGGAGCTTGGAGTGGTATTGTGAGACAGAATGGCCCGAGGTTAGCTGGTTAGCATGCTAACTTCCATAAATATTGCTGCAAAAAGTACATAGACATCTTTGTCATAACGTCAAAACATTTCTTGAATGTTTTCTTGCATATTGCACCTTTTAATTATAATGATAATTATAATAACCTTTGGTGGATAGCTCCAAAGTTAGTTAGTTAAAACGTATGTCTTTTGATGTTTAGTGATGATTCTTGATTTAAGACACAACGGTGCGTTGTTCACACAGGCAGTGTGATTTTTATTATGTGTAGTGTTCTGTGAGGCTGTTTATTTCTTTATTTATGTGATGTTTAGAGCCAAAGTTGTCTCTCTCTGAATTTAATATCCTTGGTTCACCCTGGGTTCTGGAAAACTGATGGACTTTCTTTACTTTCACTACTTTCTGACATTTTATAGACCAAATGATTCATCATTGATGAAAAAACTTGAGATTAATAATTCCTGGAATTTGGTATTTTTTTCAGTCCTCATGATGGTTGTGTCATCTGTCTGGCTGTTTCTCCTCGTTCTGCCGGCTGTCTGTACATTTGTACCACACAGCACATGCTTCTCAAAAACTCATGACACGAGAGGAAAAAAACTAATGACTCCCCATAAAAATGAATCCCTATGATGACCCTAATGTAAGTGTATTAAATTATCAACTAATAATCTCTAACAAACTTGAACTTTAACTTGTTCTACTGTGTGGTGGGGGCTGTACGTTGCCTCTAAAATCACATGATTTGCTGAAGAATGGAGCATCTGCTTAATGCATAAAAGCTAAAATAACCACTGCTCACTGGTTCCTTGTTTTCATGTCTCCTTCTTTCCTTCTCTACTCCTCTATCCCTCCCCGTCCCCCAGCGAGGAAAAACAAGAAGCTGATCAAGATGAAAGTGCAGCAGCGCCCTGGACCATCAGAGCCTATCAGCAACATGCCTGTTCCAGTGATCCCCAGGTGCATGCCCCAACTTGTGCCCACCATGCTGTCTGTGCTCAAGGCCATCGAGCCAGAGATCATCTACTCGGGCTATGACAGCACGTTGCCTGACACCTCCTCGCGGCTCATGACCACTCTCAACAGGCTGGGGGGACAGCAGGTCATCTCTGCAGTCAAGTGGGCCAAGTCACTGCCAGGTAACAAAAAAAACCTCCTCAACCATGTGTTGCCTTTGGTTTGGTTTGGATGTATACCGCCGCTACAGAAAAGTGTGTCACTGGCAGTATTTCCATTTCGCAAATGAGACCAATGTGTCATGGAAAATCAAGTCATCTGTTGCTTTTATTACATGCAGCTTGTCAAGGGTGATACATCACTTCATCAAACATTTAGATAAAGAAAAAAGAAAAGTAGTTTAACGAGACATTTAGTTCACAATGACAACGTTTTCTTTTTTGCCCTCCAGTCAGCGGTGTCAGCATTCCTCAGTAAAACGAAAAAACACGAGTACCTGCAAGTCACCCTGTGAGATATAAGCAAAACAAGATGTTCCTGAAGCAGAACTTACTTACCATACTTCAGAATGTCACAATCTTCATTTAGCGGTTAGGGCAGGTGTTCAGACATTTCTCTAGTCAGATTTAGACTGCAGCTTCAAGCACAGAAGGAGCCATTGTATAGCTGAAGTTAGCAATTTAGCTGAACTTATCATGGTTAGGCTGGTAGCCAGATAGCTGTCTTAACCAGTGCAATGGAAGTCTCCATGTCTCTTACTTAAAATGTCCAAAAGACAGATTTTTATTTAATGTTTTAGGGTAATAGGATAGATCTAATAATGATAATTTCTTGGCCCTGTTGTCGTGCTCATGAAGTCAAACTGGTGCGCCTGGGTAGAGTCACACGATTAGAGAGCCAAGCATGTCGACAAACAATGAGCGTTTAGACACTAAAACCACATTGTTGAGGTGAGGGAGAAGATCATGTTGAGGCTTGAAATGCCTTCTTTGTCGCCACAAACACAGCTGGAGATGTCCCAACTTCCCATCAGGTGAAAAATCCCTGTAGTGCATCACTGTAATGATTTCCTCTTGTCATGGGAGTGAAAGAAAAACACGTTTAGCAACCCTGTAATAAAAAGCGGGACCTCAGTAATGGCTGAATCGATAATTACAGACAGAAGAGGAGAGTATTACTGGCTTATGAAAGAACAGTTCACCTTGTAAACCCAGCCTCTTCAAGTGGTTTGAGTTTGATAAGGTCATGACCAAGGTTAACATCTTCTGGAATATGTATAAAGACGTTCCTACAGCCCACTATATTAACTATCTCTGTAAAGGCAGTGTTCCTAGAAGCAGAAATTCCCCTTTCTGTTCAAACCACTGCAATTATTGACAGTTTCATTTTGACTTCTGGATTGTCTCATCTAACAGCGTAGCATTACTACTCTGTGACTGTGGCTCAGGTCTTACAGGGATATATGCACTGCTATTTTACTGTTGTCCCTGATAACTCATGTTCGTGGTATAAATATAAATATAAAGGCCACAAAACTCAAAACTCAAAACAGGAATTTTAACTCCTCATGCTACTGTAGTTTCTAATCATGAGAAAGGTGGCACATGACTTGATAATCGCTTCAGGTATTTGCTTGGAGATTTTCTCTCCTCACTCGAATTGTAGCCATTGGTCACACGAAAGATTTAAGGTTTCCCTGAGAAAACCTCCTAAAGGCTTTTTAAAAAAAAATAATAATGATTTTTTTTTGCTGGCTATCATCTCTGTGTGTGACAGTATGATGAGGGACAAATCTGGCTCCAATCTTGTGTGTGCATTGTTCGCAGCTGGCAGCCGGCCAAGGTGATAGTGAGGGAAAGCTCTTACATAACAAAGCCCTGGTTTATAACAAATGTAATGTAAAAGGACTGTTCATGTGCAGTTTATTGTTTGTTTTTTGTTTTACAGTTTTGACAGTGTGGAAACGACTGACCTGCAATTTTATCCCAAATTGAGCATCGACTTAACTAGACCTATTTTGTCCTTCTGTACGCCGGTGCAGTAATCATGTTTTAATGATGTATCGGGCAATTGCTTTTTGTTTTGCTCAATCTTTCTGTGTCTCTCTGCTGTGCATTTTAATAATACAGACAGAATAGGTGAATTGTATGGCAGGCAGCATACACAATCACCCAGTACATCATTATCTTCCAGGCTGCAATTATTTTGAAATAATATGCAGCTATAATAATTACAACTCTGTTTAAAGAACAACTAAATGCTTAACTGTGATTACCATCATCACTGGCATTTAATTTGTGATTTTATGTGTTTTGACTGTTATGTGTTTTCTTCATTTGACTTGTTTAGGCTTCCGTAACCTGCACCTAGATGACCAGATGACATTGCTGCAGTGCTCCTGGCTCTTCCTCATGTCCTTCAGTCTCGGTTGGAGGTCGTACGAGCAGTGTAACGGCAGCATGCTCTGCTTCGCCCCCGACCTCGTCATCAACAAGTGCGTACCACGGCCAGCTGTTATATGTCATATTTATGTTGTTTTTCTTCTGCGCAGCATTTCGTCAGCCAATTTTGTTTTGCTCATTTTAGAGTGTCAGTCTCACTTGGATCACACGCTCATCCATCCGTCTATGAAAGAGATTTGGCAGTTTCTCTGTGTTAAGGTTGTTTAATCAGGTGAAAAGAAGCAGCCGGTGGCACCCCGTTTATCTGCACATGGCTCTCTGCACCCTACAACACGCCGACAGCGGAGTTATCACAGACAAAGACTGTGGTGCAGGGGAATTGAATATCAAAAAATGACAAGATGTCGAATAAAAGGCACAAAATAGCGGTTCAAATGATCCTACCGATCTAGCGCTACGAACTGGTTTAAAGAAATAAAAGCTGGAAGCAGGGGCAAACGGGTTGCATGGCTCCCCCCAGAGTTTAGAAACAAGCCTACAAGCACATTATTAACATGCAGGAACACAAGTGTTTAATCCCTAAAAAACTACACATGGGGTTTTTATGGCGAGTAGCTTGCCATGCTGATTGTTTGCTACTATTTCTTGCTGGCTTTAGACAGAGCTGGCTAGCTTTTCTCCCCTGTTTCCAGTCGTTGTGCTGAGCTAAGCTAATTGCCCCTCATGTGTCGATCTTCTTATTTAATTCTCGAAAAGAAAGAACACATTTTCCAAAAGAACTAGAACTATTCCTTTTTTTTCACAGATATATTACCAATGTATCACTTTCTGAGAAGCAACTGTACACAAGTACTCCATTTCAAAAGCTAAGGGAACTGCTGGTTTGTGTTGAAGGAGTGAAATGAAACATCTTAATAAATGCAAGTGGAGAAACACCTCGCACAGTTTGTAATACACACATTTGGGAAAGCACATTCCTCACACGGACAGAAGCGAGTACATCAATTACATAGCCTTCTGAGGCGTAGAGTAAATAACACTCCGTGCTCCCTCGAAGCCACAGAGAGAGGGCTCAGGTACGACTGCAGTATGTTAATTACAAAGACACGTTACTTAAAGAATCACAAATTGGTTGTGCCTAGAAGTCTCTGTGCTTACCACAGTGTTTGTAGTCCCTGGAGGACACAGAACAGGCAGAGGCTCATTTACAGTTAGCTTGTCTCTTCCTATAGCGCTGTTTTCTAGTGATTGAAGGTCAACTTTCAATACTTAAGGGGGTAAGACAGCCTTGTCCCATTTTATCCATTATCTTTGATATTCATTTGTCAAACCTCCTCACGCCTTAGTGAGCTGTGGCTGCTTGTTTCCCACAACTAGACTTTCTTTTTTTTTTTAGCCATTGACGTCACGCTCTCTCTGCTGGCTGGTCTCTGTTCTGCTGGCTGTTTCTGGAAAGCTAGCATGTTGGTGTTTCAGTGTTGGAGTTTTATGTCTGTATTTTAAGATAAATATGTAACCAACTGTGCACCGGATAGTTAGATTTAATCACGGAATCATTTAAGCAAGAAAAAATGTATTGTTTTGTTCACATTGAACAATAGCTTCCACGTAGACCTCGTCAGGCTGCCAACATGGTACAGAATCAGGGTTTTAGTCGGCTAGCTTACTTTGAGAAACATAAACGTGATTTTCCTCAAAAGCCTGGATTAAACACAGTCAAAATTATGATTAAAAAATATTTGATTCTTTGAGTCTTTCCAAGCATTTCAAAATCATTTTCAATTATTTGTGCTACTGACACACATCTTGTTTACTTCTGTTTACTTAAAGGCTCTTCTGCATGTAAAATGTATTGAAAATTAAAAAGCCCAAAGTCCGTGCCACAGAAAACACAGTTCCTGAAGTGCTTAAAACACCTCGTCAGTAGTCCTTCCTTTAATTCTGTGACTTTGTGACATCACTACATCACCATGTCGAACATTTTCATAATTTACACCTATCATATATTCTTGGTAGAAGTGACGCTAACTGGAAGCTGAAAACACGACAGAGCCAACCTGGAGAAATGGTGAGCTGGGCTGGCTCAGACATGTGTGAGCTGACCAACCAGAGCAGACTGGGTATTCAGCAGGGGGGGCCTTAAAGAGACAGGAGCTAAAAACAGAGCGTCTCAGACAGAGGGGGAATACAGTGCTGCTGTATGAGATAAAATTATGAATCTGAAAAATGAGTATAATATGTCTCCTTTAATACTTGATGGGAGTTCTGGTCATAGCTCTTGTTTTTAGACAACCGCTGACTCGTTTGCAGTGCTGTGTTCTTGTAGTGAAAGTGTAAATGCTTTTCACTTTACCGTGAACGGCAAGGGTGCTACGAGCACTGAGCTCTCGACACTATAACAACCCACAAACAGCTAATTCTCAACGCAGAAAGCGAGGACTGAGCTGTGAGGAGTTGCTCCCAGTGGACTCGTAAACTCATAGAGGGGTAAAAATAGATATGAAAGGTGAAGAAGTCACTGTCGGTAGCACGCCAGTTGGTCAGAATGAACACATAGCTCTTAAGCTAAGGCTCCACGATGAATCTGGAAAATGTGCTGCATTGATTTTTTCGAGGTAGAAAGTAATGTAGGCTGTGTGTTAGTGGAAGTGAGGTGTAAAAATCCATCAGGACTGATTTCACAGTCCAGTTTTCTCCTGCACGACTGTAGTGGCGTCCCTGCTGGGGCTGTTTATTGAGAATTAAATAACAGGATGGGTTAAAGAGCTTCAAAGCTAATATTTATGTCTCTCTCTCTTCCCCCTGTTTTCCTCTGTTTCTTCCCCTGCTGTCTCCACCTGTTCCACGCTTCTCCCCTCTCTTTTCCCCTTAATCTCTACCTCCTTCCTCTCCCTCCTCTCAGAGAGCGTATGAAGTTGCCCTTCATGACCGACCAGTGCGAACAGATGCTGAAGATCTGTAATGAGTTTGTCAGACTGCAGGTGTCATACGACGAGTACCTGTGCATGAAGGTCCTGTTGCTGCTCAGTACAGGTAACGGTGCACATTACTCTTTCAAAAAAATCACAGCAGTGCTTTTCATAACCTCAGGAAATGCAAGTATGTGATTGCGTTGCTTCACTAAATCCACGAGTTGTCAGATGTATACGTAGATGGACATTTGAATTGGAAATGTTAGCATGTGACACGACAGTGACAACTTTTTAGCTGTACCACTCGACTGCAAATGAAGGTTCGAACATACGCTCAATCTTTCATAAAAAACATTTCTGTAATTTGGTTGTGTGAACTAGATCCCGAACAGTATTTGATTTTCGGGGCTGATGCCAATATATACTCAATACTGATATTCCAATATTGATAGATTGGTTGATATACACACATTTTTGGCAATGACTCCTCAAATATGGTTATCAAACATTGACAGAGATGTGAGCGGAGGCAGGATACTTTACAGTTTAACACACTTTTTTCAAAAAGCGCCTATTTGGCAATATATCGGATTAAAACCCAATGCAAATAGGGAACCTGATAATGTCAGTGAGGGAAAAGGAGTCGGTGACCACACTGAGAAGTTGGAGGTGTGCAGCCTGTCGCCTGCTTCATCTAACAGCTCCTTCTTGCTTCAGTACTCCCACGGATTGTATAAAGCTGCTCCCTGACATATTTCAAACTGATCCACTGTCAACAGAATGCAGAAAATGAGCGCCGTTTTGCTCTGTAGATGAATTTTGGTGATCGATAGTGGTAAAAGCTAAACTCAGTGAACACATTGCATTTGCTGTCCCTAGCCTACTTCGTTATAAAAGTCAACTCATACATGCATATTTGGTTTGCATTAGCAGTAAATTAATATAATGCTCATGACAGGCTGAGGAATGTTGCAGGTTTTGTATAGGTGTCACCTCAGGTTTCTGTTAGGTTGATTAGAGTACTAAAGTGCTTTTTGGAGACTTCCAGGAGACATCAGATTTCCAGTGTTACATCTGCCATTTTTCTCTTCTGTGAAGTGTTTTATTTCACCCATAATTCTAAGCTCTGTTAAAATGCTAACCTCAGTGGGGCTTTCCTTTTTGTTTACATTGGTACTGAGGGAGGCACATTTTCACATTTTAAACACTCTGTGTCTTTTTTATCGCCCTGTCTAAGCTGTCCAAGTTGCACTAAAAAATTCAACAGTCGCACAGGGAAACATATCCAAGAGGCAGACACATCAACACGAAATAAAAATCCATAGACAAGATTGCAGCACAAATTCTCACTGTCTGTTTTCTGGTCGTCATCTGAAGGTGTTTATGTAGTGATTTGCTGTGATCTACAACCTGGAGGGTTAAAAGGTGACATTTTCCTTCTGGTGCTTTTCAGAACAACCTTATCACATTTTTCTGTGAAAGTACAGTCTGTTCATCTTCTGTAGTCACTGTCTCAGGTGAAAAGATCTTCAAGTGTCCAACATGTACTTAAACTCTGGAGAAAGTTATTTTTTTTCCTCCCCTTCAACAGAAACGGTTGCAGCTTTGATTTGGCTTCCAAAGTTTGTTTGAAAAATGATAAAATGGTCAACTAAGAGTCAAACGAGTATAACTTTCTGTGTGTTATCTATGAGAGGATAATGTGGAGCTTTCTGTTTGGTTTGTTGTGTAATCACCACCATCACAAATTGGCTGCATAATGAAAAAACCTCATTACAACAAAATATCTCTCCCAAATTGATTGTCTCCATTTTGCTGAGTGCAAATTGGATTCAGCGGAGATCTATTCTTATAATTTAAATTTGTCCCGAATGCATTTTGAGTTGTTGGCAGATATTTTCTTGATTTACTTCAAAATGTACAAATAAGTGACGGTCACGAGAGGACAGACTAAAAAAGACAAGCTTTCCTTTTGTTCTGAGGAGGTAAAATAATCGACATACTGTAAAAGCAGTGAGCTACCGGTCAAGCTGTGTAATTATCTCCCCTTAAATCTCCAGAAAAACACTACACAGCATGAAAAAAACAGTATTGCTAAATAAAACGTTTTTCACTATTATGTAAATTTCTCTTTGCTGAGGAGGAGAGTGTTCTTCCTTCCGCCTCGCTCTCTGTGACTGGCAGGGGAAAGGATGCACTTTAGAGGCGATTTGCTCGTTATGCAGAGGAAATGACATTTCCATACGGAGCCTCAGTTGCATTTTCGTATCTGAGCGCTATTTCCATCTGTTCCCCTCAGGGATGGAAACACTATCAGGTCAGGACAGCCAGTTTGAGCTGTTTTAATCATTTCTCATGCACATGCGTGAAAATTAAAGTCACCTGTGGGACACTTTGATTTACTGTATAGCGTATATTTTAACTTCAAAAGGCCGCAGAGTTGACATTTGCACCACAAAAATGTAATAATTGTAAAAAAAAACACACAAATGGGTCATAGTAGCTATTTTTTTTAACTATCACCCAAAGCTCTGTTAGATAAAAATGACACATTAATCCACAATAGAGAGCAGAAAAGGCAATCTGTTCTCACTCTTTTAAAAATGGCCTCTTGGCCAAACCTGAACCTGCATAATGAAGAGACCAGAGAGCACTCACACTGCTGTATCTCCCATTTATCTGATTATGTAAATCGGACAGTATTTCACCCCCAACCTGCCCTCTGTGGCTTTGCATAATCTCTAGGCCAGTTACTGTGGCTTTGTCTGGGCCCACTGCCAGCGACCAGACTGACAAGGAGTCTGTGATGTGTTGGCATGGTCGTTATGACAACTGCATGGAGATGTTTTTTTCTGCTGTTTGTGTATAAATGTAAATATTTCTTGTTTTAATAGAGTTTAGACCTGTTATGCTTTTTCGTTTTTTTCCTTTCCTTGAGTGTTTTATATTCAGTAGGTTCCTGTGCATGTAAAAGATCTTGAAAGTTAAAAAGGTCAGACCAACAGAAGCTCCTCTCTCCCACAGAAAACACTGCTCCTGTAACGCCTCATCAGTAGTCCCTCCTTTAATTTCGTGACTTTGTGACATCATACTACATCAGCACGTCATATTTTTTCATAATTCATGCCTAGCTGCTTTTTTGGCAGTTGATTTAGCACAGCTGCTCAGTTGTTGTTAGCACTGCTGGTTCAGGCGTGTGTGAGCTGACCAATCAGAGGAGACTGTGTATTCGGGAGGGGGGCTTTAAAGAGACAGGAGCTAAAACGGAGTGTTTCAGACAGAGGGGGAATACGGTGCTGCAGCACTGGACAGAATGAGAAAACTGATGTGTTTTTTGAGCATTAAAGCGTGTAAACCTATTCTAGTAGTAACCCAAGTTGAACCAGTCTTGACCTCTTTAGACGTTTTCCCATTTCCATGCACCTTGGAAGCAGGTGAAGTTATGCCAGAAACCCCTTACCTGCTTTGAATGTGATCATAGCGTTACTTCTGCGCAGTTTGCAATGTGATTACATATTTTAGCAGTGACCGGCACAGTCAAAATCCTCAGTGTGTGTTCATTAAAATACACTGTACACGCCGAGTTTATAATTTTAATGAGATGTCCAAATCACCTCGTAGATTCTTATCCAGGTCACACCAGTTAGTAACATGGATAGCTACTGTGCTGCGTGTTTCCTGTTAGTTTTGCATATTTTCCACTGCCTACAGCCTTCTGGTAAGAAGTTGCATGCATGCATCTGTGTATGTTTAGCCAGCAGCTCCTAAGGGTCCTCGTCAGGGTCCCACACAGACGTTTGAATGAAGTTTTAATGTCCTGTGCTGCTCTTTGCTGCAGCAGAGAACAGGATAAAGAAGAGACAAAGAAAAATACCAACATTAATGATGGATTCCCAGTTTGAGACAGATGTTTAAATGTGCATAACCAGCTGTTCACATCGACAGCTGTTCAGATGGCAGAGCAGATACATAAAAACGTGTCTGGGTGCAAATTACATGAGTGTATGGTAAGGTATTCAGCTCTCTTACAGTCCCTTTTTCTATTTCGTTTAAGATGAGACATAAAGATAAGTACTGTATAAGACTGCTCTCACTCCCTCCACTGTTATCTTCTCACCAACAGCAGAGGCACGGTTGTTTTGTAGACATAATCATAAGTCATATCCTCTTAGAAAAGCTAGCAAGGTTGTGTTCTCGCTTTAATGTGGATATATTTGAAGTTGTTGACAGGAAAACCTGTGGCTTCTTCTGTGTTAACTGCCATCCTAATATAACAAAAGTGTCCTGATGGGATTTTAAACCAGTTCATTGGATGTTACCTGGGGCCCAAACTGCAGATTAAAAAATCCCTTTAACTGTGTGCCACTAATTAACAATGATTATTTTTTTTCATTTTACTTTACGAGTCACAATCCCGCTATTGCCACCTAACTCACACACTGATGTGTCCCTCGATATCTGTCTTTGTGCTGATGTGTGTTTAGTACCGAAAGATGGCCTGAAGAGCCAGGCAGTGTTTGACGAGATCAGGATGACGTACATCAAGGAGCTGGGAAAAGCCATCGTCAAGAGAGAGGAGAACGCTAGTCAGAACTGGCAGCGCTTCTATCAGCTAACTAAGCTACTGGACTCAATGCAGGAGGTCAGAGAAACACACACACACAAATGTATACTGCATTATTCCTCTTCCTTGTTCTGTGTAGGATTTACCCTGAGGAACAACCATGTTGCCATACATACATTACAAGTGCTGTACGTTATTTAATATATACAGTATATTGACATATACAGAAAAAATATATTGTAATATATATTAAAAATACATTTTTATATATGGAAGGAGTCCCCATATATTTGTCAATATTTGTCATTTTGAAGAATTAATTTCAAGAATATATAATACAAAATATAATGAATGTCAATAATGAATTTTGATAATATATCACTAACGTACTCTTCATATCAGTGTAATATCTAATCACAAGGTGATAATACAGCGTTTAAAAGGTGCAGTATATCGTAATTTTAATTTAAAACATGTCAAAATCAACTTAAGCTTTCAATAGAGTGTGACGTTTGATGTAATATCAAAGACGTCATTAAAGTTAGCATTCTAACCAGCTAGCCCCAATCATGGAAACCTCCTTCTTCCCATGCCAGGGGTAGACATCAACACTCCTCTGGTTCCAGTCTGGGTAGACTTGATTAAGCTAATAGGACCATTAGCTGCAGTGCTAACCGAGCTATCTAGCAGCTACAGTAATCAGCAGTTAGCAGTTACACTGGTGATATACCGCCCCCTATTTGTTTAGAGTATGAATTCGACAGGTGGCCGATTCTTAAATATTTCACCTTTTTTAAATGATGCAAATAGTGAAAAAAAACAAACTAGAATGTTAATGTATTAGATCTACACATATTGATAACATCAATCCGTTGCATAGGAGTTGCTACATAGCATTTTACAAGTGTACTGTGGCTTCCTTCATCAGCCAGGCTTTTCTTTCATATCTTATGGTTCAAGAGCATCAGTAACTTGGAGGTCTGCTGAGTTCCCTGCACCATGCTGATTGGTGTAAAACCCTGAAGAAAACACTCAGAGATCCTTCTAAGTGCACTGTGTTAGACTCAAATCTGTTAAAGGCACTACCAATTCTTGCTCTCTGCTCTCTCTTCTTATTGCTGAAGTAAACCTACACCCAAGGGCTAATTCAAAGATAATCCTGCAAATAAAAAAAAATTAAAAAAAACATGAAAAGGTTTTTAACATCTAATACATTCTCACTGATCTGTCTGTGTCTCTGCCCCCCTCCTACAGATGGTCGAGGGTCTTCTCCAGATCTGTTTCTACACCTTTGTGAATAAAACCCTCAGTGTGGAATTCCCGGAGATGCTGGCGGAGATCATCACCAACCAGATACCAAAATTCAAAGACGGGAGTGTCAAGCCTCTGCTGTTTCATCAGAAGTGACTGCCTTAAACTGTGAAGCAATGCCTTAAATTCTGCCCTCCCCGCATACCTCTCCTGGGCCCCAAGCTTTCGCCCCGAGCCCTAAGCCTTTGCTTGTCCTGCAGCCCCAACCATCGCTCTTGATTCGATTCCTCGGTTTTTCCAGGCCCCCTCTAGGAATTCTGCCACTCCCCTCCAGGCCTCAGCCATTCGGCCTAATCTCGGAGCACAAAACCTGTGGCCTCACGCCTCCTAATCCGGTCCCGGGTTTGGTTAAACTGCGGGAGAACATCGACCTACCGACCTGTAGCCCTTCCTGTTGGCTAACCAAGAAGAATTTGTCCTCCAGGGGGGATTTGTTGGCTCTGAATGTCTCGTGGGCAGGATGCGTTTTGGGCAATCTGTTTTTTCCCTCAGCCTCCTCATCCCCTCCTCCGTCCACGGCCCTGTCCTCAGGTTTCTGACGCTGTTTATTTGGCGGCCGCCTGCCTCTTAAGCTCTACTGCCTCCATTGATTTATTGCTGTTTTCAATGACAAGCCAACACCTAGAAACACCTTTTCCTCCCTCAATTTGAGATACTGTCCAACTCGCCGGATTAGCAGCCTACTGAAGCTCAACCCCAAGCTCAGGCCTTCTGTTCCTCTGCTCACCTGCCTAGCTTGTCTCCGTTTGCCCTTCCCAGCTCCACTGCGCAGAGAATGTAGTGAGTGTTCACTTGTTGTGGTTTCCCGAGGACTGTCAGCAATGAAGGGGGATAAACTTAAACACGGAAAAATCAGAAACATACTCCGTCATGAGAGAATCTTTTATTCTTCTGGACCCGAGGACATCGAGGACGAACTGTTTTCAGCTGTGAATCAGTTATCTTTTATGAAATTATATGAATCAGATTTATATATCCCATAGATGGAAGAAGAAAAAACGGCTAGAGGAATATTCGTTTATTTTTTGCAGTCATGCATTTCACACGCTTACACACAGGAACATAGAAAAACACAAAGTATAGGCAGACACACATTCACTCAGCAAAATGTTTACACATGATGTATCTGAGAAGGGAAAAACAGTGCCTTTTAGCTTTTAAAGCTCTTCATAGCCATCCTCTCTGAGAATCTAACCTTGACATCCTTCCATATATTCTTTCTCTTTTAGTTTTTCCATGCTGGCAATTTCTGTTTTCTTTCCAAGCCACCATTTTGTCGTTTTTAATGTGGGCAGCTCTCTCTGTTCTGGTCCCCAGACATGCACGTAAGGAAGACAGCCTATGGTACAGATTTGAAAAATGCAGAGCAGTGTGAAATATTAAGATCTGAGAGTCACATAGGAAAAGTATCAAAAATGTTCAAGGCCCAAAACACATTTCATGTGTGTCTCTTTTTTTCCCATGTAAAGTATATTTGATAAATATAGAGCATCTCCCAGACACTATCACAATGTCTTTAAAGTGACAGTACCCAGATTATATTACAGATATAATGTTGAATACATCCAAATACTTTCTTTTAACAAGCTTGTGACAAACTTGGTGCTTTTAACGGATGCCACTGGAATTTTAACAAGGCATATCTAATATTTTGTAATATTAAGGAGCAGATTTGGAATAATCAGAGTTGCTAATTGGAATGAAATTTGTTTACAAACCTTGTCAATGTATTCAGGTGTAATCACACACACGAGGTGTCTGTGTGTGTGAGTAAACAGCCGCAGTGATGATCAAGCAAACCTGGCTTGAAGTCCGTCCTTTCATTGCCAGCTGTGTTCACGCTGAGGTTTCTAATCACAACTTTATCTTCAAATGTGGTTTCATGGAGCTCCACTCAGAGAGACTCACCTGGCCAGACTGCCTGTTCCAACATCAGAAATCACAGCGCGATCGAATAAGAGTGAAAGAGTTCCTCATGTTTGTTGTAACCCAGTGGTTTCAAATTAGACCACAGACCCCTGATTTAATAACATTTTGTCCCTCATCTGATTAGAGTTTTGCTTTTAGATGATTTATTACAGAAAGTTACAGATTGATCACACATCCTGTCAAAGTGTTACTTATGGATATGAAATTATGTTGGGGACCCCCTCAAGAATCACTGTTGTAACTTAACGGGCATACTAGACTGGCTGATTTTTTTATTCTAGATAAGGTACACAGCAGGTGCTACACAATTATCAAACCTCTAAAGTCTGAATTTAGTTTCCAGACAAAATTACATAACCTCACCATGCAGTACTACTTATATGGGGACAAAAAAACACATTATTTATTAAAAAGTATTGAATCAATATACCATTTTAGATGAAATATGCCCTTTAATCAACTTCATCTCAAAGCGTTGCACAAGCAGGAAGTGGGGCTATATATGAAATTCTTATGCTCAACTCTACTGAAAAGGTAAATTAATATATTTACGTATTTCTATTGTACATGACATGTAAAAAAGAGAAAAAAATAGACACCCATAACCAATCAGCACAGGCTTTCATCTCTAAAGTTGAACTATTTTTGGAAGAAGATGCAGTTTGGTCCAAATATTTATTCAATTAAAGCTCAGGCTATGAGTGACTACATCACTTGGATGTGTTCCACTAGTGCCAAATGTAATAACAAGTTTTTTATACGTTTTTTGCTGGGAGATGTGAACGAGTGATTATTCAGTTGGTATTCGACATTATGTGGTTTTTGTAACTTTGCTTGAGGCTTTTATGCGGAAGATCTCAGTTCAGAGTCACACCTACACCAGCTTAAACGTACTGATTGTTATCATTCGAGTAAGTATATATGATGGATGACACTTTGTTTCGTTTTGGAGATGCACAAAATATTGTATTTTTGAAATTGAAACTTAAGGCAGTTATATGCACTGCTGTCAAACAGGCGGCGGTCAGAGATTTGGTACACTTGTAATGTGAAAACATGTTCGTACCAGCTTATGTGATGGCCAAAGTGAAATACATCGACAGAGCGGCTGTACATTGGCTTCGGCTGGATGTGCAAACACACAACACACACACCCCCTTCACAGCAGGTGCAGCTCTGTTTTCCCTCAGTGTTTTCTTGTAACTGCCAGGCCTCTCTGCCTAAAATATCTACTGTACAGATTTTCAGCTGTTTTACTCTGAATGGTACTCGTCCCTCCGCTGCGGCGCATAACTCTGAATGGCAGTTGACAGACCAGGTAGCAGGTTGCCATGGAGATGGGTTATTTGTACGTTACTTACAGCGAGCAGCACAGCAGGCTGTGGACGCGTACACGCCACTATTCAATAAGAGCCATCATGTTCGTAATCAGCCATTCTGCTAAAGGATGGTCACTCACAGCAGGGTTGTTTCATGTACAGTGCAGGCTTTTCAGCTTCGCCCGCTCACTCGGTCTCTAGGCCTTGTGCTGTAAACAACATGGGCTTAATGCCGCTCACGTCATGGGGGAAGATTTGACTTAAACTGTCTATTTGTTTGGGTAACTTTTGCATACAGTATTACAGTTGTTTCCAGGTGGTGGTGCTTCAGAAAACCAGCTTTAATGTGTAGATGTTAACCATATCCCTGCTCATTTCTAAATGGCCATAGGTGTATATAGCAGAGCCGACATATCCAGTGCAATGTAAACAGTGTCTATTATTACAAAATATTTTTACATGGACATAACCTCTATACTCCTATACGTTTTTCCTCTTACCTTTCAACTACATGTTTGACTAAAGGCCTTGCGAAAGGGAGACAGAGAGCCATAGAAATAAGATTTCAAATCAGGAAATAGATAAAACCCTTAACAAATATCAATGCTTTTGGAGAATGATCTATTGTAAAGAGAAAAAAAAAAAAAAAGATGATATTTTCTGCGATTTTGAATACATCAGCTTGATCCTCTTTGATATGAATAATTTTACCCGATCCTTTTTGTACATTGAACGAGTCGAGAAAGTAAATATTTTTCTGTTTGTTGGTTTGTGTTTGATAAAGGTAGACGTGTTGAATACATTAGGAAGTGTTAAACATGTTTGTCTTGTGAAGTAAATGTAAATTCTACGAGTCAATGGGGAAGTCTACATGGATGCTCACTGTGTTTTAAAAAGTTATAAGGAAACGAGGGAGGGAGGGGAGAGGGGGAGGGAGGGAAGGAAGGTGAGACGGACAGGAGGGTTTTTGAGTTATATATGAGTGACCAAAGCAGAGGAGTTTAAAAAAAAAAAAAAGATTTTAACAAACAGAAGTATTCAAGCAGTTACATTTTAAGTAGCACTTATTATCCAACTTCTAGTACTTCTTATTTTATTTGAAAGGTATCTTTTTGTAAAGGTCCAGGCTTTGGATCCCATGTACATTGCTGTGAGGATTTACTGGTCACATTAAAATAGAAAACGAAACAAAACAAAAAAAAGTTGAATCTCGAGTGAAAGTAAACCTACCAGAGCCTGACGGAATTGCACTACCCTCATACTGGTTGATAAAGTCTATTTTGTATAAAATACATGCAAATATTATCTTTAAAGATTAAGGGCAGATCATGTTTCACTGGTACATATGGCTATGGCTTTCATTGAAGTCTGTTTTGTTCGTATTTCAGTTATGTAAATGTAATCCGATGTAAAAAACAAAACAAAAAGTATAAAATGTTTGTTTAAAAAAAAAAACAATAGTTTGTTTTACTTCTGTATTACACCTCCTCTGTAGTCAGTGTCGATATTTTCACCTATTTGATTAAATGTTGAATTAAGTTATCTGTGTTGTTCTTTGACATTGGATTTTGGCATCGGGTGGGTAACAACTTGGATGATGTTTATGCTGATGTCATCGCTGGTTTCAAAGTGAAAAATTCAGAAGAACTGATTTCTTTTTAGTTCAAACATCTTACACAATAAAGTTTCCTGTTTTTCAACGCTCAGCTCCACTGGCTTTATGTTTTTTTCTCTCGGATCTCGGTAGTTGAAAATCATCTCGAACTCTTGGTGATTACACAAACTTAAGTGCTTAGCATTAGGTAAGAAGATCAACTCCACTCAGTGTGTGTGTATTAAAGGGCAATTCTGTTAGTTTTAAAACCTGGGCCGTATATTTACTTGTTTCAGTGTGTAAATGATTCATTCTTAGCAAAAGTTTTGGAATCAGTCCAGTAGATCGCCTTAGCTACAGATGGCTGCAGTGTAATCCTTTGGGGCAACTCTTACCGTCAAAGTCACGTCCACTGACGGGCTGAAGTTGTTATTCTGTGTCTCACAACATTATGGAAACAATTCAAATGGAGATGGACCTTTTTGTTAAATAATAAGATACTTTTTGCAACCAGAAACCAGAAGTCTCACTCTGAAATCTTTTCAAAAAATTTTTAAATACTGGAATTTCCCTTTCAGTTTGGAGCTCGAGTCAGTAGGCATGAAGACTGGAAAGGGGGAAAACTGTTAGCCTTCAAAGTTCAAAATTACATTTCCTCAGACATGTAAGGCTCAGTGAATAACAGATTGTATCTCATTCATTTAATCTGTGCACAAACAAAAGTTTGAAAATGCCAATTTGTGGCCGTGCGGGCAGTTATGTGCTGGAACTATTTCTTGGCAAAGAACAGCTGAGCAAAGTGACTTCAAACAGTCTCTGAGTCATCATGAGCAGGGGCGAAAATCAAAAGGGGAGAGCTACACGAAATGTTCTCAAGAGCAGAGGAGGTGCTGTAACTCTGCTAACGAAGACTCGGTCAGGCTGCCAGCTAAGGAAAACTACATTACTACCTTTGCCACGGCAAACACTGGTTAATGTTATTGTGGCTTGCTAGCTGATGTCAGCTAACCACTAGCTAACACAAAGATTGGCCTGTAATTCAGCGCAGAGGAAATGAACACTGGTGACAATTATAAATGTGTTTTAATTGTATTCAATGAGAGAAGTAATTAAAGACATGTCTAACTTTGTTTGAACTACGTACTGGTGGTACTGTACCTGCATCTTGTGACACTGCAGAGGACTGAAGAGGTACAAGTGCTTTTAGTACGTGAAATTAATATACTTGAGTATATTTATTTACTTTAGTGGCGTTTACAGTGATATACTGAGGCGGAAAAATCATATTTTCCCAGAATGAGGGGGTCGTGCCCCCCTTGTTCCCCCTGGGATTTACGCTCATGATCATTAGGCTGCCAGGCAGGGAATAGTTACAGCACGCAGCCCCTTCTAAAACGCAAAATTGTTGTTTATACATTTCTGTTTGTTTTAAAAATGAACAAGCAAGATACAACATGTTAACTAGTTAAATTTAATGGGTGTTCATGGGCGTGTATTTGAGCTTTCCTCCTACTCACCTCCTACTTTCCTCCTAATCGCTACCTGATTCAACGCACATTTATGAGTTTGGTAATGACCTTCTAATATAAAATTGACAGCAAGACAGAAAAATACCTTTCTTTTGCATAGCGTGTGGCTGAAGCTTTGTGATGTTGTGATTTGAGGATAGTGCAGCATAATATGGTAGTGAAAGAAAAGTGAGCACTAACAGGACAGTTGACGATTGAAGTTGAAGCAAACCTCACAAATTTCTGTAACTTTGTAATGGTGTGCCGCAAGCTAATCCATTTTTTGCTACAACTCACTGTTGTAGATGCTGCCGTGCCTTCTTTAACACAGCAGTCACATTAAAATACAAAAGAAGCACTGCAACATGTGTGAATACAACCACAGTATAAATATTCAGGCCGAGCACTGACTCAAAGAGAGGAATCAAAGACCGCCGCTGCAGCTGTTGAACACTTTTATTCTGCACAATCTTGTCAATTCACCAAAACATCTGGAGGAATATTTAAGGCTGTAGATAGACTTAAATGATACAAAAAATCTGGGCAACAAAGAAGGAATTAAGGAATTAAGTTAGTAGGCTAAAAATACAAAATATAAAATTTCATACTTAAAAAAAATTATACCTTATCAAACGCTGTGTATTTATTTACAATGTTGATAAAACACCTCAAAATGAATACAGTTCAGGATTGCGCCTTTAAGAAACTCTCATAAATAAGAAGTTCAGGTATGAACAAAGTAGTCTCATTTCACATTTAAGTTGTTTTTCTACTCTCCCATTTAATTTTTTTTTTTGTTAAAATGATAAAATGTTCTTTCAATAGTCTGGTCCTAAAAGAGAAAACAAAAAAAGCTTTTCAAAGAAGTTCACCGAGTGGTTCACGCAAAAAAGTTCAGCTTTGACTCATGAAATGACGACACCCGTTGGAGCCCCGGAGCAGACCGGCTTTTGTACACATACCTGAACAATCCTGAAAATTAATTTCACTTTCATTCAAATGTCTGAGCGCCTATGAAAAACATTTCATTTACTTATGAGCAATAGCCTTGGCTGTAAACTAAACTGAATCCAAATCTAAATGTCCGTCCTCTTCAGATAATTACGTTGTTAGCTTCGTCTTTGTGACTGTACATAAAAACAAAATGACCTTGGCTTGGGTGACTATGTCTTTGACTTTGAAATGATTTCGGTTGTTTTCTCACTGCATGCTGCTGAAGATTAAAGCATCTACAGTAAAGCCACTGGTAGCTTCGCATGATGGTTAAAACCAGGAGAAAAATATCCATGCTGTCAACATAAGGTCTTTCAAAATCTGATGGTTTGGAACATCAACATCCTGATTGATGAGAATTGTTTCCAATAGTGCAAATATGACTCAACACTGTATACACTGTGGATCCAATTATTTCCAACAATCAAAGAATATCTAACCTGGGGAAGCAGAGTGAGGCATCACAGCTGGGCTTGTTTTAACCAGCAGGAATCAGATGTTACTCCTACGCCACTTTGTAAACCGCTGATCTGCTTGTGGAGCTTGTTTGAAATTTTTCACATTTTTCATGAGGGCTCTGCAGGGAGAGGCATCATAAATACGGATAATTCCAGCGCTGACCTTTTGGCGAACTGTTTTTCAAGGCGACACCATCCTGGGCTGATCTGCCCCGGGGCTCCTGCTGCTGAACTGGGGCTCTGCAACATTAGCCAGGTTGTGTCTTGTCCTGGGGAATTACCGGACCGCCACAGCGAGTGCTCACAAACACATTTACAGCTGTACAACACAACCCAATCATTTAAATTGGCTTTAAAAGCTCCGGTTCCCCAATGCGATTAGCCGTCATTCAGACAGCGCACAGTGAGGAGGTGAACTAGCAAGTCCAAAGTTAAAGGCCACTTGCTTTGTTTAATGTTCCCTGTCATCATTTCAATCATCTCCGCAGCTAGATCTCTCACTGTCTGGCTGATAAAAAAAAGGAGATGCTGAAGCAGTGGCAGTGCAGGCCATAGTATTAAAGCAAGGGCTGAAAAATCACAAGCCTCACAGCTCAGAAAGTTCAACTCATACAGGTCAACACACACACACACACACACACACACACACACACACACACACACACACACACACACACACACACACATTCCAGGGTCATTACCACATCATCTTCACCAGATCTTGGGAAGTCATCCACACTAATCCAATAACAGCTAGAACCACAGTGGGATTTTTTTTGTTTTTTTCCAGTGCAATACATGGTTCTCCCCCCCAGTCCACTCCGTTTCCTGCGTCATATCCATTAGATATGGTTCTGCTTGGTCCAGTTTCAATTCCCAGTCCGGTCAACAGAAGAGCTGTCTCTACAACGATGGTTCAGTCCAGTATAGTAAACGATCTAATAGAGTCTGTTCAGTCTTGTGCAGTCAAATCTAGTCCTCTACAGTCCAGTTTTGGTCAACTCCAGTCCAGTCTCGTCCGGTTCGAGTCGTCTTCTGGACTATAAAAACTCCACATAGTTTTCTGGTATTAGTCCTGTCCGGCCATCCAGCGTCCCTTCCAGCCAACCGGGCTCCCTGGAGGCATGAACTGGAGAAAAAGAAAGAAGAATTTATGATGAAGAGAAAAAAAATCCATAAATATGTGGTGCCTAAACATGTGCACAAACACGTGAACTGTGTGGAGGAATGGGGGTTTAAAGACAGATTAAAAATAACTGAGAACAATTTCACATGTTTCTCATTATCTAAGTGTTTCATATCTAAATATTTTGAACAGGTATCTCTGGCAGCAACATCACACATCAAAAGCTGCTAATAAATTAGCATTTAATAGAAGAGATTGTTAGACGCAATAAACACTACGTTTATATCAAGATGACTCCAGACAGAGGTGTTTTTGTACTGAAACTAGCTAACTACTGAAATGATATTTTGGTAAAAAGTGTAAAAACCCTAAAAATGTGATATGAGCGACATGTTAGCAAGGTAATGCTTAATCACACACCTAGCAGATGTAGAGCAACATTAGCGTTAACTTGGAGTCGCGTTTCTGGCCACTTAATTAATGTAATCGCAATGTTCGCTTTTCTTTTAGCTCCTTTTTGGTCTCCACCATCTTAATAGGTTTTACCTGCTAAATGTTCCGCTGTTTTCACCAGCTAGTCAATAACTTTCTCTGTCTACCGAGTCGGCATTGATGGGAGGGTTGAGGCTGAATTAGGAAAGTTTAGTGCCGTCAAACCAAAACAAGGAGCTGAAAGATGCTATGAAGCAGTGAGAGGGTAGGATCACAGCGTTACATACCTGTTTACTTCAAGATACAAGTTTTCAAGACATAACATTGTTATGACATTATGAGTTTTGTTTGTAGTTAGCACCTACATTACGTCTGTCAAGTTGTTACAGACCTGGGATTTGTATTTACGACAGTCGCGTTGCACTGAAAAACTGTGAGGGGCGCCAAATCACACGAAATGCCAATTTCTACATAATGTGACTTTAACTTGAAAGGAAGATTGAAAGTTCAAAGTAATTTGAGAATACAAATGTAATAATTTGTGCACAGGATCATCAAATGTGAGGCGTGAAGACTGGATGTAAACACATGGCAGATGCAAGATGTCAATTTGAAGCTGGAGCTGAAGCTTGACGTCTTTGAACTACAATGATATGGCGATTTTTAGGAAACAACATTACTGAATTAACTGCGTGTTCCCGTTGCGTGCAGTATAATGTGATGTTCTGGTTAGAGATCTACTCAACAACAGGACCATTGGCAAGATATGGTTAAACACAGGAAGTTAAAAGGAACATTGACCAGAAATAAATGGTGTGTTCACCACATTTTTGTGCTCAAAGGAAATCTAAATCAGAAATTCTGCAGACCATGCAGACCATATCATCAAAGACAGGAACCAAATGTGAACAAGTCTGTCCTTGATTGTCATGGATCTGCCTGATTTAAACAAATGTTAAAAAAGGTTCAGAGATCGTATTGAAACAGCATTCTTATGACCACCAAAAAGGAAATTTTGAGGCTGTAGTATGAGGTCCAAAGGGACAGCTGAGATGCTCGGTCCTTGGCTAGCCATGAGCAAACTGGGGTGTTGAGATACCACTGTCGGGATTACATGTCCCCAAGGTCACATTTTGGCCCAAAGGGCTCCGATGACACTGCGCGGCGTTACATAACACGCAATAGTCTTAACACAGCTAACTCTATTTAGGGTCTCGGGGTCTGAAGGACCATGTGTCAACTGCCATGACCAAAAAAGTGAATCCCTCCCAATCCTGAGTGTCCGTTTGCCAACAGGGATTTACAACGTAGCAATATCACTGCACAGTTCCACTGTTATTCTGTCTGATAACAAGTGAAGCAACGTAAGTACTGCATAAGTAGTTTTATTATCTCTAAATATGTGCAAACCTAGCTCTCATTAGGAGAGTTAAGCAAAAAAAAGTGATTTAAAGTTTTGGAGCTTGAGGATAGAGGGACTGAAGTCAGGCTGGAGAGGACCTGTGTTGCAGAGAGGCAGAACGAAAAGAAAAAGTTCAGATCTGAAAGTTATTACGTTCTTGGCTGCTTGCAAAAGTAATTCCTTGCACTTGACTGCGTCTGTTACACTCTAGTCTGCTTGCCAGCCTCTAATATTCTCTTGAGAAGTGTGCAATAAGAGCAAGTGCACATCCAAGCTTATCTTACAGCCAGGTGCTGGATAAAAATACACTTAACAAACGGAATAATATATTATTTTCCCTATGGATTCAGGCAGTAATTTACTGCAAGGAGGAAAGTATCTTCATACAACTCCAGCGCCCTTTTCTCCTTCCTCGACCATGATCACCAGACCTTACTGAAAGGGAGAAATGGTATGGAGACCATTTAATTTCTTGACAAAAAATGGTGCCATCATTTTTGGGGCAAAATCCCTCAACAACATATTTCCTACCCCAAAGATGAAATCCAACGACAAGGCTTACTTAAGTCCAGCAACCTCCCAAAGCCGACTTTCCCTTTCGACAGTAATTGTTTGTTTCTCGACAAACACCAACCCACATTCTTTCCCTTTTCCTCTCTGCTGGCAAGTTCAGAGCCTGACTCACCGTTCTCAAAGATGGTCCCGGCGATGAAGGACAGCTCCGAGTCATGCTCTGCCTTGCAGGCATACAGCGCCCGAGCCTTCCTGCCCACAATACTGCAGACAAGAAGAGAGTGACGGTGAGGCAGTAGGTTGATTCAGGAAGAAAAACAGACAGCTTTTGATTTGAAACCATGCTTCATTTAGGTACGACGACGAGACCTAAAGTGACTCCTTAAGCTACGCAAATCACAGACAGGTCATTACATTATGCAAGCTGTTTCATAAGTACCAAGCGGCTATATTTGCAAATGATGGATTATTTCAAGCATGAGTCAAACTTTACAGAAGTTATCTTTTATAACCCACATTTTTCAAATTTAAAGAGCTACTATTTTTCCTCTGTTACAGAACATTTTCTGTATTCCTGTTGCTCATACAGAAGCAGGACCAGCCACAGAATCTGGTTGAGGTTTTGATGGGTACAAATCTTGGAAGACACAACAGGACATTTGAAACTTGAAACTGGAAGCCTTGTTATATAGTGACAGACTCTGTAAGTCTGCCAAGGTTGAGCTGAGGTGCATTTTTATTCCAATTTAGATAAGAAATGACTGCCATTTAAATGACCACTGCCTGTGTAAAAATAGTTGAGAGTGCATCATTGATTACAGATGCTATATTAGCTTTTATATTCCCTCCTTTCATTGGAAATGTCAGCGGTCACGGTCCACTGGAGGCTCCTTGCACTCACAGTAAAAAGCTGTTTTTATCTTGAAATACCTTCAATAGTTCAGGCATGAGTAACAATGTACTTCAAGGAGCTACTTGCGCAAATAAGAGCATATTAGCATATTGCTAACAGCAATAAAATAATTCACTGGATTGTACTTAATGCATGCTTGAATGAAATCTCCAGGTACTCCAACACCTCCAGAAGTCAAACGCCTTGTATGGAAGACTAATACAGCGTTTCTTTCTTTCCCCTCTTTACTGCATCACCTGCAGTTTCCCAGAACAACACTCTCTTGACGCTTCCCTGTGATTAGTGACGAGCTGCGGTTAAATTATGAGACAGCAATGTGAACCAACCTGATTGGGGATGAGTCACTGGAGGCAGAGGATATCGGTTGCGGACTCGAGGGTGCTGAGAACATCGGCCAGGAGGGGGAACGTGGCGAGGTGGGGCTTGGAGACGTTGCACTGATGGGCACATACACACAAAATGCGCAATTTACAGCATTTGCAGTGTCATACAAGTTTTAGAGAAACGATCATTTCCATATGCATACAGTTCTGGACATTATCAGCTGTGACCAGTGTGACATTCTTTAGTTAAAGACATTTTTCGTACCTGGTTGGTATGCTGCTACGACTCTTCGGGTTCAGCCTGGAAACACAAGATGGAAAAAAACAAAAACAAGATGAAGTAATCCGTGAGTAATCAATGAGCCAGAAGGTTAAAGGTGGGGCAGGCGATTCTGGTGAAAGATAGTCGACTCTCATTCCCAGGTCGTCATATGCCGATGCTTTGGGTTGGTATTTAGCCCGAAGTCGTAAACCACCCTGAAATGAGACTCAATCAACCGTCTTTCAACAGAATCACCTTCACTGCCTTTAAGTACTAAAATGTTTCTGAACATGATATAATTTAGAAATTATGTCTCAAGAAAGATCATGTTATTGAGGGGTTACACCTTCCGACTATGGTCTTCCTGCATTAGCTTCTAGCACACAAAGAGCAATGACAAGTCTGCAGAGAAGACCTCTAAGCTTGCTGACCAAAAAATGTGTTAAGATAAGAACCAAATCAATTAACTAAAGGAGAAATTGACTCCCTAATAGGTCTCAATGAATGAGCCCAGAGATGAAGTCCAGAAGAGCTGCAAGACTAAATCATTTTATCGCTATTCAAGTTAGCTGGGCGCTAAACCAGAGGTTAGCCAGCTCGGTTGGGGGAAGTTTCTAGTGCACACTCTCTATGGGCCCCACAACATGGAAGATCCCAGTATTTTTATATCAAAGAAGTTGCCCTTTTCAGGGTTCATGGGCCGCTGAGCAGCTTTCAAAGGAATGAATGGGGCACCATCTCCAGTTTAATAGTAAGATCCATGGGGAACAGGCACCATCAGATATTCCAATTTCGCATTGTCATTGCAACTGACCCATCACGCTTTTATGAAGTCATAGCTTGGCGACCCAGTAACCCTAACCCGTCACGCACTGACCCTAGCTCTGGATTGGGGTTGTGAAAGGGTCTATTTTCACCCAAACCATCTTTCCTAAACCTTACCTTAAGTATTTTTGTTGCCTAAACCAAACCAAACTGTGACAAATTACAGAAACAAAAAAGGAAAAGTCTAAGTGAACTTGGTGTAAAAATAAAGTCAACTGTACAACAATGTGTTCAAAAGGGAACACAGTCCTGTGCATAATGCGTTTAGCCGCAACATTTCGCCCAAAATGCGGTCTTTGTTGCTTTCTGCTCAGGTGCAATCATGGTATTTGAGCTACGTTAATTTTGATGTTCTAGGAAAAACACCCCGGTAATATTAAGATAAACCCTGGGGACATTGTGTGACATCAACATCAATAAGACCAACATGGCTGCACTCAAAATTAATATTAAGATTTGATTCATTTATCTACTCTTAGTGGGACTCTTTCCAAGCTTTCCAAGGTCGAGTGTGTATCCACAGGGATCTAATCCAATTTCTAAATGGTCAGCCCACACGATGCTGTAAAATATAATTCAGCCTTCTGTCTGACCAAGCTGTGTGCCTTCATCAATCCATTTGTCATCCCAACCATCTAATCTCTTGCTTCAAGATGCTGGTATATTGACACTGTCAACAGCCAAACACACACACACATGCACACACGGTGACCATGTTCATCATTCAAGTCTCAGTTTCTCTCTCAGAAATGACAGACATCCATCACAGGCTGCCCTTAAGGATAAATGATGGTCTAGAATGAGAGACGGTGAGAGACCAACAGCGAGGCATGTTGAATATTGAAGTGAGGAAACAACGCGAGGTGTAATAAAGCAAAGAAAATGTATTCATAGTCAATCAAATTACATAAAGGCAAGGGCAGGTTTTGCAACAAGCTTTGAAATAATATTTTAAGTGCCTGATATATACGTAGATCATTATGCAGCCACCACAAAAAGAAAACATATATCCGTCATGCACAAGGCCAGAAGACAGAACGCCCACCACCTTCCATTCACGCAGCAGCACTGACAAAACTCAGCCAGGCTGTTGTGCATCGTGACTGACAACATGTGTCTCAGGCAAAGAGGTTTTCTGCTTCCCCATTATTTCACTGCTCTGCCCATTATGAATCGTAATAATGCTGAAAAGGCCTTAAAAGGCTGGATTATGCAGGCATGGTTTGGCTTAATGTTCAGTGTCGATTGTCTGAAGGCTTCAAAACTGCTCCTTGAGCCCGTTTCTCCCAGTTTCTTCACCAGCAATTAAAATACACTTAATACCACTGAGACAGCTTCTATAATCACTGACATGCTGTTGAAAGAATTTAGTTAAATGGTGTGAACGGAGCTAAATCTGCTAAAACAGTATTATGTCTGTATTATTATGTAGTACATTTTTACTTTTGAAGGTGGTCAAAGACTTTGAGTTTGACTAGATCTGACTAACACTGCTAAAGCCACATGGGTTTCAAACCATTTCAATCTTCATATAAATTCTAGTCGGTTCCCAAACATATCAAACGTGTCAGATTTAATTTTGAGAGCAAACACAGTCTTTCTATGCCTCTGCGTTGGAGACAAGGTACAAGGTAGATTTATTTGTCATTATTTAAACAGTGTTTAAAATGAAATGAAGGTTTCATCTATTCACAGCCTCAGGAATGAAGCTACTCAGTAGTCTGGTGGTACAGCAGCAGATACTTCTGTATCTTTTGCCAGATGGCAGCAGTGTGAACAGACTGTAGCTGGGTTGGGTGTTGTCTTTTAGTATCCTTTGGGCTCTATCCAAACATCTCACTTCTCACTTCATCTCACGTCACCGATGCTCTGTAAATGGGTACCAGTAATGTTCTGGGCGGTTTTAATCACCCGCTGTAGAACCTTCCTGTCCTGGGCCAGGCATGAACCATGCCAGTTCGTGATGTTTCCAGTGAGTATGCTTTCTAAATATGGCCCATGATGTCTTGGTTTGAATGTTTTATGTTTTGATTATGTCTTTCTTTTTAAATTAAAAAAAAACATATGGTAAAATTTGGGGAGGCTGAAAAGTTAGGTTTTCCAGCAGACGCAGGGAAACACTACCTGTCGTTTGGAGTGTTTCTGGCCTGCTACTGTTGAATGTGAATGCAGTAGGCTCTCCCACTTTTAGTTATAGTTAGATCTCCACCATCTCTTGAGAAAAAATGTCTTGCTATCTAGCTAGCTGCTACATTTGTCTGTAGAGAAGTCGTGAAGCTGCAGGCTGTCAAACCAAAACAAGCTGAAAGATGCTAAAAAGGTCTGAACTGCAGCGAGTTGGCTGATAACTCTCTGTGGGTGTGTATACACAGTAATTTCATCCAATGTTAAAAACAAACATTGATTAGAGCAGCTTTACGATGTATCATTTGAAAACAAATGTGCATGATATGAAGGCAGGATATGACTTCACATCTACCAGTGTCAGACAGTTCACTGCATATTCACCGTTCTTCTACAGCATGTACTGTAGGTGGGTCAGGGCATTACTGCTTTTTTCTCTTAACCACTACGCTGCACATGAAATCAAACCATTCAGAACAAGGCATGTTTTCTTTAAACATAGATTTTCCCCTTTTGATGACGTGAAATATGGTTGCCATAGTGACACTGCTATATCCTAAGGCGAGCTTTGGACTATTCACGGTCTGTCTCTATGTAGGAACAAGCATCTGCTTCACTGACTACTGTCACTGCTGTCACTCATTCTATAGCATTAAGAGCAGACGTAAAAAATGAACGTTTGTGCACATGTTTTAAGTCCATCTGCCGATGCCAACGATGCACTCCAGTAGATAATAGGGTTGGGCAGATGAACCATGCCATCATCCAAGGCCGATGACTGACAGCCATAGAGACTACTAATCCCTGACCGTCGTAACATCGTGATTCAAAAGGCTTCCCACCAGAGAGCACAATTAAGAGGCGTGTCCCCTCAGAGTTGCTGTAGGGCAAAGTTGTTGTTGTTTGTGATATGTGGGGAGAGGAAATGAAAAGAAGTATGTTACTGCTCAGTGCACTAACATTACGTCAGGAGAACCCAAGGAACTCGGTTAAATTTGTTAAATTTGTTTCCATTATAAAACTCTGTTTGGAGTTTGAGTAGTATTGACCAATCATGTTTGAGCAGGCTTTGGTTGCATGCAGGATAACAATTCAAATGGAGAACAAAAGAGGCAAAACACATTGGCCCAAAAGCAATCTCTGAACCCAGTGGCTATTGTCTGTCGATGATTTATATTTTCTTACAATATACTGACTACTTGTGAAACAATCCGGCCGTAGATGTCGTCACTAGTCACTAATCAAACTGTAAACAATGACCAGAAGAGGAAATCTTCACCTGGATATACTCTGGATATTGCTGTCAGACAATTGCTGATGGGTTCCAAGATTGCCTTGAAACTGACCCGTTTTAGATTATTTGGTTATTTATTTTTGCCCCTGAAATATTTGAATATTGTCACATGTGCTGCAGTACAAATAACTAACAGGATGATACATACTGTTCAGTACAAATAAAACTGAACAAACAAGCCCAATTTCAGCATATTCAGAACAATTTTCCAACGTAGCTTTAACATTTAAACGTACAAAATGTAACTAAAAATTCAATGGAATTTTAGACTTTTAGACAACTTAAAGAGAATTCAGCAGAAAGTTCTGTTCTGGATCTGTTCCTAATTTATTTATTAAACTGTCAGCTTGAGTGACTGCCTCAACAATCCACCTTCTATCTCCATTTGTCACTCACTGTCTGTCAATGCGCTCCCTCTCATCTGCTTTCTCTGTTTCAATTTCTTTCCGTGCTATCTGGCCCCCTTCTAACCCATTCTTCTTCCCTCCTCCCTCCAGCAGAGCTACTGGAAGAGACGAGGAGGAACGATTTCCAGCTGACAATCAAGAAACTTTGATTGAGGACATAAGTCAATAGCATTTTCTCCCCTCTGCTTGAGAGAAAGAATGAATTTTGCTCTTTCTCTGATAAGACTTCACATTTGTCGGCATACTACACAAAAAAAAGATAAATATGACAGGTTACAAAGTGAACCATCTTGTTTGCAGCTGAAAGTAGTCACCCCATTACACGCACAGCACGTTTGACAGCTGATTTAATTAAACTGATGTCTTGTCTCTCCCTCCTGCACCTGACAGGCCATAAATTCACAAAGACCCATGTGAAAGCTGCCTTTGATGACAGCATGCACCTAAAATTTAAAGACAAGGTATCTGTTGTCTTCAAGGCTGTAAAAATGCTGATCAAGGCTCAATCCCAAATCAAAGTATACAATATGTTTGCCACCAAAATGATGAGCGTGTGTCTGTATTTACTCGAATCTTCTTGTCTTAAACTTGAGTTGAATCTTTCATGAGCGACTGACAGTGCTCACTGTAATTATCAGAAGATCTAAAAGCGTGACAGCGAGTGTTACGCTGAAGGCTTGAAAAAAGGGGAAGGATAAAAACAGGGAAACATAAAGGGGTAAAAGCAGTAGAGGCAGACATATGTAACTATGTTACTGCCACCGCATGTCTCTGTGTGTGTGATTGTGTGCATATATTGCAGAAGAAAATATTTCTTTGATAGGTTTCCTAGAAAACATTTTAGTCACAATGGAGCAGCTTCTCACTGGTTGCATGTCTTTTATCTGTGGGTGTCTCTTTATCTCTTTTTTCTCTCTTTATCTCTAATCTTGCTCCATCCATTTCTTGCTCTTCGCTTTTCTCTCAAATGCCAAACAGAGCGGGGGAAAAAGATAAAAATTCATGACTTTCCCTGAGGAGCACAAGAAAGACAGAAAGAGACATTTTGCCATTTATACTTTCACCTTAGTGTGTACATCAGATGTCCGAGACTTGGTTAACCTTGGGAAGATCCCTTAAGTAGGAATGTATCGTCTTCTACTTAAGGGCCATTTACAACGTAAATCTGCATGGCCCGCAAATGTCAAGTTCAGACTACAGAAAAAACACAAGGGTGTAAAAAGCTGTCAGGAATATTTCAATAATGAGCATCATAAATTTCAGATGCTGCTGTTGTCACAGAGGTGTCATTGAGCCCTACATTTTCCATTAGGGCTTTTCCATGCACACGTGATAACTTGGTATTTGCATCTCCACAACAGGGCTACTGTGTCCTTGCACTCCCAAATGTCAAGTAGATTCACATCAGTAACATGTTTAGTCCAAAACACAGTATTCCATTATTACATCTGTAAAGAAAGGCTCTCTCATTTCACAGCAGACACCATCATCCCTTTGCATCAGCTAGATCCTGACATGGCAGCCTTTTTTTGACAGCTCATTTGAGCACATATGGTCATCTATGCCTGCTCTAGAGCCTACAACAGCCAATGAGTGATAGTGTAGACAAGCAACCTACTGTCGTCTCTTTCTCCTCTCTACTGAGCCAATTACATGCAAGCCTCCGGATGATTGACACATCATATAGTCAATGAGATGTCAAATCCAGCAATTTATAGTTTAGATCAGTTTTTAAAGCCCTAAACCTCGAGATTCTACAAGTGTATGTAGTTTCATGCATTTTGCTCTTTCAATAGGCTGTTTTTCCACCTCAGCACTTGTTTTTGAGTCGTTAAAAACTAGCTGGTGGTCAAAAGAGAGGCTGTAAATATTCCTTCTCCCTGCGGTATTATTGAAGAATAGCTGCAATCAAGAATAAACTAATTCAGTAATAAATACGTTTAATTTCCCATACATTTTTCACAATAAAAGCACCCTGTTGTGTTGTTATCTAAAAGCTTAACATAACTAACTTGTTGATATTTTTCCCTGCTTACAAACTATTATTTTGACTGCTGATGTGATTTCATCACTGCAACGCTCATAATCATCCAAACATATCAAGTTGCATCACGCAACCACACTCATGACTGTATGGCCTGAGGTGCTGTTCAGCTCATATGTCATCGATTAAATTAACAGCAGTGAAGACGGGAGAGTTTGCTGGTGAAGAAGGCAGCGAACTGAAAATGCCACAGAGAGGAAGTCTACCAGGAACTTCAACATTAAAAATATACAGTGTTATCGGGTTGCAGCTTTGAAACACAATTGAAAACTTGAGTTGAATCTTTCATGAGCGACTGCCAGTGCTCACTGTAATTATTGGAAGATCTAAGAGCGTGACAGTGAGTGTTACGCTGAAGGCATAAAAAAAGGGGAAAAAGCAGTAGAGGCAGACACATGTAACTGGGTTACTGCCACCGCATGTCTGTGTGTGTGTGTGTGTGTGTGTGTGTGTGTGTGTGTGTGTGTGTGCATAATTGGGTGATATATTGCAGGAAGAAATATTTCTTTGACAGGTTTCCTAGAAAACGCATCGCATGTCTTTTATCTTTTATCAAGTTTACATCTCTCTTTTATCTCTTTATCTCTAATCTTGCTCCATCCATTTCTTGCTCTTCAATTTTTTTCTAACTTTCACTGCTTTTCTCTCAAATGCCAAACAGAGCAGAGATATAAATAAAAATTCACGACTTTCTCTGAGGAGCACAGGAAAGACAGAAAGAGACGTTTTGCCATTTATACTTTCACCTTAGTACGTACATCAGATTCGAAGCCAAGTCCACAGGGTCAGCAGTCGTATTAATCACATGTGCGAGTCGACAGTGTGTTGCAGAGGTCAGACGGTAAACTTCTCACTTTTACGTTTCGGCATTAAGAGAAAGAGTTGTGGGGGTGTGATTTGTTTCTGAGAAAGCTTTAAAGAAATATTTTGAAATAGGTGTGAGGAAACATCCAGGCATTTCTCACCTGAAAAACAAACCACGCACAGTAGTCAGAGTACTAGAACTGAAAATAACATCCGCCTCAGGGGAATGCAGGGCTTCTGAAGGCCCAGCTGTTAACCCCTGACCTTTGTACCTCTCTCTTGCCTGTGATGAGGGTGCAGCCTGGCTTTTCTTGGATATTCAGGACGCCTGGCCCTTGGGAGTTTGAGAAAACACGGTCTGGGCTGGGATCCAATGACTCTCTTTGCTGATTGTTAAAAATGTAGCATTTTATGTTGTAAATGGACTTTAATAAATGTGATGTTGATGTTGGCAGCTGTAAGTTATTGGATAAGCTTACTTGTTCATAGGAGAACCTTTGAGCCTTAAATTTGCAAATCAATCATTGTCGCAGGGATTTAAAAGGGAACTTAGTATTTGCACTTGCATTACAGTGTATTGGTGGACTGGCAAGATACAGGTTGACATGAGAAAAGCCAAAATCAAAGCAAAAGAGATATCCTGACATCTAATTCCTCATATAAGCGAAGCTCCAAAAACACTGGATACTACACTACCCACAATGAAACTCCATATTGTCTCGTTGGACCATGTGTCTTTGAAATGTCATACCCTAATTTCATTATAGTTAATGTTTCAGTCTATCAACTGTATAAAAGCCTTATTGAGAACCGACGTATGGTTTCTAATCATCTAAATAACCCAAAAAAAAGGCTCCCTACCTCAATTAAACTTATATTTGAGAATGGTATGGTGGAAATGATGTTATAATACTGTGCTGTTGTTTTTTTCTATACTTAAAAGATCTAATAAAACCTAAGTTACATTAAAAAAAGAAAACTTTATTTTTTGTAGCATCAAGTGGTGTGATTGCATATTGCAACCAACTGAATACACCTCGTCTCACCCTCTCCTTTCTAGCGTCAGTGTTTGGTTTGTCTGTTCTGGGCTAGTGTAGAAACATGCTGGTGCTGCGTAGAAGAGGACCTGTTCCCTATTTAGATGTAAAGAGCTCATTCCAAAGTAACAAATTCACAAAAATTCATAGTTTCAGGTGATTATACACTAATGAAAACATAATTATGTATACAAAAGTCTACACTTCCTACACTTTAACTCCATTATAAACATAATTTTGGGCCTCCAACTTGCATTTTGTTGTGCAACCCTGTGTTGTAGAATGATAAACAAATGAACCTTGAACTGATGTTTAGGCTCTATATTTTTAGAAAACTCATACTGCGCCCTTGGCCAAGTTGTATGACTATTTATGGCTGGTACGTCATAATTGTCTCATCAGGTTTCACTGCTGCACAGGAGAATGGAGGTTTTTGTCAAACAAAATCTCATCTGTTATGACAGAGAGTATGTGTTTGCAGGAGCACGTCTTCAAACATGCTCACATAAAGTTAAATCCGTTTGCTATAATCTGTGACCGGCGGGTCTAGACTGCCTCCTGACCTGAGAGTGAATGTAGATCAGAGAGAGCTTTCAGAAGCCCAGAACGTCGCTTCTTTTATCCTGCTTAACCCTGTGTTTGCTTGATTTTAAAGGGCAATTTCGATGGAGCTACATAACGTGCAGCGATTCAAAGAGCCACACATAATCTCATTCAATAAAATGCTAAATGATTCTGTCCTCTATCCTGTATTCATCCTTTAGTTACAGATTTCAAGGACAACATGGCCATGCAAATTCTTTTCTAACAGAAAATATAATATATATATATATATATATATATACAATAATATTTATATAATATATAAACAGGAGGTTTGCTATTGCCGTCCGTGTCAAGAGTATCCTGGCAACAACATGTTAACATAATTAGAAATGCACTCTAGGTAAAGGTTGTTTTCTTTGTGAACATTTTTGATGACATATGTTTTTTGTTTTGTTTTTCAATAAAGAAATTATTTGAAATGTTATCACATAATTTTCATTGTTGTCATTACCTACAGGATCAAACAGCGAAGAATAAGTAACAAAACACGTGTTTATATGAAAGTGGCTTATCACATCAACCAGCATTTGAACTAATTCTGTTAGTACTTCCAAGAGGAATTTAATGTTATTTATCTTTGCTTTCAAGTTTGATTGATTTCATTACTCTTTCTTGGCGTCACCATAGGCTAGACTTAACTCTGTACTGAAAACACACAAAGATTGAAATTATTATCACGGATTTGCATCCTTACATTTGAGTCTGAGCAAGACGACACGCACACATTTCCCTGAAATTTGGACCGGTTGCTTTAAAAAGGATAACCTGGCAGAGTCTAAGAGTCTAACCATATCTTTCTTGGCCTTGGCAGCTCCTTTGAGATTCCCACTTCATTCAATTCAGCATGGTGTGTTTTTTTTTTCTTTTTGCTTAGTTGTTGAGTCTCAACAGCTATATGTTTAAAGATATATTATGTAACATTTCTGGATTAAAATATCTAAAAACAATTAGACCTTTGTTATATATGTCGTTGAGTTGTTTAGTTACACAATCCCAAATGTTTCCAACAATGTTCAAACCCAGAGAAATCCGTCATTTTACTCTCAAGGTAACAGTTTGTTTAATTTGGTCGTCTGTCGTCATAGCTTATAAAACAGTCAGAGTGAGGAAGGAAGTCGGCGTGACTAGTCATAGGTAATAAATTACATATTATGTGTTTTAATCTGGAGGAAAAAGCTGTTTGTATGCTATCTGGTTATTCTGGTACACTTTTGACCAAACAATTCTCTTCTTCCGTGCAGGGAAATAAAATGTAGCCATTACCCATGTGCAAGGAGCGTTAGGCTTTCCGTCTGACAAAGTGCAAGATGCTTTAGCGACTAAATTGGCTGGAGCTGAGTTAATGAAGGCAAATCTATTTCACCTCTCACACATGCATATATACGTACAACACGTACATTAAAGTGCCAAATGTATGAAACACTCGACAGGACTGGATCCATACAAGGCAGAAAATAAGGGTAGAAGCTTGTGAACATGTCATTTTAATGCACCATTTGGCAGTATCATGTCAAACAGGTTGTTCACCTCAGACGTTTAATGCCTCTTTAATGTGACTCATAATCGGAAAACCATCCAAAAAAAAAAAAAAAACAACGATTTTCTGTTTCCCTTCATCTCTCAGTGCTCTTGACTATCTCTTTCAGGCCCTTCATATTTATGGATGACATATCTCTTCTATCTTTGCATAACAACTTGAAATAGACCCTGGCCTCGGTTTACAAAATGCAAAAAAAGGTATATATTTATATATATATATATATATATATATCCTAACTATAAGTATAATAAAAACACGACAATAATAGTTCAGACTTTCCACTTTGTGAAGCACAGCTTTATAGATTTATACTACACGTTAGAGGCAGCCGCAAAAAACAGCAGTTAAACGCAGGTTTTTCATTTCACCGTGTGATTGCAGGGCTCGTTCAGAGGCAGAAACAAAGTCACGACTGTTCTTCTACACGGTAATTGCGTGTGGGTTCACAATATAAGTGCGTGTAAGTGTACAGTTGTGGTCTGTGGTCCTTCATCGTGTCATGTGATCGTCTTGTCAGTCTGAAGTCTTCAAACACAAAATAGAAGATAATATGATTTCTGCAGGGGAACAATCATATACCGAGACGGGGCGGCTGAGGCTCAGGAGGCAAAGTGGTCATCCGCCAATCAGAGAGTCGGTGGCTCGATTCCTGTAGTCTACATGTCGAAGTGTCCTTGGGCAAGATATTGAATCAAAATTTGCCAAACTGTAGTTTCTGCCAATAGTGCATCAATACGTGTGCGTAAATGCTGACTTGTGTTGTAAAGCGCTTTGAGTGGTTGCTAAGACTAGAAAAATGCAAAATAAATACAGTCCATTTACTATTTACAACAGACTCAGGACTACCATTCGACAAGTATAACCTTCAGATCTTACTACACAATATTCACACCATTTACATATTGAAAGAAAAACTTAAGTAATATGTGAGCATTATTATTTATCACAAACATGTCTTATATGCCTCAATTAGTCAGGAAATGTCACAGTTGTGTAATTTACTGTCAAAACAAGCTACATTAGATTGGGTGAAGTCTTGTACTGTTACCTTTAAGGGCTAAATGTTGCATTCCATCTCCCCCCTTCCACTGCATTCACGTTACAACACCACTGTTGTCCAAGTCAAGTGGTTGCCAGTTTGTGCACTTGCTAACGCCAAAATGTTAGCAACAACAGCTACCTAGCAGCTAGCCTTAGCAAAGTGTCACCTAACGTTGGTAACATTAGTCAGCAAATGTTAATGTTGCTAAAGCTAGCTAGCTAACATTCGGGCAGTACATTACGCTGGGTGCATACTGTTGAACTACGCCAATTACCTTTTTCCCCCCACAAAGCTGCAATTAGTTTGCACATAAATTGGTGTTAATTTCTTGTTCCTTGGTCTTCTTTTTGCAATTAAGAATGCAAAAATATCAAAGTAATAATTATATGCTAATATTCGGGGTATATTATTACTTATTACTGTGCTGAAGCAAGTCTGACTTGAAGTAATTTGATCTTTCCACTTAATTCAAACCTTTTAACACTTATCAGAGTCGACTAAATACAAAATGTCTCGTCAAGTTGAAGGAACTTGCTGCATGGACAGAATTTCGCCACTATTTCATCATTTATTTTTTTACATTTTGGCTTTCCTTTTTCCCCAGTCCGGATCTCCACAGTTGCTACCACCGTAAAGAACTGTAACAGTGACACAGAACTCTCACAACAGCTATCTGTGAGTGGGAGATTAGAAGGGTGAAGATGAAGGAGATTGAGAGAGCAAAGGAGATGAAATGGCAGTGGCAGTGGGAAGACAGAGGGGGTAAAATAATCAGCAGTGACGTGCAATCGACTTGGTGCTCTTTCACCGTTGTGTCAGTAATAAGATGATTGGTCGTGTGTGTCTTCTCTTTGGTCTAACAATGAGTATGTCAACACCAAAGTGGCTTGTAGAGAAGACGTGATGGAACAGATGATGACTGACAGGAAAATGAAGACACCGAGAGTGCGCGTGTGTACATTATGTCTGTGTGTGCTCAGCCTCATGTCGCTGTGAATTCCATATGCAGGCGTCTGTTAATAACCTCAGGATGGGCTTGTCCAGTGTTTATATGAAGATATACAGTACTTCTCACAGGGAGAGGGGCTGGTTCAGACCTGCACAAATATTTTTGTTTAAGTTAAGTCTTTAGATTTCAGTTGTGTAAACTGCTGCTCAGACACCGAGACAGCCGGAGAGGTTGGGAGACTATGTGAGAAACATCCAAGATATACACGGCAGGTACTTTTTATAGTTTGATTATATTCAAAACTTATTAAACTAGATTATGAAACTGCTACATGATATTTTTATGTGTGCATGCATGAGAATGGGATCTTGAGTACTTGTTTTGATTTAACATTTCCCTCATCCAGGGGAAAAACACACAATCTTCCCTTGTTGGGGTAGTTGGAGGTCAATTCCTTTTGTACACATGGTCCAGCCTGGACACTTTTGGGATTTAAACCGACAACCCGTCAGTCACAAGACTATTTCTTTAAGCTCTCAGCTGCCACATATACATATGTGTGTGTGTGTGTGTGTGTGTGTGTGTGTGTGTGTGTGTGTGTGTGTGTGTGTGTGTGTGTGTGTGTGTGTGACAACATGTGTCCATATGTGCTCATGCATTCCTGCGCCTGTGAATTTCTTTGTGCATGAAAACAAGTGGATGTGTACATTCTTGAATCCATGTGTTTGTGTGTGCATCTGAATTGAATATTTGCACTCGTGTGCCTCTTTGTGCAAACAACTGGGTGCAAACTCTCTGCCCCGCACTCACAAACACTGTTGAGCTGTAGAGCTTTTATTTATTTTGCTTTTCTCGACATTTCTCTGACATAATTCTCTTTTTTATCTTTACATTTGCCCTCTTGACCAGGACTCCCTGAAGATCTTGTAACATAATGGGATCTTCCTGACTAATAAAGGATAAACTAATTAACTTATTAAACAAGTAAGGCTCGTCGTTTATTGTTTATTCAACGATTTCCTTGAAAAAAAAAATGATTTTTTACATGCTGATTCTGTTTCTCCTTATAATTTGGAGTTAACTTCAGTTTAAAGTAAAAAACAAAAGGCTCAGGAAATCTTACTGGTACAAGACAATAAAGGGAAAAAGATAGAACTAATATGCTGATTATCTCTCAAAGTAATTAAATAAACAATAAATGTTTAAAATACTTAACCTATATTTAATTTCAAAGTAATACATGTAAATAATAGAGCCTACAGTATCTATGAGGAACTACACAGGTTAAGTTCAGCATCATATTCTGATCACTTTACTCACAGAGAGCTGGGTCGGATCTGCCGGGTGTCGTGCTCTCCGTCGTTGCTGGTCAGGCTGTGTCTCGGGGTTCGACCTTGGCTGCTGCTGTTGCTGCTGCTGCTGCTGTTACAGTTGGCAGAGGAGGACACGGGCTGCAGCTCAGCTGCAGTTCCTACACTGTTCCTCTTTTCGCCTACAAGAATAAAGGAAGATTTTACAACTCTTGAGTATTTTCAGACGTTCTCCATTTCTTGCTTCATGTGGCCACGTTTGTACTGGTAAGCCTTTTCCTGTTTTAAAACCAAACATCTGTTGACTGTGCGTTCTCTCTGATCATAAGCTAAACAAATCAAAGCATAACTGACCGCTGACAGCCTGATGTTTATACTTTCCAACAAAGAGTGGTGGTTATAGAGACTCCATTCAAGTTTACAGTACAGCCACACATAGAGTCAACTTTAATGAAAAAATGGAGCAATCGATACATTGTATTATTTTTAATAGGCTAATTACACGGTTCAGCTCACCTTTCTGGGAATGTGTTGGTGTGTGGAAGAGTGTGAGTGGCCTCTCGCTGCACGACGGGGCTTTGCTCTCGGTGCTTCTTCTCCTGGGCAGGTTGAGCTGCATGTTGGTCGGCCCGCTCGCAGAAGTCGGCACGTCCCTGAATATCTGCGCGAAAAAGGACAGACGGTGTGTGTGAAAGATAAGAAACAATATAGACATTTACAAAACAAACATGCCAGTGAAAAATAACATCATTTTTCATTTCTCTGTTAAAGTGGAAATAGGAAAAAATGTTTCCAAATTCCAATCAAGGATGATCAACACCACTTTTCGAAATAGAATAGAGAAGAAATGAGCATTTTCACTGGAGAGCGAAATCTAAAATGGAGAAAAGATAAGGAGAAAAACAGTTTATTCATGTACAAGTCTATAATATGACATGAAAGCAGACAGTGGTGAAATGATAGCAATTTGTCAGATTCCCTCCATTTATACAACCTGGCACCTGTAATACAGCAGGATGACACAGGAAAATGGCTGCTGTGTGCATACGGCCTGTGGTGTAATTACTCTAAAAACTGTTATATCGTGCTATCAGCATCAACTTCATACTGATAAGTTCGAGCAAAACAGTTGTCTATTGCCAGTTTAAACATGTGCACAGCATGTTCTTACTGCTGTCCAGCTATTTATGTAACTGCAGGGCGACATCACTCATGCTTCAGTGCAACATATTGCAAAATATTGTGACTTGATACAGAAAACGGTACTAAAAAAAGCAGCATGACACAATACAAAGATCTGCTGAACCAACTGTGGACCTATGACTCACTTTATGCCCAGTTAATGATTCTTGCCTTCCTGCTCTCTACTGAATAAAGCGTTGGTCTCAAATAGGAGCTAATAGGGTAAATCTGATATTAATTCCTGGAGTTATGTTTCAGAATTGCAACCTTTGCAGACTAGACTCTCTTATACATAGCAACAGAGCTGCTGGCTGCTGTTTCAAAAACTTCTTTTAACTGGGAATAATTACATGTGCAGAAGCTTAACGCCAGGGAAACATTATGTGCTTCAGTCTGCGATTTCGTGGCACTGATCGTGACATTGCTGAAATTTATTTCTGCTTTTTCAAGCACAATTAGGCAAGATTCAGAAAATACCCTGCTGAGATAAAAATATAGTATAGTAATCACCAATTACGTATCACTCTTCCAGCTTGATGGTTTTTTCCACAGCTAATGCCGCTCTGCTCGTATTAGTCTGTTATTTCAGCCAAAGTCAAATGTCATCATGGCTTCAACCATTTATCTGTCAGCCCCTTTTTTTCTGCTTTGCTGCCAGCTCCACACCCATAGCTCCACTCAAGATGGAAAACAGAAAAAAAAACAAAAAAACCCATATTTGAGTGCAGGAGAAGCCGTTTTAACACACTGAATTCGTTGTTTTGGAGTTGTATAAGCAGGATCACATGAAACCTACCAATATTTCTGCAACTCTGGAAACCCCTTGAGGCTAACTGGGATGTGTGACACCAGGCTTTATAAATAAAAATGACCCGATCTGACTCGTAGCTCGAGGAAATCATTTCAAAACATTTTCCACCAAAATGAAATATTTTTCATTTAAATAGATATTGTCGAGGAAGGAGAATAAGAAAGGCTCCAGACGAGCTTCAGGCTGACTGCAGCAAACAAAATGAACAAAAATGTTTTGTCCTAATCATCATTTTATTTGTCAAGGGAGGGCAGATGTGTGACGTGCGGACTGTCTTTAGAGGACTGAGAGAGCTACCATGTCTCGTGTGTGTGAGTCATTGTTTCGACACACGCTCATCATGTCCGTGTGTGAATTCATGCATGCACACATGTTCTATTTGTCTGTGTGTCTCACCCTTTATTTACTTCACAGGCTGAACATACTATGTGCACAATGCTAGGTCCTCAAACAGCTGATTTGTCTGTTGCCATGGTGACGTGTGTAAGCAGCTTGGCCTGCCAATAAGCTGCTTGGGTCTAAAGGGAAAAGTGGCTTTGAAGTGTGTAGATTATATACATGTGCGTCAGGTGCTCGTTCAGATATAAATGATTAGGTGTGTTAATTTCTGTTTTAATTGCGCAATTACACAAAAGTCAATCCCCTCAACAATGCCACGGGATTCATTTAGTCCTCGACCACGGATTCTGCTGTTTGTGTACACACACACACACACACACACACACACACACACACACACACACACACACACCCTCTTACCTTCTCATGGTGCTCTATGAGGATCTCTACTACAATGTTCTGAAACTTGATGTCCATGATGGCTGCAACCGTCTCCTCCTGTGGGCGGAGCAGAGTTGGCCCGAAGACCACACCCAGGTTGGCGACGGTCATCAGGTTCTGCTGGTGGTGGCTGGCCACACTGTTCAGGTGGGAAAGACAGAGAGACAGAGAGAAAATACGATCGTTCAGCTCCTTGTTTTGGTTTTTACACCCTGTGACTCGCGAGTATCTAGCGGCCACAAAGCCAGACTGTTGTATTTGACTGCCCTCATTTCAGCTGAGTCTGCCAAATGAACTGGCAGCTGAGTGTATTTTCTGGATTGACAGAAGAACCTTTAAGGCAATTTTGTTTTCACAGGGCACCGATCCCGATAAACCTTCCAATCTGATCTGAACTGAATGAGACAAAGAGCTGAGGTGTGTTTATTCAACAGTTCAACCTATAAGACAGGTGTAATCCACTAAGCTCAGGTAATGATGTGCATGCTCACAAAAATACCTGCATTCGCACTCGCCTACATGCTGTATAAACATGGCTGATGTCCCATTTGACACACATTATATCATGCAGCTATTGCTGAAGAAAATCCCAATAAAGCCACAGGGCTTAGATGCGGGTTTAGAGTGAAAACACAATGCTAGTAGGCTGCATTAGAGGAATAACTGCACATAAGCCAACAGTGTCATGCCCTGCTTTTTTGCTTATGGGCTGCAGCAGCTTGTGGTTATGTAAACTACAGACAGACAGCCTGTTTGACTCACAAATGAACCCGTCTATACAGTAAAATGTTGCTCACCTACTGTATTAAAACATCACAAAAGTGGGAGAAACAAAAAAATGAAGAGGCAAGCAATTGTCAGGGAATGTACTTCTTATGAAAAAATTAGATCTTTGCAGGAGACTTGCAATACATTTGCTGAACTTAATCATCTGGAGTGCTCATTAGCATCTGCCCTGATGAAATGTCCTTGAGCAAAATGTTGAGTTCCAATCAGTTCGAAGGAGTAAGTAGCATCCTATTATCCTGCAGTAAGCACTGATTTGGTGATTTGCAGGTCAAAAGACATGACAGACGCTGAGGTTAAAAAAGGGACACATGACTTTATTTCAATGTGGAGTTAATACCTGCTTCAGACTGAGATATAGCAATTTAAGTCCTATTAAAAGGTGATTATGTAAAAATGTAGCCCTATTTTAACCTAACCGTGGCTTCAAGGGGTAAGTGGGGAAATAGATTTGGCCCGATGACTGCTGGATGGGTTTCTATTTTCAGCACACGCTGCCTTAATGCATGTGGTCAAGAGATTACACGGAGCCCTAATCCACCTCGAGGATGGACAACAACAACAATCAAGCTAAGGAGTATTACAGCGAAGTGGGCACAGAAATAGAGAAACTGCTAAAATTAACCACTGTGCTGTTTCTGTTTCCTCTGTGCACAATGTCTGACGCAGCATAAGAAATAAAAGACTGCAGTCGTCCAGGTGTGTGATATTCTCCACCTACTTGCCCAGGTGTTTCATCAGCAGCTCCAGCATCTGTCGGTTCTTTTCAGGGAGCCGATGCACCAGAGCATGGATCTCTGTCACCCTGGCCTCTGGGTTGTCCAACTCTGGACAGAGACAGATAAGAGGACAGAAAGAGCGAGAGACTGTTAAAGAAACAAAAGACTTCAGCATGAGGTGTCACATTTGATGACTTCTTTATAAGACCAGACAAAAAAGGCAGGGTGATGCGAGTCAGGCGCTCATGACAAGATAGTTTTAGTCACTCTGCTGCAAATTTGGAAAACTCTGTGTACTGGTGAGTAACAGGTAGACAGGCAGGGAAGACAGACAGGTAGGCAGAGAGACCTTTTGTTGATGAATAACTATAATCAGTCACGGCTGCAGAGTCAGTCGATAGAACGGTGACAGCAGTCTCGCACTAGATCAACCCTCGGGTCCTTGCTGTCAGCGCCAGGCAATACACAACGAGCAGAGCATCTCCCACACAGAGACACATTTTTATTTTTTTGCCAACTAACAGAGCTGACAAGCTAAAACACACACACACACACACACACACACACACCAAAACACTCAAATATACAGTGAACACAGACCAAATATTTGCAAGCACTTATACACAGGCATGCAGAGAGAAAATCCCTAAAAGCATACTTATTACGTATTAAGCAGACAGACGCAGAACAAACACTAACAACAAAAACATGTAACCAGCCATTCACACACACACACACACACACACACACACTAAATGAAAAGCCTAAAACATAAACATGCATGTGCACGTCCAGTACACCCACACATACCTCCAAACAGATGCATGCACATGAAAACACTTAACACTCATCGCTCTCTATTAGGCAATCTATGGTATCCACCACCTCACAGACATTATTTTGAAGCACACACTTTTCTCTTAGTTTAACACTCCTGAAAATGTGTTAGTTCTATCCAGGAGGAGGTCTATCCATCTATCAGTAGCTCAATACATACTGTAGATACTAGCTCTGCGTATACCAGCATCTGTAAGGAGCACTGACAAACACTTCAATCATCTCACCGCAAACACAGACTTGGAAAAACAAATTCAAAGGCAGTGATATTGGATAGATAACGGCTCCACTACAAAGTCCAAGATCGAGCTGTTGAACTCGACAGGCGGAAGAGTTTTTGATCCCGCAGAGCGAAGGACAAGGAGAGGTGTTATATCATTAATGATGGGTGGTCAAACGCAGTCAAAGTGGATGGATCATACAGTATTCTCCACGTCAAACTTTTAATGTGAGGATGAAAACCACATCATCACTATATTGTTGCTGCTGTTATTTCCTGGCTGTTTACATGTTTATGTATATATGTATATAAATAATTCTACATATGTTTTACAGTCCTTGCACTATGCCATGCCTAACACTCTCTGGCTCTTCGCATGCGCTTGATCTTCTCCTTTAACTGTCGGCATGAAAGTGAATCAAAGGCTTACCAAAAACAATCACTTCTTATCAAAAACTATTCATTTAATACAAATGTTGTCATGCATTTGGAGTAAGTGTTCGAGCAACTGAAAGTGCATGAAATGACAGATGACTAGAACTACAGGCAAATATATACAGTAGTATATAAATATCCTCAAATTCATTGCTTGGATTACAACACAAAATGTCAAGAAACTGCAAGGAATCCATCTCACATCAAAAGAAATCAATTAAAGGGACACCCACACACACCGAGGTCTGAATGTCGACTGTGCGGTCAGTAGCTGTGGTGCTGAGTCACAAGTGAATACACCAACAGGAGTCATTTATCACAGCAGCCTCCGCCACAGCCATCACTTACCGGACGACTTTTTAAGTCACTTTGAATTTTAGACAAAAGAATAAATACACTACTGTCTTAGTATTCGAGTACTGCAGTTCCACACACACACATGCAATAATCCATCAGGATTAGTGCCCATCCTTTCTCACTGTCGTACAATTCTTTCTTTCTTCCACATGAATTTTGCTGAAACACTTCACAACATGGTGACCATACAGGGTTGAGCCAGCACATCGCCTAAAAATTTTGCAATTATAAAAGAAACAGTCAGTTTCCGGTCACATTGCAATATTACAGACAGCAGTGGGTAAAATGACTCATCACACTTTAGAGAGCATAAAACCTGCTTTATTCTGCAAGTGAATTGTGCTGCCTGGATGATACACCGACCCGCACATTTCAGTACGAATATAATTTCCTTGAGGATTCTCTGAAGGTTGATTTGTGAAACCTTTTCCCTGAAGGTTCTCTGAGGGTTATTTTTGTGAATCTTCAAAGGACCTTTGGGGAACGTTCCATCAAGTTTCTCTGAAGGTTTTACAATAATAACCTTTAGACAACATCCAAGGAACGTTCCATAAATGTCTGTGAAGGATTTTTCAAAAACTAACCTTCTGGGAAAGTTTCCTTCAAGTTCCCAGGTTATATTTCCGTAACCAACAACTTAATAAAACTCTATAGAGAACCTTTAGGGTTTTTTAAAGATTTCACTAAAATAACCCTCAGAGAACGTATTTCTCTTTGAAGGTATTTCAAAGAGTATATAACCTTCAGGGAACTTTAAGGGAATGTTCCCAGAAGGTTAGTTTTTTGAAAAATCTTTTATGGACATTAATGTAATGTTCCTTAGATGTTGTCTAAAGATTATTGTGAAAAACCTTCAGAGAAAGGTCGTTCTCTTAAGGTTCATCAACAATAACAATGAGGATCTTTGTTGATGAAGGTTCTCAGTCATCCAGGTCATGGTAATTCTAAGCGCTGTATCATGGGCAACTGGACTTGTTTCAGTTGTTTTTTATTGAAGACGTTTGTGACACATCTTCAAAAAACTGAAACACGTCCAGTTGCCTACGAAACAGTGCTTAGAATAAGGATCTTTACCTCAAGGTCCTTGAAAGATTTCACAAAAACAACCCTCAGAGAACCTTCAGGTTTCCCTCAGAGATGTCTAAGGGTTTTTTGAAAAAAAGGAGAAAGAAAGAAAATGATTTGACAGTCACAAAAATATGACCTTCAGGGAACTTTTAGGGAACTTTCTCTGATGGGTTTTTTAATTAAACATTTGAGACGGAGACTTCAAGACATCAGAATTAAAAACCACTTAAATTTTTGATCACCTGTAAGGACTGTAAGTATGCACAATACAGCAGGCAACTCACTTTTTTCTACTCTCTCAACAGTAATTAAACATTTACTCAAATGTTACATGAGCAATACCTTATCTCCACGCAGATAGCTTGTTAAGCAGTAAGCTGATCAGAGAAAAACTAAACTTGACTAAATCACAAAAAGCTGTGATTTGGGCCGTTGCCAGTTATACAGACGCTTTTGTTTTTGTACTTAAAATATAAAAGGAATGATTTTCATAAAATACCACAATCTTTACAGGCCCTGGCTCTGAAAAAGCCCTGAAGACATGTCTGGGTCTCACCTCATCAAAACTGCATAGTGCATCTGTTAAGTAAGAGAGGATTTTTGATTATGTATGGAGTACATAGTTTTACAATCAATGTCAGGAAACCAAACATGTTCACACGCACTTAGGAAAAATGAAGCGTGCATTTCTTCAGGAAGATTGCCACATCTGCTGACCATCAGCTGATCCTTAACTAACTCCAGCACCACCACCTGGTCTACTTTCTTATCATTCATTATTCATACTTGACATCCCGAAGCCTGTGCAGTGTGTGCAGCTCTGTATATTCATACAGCTATGTGGTAGAAGAGACAGAACTATACAAATACATAACATCTACAGTTTTTACAGGGCAGTCTTTGTTTTTCATTGTCAACCAAATCATTATTGTAATTCCTTTTGAGAACATGTAAAGTGAGTGTTTCACATTCAATGTATTTGGCTGCAAATATGAGAGACCACATGATCTTAATTTATCTGGAGCGTGACTGATAAAATCTATGGAACGTAAGGTCATGCGTCCCCTATTTCACCAAAGATTCAATGGACTGAAGTTTTTTTGAGGCTTCGTTTGAAAAGTTGCAACTTCCTGAGTTGTCTCAGAAATTGCCAGAAACAACCATACAGTGAATGCACACATTATCTTTAAAGCTGCACACACTCATCAATATTTTAACATTAACAACTGGCCCTGTAATAGCAGTGACAAACCCACACAGAATTATCTCCAGACTCCCTCGTCTTTCCCTTTATGAGGTGGTTAAAAACAATGTGTTTACAGCTGGCTCTGCTTCTCTCAAGTGGCCAATTAAGTCAATCAATACTGACATTCTCATCTACCGACGATCACCTGTTACTTTATGACTAATGTTCATAAAATCCTGAGAAGAAACAGATTTAGGCCTTGTCCACACATATCTGGATATTTTTCTAAACAACAGAAATTTCCCCTCCTTTTAAAAAAAAAATATCTCTTTACACCTGAGAGCAAAAAAACTATTACAAATACTCGAACAAGCATGCAAGCCAGTAGGTGGCGATAAAGTCTATGTCAACGATACACCAAACACCGGAGAAGCATATTATGAGCATGCAAAGTCATAAACCCACTGAGTCAAGTTTTAAACGTCTAATAGACCATATTGACATGGCGGCCTTTTTCCTCTGACATCAAGCTCAGGGTGGAAAGCTCAAAATGCCTGTGTTCCAGCTTGCAAGTCAAACAAAGATAGGTAACCTGACAAATTGTTATCATTCACGAATTCACACTATCATTGATCAGCACCAGAAAAGACAGTGGATAGTAAAAATCCAGAGGGACATCGGGACATTTTTCAAGGTAAAACAACACATTTGATAACCTGTTAGTTAACATTAGACAACAGCTAACATTATTGTTAGGTAGTGTTACACGATACAATATGAAAATCTTAAAATAATCCAAAAACATCAACGCACATCTTCCACACATTTGCTCGGACGTGGCTGAATGCTAACATTAGCTAACAGGTTATCAAATATGTTGTCCGATGTGGATCCAGATTTTCACTATCATCATCATTTTTTAGTTTCTGATCAATCTGGAAGTGGTAAAATGACAACAATTCATAACAATCCCTACCTAAAAACAGCAGCATAAAATTATCCAAGCATTAGAGCTTTATTACCCTGAATGTGACATCAGAGGAAAATGGCCGCCATGTGAATAAGGTCTGCTAGACCTAGTAGTGCTAACAAAGACTTACACTGGTGCTAACCGAACGTAAACCAACCTGTAGTCCACAGTTGTTGCTGCACATGCATTATTATTATCATCATTACGCAAAACATAAATGGCATGATCAAAATAAAGGTGACGATGTCATAATTTCCTGAAAAATCTGCAGTTTCAAAGCATTTTAAAAAACCTCTGACCTAAAATGCTGTTCATGTTTACATGAAAACATGGAGGAAAATGATAGTTTTGCTTAATATCCATATGTGTGGACAAGGTCTTAGTTTAATTCTCAACGAGCCCGTAAAGGCTCGAAAAGGCTAATTTAGTTTGCATCAGCCCAAAAAAAAAAATCATTTGAACAGCTGCAGGCGAACCAGAGGGGTTATGATGTGTTTACTGACAGCAAGATTTGCATGCGAAGACGCATTCATTTTAATAACAGGCATCAAAATTAGTGGACGGAGTGTCAAAAAATCTGTATGGGAAATGATGAGGAGGAGGTGTCTGAAGAAGGAGTAGACAACAGGTGTTTGTCTCTCACTTAATAAATCTCCAGTTTTCCTCCTGTTCTGCTGTTTTACATAACCTGTTTCTTGTCAAAATGAAAGACGTGCTGCGAGCTGCCTGGCAATCGCCGGCCTGAACTATTATGTGGGAGAACAGAAAACATCATGTCTGATCACTGTTTTAGATGCAGGCTGCAACCACAGCACCTAGCTGGAAGCAATGTGAAACTGCTTATATTCATACATGCACACAAAGCAGTCTAAATTATTAACAACAGTATTTTCCACTATAGTTAAGAAATCCATGTCAGTCTTTTCAGCAAAAGCAGGATAATGTGGTGATGCAGAAGGGGATGTTTCTGGAAACAATGTAACAAGAAAACAGAAGAGGAAACATGAGATGAAAATGAAGTGTGAGATCAACAGGTGGATCACTACAGTGTGCACCGCTCTACACCCACATTACTAATCAGACTGTCAAGGTGACGACAGAGCCAAGCATGCAGGTGAAACTTTTGAATTACCGGTCGATCTACATACCGATGCGAACTCAGGGTCATGGGCTTTGAACAGGTGCTTAAAGACTTTGATTATATAATCAAGGAGGAGTTCTTTCTTAGAGAAAGGGCAACGAGTTCACACATCTGAGAGCTTTTGAACCACTGCTTCTTAAAAAGAGCCAGTTGAGGTGGTTTAGGCCTCTGATCAGGGTGTCACCTGAAAATCCATCTACCTGTGGTGGCAGGCAATAGATAGTAGAACCTGGGCTAGACCTAAACCACACATGAAGTAGTTTATCTGTCTCATCTGGCCTGGTAATACCTGGAGGAACTTGCTCCTGAGCATAGCAACACGTTCGGGTACGCATAAGTGCTTATTCACGTATCCTGCGGCTGTTTCGAGCATCAGTAGCGCACGTCCTTAAAAATAAACGCAGTAGGAGCAGTGTAGTGCCAGTCTAGGGATGGGACAGGGTGAGGAATGAGCAGAGACAAGAATGGGACATCAAGCTAACATGTGGCATCTAGTGGTACCCGCCAGTAACACGCATAGTATACAGGCAAGTATGTGAACAACTATGTTCACAAGGCAGGCGGGTGTATACGCGAACGTGTGGTTTAAAAGCAAATGTGCTTATACCTGTTTGAAATGTCCACACTTTAAGGTAAGGTGAAAAGCCTGCTGTCAAAATGAAGAGGTGATGAATCATACAAATGGGGATAATGGCTCACAATGGAGAATGACAAAAAAGAGCTTAAGAGAGAAGCTGCCTGAACCATGTTGCTTAACAGGTTGTTGGTTTCATTAGTTACAAAAGTTGCCAGGTGCAGCCATCTTAACTCCGACGTCTAAAAGGTGTTGGGGAAACGGGGTTTCCGACCCTGTTCAACAATCCAACAACAACTTTGTTCGGAGCATACTGATGCCTATACTTATTATAGCTTGTAATAAAGAAATCTTGCGTTCAAAGAGCAGGCATTTGTCCTGTTCAGCTGAAGTCTTTACTTGCCCTTTGTTCGTCCATGTAATAATCAGTTTGACCTCCAAATCCAAAATGCCCAATAACCCCCTTATGTAATTTGTTCTGATCTGCAGCTAAACAATATGATTACTGTACTGCCTGCAGAACAAGCAGCATACAAATCACTGATCAGGAATTATAGGCTTGAAAAACCCTTTGGTAAATTAGATACATAAATATGTATCAACACTTAGTTACTGGTTTTGGGACACAATCCTGATTTTTCAAAAGAGCCTCTGTCAGCGTGGCTGCTTGAAAAGAGGCATAGTATCTTTTTAAAGTCTGTAGCATGCAGGTTAGACTCTCAATGTCAAACTGTGCATTAGTATTATATTCAACTCATGTTCATCATATTTCACCCCTGCATTACCCCTCATTTTTTCATCTCTTTTATGTAGGAGCTTATAAAGCATGAATTATAGTGATGATAAAAGTGAAAAATGTTTGGTCGTGATATGTAGAACCTTCACCTTGCAGGGCTGAAAAAAAAGGCTCATTGAAAAGGGAGCTGAAGGAATTCAGGCATTTGAACTGAAAATGTGAGAAAGTTACAAAGGGTAAGATATAGCAAGAAAAAGAGAGATAGAAATATGAGCAGAAAACTGATCAATTAATGAGAAAGAAATAGTGCAAGCACAGCCTAATAACTGGAGACAGGGTAATTACTGTATGTGTGTTTACTTGCTGGTACAAGCCTGAGGTAGGCAGGTATCTGAAATCCAGGTGGCATGCAACCCTCACCCATTCTCCTCCTCCTCCTCCTCCTCCTCCTCTGTCTCTCAAAGTCTCCATTTCCTTGCCTAAACCAGTTAGTGGTCAGTAAACTTTATTATGTAGTGTAGGAGCCACATGAGAAGGATCTAATACACTGAAATGATTGCAGTGACTGTTGGAGAGTTGAGGCAATCTGTCTTCAAGACAGCTGAGTGTTAAAATCATTCATCCTGACCCAATACGACGCACCCATCAGGTGTAAATGGAAAACTTTGCAGCTGCTGAAAAACACTAAGCCCTCCACTTAAACCAGATATCTAACACCAGACTAGCATGGGATGGGAGAGAGTAATCCGAGATGAAACTAAAAGAGGAGGGAGAAGATGAGGTTTGCGAGCAGTGCAGCGGGAGGAGCCGGGGAGGACGAGTGAAAGAGAGGAGGAGAAAGGGCAGAGCCGAAAGAGAGAGTTCATCTTAGGACGCTATCCTTAAAACACCCCGCTGCTTCGGCAAAATCATTGCCTTGGAAAAAATACAAAAGCGCGCTCTCACAGGCAGACGCGCATTCTTGCACTTATTCATTCACACAAAAATTAATGACATGCAAATGCAGACACCCACACAAACAGCAACTGATGAAGGGCATGAGGGGAAGTTTAACAGAACGGAGGAGCCTCGGCGTGATGAGAGATATAAATCTGTAATCTTACACAAACAGTTGGCAAGCTCGTGTTGTGTTTTATGATTATTGCAAAACCGTGAATTCATGAGTTAGGCTATAGCGCGGGTGGTCGAAGTTGGTATCAAACCAGCTACCCTGGCATTCTCAAGTGCCACGCTCTACTCCTCTCTCCAAACACACACTCAAACACACTTTTCTCATTCTCTTTCCAGTTGGCCTCACTATGGAGCCATTTCCTGGTGGCGTTGCCAGAGACACACGGTAATTTCCTGCAGTTCCTTCCCCTGTCAGCTCAGCTTTCTAGAGGAATTAGCTACAGACAAACAAAGAAAACAGGTCACTGACGCATCCTGTAATACAAGCACACCAGACTGGACCGGACTGGGCTGCACCTGGGCTTGTTGGGATGAGCCCACTTTCCAAAAAATCTGGGAAAAGCTGATACAGTAGCAACACAGAAATGGTCCAGACGGTAAAAGCAACCCTTAAGAGCCCTAGCGAAACGATACTAGATCAAAACTAAGCCAAACAGCACGGAAGAGTACTTTAAAAACTAAAGAGTCCTCATGCAGAGTCTCTTATTTAATAATCTAAATCAGTCGGTGTTGACAAAACTTTATTTTGTTGTCTTGGAGCCACGTGAGAAGGATCTACGAATCTATCAATCTATCTATTGCAACAGACAATATAACTGTCGCTCAAACTGCACTGGGTTGCACTCTTGAGTTGACACCGCAAAATTGTGGTGTTGCCCTGTTTAGTTAAAGCCTGCTTCAGCAAAGATGACGTGTGGCCTCATTCAAATCCCTTGACTCGCCAAAACTCGAAATATTGCCAAATCTAGAGAGGCTGTGCGCCCAGAAAGTCCTCAATGTCTGTATGTTAAAGTGCTGCATGCATGCTGCTAAATTAGGCCAATTCACCTGTAGTAACCTCCCAAATACCGACGGTTCCGTTGCCATGACAGTTACATGTGCATTTTTCTTTTCAAAATAAAAGCCTGGAGATGATGTAACAGCTGTTCGATATGTTGAGAAATATCGCATAGTGAGACAAATTACGCAATATTTGATTATATCTAATATCAGCCCAAACCTAACACTGACTCACTACACACACACTCATCAGGTGCTGGAATCATCAAACAAGTTGAACATTTTGCAGCTGCTGTTCGACAAGCCTTAAAAGGTTAAGCTGTTACTAAATCGTCCAGCTCCCCAGGCTTTTCCTCTTCATGTGGAATATGAAAAAATGCTTCACACACAGGTCAGCAACATACTGTGTGAACACTCACAGAACATAAAGCGGTACAGTCGGGGGGCTCAGCTACCCGGGCAAACAGGCTGTTGGCCCAGTGGGGTGTCCTGGCGTCTCAGTAGGTGAACCGCTTATTTGTACCGTGCATGTCATGACCTCATTCACATGACGATTCAGATGATGGCCTCACTGTCCAAATTAGGCGGAATGCTCAAGAAATCTCTCAAAACAGGCATCCATTAGGAGAGGAAAAAGAAGAATGAACTTCATCTGAAGTATATATTCATAAACTGTACGTATCAGCATGAGAGGACAGGATTTCAGCTTAAAGTAATAATAAACCAAAGGATACTTATAGATTCTCCTGCTCGGCACAGTAAACAGTACGGTTCTTTATTTAGCGCGGCTTGTTCTATGAATCCAAGGCTGTCGAAGAAGAGCTGTTTGCAGTGTTTTTATATAAGACACCTCGAACAACCTCAAATGGCAGGAGAGTCTATATTGTGTTCTGCTGAGTGAACTCGTGTTTGAGGGACAGAATTTAGATAGCTGTTTTTACATGTCGCACACAAAATAAAAAACTGTTGTGTGCTTTTTTCTGTTACTCCACCGTGATGTGTCGAAGCACAGTGAACAAAATAACAGGTTTGCTGTTGCAGATCTTTAAAAAAGGTGGTTGAAATAAAGTGCTGTGAGTACTCGACCAATCAAAAATGATCAGTGCTCCAAGTCCCAAAGTTCCCAGACTCTCGGGAAGTACAACCCCCAGAGCAGGGACTTTTTTGGCTGTAAAATATTGTCCCTGAAACTTAATTTAGACCCTGGTCCCTGCGGTGGAAATTCACTGAGTTCCTCCAATGATTCCTCGTCCCCAGGGATAAAAAAATGCAGATAAATAAGACACAGAAAAGTAAAACACTCACTGGCAGCTTTGATGAAGCTCCTCTGGTACTGGTAAGTCATGAGAGGCGCAGGCAGCATTCTGCGAACAGGAGATTGAGACGTCAGATTGTAAAACGTAACAGGAGTACAGGGCTGGCTGCTCTGCACAAATCAATACATGTGAATAGTTGTGAATGATGTCTCTTTTTTCCCTCCACCATGCCTGTTTGCACACCTGGACATCTGTGTAATCACGGCTGCCTGGGGAGCGTAATGGCTCCTGCTGGTTCTCAATGAGGCCTGACCTGATGCTGTAAATGTGTGTGTGTGAATGTGAACTGTAGGTCTTTTCTCTGAAGCCGTCCATCTTTGTGCCAGTGAAGTGTATGTGTGTGTGTGTGTATGTGACTGCAGCGTCTGTGTGTTGTAATTCAGGTACAGTAGACTGAGCACAGCTTGAACACAATTACTCCTCTCTTTCCCATCATGCATCTCTCCTTTGACTTAGTCGCCTATTCCTGGCCTCCCACAGTCTAAATCCCTCCCTCATTACCGATAGCTGTGGCGCTCTTGAGGAAATCATTTAGCCCATGTGTGATTGTGTGTAACTGTGTGCATATGAAATGCAAAACATCATCTGCGCTACGATCAAAACCCTCTGTGGGTAAATAAAGGTTTAAAAATACATAAAACAGATTTAAGCAGATACAGCAAATGCTGCATGAATAAACAGGGAAATTAACTATTTATTGAGATGGATCCAGACCAGAGAAGCTGTTTATACAAGAGGCTGAAAGCAGGAATATGCATTTATTCCAGCAGTGAATGAAAATAGCAGAAAAGTGCTGTCATTTCAGAATAAGAGCATTAACAGGAGTCCTGAAAAAGCAGCAAGTCCTTTTTTCCACGCCTCTTCGAGGTTCAAACACTTTCCTCGATCTTTAAATATAAAACTAACTTCTCAGTAGAACTTTGTGCCGCTGTTTCATTACATTTTCTATTTCCATGACTTGTATGTGCACTAAGAAGCCTTGTCACACAAACCTGAGATAGTGCTTGATAGCACTTGTGATAGTCTTAATCTCCCACTCTGGGTTTTCCAGCTCCACGTCAGCACACGTCTTAGGATCTGATATAGACAAATATGAAGATTACAAAAAAAAGATGAGAAAATGTGTTATGCCCCTAGAAAATGTGTGCCTTTCTAGAACAACATAGTTCTGTGTCATTTGTTTATTTTAGCAACACTAGCAACAACGTAGCAGCTACAGTTGTGTCAGCACAGTCATCTGTTCTTCAGTTAGCAGGCTATTTTTCCTCCCTCTCTGCTAAGGCAACGTCTGTGAGTATTATTCATCCGGCGACATAAAGTTATGAGGCAATTTGAGTTTATGTGAGATTGAGACTGCTGAGATGCCAATTGTGTTGCAAAGCTAAGCTAGCTCTATATTTTGCTGCCGCTAGGATAGCTAAACCATGCTATGTATCAAATACTGCTGTGACGTTTGATTTGTTTAATAATACATACATTTTGTTGTATTGTGTTTCTAGTTTCACAAGATTCCCAGTAAACTTCATGGAAAGTAATCATCTGTGTCCTGGAGTTGTAGGGAGTGTTTAAACTGAAATGGAAACTTAGCCCATGACAAAATGTGTTTTTATTTTCAGTTTTGACAAAATATGTGTGTTTCTGTGTTTACCCATGGCAAGGCCCAGTAGTTTCTGTACTCTGGAGCTGACGCCGACTATTCTGTACAAGCCCTGCTCATCAATACCTGGAGGAGGGAGTGTAGAGGAGAAGAGAGGTTACCTCCTGATCTTGTTCCATGGAAGTTTTGAACCAACGATACGTAATATTTATTTCAGTGCCTCCTCATTCTGAGTACTGTACACCTGCTGCACTTGGCATGGCCAAAGATAAAGGTAGAGTACATCAGCAAGAGTATTCAAATGTTAATTCATCCACTTAGAAACAGTCCTAAAAAAGATGGAGAGGGAGAAAAAAAAAAAGACAGCTGGCACCATTCAAGGCTGCCAGTCAGTTAAACTGTTACAGATAATGTGATTGCTGAATTTAAAAGGCAGCTAGCCAGGGCTACTGGAAACATAAACAAAGAGTTAATGTGCAGAAATAGATAAATTCTTAATAGAATAAACAAACACCAGTTTTATTTTCCAGGAGAAGGAGAAAAAGAAGTAGAAGACGAAGAAGAGGAACAAGGAGAGGACCAAGAAGAGGAAGAACAAGAGGAAGAAGAAGGAAGAAGAGGAAGAAGAAGAGGAAGAAGAGGAAGAAGAGAAGGAAGAAGAAGAAGAAGAAGAAGAAGGAAGAAGAAGAAAGAAGGAAGAGGAAGAAGAAGAAGGGATTCTTGCAGAAAAGGCTCAAATGAATGATTTCTTTATTAATCGTTTGGTCTCTAAAATGTCAGAAAATATATGAAAATATCTGTGATAATATCCTACAGCCTGAGTTGACCTCTTCAAATCACTTGTTTTGTTTGACCAACAAACCAAAATCCTTAGATCATCAATTTACTGTCATGTTAGAGAAATAAAGTAGCAAATTCTTGCAATTGAGGAGCTTTATCAGGGTTCATATTTAGTTTTTGCTTGAAAAATTATTCAAACAGTTTTCAAAACAGTAGCTGACTTTCTGTTGATGGAAAACTCGATTAGATGTTTCATCATTTCAGCTCTATGACAGTTTGCAAAACACTAGTGTCTATTCCTGATAGACCCAATTATGGAAAAAGACAGCTTTTCTGTAGTATAAATTTATGTGTAGTATGCTGTGTATATTTCTAAATGAACAGTGAGAACACTGTAAGACACTGTACCACTGTGGTGGGACATAAAAAAACAGATCTAAACTTAAAACTAAATTAGCTGCAGTGTATCACACAGGAATCTGATTTAACACTGCACCTCGAGTCTCCACAGCGTAGATGAATTTCTTCATCACGTTGAACCCGGTCACATCCAGCTGGGCCACTGACGGAGAGGAACAGAATGAGTGTGAGCCGTCGCAATAAAATCAGACAGAGTCAGAAAAAAGGGGGTTTTACATTGGTTTCAAATCCTAAAATGAGATTAAAAAAAAAAAAAATTTAAAACAGCGACAGAACATTAAAAATGTTTTTTTAAACATTTATATATAAATGATAAAAATCTAACATTAACCCTGTCGATACAGAAAGTTAGATGATAAAGATAAATGATAATGTAACCTTGAATAAACAGGGAATTGATACCAATTAAAAGTACTTACTGCCTTCAGCCTGGTTGTCTTTGTTCAGATTGTACACCTGCAGATTAAACAATAGAGCTCCTTTAGCTAGAAAATGATTCACAACTAAGTCTAATAATGGCAGGATATATTTGTTTGTTACCTTTATAACCAACATATAAAAACAGCAGCTCATTAAATGTTTGTCTGCATGTGTCTTAATGTAACTTCAGTCTCCACGGTAATGATGAGAACATTTTGTTTAGGTTGGGTGGTTGTGTAAACTTTCAAGCCTGAGCTTAATTTAACACACAAACATGTTTACAGCATAAAGATGGAATTGCACATTAAAATAACAACAATCTGACTTACATAGAAAAATCAGCAAATCTAAATCCATCTGTGACTGTGTGTATTCAAGCTTGGATTTGAGCCTTGACCTGGCATGGTTGGATTGCATAGCTGCCGTCAGTGGTGACTTTATATAGACTATAGAGGTGGAGGTACAGTAGCAGCCACAGAAGAGGGAAGTCTAACAACATCAACAAAGGTAGGATGAGCTCCGGTGAAACACAAATGTCAACATTTCTTGTTTCATTTCGGATCGCCTGAGCTCAGCAACTGCTTGTTCGAGCTTGCGGTGGCTTTATGAACTCCGATTACCTTTGCACGATTGAATGTAGACACGAGGATGAGGGAGGTGTTTGGACATGAACGTGACTAAATAGTATGCAGAGTGTTGAAAGCAGCGCTGACATACTCTTCCAGCCTCGGGGTGAAAAAAAGATGCATATTAAGGAGGCTTAGAGAAAGTGTTGAGACTGGCTGTCAGTCAACATTCCTATTAGGGACATAATTGCATACAGTTTGTCAAGAGTCACTGGCAGCTCAAAGGTCTCAGCCTTGCTACCAATTTTTCCCACTGGCCAATAGAGGTGAAGCATTTTCCCCATTGACCACCACTGTAAAAGAGACATCTCTGAAATTGTTGACAGGACACCTCCAGCTATTAATATGGTCAGTTATTATTACTTTCTGTATTGTTTATTTTTAAGCCAAGTGGGTTTAATCTTTGTGAAACTTTCAAAGCCACATACCCTGAAGTAACCAGGAAGCGAGACTCTTATTTGAGGTATGCATTAGCCGAGCAATTGGCTGAACAGGCGCCATCTTTGGGTACAGTATCCCAACCCAGTCGCCAGAATAAATGTTGACAGTGTACGTTTCTGCAAACCATGGATATGTCAAAACTTCATATTCCTTTATGTTTGAACTTGTTTCTTATGGGGAAATTTTCTATTTTATGTTGTAAGAATGCTGTTCTTAGGATCTGGTTATGTTTAGGCACAAAACCACTTGGTCAGGGTTAGGAAAAGATCATGTTTTGGCTTAAGACACCTAACTTAAGCCACTTGGTTTTGTAGCCATGAACATGAACACTGGAGATGTCCCAGCATTCTATCAAAAAAATCTTACCCCGAAGTCTCCTTAAAGATATTCAGTGGTTTCACACTTACAAATGTTGAAACACAGCCTTGAACCTCTGTCACTACATTGGCAGCTTTGTTGTTTAACTCCACCACCGTTCCCTTCACCTCACAATATGAAGGGCAGGTCATAAACATGTAATGTGAAGGTGATATCACATATTTTGCAGAAATGTCAGTAGCCTACGTTTGACAGGTGAAAATAGGAACACATTTTGTTTAATTCTGGTGATAGGACTGGGTTGTTTAATCCATGGAGCTCCACCACACATTGATTTTCTCTTCTAACCTTCTCACATTCTTTTATTTTTAACATGCTAACATGTCGTCCCTCTCTTTCTGTCTTTCTCTCCCTCACACTTAAGGACAAACTGGTAACCGTGGTAACCTACCGGTTCTCTCCCATCCATGGCCTCCATCCACAACCTGCGGTCTTCTTCAGACAGAGCCTGCATGGTGATCACTCCCGACCTTCACACACACAGACACACACACACACGCGAGGCACATTAGCCTCACATTATCAAATATCAAGATCAGTGGCAGACATTGTCCGTTAAATGCCAAACACAGAAAGATAAGAACGCAAACATGTAAACAATTGAGATATTTGTCCATTAAAAAAGCAAAAATCCCTACTTAATTGAAAATACTCACAAAGCATATTCATTTAGAAGTGGCAGAAGTGTGACTTCTGTATCAGCAGTTTTTATAAATGGATCGTTAAAAAAACAACGAATTAAGCCTGAAAACTCACCAAGTAAGATAAAGCACATTTACTCGAGTACTGTAGTTAAGTATGTGTTTGAGGAACTTGAATACTTTCAACTCATGCTACTCTATACTTCTACTCCTCTGCATCTCAAAGTGAAATACCAAAATTTTCACTCCACTACACTCATCTGACATCTGTAGTTGCTAGTTACTCCACCAATTAACAGTTTGCTTGCAAAAAACAAAAAAGGGCTTACAAAACATGACGCGCTGCTGTGGATTAAACTAATCCACTGTAGATGAAATTAGAGATGAAATGATTAGTTGTTCGACTGATTAGTCGTCGACAACAAAATGTAGGGTTAGGGTTAGTTAACTATTTTGATCACTGATTATTCTTCTTCCACTCTTCATCTTCAACGATTTAAGTTGAAGTACAATGTCCCCAATTTATCAGTTATTCCAGAATCACTTTTTAAAGTTTTGATGTAAAGTAGATTAACCGAGAAAATCAGCTGCAGATTAATCCATAATGAAAACTGTCATTAGTTGACTGATGACTGATGATGCAACTGATGGTACTTTTATAAGTAGCATTTTAGAAGCAGGACTTTAATTTGTAATGCAGTGTTTTTTTACAGAGTGGTATTACTTTTACTTGATCCGACTACATCCTTCACCACTGGATATAGGCAACCTCCAGTATACACACACACACACACACACACACACGCACACACACACACACACACACACACACACACTTCTATAGGTTTCCAATCCGTCTTATTTAGTCCATCACTCTCCCTATCTCACCTTCCTCTGCCCCTCTCCCCAGCACTACAAACTCCTCCACATGCACACACACACACACACACTGATCTACACACTGTCCTTCAATCCTGACACACTACCTGGCATGCAATCACACTCATTCAAACACACTCATGTACAGTATGTATGGCCGCATTCTTTACATGAGTAGATACACACACACAGAGCAACAAACACGTTTACTAAAGAGACCTCATCACAGGTATTTATGCAAATCTATGCAACAACAACACTAAATTTGTGTGTAAGCGAACCCTCAGAGGAAAGTCTATGCTTGCTTTTGCATTCCCTTCAACCACTTTAGAGACAAACAAACAGCGCCAGATGCACATGCACACCAGGAATATAAATAAAGGCACGATGGGGGAATGGGAAACAAGAGGAGGGGATGGTGCCAAGGTGAGCTGCTTGGATGGGGGAAGGCTGAAGTTGAGTAGGAGTGTAAAGGGAGGGAAGAAGAAAGAGGAGGAGGAAAGAGGAGGAGGAGGGAAGGAAGTGAAGCACCACAGGGGGGAGAGCCTGTGAGGACACACAGCCATGATGTCCCATCTTCAGGTCCAACCACCCCCCCATGTGGCTGTTAGCTGTAATCACACTATATGTATATGTAAAAAACTGATGGCTGATCAGAGCAGTGTAGCTGTAATTTGTTATATGAAGATGGATTCACTGGTGATATTCCCTTGACTTTTTATAACAAAGACAGTATTTAAATCCTTTCTGGCTACATTCCCTAGAATTCAACAATATTCTGGAGGTGTGAGAATCAAGCAGAAAAGCTGCAAATGAAATGCCTTTAAACATAGACACAGGAGCGCATGGCTGTTGATTTACACCGATTAAGGACTAATAGACGACAAAGTTTGGACCCTGAATAAGAGATAACGTGAGATAAAGTACAACATTGTATAAACAAAGACAAATGCAGTCAAATGACACACTCACTGACCTGTCCACAGCCTCCACATCAAAACAAAACCTCTTTTCGATCGAGTCGGTCTTCCTCCTGGTGCACGACTTCAGGACGAAGCTCTCCTCGTCTCCCTGACGAAGAGAGAGTAAAAGAGAGAAAAAAAATCATCATGGTAGTATTTAGTATATATAGTATTTTGATACATGCAGTACAGCATGTAGGGTGTAAACCTGCACGTAAATCTACTGTTCTGCATACAACAAGACTGAGAACTCTGACAGATTAACCAAAACTTAAAGGTCAGTTTTTTGCATTTTTATAATAATGAGCACATTAAGATCGTTTTGGCAACGACACGAATCTCCACAGGAACTGAACAAGAAACAAGCTTGAAACTAAGAAAATGTGTATGAATAGGAAGATCGTTGGTGTTACATCCTGTCGTTTTATAAGCACTTGAAACGATTTGAGCTTTGCCTCATCACAGACTGAACACTGTTCAGCTTCAAGTTACTGTTTTGGTACATGTAGGTGGATTTCGTTTGCAGTAGAAGACAAGGTTTCCATCTTGACACACATTTTACAAAACAACATCAACACAGGCAACAGTCAAACATGATAGAAGTTCCCAAGGCTTCAATAATCAAGGACTTATAAAGAAAAAATAATTTTAAAAAATACACACAAAATAAATAAATGAATAAATCACACAGCTGACACACACTGTCCATGAAACACTCAGCTCTTTAGCATCAGCAAATACAAGTAAATATAAAGTCAAGTCTTTCTTTATGGGAAAATATAAGTGACCTGTGCTGTCTCATGTAATATTAGCCTCTTCACAAATGTGGTTAAGGTTATATTCACATGTCCACATGGACAATTTGGGTCATGCCACAGGTTGTATAACAGAAAAAAATGATATTAAAGAAGGCTCAAATTGATTTTCAGGAAAATGTCTTAAATCTGAGGCCCTCATAATACTTTCGTGAGAGCAACTGATGAATACTTAGTAAGTTTTTGTACACAAAGTATGTCATTTCTGCTTCTAGGGGTCTCTCAAAACAAAAGACCTAAGTAGCATGGGATTGTGGGAGTTGTTGTCTTCATCATTCAACAACCACCAAATGCTAATGTACATCTATTTACTCAGGCAGCAATGTTCACGGACGAAGTGTTTAAAAGTTTTCTCCACGTTGTGTTTAGTCACGTTTGCCAGCCGTCTCCCTCACTCCCCGACTCTCTCCCAGAAGTTATAGCGACAGGCGACGGTAAAAACAGAAGGTCACCACATTTGAACTAATGTTGAGTTAAATTCACCACGCACATGTCAAAGCCCCAGAAGACCACAGCATGTTGGCAGGAACTGAACTTAACTTCGCTCTGACACAAAAGCTCACACAGTATTTTCATCCCACACACAGGGGTGTGTGAGTTCCTACAGAAGCCTTTCAGAACACGTGTTACTTCATGCATGTGTTTTTTTACAGATACTGCGTGATAAAAGCACAATGTTTACCATCCGACATACACTCATCATGCTGATCTTTCTGCGATGTTAAGTGTTTCTACTTTTACCTCAGTTAACCACTCAAAACGCTCCTTCAGAACAGGCCTGAACTTGCATCAGCTTATGCAGTATGTAGGCGGAGAGAGGGTGATAACAGATAACACTTTCGAGAAAATAGTTGGAGTCACGCTGCTTACTCACAGCATCTTCGGCGATGCTATGCTCTCAGCTATCGTGGCTGCCCTTGTGAGAGAAACTGTTTTTCTCCCCCTCTCCCTGTATGAGTGTGCGCTGCCGTGACACGGAGTCAAAATCGCTCCTCATCTCGATGCTGAAGGACTGACGCAAAACTTGACATTTTCGGCTGATTATTTAAAACAGTTTTCTGCTCTCAAATCTCCACTGTAGCTTTCCTGGAAATGTCTCTTGACATCAAGTTGTGTGTTGGGGAAAATACACAAAATATACTGGAGTGCGGGGCGAGAGCTTGTGGAGCTCAGCGGTGAGCGGAGCGTGTTAATAAGAGCTGGAGAGCGGCACAGTGGGATGAACTGTGTGAGAACCAACTGCAATCAGACAACATGATGATAGGCTGAAGTGACACACAAAATAAGTGTGTGCCTGTGTGTTTAAGCATGTGGCGTGCGCTTGACTGTGTGTGTTTATGCTGGTATAAAGATCAATGCATGCCTCGTTTTTTTTAGTAACATTGTAAGAATTTACAAGAGGGTGTGTTCAGGAATATTATGCCACATGGAGACCGTTTTTAAACGATATAGAAAAAATGTACAACATTGATATTGTAGTTTTGTACTCCTGACCCCATATTACAGAATATATAGTTTACTTATATATTTATGTATTTGTAACTTACATTTTATCATATTTTTTGTATGTTTTTCTTTCTAACACTCATGTAATATGATTTATTTCTATTGTTTATCATATTATTATTTTTGTTGTGTCTCACCAACGATTTCTGTCACATTAAATTTGTTTATGTGTATGTAGTGATGTGGGGCTCTGGAGCATCAGGAACATGGTTTGGCGTTGGGTTTAATGTGTTTACGCAACTGTGTGTTTGATTTGTTTGCATTTTGTCTGACTTGTCTGGTAGAATTAAATAAATAAAATAATTCATTTAAAAGACCTTGAGCGAGTAAAAGAGATACAAAAAAAAATAAAATTGTAAGAAATGATATTAAGTGCTTGTATTACCAGCATACGGTATGCCGGTCAGTGGGCAAGGATAGCGTCAAGTGTGTCGTACCATCTGGTTGTTGAGGCTTATGCTGCTTTACCTCCTTGATTTTCTTTCGAAATTGCTTGCTAGTGAAGATTTTTATTTTTTGCTTCATGTTTTATTTCCCCCATCACATATACGCTTAATGAAGATTGAAGTTTTGGTTCATTCATTTATGTTTGAGTTCCATTTTTAAGGCTAGAGAAAAAGTTTTACACATTTTTAAAAATGGTGGTTGCTGCCATATATTGTCTCGTGTTCGATCAGTCAACGTACACATGACAGCTCCCCAAAAGTGAAGCCATAACATGTCAATTGCCCCCCTTGTGGATGGGGAAAATCAAATATCACATCAAATATCACAAAAGACAGAAATCAACGGCACTCTTTTGGCAAAAAACAGTTAAAAAGCCTTTATTTAGATGGCTTTTTCATGTTGAAATACTGGAAAACATTGACAATGCATGTTTAAAATTAGCTGAGTAGCAACCCGTGCCGAGCAGCACAACAGCCTTGGATTTTTCACTTATCTGAACTTCTGTGTTCCCCCCAAAGAGCACCTTCATCACATTTTTTTTGAACGTCCTGAGCACTCTAGACTTTTTCACGAAGATGCACATCAAATATAATCATTTCCGGTCATTCTTATCACACTGATGTATGTTCAAGTGCTCATTTTGGTTTTAATTTCTCATTGGATGCCATAAAAGGGGAGTTAGACATCGTGATTAACAAATCGGGTGGATTTATGGGCGGGATCTCGATACCATGGCTCATGGTGCATGAGTGTGGGGAATGGTGTCCTCCAACTGACCTTAGAGCTATGAAAAACCTCCTCCTGTCTGAAAATTGTAACCTCTGTCAGTGTATTAAATGGCCACATCCACTCACCATTTTCCCTCCAGATTTAGGGTCAAACAGCACCATGGTGACCCTCTTGGGCTCTCGATGGTATGTGCAGTAGTACTTCACCCAGGTAGATACAAATGAGCCTGAGGGGAGAGAGAGAGGAGCAAGAAAAGGACACAGATGAAGAGGGAGAAGGTTTAAAACAAAAAGACAAGAGGAAACGATGAAGTCAAGTGGTCAGAGAACATCAGAGACAGACGCAGGAGGGGGAGACAGGGTTAAAGAAAAAAAAAAAGATGAGTCTTAGTCATGCCTGCTTTAGTGCTCGGTGTTACCATGGTAACCACACGTGGTCAGAGCTCCTGTCACGTCTCCAACGGATCAGACTTGACTTCATCAACGGCAGGTTCATTATGGTTTGTTTGTTCTGCCGCTCTGACAGTGTGTGTTTGCATGTGTGTGTGTGTGTGTGAGCCAGCACGTACTGGTCCTCACACACACACACACACACACACATGCACACACCCACCCACTCATGTAGTCATTCATGTTTCCATGCTGCAGCAACACTGTTAACGGCTGCTGAATTTTGCCCTCGTTTGTAAGATGTAACGGACAGACAGAGGTGGGCCGATGATACGTACGCTTCTCCTGGACAAACAGGTATCCCTCCATGGTGTGCTGGCTCACACTCTTGTGTTCATGGGGATTCTCCTTCATCTTCCTCATCAGACACTCCACCTCTGACCGCGTGCTCTCAAAGCGGTTCCTTGTCTGTAAACACGAGCAGAGAAGCACACGCCTTAGGCCTTTCTGTCTGATCCTGAGTGTGCTGAACAAACAACAGCAGTACATATACCAACCTGTAATCCAGCAAAATTAGAAATATATTTTTTTAAAAAGCGAGAGATGCAACTACTGTATACTGTGCATAGTTATAATATTTAAAAGGTGCAATATGTAATAAATATGTAAGAATTTTAGTTTAAAAGCTAAAACAAGGTGTGATGAATCTTTTTACTAACTCAAATAAAAATAAATAAACCAACTGAAACATCAGTGTATTCATTAGGCCACTAAACACCTATCGATCTTTTATTATTGTGTCATTCTATATGTTCTGTATATGTCACTACTGGTTTTACTTTTCTTAACAACTGTCTATCTTTTCCCAGTTATAAAAACTGCATTCCCTGTGTTATTTTGTTTTGTTTTTTGTGTTTTTCCTTTTGCTTTGTGGTATTTTAAGGAGCCTTTTTAACACCCTAGCCATGGCACTACAAACAGTAACAGCCTTTTGTCTAATTCTGGCATTTTTACTCATGTATTACCATGTGTTCAATAATTTGCACCATCCCTTCTCAAATACACTAAACTGAACACTAAAACTACTTTGTTCTAAATCTGCTTATCATTTTTTAATTCCTCTGTCTGATGTGATGCCGTCTTCTTATCGTCCTTTATTGATTTATCTCTTTATTTGCATTGCTTTTTTTGTGATTGTGCCAGTTTTATCACTTTAATTCCTTTTACATGTACGTACTAATATTGACATTTTGTATTTGCATTTTGCTTTGCCTTCTTGTTTTAACTTCTCCTTACACGTGGCTTCCTGGTTTGGCTTGACTGTTTTTGAACTGTTTTTAAATGTACCATATCAATAAAGTTATTATCATTTTTTCTTACAAACTAACTGAAATTAATTAAAAATATACAGATAATGTCTTTAGTTTTAGTCTTCGTCAATCTAGTCAAATTTGTCAACACAACAAGCATGAGGAGGCACTGGTGCGTACATATACTGTATATATATGTTTATTGAGACTGGGATGTCTACATGACTGTGAGTCAAGTGATACCAGTTCTGAACTTCCTAAATCTTGCCCCTGTCAAATTCCTCCCATATCATAATATCAAAAAACTAAGACTTAAATAAAGTTAAACATTTTCAAACAATGTACACTAACCTGACATGAGGAAACTCAGTCTGGACACTAACTGAAACTAAACTCACTTGAAAACAAAATTACAAACTCCAGTTCAGCCTCAGAAGTGTTTTTGTGTCCTCTAGGTATCAAACAGAATTTCAGATGACACTGTGAGTAACTCTTTGACCTTTGAATTCCTTTTAGCCTGTGGCCTTTTCACATTTGGAGGATTATTTCCCTCCGAGACATCTTCTACCTTCTGAAATGTTTCCTGTCTGCTAATGAGGCCGACCTGAACGACCCCGGATTTAGACGGCCTTTGAACTTTCAACATGGATGCTTCAAAATATCATTGTGGGTGAACCGGCCTTTTCAGGTAAAGATTACAATTAAGAAAGTGAAGCCCCAAGTCTGCAATTTTGACAACTTTATTCATAGTTTTCATTTCTAAAAATCATTTTTTAAATTTCTTTTAAGGCATTAATGTATACAGTATTTATGTGCAGTGCTGAAGATAATGCTTAATGCATTGAGACCTCATGCTTTGTGTATGTGTGTCCTTACATTCTGTATGCTGATGGTGAGATCAGTCTTGAAGTGGTTGAAGTCCTTTGCAAGCTCATAGCCGTGGTGATAGTAGGTGAACAGGCCTTGGAGAAACGCCAACAACTGAGGGAGACAAAAACAGCAAGAAAGTAACGTCGGTGACGGAAGAATAGGCGGAGATAACGATCAGGAAAAAGAGAAGGGGTGGCAAGTTTTGAAAAGGAAGAAGAATGCATGGAATAAAGACTAGAAATTAGGCAAATATACTAAGATTTTGAGTTTTAGCAGGGCACTGAAGACATAGAGGCAGTGGATTAGACTACGTTGTACTTTCCTGGTCTGGTTTATGTGGTGTATGTGCAACCAATTGACTTAATTTCCCCAACAACTACCACTGAGGTGCCCTCGAGCAAGACACCAAAGCCTCCAAACCACCATTTGTCAACAACAGAAGACTCTGGTTGTAGTGAGGAGCTACTGGGTGTGTACGTGTAATACAGACCATCTCTGAATCAAAGCATGTCTGCAACTTCGGGAAAAAGACAAGTGTACAAGGACAAAAAAGAAAGGGAGAATAAAAACAAGATCTTACAGGCTCCACAAAGTCAAACATCTTCCTCTCTTGGACCTCCTGCACCTTGAAGACGTACTCCAGAGACACCTCGTAGAAATGCTGCCGTACGTTATCTACCTGATTGTCCGCCTGCAACGTGGAAAGGAAATCGAGGAAACTGACAGACTGACACTCACGGGAAAACATGAGAAATATCATCAATCCGTGTTTACTCTGACACAACATCTTACCTCATGTAGATGTGACTCTTTCTTCCTCGCTGAGAGGCTAAGATGCTTCTCCAGCACTGCACAGTACTTCTCGGTCTCTTTGTCATATTTTTTCTTGGCTTCCTGTAACAAATGAAACAAAAAACAATTAATGTGACAGAATAATCACAGTTCATCTCCGCTGATTCCACTCCTGACCAATTCTCATCATCTTTACGTGGTGTTTACAGGTAATTTGTCAGTGATTGCCATCTGCAATTAACCACAGCCGGCGAGTAGTTGGAATAAAAAAACTGAATGAGCCGAAGAAAGCGAGGCAGACATCACTTAATGTGAATTTCTTTTAGCGTTCACATAATATTTTTCTAAGAGAGTCCAGCAGGAAATTGTTTCCCGGGTAGCACAGCTGCTTATTAAACAACAGACTGTTTCATCAGAGCTGAGATCACGGACATCAGAGACAGACAGATAGATGGATGGATGATTAACCAGGGACAGATAGAGCAGGGTGTGTGTTTCTTAAGACTGCTGGGCTGGAAAACACTCAGAAAAAATGTGTTCAAGAATATCATGAGACACAGAAGAAACAGAAAAACACCTACTAGTTTTTCTTTTCTGAACGTTTTTTTTAATTGTGTTGCAGTAACTTTAAACAGATTCAAGCCAGCTGAAGGGGGAGATACGGATATTAGTAAAGACAGACAGAGATGGAGACAAGAGTGGAAAGTTGAACACATAAACAGAGGAGGGGCAGATCAGGGTGGGAGGCCCTGGGGTATTATTACTGTACATCTGCCCCTGCCTGTTAACATTATTGCATTTCTTTATCCCAGACTTATATTGTAACCCTGGAGCTTCTGGAGCTTCACACAGAAGCTCAAAAACAGTGGACGTATTGACAAATTCAGACAATCACCTTTATATGATTACTAGTAACAAATTAACTTTTTCATTTAAGTGAATTAAGTCTTTTACCAAGTAGGCCTTGCAACTTTTTTGTTTAATATAAATGTAAAATTTTGTAATTGTGGTACATTTTTCACTATTTTCTGACATTTACCCTTACACTAGGGCTGCATCTGACAATTATTTCCATTATCGATTAGTCCATTTATCATTTTCTCCATTATAGGTTAGTTGTAAGGTCTATAAAATGTCAGAAAATGGTGAAAAATGTTGATCAGTATTTCCCAAAGCCCGAGGTTACGTCCTCAAATGTCTTGCTTTTATCCACAATCCAAAGATAATCCGTGGAGAAACCAGGAAATATTCACATTTGAGAAGCTGAAATCAAAATATTTGCAAATGTTTTCCTAAAAAATGACTACAAAGGATTAATCCATTAACAAAGTAGTTGGCTATCAATTTAATAGTTGATATTTTCATTATATAAATATACAATATTTCATTGTTTAACAATAATAATAATAATAATAATAATAATAATAATGATAATAAACTTTATTTATATAGCATTTTTCTAGACAAGGTTACAGCATTTTACAGAAAAAGACAGATACAGCGTCTTCATCCGTCATGTATTCAATTCACTGGATTTGCTATTCTTCCTGTAGGGTTATTCGAGTTTGTGTGAATTAATTTTTCCAACTCATCTCGGAAATAAAACTCCCCGAAGAGAGAAAACAACAAATTATTGCCTCGTCAGTCTGAGCTCATAACGTCGACCCCTGGCGCTGTCACATGACACAGGTGTCTCATTGCCAAGCCAGTTTCAACAGCAAGAAGAGTCCTCAGGGCCAGAAGAGGAATAGACAGCAGCTGCAGAACGCATCAGAGATGATGAACGTCCCTCTAAACAACAAGGCCTCTGTTAAAAGTCTGCCTAATACTCTTCACTGAGAACATCATGTCTGAAAAGACTGCTGCTGCAGCTCTCTCCTGTGTGACCTTTTTTTGGGGTTTCATGATGTAATTTAAACTAAAACACGACACTACAAACATCACAAAACATTTGAAAAATCAACTAAAGGAAGCATACTTCCTCTATTTACATTTACAAATCACACAGCCGGTATAAATGTTGTGTTTTCTGTCTTTCATTGTTGTTTTATTTACCAAATCTTTGGTGAAAAAGTTGAAGGGGCATTTAAATGTTTATTTTAAGTAACTTCCATCCTCGGCCAGCAGGTGGCAATCTCCCCACAGTATGTTTACAAACTGATGATTTTTCTTTTTTCCAGCAGAGTTAAAGTGATGAAATGTTTTGATACAGGATCATGCCCCATCACCACACTGCCTCATCACAGCTACAAACAAGTTTGACTCCTCACTCCACTGCTCCGTCATGTCAACAGTATCTTGGAGGTCCCATTGAAACTCATCATCACTCCCTGCCTGCTCCCTCGAGCAGCACATGGCATGAAACTTTTTGTAAACATTCACTTTATCTGTGCTTTTTTTTTTTTAGCTTCCCACAGTACCAAAGTTTCTAACAGGAAGGAAATACACTTTATTATTATCCTTCAGAGAAGCAGCATCAACAAAGTGACCAAATCAGAATATTATCACTATTCTCTAAAAAGTTACATTTAGTTTTTAATGTAAGGAATTCATTTTGCTCATATTTATGTGTTTATTTATATTAACCATCATTAATAAGAGTTAATTAAACTTTAGTAAACGGTTATTTCACTGTTAACACACTCAAACGCTTATTAAACCATTCATTAAGCAATTGTTTATTGTAAAGTTGCCACTGCTGTTTATAATACTTGTAAATGGTTGACAAATACTGTGTCATTCATCTATCAACATGACTCAGATTTCCATTATAAAGATGCAACTGATGTTTATAAACCTTTGAAATTCCAAGTTTTTCAAGGATTTCATTGTTCGTTAACTGTGAAATAACTATTACCTAAAGTTAAATTAACTATAAATTGACCATTTATTAATGATGGTTATTACAAAATGTTGCCATAGAGTCTTCATGACACCTCTTTCAAATCATTGGGAGACTTTATGTTGGACGTATTTGTTCAGGAAGGGTTTTATTGTTGTTGCAGGACTGATGTATTTGCTTTTCTTTTACAAACACAGGCCTCACATCAGCAGCTCTCGGTTCTTTATAGTCGCCAGCTTCATGTTGGTCTTAGCAACAAATGTTCCCTTTTTAGGCTTTCAGTGTGCAGTGAAAGCTGAAGGGATTGAATCACTTGTGCGATACTTTTTTGAGACTTCCACAGAAGTCCTCCTGTTTGCTGCTGTGATTGGTGAATACCGCTGTGCTTTCACATGGTGGTGTAGAGAGGACAGAGGGGATCGCTAACTAGAAGACAGGCAGGAAGTTTGCTAAGACGACAACAACCCTGACAGCGAACTTTTTAAGAAAGTAAGACAAAATTTCTGGATCCATCTCTTTATTCGAATCCACACAAAAAGGTAATGGGGCCGACACCCATCCTGCATCACGGAAATCCGTTCAGTAGTTTTGGTGTAAACCCTGCTGACAAACAAAGTTACCGTCTCTGCCTTTTTAAAATTTTCTCTTAAATAAACAGTTTTAAACATATTTCTTCTGTTCTTTATCCACTCACTAACTCCCCTCGTGACGGCCCCGGAGCATTAGGACAAGGTGAAACTGTGCCAGCCGAAGATGCAGTCAGTTCTTTTAGGGCTAAACTGGGATTAGGACATCGCTCATGGTGACCTGACCGCACAGATTATGCGTTCACTTCTTAATCTGGCCACCATGTTACAATCAAACCATGACCTGCTATAAGGGGATGGATTACCAGAGTGTACACTGATACAACATGTTTAATGCTGCATGTATCAGGGGAACCCCCGCGGCTACTCATCTAGGTCCTATGGCTAATGACTGCAGAGGGTAAATGCACTATGATCTGCTGCTGTAAGGAGATTTGAATATTGAAACATGGGATATTTTTCATGAGGCAATGGATTACCCAAAAACTACAGTATACAGTATAATACCTATCCTATCCTTTAACTTTAAATGTTGTAGAATCTGTCATTAAAAGCCTCAAATGCAAATTTAAAAAAAAACAAACACCAAATAAACATAATCTTGAGTTAACATCTTCCTTAGTTTGTTTCATCTTCGGTGTTTCCACACCCTCCTGTGCCTTCAGTCAAGGTACAAAAAGATTTATACACACTGACACACTAAAACAACACCGGCCGTGCCATGAGGGAGCCCCGCTGGCCTGTGAGACCCCCCAGCAGGAGTCAGTGATTGATGGCAGGATTATGTATTCCTCTAATCTCCTATCCAGGTCATGTAGTGGTGGGTCAGACCTTGACAGACATTCACGGACCATCACTGGAGAGGAAGGAGACCTCGAGACACGCGCTAAATATTCTCTATATGTATTTATACTATAGCTTTTTATTACATGCCGATCTTGAAATGACTTTCCCAAATGATCCTGGTGCAGGGTCAATATGAGGCAATTGACTGACATGATAAACATTGCAGCTGCAGAGATGCCCAAGCCAAATCTTGTTTTCCAGATGTATGAAAACGTTGTGAAAACACAGTGAAAATGAAAATTGTGATGCAAAAAATGATCATTCACACTAATCATGAATCCTGTTGCAATCGGAACGTCTGTCAAAGTAATTGCAATCTGATACTATCAAGGATTTACTGTAATTATCCTGCATTAAGGAGGATTTCACTGGAACTTCAATATGTGCCAAGAGTTTAATAAAAGCCAGGTGAGAAGTACAAAAAACTAATTTCAAGGGAAATTATACAATACAGTGACCACAAACTGTATGGGTTATTTAACCCAGATGTACAGATATAATATTTGTCACTGCCTAACAGTCAAATGTACAAATAATAATAATAAATTGTGATGTTTTTAACTAAACAGAAGAATTAGTGTAGCATCAACTGTACGTTTTAGGACGGTGGTCCTCTAACAGCTGCATCAGCACTAACAGGGTTTTATTGATTTACTGATTTATGTTTCCCTGCCAGAATATCAATACTGATGCACAGTGCACGTGTACATTAAGTCATTTCTGTCACCAGCGCTGCAGCTGTACACGGTCATCTCCTCACCTTGGCTGCGCTGATCTGTTCTTTCCTGAACCGCTCCAGAGGCATAATCAGCACATCGTTGGCGTTCTCGATCTGGAGACACACACGTAACATCACAAGCCAGCAAGTAAACATCACTGCATTAGAGACATTTTTTAAATTCAAACATTATTCATAAAATTTTCTCTTAAATTATAATGAATACTCAGGATATTCAAATAAAATGGCAAACTAGAACCGTTCCCTGGGTCATAGGGGCACGCAATCCGAAGCCACCAGTCATTTTGACTAACTGACTTAAAGAGGTCAGCCCTATCAGCCATCAAAACATTTGCTGAGTAATGAGTAGGGATGAGCGAGTACACCATTATCTGTATCTCTGTTCACTCAACTAAATCATCTGTCTCCCAGAGCCCTGAAGTAGAGAGAGTAGTATCATCCCTGTTTACTCCACTGGGCCATTTTTTAAAGCGATGGAGGATCGTGGAGCCTCTCAGTAGTTCAAGGAAGTTGGCTCCAAATACTGACTCGATCAATAAATCATGTATTAACTAAGAAGTGCCAAACAGCTCTCTCTGTAATCATGCATTTAAATTGCCCACTTAGAACCTCCTGGTATGATCTGAAGTTTCCGTGAATCACATGATGATCAGCATTTTGAACTTCCATTGTCGCGACTCTCCCTACTCAAGGGCTCTGGGCAGGACTAACCAGAAGCCCTTAATTTAAGCCTGAAATTATGGGTCAGAAGTTGCTGTAGAGAATGATTTACAAATGTTTTTACAGTTTTGATTAAGTTAAATGACTAAACTTCAGTCAGCTAACCAGTGAGGATTTCCCTTCATCACATGTGCGCACATTGACGCGTTTTACTCGGTTGATACTCTGTTTCTCATCTGTTTCCGTTCCTTCCATCCATCCACCTATAATATGTCTTACAATTTCTTGGGTCACTTACCATCCGTGTCCTCTCATCCTCCAGGTTCTGCAGGACCGCTGCAAACTCCTGCAGAGACTTGGCTGAGGACACATGTTAGAAAAAAAAAGGTGACACATAAAAGAGATTATTGGAAAGAGGGACAGACAGTTGGTATTTCCAATTGCTATGATGAGAGACACACAAGTACATGCAGACAGAAACAGGGAGTGTTTGAAGAAAAGCTGGCACGAGGCGGCGGGGATGAAGCTTTGTTTCTGCTCTTGGACGTCTCACAAATTGTTCTAAACTCATGACACAGCAGAGTAATTAACTGGAAATGAAACCGCAATTTATATGGTTCGTTTCTATGGTGCTTTCACAGCGAGCACAGCTCGGTGCTCGTTTCCCCGCTCGCTGGCAGGCGAGGCATGGCTACATTGTTTCGGGTCAGAGTTTCCACTTCAATTGCCTCCAGCCCTGTCCAACACTTCACACACACACATACACACACACAGTTTTCAGACACAGTGAGGGCACATACATAGTGAGCACGTGCAGCATGTGCACTGGCATGTTAAAAGAAAAAATTATACATAGCGGAGCCCGAGTTTATTCCTTAGTCATCATACAAAAAAAAACACACAATTAAACTCTCCCTGCTTTTTAACATTAAACTTCAAGCTACAGGAGCTTGTTCTTTAAAGTTAGGTCCAACTATAAAGGAGCAGAACCTCAGGACTATTCAAGGAATGCACTAAAAACAGCACAATCCTTTCATAAACCTTTCAGTGAGCTCAATCACACATTCTCAGAATAATAAAAATGTGATCCCTAGAGAGTAACAGATGACCACATATGATATCGACCTACTTAATCTATCAGAGGCTATTTAGGGACACATTTCATTTCTTCTTTCAGGAAATAAAAGTAATTTGATTTGTTGTAGATCCCTTTGGAGTGAAATCATTATTGTGTCAGAGAGAAGAAATTAGTTTTGATATGAATGTAACTATGAATATCCTGAGAACAACAGTGCCTGCCGTCGTGCAGCCCAGTTCAGCTGCAAGCTGTTCAGGAAAGATAGCTGGTGTTAGTTAAACAACAGCAGTGGGTGGGTCAGGCCAGTGAAGAGCTGCAGCCTGCACAGACACAGCCAGGCAGCATGAGAGGGTGTGGTGACCGCCGCATGTTTCACAGCAAACTGTTTGGATGGCGACAGAGAGATCTCCGCAAGGCCTGCATGAGTTCATGAATTAAGAATCATATTCTCATGAGCTATGAAACTAATATTACAACAGTGTTTGAATATATTAAGTTAGGTTTGGGTCAACATGAAGTTTATAAAAGTAGTTAGCAATTGGTAGTGGGGGTAGTTAAAGGGTAACCCCACCGATTTTACACATTAAAGTGTGTTTGCAGGTCTACTGCATATGTGAAAAAAGTACTTCACTCACAAGAAAAAGCGACTTATTTATAGACGAATAATCACAGCATAATTTGATTTCCCCCAAGTGCGAAAGTTTGAAATTTGCTGAATTTATTTCGGCTTACTGCCAACAAACAATATGTCTCACTTTGTTCAGTTTCACCACCACTTAACTGTTAACTGGTTGCTGAAAAAGGCTTTAAATGGGTCTCCTTTTTAACTCTTCTTCAGGCAAAGTCAGGGAATAGACTGGCACTAAAACCCACTTTTCATATGATTTTCGTAATAAGCTTAGAGACTAAAAAAAAACCATAATGAACAGATTCGAGGCAGAGGCATAATTTGAGACTGATATTTATGGCTTCCGATGTAACAGCACTGAAAACAAAGCTGGCCGTTGAGTCATCGCTGATACGACTGTTCTATTTCAGGGACTGTAAACGAGAGAGCATTGTCTGATGTCTATTTACAGGCCCTCCTCCGTCTGTACAGAGAATATATCGGATTTCATATCAGCGAGCTCACCTATGCATATCTCATCATCCGTCTCGGCGTCTCCGATGCACTGGAATTTAAACTCGTTGAGAGAGTCGGCAAACTTCCTCTTGGCCGTTGACAGACCTGAGAGAACAGAGAGAAAAGAAAAAGAGGTCGTTAGGTTTAGAGACAGCAGGCTCTCATAGCAAAAGCAATATTTCATCCTTGAGTGCAACTTCACATCACCTTCTTACTTTGAACTTTAGTTACCAGGTCTAAAACATGCCCATGTAAAAAAAATATGAATCTCAGTCCGGATTTTTATGCAGTAACTGGAAGTGAGAGTGAGTGGAAAGAAGCTAAATGTGGACAAGCGGGTAAGTGAGTGGAACCCCAGTGGCGTTAGTGATGAAGGCTGACAGCTCCTACGTTTGTGTGGAGGCTTTTTTGTGTGTGTGCGCCTGTGAAAAGTGCAAAAAGTTCCATTTAACTTGAGGCACATTAGCCAAGTGAAGCAGTGAAGAGCTTCGGACAGATGGACGCCTTTCGAATAATACATGAGGCGCTAAGAGCTCCTAGGAGAGCACACTTGCGGCGAGTTCTGCTTCCCTTCCATTTAAACTCAAGGAAGGGTCACCTTCACAACTACATTTCCTATTGCTGGACCGGCCACATGCACAAGATCGACTCTGAGAAGCAACAACCGGGAACTTGCATGTTATCCTGACACTTAGACAGAATGAATCAAGGAGTTATATCAACTTTAAAATGATGGATTATTCCTTTACTCCCATGTCAAAAAAGAAAGAAAAATCCAGACAAAGATGCAGAGAAGAAAGGAAAGAAAAGGGATGATGGATCAAGAGTCTCATGGAAATACAGATGGAAGTCAAGGAAAAGACAGGGAGTGTAGAGAGAGAAGACAGACGGAGTGACAGAGTGTAATTGGCCATGTTTATGTAAATACCACAGGTCCTCTGTGCAGATCTGTGTGTGTGTGTGCGTTTGGAAAGAGCCGCTGCAGCCTGCCAGTCGGAGACATAAAACACCGGCCTAGCAGCTCCTGCATTTTGCTGCCAAAAACACACACACACACACATGCTGGCATACACACACATATACACCTCCTTCTCTCTTGGGACTGACTCAGAAAGACTCAGAAGACAGTGGTAGGACGTCAGTCGGCAGTGAGTCATGCTGGCTCCGAAGTGTCAGAATATCTGAAGTATGACCAAACTGAGACCACACTTGAACCTGAAGGATAAACGGTGGTTTTTCAGAACCAGTGTCCAGTAAAGAAAAAAATGCTTTAAGATCCTATCCTCACATGCATTAAAGCATATATAAAAAAAATCACTAATATACAGTATGTCTGACATGTTTTTTTAGGAAGAAAAATAAGTAATTACCACATTAAAATCCTTAAAGAAGCAACAACTCCTTACTGTACAAAACATAACTCCTCATCAGTAGTCCCGCCATTAATTCCAAGACTTGTTGACATCCCACTACATCACCATGTCACACATTTGCATAATTTATGTGGGTTTTTACAGAGTAATTTATATATTCTATAAATATATATATAAATATATATATAAATATAAATATATATATATATATATATATATATATATATATATATATATATACACATATACATATACATATATATATACATATACATATACATATATATATACATATACATATACATATATATATACATATATGTTCTATATATTCACAGTAGAAGTGAATCTTACTGGAAGCTGAAAACACGACACATCTGACTGGAGTCACAGTGAGCTGTGCTGGCTCAGGTGTGTGTGAGCTGACCAATCAGAGCAGACTGGGTATTTGGGAGAGGGGCCTTTAAGTGACAGGAGCTAAAACAGAGCATCTCAGACAGAGGAGGAATACAGTGCTGCAGCACTGGACAGTATGAGAAAACTGATGCATGTTTTGAGCTTTAAAGCATTTTTAAGCAAGTATTCTGTTAGCACCTAAAATAAAAATATTAACCTGAAAATGAGCATAATGTTGCCTTTAAGTGCTGGACACAAAATGTCCATTCTCAGTGTATGTGAACTAGGGTTTTAAGCTTGCACAACACACATTGGAACAAGATTGACTTCCAAACTATTTCTGCTTGTAAGCACACCACTGACAATCATATTTTCAATGAGCACAGAGAAAATTTCTGCATTTCAACAGCTTTTTAGTGTCAAACTCTACACAGAGAAGCTCAAACGTTCAGCTGTAGGAACTAGAATGGAAACAGATCTTTGACTGGAGGGGGGACTTTTTCTAATATTCCCAGAACACTGTATTCATGCAACAAAAGTAGTCTTAGGTTGTGACACATTAGAACAAAATGAAAACTATCACAAAGTGGGGGAACGAAAACTCATAAGTGAGATTAAAACAATATGGACTGTGCTGGAAATCATAAAATCCTACTATTGTTCCCACTGCCTAAAAAAAAATTTGGATTTATCAATCTTAGCCAGCAAAACAAGAAAGTACCACAAGTCTGACACAGCTTTCATGTGGCCTGGATATTCTGAGGAGTTACAGCAATGAGCCAAATAGCAAATTATACAACAACAGGTTCTGTTCACTTGTACCATCGCTCTCCACTGCTAAGCAAATTAAATTGTGTTCCTGTCTGAGACAGCATGTTCTTGTTCTGAAAGCAGAGTTTGTCCTTTGAAGCTGTTCTCTGTGAATCCACAGCTTTGAAAGCCAGACATGTCAGCACCTGGCAAAGTCATCTGTGAGAAACTAGCAGTGACTCAACAACCGAGTGGAAGCTCTGCAGACATATCAGGGTGTTCTTGTACGGTACTTGTTAATAATTATTCAGTGTAGCTGAATGTTTGGGACCCCCGACTGAAGATGGAGAATCATCATTTCAAAAGTTGCTGTCGACGCTTCACTCTCATCATCAAAACCAGCCGCCTTACGTAGGAATATTAGCAAATGAGGTTGCACTGACAACAGGTATAAACAGGCACGATGTCCTGCTCAGACTGCCCTCCTCCCTCCTGCCTCCCTGCTCTCTTATTTTTGGCCTCGTTCTGCTTTCTGCCACCGACAGTTCCTCTCAGCACCTTGTGAGTGAAACGTGCCTGTCGTTGTTAATTTCTTCACTCTGGCTCCAGACACACTCTGCACGCTCTCCATCATAAACATCAAAAACCAACCACAGACCAAAGAGTAGGAAAACAGAAGGCCTCAGATATACTTACACTGTCATATATCATCAGTTTGTGATCAGATGTGTATTGTAATAGTAACCGTGCGACCCGCTTCTGCTTCGTTTTATCGTTTCATACATTTTGTTCTGCCAACAGCAGTTGGGTTCAGTTTGTTGTAGCAACCCACAGTTCCCTGTTCAACTTTGTTACATCCGCTATTTTGTCAGATCTCTGACCAAGACATCTTTGATCTACACCTCAGAAGCCCTTGCTGGATCATTATCTGTTTTTACGCTCTTATTACAGGTGTGATGTGATTTAGTGTAGAGTTATTTTTCTATGATCAGCTTCCTGCTAATCAAGCTAGCTGACTCAAGATTATATGTTGCCAACATTTTAGTAACTGTGAAAAAAGTGAGTTTCCAGTCTGTATCGTGCATATGATGACTTTAAAGTGTTCGTTTAAAAAAACGGCTCAACAAAACCCAGAAATAGTCTTTACGGATTATCAATACTTACATTTTTTGTTAAATTCTGATGTCTCAAAGTATTTGTCTCACATGCTTGAAAGAAAAATCAGAAATATACCTTTTCTTAGTAATTTACACATGTTGCTGTGGACATTTTGTTTCTTGCATAACCCAGTTTCATTACCCGCTGGCCTGGCTGTGGTTGTGCTGCCTGTGGTTGTGAGCCCTGCTCACACTTTTATTTTGGGTGTCTACTAGAAAATGTTGACATGCTTTAATGTTAAAAAAATATATATATATTATTATTCTCATACTGTGAAATGCTGCAGCACCTTTAGTCATCCTCTGTCTGAACCCTCTGACATCTTGTGTCTAGCAGTTAAAGGAGACATTTCGTGCTCATTTTTAGGTTCATAAGTTTATTTTCAGTTGCTACTAGAATAGCATTACATGCTTTAATTCTCAAAAAAACATCAGTTTTCTCATTCTGTCCCATGAAGCAGCAGATCTGTATTCCCCCCCGTCTGAGACGCTCTGTTTTCGCTACTGTCTCTTTAAGGGCCCCCTCCCTCCCTGCTCTGATTAGTCATTTTTCACAGGCCTGAGCATTTTGAGCATCATTTTAAAATGTTTGCACTTCATTCTGGATATGGTTTGTATTAATTTGCAGTCTTGTTGCATCATAATACAACCCATTCGACACTATGGGTAATAATATATACAAGGCTGATTTGTTCTTTGTTCCTTCCTTCCTTCCTGTTGCGGTGTGTGCAGAAACTATTAAGATTGCATTACTGTTCATATCATTGTTTGTCATTTATGTGACAGTGTTGCTAACAAGACAATACCCTTTCAAATTTCACAAGGTCAAAGTTTAATTTATATACCACAAGTACTTACACTGTTCATCTCCATTTCTGCTGGCACACTCAGTAAATACCCAGATCATTGTGAAGCATGACTTTATTCCACTTTTCGAAAACAATTACTGCAAAACCGCAATGAAGAACAAACTCACAAGCATGCATCTGTGTTTAGCTTACTCGCCCCTGGAGGACGCCTCACTGTACATTTTGGCCAAAGATGTGATGAGGTAACATTAGATTTTCTGGCTCATACATGCAGATACATCATGCATGTTATATAGCTCCCCGTAGCCACTCTCTCAATAGATGCTGGCAACAGCGCCGCAATCGGACAAACACATTCGTTCATACGTCTGTGCACACATCGGCCCAAAGCAGGGCTCTCGGCTCACTCCAACTGTGTTTCTAAATTAAAAGCACATTGTTGGCGTTCGTGATTCTGTAAGATGTTGCCAACACAAATGAACTGACATAAAACAAAGAAGGAATTACATGCCACAACAAGTACATTGTCCAGAAAAGCTTTTGTGTAAGAGAATGTCAACTTAGAGATGTACCGAGCACACTTTACCATTTATGGTAGTTATTTTAATGCAGTGATTCAGGCCCTATGTTAACTAGAGCTGTGATGATTAGTTGATTAGTCAATCAAAAGATCATTAGTTTCATTTTCACACAAAAGTGTCAAACGTTTGCTGGTTTCAGCTTCTCAAATGTAAGGATTTGCTGCTTCACTTTGTCATTTATGATAGTGAATGAAAAGTCTGTGGGTTTTGGACTGTTGGTTGGACAAAAGAAGCAATCTGAAGACGTTACTGTCACATTGGGCATTTCTCATTATTTATTTGATATTATATGGATGATTTATCTTGAAAATAAAGTTGTTGCAGCCCTACGCATCACTGATCATCTCAAAGGCATACATCTGATATCCACTAATTGCAGCAGCCATTTCTGTCTTTAAGTGATAAAGGGTTGGTTCGTCTAAATCCCAGAAACTGCACCTAAGGATACTTATAATAAGTACCTTTTTGGGCCTTTATTGCAGACAATAGCAGAGAGATAACAGGAATTGAGGGAGAGATAGATGCATCAAAGGTTCCCAGTTGCACTCAAACCGTGGAGACAGCAGCTCATGGTCAGTGTCTTAACCCTAAGGCAACAGAGTCATCTTGACATTGGCTATTTTTGACTAGCCCATTTAGACTTAGGCATATTTATCAATGTGCACAGTTCATGTGAGTAAATGTACAAACAAAAGTGAATTATATATTATCTTGCCCCTGCTGCGACAGAGACATTCCATCACTGGTATCGCTGCGTAGGTCTGTTGTTTAAGTGATAAAAATCAACCAGTTACATGGAAAACATTTGAAATATCTTGAATATGCAATATCAGATTTGCAGCTGAAAGATAAAAGACACATTGTCGGGGGTTCCCAGATGCAAGATGCTATGGTGTCACTGCTATTTGAGCGTGCATGCATTTGTATCTGTGTGTTCGCATACAGGCAGGAAGGACAGCTAAGGACAGTGACAGCTATAAATAAATGACCCTGTTGACACTCGCCTCTCTGTCCTCTTCCCCTCTTCTCTCGCATTTGTACCACAAAATTCCCCCCATTCTTCCTTCTTTCGCTTCCTCCTGAGCTCACGACAAAACCCAATGGACACACACACACACAAATAAACAAACAGTGTCAAGTCCAACACAGGAACTTGAGACCTGAATGAATGAATGAATAAGTTATCTTGCACTCATATACACTCACTTTTGTTACTTTTGCCTCAACGACTGCAGCAATAAGATCCAAGTTGTAAAACACAGGTATTGTATCCTTCAACAATGTCACAGACCGGGGTCATCAACTACAATAATCATCTCCATCTACTAGAAATGCAAGAAATGTCATGACTTAACTGAAAATTAAAGCAAAATGACTTTTCCTCCTGAACCCATTGAACTGTGATGTGTCTTAAAGAGGGTCTGCTCGCATGTGTAGCAACACTGACGAGGGGAATCCTGTCAGCCTTGAATATGCCAGTCACATGCTCTGTCCGCAATTTCATTATGACATTTGAGGGACAGTGGCTTGGATGCTGCTGGAATGAGGCGTCCTGCTCACAAAAGCACAGGGAAAAAACACACACACATACACAGTACACACACACACACAGCACTGTAAGCAACACAAAAGGAATCTGTAATTAACCACAGCCATGCAGCGGCACTGTACAACGGCTGCTATGTGTATTAACTCACAAACGCACACACACATACACAGTCGAAAGAATGGGCCTGTGTGATATCAACAGGATATCCAGCAGTAGCTTGGACTCTGCAGTAGCTTTGTTCCACGAGCATGTGAATAGAAACCCTATTCATCATGTCGGACAAACACACACACACACACCATCACACACATTCATCTGCGGGGACAAAGACAGATTTCAGTCTTCTCATCTGATTCTTTATATGACCCAGCAGCCAAGCAAAGGAAAGGAATTTTGTGAACTCAATCATACAGAAGAAGACTGTAAAATTTGTATGAGTATGAATTAACTTTTGTGAAATTGTCCGTCTCATAAAAATCCTATAATTTAACGGGATGTTTCTTCCTAGACTGGCTATATTTAAAGAACAATGGATCGGCATATTCCAAGTCTCAGGCTAGATGAAATGATTCTAGTGTAGTGTTTTTACTTTTGATCTCAAAAGATATTTATGGCGCAGTGTACGTATTGCTTTGCGGTTGCCATTGTTCCTCGACAGACAGAAAAATGTGGCGTTTGAGTTGAATTTCATTCATGTGGCTTCAGACTACGTCTTTGAGTCCATAAAGATGTTGTTCGCACAGTTCCACCTACAGTATGTTTCATGTTAGCCGAGCTCCAGTCCTGTGGGTGAGGACAACGCTCATCGGAGCTGTGAAAAGTGCTCATCATGTTTTATTATAAGCAAAAAAAACGATGTCCTTTGGGTGGAATACTTGACATGTGACAGATTTCCAGAGACATGTGTCACCGTGTCATCCACAAATTCAATCTAATGGGCTTAACAACACCGCACTGCTGCCAAAAAATCCTGTGAAACTGACCCCGATATCTGACAGCCAACGACCTGCCCCTTGGCCAAATACTCGTGTTTTCTTGTACAGCAAGGATCTGTGTGTGTGCATGTATGTACGTGTGTGAAAGATCGAGAGACAGGGACATGCTGTACTGTACACAGAGAGAGAGAGTGGCCGATACAGGAAAGGTCAACACTGTCAAACTTAAATATCATCACAGTGGCATCTCGATAGCTTTATGCTGAAAGAAAACACAGTCTAATTGAAACCTTGTGAGTTGTAACCTAATAAAATCTTTGTTCTGTCTCATTCCTGCCTCAACAAAAAAGCAGGAACTGCGAGAGAACAACCTTTAAAAGGGAAAAAAACAAAGAAAACCCAATGTACAGTGAGCGAACAGTGTGAAACATGTAACATATTGTACACGGGCTTCAACAGAGAACACAAGGTCAGTCTGACATTTAGCGGGGAGGAAACACCACTTTCACTGCAACAATGAGCCATAGAAGCAGGGAAAGTGTGAGAGCGAGAGAGAAAAGGCAAGGAAGTGGAGATGGCTTCTTTCAGGCGTTGCTGTGGTGAGTGCAGGTTTGCAGGGGGTCAAAGGTCACCACTCGTCTGTCCATTCTGCTCGGTTAGCTTTATGGGAAGCAGAGCAGGTCGCTGCACATCGACGCACAACGTATACGTGTCTCATCGCTCTTCTTGTGTCGAAGTGGAGCATAAATGGGTGATTAAGGTCAAATCTGGCCATGAATGCAGATCCTGTTACAGACCCACATTTGAGGTCCATCATCCGCCTGTAATACGATCCAGCAACACAGCTGGCGGATAGTAGAAAAATGGCTCACCGCTGTCCGGCAACATTAAGTCTATACCAGCTAATACCTCGTCATACAGTCCCTACGGGCTGTGTAAAGTAGGTTAATGTTAAGAGGTTAAAGGTGGATTACTAATCGCATTGGAATGATGCACCATAAATGGTGTTAATTGTATGACTGACTTAAAAAAAAAGTGGTATGCAAGCATGTGTTTCCAACTGCATGCAAACAGTCAATTTTTAATGTTTTGTTATGGAACAAGATAAATCATATCCAAGAGTGTTTCAACACTGTGTGAGTTTAAGTTGGATGCAACAGCAATAACGTCACTTCAGAGTTCGAAAGAAAGAAAAGAGAACGAGACACTGGCAGAGAAAACAGGGAGAAAGAGAGAATAAACCGCTCAGGGTTGTATTTTATCTCATCACCTTCCTGGGGCCGAGCTGGCAGCCTGTACAGTAAGTATGTCACCAGGAAAAGCTGCTGCCAAGATGCTCGAGACAACCTTCAGGCTGTGGGGTAACCCTTCAGACAAACATCCCCGCACACATGCAGGAGACACATACTGTAACTGTTCAAACACGATGGACTTGGAAACATCTACAGATAACACACCTAAAAGTAGTGCTGAAACAATTTGTTCAAGAGCCATTATTGGGGCTCAAGGCATTTGCAATCTATGGTTGCAAACTTAATACACTTTTTAATGACAATGTGCAGGAGTGTAACACTTCCCCCCTAATCCGATCTTCTACCTTACTGAAATCGTTTAGGAGGTTCAAGGTGATCTCGCGTACATCCTTCCTACTCCACTTCCCATTACCAGCATGGTCACCAGGAACATGTGCTCCAGGGCAATCCAAAAACGTGCTCTACCACATCAACTATAGCCGTTTCAAAAGACAAAATGTTCAAGAACACACACACACACACACACACACACACACACATCTGTGCACTCACACAGTTTCTACATACCTCTCAATCACACGCTAATTGCCGCCACTTGTATAAATATCCCTGCTGGTGGTTTAACTACAGGCTGACACACAGACCTGAGGTCCAATACCTCAGTCATACCCTACACCGACCCCCAACGCCAGCTACGCACTGTCAGTTTTATTTTTAACCACAGAGGGCAACGAGGGAGGGAATGAAGTTTTATTAAAGCCATGATTTAGTACTTAAATGTGACTGTGGTTCAAAATATTTGTCCAGATTATAACATAGTGAATGAAAGTACAGTATAAAGCTGTTAGTTTTCCAGTGTATGACATAAACCAAAATGCTTGATTTAGGTTCTTCGGCTCACAACTTTAATTTGCTTTACCTTCAATCTCATAAATCCCAAAGATTGCCGACATTTGTTTTTTATGTTTTCTACTACAATGTTGTGAAAATCTTTGTGTGTTAGCCAGCAGCAGCTCTTTGGACCATAAACACCACTAAACTGTGATGGGACTTAGGTCTGTCTCTACAGTAATCCATTTTACAAATGGCAAGCTAGCCAATTTACCAACAAGATCAGCGCTGGGCGCCTGGATGAATTACCTGACATTATTCACTCAAGACAGAATTTGCTACGCTAGATAGCTAATTACATGTCTGTGTTAATAAGCAAGATAAAATTAGCCAACTTTAGCCATCGTGAACCACAATGCCACGCTATCATTAGTTTTAGCTTCAGGTTTTAGACCATTGTTTAACCTTCTATGTCGTAAATCTCTAAAACGTGTATATTTCCATGAACAGATTAGCAACATTTGTTTTTTTAATTTACTACGATAATATTGGGAAAATCTTTGTGTGTTTGCCAGCAGCAGCTCTGTGGACCATAAACACCACTAAACTGTGATGGAGTCATGACAGTAAACACACACACACACACACACACACACACAGAGATACACACACACACACACACACAGGAACTACAGGGGCACTCACTGGCCTGCATTTGGAAGCACTTATGAAAGCAAACATGGGCCAACACATGACACAGCAGCGGGGTTGACAAAGCAGAGCGAGCACACACACTGGAAACACTCCCTTTGTCTATCTCAGCAGATGGCTTTCATCACATCTGAATGTGTCAGTGCAGCGACTGAGGGTACAAGTGTCTGTGTGTGTGAGAGAGAGTGTGCGCATCGTGAAAGTACACTGTAATTAGCCAAGAACAGTCAGAACCTTTTCATTTTCCCATACAGCGAGTGGGTCGAACTTCACATGGAGCTGAACACACACAGCGCACACACACCCCACTTGCATCTTCATTCCTGTTTAATGAGCGTCACACTGCCCATCCCGAGGAGGAACCCCATGGAAGGAATTTTAAAGAAGGAGCAAGAGAGAGGAAAAAGACAAATCCTCCAGATCTCACAGAGATTATAAAGTTAATGAAGCTCTGTGTTAGTTTATCATGGCTTTTCATTGCCCTGTAATAGCACTGTGCTCATCAGAAACTGGCTGAATGGTGGTCAGAGGCCAAACAAAGTGTTTAACAATGGCTAAATAAAGCCTGGGAACAAAAAAGAAACCCAACAATGAGACACAAACTGCCGACCAGAATGAACTGAGAGTGGTGTTGTGGAGAGGGGGCAGGAAGAGTTGGGGGGAAACGGAGAAGCCAGAGGAAGAAAGTCGTATAGTTTTAGTGAGGGATAGGGGGAACTGAGCTGAGAAACAGCTGGAGAAGGAGGAGATGTGAACGGTTTCCGGCTGGATTTGAGGCATCAGAGAGGAAGAGGGATAACAACATATTTTTTGGGTGAGGGCATGTTAAGAAAAGGATGGAAGAGGAAGTTATCTACATCGTGTTTTTTTGTTTTTTTTTTCAATATCACAGATGAGATTTTTTTTAAATGCTCACTCAGGGCTGCAAGTATTGATCATTTCCTGTATTAATTCAACTGTTAGTTCTTTTTTTAAAAAAATTGATTGATCATTTAGTCTCCTAAAATATCTTTAGGAGGTCTCTGGCATGAAATCACTTGTTTGAAACAAAAATTCTTACATATAGCTCTTTTAAAACATTCAAAAGTTACCTAAAACTATCCAGATCTACTGAAGTTAGCATGCTAACTAGCTAGCCCTGGCCCATCCTGTCTCATAATACCACTCCAAGCCCCCAGTCTGGACCACTAGCTGCATGGTTAACTGAGCTAACAGCAGCAGTTAGCAGCAGTTAGCGGTTCCTCCGGTGAAATGCTGCCCCGTTTGTTTGGAGCATCAATTCGACATGTGGCCAATTTCTACATATTGCACCTTTAAGTGGTTGATTGCTTATCAAAACTGTGTCAACCATCTAAATGCTTCATCAACTATTGTTTCAGCACAACTCCCAAATATTGATAAGCCTATATCCTTCTCAAAACCTCTTACTGGTCAAGCTCTCAGACTTGCATTAAGCGTAAATGTAAAAAATATCTGACCAGTCACTTTATATCTTCACCAAGACCATAAGACATCGAACTTCCACAACACTTTCCAGTGTCTGTGGGTGAAATTATATTACTGACCGTATGATTGACTCTAATAGTTGGAAATTATCTGTGTGGCTTGGGGAATAAAAGGGAGAAACACTGTACATCATTGAGTCTTTCACGTTTTCCCCTCCTCTTGTCCCGGGCCACATAGCGATGGTATCCTAGCAACAGGCACAAAGAAGCCAGGCCACCACAAGGAGCAGGAAGTTCACTTTCTCCGTCTCTCCGGTTTTTAGTGTCTTGTATTTCTTCCGCTGTCTACGTCTTTCATTTGTATTTCTTTTAGGCTTTCCCCTCTCACTCTGTGGCCGTTTCTGTTTAACATCTATCAGCTTCTCTCGGTTTAATGCTCGTTCACCCTCTTCACCCCTTCTCCCTCCCTCGCTGACTCTCTGTAACCCTCTTTCAACCTCTCTCCCGCTCTCGTTTTGGCACTGCCACGCCTGCTGCTGACACAGCGAACAGAGACAACCGGGGAGGTTTTCCTCTCTCTCTCTCCTTCTCTCTCTTTTTTTTTTTTTAAAAAAGGAGCGTCTGTGGGGTGAAATCATCCAGCGGACTGCTGGCTGCCGCTGGAAAAGTCTGCAGCAGGAATGTGGGACAATCTTGACTTGGAATCCGAACGGAGGACACGGGGCCAGAAATGCCCTGCTCTGGATAAAAGTGACCTTGTAATTTCAAGGAAATCACCAAGTTTTGCGCCAGTTTTAAAACATTCTTGTGAAGTGAGGAGAAGACGGATGCCACAAGTATCCATGAGACCCAGACTAGCATTATAAAAAGTGAAGATTAAACGAGCAGAGTCAATTGAGATTATTTATATATTATTGGGGGGATGAGCAACCACAGTATGATCATCTGTGTAATGAGTTTAGGCTACACACAGTCACCACTTACTTTATACTTGGTAAGTTTTTCTTACTTAGCTACACTTCATGGATCTGTAATTTGCTTGCTCAAGCTGGCCAATTTTATGAGCCAGATCAGCCCCAGGAGTCTAGATGAATAAGCTGTCATATCAGAGACCTCATAAGAGAGGAGACAAACCACTTAAAACATTTTCAATAGAAAAGACCGTAACATCAGAGAAGGTTGTTGTATGACACATATCCCACCCCTTCCCCCCAAAAGCTAATCAGCTGCTTTATGCTTTATGCTTTATCGGCCCATCATGCATTGTCACTAGTGCATTTTTGAGACAGAGGAGGAAAATGTCACCCTAAAGCACAGGATTACCAAGAAAGGGCAGGTTATCCAAACATTTGACATTAAGTGTGCAATTGTTCAAGTGCTCTGGTGGGATGAGCTGACGACGTCAAGTCACAGCAATCTGGATTGAGACAAAAAAGAAGGATCCTGAAACCGCACATATGTCCGGTAGAAGTATTTATCAGATTTGATATGCAGTTATTCTGCCTAAATGGCTGCCGAGTGGGAAAACAAAAGGATATTATCCAATCAAGACAGTATCTTGCTAGTATTACTATTTTGTCTGCATTAGCAAGCGAGCTAACGTTAGCTAACGTGAGCCAGTTAAAAGTTAAAATCATTACAGATTTCATATGCTTTGCAGTTACTAGTTTGACTTAGGACTTTGTGTTGGATAGTTGTCGTTCGGCGACGATCGCAAACTCCATTTCGAAGCTAGCGTTGCACATTGTTGGTGGTCGACACCTAAGAGCTCACATAAACGTCACATCTGTTGGATTTAGGCAACCAAGATTGTAGGGAAAGGTCTCATTTTTTACGTTACGTTACAATTTGTTCACAAATTGGCAATACAAAGCAATTAATACATGTAAAATGTCTTTACATTCTTGTACCTTTAAGTGTCTCAAATGTGAAGATTTTCAGCTGCTCTTCATTTTATCATTTATAAATGGACTGCAATTTGAAGACAACTAAGGCTCTGAGAAATTGTAATGGTCACTCAGTGTTTTTAACAAATGTATAGACATAAAAAGCAATCAATCACTTGCAAAAATCTTCAACACATTCATTTATATTGAAAATAAACACTTGTGGTTCTAAAACATATTTTCTCATAGTTAGACACTTATCTTTGTACCATTTGTTGCATACCTTATTTCACTTTTGAGATAACATTAGTCAGCAGTCCCTCAGTGTATTGTATGATAGAGTTCTCTTGTCACAGCACAGATAAGATGTCTTAAGCTGAATAATTAGTCAGTTAATAGAGTCAATCAACAAAAATGTATCTGTGACTATTTTGATAGTTCTTGATGCCAAACGTTAAGTTTTATCTTACAGCACATCTTTTGGTTGGACTGTTGTTTGACCAAATAAAGGAAACTAAAGACGTCACTCTGTGCCTTAGAAAGTTGTGATGGGCATTTTTCCCTATTATCTAACATGTTATAGACCCAACTTTGATCGAATAAACAAGAAAATGAATGGTAGTCTAATTCGTGATAAAAGTTTGTTACAGCGCTGAGGCTGAGAGACGGCCCAATACTCCCTAATATGACAGCCATGACTTTACTTTGAGCCCAGGCGTCCTCTTAAAAACAGGAAATGTAAGAGAATATATGACCTTCCCTCTACACGGAGCTGACAGCGAGTGCGGAGAACCCGGGATGATAGAAATAGATAGTCACAGAAGGAAACAAGAGCCAGCGGATGAAAGAGTCGCTTTCCTTCTGTTATGGCTTGTTGTAGTTTTTCTGCGCTGCCTTTTTCTGGCAGACTTTGTTGTCCCACTTGAGGTCAGCGCTGGTAGAGGACAAACTAAATGCCTATTCCAACACAAACAGTGGAAAAAGAACATTCAGTCTTTATCATTATGTCAGAAGGTTGTTGTGAATAAATCATGTTAAAGCAACAATGCTGAGGCAGCTTTGTTCACACGTTTCCATCAGCTTTGCCCAAAAAACACCCTGAACACAGTATTCTTGAATAATGAATCAGACAATTCAACTACTTGACCTGGAGTCCAGCTCCAGAGAAAAACACTTAAAGCCTTTGAAAGCCATTTTCTCTTAAAATATGCAATGTCCGAGCAGCAGTCGACAGTTTAAAAGGACCGTTGGGCACATGACTTGTCGGACCAGAATGGCAGGAGTGGTGATAGGAGAAAGAGAAAGGAGAGAGGGTGGAAACCTCACTAACCAGATTAGTGTTAGTCTCCAAATAGCCTCCTTCCACTTCCTCCTCTACGCCCAACACAAACCTGACCTCTGTTCCAGACAACAGCACAAACATATAAATAAAAAAAAACACTGCCTACGCTCACCGAGAGCCAAACTGTGACCTCGTGAACTCACTTATACGACAGGCTTTGTTGACTGCTGGGTACTCTGAAGCTGGAAATCCGACACATTGGCACCGAGTCGTACGTTACCTGTCTTTTGTTTGACGCTTTAAACTTACCCCAGGTCCTTTCTGTGTCCATTTTATATTAAATATTTATTCACTGAGTTTGAAAAAGGTGTTCCATATCGTTATTGGATATATCAGGATGATCGTTCAGTTTTTTTCCTGCATTGGTCAATAAAAAGTCCTAAAATCCTTCAAGCTTTAATAAAAGCCCTCAGAGGACGTACTCAGGGGACGCTGTCGTCATTGTCGATGCAGCACTGACAAGTCCTACATAAGTGGAATTTATTACAACTATAATACCCATTATGTCTGCCAGTCTCAGACACATTACACGGTTAATGGAGTATCCTTCAGATTCCAGCTCTACAAGGTGGCAACTTGCCTTCTGTGGATGCCAACCTCACTTACATGTGAATGCTTGGAGAAAATGCCAGTGAAGTAGCTGCCAACACGCTGCAGCTCGAGCGCCAGCGCTGACTGCACCGAGGCCGTCTGAACAAATGCCAGTCTTCTCAGTCTAAGAAGACACAGGACAGCAGCTCTACGCACGGACTCAGTGAGACATTAACCGGGAAGTAAATCCGATGTCTCCTCCAGGATTGGCTGAAATCCTCCCTGACCTCATTCCTTCACCTCCTCAGAGACAGATGAAGGAAAGGGAGAAGCCAAAGAGAGTCAAAGTCATAAATGAAGGAAAACTGGGAAGCAGCGTCAACATTTGATTTGTGTATAGCAATTCTGATATTGTTACTGCCAGGTTTTTGTTTAATGTAGCCACTGTGGCAGGTAACCCATCGGACTAACAGTGTGGCTTGTGGTCATAAAACTGCTGCGCTGAATCAGTAAGCCTAGAGTTTGAAACAAAGACTCAATCTAATCACGACTGATGAAAAATTTGCATCCTTCACTCACTGAGGAAAAAGCTGGGAAGTGTATCATGGACTCGAGATTAAATTCAGAGCTGAAACAAGTAATCCATTACTTGAATATGATAATTTACTGAATATTTGGGGGGTTTTCAAATGTTGGTCAGACGCTCCGAAGATGTCGTCGAGGATTTTTCACAATTTTTTCGGATATTTTGTGGATAAACAGGTGATCGATTGAGAAAATAATTCAGTCAAAATTAGTAGTATGAAAAACATGCACAGCTGTCAAACTCAGCAAACTGCATTAAAAGTGTTCCCAGGCTCACAGTGGCAGCCTTTGTTGTAGCTCTGGGAAGTTTGAAACAGGAAGTGCCAAACAAGAACAGGAAGAGGAAGTAGGTTCTATATCCAGTTTTCCAGCCAGAAAAGCTAAACCCAAACTTTGGAATGTTTTGTTTTTTTTAATTATAGCACAGGACATATCTTGTGTCCAGTGGTTTTAAAGCATTTATTCAGAATATATGGAATCATAAAACAGGCGATTCTGCATGGACTGCTGCATTCACTGACCACTTTTCATTCCTAGAAAACAGATTTGGCTGTTTTTGATTTCACTGAAAGATAAAACTGATGGTCACTTGCAGTCAGCTCCATAAGATTTGACTTAATGACATTTACAACCTCTTTTAACAAGGGAAATCTTAATCAATTAAAACAATTAATCGGTCATCAAAACTGCTGACGACCAATCAACCAATCGACTACCTGTTTCTGCCCTAACTGATATATGCTTGCGGTTAAGGGTTGTGGCATAAAAGAAAAGCATTTCACAGTTTATTCAGTTGTTGAAAATGCATGATTTTATTATCTTATTTTATTAAAAAAATATATAAATAAGTAAAAACATCTACACTTAGATTTCCTTCCTCCATTCACAAACCCACCTGACGTAAATATTTCCCACACTATGGATATATGGGCTTGAAATACAACCAGTTTGCTTAAAACAAAACAAAAAAAACAGCGTGATCCCTTTTACTTTTCTGACCCGTCGAACACTTACACACAGTCTGAATGGCCGCCACATGCTAACCTTTAACTGGGCCAGGGACCAGTTATCCACTGAGCAGATACAGAGGAGTCTTCTCCTTGTGTATCCAATGCCATCTGACATTTGCCAGCGAGCCTAGCAACCCTGCACCCCCTCCTCTCACCTCACTGCCTTTTATCTGCTGTGGCAGCGGAAAGAAATTTGCTGGAGGTATCTAAGGTATTCAGAAAAATCCAGCTTCAAACAGAATCTGGGAGAAGGAATAAGAAATTACACTTTGATCTCTCTCTGGACGTGAAGTCTAGCCTGCTAGTCTCTCTCTGCCTCCCTCTTTCTCCCCCTCTCCAGACACCAGAGAAATATGCATTTAAATTAATATTCGTTTGCCTCCATGAATGAGCCTCCAAGTCATTCCCACCAACACCCAACCCCCACAGCAGCACTGCAACCTCAACCTTGAGCAGACTCGGCACCTCCAAGCTGTAATCTCCCTTTCCTCTCCTCTCTTTCTCCCCTAATTAATACCTCCTTCTCCCGTTCACTCCTTTCCTGTCAAGATGTTAGCAGGTTATCAGGGCAATCCTATTAATTCACCAAGCTTTAGGTGTTAATTTTGATCCCTTGAGCGCTCATTTCCTAACACACATCTGCGCCTGGGCAAGAAGGAAACTCCGGGGCATCGTATGTCGTTTGTAAATTTGTAGACCCACTGGATTTTTGTGTGACCGTAGCTACGAGGCAGACTTAATGGAGCAAGTGTGTGTCTCAGCGTGCATGTGTTCACGCCGCTGTGGGTACGCATGCATGTGTGAGCAAGCTGTCTCTGACACCTGCTGCAGCCTCGAGCAAGCTGCTGTGAGGTTAAGAGAGGCCGAAAGCCAAGTCACGACATAATGGCAGAGTAATGTTGCAATAACATTATGGTGGTATGTTACTGGAACTGGCAGTAGACAACTTTAAGTTATCATTGTGAAGTATGTTGATTGCACAATGTAATGGCTATTGAATGATGACACAACCAGTGTTTAGATTGGTTCGCTATAAACTTCACTTTGATTTCAAAGTGCTCCCATGAAAATGCAGCCTGGCATCCTTTCTATCTACTTTTACGTCACCATTATAGACTAAATGAATGAATAAACGCATATATTATTAAATATGGGGATAATGGCACACATTTTCATACACTCTCCTGGAAGGGATTAAAAGTGTTTAACGTGGTTGTTCACACGAGAAGCGACAGAAAGAGTCGTGTCAAGGATCTAAAAAAGAAACCTAGAGAGAGAAGTTCAAACCCGGGCTGCTCACTCACTTCTAATCGCGGCGTAAAGTGGGTGTGAATGTTGGATTGTCATTTTCAGAAAAGGTACATACACAAGACCACCTAATCCAGCATTGGAAAGGTGAGGGGACAGCGGGTTTCCAAAGCTCTAAACTTACTGTCCGACGAGCACAAGTCTCACATGTACCACTAGTGAATCCGAGCCACTGCAGGAAATCAAATGTTTAGAACAAGTCGTGATCTCGGCCGGTCAGACGGAGGACAGAACGTTTGGGGTGGTAAGGCGAGAGTGTGCAGAGATAACGTGCAGCGAGTGAATCCCTTATAATGGCAATTTCAATGATGACAAAACGGCTGTTATGTGGACGGATCTCTGCTGAAGCTCCGTCAAGCCATTTAGGGATGAACTCAAATGAAAACTGTGCTGTGCATCCTTTGCACTTCAAGTGTTTTTACACTTTGTGCGTCTATTTCTGTCTTTCCATCTATCGTTCAATCACACCATCTCTTTCGCAGGAAAGGTGGCAAATGGGTCCAAAATCCTACAGATCAAAGAAATGAAGCAAAGAAAGATACACAAATTATTTTTGGACGTGAAAAACACCAAAAAAAGTCCCATAAATTTGGGTCAATAATGAGAAAAACAACTTCATTTAATCTATAAAAAGAACATTAATTCCAATGACAAAAACAATGACGAACTATACAAAATTTTCAATAGAAATGCAAGAAAAAAACCTCGTACAACTATCTGGAAGATGAGTTTTGATTGATCAGACAAAGTACAGAAACTACAGTAGAGTACAGAAGCTTACAGCGCTGCACATTAACGGTAATAAAAGCTCTACTGCTCTACTTCTACCCCCACTTTCACCTCCTTCTCCCTCCCTGTTGGAGACTAAAAGCAGCCCTGAAGGCATCATCATACGCTTTATTAGTGTCCAACCACACACACAGACTCTTACACAGAGTCTCATTTTCTGTTCATTGGCTATTACATTGTGCACAGACAAAACAGATAAAAAGTAAGTGCATGCTCTGTCCTCTGAGTCTGCTAAAGGCTTTTTGATAGTGAAGCCATTACTCCCATTCTCTCTCTCTCTCTCTCTCTCTCTGTGCCCTTCTTCTTCACCCTCTTTTCTGTCTGTGTCTCTCTTTCTGTCAGGATGGATCACTGCAGCCTGAGGGATGTGTGGCCGAGTGGCTGCCGCTCGGTGGCCTGTCAGCTTAAAAAAGTCCTTCCTCTGAGGCCAGCGTGACACAAAGAGAGATGAGAGCAACGCAAAGAAGAGAGAAGGCTGGCGATTCAGAACAAAGCCAGACAACAAATCAAATGCCACACACAGAATTTGGGATGAAGAACTGGAACCTCAAAGACATGATATATGCTTTTTGCCTTGAGGCAGCTAAGTAATGTATTACAAATTCCTTTTTGTCAGGCAGGCTCATGCCTATCTGGCTTTTGTTCTTACTATCGAGCGTTTTAACCAGTACAGCCTCGTCGTGAGGAAAACATGCTACATGTGAAGATTCTGTATTGCCAAAACCAATACACTTTTTGTAACGTCCGTTGGTGGCAGAACAAACATCAATACAACAGTAGAAAGATTTCTCAAGTTTTTATGCTCTGCCAGGCAAAAACGTATCTCTTTTGTTTAAGTCTTTGTAAAGCAGTAATTAAAATGTGTGTCACACCACAGAAAGATGTGTTTTGAACCACTCAGCCAAATCTGCACGCCAAGTATGTAAAAGAAGGTTTCAAAATCCTGAAAACATATTCAGTATTCTCTGCTCTCGAACGCTCTCGAGCATCTCAATATACAACACAGAACCAAGTCACACATCAACACATTTATAATAATGTCAACATTTCATATATCTATATATATGTTTTTTTTAATAGCTCAGTAGTTTCAATACTATCAAATGCAGATATTGGATAATTTTAAACACATGGTATTGAATAAGGTTGTCACCATTTTGATTTTTAATAGAAAATCGATTGAAATAAGCTTTCGGTTTCAACCACTGACATCAGTCCCCATCTACTTCGATTGTGGAGTACGAAACTCCACCCAACTTGAGGGTGGGTGGATAGCGACTGAGTTTTCCTTTTTGGGTGAATGTTTCCTTTACACATTTGCACAGACTCCGAGACTGATGACAATAACAAAATACAAGCCATTCACATACAGTATATGTTACTGTGCAAAAGTTGGAACTTTTATATGGCACAAACTCTCAAGTTGTGGGTACAAATAAAGCTCCTGCACATTGATTATCTACCCCGTATCTCTTATCTATATACCAGCTATCTTATGAACTGTACAAATACCAGCCCATTCACGTAGAATCACCTCAAAAATCAATCAGACAGGGAATTCACAGCTTTTATAAAAATGGAAGCTAAAGGGGGATAGATCCTTCAAGAAATGATACCTGACAATCTACAGAGACAGAGGACTGGTTTACAGAGAAGCTGAAAGGGGAATTCCACTCAATTTACCCTTTTAACATGTTATTTGTTGTGTTTAGAACGGTCTAATCAATCGCCACTAAAAGAAACTCCAATTAGCTGGAAATCAGATGGAGAGTCCAACATGTGATGGTCTGTTGAAGGTCGATGGGAGTTTATGGGACCTCCAGCGCACAGGCAGACAAATGAGATTTACGTTGTTGTGGTTTTGGTGGTTCAGTTCTGGGCCAGAAAATGTGCTTTTATCACCATCTGATTCTCTGCAGTGTTCGCTGAACGTCTCTCGATGAATTTTTCTTTTATTGGAGTGATGGTAATGATTTACTGCTGTACAAATGAAAATGAACAACAATGTCATAATATAACAAACTGAGGATGTTTAAATCATGTATAGATAAAGTATATGACTTTAAATGCAAGATATTAAGAAATATGCTCATAAGAAGTGTTGACAGCTTCCAGTCATTTTTTACTTTTGCTGATTACTCTCTCCGTCTTCTATTTATTTACATTTTGTCAGAGCCTTGCTTGGCTTGTGTTCTCATTTTCCTCTTCAAAAAGAAGCCACAAGAAAACCGATCACTTTTGGAAAGATTGTGTCAGCTTATATAAGGCTCTAAATTTAGACGAGAGAAGAATTTGTTCTGCACAAACTCCCCGACATAATGAGAATTTTACATCTTTCTGGATGAGACGAGTCATCTGTCATGACAATGAAACACAGACAAGTCAATCTGGCTCTCTGTGTCAGCACAAGAGATGCTGAAACCACAATATCTTGTGTTAAAATGCAGCTGCAAGATACTGCATGTTACTCACCGTCTTCTCCAACTGGGAATATTGTCAATAAAACAAACGTAATTTTCTGGAGCGTGTTAAAAGTCGTGTTGGGATAGTAAAAAAACATAATGATATTAAGATTTGGCTTCAACATTTCTATCAGTGCAGTAAGATGCAAATATGTTTTCTGTTTTCAGTTTAAAATATCGCTAGAAGTCATCCAGCTGCAAAAAAAAGCACAATAACTGCACAATTTCTGCTTAACGAGACTAACAGAGGCGCTGCTTATTCAGCTCAATGGGCTATTATCACTCAGGCAAACAAAAATCTGGGGCAGACAGAGCCAGCTCCACAGACAGACCTAAACTCAGCTATCTATCCAGACGAGTGAATCTTCTTTGACCTCAATTTCAACTTGCAAGTCGGGGAACAACCTTGGAGCAGTAATTGCTGAGTTAGATAGACCTGACTGTAGATAACAATTCCGAAGAGGGAAAGTTTCAGTCATCAATCTACCAGCAGGAGAAATGTTGTTTTTACTTTGAAAGAACGATCCAAGAGCCAATCGTGACAGCCAAAGAAATAACAATAAAGACTCACAGTAATAGCCAGGGTTAAAACTACAAACTACAGTATATCTCTGAGCTTCAAGATGTTCTTGACTAAAATCTGCATAAAACTGTTGTAAAACAATAAGTTACCTCAAGTTAGGTAAAAATTTAAGTCTCACAGGCCTGAGCAGTGCTGAGGGTGGTGACCCACAACCTTACGGAAGTCCCAACAGTTTGTTTGAAGGCACGTTATCTAATAACGACGTTCCTTTTCTTCGTGGATTGAATGAGTTCATATTTTCACTGTATTTCTTCTTTTCTTTTTTTAGCACCTAGGCCTGCTTTATAATCAAAAAAGACATAGAAAAATCTCACTTTCTATGATATAGGACCATAAAGTAAAGCTGATTAAATAACCAGATATCTTGATACTGCTGCCTTCCTGACTTCCTGACTCAGGTCTGTCTGGATGCTCATTGATCGCAGCTTCAACCTGCAGGTCACAAATGACCTTGAACCCTGCAGACGCCGCACCACACATCATCACCAACCTGCAGTCTGGCCTTGAACGGAGCTCACGCTAAGCATCATCACACCTCATCAACTCACAACCTCAGCTAGCTCTTAACAGAATCGCAGCCAACCCAAACTAATCCTTGATCTCTCACTGGCCTTCCATAAATATCCTCTGAAAAATTTCAAGTGTGTCCTGTAAAAGGGGCCCACCTTCATCGCATTTGACAAATTATATCCTGAAGTGAAGTATAAACCTGACAGTCAAAACCTCTGCAAATATTAGTGTTGGTCTTCCAACGGAGCGCCCCACCCTCTGCCACCAGCATCAACCACAAGCCACCCCATAAACAGTCTGTTTGCTATAATTTCCTGCAGAGATGGACATAAATCCCTGCCCCCCAAACTCAATCCTCTCCCACCTACGATACTCATAGCCCCCCTCCACTCTGGAGCATTAATCTCAGCTTGTCCTCCTGACCCTGAGTCCCATTAGAGCCACAGTCTGACCCTGTAAGATGTGATCCCGAGGACCAAGTAGGAGAAGAAAGATCTAAAACTAAAAATACAGTTTTCCTGAGGAAGTCAAATAAATAAATAAATAACAAGAGATTCCCTCATCCGAGAGTAATCTCTAGACCGGAGGCAGGCCAATACTCCTTCACCCCCGACAATGACACCAGACGCATGAAAACGGATAGAATAAACCAAACACGCTCTACCGCAGATTACCCCGACTAAGCCAGAGTTTGGCTGGCTTTACACCAGGAGACCCACCCCCCACACCAACCCTCCATATGTGTGTGGGTGAGTGTGCGCACAAAATGTGTGAGGGTGTGATAAAGAGCAAGAAATAAAGGGATGAGAGAGCGGCAACCTGCGGATTAAATATTCTTAGCAGGGGGTTATTTTTGGAGCAGGATGGGAGCTGAACCCAGACACGCACACTGCTAAACCCACACACACACACACACACTCCCTCGCTCTCCATGCCAGTGGACTGTGGTTTGTTTGGGTTGGCTCTCGGCAGCAGCAGAGACGAGTCTTCCCCTCAGCCCACCCCTGCACGTGCTCCGTCTCTTACACTCCCACACACACACATAGAGAGCGAGTTAAACATCAAATATGGGGTTAACATCGATGTGGGGTAAAGTGGGGCGGTGTGGCATCAACACTTTTTAAATTATCTTTATTATATGTATAATAGGTTGTGACTGGAGGGCTGCCAGTTCAAATCCCTCAACCCGCTGGGAAAATCTAGGTGGCGGAAGTTGAGCAGTAGCACGCTTCCTATTCCCAACAAACACTGTTGAAGGGCTGCATGGAAAAGGAAGAAGTACAACATAATGAAGCAGAGCTGGTTCTCCAACTTTAGGGAATGTAAAAGTAAAACCAGAACATTATTGGATGACTTGAATGAAACGCACACAGTTAAACCAGGTTTCTATGTTGGTCTTCGTTAGCAGATCATTCATTGCAAATGATTCCACAACTGGCGAGTTTCTCAGCTGTTACATATGTAGAGATGTATGGGAACAGTTGCCTGAGACTCGAAAATCTACTTTTCTCACAAATAGGGCCTTTAAGAGCCACCCAGGTAGATCAAATCCAAATTCCAACTTTTTTATTTTTTTCCATGTAAAAATGAAACAGAAGCAAAACATCCTTCTCTTCATAATTTCTTTATTTGCGATGCATTGTTTTACGTTTTATTTCACGTGGCTTCATCACTACAAGTGACTTAATCATGCCCATCTGGCAAGGCAATGTATTTAGTCCATGGCACCCCAAAAAAAAAAAGTTAAGGCACTAATCCTCAATGTCTTCTATCAAGTTGCACGTCCATATCTCAGTTAAGTTGGGTCCATTTCACTGCCTTGAAATCTGACACTTTAAACCTTCTTCCACTGACTTTGCATGCATGTCAACCACCTCCAGATTTTTTTCAGTATATATTTTGAACATACAGTAGGACTTATCCGATGTATAGCATAGCGTGGTTTATCTGTTTAGAGGCAAACAGGTCAACCATACCGTCCCTCAGCTCTCTTACTATAAGTCTTTATTTACTTGCTCTCCTTTGTTGCTGCAGCTTCCATCTCTCTACCTCCACGTCTCCGACTGCTGACTCTCCACTACATAGGGCAGCAGTAGTTAGAGAAAGGGCCCGCCTCAGCTCGGGTCACTGCGTTGTGTTCAATAATTCAGTGCATCCGTGCCTTTTTGAGATCATTTTGCATTTCCACCACAGCTTCCCATGCAGTACATTACCATAACATAAACAGAAAGGCTCTGGCTGGGGGAGCTCACACATCAGCTTGTACCGTTTACTTGTTTGGACTTTACAATATGTGCGTGTCATAGTCAGAAATTCTATCAACAGTTAAACATTTTACCGACTGCTCGTAGTCACAGCATTACACTAGCCCACTGTGTTTGTTTGGTACTGATGCCCGGCATGATTACTTCACCACAGCGCAGCGGGGGTTCGCCTGACGTCTCGTCATTATAAAAATAACACAACCTCTGATAAAACGCATCATAAGGCCTGGCCAGCGAGCCGTCACGTCTGCTGAAACAATGGGAGTGATGGAGAGAGTTAGAGGCTCCTGCACTTCATTTAACACGCACTCCCTCACTCGTCCGCCACGCCATTTCCAATAACGGCCAAGTCAGGTCTCTCTGCAAGCACTTATCCCAGTTTAATAACAAGAAACAGAGTCACGTCGAGCAGGGGAACAGGATGAGAGAGGCTGCAGGAGAGGAGACGAGTACCAGGCGCTACCATGTCAGATTGACAAAAGGAAATGAGGAGGGACGGGAGGATGAGAAAAATAAGGTGAAGGAGGATGAGGTTAATATGTGCACAACTACAGCTCGGAGGAAAGGAGGAAGGAAGAGGAAGAGGAGGGGAAGGGGAAAGTAGAAGCATTGTTCTGGAAGGTCAACTGTCTCCTTCAATGCCAGTCTGAAAAACACAATTGAGAGCCTCAGAGGCTTATTCCTCTTTCATTCATGACTTATTTAAAAGTTTCCTGATTAAGCTGTGACAAAGAGGAGTAGGATGTTGACATCACATTTTACATGTTAATCATTGCCTGTTCTAACGCCATAGTTCAATTCCTTTATCAAAAATATTTATTAAGGAAGGGCTGGTGAGGGAAAATTGTGTTGTCATTTGTAACACGTTAAAATGATCTCATGCTGGTGAGAGACATAAGAAGGAAGGAAGTCACGTCTTTGCCGGTCAGGAAGATATATTAGTTGTTTCTGAGGAGATAAGGTTGAAATTCTGGCTAAAGCACTAAAATGAACAGTTCCCTGAAAATAACCTTCAAATGATCATCCAGCTTCCTGATAGGTCACATCGTGAACATGAAATGTGAGAATTTTTGCAGCATTTTCCCACAGATCATTTCTTATCTTAAAACAAAAGCCTGATTGTCCTTGATAACCATGGAAATTAATGGTGTGGGTTCACCTTTTCCTGGAAAGGCTGTACAAGAAAAAAGATGTTCGTTTCCTGGAAACAACAATGAATCAGCTGATTGTACACTTGGTAAACACATATATGTTTTTATCAATCTTCAAATGTGGAAACAAAACCTGTCTTCTTCATGCTTTAGCTTGAGCCTCACAATTTCACAGAAAATAATAGATGACAAAGACAGACTGTGTGTTAAAGGGTGTCCTGGTAGAGCAGCAGGCTGTAGGCATAAACCGCAATCTCAAAACTCATTGAGCTTAAATCGAGCATGACCCCGTGTCCCATCAGTCGTGGATACATCTGTGAATAACTGAGGAGTAAACTAATCTAGAGATGTGCTGCCTCCATTAGATGCCCAAGTCCTAAATGGTTACTAAATTATTAACAGAATTACATTTAAGCAACAAAAGTAAAAGTACTCATTATTCTCAATCATTCATTGAAAGCGCTGTAACTCTTTGTGTGGTTTAATGGGTTGTCTGTGGAGGACATAAATAGCCTAAACGGTGTTGTGAAAGTACGTTTCAAGATAATTGGAGCCCAGCGATGAGACTTGTTGATGGAGAAGGTGAAGAGGGAGAGTAAAAGAAACCAAAGTAAGACAAGAGTCAATGGACGGGCATTCGCTCAATGGAGAGCACCGGTGTTGAGTCAAAGTCTGCTCCCCTGTTGATATGTGTTCAAAGTTCTTCAGCAAGTAACAAAACCTGCCTATTTATTAATACAACCAGATGTTTAACTCTGGTTTTTCATAGCACTGAGATCAGGGTTTTGATTTTGTGTTGAACAGTAGCCATGTTGCTAACGCTGTCCTCTCTACAGCGGCGCCAACAGTGATACCGCAGGGAAACACTAGGAGGGGGGAATTTGAAGTACTGGGCTTGAATAGATGTACTTAGTTAAATTTTTCCACCAGTGACTTCAGCGTAATGTCAGGTGGCCTCTGGAAAATAAAACTTGTTTTCTCCTTTGTGCCCACAAGGAAGTGAGCTTTCACTGCACACGCTCACATCTGCAGAAACTTTAAACTGAAACCCTGCAGCTTAACACCAAGTCACAACAAAGAGGGATTGTTCCCTCCTGTATCAAAGACAATATCATCCCTCCTGGACACAACAACCTGCTTTCACCTCACAGACCTCCAGACTCTATGTTCACAGGCTGGATATTACGAACCAGCTTCTGACTTGTAACACAGGCTCTTCTTCTCCGGTTGCTCTGACTCACTTTAAGAGCTTTGAAGTGGGAGGAAAATAGCCTTTTTATCAACAACATGTGTCAGCATGTGTGTGTGTATATGTGTGTGGGTGCATTTGTGTATTTCTGCCTGATTTGAGCCACACCTGTCAGACTAAATCTCCTGTAAGTGTTCCCGGTAACAGTTCAAGAAATCAGAGCAAAGATCCTCACCTGTTGCAAGTCTGGGCACCGATACAGCGGCCTCAGGTTTTGACTCAGAGCCGCACCTTTTCTGCACCGCGGGCTCAGAGTGTCTAGTTCATTATCACACACATCTTGAATGCGGGACTGACAGCTCAACACTGCAGGCTATGGAGTGAATGATAACATTGAGTTTAAGATGCAGTTTTAAGAGGTGTCGAGGGTTCGATAAATCTCCTTGTGTAAATTCTCTTTCCTCTAGGACAGCAAAAAAATGCATTGATTATTTTTATAATCAATTGTTTATTCTAAAACATTTAGAAAAATCCTCATTACAATTACCTACAGCCCAAGGTGATGCCTTCAAATTGCTTCTTTTGTCCAACCAACAGTCTAAAATCCAAAGACACTTTATTTACCACATTTATGAAAATGACAAAGAAAAGCAGCACCCATGTCACCCAAAAAACACTGCAGAAGAGCCCTCTAGGGTGCCCTTCCTGTGCCTTTCTTGTGAGCTGGTGTCATAGCAGGTGCCCTTTTAATCTTTTTCGCCCCTCTAGCTCAAACATCCTGAGTCCACCACTGGCTCTTTTTGATAACCAGGGCATTATCGAAGCATATTTTCCTTCTCAACCATCGTAAAATTCTGCAAAGTCATGCAGCTCTTGTAAAACTTTATGAACTACAACAACATCCACGAGTGTCAATGAAAATATGGCTCATTCCCGCTAAACCAATAAGACCAAAAGTGCCTTCGATAGGTCAGATCTACAGAGAATACACACACTCAAACACACAAATGCACTCAGATAGTTTGTATGTAACCTTTGACTCTTCCAGGGGTCTACTGGCAGTCAAATTTACCAGATTTCCATTTAAATTTGCAGTAAAATCAGGTTTTATTAGATCATCTGTAAAATCCTCCATCTTGAAATAGATAACAGGCCTTCTCTGTGTCTAAGTTTGCAGTAAATTTTTCAAGTGAATCACAAACTGCTGCTGGTGGTCGATGACGGGGTGTCACATACTCAATTCTACTCTTAAAACAGCTCAAATTAAACAATTTGCATCCACAGCCACCTGTAGTAAAAGCAGCTTTTTAAACAGCTGTGAAAAGCGAAGCCGTCTCTTTTATGACCGAACGGCAGCGATCAGGTGGCCGTTTGTGGAAAGTTAAAGAGCATTCCTCAGAGTTCACTTTCCCTCCCTCTCTTCCTGCTCCAGTCCTGCTGCTTTATGATCTTAAGAGTTCAGTAATGTGATCAAATTAGTGTGCAGCCAGCAAAACTGTGCCCGTGTCCCCAAGCGTCAAATGTACTCCCGGAGTAATATTTTTCTAAAATCAATCACATATTGCCGTGTTTCCTGCTTTTACTGAACCGTTCCTGTCTTTTAGGGAGAACAAGGCAGACAGCTGCAAGTAAGAAGAAACTGAGGCTAAGCTCAAGAACATTCTTGAATCAAGTTGGTTTTCATTGGATTATACGCGACTTTAAATCACCTGAAAGGCAGGCTGCTTTATTTCTTTAAAAGGAAAGTAACCTGTTGTGACTGAGCTGTGTTTATGAATATCTTAGTCTAACTTGTTAAGATGGCTGTTGCTTCCATGCAGCTGCAAAAGGACAAAGTCCACACAGTCAGGTGGCAGACGCTGCAGTTGGGATGAAGTTACAGGTGACCTTTAGTTACACAGACATTTCATTCCCCTCACGATTACCAATGCTGGATTTCTTTTTTCCATTCCAGCTTTTCTGTCCTAACTTAATGCCTCAGTATAAATAATCTGTTACATTTTTATTACCATTTACAACTTAGGGCCCGTGTCCACGTAACGTTTTTTTCCAGACAGGAACTTCCACAAAAGAGGAAAAAAAAGTCCAGTTGTTGGGAGCAGATGCGCTTTTATCATCCTACGCGTTGTAACCTCCCATGTCCAGCGCTTTTCCGCCCGAAAGAAACATTATGTGGACACCGCCCTTGTATACGTTTTAAAAATCCATTTAGCAACGCAGTTGTTTAACCATAATCAAAATGTGTTTTGCTTATTGTAACTTCACTTGGAAGTTTGATCCAGAATGATGTCTGTGCAGAGTTTGACACTAGAAGGCTGTCTGGAGGGGAACTTTAAGACAGTCTTGGTTGTAAGGCCTCAGTTGTTAAGCTAACGATGCTGCAACATTACACAACTTTGACACTTGATAACGCTACTTGACCGAGGCCAGTGCAACAAAAGGCAACACAATCTCTTCCACAGCAGGTTAAATTTGAAACATTTCAGTACTCAGGTTATTTGGCAGAGCTTTGTGTGAAGTTTTATCACACTGTTGGTGCATTTTAGTCGAGGCGGATCTGTTCTGTAGGGATTTCACCGAACAACAAACTCGATTTTCTATTTCGATAATAATCAGCATTAATTCAAATTGTGTCAGGGTTGTGTTTAAATAGAACCGTCACTCTGGGACCGACCACAGCATGAGTCATCTGTGCATTCACGACATCTGCCGCTTCACGGTTCTGCAAATAGCCAACTAAATGTGTCAGGCATCACTCAAGGTGTTAAAGTGGTTGTGCCGAAAATTGCTAGATACACATTTGTGAATCCCACTTCCTTCTGTACAGTTTCATGTTCTCTTAAACGTTCACATTTGAATTGAAATGAATTACTCTTCTGGTGTATTAATACCTATGTCATGAGAAAACTAACAAACTGTTTTTCAGTTCTTCTTTCAGTTCCTCCGGTGAGTCATTATTCTACCTTCGTAAATCTCTAAAACGTTCCTGAACGATCTGAGATCTACAATCCTCTCATACTGACATATCACTGCAACTATTTTGGTTGCACATGCACCCAAAAATTGGCCAAGTGTGTTCAGTCGGTCACACCAATGAGTCTGATTTATCAGGTCTGATAATGCTCTATAGTATAAAGTTTTAACACCAAGTTTAAACGTTTGTATCAATGAATGTTTCTATGTTGTGAAAGTTTCGAATATTTTTAAACATCAACACTCTGATAAGTTTTTACAATTCTTGAGTAACTGAGGTTATCACAATTTCTTGTTGCGTGTGCTGTAATTTAAATGAAGAAAAACATGTATCTGCACCTTTATACTTGTTTACAATCATTTATAAAAAGTGTTAAGCATAAAAGTAAATTGCATTACTCGGCGCACCTAAATTATGTGCTGGTGCACCTACATGCCACCAGAGTAAAAAGTTAGTCTGGAGCCCTGAATATGCATGTATCTTATTTATTCAGTTTATTTCTCAGGGACAGTGCATATTAATGGACATTACTGCAAATATGCCAGAATTAGTCAAGAGGCTAGTTTTCATCTGTAGTCTGCGGACAGGTGTAAAGTTGGCAACCTAAAATCAAGAAACGATTTTAAACCAACAATCACATCTTCTAGGAGACACCTTCAGATATCTGACGACTGCCTGACAACACATGAAAAGAGTAACCTGTAGCTATATAAGCCCACCCAAGGTGTTGCATGTGCAACGCTTAAATAGTTGCAATACCAATACTTGCCCTGAAAAAAAGGAAATATGTCATCTTGTTACATCCGCATGTGTCTGTGCATGTGCATGCATCTCTGGGGCCTATAGAGAAGGTGGCATTCCGGCAAAATAAGACCCATATTGTCATGGGAGAAAAATACATGAGTAAGTAATACCACAGTGCATCGAGGGGCTGAGTCACCGTATCATTGCCGGGCAGTGTAACTAAATAAGTCCCCGAGCTAAAATATTTACCAGCTTCGGTCCAGCTGGAGTCCAGGGCCAATACTCCACATCAAACATCCAACTGATGAGATGAGGAGGCACGAAGCAGGAGACCTACGTCTGTGGTGGTTGTTGAGTTTTACCACTATGTGAATGCTGTTTCTGCCACAAATGTTTGCTTGGAAGTACATTATACAAATAACACTTGATGACCTTAATAGATTTTTAATGATGAGATTATTAAGTTCAGATGTACAAGGCGTTCCTGATGTTTTCAATTAATGCTACCTGTTGAGGAAACATAAGGAGTTTTCCCATCCTAGCTCACATGTGCACATGTATCATGCAACATGCTAATGTGCAAGAACAAAAGATCTGAAAAACACATTTTGTCCTCATGGGGTGATGCATGCTAACTCCACACGGAAAGGCCAATGCCAGTCATCTGTTAAGCTAAAATGCCAAACATCCACTGGTTACAGCTTCTTACATTTTAGGCTTTTATATCATTGTGAATTGATCATCTTTGGCCTTGGTCGACAAAACAAGAATATGAAAGACATCACCTTGGGCTCCTTTTGTTTTCAGTTCCCTTTAAATTACTTGGAAAAATAGAACTGAGCAATTCTCTACGTGCGTGAGGAGTTAAAGTGTCGACATGTGTTGCCGTATAGCGCTTTATTCTTACCAAAAAGCCCAGCATGTTGAAACAAACGATCAGTTACACAAGGGAGAAGAAATCGTTGAACGGTTCTGTTGCAAAATTCTCAATGTGGGTGTTGGTGCTCCTTCCCTATTCTTAGGGACAAATATACACAATTTTGTTTCGGAGTGATGTTAAAAGTCAGCGACTGCATTTAGGGTGTGTATGCGTGTGAGTGTGTGTGTGTGTGTGAGAGAGTGTGTGTGTCAGACAGTCTGCCACTGACAAAAGCGAGGCAACAATAGCACCAGAGCTGGGCTGAGTCGTGCCCTAATTTCCTTCTCCTCCACGCTACGTCATAGCTAGAGGAAGACCCCCAACCCCCACCGTGCTGTACTGCAGTGGCAACACACACACACACACGCACGCACACGCACACACACACGCACACGCACACGCGCACACACACATGGGAATGTACATGTTCACTGGGCACACACATGTTCTCATGAGCAGAAATGCACAGGTTTAATGGGAAACATGCATGTTTATGATCTCTGTGATGATCCAAAATATTCATAAATGCAGACAATATGCTGAAGGCGTAAACACACACACACACACACACACACACACACACACACACACACACACACACACACACACACACACACACACACACACACAGCCCCCTCTCCTCTTTGTTTCTATGTGACGTATGCACAGGAATGCCTTCAGACAGTGACACCCCGTCTCGCTTTCCTCTTTCCTCCTCCATCCTCTACCCTCATCTCTCCACAACCTAGATTACTCTCCTCCGAGCTCTTCCATAGGCGGGTAGAGAATAAGGCCATGTCGGCTTTTAAAAGCTATTGTGACAACAACACCCCCACCTCCTCTTTCTCTCACACGCACTCTTTTTCTTTTGCCCCTTGGCGGCACATACTCTCCCTTTGCTCTGGTCCTTTTAAAAAGGAGGGTTCCCTCCCTCCATCGACCATAATTGAGAATTAGTTATGGTGCGGGGTGGGTTTGTGTGTGTGTGACCCTCATCTATCAGCACAGTTGACAGTTGAGCCACCAGATGACTGCTATTACCCTTCTTATTACTCACTAACAGCACAGTGGGTGGCTGCAGAAAAACAAAGACAGAAGGTAAAGAGAGAGCAAAGGATTGCAACAGTGCGTGGTCCAACAGAGGGGATTCCCACTTCTTCTTCTTCTTCTTCCTTGGGACATTTACACACTAGTCCTCTTAGCCAGCGGCTTGTTTGTGAGGTTGCTAGGGGCAGTTAAAAGTTCAATGTGAAGTCAGAGTAAACGCCTCAAAATGAAGCCATTATCAAGACAGTGCTAATGGGTGGAGGGCTGTTTTTAAGCAGTAACAGGCTACACATGCCTGAACAACATGTGCGCTTTCAGGCTCGAGCCTTTGATATGTACTGTATTTTTTAGAACAGGACAATCAATCTCTCTGGTTTACTACATAATAGTGGTTCTTGGAGAGTAACTTCAGTTTTGGGCTATTTCTATAAAAGTTTAAATATCAACTCGCCGGCTTCCACATCCATTGTTTTATTGGTTAGATCTGGTCAATTATATAGGGCTAAAATAGTAGCTGAGAACTTTATGGTTCAGTCTGCCCATTTTTGTACAGATGAAACCAGAGTGGGACTTCTGCTTCAAGCTCTTGCTATTGATAAATTGACAAACCATTTCACGTGAACTTTGTCTTTCTTTGCTTTAAGCTCCTGTTGGTAGGATAGTTCCCTTTTGAGGCTCATTCCCAACTCGTCACATATTTATGCTTTCGGATGGCGGCCGACCCGACCTACAATCCCAAAGCGTCGAGTTGGGAAATTTAAACGTCAGTCTTTGATGAAGTTTGGAATGAGACTCAAAAATCAACTATCTTACCAACGGGAGCTTTAAATAGACCATAAGTAATTATTCAAACTAACTCAGAAGACGTCTTCCTAATGTACAGTACGAGTAGTCATCACATAGAAGTTGTCTTTTCAACATCTTCTTTATCGGCTGATGCTGATAAATCAATACATCATTATATCGGCCTATATCCACACATTTTTGCAATGATCCCACAAATGTGGTAGTTAAACTCTTATGTCAAAAATAAATAACAGAGGCAGGATATTTGACAGTTTAACAATAAACTTTATTTTCTAAAATGAACTGAAACGGTTCACTTCACTCCAAATGTAATAATTATAAATCACCCCAAATATGTGCACGCAAGTCTTCCACAAACTTCGGTCAAACATGTATGTTTCTATATAACTGTACAGTGCATCTGTATCAGTCCTCCTGACATGCTAATGCTCCATCAGTATGCATCATCTCATGAGTTCTTTGAAGTTCAGGTCACACACACTCTCAGATTACACACTGTAGGCCATATAGAGTGCACACAGAAGTCACTCAGCCATATAAATGAAGTCAAAGAACCAGCCTATATCCATATTCACGCACAAATATGCATAAGATCACACACACACACACACACACAGCAAACACCAACAGGGCACTATAACAAACCAGCTGCACTCTGAGCTTCGTCCTCTCATGTTTCAGGCCTCCACAGCCTGAAAGCTTTAATGAAATGGCTAAGATAAATGATTATTATGACAGAATGATGTTTTCACTTTTCACTGCGTGTGTGTGCTCAACAGTGGATGACAATGTGATTATTACACGTCTTAAGGAGATGACTCTCAGACTAAAACATTCCTCGCTCCAGGACGCAGCGCTGTCAAAGCAGCGGACAATGACCTCATTGTGAAAAACTAGCTCATGACAGCTGAACTGGCATGCAATGTGTACAGTTACAGGATTAATTATTGTTTTGTCACTGCAATCACAGGTTGTTCAATGGATTTTTTTTTGGGTTAAAGATCTACTGACCACGGATTACAGATGAGAAGTGTAATGTTTGCCTTTTGGTTGAACTGCTGAGGTGTTTTGAAAGCTGATTTGGGCATTTTTTTGCTCAAAAAAAGGTGTAAACACATATTCACTGTGTTAAAATATGTAAATTTTCACGTCAAAAAGTTCTTTTACCAAGATTTTTTTTTAATGAAGGTTTAAAAAGCAGCTAAAACATAATTTAATCAATTGAAACGTAAGGTAATACAGAACATTTGATATAATAATGACAATAAAACCTATTTTTATCCATACCTGTAACACAAAACGGATCTGGATGATGTTTGTGCAACATTTCATAGCAAGGTGACTCTTAAAACAGATAACAGGCAACGTACACTACTGAGCCAAGTGACGTAATCTTAAAAAATAACTCCATTACTCTTTAAACTTTCAGCTGAAAACATGGCAACATCATGTGTCGGTGTCACATAAACTGTCTAAACACGGTGTTTCGTTTCCCCTCGCAGCACCAGTGAATGCCCAGATGGTAATTAGGGTTTGTTTGGCTGATTGAACCATGTGCTGTTAGAGGTGGAGCAGAGAACCAAACATTTCTACAGTCTCCGTAATGACAAGCTACATCTGCCCTTAAATGACATCTGGCTAACACACACTTGAACTCACACACATTTGTGCATCTGTGTGCGTGCATATGCATCTGCCATCTTAGTTTGTGTACGTCTCAGAAGCACTTATCCGAGGGAGACTTTGTGGTTTTCAAAGTCTATACTGAAACAGAGTTTGTGTACGCGTGTTCAGGCATACGTCTGAATGTGTCTACATGTCTAATTGCTACATAAACCAGTCCGACACCCACAAACAGGAAGAAACTACTGTAAATGCGCTGTCGTGGTGATCGAATCTGTGTGTGAGAAACCCTCATCTATTTGAAAGATTACACTAATGAGCACTGACACGTCAAAACCTCAAACACTCATCAGACGAGAACAAGAGGACGAGAGAAGAAGAGGATTATAATGCCTGGGAAGCCTGGAGCCAACAATCACATGACTGTTGGAACTGTCATCAAAATGCAAATAACTTTTGCTTTTTTGTTTTTTATTTAAAATGATTCAAAATCTAGTCATATTTTATTTATAGTTATATTTGCTGTTAGTGTGACCAGATTATAATACGTTATACAGCGCACCACAAATGCTTTCTATGCAATTTACTACCATGCTCTTGGCACTTGGCAACATTAATTATTAAGATACCAACATTGTCAGAAATATGGTGTACAGTCTGGAGGTAGGCAATATGGATACTTGCTCAGTTGCCAGTTTATTAGGGACACCTAGCTAAAAGTAATACATTTTACTATAACAGCCAAGTGTTAAATTTTTCTTTAGTGATCTTTCCTTGTATTGATTAGTTTTTGTTAAAGAGAGGTGTTGAGTCAACTGTATGGTCATGTTTTTTTACATTATACCAAAGTCTTGCGACACGGGAGCCATCTTAGCACGGCAATTTGAGGCTACCAAGACAAGGCTCCTATCTAAATGAAAGAGGAGAGAGCCAGAACTTCACTTGTAATGGTCAGCAGACATAAAAACTGCATGTATAGAACCACCAGTCCAATCTGATAAAAGAAACTCCTGAAAAGTTCAGTGACTTTGCCCCAAAATAAGGTTTAAACTATTTTTCCCACAGGTTGTACTGGTACTGCACATTATTACGGTTTCACGACACCAGCTTCTTTTACGGTTCAATCCAGACTGCTCTGACGTGACGCCATCAGCTCATCAACCAGAGCGCAAGTTTAATGTTTACCTCTTCTTTCTTAGTAATCCTGTGCATTAGCGTGATATCCTCCTCTTCCATGCTTATTAAAAGTCTGTCTGCAGCCACACCAACTGCCGTAAAGCTCAACTGTGTGCCCACGTCAGTGCAACGTCACAACTAACTGACAAGTTGATTGTTTTAGGCAGAAAGTTTAACTCAGATTTAAACAAAAATTAAATCCAGTATTTCTATAAAGCAGTCCTGCTCATTGCATTGGAACATTGCAACAGGTAACCTTCAATAGTACACAGAAGTCTCTGATAAGTCACATTTTATTGGCTCACCAGTCTATAATCATCATCATCATCATCATCATATCGCCATTAAGTCATTACACAATACTGACAACCCAGAGAAGACAGACATGACAAGATGCTTCAGTAAATCCACAGTAGCACTGTATAAGTCCTGAGCATCATGGCCCATGTGGCTGTAAATGTTTCCCTTTCTCTTTCGGTGGTAAAATGTATGTAGTCATTAGAACAAAAACACATGTGAAAGCTGTCAAGAGACTCGGGGCCTCCTCCTCCTCCTCCAGCAGCAGCAATTAGTAACAAACGAAACATTTAGGGGCTTCCCAGGACAGTCACACATCCTCTCCCTGCCTCAGGAGGAGCAGAGGGGGCTGAGGTGCGATTTCAGATGGGGCAGAGAGATTTACAGTTCAGCTGCGTGGAGCTGTCAGGAAAGACCTGCTGCAACTGATTGATCTCACGCGCCAGCAAAAGCAAACAATACAGTGTGGTACAGGTATAAAAAGATTAACTAGGAACATTTGCTGACTCGCCCTTTGTTCGCAAGCGCCCGGCTACAATGGCACAGAACAAGCGAATGACTCCCACTCTCACCGCAACCTCAGTGAATCAGGCCCTGCTGTTTGATTTCTAGACCTCACCAACGGACAAAAGCAGAATTGTCTTTATAGCAACACATCAGCTGACAGGGCTTTGTGGTGACAGAGGGCCGAGCCGGTTTGTTTTTAAAGGTACAGCCGATAACACCGGGGTGGAAAGTTCAGGTTAAACGACAGGCTGGTCTGCCCTGGACTTTCCAGGATTTGCTTATCTGGATATGGGCAACATGGATAATACATTATGGTCCAAAACACATTATTAACTGGAGTATTGTGTGTGTGTATGTGTACAGTGCTGCACTATCCAAACACACAAAGTTGAAACAGCTGCCGCTTGTGTTAATGCAAAAGACAAAAGACCAGTAACTATATGACTTCTGATCCGTGTAGACTTAGAAGTTGTGATCTCAACTTTTAATCTTTTTGCAGCTCAACTTGCTGTGAAAGATGGTGGGAGAGAGGAGGAGGGCCGCTACTAAATGGACTTTGAGGTAAGACTGTTTTAGAGACTTCTGTTTCTGAAATCAACCTCAATCACAACATCATTTCTGATACTTGGAGACCTGGCCACTGTAGCAAGTGTCATTTTCTCAGAAGTTCATATGATATCTGACATCTCATTGCTCTTTCATGACTCAAGACTAAAAAACTGAATAAACTCTGTGTTTTCCCATGTGTTTGCTGTTGTTGCTACTCTGATGAAAACATAAAGTGATCCAGTTTTCTTTGTAACCATTGAAACCACTTGGAAACGCGAGGGTTGGGAAAGTTGTGTTTGCACTTCAAGGTTACCGTCAGGTTTTGGTTATGGGCCATTCCTCATGAGTTGACAAAAATCACCATTTGAATATTGGACGTTAATTTACATACAAATGCAAATTGGTCATGAGAATAGCTTGTGAAGAGGTAAGGCAAGCAGCAAACCCTGCCATGAAATGAACTTACTGTTCTTCGAACTGTGTGCAAGTACATGAAGACTTGACAGCCACTGAAACTGGATTTAAATCTCTTGTATTTCTTTAAACATACTTTGCCAACACAACAAAGCATAAAGCAAACCCAAAGGAAGTTTCTCTTGGCAAACTGACAATCACACGACTTCATAAGCTGATGTTGCGTATGACGCCATACATGCCTGTCTCCTAATACCACATTGGATATACACAGGTGGATACACATAAGGTAGCATTTTTTCGATAGAGTAGGCTATTGATTCAGGCTACAGTAGCACATTTTCACAAGGCAGCATAAATCATCAGGAGACTAGTCCAGACAAACTCTGGGGCCACTGGCTAATTAGCTAACAGTAGCTGGCTCCAACTAAGGAGAGCTACAAGTAGCAAAGAGCAGCAGTTGTTGGTTACTCTGGTGTTATGCCGCCCCCTTTGTTTTTGGAGCTACCTACAAATTACACCTTTGAAAGGAGCAATTGTTAGCTTAGCACCATATCTGTATTTACCACTTTGTTGGATGTCAAAGAGCAACTTGCAGTTTGACAAACTGTGACGTTTTTGGCTTTAAGCATCTGCCTTCATTTAGCAAGCTTCTGACAATGTTTCATGAGCCTGGTAACCACCAAGGAACCTAAAAATGAAGGGTCAGCACTAACTATCTCACTCTGGTGTTAATGGGTTGTGCTTGTGGTTTTCTTGCAGTTGATCTGTGAAATACTACTGAAATACAGCAGTGGCGTTAGTGCGGCAGATTGTTGCCTCCGTGGTCGCGCCAACGCTGCTGCAGTGTCTCTGGGCTTCGTAGGCAGAACAAACAGGCCGGGTGGTGGAGCAGCGGTGGCCTGTTTGCTCTGCCTAATGAGCCCGGAGACACTCCTGCAGGATGAGCGACAGAGGACGGGAATAGAGGCCGAAGAGGCCGTTGTGTTTGCTGGTGGGGCTGCGGTTTGTCGCAAGGAAAGCAGACATTTACCACAGACACTGTGTGACCTAATAAGCCACACGGCGATGGTGCAACCAAACTACACACCTGTTAAATGATTGGCTGTTTGTGGCACCTAGGGATTTGATAGGCTGTTTAAATGAGGAAGGGAGTGAGCATACGTGAGATTAGTCTGTGAAATGATTGGCTGTTCTTACTTCATCAAGGATATGTTTATTATAAGCCGGAGTATCCATTTTCTTTATGCTATCAATTAAGTGTCTATCAACGAAAACATATTGCATATATCTCATTTTCTGGAGACTGTCTTCAATATAAGTCATACAGCATCGATATGTTGGGTTTAACTGTGTCACCGCAGTCTGGCACCAAGCGAGATTCAGTGACATAATGACCCCTCCTTCTTCTCTAGGCTCTTTGGTCACCACCTGTCCAGGCTTTCAGTTTTTGGCTTTTACTTTCGGACTCACCTCATTACAATCAGGAGGACAGAGTTAAACCCTCTTCTCAACATCAAACATCACAGCCTTTAACATATTCACACGCATGCCAGCACTCACCAGTGTGAGTATAAAACACACACTCTCACACCTCTCTCTCCCTCTTAAATGCCTCATAACGTGAGCCGATGGGTACAAATGTGCTGACAGCTTCAGAGCACACTCAAATTCACCCGCCTTGGCTCTTAACTTCTTATCAGTAACACACACACACACAGAGAGAGAGAGAAAGAAAGAGGGAGTTTTGCACACACACACACACACCTCCTGGAGGCATCTCAGCTTTGGGCAGCATGCATGTCAATGAGTCCATCACACACACACACACACTTACATTTCAAAGCCTGGATCAGCGCCTTGCCATCTTTAATCAGCTCCTTGATGAACTTGTTGGTCTTGTCCAGCTCCAGCTCGTGGGACTTGAGCCTCTCCCTGAACTGAGGGCTGTCCAGGTAGCAGTCACTGAACTCCAGAGCAGGTAGTCCCATCTTCATACCACCACTACCAACCTGGACGACCAACCCGGCAAAAAAAAAAAAAAAAACAGGAGAGAGGGAGGAACAAGAGCAGGAGGAGGAGGAGGGAGGAAAGCCTGAGCTGCTACTACTGCTGCTGCTGCTGCTGCTGGAAATGATGGAAAATCCAATTACAACATGTAAACACCGGGGCTGGAGAGGTGTCCGAGAGGAATGCCTACCTACATAACCTTAAAGGTGGTAACGCTCAAGTTGACAGAAGCAAGAGTCCAGCAGCAGCAGCAGCAGCAGCAGCAGCAGCAACAGTCCGACACGGCATCCAATTAAATGAAATGAAAAAAGAAGTCAGAGTAAGTGTTGCTGGTGGGCTTCAAAGAAAACACTTGCTCAGGTAAACCGGTGCTGCATTCCTCGCGACCAAGTCATCGCGGAGCGGACAGAGGAGGGCAGGAGGGAGGGAGGAGGCATAGAGAAAAAAAAAACACACACACACAACTAGGCTCCTCGTAAATGCGGTGTCTTCCCTGGGCGGTTTTAAACACACTGCCCTCTCTGCAGACCCGCTCGAGCTCAGCGCTGCAGGCCGACACCAACCTACCCGGACGCGGATAATCCCACGATTGACGGCGCTGTCGGCCAATCAGATGGCCGCGCTGCCGCTGAGATGACTCGTCTCGGGGGCGGGTGTGCGGTGAGCTACTCCAGATCAGAGATGGAGAAAATAAAGAGAGGAGGTCTCACTCTGATCTTTTTTTTTTTTTTTTTTCGAGAAACGCTGTTGTTTGGCTTTGACCTCTGCATCCCTGCATCCCCATCAAAACTGACTTTTTTTTTAGCGAGTTTTATCTGAAGATGTTGTATTGTTCATGACTGTCTAGTTGTATTTTTAAACTGGGACAACAGCACATATGGTTGTGTTTTTATGTCTTTATTAACACAACCAACTACTGTTATTTCTATCAATAAAAAATATTATATTTGTGAGAGACTTTTCATTTTAAATATTATGGACTTTTGGAAGAAAGTATGCTCATTCATTTATAGGTTAAATATAAATCGCTATTTTATCATATTTGTCTTAAATCCAGCTCCATTATAGCAGGTAAAGCACATCCTGACAGCTTGGAGTATTACTGTCAGATACTGTTCCCCCTCTGTTCCCTAGGAAAGGACGCTCACACATCTTTCAAATTCATACTGCTGACTTCTTTCCCCACAACAGATAAGTCCTGTGATTTTCAGGCTGATATCATTAAATTTGACCATTTACAACAGGGGGAACGCATCCTGAATGGTGATGGATGAATAGTCAGGTGATCAACAACGTCATTAGAATTTAAATCCTCTAGAGACTTTGAGTATAGCTTGCAATTTCATGCCAATTCACATTTATGAAGCTCTTTCAAAACCAACAAGGTGAAGTTCAAATGTTCAAGAGCAACTTGCTGGTGATAAACTTGGATGTTTTTGACTTATTAAGTATCTAAGGTCAAAGAATCTCATTTTGGGAAATGGATGCAGCTTCTGCCTCACACTCAAATCCCCCTTAAATAGGAAATAGCAAGTGTACAGAAAGATAAAGTGGCAGTCAAGCTAGATAAACAACCCTTAGCCACGAGAGAGTAATAATGTGTGCCTTTAACTGTCCTTTCTAAGGCCTAGTCCACACGTACACAGGTATTTAAAAAAAAATAAAAGATTCCCGTCCACACAAATGGTATGAAAACGCAAATGCAGGCTGTCGAGCGCACGCCAAACAACATGCGGCGATATAACCTCTACCATAATCAGAAGACTGCCAAACAAAGGACACAACCCCAAAAAAACCCGTCTACACATGAAAACAGCGTTTCTTGGCAGGAGTTTTCCATAGGTCTGTTTTCAGTGACGTGAAACGCCCTTTACGTGTTTATGGAATGCCAAAACGCATAGAAAAAGCATAGTTTTAAGAAATACCCATGTACGTGTGTACAGGGGCCTAAAATATGTCCAATACTATGTCCATTAAGTGGAGACTGAAAGCTAACATTGACCCGGTAGGATCAAATGGAGTATGACATCTTACCAAGCATAGACAATCTGTGCATGCAGCGGGCTGGGAGCCTGGTTGGTGGGAGGATGCACTGATGTCATTTCAGCCAGAGCGGGGAATTTCTGTGGAGAGGGATCTGCCTTGGATTAAAGCGTCCATCACTCTCTGGCGCCCTCTGTTGGCAAGGTGCTGCGCCACAGGACGCTTTTATATATATGTGTCAACTTTTACTGACTTCTTTCAGGCTAAAATTATTGTTGTTCATATTTAAATTAAGAATCTGATTTATTTTAGCTTCGGTTGTCATTCTAGTCGCTGCCACTGCTGCCATATCATTTAAATTATGACACATTTTTTCTATAAAGGGCCACTATGTAATTTTGGAGAAGAAATTCAAACAGTAGGTTAAATATTTTATATATAACACAAACTCAGAAATGTTCACTTTTTCCATAACTGAATAAACAAGCTGTTCTCAGAGGAAAATAAGGTCCCCAGAACACCGTTTGAAGCTAGAAAGGTGGCAGGGCCTGCCACATATAAACAAAGTAAAACAGTGTGAAATTGTGCTTTACGGTCAGTTTGTTTATTCAGTTTATTCAGTCATGAAAGAGAAAAGAGTTTGTTTATTTAGTTTGTTGAGGCAGTCAGTGATGATTAAAATTTCTTCCCCAAAACTACATAGCGCACCTTTAACATACACAAACTGTGCATGTGTGAATGACGTGTGTGTACATCTCATTGACACAGTTTGTGTTTGTGGTAATTGCGTGCAAACAGCTTGGATGTAGCCGTGTCATTTCCTCTGCCAAAGCACGGTACAGCGTCTGGTCGCTTGCTCGTTTCTCCATCTGTCACACTGTGGTAACAATGATGGCCATTCACAGGAAGTCAGAGTCTGTTGTTTGTGTATGAAGTATAAGATGCAGAGGGTTAGTTCGAGAACCAGAATTAACCAGTTTATAGTCAGAAACACAGACTTTAACTCCATCACACAGCCACACTAGCTTCTATGAGCTCATGTACTGTAGCTGATCTACGTTCGAAAGAAATTGTTTCCAATCCTACAACATAGTCTGCAGTGAGAGGATGGAGAGGGGTAAATATAAAAAGACTTTCCGCTCACATCAGTATCACTGAATGTATTTAAAGATGCTATCAGCGCTAACGTGCTTTATGGCCATCAAGATGTTGTTAATTAGATTGTTCTCGTCTCTCTCTAATTTCATCCTTCAAAGCTTCCTGTTGAGAGAACAGTAACCTAATTATCGACTCGACGGCTAAAAATATATGTGCATGTTTCCATTTCCTCTTGATAAGCATGAAGCAAATGACAGCTGACAGCCGGAGTTCTTCAGCTCTTCACAACTCCAGCGTCCTCCGGAAGTTACAACTTAAGTCAGCCTAAAGCTAGAAAATATCCATCTCGTAGAACAATCTCACATTTACTGTTGCAAACATCATTTACGTCTGTTCCTATCAGATCTATTTCTGTATCCATTTGATTGATTGCATTTCAGAAACCTTGGGATCTTGGCTGGAATCTACAGTCTGCAGCTTTAATGCAGCTGCTGCTGGATCTGGTGTGGTTCAAGAGGTTCCCTTTTACTCAGATGAGGTGCCAGTCATACCAATCTCCCTCCTCCTCACAGTCTTATTTCTTCTTTTCTAAAGTGCTTCATCATTCCCATCCAGTATTTTATTACTTTCGCTCCCCTGGACAGTGAAGCCAGAGATCCACTTATACCTGTACTCTCAGTGCTGATTTTTGATTGATTTGATTATTTTATCAGCGAGAACATAGTGAGACTGAAGTCTGTTTTTCAGGGGGGGCCTACGGCCACACGCAAAAATGAATAAATCTACATATGCACAGTTATACACATTTACAGTCTAGACAGATGGTGGTCCACTACTGAGTCCGGTTCTGCTCGAGGGTTCTGCCTGTTAGAGGCATATTTTTCTCGCCACTGTTGCCAAAATACTTGCCCATGGGGGAAATGTTGGGCCTCTGTAAATAAATAAATTAAAGAGTATGGTCTAGACCTGCGCAGTTCGATTTCCACACACACATACAGTACATGTACATACATATACATACAGGCTCATCCCTCTACCCATGTGTGCACAATTAAAAGCAACTGCAAGTATTTTTTTCGAGAAGTTCAGTCACAAGTCAAGTACACAGGGAGTTCACATTTAGCGCTTTATAAATTCAAAGAATGCGGTGTGTGTTGATATGCAGAGTGCAGTCCTGTACATTGGTATGCAAGAACATCAAGAGCTTGTGGAAACAAACAAAAACTTCAGCAGGAAGCATTAATTGAAGTGGTTAGAACACAACACAAGGAGACATTGGGGACAATATAATAAATAATTAAAATTAATGAAGCAATCAAAGAGGAAGTGATGAGAGCATGTGTATATACACAAAGAGGAAGGATGAAAAGGGGAGGCTATATTTGATTTAGAAGGTGTTTAAGTGTTCAGATCACCTCGCTGTACTGGTATAGCCCGGGCAAGACTCCATCTTTTAATAAATACATCTTCTCGGAGTCTCAAGGAGCACGTTATTTGTTCCATCTGGTAAATTTCCCATACCTTCTCAGTCCAAATAATGTATGTTGCTTATATACTGCACATCTCCCCAACAAAAGTAAAAGAACAACAGATTGTCTTCACATAATGTGCAAAGTGAAATTTAGCCAAACATATAGTGTGATTGGAATTTTACACTTTTCAATTGTTTTGTGATTGTTTGTGTTGCGTTTGACTACAACAGGCACAAAACAGAGCTATTCTGCCATCTCCTGGTAAATAGAGGTAAAGCAGCTATATTCAAAAGACAAATCTCAGAAGCTCAGTCTGAACAGGTGAGAGAAAAGTAGGTCAGACTCTCCACTTTTTGGCCTTGTAGTCTCTCTTTTTTTCTCTCCGCGCGTCTCACGATCATAAACTTAGAAAGTCTGAATGTTTTTCGATGCAGATGTGCTGCACGGTATGAATTATAGAGCAAAGAGCTTGAAGTATCCATTAGATGTAGACAGACATGAGCTAACCACTGTGAATAATTCACCCGGCCTGCACACTACTGCTGCTCACCGTCGTGCAGGTGCGAGACAGACGTGCAAAAATAGATACTGAGATCGCTTCTTTCTTGGAAGCTATTTCCACCATTTTGAGAAGAGTCAACACCTCACAGAAAATAGTGAAATATATCTTTTTCAGCTGAGTGAATTCACTTAGAAAGTTACCAGGATGTAGATGGCAGAGCTTTGGGAACCATCATTTATCCTCATGTTTCTGTGATCATATTAAAGGTTTGTATTTTCTTTCGTCTTCCTATATTAATGCTGCCCTCTCTCTGCTTTTTTTCTTGCCAGGAGCTGTTTGGATGTGAGTTCAGCATCTTTTTTTACAGACGGGAACTATCTAGAAAGAGTGTCAGCGCTCCTGTTCGCTCATTCCTGTTGGGCCCCTGCTTCAAAACTGGAATCTGAGAGGTGCAGTGACACTTGATGATGATCAGTTACTTCTTTAAAAATAGACAGTGGTGGAGGAAGTATTCAGATACTTTCCTCTGTTACTCTGTTACAAAAAAGTAAGTGTACCAGGAAAATGTCCCATGTGCACCTCAAAATCTATATTCTATAAAGTGTATTTGTCTAATTTCTAGTCAAAGTAACGTATTACACTTAATATAAGACAGTCACATAGAAAGCAGAATTTAAGTGAGACACAAGACACGTTTTTAGACAACTTTCACTTGTTCCATTGGCCAATTTTGTTTATTATTACAAGCAAGCAAGAATTTTTAACTAAACACAACATGACTAAGACTCTAAAACATGACCTCATCATGAACACTTCTGCCTGAGTCATGTACTTAGATCTTCATCAGCAACAGTGGTTGTTTAACAATAAAGACAACAACTCCCATGATCCCACACTTTTCATTCTTTTCTTTTGATTGAGAGACCCCTAGTTGCAGGAATTACATATGGTGCCTTTAAATCATTAGATAATTATTACTATTATTGTGGTTTTTTTCTCATTATGGATGGATCTGCTGAATATACCTTTGATTAATTGATTGATTGGTTTGTAAAAATCTAGAAAATAGTGAGAAATGTCATCATAATTACCCAGAGCCCACACTGACACCTTCACAATGCTTGTTTTGTCCAACCAACAGTGCAGTCCTCACAAATTATTAAAAAGGACATTCAAATTATTAAAATAATTTAAAGAGAAAGACGAAAATCTTCACATTTGTGAACCTTGAACCATGAAATGTCTGGTATTTTTGATTTAAAAATGACTTTCGATTACTAACAATTGACTAATTGATTAATCGACAAATTGTCTCTGCTGTATTCTCTAATATTTGTGTATTTTAAGTTATAACAAGCTCTTCATATGATCTGAATGAAGACATGTTTATTTGTAAAGTAACTTAAGGTGTAAGTTAAGTAGAAAGTAAAAGGTAACATATTTCCCTCTAAAATGCAGTGGTAGTAGAGTACAAGTACTTCAAATTTGTACCCAAGTACAGTACTTGAATAAATGTACTTAGTTACATTCCACCACTGAAAATAGAAAACTGCATCTGCCTTACGTTTATGAAGTAATTCATCTGAATATAAACAGCATCCTCCCCTGACCTCATGCTTCTATGACTAAAACCATTTACTGTATGTGTTGGTTACGTATTGTCAGAGTGTGTTTTTACTTTTGATGACTGGTACATGTTTTAACTTTGCAGGAATGTGAGCCTGTACTCCTGTAAGGTGACCCCAGCTCTATCCCTCGCTGCGCCACCTCTGGTCTGAGGCGCTGCCATTATGTAAGATTAATCCTGAGAGCTGAAGTCACCCTCCTTTGAGTCTTTTGTAAATGTTTGTATTGTGTCTCCAGGAGGACGCCGCTGTAAGAATGTATCAGAGCTCAGTCAGACGGGCAGCTCTGTCATTTCCAGGCTCTGGCTGGATCCCACGGCCCGGACACTTGCGTCACTCTGTCTCGGTCTCTCTCTCTATTCTAGTGCGGTAATTTTAGTCCTGACGTGGGCCTGTTAAAATGAGTCCTCTGACGCTGTTAGGAGGGTGGTGGGGAGAGAAAGAGGGGTAGAGAGGGTACAAATACAGACATGCACACTTAAGTCTCTCCTTCATGAGTGGAGACAGCGAAGAAAGTTTGGCACGAAAAGCTACGAGAAGCTTGTTTCACCTAGACCTCTTAAAAAAGAAGAACAGAGGAGGATATGCTGGCTCATCACTGTCACCCGACTTTCTCACAGGTAGGTGACTGATTCACTCCATCAGGGAGAGTCTCGTTGTTTGTCTGGGAACGTAGCTAACTAATAATCACCCCTGCTGACTCACGTATAGCAGGAGAGCAAGCTGATACTGATCATGCTTTTATTAGAGGAATTAATTCAGGTGATCTGGCTTTTGTGTGTTTGTGCATGTTTTGTGGAAAATGCTGTTGTGAAAAAGTTGCATTGTGGGTAATGTAGGCACCAGGTTTTGAAAAACAGCCCTCTGGTCTGCATTGCTCTCCTACAACACTTATTGTGGGCAGCAAAAAAAACATGATCAGATTCAATACAACCTTTTTTATTCCACATATTCTTCTTCCAGTGCAACTTAGCCACTGAGTGACATCACTGGAGGCAGTTTATCAGATTACTTGCAGCTTCCTCTGGAGTCACAAAAGGCTTTAGACCACACTTTTCACATATGCAGTAGCACTCCCCTAAGACCTTTAAAAAAAAATGTGTAAAATTGGTGGAATTCCCCTTTAATACTAATGGTGTATGATCATGCCCTCACTTAAAGCAAGTTATCGAAGATTTTCCGGCTAATTTAGCTGTTAAAGACATAAAAATGATCAATCTAAGAGTCGAGGTGAAGATGGAAACTAGTAAACAACTTTGGAAACAAGATCATTAATCTCATGTTTCCAAATCTTGGTGAGCACAGAACTTTCTGCAGTATTCCCAGCAGAGCTTTCTACGGTTTTTGCCCAGACATCATCCCTTTCTACTATCAGGTTCAGGCTCTCCTCCCACGCATTTGCACTCTGACTCGGTCAACGATTAGACTTTTGACGTCATTCCCCCACGGGCAGCTCTGTCCGAAGGTCCCCGAGGACCAGTCTGCCACTAACTTACTTCTCATATCCCGTAATAGGACATTCTGCTCCAGGTCCTGTTCCTAGGAAAAAACAACTGCGAGTGGGTAGGCCTTAAATTCCTCTTGTGGCTTTGCACTTCTCTGTCTTTCGCTTTCCTTCTCCCTCTTCCTCGCTCTGTTTCTCAAGCCTCTTCAAGACATTCCAGATGTGGGCTAGCCTGTCTCTATTTCACTTATACTCTACCTCTGGCTGCAAATGATAACAAAGACCAGAGTTGTACAGTGACACTGCTGGCTCGGCCCGCTTCCCTGCTCACTTTTACATTTGACAGACTTTATGACAGCCGCTGCTGCTCTGGGATCTCTACCCTCCAGGATGTTGAGATTACACTGACATTGTGGCTTTAAAATGGGCTTGATTGTTTTCTGGAGTGAGGGTAAGACAGACAGGGCTGGATGGGTTCGAGTTTCACAGGCAGAAAGATTTCAAGTAGCTGCTGGAGATTTTTTTTGTCTGAATACAAGGTGTCAAAACATCTTTGCTTCAAACAGCGTGAGGAAAATGGCTCCTGTGTTTCATCTGCTCATGTGTTAAACTGTTGCACGTTCTTGTTAGACTATTGCCTGCATTTCCGGCAGGGAGTAAAAAAACATTACGGAAATTTTATCTGCACTCGGTCATGTCCACGTGCATATTTTGTTTCATGATTTCAGGTGAAAGTTACATCACCGCAACATCTGGAAGTTATTTCCACTAAGACAAAATCAAAGTGATGTTCAGTTGGAAAACAAGTTTAGTCATGTTGCTCTGCTTGGCCTCCGTCCAGATCTGATTCCCTGGCTGGTTTCATCACTTCATGAGTACCTTAAAAGGTTGACAGAGAGAAAGAGAGAAGCAGAGAGAAGGCGAAAGTGATAGAGGAGGGCTGGGGAGGAGAGCATTTCCCGTAATCATCATGAAGGCGGCGTTGTCCTCCACTTCCTGTTTTCTCCCGTGTCTCAGACACAGTCCAGGTGACACAAATAGCGAACGAAGTGGATCTGCTCTGTCGTTGCAGACACAGGGACAACACTCTGCTTCGTCCAAGCCTCAAACTCTGTGCAGGATGTCTGAGGGAGATGTTACAGTGCTGCCGTTTGGACCTGCGTCTCTGGACCTGTCAAGACAGGAGCAGCGGACGCTGACCAGACTGTACAGCCGGAACGGAGGATATCACCTCAGGATTTTGGCAGATGGGACTGTGAATGGTGGCAGGCAGGACAATGACCCATATGGTGAGAAAGGAATGTATGAAACTGATGTATGATTGGTTGTTGTATCTTAAAGATTTTGTGAAAGCATTTTGATGAATGAAATGAAGCTGAGCATATTCTGTACATCATATCTACTTTTAACTTTACTGATGATTAAAAGTCTTCAGGGTTGTTAGAATAAAGATAAGAAAGAGAAGAGTTTTGGTTAGAAGGAAACAGAACTGGACTTGTAATAAAGGAAGAATGTTAATAATTACTTGAGCAAACAGTTAAAGTCCTCTTGAGCAAGGTATGTAATCGCAGACGTTCTGGTGATTAATAAGTACTTACCGCTGTGCATACTGAGACGAAAGGGCCTATGAAGGGCCAATATCTATTTCAGTGGAAAAATGATGGTTACATTGTGTTTAATTAAGTTTACCGTCCAAGAGCGGTGTTTTGTTGAACAGTGTCACGTGTTGTGTTGCAGATGTACTGAGGCTGAAGGCTGTGAGTGTAGGAGTGGTGGTCATCAAGGGCGAGATGTCAGGGAGGTACCTGGCCATGAACAAAAATGGACGCCTCTATGGATCAGTGAGTTTTTTTGAAACAGTTTCAAACTCTAAACATAGCACGGATGCCGCGACACTAAAAAAAATAATTTGCCCAAAACAGTGACTTTAAAGGTGCACTATGTAGTTTTCGACACAATGGCGACACAATTTCTTGCCGTTTTGCTTTGTTTATATTTGCGGGATCCTTCTAAGTAAGTATCTTCCTAGCTTCAAACACACTTAATTCCCATCTGAGGATAGATGTTTTTGAAGGACATACATGTATATCAAATAAATATTTTGTTTGTATTATTATCTTATTAATATCATAAATATAAACTTTCTGCTTTCAAATTTCTTTTCCAAAACTACATAGTGCCCCTTTAAGTATTTCAATTACATGTAAATGTTCCATTTAATTTAATTACATAAGTTCAATGTAAAGTGTCACATTAAATGCAAAGTTCTTCTATCATGTTGAGTCAATGTGAATAAATTAAATAACCAGATGTATGATTTATTACAAGTCAGTGTTTTTATCATGATGAAATTAGATCCTGTTTCTCTTTCTAACTGTTGCCTAATAGTTTTCGGAGCCGTTTCATTGGAACTACTTTCGTCACATCACATAATACTTATTAACTTGTCCGACCGTTTTGAAATAGCCTTGGTTATTTCCACGACTACGAAACACCGGAAAACCACAGTGCCAACGGCTGACAAGCAGATTTTTCTGCATAATATAAATCACTGTGAGCAAAAATTAGTTAATGGGACGTATAAAACAGCTGACGATTTGTCATGTAGATTCTGTAGATCTCAGCAGATTTTTTGCAGTGTGTATATGAAGAATCAGAACATTTGCTATGAAACAAACTCTCCTCTGCTCTTCTCTTCTCTTTTCTCCCCCCTCTTATCATTTTCTTGTCTCAGCAAGCACTGAACGATGAGTGTTACTTCCTGGAAAAGTACGAAGAGAACGACTACAACACATATCGCTCTCAGAAGTACAACTGGTATGTTGGGCTGAAGAGGAACGGCCAACCCAAAGCAGGACCAGACACCCACCAGGGTCAGAAGGCCGTCTTATTCCTGCCGAGGCCTGCGGGCAGCGTGTAAAGCAAGACGGCACCAGGAAACATGGACACGCTCACTGAAGTCTTTAAATGCACATTAAAGGTGCAGTTTTACGCTGGGAGAAGTATCCCATTTGAAGGTCACTCAAAATCACAGCGAAAGCCTGAGGCGAACACATAATGCTGTTAGTTCGAGCTCTGTTAATAACCTCAATGTTCTCTGGTTTATGAAGGGAATACGTCATGAAGGCTCATACTGCTCATACCGCATATGATCCTCACAGGTATACGAGCTAATGTCCAGAATACTTTCTTCTCACTGCAGACAGAAAATGTGTTTGGTATCAGTGCGTGTCAGTGTTGATAAATGGGTGTTCACTTTGAACCCTAGTATGAAATACCACTGCTGGAAGACAGCAATGGACCGCTTTTACACATAAATAGTTTCACGATTCATCACGTCTGGTACAAAGGAAACTAACAAGGCAAAAATAAAAAAAGCTGAACATCTGGCAGTAAACACAAACTCCAGTAAACAAAGTCTGCAGCGCAGGGAACTATAGTTAATTCAGTGCCTTGCTTAACTTTACTTTGTAGTAAGAGAACGGTGGATGTTTGCTGACTTCTTAATCTTCCTGGTAACTATTTTTAGTCCGCTCGAGCCTGTTTGATGCCCAACTCTGTAACCATTTGTGTGCTTTATGGATAGTGAGCAACTTTCAAAAGGTCAGCAAAGTTGATACGAGGCAATTTTGTGCTAAAATGTTGCTCTTGAAAGCAGTACCCTTGTTTATGACGTGGTCAGCCAAGCCAAAAGTGAAACATTTGTACGATTGTATAACTTTATACGGTGTTATTTTATTGTTATCATGTGCCCATGTTGGCTGACAGTCTACAAGGCTGATGTGAAAACTTTGTTTCAGTAATTATTGTTGAAAAGAGTCAAAGTTCCTATTTGTAAGAAAGTTAAAATTTGAGTCCCAACTCGTCAAATACTGACGCCAGGGACCGTAAGTCGGGTCGGCTGCCATCCCAGAAGCAGTCCAAAAAAAAAACGTTCTTACGAATTGGACATTTTTACATCTTGGTGACACCAAAAGCTCAAGTGTGAATTATTTGATTCTGGTTGGGACCAAATACCGACCATTCTGTACTGGACCACAGAAGTCGTGAAACGTTTCCTTTCACTGGCGAAATGGCTCAGCTTCACAGCCCAGCAGATCTTTCTTAATACTGTTTATTGTCATTGTTGAAACACATGTTACTGTCACACTATACTAGGTTACATTACTATTGTGAATATTTATTTATAAAGTTTTACTACTAATGACATTTAATTGCACTTAACATTGCAATCAGAACAATAATTTAAAGGCCTACATACGTAGTGAAGGAGCAAAAAGGTATCGTGACCACCTTTTGACAAAGTAATACATATTGTATTAAGTATATTAAAATGTATGAAACAAAGCCTGATTTATTATCCATAAAAACAAATATTATATGTGAATAAAAGTGAATAAAAGTTTATAAATGTACATACACCATTAAAGAAACATGTTGTGGTCAGTGTCCAATGTTGCTTGTATGAGTGTGTTGTGTGAAAAACACTGTTTGGCCACAAGATGGCAGCATTGTTTAAGGTTCAGAGGTGTTTTGCTCAGGCAGGCGCTGACGGCTTTTAGTCTCAGTTTTTATTAATCCACTTGAGGGTCTGGCCAAATACCAGTAGAAAGAAATCATATAATGGTAAAGCTAAGAAACCACACAGGAAATGCCAATAGTATGTGTTTAGATAGCTGTAGGCACAATGTATGGGTTATTACAGATACTGAACCAGATGTACCAGCAAATCCTCCATTACTGAATAAAGAAAATGTCATGGGATTCAGAGTATCGGAATAATAGTTACACAGATGTTGTACATTATTTTACGGAGGCTAAAAATCACCATATGAAGTTAATTTTAAGTTGATTCAGATCCCACTTTCTTCATACTTAACTTTCCTGATTGTTAAAACATTTACTACAACAAACTTTGACCAAAAAAATCAAAACTTACAGTGTTTAATTCTGTTTTCTGTCTTACCAAGGCAGCATTACAAAAAACTTTGCCTCAATAAAATGCAGTGTCACATGAATGAAATCACAATTTCACATTTTGACATCGTAAAATACTTTTATTTTTCATTTTTATATCATAAAATATCTGATCAAAGAAGCTGAACCAAGCATCTGACCAAACATCCAGTGCCAGCTTCCTGCACTTGGCAGATTTTTATATATTTAATGGAAGTATCACGCTTTGATCTTTCTGTGAGGCTGTTGCTAAGTTAATGTATCCAATGTCCTTTACGACAAACACATTTTTTTGTTGCTGCTTTCCAGAAAAAAAAAAAGAAAAAGATCCACAGACAGATGACACCAGCACAACGCGGAGAAAGACCTCCATTCACCCCGATCAAGCATTCTCACCACATTTTTGGAAGCAACGACATTATTCATCTAATCCACGCTTAATGTGTAACGGCTGAAACAGAACATGGCCTGAAATGCTGTTTCAGAGGCCGCCGTGCCAGGAAAAAGATCCTGGAGGAAACACTGGAACGTGGTTTAAGATGTTTGGGAGGACTGGAGCTGATTCATCACTCCAACAAGTTCCATATTATTGTGGGATTTAAACAGAGTTGGCAAGCAGCATTACAGTACGGTTATTACTTTTCCAAGAGTGTGACAAATTACTATTTCAAATTGAGCAATAATTCGGCATTTTCCAAATTAAGAAATTACTTCCTGGTGACCCTTGTGTCAGATCAGAGCTGAATTATCCTACTTATAATTCTGCTTTCCATACTCAATTTGTTTTCCTGATAACATGTCATTAGCTGTGTTTACATAGACCATAATATTCCACTAATAATCAGAATATAAAGTAGCCCAATCAGAATAAAAATGCCTCATGTAACCACTGCAATCAGAAGAGACTGATCTGATCCGGCCCCATCTGAAGGAATTCTCAATCAGACCGAACGAAGAGGGAAATATTAGCGCCTGATAACCACGTTAACGCTTAATCCAGTCTTTCTGCACATGCTTGCCTGACGTAGGGCTCTCATGAAGTGACGTTTGTGGCTGAAGCAGCTGTTTTTGTACAGAGATATTCAAAAGATTTCTGAATGCCTCAATGGTCGAAAGGCTCAAAACAATGAATTATTCAAACATCAACGATGAACGATGCCAGAATCCAACAAACCAGAAACTACAAATGTTGTTACCCTGACACGAAAATAAATACTGTACTAACAGGCGCAGTGAACGAATGAATGAATGAATGTTTGAGAACCAACAAACACATAATGAAATCAAAACAAAAATGTACTTGTTGCATCCAAGAAGGTAATCTGTCTTCTTTCCCAAAAGCATTTGGTCTGCAAACAAAACAAAAAAACAGGTAGGTCTGTCCGACTTGAGGACACTGACCGGACACATGGCTGTTGGTGGACAAACATTGACTATTGCGCAACCTGTGACCTCTCATTTACAGGACAGTCTCTCTCCTTCTTTTCACCAGGCCACCCTATGAAGCAGCACAACACACACACACACACACACACACACACACACACACACACACACACACACACACACACACACAAACCTGGTTGGCCATTGGCCTGCAGGGCTGAGCAGGGCAGGAAGGGAATCATTCACTGTAAACTGAACAAGGACTGGCTTCCTCTGGGAGTCCCCTAGCCTGACAGCAGCCAAGATCCCTGCAACACAAACCACTCCGGCAAGCAAACACACACACACACACACACACACACACACACACACACACACACACACATACGCACAGATCAACGCGTACACACCCTGGAACTGGGACACATTGTCTCATCTGTTACTCCTCTCTCTTTCCTAAATGTTGTCTTTCTTTACTTTCCCTTCCTGCCTGTCTCTCTATTTCCAGCCTCCATTAACCTCCGTCTCTGTCTTACTGCTTTCTCCTCATCATTTTCTCCCAATATTCCTTCTCTCTTTGTTTCTTTGCTCCTCGCTGCAAGTATTCTTCGACATTTTCTACCACCATACATGTTATAAATGTTAGCAAACCACTGACACTTCCAAATCTGTATCATCTGTATCTGTGCCATATTGACATTTGTACAAAACGTGTCATATCATGTTAAGAGTACATGTTTATTATCTCGCTTTCATTTTGGGAGGAGGAGGAGGACCGCAGTTCCAGTGTACATTTCAGCATTTCTAAGTGCGAAACCACTGGATATTTTTTGATGAGGGACTGTGGCGTTTCAACACTCGTAAGTGAGACGCCACTGGACATTTTTAGGGAGACAGACAATGTCCAGCTGTGTTTGTGGTGACAAAAAAACTGATACTTTTGATGGGAAGTCGGGCCACCTGCTGCCATGTTTTCGCTGATGAACAGGGTGTTTTTTAAGGAGACCCCGGGACAATTTCCACCTGTGTTTGTGCCGACAAACAACAGATCTTTTTGACCAGAAGTGAGGACATCTCCAGCTGTGTTTGCGCTGACAAAACTGGGTGTCTTCGACGGGAAGTCAGGACATCGCAGTTTGTTTTTTGTGGTGTTTTTTGTGGCGACCAAAACAGGTATTTTGTCATTTAAAACCATACCATGATGTTTTCCAAATCCCAACCGAGTGGTTTTTGTGCCTCAACCTAAGCAGAGCATAAACACAGAGTGGGAGACAGAAACCTAAAGAAACATCAAGTGGAAACATAAAGAAACGTACAGTTTTAAAGTATCTGTGGTTTTCTATATGAGCTGATTTTCTCATTTGGAGGAGTGTTGCAGCAGATGGCTCGAGATGGCGGCAGATCACTATTCGAGACCACCTTGACATTTTTCTGTCAATGAAAAGAGAAAACAAAATTCTACTGAGATGTCGGGACATTTTGCAGAGACAATACAGGGTATTTTAACCCAAACCAGGATCTTTTCCTAACCCTAACCAAATGTTTGTGCCAAAGCATAACCAGACCTTAACCACTGCAAGCATTTGCACAAGATTATATTAAAACACAGAAACTTACAGTGGCAACACTCTTTTATATATCCACATGCACATAACCCTTTTCGCGATCAGTTTTATTAACCTATTTTCTAGAAGGCATTAAGACATACAGTATAATGGAGATCCACTAGGCAAAACCTTGTGAATCCAAAGTCAGTGAACCCCTGTGGTTGCTCTGCTCTGCCCCTCTGCGCTCCTCCTCTGCTCTCATCCTGTTCTGGTGGCCTCATCATGAAAACAGAGATGCTTTGTCAACGTTACTGTACGCATGCTATTCCCTTCACCTCTCTCCTCCGCACAAGCAAACCACTCACACACCAACAGGATGGGAAACAGGGGATGCATATCCGTCAGCTGATCCAACTGGAAATGCTGACACCGGTCTCCCCATCTGCTACTGCTCTCTGAGACAAGATGGGAGGAAGGCAAGGGAAGGGGGGGGAGGAAGAGAGGGAAAGAAAATAGGGGGACAGAGAAAGAGGGAGGGAGCATTTTGACAACCCAGAGAATTGCCCGGATGCTTGTGGTTGGCCCTACAGCAACTGTTTTCCTAATAGATGATTTGTGCTGGATAGACACATTCTGCTGGGGCTCCAAACATGCAGCTTTTCCTCAACGTTTGGCATTTGTCAACCAATAAACCCCTTTAGGATTTAGCCACAGACACAGCAAAGGGAAACCTACACAGTTTTAACTGTAAAGAAAAAGATTCCTCGGAGATGTGTGCACGTCCCTCTTCACATGGAGCTCATTTAGGAGTGTGTAAGCTAAAAGTTGCTGCGCTGTTTTCGGTGAAACAAAGCAAAATGAGACAACGAGCCCAAAGGGACTGAAAGGTTCATCAAAGATACCACATTAGGTGTTTTATCCACTTACTAATAGGCAGTGGTGTGCTCGGAATTGAAGTAGTGGGTATAGCAGTGGACGGAGACAAAACAATGATCGCTTTATTTTAGTACTAACACCGCTGCGGCTAAAAACAACACATCTGCGTACCAAAACAACTAAACAGGTCTATTGCCGGACGTTCTTTGTACGCTTGTTGTTCGGTCAGGTTGAGGAAAACATCATGGTTTTGGTTAAAATCACTGAGTTACACTATGTTTGTAAATTCTATTACATCAGTGCCTTCATTAGTTTATGTAGCTGCTGGTTATTATTCACAGCTTTTAAAAGATTTTTCATAAGAAGCTACTTTCGTAGTGGCCAAACCGTGTAATTACAACGTCACGTGATTCACTGGGGCCCAAAAAGACTTCTTTGCTTTACATTGTGAAAGAAGCAGCTGTAAAAGTGTTGGTGAGCGTTACAATGTGGCCGTGAAATGACTCATTTGACTGTCGTAATTTGAGCCATACGGTCCTATAAAGTGTGTAAAGTCTAGCAGTGCCGCAAGATTTAATAATTTTATCTCTATTCAAGTTAGACGGGCGCTAAACCGCAACTTAGCAGGTTAGCAGGTTAGTGGAAGTCCTTAATGCACAAGCTCTATGGGCCCCACAGCGCGGAAGAAGAAGTAAGTAACCATTAACCATTTTGCCACGTGAAGATATTGTAGACAGCGAGACTTTAAATAACATTGGCAGTGGACGCAAAAAAAAGTTGCGTAATTGTATAAAATGTAGGTTTTTGTTTGACTTGTATGGAGATAAGTGACGCGTCCCCGGATGGACCTCCATCGTTAGACTCTGCCCGTGATCCTACACATGTCCTAAAAACTGAGTGATGGAGGATAAAAGATGGGGTGATTGTTTTCCCTGTCACACCTGCACTCAGTACAGCTCGTACCCACACACTATCTCACACATACACACACAGTCTTCACCCCAGAGTCTCACACGTTTAAGTGTGACTCTCTAAATCACTGCTTGTGCTTCCGCAAATATGGGAGAACTGTCATCCTTTGTTTCAGTTGAGTAGGCACGCACACACACACACACACACACAAGCACGCACACCTTGTCGAGACCGGAAGCTGGCCTGTCTTCTCAGCTGCGATGTCTCACATACACAAACACACTCTCACACACGGACCAACTGCAGTGATGACGCCTGTGATGGTCAAAAATATCCTGAATAGAATAGTTAGCAGTGAAGTCATACCTCGTTCTGCTTGCTTTTATCCTTTCGACATCCTGGGAATTTACTCTACTGACACTGACGCTGCAGCTCGACATCAAAGATTATTTTAACACACACCCACACTCATCCACAGACAGACACACTATATGATTAAAGACAGGATATTAGTTTCCATGACCCTTTGTGAATATCGTGGCAGCTGATGTCTTGACATATTACTCAGCATCCTATGGGAAACTGAGCTCTGGTTCCTTCAGCTGGAAACATCTTTTATTAGTGCGTCTTTCAAAGTATCCGTGACGTTTTGGACTTCCTGATGACGTTCAGAGCACAGGAAATGGCCCACTGTTAGAAAAATATTGTATTGTTCAGAAATATTATTCACCTCTATCCCGTTATAACATCAAAATAGGGACCAGAACTTCAGGAAAGGAAAGGAAGCTGACAATATTCCAGGAAATTAAGTCAATGACGACGATGATGATGATGATTATTGCTACATAGCCTACAACTAAAAGTAGGAAATCATAAGTGATGTTTTTGTAGGAGGAATTCATATTTTCCACTTGCACAATGTAGTGTGACGTAGATCTGCTTTACAAACTGCATGTCCTTTTACTTCTAGTGCCAACTCCACAGTATACGTCTGTAGTTATCGTAGTTTTTCATCTGTAACTTAGTTGAAATACTACACTTTTCACAGTTCCCTTTGTCTATATTGTTAATAGTTTACCATTCGTTTTTGTACGTCGTGTTTTTAACATTTTTGATCCTTTAGATAGATAGATAACCGTTAACGAGGTTAGGTAGCCACATGCTAACGTTACTTTGCTATGGTGCATTTTTACACTCAGTGCTTGAAGGAGCTGCCAAAAAGTTAAAGTTAAAGCAAGCAGTAAAGCTCCGGCCTCATTGCTGGATAAGGGAAGTATTTGGATGGTATGGTATCATGGATGGAAAAGCACCAAGATAACTACACATATATACTGCAGATAGACAGATACCTGTCAGCGATGTTAGCTAGCCACACAGTAACGTTGGTGCTTGGAAGAGCTGGATAAAGGATTTAAACCACAGATCGGAGAGAAGGGTGACTGGTCCTACTGTTGTCTATATGCAGAGGTTTTTAGGAAGCCAGCTAGGCTAGCTGACAGGCCAATGTCACTAGTTAAAAGCACCTATGTGACTATCTAAATGATCCAAAATGTTAAAAACGCCATATAAAAAAAAAAAATTAACTATATTTACAAAGCAAACTGTGAGAAGTGAAGTATGTTAACTAAGTTAGGAATGAAAAAGCACTGAGATAAGACGTATACTGTAGAGTTGTGTAAGTGGAGATTTCCTGTAAGCTGTCTGTATACATTTCACAAAAATATACCACAAATGTACAAATATATTTATATTTGTTGGCTTTTATTCTTTGATATTTGATATCTTTATATCACTCGGAGCTACAAGTGCCATTTTGCAGTTGAAGCCAATCACAATAAATCCCATCTTCAGTCTTACAGTCTTCTTCAGATAAATTCATCTTAAAACAAACGCTCTGTAACAGAAAACATCCAAGTGTGTATTATTATTTTTTTTTATGTACAAGCTGAAGCAGAAAGCCCACTCCACCTCCTGCAAAAAAATAAATAAATAAATAAAAGCATGACTGCACTTGTGTCAAGGACATGATGCAAAAGGCATTAGAGTATCCTCTTTTCATTTCCCTGGAAGTCGTCATGGAATAATTCTTATTCTGGCACTGAATGCGTAAGCAAAGCCATTACACCCACTCTTCTCTGCATCTCTGCCCAGTCTCCTCTCTGGGAAAGAAACGTCCAAGTTTAACCTCTTATCTCTTCCTCTTCCCTTTCCCCTTCCTGTCATTCAGAACATGAAAATAGAGAACTTGTCCGACTGAGGGAAAAATAGCTCCTTAAAACAAACGTCGAGGCCTATTCATGGCGAATGCTTCACATTCCACACATCCCAGATATCTCATACTGTTTGGTTGTGGCCGTGGCCGTGTCATTGCAGGATACTGTGGCTTCCTCTCTCTTTCTTTCTGTCTCACTCACTCCCCCATTTTATTCTGTCCCCGCTTCCTTTCCTTTCTGTTTTTAGGCAACATCCTTTTTTCGTGTGCGCCCAGACCAGAGGAGTAGCTATAATTGTTCTCTCGTTCTCCAGAAAGAATGTCTAAAGCAAACTGAGCCTTTTGAAGTGGCCCATTGTCTGCTGACCTCAGAAGGTGAGGAGGTGGTGGTCGGGGGAGGCGAGGGAGGGGTGGAAAAGCAGTGACTAATGGAAAGGTGAGCAAGTAGGACAGAGATGGAGAGAGAAATGACGACAGATGAGAGAAAGTTGTGTAATCCCTTAAACGCATTGATGATTAAGACTATAGAGCCGTGTCTTTTAAAGTGTTGCTAAAGAGTCAAACGTTTGTATTTCTACTCCAGCATTTTGAGATTGATCTCCAGTTCATTGCCCACATTGTAATACCAAAATGAAAGATACTTCTAACCATGTCTCCTTAAAAATTCTGTTTATATAGAACTAGATGGATTAACTATAAGTAAAAATGTTGACGTTCACTGGCGACTGTTTTACCAGACCAGGAAGTGCTGCCTATCGTCTAAAACGTGTTTCGAAAGCCTGGAGTTAGGCATTATGGTCATCGGCATCTGTTTTTTTAGGGCCAGAAGTGACCATATTTGGACGAGAGGGTGGAGCTGTGAAGGATTGGATCTGACTAGGAACCCAAGAACACACTGTGGTAGTGATTTATCAATCGCAAGACAACCATTGTCCTGAACCATACCCCGCTTTATCGTCAATTTTACTCTGAATGGAACCGTAATTTACTAAATGAATATCATGCCGTATTAAAGATGTCTTGAAACTAGGGAATAAGACTGTGAATTTAAAAGGAAACTGTTTATTGAGGTCATAAATCAAGTGAGAAGCAGCGTCATTTTTTCATACGCTTACATACATGTGAACCTTGTTTGGAAACAAGTGGAGTTTCCCCTGCTGGCCAACAGAAATAATGCAAGACCTTTTCAGACCTGGAAGCTTTGTCCATATTAGTCAATGGGCAACAGTAGGATGGATGATGGACATATTAATCCCAGCGTTTTGCCTCAAGGCTTCAGGGTTTATGTCCTACAGCCCAGTGTTTTATTAGGTTCAGGCTACATGAACATTTTGGTCAGGAAAAGTTTATAGTGTTACATTTTGAAAAATGTGAAAACTAATTAAACAAATAACCGATGATGATTCGGGCACTAAAGGATAAATTTATATTTATATAATTCATATATTTATATTTTTTATTTCATTTATAACAAAAACTGAAATGAAGTACAACAGAATATTCATTTTTAAATGATTTGCACAGGTGTGGACGACATCTTGTCTTGGCAATTTTTGGGGTTGTCAGATGATTTAAGCAGTTATTCAGAATCAGAAATACTTATGTAATATGTGATTGCAGAGCTGCTGAGGATATCAGTGATTGGTGATACGTTCCTTGTATGTTTAGCTGTGTCTGATAACCTACTCAACCAATCAAAAACCTAGATATAGTTCCTGGTTCAATGAAAAACACCTGAATGCATACGCTGGCGTGAAAACACAAGTAATCACAGTTAAAACAGCTGAATAAGAACAGTCACACCAGAAAAATGGGAGAATTTTGACAAAAAAAAGAAGAATTCTGACTAGTGGAAGCTGGTATATATGGCAGGAAAAGCTTCCTCAACTCTGCTGAACATGTCAGACAGCACCAGCAATATAAAAGATTGGTACAAGCTTAAAACAACATGGTTTTATCCTTTTAAGTGCACCATTTAGGCTGAACGCAGCTCATCTGAGGTGAAAGCGCCATGTGATCACGGTTCAAAGTGCTGCTCTTGCGCCCAGATGGACTGCAGCGCCAGCACGGTTTTATGTTTGATTTATAAGGGAACCGCTTCAAGCGCACACTCAACATTGTTTTACAGCTTCATGCTGCCGTTGAGCGTATACATGCCCCGGGCTCCGGGCACAGGCACGTCTTACAGGGACAACAGGAGGAGGAGGGAATCTCTTTTTCCACTCCTTTAGTTATTTTCAGGCTCCCTCTCTTCCGGCCTGTTCTCCTCCCAGAGATTTTCTGTGTAATTTTACTAAAAATGACGGCCAAGAGCTCCTCGCTTAAAATAGGCGTCTGTTACTGTAACCTAACAGTGGGAGGGTTATTCAGCTGTCCAACAACAAGGAGGGAACTGGGCTGTATTTCATTTGAAGCAGTTAAGAACACAAAGCTGTCTGTCATTTATTTATCATTTTCTAACTGCATTTTTCATGAGCCAGTGATCTCAATTTTAGTTGAAACTTCTGTGCAGTTCACAGTAGATTTCAGCGTAATGTTGACATAAGAAAGTGTTCAGCATTTACTCAGTTCTGAGGTCGACGGTTAACCTGCGTTCATTCTCATGGACTGAACTCACCTTCCACAAATGAGAGTGCTCAGAGCACACAAATAAAACCACAAGGCCACAGATAAGAGACAGGATTTAAATGGTCCAATCTAGTTCACACAGGTCTGTATCATGTTTCTGTATCTATAGGCTGGGAGCTGCCCGACATCATGGAGAAGGGCTAATATAAAGGAAATGCCAATCAATTAATAAATTGTTTATAGCAGTGGTTTCCAAATGGGCATCATTTATATATTGGAAAACTTCCAATCCAAAGCTGAAGACAGTACTGGTGCTGCAAACAACAGAAATATGTGGTACTAAAAATCTAGTTAAACCTGCAATTACTGAGTTTTTGGTCACTTGGGGGCGGCACAAACAAGCTGTAAACTCTGTCAGCTGACGGCTGACATCATCTTTGTACGTGACTATGATTGCACAGCAAAGATGTCCTTCAGCACAAAATGAAAGAGTAAGTGTATAACATGCAGCTTTCCAACAGCAGCCTGGTCAGTGACCCAACGCTTCTAATTTCTACTTCAGTTCGTCAGTGTAAAGAGCAAAAGAAACTGTCCAAGTTATGTGACTGAGCATTATTTATTATTTCAACCAAAAGTGTGGTATTCTCGTAAACCAAACCAAATATTTTTTTTAGCCTAAACCTAACCAAACCGTGACAGTTTCACAATGTTAATAACAGTCCAAAAGTCATAACATGTAAACTGTCAGCAAGCTTTGTTTGAAACTCAAAGCAACAAAATGTAACTTTGCAGAGAAAGATAGTTGAGACTGTCGAGTCTCATCCCCAGGTCGTCAAATACTGATGTCTTGGGTTGGCACCCGACCTGAGCTGCCGACCTAAAGCATCAGTATTGACAATCTTCTGCTTTAAGGTTACCTGACCGAGCAGCTGCATTTGATGAGTTGGGATTGCGAACATGTTGAGTATGATCTATTTTGATGTTGTGAATGGCACCGTCAACTCAGATGTAATGTATTACTTGAAGAAACGTTAAAGAATAAAGAAGAAATTGACGTGAACTAGCTCTAGCTTACCCTTGAAGTGTGAACTATATACACATACTGAATGTGCATGTAGTCATAAAAACACAATATAAATATCGAGTGCATGATGTATTAGTACGATTGTGTCACAGACAAAGGAAAGAATGCTTTCAACGATTCACTGGAAAACATTTTGCCCAGGCAGCTTTTGCAGTCTTTCCACCACTTACTCCGCTCCTCTTCTCCCTATTTGACTCTCTCTCATTCAGAAAAACACAAACTACTTGCTACTCACACTCACACAAACACACTCCCTGCCATGGCCCAAGGCACACAGTGTACAGTTACTCACATCCCCAGGAAGCGGAGGTATGACATCACCTTATCATCTCCTCTGGGCCCATGGGAAGACCGGAGGGGGGAGAGACTGAGGGAGGGAGGGAGGGAGGGAGGGAGAGGAAGAGACAACAGAACGGAGTCTGGAAAAAAAAAAGACAGAGAAAGAGAGATAAGTGGAAGTAAGGAGAGAGAAAAAAGAAAGATGAGGGCACAGAGAGACGGGATGTTTGAGAATGTGACGAAAGTGATTCTGGCATCACGGCGAAATATGATGAATGGACTGTTTTTCCTCTTCCACTATTTGCTGCATTAAAGCTGTTACTGTCAATCACACACACACACACACACACACACACACACACAGTACACATGACTTACTTTAGATGGCATGTGTTAAAAACAGAGACCTCTGAAAACAATCACTGCGGTCGGTGTAATAATCCTCGTTATGCGTGCCCTGAAAAGAGGTCAGGTTGAGGAAATAAACAGTGTGCTGGGTTTTATTACTCACACATGACCAAGAATCACTCATTATCAGGACTGACAGTGCACTTGAATGCAGTGTTTCCTCTTGGATAAGAAAAGTTACTGATATGAGGATACATGTTCTAGAGTATTTTGCAATCACACCACAGAAAATGTTGTTTATCCATCAGTCTAGTGGGACTGTAACTCTATAACTGAGTACTTTTTCTTTATATTTTTTCCACTCATAGACGGGTGATAAAGATATTTGCCAAAGCAGGCTGCATCCTTGAACTCTATTCTGTTATAAGGCTAAAATATATATATATATACAAAGTTCCCCCAGTGCTGCACTACACCAAGACCTGCCTTGACTCCAGGTCTTGTGAGTCTTACATTTTTGTCCTGAAAAGACAGATTGCTCGCACTTCCCTTTGCCTTGAACCTGAAAATGACTTCTTTCAGATGGGTCAAATCTTCTCAAAGCTGAGAAATCACAATTTTTGAGTTGAAAAGAACTTCCTCTAAGCATTTTCTCATTGCTGTGCTCCAAGTTCTTTTAGAAAAGCTTCTTTGAGACAGAGATAAGAACAATAAAAAGTTGGAAATTTGGGGAAATGGAAAGACAGTATTTATGTCAAGACAATCTCACAGAGATAAATAAAGTATTAAACTTACTAATCAGGGCTCTACAAGTGTTGCACAACAGTTATCTGTACTTAACCTTCAGCTGACAACACGTTAACAGTTTAAAAATAGCTTTGATTAACGTCACTTGGGTGGAAATAGACATCAAACACAAGTTCAGTGGAAAATTCATCATCTACAGTTGTTGTGTGTGAATGTGTGTGTTTGAATCAGAGACAATGAGAGGAAATAACTGTTTGAACATTGAGTCAGTCCAGCTCTCTCGTCTAACTGGGTGGCAAAGACCTAAAAAAAAAGTCAGTTATATTAAATAAAAAAAATTTCCCTTCATATTTTCCTCTTTCTGCTTAGCATGTGGAAGTAAACGTAATTCAACAGTAGGGAAAATACACACCCTGTGGTTTAAACGCCGACCAGATTCTTAATTTTGATTAAAATGTACTGTAATGGTGTAAATCATTATAATCTTTATTTAAAACATAGAAGGCCACAGAGAGCGGACTCTCTTTAGCAATGTCGCCCTGATAACAACACATTTAAAACAAATTACAATACATTTAATGCAATAGTGGTGCTCAAAAGACACACAACAAACAGGCCAAGGACAAGATTATAAGACACAATAAAAAGAGGTTATCTTGTCAATGAGCGACAGAGAATAAACTTTAAGAACCTCGTCAGCACTGACAACACCTCTGATGTTTCCAGTTAGATTAAATTAGTGCTGCTTGAGTATCGTCATGCAAACCATCACAAACCACTTCAATTTACAGTATCACTCTACCCAAACCCTCGTCAGTGGTATGAAAGTCCTGAACGAACCAACCCCAGGTCCCACTGTCTGTGAATCTTTGGTGACAAACTCATTAAGTAAGCATTTGTCGCTGACTGAAGAATACTGTGGAGTTGATATGATAAAACTGTTGCTAAGGATTTTGGGAATAGGGCAGTGACGAATTCAAAGGTAAACACGCAGTATGTAATTGTAAATTTCTGCCACTAGGGGTCTTCCGATCGAAACAAAACCAAAGATGTAAGTAGCAGGGGATCACGACTCAGGCAGTATTTAATCGTGTTATGTTTAATCTTGTTTGCTGTCATCCTTCCTCACTCATTGACTGTTATTGAATGCAAGCACACGACTCAACAAAATATGAAACAAAGGTCTAGTCGTTACAGACATTTTAATGGCAACGTACAGGACTCTCACCCAGGAGACAGACGTTTGTATCCTATTTAAAACATATTACGATAATGTTCATTTATTATTTTTACAATAAGTATTTTTGCCTGTTTTTTCTTTCTTTTTTGTAGCCTCTCACGGGTTGGGTAAGTTTAGGCAAAAACATACTGGTTTGGTTTAGGAACAGATGGTCTGGTTTAAAATGTATCCTTTCACAACGTTAACAATGGTAACTTCCCCTTATGTGCGTATTTTTCTGATCTTTTTCCCCGAGTCGCAAAACCGTAACATTACGAAAATGTGGTTGATCAGTCAGTTGCAAGAACAGTTTAATGAGGGAATACATCAATGAGAGGTAGGGTCATTTTTTCGTAAGCTTACATACTTCTTTTTAAAACCAGTGGATTCACCTGCCACTGGCTATTAGAAAGAATGCAGGTTTAAGCAACTTCTATACATACAGGGAAGCTTCATCCACCTATTATACCACAGACGAAAATTAGAAGATGAAATGAAAAACGTACTCCTCTTTGAAGATGCACCCTGGGATCAGGGTGACCTCTGGCACACACACAGAGAAACCTATTTAAAGGTCCTATTAGCGCTACTAAAAGGTCACAGGTTTGATTCTATAACAACCAGCGCGGACAGCCATGTGGCCTTTCTGAGAGAAGCAGCAGGTATAAACAGTAACTGTAAAGAAGCGAAGAAACGTGAGAAAGGTCAGCGTGAAGTAAATATTGTATGCATTCTAAAATACATGACTATTTTAAATATATTTTCAAATGACTGTAGGTTTATGTACACTACGAGGCTATCACTGAGAGATAATCCTATTGTCCAGTCCTCATATTGACTGAGACATGTCATCCAGTTAGTATGAAAGCAGCACTCGGGCATCACAATGTGGCATTGGTGGCTATAAATGGCTCCAGGTCTATTTATAGATTAATGGATGGATGGATGTGCTGTAACTCCCTTCAATGTCACTGCACTGACATAACAAGCGCCGCTGTCATTGTGCTAGATATCAAGGAGGACGGCTTCCAAAATAGCAGCTGTTTGTAAAAAAGAAAGCAAGCACCTGAGGGCCAGATTCTGACCCACATTTCTTCCTTGTGGTAATATAATATTTTTTGCAGCGAGGTCACCCATCAGCGATGAGTCCATTTCATCATCTACATCTCGCTGCTGACCGTATTCAACATAACAATTTAACTTAAGCGAGCAGGTCGGTGCGGCATCTGACTCAGTAGGATGTGGTTCTTTTTTCATGTTTACGTGGGAGTTCAACCCGGGGAGTTTGTGTCCACACTCATGCATGCATTTATGTGTGTGTGTGTGTGTGTGTGTGTTTTACTAAATATAGCTTTGTTTCCCTGGTAACACCTGAGGATCATACTAATACCTTCAGCACATCAACTCCCCTGAACATTTTTGTCAATGAAAACATAATATTTCTGAGCCCATTCAGCAAGACTCGCCTTTTTTTGCCAAGATTTAAGATAAAAGTGCATTCCTCCTTTCTCCTCCTTGCTTTCATAAACACACACACACTCACACACGAACACTCCCCCTCCACCTCCCAACACGCATTTGTGATCACATAAAGTCAGATACGCTCCGGAGGGGGTGTGTGGAAAAGAGATCCATTATTTTAGCTTCTGCCTGCCGCTTTTGTGTGCAGCTCAGGAGCTGAAAGGGAGCGATCAGCCAACCATAACAATCCATAATGGCTTTTCTGCCTCATCCACAAGTCTAGAAGCGTGCCTCCGGTCGGGGCTATCCCCATGTGCCCCCCCCCCCCACCCTCCCCGTCCCCCTGGCTCCAGCTTCTGCCACCCCTGATGCCTGTGAGTGTGTGTGCACGTGCGACTGGATGGGCAGGGACTGTTTATGTGTGTGTAGTATGTGTGTGTGTGTGTACGGGTATTCAGGGCCATGGCTGTGACTGTGACAGCGGAAGACCCCATTGAAAAGGAGTGGAGTCAGCCAGTGCAACCGGGGGCCCCTGAGCCTGTCTGATCACGCAACGAACGGGGGGCACTGGGCTGGGTGGATGTGCGTGAGGATCAGCCCGGAGTTTGGGGCAGAAAGTCTCCTTGTAGATTCAACGACAATAAATGCAGAATAAAAGGGCAAGAGCTTCTTTCATTAATCATCATTACGTACAGATCGGAAAACAGTTTGGAAGAAAAGGCAGCGACACAAAATGTATCCAACAACAGTTTGCCTAAATGGACCAAAATGTAATGCAACTTCCTGACGTGGAACTTTAAAGGTGCACTAAGAAATTTTAACCAACACAGACAGCTCCTCCGTGACTGATTTTTTTATTTTTCTGCCTAAACAAACAAACTCTCTTTGTTTTTGTGACTGAATAAACAACAGAATCTCATACTCTTCCACTTTGTTTATATTTGGCGGACCCTGCCACCTTTCTAGCTTCAAACAGTGTTCTGGGGACCTTATTTTCCTCTGAGAACATGTTGTTTATTCAAGAATGGAAACAATAAATATTTCTGAGTTTGTTTTATCACCTCATTATTATTATTATTATTATTATTGTTATTATTATTATCATTGTTATTATTATTATTATTAATAATATTATTGTATAATTTCTTCTCTAAAACTACACAGTGCTGCTTCAAGTAGCAGGTTTTTTATTGGGTGTCTGTTTTTCTCACATGGAGAACTTAAAGGAGTGCATTGAATCACTATGACTACACCAATGCTGGCTAAATCTGAAAAGGCTAAACACATTTTCAGGTCATTTCCAATACTCTGTCCACATTTAAATGACCAAACAATAGTAAAATGGCAAATTATCCTGTTTGTTGCAAAATTGATAACTAAGGCTGTCATCCCTGCAGATTAAACCTTCTTTCCATCATCACTTTTATTGTGTTTGAATGCAGCCAAACTCTAGTTCAGCACTTTCACAGCTATGCGAATTTAAACTGCATAAATCTAAAACCCAAACAGCGAGATCTTCAAATATGCTCACCAGAGTGGATACCAAAGTTATTCTACTTGTGTCATTCACAGTATCTAACAAGAGAAACACAAAGAGTCCATGCATAATAACATAAATTTCTGTCTGCGTGCAGCCTAAAATTTAAAAAGTCTGTGGACCCGTCGTATGTAGACACCCACTGTGGTATAACGGGTCAAATAAACTATACAGTGCACGTGGATGCAGTTCTGTTGATACTATGTTGGGTGTCTGCTACATGTACATATAGTTATCAACAATGGCAAAGGGTACAATTAGGGTAAAAACACAGATGTGTGCACTATATTTGGCTCTTTACTGTAGACATGGTCTACCTGAAGTAGATGAGACATGTTGATGGCAAGCTGGTAAACACAGACAAACACAAAATGTACGCTCACAAATTTTCATCCTGAACATTTAATCCCAACAGATTGAGGATACACAGCGATGCACAAAAAAACAGAAGGAGGATTTTCCACTTCAAATCCAAAAACTCAAAACCGAGAGCACTGGAAACAAACTTTTATAGTTAGTTTAGAACATAAATTATAGAAGGTGCACTTCCTTCTATAAACCTCTGCCTGAGTGCTGGTAAAAACCACAAACCGGCTTCCATAAAAGATTTACCTGCCAAAATTCCTGCGCTCTTTACAACTGGGCCAATCACGGAGACAGGCCTGTGGCTTTTTTAGGTATCACTTGGTAGTTTCCAGTCCCTGTGAACCCTGCAGGAGGTGATCTGGTATAGAAACAGTAATAGATTGATGGATTGATGGATGATTGGGTTATTTGGTCTATGACTTTTATGAGGTTCCTCGACAGATTATAGGTTGATAGCCATCTTGGTTGACATGAGGTAGTAAGTATACTCAAATATGTGTGACATAAAAAATTAGACATAGACGGAAAAAAGACAGAATCAAAAAGGGGTTACAGGAAAGAAAATGTGATTAAAAAACAAGGGCTTTCAAAAGACATATTAATAAATAATAAAGAAAGAAATAAAGAGTAAAAAATATTGTGGTTCAGATGTAATCGAGTTGAATATCACAAACTGTGTTAATCGGTTTTAACTAAGAGACAGGAAGTACATCTCTCCTCATCCTTAACTGCCAACTCATAATACCTCCATGAATTAACAGCCTCCTTTTACAGGAGCATCAGTGTTTAGGCACCAGTTCTGGCTCTACAGTAAGTGCCTCCTCCTTCCCCTGCTCTCTGCTGACCACTCCCAGGGGAACAGCATCCATTTTAGGGAGGAAAAGAGAAACGGAAGAAAAGGCAAAATGATGGAGGAGGAGAAAAAGGAGAGGGAGGACTGAGAGAATTAAGGTTACATGTCGGGGTGGGGGAGCTGGAGAGCGGCGGAGGGGTCGAGAAAGTGAAAATAGGAGGAGATGAGAGGAAGGGAGGAAAGGAGAGTAGACAGAGAAAAAGAGAGGGAAATCAAGTAGCCATCCGGTGATCATTTTACAGGCTGAGGGGAAGTGTTCCTGGAGAGGGGATGGAGCCAGACAAATGACTGAATGAGAGCTAAGTGGGTGGCAACACTGGCCTATTACAGAGCTACCGGCCTTCATCAGTCCTACAGGTAGAGGCGAACTGGAACTTACAGGCAAAGATACCAGCAGAAATAGCAGTCACGCACAGAAAGCGTTCACCTTTCAAGAGAAAGAGAGGCATTTTCAACAATCTATCATTTCATGAGGAAATTTAAGCTTTGCAAACTGTTTTGAGATGATGTAAGGAAAACTTTCAGAGCTTCAGGTTTCATGAAGATGAGCTATTCAAGCCATTTACCCTGGACTTCTGGCTTTTGAAGCGATACAGGCGACATACTGAAGGAACTTAAGATCATGTCAGAGCAAAGGAAATGCATTGCATTTAAGCTTATGTTGCTCTGTTTGAAAGAGTGGACAACCTGTTGAAAGTACAGGAAACACTTTCTTTGCATGTTAACATTCAACTAATTTCCTAAAATTGACATTAGACATGTTAAACATGGCTTTCCAATGCATATATTGCATACATTGCTATTACGTTTTCATCCTTTCCCCTGATAAACTCAAAAGTAAGGAGAGTGTACTAGTTTTGTAAAAACGTCGAGTGTGATGCTTCCGCCGTTCTGGCCGACAAGTTAAACATGCTCATGTTTAGCAGCATGTTTATCATGATCACCATCATAGATTAATCTGCTAGGGCAGCTAAGGCATACTCTATTGGACACATTTTAAGTATGACTTCATGATAGAGCTACATGAAAAGTGAAGTGAAAAACACAAAGCAGCTATAATTCATCCAAATGTCATGGGCCATCAATCCAGTTGTTGAGACAGAAATCTGTAGGAATCATTGTCTGGGAGCCATAAATGTCTGTGCCAATCCCTCAACAGATGTGGATATACTGTATCTCTTTGGATAAATGAAAAATCATCTGACCTGCTGGTGGTGCCACGTGAAAAGTCAGAGGATTGTCAAAGTCGTGGTGCATCCTCTAGGTGCCAGGAATATCAGTAAGTATATATTTAAACCATAGTTTAATGGACTGGCCAACCAAACGTTTGGCCTTACAGGCGTGGTATCGATAAAACTTCATTGTAGATTCTTAAAATGATGTTAAAATGATTTTTCAAGTTATTTGACTGAAACAGAAGAGGAAACAAAACCCTCCTCCACTATCATCTTCTGTCCCTTAAGTCTCTGTCCACTATCACAAAGACCTCCCCCCGTCAGCTCTCCCTTCGTTCAGTCTGTTATAAACAGTGACTGCATTACACAGCCCTGTGCATTGACATGAAATATCAAGCCTGTGGGGCACTTTGGGGTCAGGAGAAATCTCAGGGCTTGCTTGAGAATTGAATGCTGTAAAACAAAACGGCCCAAATGACTGTAAGCCAAAAGGCAGATGGCAACGCAAAGGAGGTGAGTTTACATATGCAGAGCAAGACGAATACGAGGCAGATGGTCATTTGTTGACTAATGTCTCACCGAGCACCTTTTGCACATTTACACTAAGGACCCAACTCACTTTTCCTAATGCGGCTCCACACCTCCGTCCGAATAGATTTTTTTAAATACGACCATATTTCTTGACGCCATCAACAGATTTCATGCCCCCAAGGGTATCATAAACGTCAGAATCTTCTGGATGTAGTCGATATCTTATACAGCTCCCCCCAAAGTTCAAAAATCGGATGAAACCAAATGAGGTGTGATGATGATGAGAAAACTGAGCACCAGGTGTCCCTGTCTCTCCTCTGTCTGCCCCCACTTAAAAACAGACACACTCACCTCTCCTTCTCCTCCCCCTCTCCACCCCCCCACCTGGTCTCCTGGCAGCCTCACAGTCATGGGAAGAAAGTGAGGGATGCTGGAGAGCATTTGGTTTCAATGCTGAACAGATATCATAAACTTCTGTTGAGAATCTAATAAAGAAAGTGCTCTCTTCTTCGAGCTCAGGAAGCCGGAATCGTGCAGGAAGACATCAGAAAAAAATATTTCTTGTCTTTCTGTCTGCGCTTGGGAAAAGAAAAAATTCGGCTTACGATTCATGTTGTTCGTGCACAATGTGACACTCTCTCAACTTGTGAATGAAAAAGTCCAAAATCTGATTTACAAGTCGAACAAGTGTATCCATTTGTGTCTCTGCCTGTCAGCGTGCCAATTCTTGTTTGTATCTGTGGCTTTGCTTGTGCGTGCATGTGTGTGTGAGTGCATGTGAGTGCCTGTGTGTGTGTGTGTGTGTGTGTGTGTGTTCTGGAGTCCTGTAAGGCCCCTGGTATCCAGCAGAGGAATGCAGCAGTCTCTTGAAAAGTAGTTATCAGCTAATGAGAATTCCACTCGGAGCAGGAAGGAAGGGCTTAGAATGCGTGTCCCTCAGCGAATTGGGGCGAATGTTAATCACGATGCCTTTAAGTGCACACACACACACACACTCACGCGCACGCGCTTGCATGCATGCTCACACAGGAGTCTAGACCGAGCAGAGAGCTGCAGCAGAGCCTGACACATGAATGGACGGGAGGGAGGGAGGGAAGGAGGGAGGGAGAGAGAGAGAGAGAAAAAGAGGATGTTTGTAAAAACTAGGCTTGGTGTTGTCTTCGTGGTTTGGAACTAATTGGTTTCAGATGAAAATCAGCGTGCACAAACTTGAGAAGGCCTTAATGTTCTTTGCCTTGCACTCCATCACCCTTTCACAAAAAACCCCTCCACCTCTCTCCCTCACTTTCTCTTCCTCCTGCCGTCCTGACCGGTCGATTAAAAAACTTCATCTTGTTTTAGTGTTGCAGTGTCGTGGAGGTCATGGCTCAAGAAAAAAACACACAAAGTTTAACTGAGTTTAGATATGATAAGAGGAGATCTCTGGCCACTTCACTTGCTAGCAGTCTCTCTCTCTCTCTCTCTCTCTCTCTCTCCTTCAATCTCTCCTTCAATCCATCTCTCTCTCTCTCTCTCTCTCTCCCCGTTACGCCGTGAAGGACACCAGGCCTCTGGAGATGCCGTCCCTCAGGAAGAAAGCAAGCGTCCCCCTCCCTCCTACTGTTTTTTCATAACCTATTATTTATGTCTGACAGACCTCCTCCAGACAAATGGCTGCCATATGGAGAAAGAGAGGCAGAGGAGAAGGAAGGAAGAAAGGAAGGAAGGAAAAACTCTTGAGTTTTTCTTTGGGGCTTTTGAAATTTCGATCAGTTTGTGCTTCGAGAGTCGTGCCTATATTTCGTGCTGGATGGCTTCGCGTCTCGTGCCACACGAGAGGCGCCGCATACGTCCGAGCAGCCTGCTGTCTCCTCAAGCTGATGGAGATATCAATCCTGTCTCATTGTAAAGAGATGTACAGCCTCTGTGGGCTGTAAACCACGACCGCACTCACACGTATCTGCGGTCCACAGGGACACATTTCTCTGCCATGTACATGTGAAGCCTTAGCGTGACTAAATGTTCAAAGGAAGAGTTCACGGTGTTTGAGATAATGTGGGATCACCGTTACTCACAAGTAGTGACACTGTTGCTTTGATATATTTAGTGCAACGCCAACATTGAACTCTAACATAAGAGTCTTTTAGTGTACTGACATCACATTTAGTCATGTTTAGTTATGTTTTCACCCACGTCCGTTTGTTGGTTTGTCAGCAGGATTTCCATGAAACCCTTACAAAACGGATGTTGGACCACAACTTAACGTTTGGTGTGGGTCCAGATAAAGAAACAGATCCAGCAATGTCTTTCTTTCTTTCTTCAACCTTACGAGATAGGGTGTTTTCTGACATTTTCCTTAATTCCTAACGGAATAATGCATAGATCTTGATGAAACAAATCCTAATCAAAGTATAGTTAAGTACTGTAGTTATGGGTGGTGACAGGGCTATTGAATCTGATATTAGGTTAGGTTTGATCGAAAGGGAACTGATGGGCCTTGGTGGAGGTATGCGCTCTACTGAGTGCCATTCTAGTTTTTTGTTTTTTTTTCTTAATAGTTTTTTATTATTAAATAGAAGAATAAAGGTCTTTGGGAAATCAGAATCTGTAGGTATCGGACAATCACGGTTAAGCGGGTTATGCATGCAGGTAAACAATCTGTCTGGAAAGCAAAAGAGGTGAAGTACATTGGCCAAAATGCAATCTCGGTCAATTAAGCTATTTATTAGCTTTTTTAAAGTATTTGCAATATATGCAGATATCTGTTTAAAGACAGTGTAGAGTTACACTTAATTCCACCTCCATTTTCGCATCTCAAGTTGCTAATCAATGACGGGTGCACGGATGAGGAAGGCTTGGCCCGGATATCCGTTGTCCACTGGCAACACTGGAAGTCCTGGAACACTAAATAAAAATTATTGTTAGCCAATATTTGATGGCTTCGGAAATGGCTCCATAGGGAATGAGCAACAAACATAAATGTCATGGATAGACACCTCGTTGTTGAAGATGGTGTTGAAGAGTAAGGACCACACCAGCATCAAACTGACTTGCAGAACGAAAACACAGTGGATAATCATTGAAAAAGCTAAACTATCACAATTGGCTAAGGTGGCACGAAAGAGAAGATGCAGAAAAGGTTGATTTAAACATATTTTCAAACGCACACTGGCATGGCAGTCCCTGCCTCGGGAGTGAGTAGACCTCCTTCCGAGCATCCAGTTCAGGGGCCCTTGTTCCAGGTCACCCCTTCCTTTTCTGTCTCCATCCAGGACTGAAATCTGAGGATGTATCAGACCCGTTGGTGCCTGATTAATTTGTCTCATACTATTGTACAGGTTCCTGCTAATAGAATAGACACCTTCAATGACGCCTCATCCCTTCCCTTTTCACTATACTTCCTCTATTCCTCTGCTTCTTTGTTATTCTTTGTTGCATATGCCCTTCTGTTGTTCCTCCTCTGCCTTATTTAATGTGTGTCCTTCTTCAGTTATTCTTCCTGTCTCTTCTTCATTGCTCCCTGGAGTCACTCTTCCTGTCAGAATAAAAGTCTCTGTCATGTCTGGTCCCTGTGGGAGCAGCTGGCCAGCTAATCCCCGATGGGGCCTTCTCCTCCTCCTTCTTCTCCTTCTCTTCCACCCGCCACCCCCTCCTTGAATCCTCCTTCCTTCCTTCCTTCCTTCCTCCCTCCATCTCTTGGGTAATAGCTCCCTTGTTCCTGTCGGACAAAACAGCACCTTTGTGGCCTCCCTGCCTCTCTCTCCATCTCTTGTAACACCCACCCCACCCCACCCTGTTTTCTCCCTCGCAGTGAGGCAACATTTAAAGCAGGAATAGGGAAATTGTAAACAGCAGGTTTTTTGGGCCTGGAGGCCGAGGCAGAGTCCGGCAGGGCTCAGAGTCCAGCAGAGCAGAGAAGCAGGCCTTTGTTATTGTGGGATTAGTTAGGGAGGTGAGGGCAGGGTTGCCACCTCCAACACCATACCCCCACACCTCCGACTCTAATCACCACCACCAGGACAACACACCCTGTTACACACACACACACACGCACACACACACACACATACAATTAAGAAAATGATCACTGTCTGAAGTTTAAGATGCTTTCCAGGTCTTTAAAGCGGAACCTAAGTAAAGGCCACAGATGTTGTCCTTGTTTGACCTAACATGTGCAAATCAGTATAAGTTGTTGCATTAGTTGTTCATTATAGTACTCTAGTCACTGTTACAGTCCTCTGGGGGGAGTGACCATCTGTGTTTAACATTGTGATTCAATAAGGAAGGCAACATTTTTCTCCATAATGAATAATGAATGAGCCATTACCTGCCGTCTGTCTCCAGTCTCTCCCTGTCTTTGTTTCATTGTGTTGATTAGTTTCACTCCCTATTAGTCTCTTCTGAATAGATTCTGTAATTACGACTGTAGTAGTCCACATATTTTGTACCACGACATTATCAGAGAAGCTTAAAGTTTGCTATGTGCTGCAGCGCTTGAAGTGCTTAAAAAAAAAAATCGGTGCCAGTACTCCCCTTGTTCACATGTTGACGTGGGAGCTGCCAAAGGGAGCACCGGGATTTCCCCCAATGCTCCAGATGGCCGGTCCGACTATGTGTGCCCAGGACACTGTCTCTGCCTTTGGCGTGACACACAAAAGAAGCACTTCAAGCACGACAGAGAAAGGCAGGCAGGTGAGAACCAGAAGGTAGGCGTCACATATTGTCCCCTGGTAACGCAGGTAATTTAGGGCCAGAATTGTCCAGAGAACCTAATATGAAGGGCAGAGAGGGTACCGGAAGCTTGTGACAAGAGCTGGGAAGCTCAAAAGGAGTCACAGTACGCCACAGAGTAAAGTTTTAAGCTCTGTATAAACTTATATCTACATCAATCCAACAATGCATGTACAAGTATCTAATAGTCATATATTGCCTTATACGAAGGTAACATATATGGCAGCACCACTCATTTCTCATGTCATATATTACATTTCTGTATGGGCACAAATACACATTTGTAAGTTTCAGATGTATCGTATCAGCATTGATGCAGCATGTGTCAAATCGTGTTCACATATGGGCCGACCTTAACATCCGACAGCAGCCAAGCGAGAGACTGCTGTTCGAGACAATGCTTAAGCATTTGTAAGCATGTTTGAAGACATCTGAATTGAATCAGCTTGTATATCTGAACATGGACCACATTGGGTGGATTCAAAGCAATTTCGAGCACAAATGTTGTTTGATAGCTTTGATTTGCAGCCATTAATTAAAAACACAGTAGGTGTCTGCCTTCGTGCCAGACGATTCAGCTCAGGCTTTAAATCTTTGCACTGTAGTTGATAGGTGCACAAAAGGGCAGTCCATCATCATTGACCATTCATCCTATTTTAACCACCCATCAATACCTCACTGTAAATCACAAAATAACATTTCCTGTCTTTTGAGGAAATTCCCGGCATGTGGCTGGAAGGTGTGTGCCCTAAAAAAAAAAAAAAACACGTGCAAACCGGTGAGATCGATCAAACGGCGCGGCTGGGCTTGATGTTCGTCGGCCGTGGAGAGAATGACAACCTCATGTTGAAGATTTAGCGTCGAGCTAGAAATGTAAAGTGAGGCAGGTTAGCATCGCTCTTTGATGAGAGATATCAAATGGCTTTTGAGGGTTTTCCTCTCCTCTCCTTTTATGTTTCCCCCCTCTCTCTCCCTCTTCCATCCTCTGTCTCACTCTTGGTTTTGCACTGAACTTTCCATCCACAGCCTGCCTCTCCCTGTGTGTGTGCTTTGAACTCCTCACACTGTTCTTTTGAAGGGCAGAGTCATAAAACGTCCTTTTATGCAGGCCTGGTCTCTTTGATGGGGTTGTCACTTTGTACAATGCGCCGCTCTAAGCCTCAGAAACTTCAGACAGGCATGACCACACCCACGCAGACGGACAGACAGATGGACAGACAGACAGATAGACAGACCCCACGAATGACTGTCAGATTTGGTGCCTTTTACTCCCACCCCCCCTTTAGTTTGTGCAGTAACTAGGGTTGAAACCAGGAAATTGTGATTCTGCCTGACTACAAACACTCAGGCTTTAGAAGGGCATTGACAAGATCTTGAGACTCCAATGTTTTATTGATTTAAAGCCATTTAAGAACTGCTTAAGTTAAGTTTTGTTCATAAGTTTACTAGATTATATCCTTCATTTCAATAGCATTTGATCTACAGGAACCTCTGAACAGATTTCTAGAAAGAAAGCGCTTACAAAATGAAATCCCTTGTATACATTGCAGTGTTAGAGGCTGGCTGCAGCTGATATTCAACAGCAATATTTGTGATCAAGAGTTCGTGAAACAACCACTCATATTATCACATTACAACATTTGTGTTTGCTTATTGTTTATCTCCATGGTTTTTGACCTTCCAAAGAACTCGTGAAAGCAACAGCCAAATCTCAAATGTCCATTTCTGTAACTGCTCCACTGAGGATTAAAACAAATCCTGCTTGCAGCTGCACGATAATTATGTAACTGTGACCGGAATCAGCCTGATAAATGTCCACTGTGATGGATCGGGCATCTCAAGACACTTTTCTTGTCTCTGTAATTGTAAATTTGCACAATGAACTGACATGAGCTAGCACTTTTTTGGATTCTTAAGTACATGATTTGTTGTTAATTGGCTTTGTTATGCCCCTGTGGTGTCATCTGAGAGCTGTCTGTTTCCTGTGGTGTCATCTTGGAGGTGTGTCTCCATCTAATCTGTGCTGCTCCCTTGCAGGTAGCTGCAGTAACTCAGTGCACCTGGGCCCAGTGTGCTGAACTTTCTCAAACTGCTGCAGTTGACTCTCTCTCTATCTCTCTGCTCTGGTACTCTCTGCAGGCACACCACGTTCTGGTTTAACTTGTGCTTTGTTTTGCATTTGACAACACCTGCACACACATTCTTCACTCATACACAACTGACTTTACTGATTTCCACATCCCATTATGTATTTATTAATTTGATCATTTAATTTGGTCTGATTTGGTTTGATTGATTTAATAAAGCATTCTTTAAACGTTAACCATATTGTTGTCTCACTTTTTGTTGTGACCTTCTGAGTCAGGTCATGACAGCTTAAACATTAAAATCCCTTAAGGTTCTGTATAACGCTCATTTTCAGCGTCATACTTTTTATTTTGTGTTTTTGCTGCAGCACCTCTATTCACCCCGTCTCAAACATTTTAGTGCCTGTCTTTTTAAGGCCCACCTCGCTAAAGCCCAGTCTGTTCTGATTGGTCAGCTCTAACAGGCCTGACCAGGCATTGCCCACTTTGTTTCCACATCAGCTTTGGCTAAATCCATTTCCACCCTCTGGACTTGCGGACTGAGCCCTCAGACTTCAGTCATACATACGGTGACGTGTTAACTGTCATCACGTCAAGTCTGTGAGTGCGTGAGACTGCAAAGCACATATAGCGGCTGAGAGACAGGCCTAAAGACTACGAAATTTGCTCACGTCTCTAAAAATGTACTTCTTCATATCTCTGTATCATGATGTGGTCAAATACTTTTCTGGCCTACACGATTCAAGTAACTTAAGTAGTTGTTTTAAACATTCATAATACAACGTCACGTCTGCATCGCAATGACTTGTGGATAATTAAAATCAGTGAAGTCCGGTGAAGCCTCACAGACTTCCTGCAAATGCGCCCGCAAAGTCTGCAAGTCTACACGTGCGGTAAAGTCCAGACATTTGGATGCAGCCTTTGCCAATGTTTTTGCCAGCACTTATTTTCGCAACCACCATTGTGCAGGAGGTGTGACTTGATTGCTGTGACATCACAACCTTCTGGATGTCCTGACGGCTTGTTTAAAGGCACAGGTTCTGGATACCGCCTGCGTGCATTTCTCCATCAATTGAGCAATTTGATACTTTGACAGTATTTATAACACCTATAGCTGCGTCATGATCAAAAAAGACATGGGAAATTTCAACATTATGAGACCTTTAACACGTCGGTTACTGAGATTCTGGACAAGCCTAGCTTCCAACCCAGAACCAGACAGCCTGTTTGGGAGTTTGGCAGCCGCTCGGCCTCAAGCCACCACACATGTTTACCATTGAAGCCCCTGTTGTGGTGTCACACCCTGTGAATAATGCACATTCTGTCTTCAGTCACCTGTTTTTTTTCACCCTTGGCTCCTCTTTACTCTTACCATCTGTTTTCTCTTGATTTACTTGATCTTTGATATTGAAGGGTTTCTGTTAAAAGAACACAGTGGTTTGACACTGTGGCTTTCTGGTAGACCTGACTGACTCTGCTTTTCTCTTCTGTCTTGGCATTCGACTTACTGTCAAGTAGCACACCTACAGTAAGTACAGTGACCATCCACTGAAGGGAGTACCCACTATAATACTCGTTATAGCTTGGTATCTTACAGTATGTTATGGCTGGTTATACTATGTAATGGTGCTGAGCTGCAATGCAAGGACCAAATAGCACAGAATGTGTGTGTATCTGGTTGTGCTGACCACTTTCTATTGAATAATAATATTGCCAACAAATGTCCTTTAACTCAGTGATAAACACATTGCATTTTCTTGCAACTGCTTCACAATAAAGCCTCCCATTGGTTAAACGATGGAAAACTTGCATGAAAGCAGCACGAAATGTTCAGGGACCATCAACTCAGCTCTGACATGGCTGGAAGTCATCAGTGGACAGTAAAATTAGGCTGATAGCTGAAAGGACTCCCAGGAATGTAGTGAAATTAAACCCTAAATCACAGAGATTCGGACAAAAATACTGAGAGCTGAGCACAGAGTGACTTTCAGAAACACAGATTTATCTCAATCCAATCACCAGATTGTTTAAAAGCTTTGGTCCCTCGTCCAAAATATCTAGTGGTTTGGAGCTTACAAATGTTGAAACGCAGTCTTGAACTGCGGTCACTGGCTTGACAGCTTTCTCAACTATGACCCCACCATCTGAGAAGGTCATAATGTAACTTATATGGTACATGTGGCATGGTATGGAATAATATGATATACAATGGTATGGTGAGAAAGTGAAAGTGTCCTTTAGCAAGACATCGAACCACTAATAGGTGTGCTGTTGCAGCTGGCGTTGGTCCTCAATGTCCTTGAGGAAGAAGGCAAGAGAAAGCAACTCTGAAGATAAAATAGGAGAACTTATTCGACCAGATTTTCTATCCTAAATTTGTTCTTGTCTCAGGGTTACCAGACTTTCTATCTTTGCACGGTATTAAAGCACTATGATGCAAAAATCTATTCTCCCAGGCTAATACAGTAGATGTATCCTGTCTTCCATTCTCCTGTTGGTCCCCAGTTGTCACACTGTGGCCATTACAGTCTGGGTTGGGTTTCCCATAAGCATCCCAACACTGAGACAATCTTTGTTCCATTGTAAGCCACGAACACTGAGAGTCTTTTGGGAAGCTGGAACCTGGCTGTTCCCAGGATCCCTTTCACCTGAGCAGGAGAACAACAGGGGGAGAAAGGGGTAACACAGAGAGAGGCTGTTGGAGAGCGCGATTAATGTGAATACAAACATGCATGGAGACCCACACAGGACTATTGACACATACATCCACGCATACATGCAGTGAACAGTGTTACTACTAATGTCTGGTGCTCAGTACTGTAGGTCATCATAGAGCAATTTCCTACAATACTTGGAGAAAGTCTTCGTGGGACAACATAGTGCAGCAACGACTTTTTTGTTTCTACCATTGACAATGGTGTCCTCAACCTGCTGTCTTTCTAATGGCCAGCAGGAGGCCACTCCACTGGTTGCAAAAAGTATTCTGATTGTATGTAAGATTATGAGAAAATGACCATACTACTCACTTGATTTATTACCTCAGTAAAATGTTTCCCAATATATTTATGGTCTCAATCTCTTATCTTCTCAAGTCTTCCCTAATACAGCATCAGCATTGTGGTCCGAGCAAGAGTAAAAAAAAGAGGTTTTCAATCAGGTCCAATCAGGACACCCTCCCCATCTCCACACTCTCTTCCAAATACGGTCACGTCTGCCTCCAAAAAATCAAGATGGCGACGGCTTTAATACCAAAGTCGATGCTTCAAAACGGTTGCCCACAGACTAATAAGTGATGTCATTGGCGAAGCTCCGCAAACGTGACTAAACATAACAAGAAATAAAACTTTAAAGACATTACCTCATCCGTTAACATTCCTTTTTTAAAAGCAATGGTGGTTGTTTAACAAGGAAGACAACAACTCCCATGATCCCACGCTACTTGCATCTTTTATTACCTCCGCCAAGGAGGTCATGTTTTCACCCTTGCCCATTTGTTGGTTGGTTTGTCAGCAGGATTACACAAAAACTACTGAACTGATTTCAACGAAGCTTGGATGAAGGATGGGTCTCAGCCCAAAATAGACTCCATTAACTTTTGGTGTGGATCTGCATAAAGGGTCGGATCCAGGGATTTTTTCTCACTGTTTTTAACTTTTCGTTAATTTATTAGGGAATAATATGGATCTTGATGGATAAAAAAATCTGGCATGTTTTGGTGGCTGGTATCTATAAGTGAGTACAGATCTCTTGAGCTTAAATTTTAGTTAAGCAGTTATGGGTGATACAGGACCATCAAGTTTGATACTGGATCATGCTTGACTGATTTAAAGGGGACTGTTGGGCCTTGGCGACAACATGCGCTTCTTTACTGAGCGCCATTCTAGTTTTGTTTTGATTGAGAGACCTATAGCAGCAGAAATTAGTTACTATGACTACACTTGGTCATTATATCAAAATCGCTGATGATTATTTATCATCATTGTGTTAGCGTGTTGTGAAAGTACCAATAGTCTTCCTTAACCTTAACAGCTGTGAAAACACGCTAACTATGAAGGTTTCTTGAAACAACAAAACTCACAGACATTTCCTTCTTATCGTATGTCAAGGTGTGCGATGAAGATGTATTGCCGTGCTATCAGAGCAAAATCTTCCTTTAGAACCAGTCATAATCCTGTGCCAGGAAGCTGCTCTTTAAAGAAACTGAATGTTTGTGTGACAGGACCCCGCTAACTTCTGAAATATCCATCACCCTCACATTCAGAGTTCAGCGGAAGTGCTGTCAGGGTTGAGTATGTGAAACAGATTTCTAGGACAAGATCTCTGTACAAACATCATAAGGCCTCTGTTAAACCGGTTTGATCATCAACCTGTTTTCTTGCTGAGCATGTCTTCCGCTCTCTGGCCTGTGGCGTGTGTGTTTGTGAAGCTTTTGTGTGTGCGTCTCTGAAATAAGAAGGTCTAAGAGGAGGTAAATCACCCTTCAAAAGTGAGCGCTGTGAAAACATCCTGAGTGCATACTGAGACACCAGTACACACACAAGAATTGTCCACATGAGATGAGTAATAATTCAGCTGGTGGAGCAGTGTTGAGGAAAGTATAAGAAGTAAAATTGAAAGATGTGCATCTATGCATCACAGTCATTTTTGGATAAAATGATGAGTCAAATGGCGCCTCTCATTTTGCAGAAAGTAATCTGATGAACCACATCGAACAAGATCATTTACAGATAACCTTTAAGTGTCAACCATAACAACTTTTATCTTAGAACAACTGGTGCCATGGCATTGTATTTCATCATCAAATCTGGCCACAAACTTGGTGAATCAGTTTTTGTTTCCATCCTCCTCACCTCGGAAACTTATTTTTCGGTTTCCCGTGTCAGCAGCAGACGGCTGCAAGTGTTGCTACACCAGAGAGCTAAATATAACACAGAGACATCTGTGGTTAGAAGGTTTTGAAATCATGCAGATAAGCGTTTTGCAGAGATGTGGGCTGTGGAAATGTGAACTTCTCAGTTATTGTGAGACAGCCTTCCAGACAGGACAGTGAGTAAGTATTTAGGGGATATGTTATTTGAAGAGGCCATGTGATTCACTGGACTGAGGATTCGGGAGTTTTTGTACCTTAATATTAAGTTTCTCCTCCTGTTCATTGTAGACCTGTAATTTAATGGGTTAAAAGAGCTCCTTAGCCATGTAGCATAACAAACGCAGTCAATTTTAGATGGTCAAATAAATCCTAGGTTATATGTTTAAACAGCTGCAGTTCTGTATGAAATCTAAAAAAAACCTAGCTGCGCTTTCTTTTAACCCACTTCTTTATCTTTTTCAAGTATTTCAAACATATCTAAGTCGTATGTTGTCCTGTAGCTGTCATTGTGAAATGAGAAAGTGCTTTGATGGCTGTCAGAGACCAATCAAGTCATGGGTCAATGGGTCACATAGCAATAGGCTGCAAAGGCCACAGAGGAAGAGAGAGACTAAGAGAGAGGGACACAGAAGAGAAAAAGCAGGAGGGCAAAGACAAATGCTTATCGCTTGAGTGCCCTCGTGTCGGCAGCGCCATCTCTGACTGTCACCACCTTGAGTGACACACATCGGGGTTGAGGGGTCAGCAGGGGTGAGGAAGTGTGATGTATGTGGGTGTGTGAGGAGCTGTAAACTTCCTTGGAGAGGAACAATAAAAGCAGTGATTGCAGGACAGGTTTTGAGCCTGTTTGACCAAATCTCAGGAAGTAAACCCAGGAACTAACCAAGACTCTAAAAGCTTCTTTGTTGCACAAGATACTAATTTCTACATAATGTTGCTTTAAAGTCCTTGTAATAAGAATTAGGTAATAGGTAATACGGCCCTTTTAATTCCTTATAAGATGCTTATTAACATTAATAACACTATTTAAGTGTTAGTAATAGCATCAAAAGCCTGTTTATTGTTAGTTTATAAATATTCATAAGTCCTCAGAGGAAAAACTTGTTAACACTTCATAATAAATAATTAATAAAAGCCTGATGAGTTTCATGTAATTGTTTATAACAGCATTACAAACATATTTATTGAGTTTAACTAATTTACCTATTATGTCTTTGTTAAACCTTTACGAAGGTTCTTTTTGGTTGCTTTAGTAAGATTAATACATTATTTATTATGCATTTATTAACAGTTAACTATGTTTTTTGCAGCTACTGGATCTAAAGCAGGAACAATGCCATATATAGGTTAATAAATCCTTTATATTAGGCTTTTATTAACATCTTTAAGCATTGAGAAACTGTTAACAAGTTTCTTATAAGTGCTTATGAATGTCTTTTAATCTAACAATTAATGTGTGCTATCATTAACACTTAAATAGTTGTATTAATGTTAATGAGCATCTTATGAGGACTTAACTAACACTTACAACTGTTGTTGTTGTTGTTGATGTTGTTGTTATGTATTGTTATATATTGTAGTATAATGCACACATATTCTAATTTTCTTAATTCTTTCACTTATGTATTTATGCTTATATATTTAATTCTAGTCTGAAACCCAATCAAACAGGACATTTAGCCACATTTTTCTTGGATGAGACATGCGGAGGAAGCATTGCCACTGTCTGTGTTTCACATTATGTGAACACCTGTGCATGTGTATTAATACCAAAAACAACAAAAAACAAAGGAAGAAATAGAAAAATGTCCCAATGAAGCATTTTGACAGTTGCCGGTAAGCTTCATTAAAGAAGGAACAGTAGAGGAAAGGTGAACGGGGGATGGTGAGCTGAGGTGTAAGAGAGTGTGTGGTGTGAGTCACAGAATAGAGGATAGGTAGGGGGCAAGGCAGTAGGTGGGTGGTGCAACCATTGTGAGAGGATAGGCTACTGTTAGTCGGGTGGGAGCTGCAGAGGAGAATGGAGGTGAAGTGAGGGTGTGACTGACACATGGATAGAGACGACTAGCAGGGGGTGGTAGGAGGTGGCAGGCAGAGAATAATGGTGGCAGGATGCGGGTGTGATGCACTGACGAGGGTGTGTGTGTGTGCCACCAGAGGCTATGCATGGTCTCCATGTTGTTTCAGGTGTCCATACACCCCCAGCCAACCAGTAGAGCCTGGAGGGAGGACTGGCAGCTCATTAGCCTGATCAAAGACTCCACTTCCCCCTCTGGTTTAACACACACACACACACATGCACACACACACACACACGCACACACACACACACACACACACACACACACACACACACACACACACACACACACACACACCCTCTCTCTCTCTCTCTTTTGCAGTGTTTACCTGGCTAATCCGAGACTAATCTGCCTGATATGCAGGATGTGGGGATCAATTAAGGAAATGAAGGTGTGGTGATAAGGGAGGGGTGGAGAAGAAGGAAAAAAAGGAAGGTCCAGAGACTCCAGCAAGAAATGTCACATTTCCAGGTCATTTATGCTGATTTCGTCCCCTTCTACAAAACACAAGGTCAAAGAAACATTCAGACCTTTTCGGTGAAAAGGAGTATTGGTGTCATGGTAGCCTCAGTAAAGCAAATTATTTCTGAAAATGTTTGTATACTTTGGTTCAAAATAATTCTTAATAAAAAAAATAATAAGGTGCAGCAAAGTGTAAATAGTTCATGAGTGAGGAATGAACTGGGAACTACTTGATAGTTCATGAATAACTAATCATTACCTAATGATTCATTAATGTAGCGTCTTCCAGTCTGTTCTCTAGTAACTCATCATTATCTACTATATGGTCCTTGAATATATATTATATATTATATATTATATTATATATATATATAATATATATTAACTGATTATAATACATTATATTGCAGTTGTAAGCAAATATACAGACATTTTAAGTGCTCGTTAATGTACAGCATTGTGTTGTCCTAAGTTGTCCTCAGAAGACTTATTTTGTATGATTACAACTCTTATATTATCTGTTTATATGGCTTCAGAGGAGGAGTTAAGATATGAAATCAAATATTAAATCAAATCAATAAAAACTTAAAGTATTAAGTGTTTATATCCAGCTTTTAGATGTTGAACAGCGAGGATTAGAAAAGTAGAATAAAGGAATTTAAATTGTAAAATGTAAGATATAACATGTAGCAGCTGGTTTTAAAGTAAATTCATTTACCTGCACCCAAGAAACCAGGTTAATAGAAAACAGGTTAAGGATTTAGATCGAAGTATGTTCTGTCTGTTTATTCATAGGGCAGGTCACTAATCAGATTTCAAGATCCTCTCTTGATTTTTTCGAAGTCATTTTTACTTCAAATGTTTTTTTTTTCTTTCCTCTGGACTGCAATTACTAGGCCATTTTCAAGTCATGGATGTGTGCTTTTATGAAAATCTCATTAAAAACCTGCTTGAGCATATGTGACCAGAAATCATTTTTGAGTGGAGTTACCACACACAGCTGGAGGCAACCAGGTTACTTAAGCACATGTAAGCGACACAGCTCATCTGATGCAGAGAAAAATATTCTTTGTAGACTAGAATGAGCGATGCTGATGGTCAGGATGTAATCACTACCACAATCATTACCACTCATCTCCTGAAGCTGATATAATTCATTTCAGTGATGTAAAAATAGGACCTATAGTAAAGAGACGCTTTTTATTTTACACTCATATTGAATCAGATCCTGATTCATATCCTGTATTGACTGGGTCTTAGTTCGGAAATTGACCAGCTCATCATCCATCACAACAAAAGAGCCGGTGAGTCAAAGCATCCCTCTTGAGCCACATCCTCTCCGCTCAGGAGGAGATCTTGTTATATTAATCAGAGGCTCGTGAAGCACACTCACTATCCTCACATGTGGACACGAATTCACACAAACAACTCTCAGGGGCTAAATCTGATTTACATAGTCCTTTACAGCTCGTGAACTATTATAAGCCTACAGAGTGTTTATACACCTCAGAGGTAAGTTAACCAGCCATGAGCCATATATCAAATATGATCAGATGTTCCTTGTTTTATGTTATAGTTTCATTTCACAATTTGTATGACTCAAGAAGATGAGCTTTCATGTTTAAATGAGACTAATATGGTTTATTTTGTAGAGCTCATTTAAATAAACAATTTTAAAAGTGATTCACACAAGGCAAAAAAAAAACAATAAAATAAACAAGCGTAAAATCATTAAATCATCTTAAAGTCGGCTATGAGAAGAGATTGTAAAAGCTGATGAATGGACTCAGTGAACCGTAGTTCCTCAGTTCATTCTGGTGCCTCTTAAGTCTGTACTGCACATGTAGACGGACCGTATACTGGGATTGTAAAGTCTCTGAGCCAAATTTCAAGGCATCATTTGATGTTTCGAGAAGTACGGTTTAATACTTTATTGCCCAGAATGAGATGAGAATCAGTGCCGTTTCATTAGGTGTGAAGCCAGAGCCAGGAGCTGATTAGCTTAGCTTAGCATAAAACCTGGAAACAAAGGGAAACAGCTAACCTGGCTCGGTCCAAAGTTCAAAACTGCAGCTCCCAGCATGTCTCAAACACACTAACATTTAATACCTCATTTGTTTAATCAACAGAATTTTTTTTCAAGGGGAGTCACATGCTGATACTATTTCTTGGGTGCAGTGACTTACTAGAGCGAGTTTATAGATGTTAGTTTGGAGCCAGCCAGACTGTGGCTGCTTCCCGTCTTTATGCTATTTGGGTCTTGACTTTAGCATCATACCTAACACACATATATAATAGTGGTATTAATCTCATTTAACTCTCAGCAAGAAAAATGTACATCCTTTAACACAATCTAGGATGCTTAATCTGAGCACTTTCCAAAAGTATCAGAATCCACCATCTTGCAGCTGCTAGTTTATTTAGGGTTTATACCGTTAGTGGCCAGGTTAGTGTGAGGGTAACTTGCTAATTTCAGTGTGTGGGTTGCGAATTCAAAGGTTGTTGTTTCCGATACAAATGGGGATTTCAAAAACGGTATCATGCAAATAGCGGAAGGGAGGAGACTGGCGCCTGAAATAGTCGGCCAATGGCAGGCTTTCTACCAACAGTCTACATCTGGGTGAGTCAGACTAATCTAACCCTGTTCCCAGACCTTTTTCACATGCATCAGTATCTATGACCAGTTCACAACTGACCAAATTTGGATATTTAGTGGCTATGTTCGCAGAATGAAACTGATTTTCCTTTGTCTGCCTCCCACTTTATCCTCCTCCTGATGGCTCACAGGAAGTTGCTGCTGTCCCACGCTGATCCCGCGCCGTCCCCTCTCCTCCCGTCCTTTCTCCCGCCACGTCTCCTTCCTCTGCTCCTCTTCTCATCTCCTCCCCCCGAATCATTTTATACTCCTCTCATCTCCTGCTTGTCTGACTCTCACCTCCTTCCTCCTTTCCTTTGATCCGCTCACCCCTCTCATCTACCCTTTTTTCCTCTTCCTCTTCCATCCTCCTGCCCTCTCCTCTCATTTACCTCCTTTTTTCCACTCATCCGATCCTCTTGTCTTTCCTCATTTCCTCTCCTCTTGTCCTCCCATCCCTCCTCTGAAGGCTTAATTCAAGCTTGTCATCGCAGTGTCTGTGAGCTGAAGTTGGATACTGCTGATGCTGCAGCCATCGCAACATGTAGGGTGCAGATAACTCACCTGCAACCCTGTTTCAGTCTCTATTTGTGCCTGTTCCACATGACAAACTCGTTATTTCTCACTTTTTAAAATTCTATTGAGACCAAAGACTGAAAAAGGTGAAAAAATAGGCTGAAAACATTTGATTCGCAGAGAGTCTAAAAATAGGGAACATGTTTGTGGTGTGCATTTCGACAATATGTTATCTGGCTCGGAGACAGGCCGGCTTCCAAATTCTACATTAAAACAGTTTTGGTGCTCTCTTCCTAATATAATTTATTTGCGCTTTTGCTGTCTCACAGTATATTTCTGTATTATGTTCATGTACTGTATGTACAGGCAGCACAATGGCGGAAGGGTTAGCGCGGTTACCACAAGTTTTGTTGACTAAAACAGATTAAAGCAATCGGTTGCATGATTTGGATCTCTGTTAGTTGTCTCAAGCATTGACTTTCCCCTTCATTACTAATAACCGTGGTCTCATAATGATACACGACCTTTCCCCAGCAGAATATTAGCTTCAGCTACACCTTCTTACCCATTCGCATGGAAAGTGACACATCAGCGAAACACCTCAGCAGATGTACTGATGCATATTAACCGAAAACCGAAACCTTTCCGGTTGGAACAATGTGAGTTTAAATAACTCTTCTGATAAAACATTAAGATTCTGGTTTCGATTATTTGAAATCAAACCACAATGAGATATTTATACCTGATGACTCTTAGATTCTGTACATGTGTGCACAGACTGCACGCATGTAGTCGAAAAAGGAAAAGTTGAGACAAATCTGTGAATTTCCGCAGTAAAGCTTGAAAAATTCCTGAAAAAGAAAAGGTCTCGTTTCGACTTCGTGGCTCTCGTCTAAGCTGGAAGAACCCCGCCGGGCGAGGGGAGGAAAGTGGAGCTCCGGTGGAAGTTGACCTTCGACCTTTCTTCAGAGGAGTGACAGGACCCCGACTGCACTCCGACCTCCAGGGACCAACCAATCACTGAAGCGTGACCTGCCGTCAGGGGCGTGGCCACAAAGGACCTCGCTTCTCCTCTCCACCTCTCACATTCTGGGCATTCCAAGTGTCGCTGAGAGCACATATCATCCAGGCACCCCAGGGATGAACACACATGCACACGTACGCATGCACCACACACACATCCAATGGTGAAACTTAACCGAGTACTCTCCTTTAGTATTTCCATTCAATGCCATGAATCCTCTACATTCAAAGAACATATTGTACTCTACTCCTCTACATTTGTTCTGACAGCAATAGGAATTATTTTACCAATTAAGATTATAAATGTAGTGTATATATATCAAAACCAGTTGTAAATAGCTTAAATACGTTCTACCTTGGCTACAGCAAAATGTTAATTAAATACGAAAGCATAAGCAAATTATTACGAACATTTTACTGGTAAAACTTAAATACAATTTCAATATTTTTTACATACAACACTTGGTATTGCTACTTTTACTTGGATCGTTTTTCTTACTTTTATTTTCCCTTCATGTCTCAGATAATGAATAGCTTCAAGACGAACTGGAAAAACAAGGAGAGTGACAGAATAGTTGTCCCATGTATAATCATCTTTGGGTAAGATCTCTTTGAAATGAAGTCAGTTGCTGAACATACAGTATATTTCATAGGAAATGTGTCACTAGTAACGTAATTCATTGGATTATAAAAATAAAGTAAGCGAATCTGAATATTTTTGCATCACTTCTGGCTTCTTCAAAACCAATCATTGAAAAAATATTGCACCCTGTAATAAAAAAATGGCCTCTCATCTCATTTGTTAGTTAACATTTCTCGGTGTGAGCATTTTCTAGGACATTTATAACACAGCACGTAACTCATTATGCTTTCAGAAAGCGATGGGAACAAAATTAGCCGTTAAAACGAGGTGTTGTCCCCAGTGTAAACAACACCTATGCCCCCAAGCACTCATGTATAAATGAAATGAAGCATTGAAACGGAGCAAAATAAGGTCCCCAGAAGTAAAACAGTATGAAACTGTGTTGTCCTTTACGGCCAGTTTGTTTATTCAGTTTATTCAGTCATGAAAACAAAATCAGTCAACAAAGATCTATCTCTTCTTTCCCAAAACTAAATAGTGCACCTTTAAATGTAAAAGGAGCGAAGACTTTGGATTAATGACAGCTTTCATAAGTCGCTAACAGCCGGTTAAACCTTCACAAAACCAAATGGTTAGAATATGGAGCTTTTCCTGGAACACTGGTGATCTTTTCTCCTGCTTTGTAAGTCACATAGATATTTAAAGAGGAACATTTCATATGTCAGTGTCAGAATTAGTTGCACACATGCAATATTTAGCCCACACATGCTGTGTTTTCATTTCTATCCTATTTTGTCTTTGATGTACCCGATTACTACTCACTGGGACATGGATCATTAGCATTTCAACTAAATTTGAAAGTCATAACTCTGTCGCTGTCTGTCTGGCTGCTTAGTTTGGCACATTCGTGAGTTTTAATATGAGTGATGTGTATGTTTTTGCGTTTTGCCTGGTAAAAAGCATTTGCCTGTATTGGTTGTTCTTTGCTATTTATGTATTTGTGCATATGACTACTTGGTATCCTTGGCACAAGCATACCAAGGATAGACCTACTCTGTATGTGTGTGTGTGTGTTTTTTATTTGCCCTCCATGTGTGGTTCGGCAAGCGGTTCAGTCCGCATCCCATCCTGTGGTGCTGGCTAACATCAGACTCACCAAATACACATGTACGTAGACACACACACACCACTCTCTCTCTCTCACACACACACACTCACAGTCTCAACACTGACCCAGACAGAACCAGACCAGGCTACACACTAATTACATGCCTGGAATTAGACATAATATCAGCCAGCCGGTGGAATATGGAAACAGGGATGGCAGGCCAAGTTAGGGGTGCGAGTTCACATGTGTGAGATTTCTGTATGAACTGTATGTTCGTGAATGTTTATGGATGGAGAAGGAGATCAGGTCACAAGAGAATCTGTTGCATCTTTTTCAATGAAAGAAAGAGAGTTTTCCATCAGTCTTTTAATGATGTTCATGTTCCAAAGATGCAAAGTGTTTTTCCCCAATGTTCTTGCCTCGCGTAGCGGTCATGGAGAGAGGAGTGTCAGTCTGAAACTTGTGCGGCAGGAAATTGTGGAATGGATGTTGACGGCGTCTTTTCAATCCCACAATGAGCAAAACACTCAAGTTCAAATACAGTTTCAAGACTGGAGTTGCACTTTGATTTTTAGAGACATGGTGCAACTTACGTTTCTTTAGGTTTAATTCTCTATTATATGTTGTTTTAATGCTGTGTTTATGGTCCGGTGAGCCCACAAACAAGGCTGGAAAAGGTCTCCTGACACAACTATATTTATATATCATGTAGAGACGAGTTAAAAAGAAAATCTGTCGAAAAGGGCTAATGAGGGGCTTTCACTTTGTACCTCATTTATGTCTGGTCAACACAAAATATTTGAATTATTAATATATTCTGTGACTTACAAGCTGTGATAAAATCAGTACATGTAAATAGACTGTGCATAGTCTTATTTCTTTCTTATTTATTATTTAAAGCTGTTCTTTCTACCCTGTACTATTACACAGTGACATTTTAAGTGATTATCACTTAAGAGTTGTTAAGTTTTAAAGGCACCTCTGTCATTTTTCTTGCATTTTGGGTTTCTGGCAGTTTTATATTTTTGAGTTTGTGCTTTAAAGATGTATATGAGTAAGGACAGTTAAAATGCTGCTACACAAATTAATGCACAAACAAATCTAGCTGGTATAATGTAGCGTGGGAGGATTCTCAGGTTTGAGAGGACATCAAAGATCATCTAGCTTCAAGACGGAAAATTGCCTTTATTGCGCAGGGCGATCTGAATAGGTTACTAATTCTGATCTAGATTTATTTACTCAAAACCATGTTAACATGGCACAGAGGAGGGCCGGCGTTATTCACACAAGAGAATCAACAAAGCCACGACTGACCTGCAACATAAATCACCTAAACAAAGAAAACATGAACACATTCTCAATCATCATCAGAGCATGTAAACAATGGTATAGAAAGAAATGGTCGAGAGTTAAGGCCTGCTTGATTTCTAGGATATGACTCCCTCAAGGACCACCCATGCTAAAAATGTATCACAGTGTTTTAATGAGAGGGTTTTATTGATCCCCACAGGGAAATTCTTTCATCGCTTTTCCACCGGCCCAGGAAGTTCAGAGGTCAGGGTCAGCGACACACCAGTGCCCCTGCAGCTGACATGGATTCAGGGTCTCGCTCGAAAGCATTTGAGCCGGGCAGATGCTTGTCAACATGGACACCGTGTCTGGGTCATCCAGAGAAAATATAGTCTACCTGACCCCGAGGTCAGGGGTTTCCAAACTGCGGATCCTTGAGTCGTCGCTAAGAGTCACCGGTGAAATGAAGCTGATGGATTTTTCACAGATCATAGGTTATAGAAATTGTTGTTTTATAGTTAAATTAAGAACAGTTTTCTTCCCAATTGTCCAAAATAATATGGCCTTGCTCAATGCAATGTGAAGTTATTGCCTGTAATAGCAGGGAGAAAAGCTTCTGCAGAATGGCATACTTGAAGTTGTCTTAAGTATGACCAACCCAGACCAGGTGAGGCCACATGTCCTGGGATGACTGCCCAGAAAAAAAGAACAACAACATCCTATGGGCTCACTGCTAATCTGGATAGGCCGCTGCTGAAGGAACCAGGGCTTTTCTAACAATGGGTGTGACTATCTGGAGCCACAAAACCCATTTCCTCCTGCGTAACCATGTCAAATTATTGGTCAGGAATTTTCCTTTCCCTAAATGTCAAATGCTCATGCAAAGCCTTTAAACTAATATGGCATAAAGTTAGTTGACTACACTGACAAAAGAACTGCTTGGTTTGGGGGGGGAAAAGCCTAAAAGAAACATTTTATTCACTTTAACTTGAATTTAAAGCCAATTTAAAGTAAGTCGTGGTAGTTTAATAACGGATAATGACGTGTAGGTGTTGAGTTACAAGAATTCTACAAAGGAAACAGATTTTCCAATGTCTACGAATATATAGACCTCTTTAAAAGTAATTTAATAGTCGGGATCTTGTTACAAAACAACCTGTTGTAAAATTCCTGGAGCAGCAGAGCCAGTGTAGCTCATTTGGCCTTTGTGTTATTATTCCTTTACAGGAATTTTTGAGCTCTCTAATGGCTCTAAGTGAATTAGGTTCTAATGTATCCTATTATGGTGCAATGAGGGCAGGCCAAAGTCATCAAACTCTTTATTTTGATGGATGTGGACACACAGACTCACACAACCACACGTACATGAGCCCCCACCGCCCCCTTCCTACCTCTCTTACCACACACCTCTCCTGACTCCAAAGCACACAAACACACCTCCTGACCAGGCGGGCAGTGGGGAAGGAAGTCAATATTTGAGGAGTTAGAGCTACCTGGCCCCGTGGTCGAGATCCGCCTCTTACTGTAGGCAAACTATAGAGTTTTCTACAATGCAGCTCTCAGCTTGCTCAGTTTGAGTGGTCCTGTAGGTTTTCACACGTCATTACGTTTGTTGATTCTGTTACTGTTGGCCCCGAGCCTACCCTTGTTTTTAAAAGAAAAGTCCACCCTTACGGTAACACTACACAAACATAAGAATTGGTGATTTACTCTACTGCAGTGGTTTCCAACTCCGACAGCCCTTTTCACATTAGTTCGAGTATCCGCTCATTTTCAGCCATCATGTTCGTAACATGCTGAACTGACCCACTTGTCGGTGTTTGGTTGCTTTGGTTGAGTTGCATTTGTTCTGTTTCTACAAGGAGTGGCAGAAGCTGGAGCTACACGCTAACAACGCTATTTATCCCCTGTCTTTTAGCCAAATTGTTTCAACTCTTTCCATTACTTTAAGCTAGCTATGTTATCTGGCTATTTCAGTTTCTTTTTGTTAGCCTAACTATTCAACCATCTCACCGTTTGAACCAATACTTTGAAGGCATTCAAAATCTTCAGGCAGTCGCACTGCAGCCACAGCCCTACACAACTGTTAATTGGTGAGAGGTGTGTATTGTGAAGTGTCAAGGGGGGTGGTGAAGGGAGTAAATGATGGCTTACCTGCAACAGGAAGCTTTTGATGTATCTGTGATTTGCATTTGAGCACTGTCACCTTAAACTCTTCTTACACACAGACACACAAATACACACAATTACCAGCTTTTCTCAAGTTATTGTCTTCGACACAGTCGGGAAATACAAAACAGGCCAAGCACCAATAGATTAGTGAAGTACATCAAGTGATAGAACTAAGTGATGAACAAAAGGCTATTGATATTTTAATTTGATTTCAAACAAATGTCTGGATCAGTTTGGACATGACATTTTTCTGAGCTGGGGGATAAAAGGTTCAACTGGACATAAAGAAACAAGTCTTAAAAATATAGACAATGAAGGTTTTGTTGGGTTTTGCACAATGGAATTGGAGAGGGGGAAAAAAAAAAGCTTTTAGCATTAAATATGTGAAACTTCTCTGGAAGCAGATGGGGCTGTCCATTAGAATCCCGAGCTCACAGCAGTAGCCAGCAGATGTGGCAGGAAGGAAGGCTGGGAGGGAAGACTCTGGAGAGAAATCTAGGCCTTCCCTTCCGTGCATGTATGCCTGGATGATCACACCGACAAGAAATCTACAATTCAACAAGCACTTTATGTAGGCCATGCCTGCAAGCCACGCAGCTGCGGACAGAAATCTGCAAGTATCTACAGTATGTGTCTTTGTGCATCTCTCTCTCTCTCTGTGTGTGTGTGAGAGAGAGAGAGGGGAAGATGTGAGGGAGAGGAAAGAGGGGTTGCCATGTAAGATTTACATATTTGTTGGTCTATTATGAAAGCTTCCACTCTTTTATAGTACATCTTAAAAAACAAGGTTTTTTTACTGGATAGATCCCTTTAGACAGAAGTTAACGCTAAAAAGTCGTAAAAGATAAAGGCTTTTTTAACAAGTCTGCAGTTCAGCATTTTGTTTTTACAGATATTAGTGATACAAAAGATAAAAGCCTGCTAGAGTCCACATGCAATTTTCATACATGTACTGTGTAAAATGGTTGTTTAAATAAACTCTGTGTAGCACTTTATAATAACCAACATTAAAAAAATAGTAAATTGGTTAATAGTTATTTCACAGTTTCACACACATTGAAATTATTTTTAAACCATTTGTTAGCCAATGTAAAAGTTTATAATCATCAGTTGCAGCTTTATAAACGTCATCCAATGTTTTTTTTTGTTGTTGTTTGTGTTTTGTTTTTTTACATTAACTGTACCCAAAAGTCATACTTGGAAAATTTGGTGAAAACGAAAGTGTCCCATACGAGTAGTAATCAAGTAAAAGTATTAAATCATCTGATATTAAATGTAGTTACATATCAAAAGTACAAGTAAAGGAAATGATACACGTATGCATATACTGTATACTATGAGTCGACTGATTATCAGATCAGATATTCAACATTTTTTAGTTTTTTATCTGATTGCTGATGAAATAAATTAATTTTAAAAAATGTGCTACTTTGGCTCTGATGCAGCATGTAATCTTCAAAGTAAGTAGTAACCAAAGTACAAGTACCTCAAAATTGTAAGCAAAGTGCTTGAGTAGTTGTACATAGTTATATTCCATCACTGTTAGTATACGCTGTATTTATTTAGAAACATCCGTGGAAACTTTACAATTGCTTAAAAAACAGTTGCTTAATAAATCATTTATAAATCATTTCATTGTTTGTTAACAGTGAAATATCAATTAAGTAAAGTTCAATCATCTATAATTTACCATTTATTAATGATATGTTACTATAAATTGTTACCCAAGTCAATTTTATCAAGCTCAAAAATCATGAATATGCCTCAAAGGGCTCTACAAGGAGCATACAACACCCTCTAGCCTTAGTCTCAATGACTTAAAACGTTATTTATTATCTGTAATATACAATTATATTATTAATAACCTAACACTAGACTGTTACTTTTGTGCTAAAATAAGGAAACAAAAAGCTACCTGCATTTACATTAAATATATGGTAAAACTTTATAATAATCATCATTAATAATGAATTAATAATATTTATGGTTAATTACATTTAAATAAACAACCAGTATGTAAGTCAAACTAAGGAACGTGTTGTATTGTAAAACCTTTTCAGACAAAATTGACTTATCCATCATTAATAAATGATACATTTATAGTTAGTTAATAGTTTGTTCACTATTACAAACCATGAAATGCTTCATAAACCATTTACTAAGCAATCATTTATTGTACAGTTGCAACTGATGTTTATAATACTTTTTTAAAAGGTTAATAAATACTGTGTAGCTCATCTGTAAAAGTCCAATTCTTCTGTCTTACTGTCTCCTCACATCTATTGCATGTCTGTCCGTCCTGGGAGAGGGATCCCTCCTCTGTGAGTCTTCCTGAGGTTTCATCCATCTTCATTTCCCCTTTTCTTTTTCAATATGGCAAGTTTTTCTTCACTCGACTGACAGAGACAGAGACAGAGTCTTTCACTACTGAGGCAATGCAATTATGATTGTGGGCTATATAAATACAATTGATTTATTATTTGGGCATTAATACATTTATAAACCTTTATACTAGCAGTTAAATAACCATTTATTAAAGTTTAATGAGCTAAATTAACAATTTATTAATGGTTATTATTAAGTTTTACCAAGACTTTTACTGTGAGGGTGTTATTAGGTCACCTTACACTCATTTTTAAGAATTATACATACTATTTGATTCATTCCCTTTGTTTTGCTGACATGGATAAAGACACTAATCTATCCCTGATCCATGGCAACACAAATACATTTAATTTTCCCAAAACAATAATCCCAATTTGGAGGTCTAGTGGCTTCCATGGTGTTGTGTGCAAACGGATAATGGGGCAACTGTTAACCTTTGACTGGTTAAAAGCCCCAAGCTGAGGGGAGGGGAGGGAGGTATAGGGTGGTGGCAGGGGGGTTGCAGGGAAGCACACACACACACACACACACACACTGGGATGTCAGAGAGAAAGGAAATTCACACTCATTTCCTCCGTGTGGTTTCGGTACAAATCAACAACATCCTGTCCTTTTGTGAATCCTGCCTGCCCTCATGCTGGTTTGCGTTTCAGAGTAGGCGTTATAACCCCCCCTACCACCACCACCACCACCACCTCTCCTCCTCCTCCTCCTCCTCTTCTCCTCAGTTTTTTTTTTTTTTTACACTACCATAGAAGCTGTAGTCATACCTCACATTGTTGCAGAGGAAGGAAGGGCACGTCCTTGTTCGCAATAAACGGCTTTAGATAGAACAGGAACACAAGGGGAGCGGCCATTATTTAGCCTAATCGAGCTGAGGCGTGTGATCTGAAGGAGCTTGATATCCTTGTCGAGGGTGCACTGATTGGAAAAAAATAAACAAATAGCCCTTATGGTATATTAATTTATTCATGTGTCATGTTCCTGGGATTGAAATAAAAAGCCATGGCTGCGTCTTTGGACATTTTCTCCCACGATAAGAAGAATATTGAGGGGGAAAGAAGCTGATCCGTTGCAGATTTAGCCCACTCACGTATCCCTCTCATCTATTACACAATACCAGCCTGAGCACGTCTCCTTTAACGTGTAGCAGGAAGCGAGAGCTGCATAGATAAATAAATTAACAGGCTGAAATAAAGCGAGTGGCACCACAGCCGATGAGTCGAGTCTTTATGTAAATCAGCCCTGACATTGCCCTTGTGACCAAAAAAAAAAAAGCCCCCACCTCCTCTTCCCCTCACCCCCTTCTTCTTCTTCTTCTCTTTCTTCTTCTTCTCTCCTCTCTCTCTCTCTCTCTATATATATATATCTATCTATCTCTCTCTCACACACACACACACGCCTCATTCGCCATGTCTTCCCATTCATAAAAATACTCGGCACCGCGCCTGCGCAATGCCATTCGGAGTCCTCCCCATTCATAAAAATGTAACCTCCGCATTTCAGCCCTCCCGAGTCGCTCTGCCCTCCCATTCACAAAAAAGAGAGCGAGGAAAGAGAGAGAGAGGGGGGGGGGGAAAGCCGAGGCATCTGCGCAGTGCCGTCCCCTTTCCTCTCCTCTACCCTCCCATTCATAAAAACTCACTTCCCTCCCCCTCGGTGGTTGCAACATCATATCCAAAGCTCTGCGTCCACAACCGCAGTCGCCTTTTACGCACCAGCGAGTGGAGAATAGTGCACTCGCCTACATTGCTCATATAATTCCCAACACTTGGACTTATACCTTAACCTCAACATTTTGTGTGTGTGTGCCTGCGTGTGTGTGGAGCCACTCACTCGCTCGGACTGGACTATAAGCTGCGCGCAAACGTCGTGCGCAACGAAGAGATGAGAATTTTATCCTGAAACCACAGTAAGTGCTCACCTCTGCTGTTTTTCTCGTCGTTAACTTCAAATTTGTGTGTATGTGTGTGTGAGAGAGAGTGTGTGTGACTGTGTGAGCGACCATTCAGTCCCTTTCGCTGCCTACGCTTCACCTTCAGCTCCTCTCGAAAACGCTCCTGCAAACTCTTTATTTTGCAACAAGCTGCTTCCTCGGGCCCGTGTTTGCGCTTTGAGTCAATATTTAACCACCGATTTCAGAAGCAAAACGCGGTGGTTGAGGGAGGGGAGCTGTCGTGTTTTGAAAGCGCAACTTGTTCGGATCCTTGACAGCAGATTTCAACACGTATCGCGTCGCCGTTTGTGGTTATTTTAAAGACACTGTCACTATAAAAGGCAGCGGGGCAGATCCATATTTCTACCCCGTGTCTGGATCTCGGCAGGCTCTGTTGCGTGTCTCCTTCTCGCTCTGCAGCGATCGCCTTGGTTGGCGCACCATGTCGGATGTGTCAGGTGTTTGGTTTTTTTATTTTGCCGTACGCTTTCTCATCTTACCTAGAACATGTCCCCCAAAAATTGCCTTTGAATCGGCTCGTTTTGGTTGCCAGGAGCGATAACGTCTAGCTTTACGCATCAAACTACGCATTTGGTAATAGCCGCTGCTTAAAAACTACCTCACAGCCGTCTGTCTGGTGGCACACAGTGTACCATTTTTCTTTATCAGTGTCACACTTTTGTCTTTCGCAGCCACAGAGAGCGAAGGTGTTGAATACGTGGTCACAATACCTATATAAACATGCTATTTGAGTATGCCGAGCGGCCGCCTCCGGTTTTTATGACTCAGTCCATTCACATATTGAAGAGGGAGGGACGCGCGCACACACACACACACAGACTCGCACGCACGTACTCGCACACGCACTGTTCCGGCTTTGGAGCTCATATAATGGTCTAGATTTGACGATCACAAGCGCTTGTGTCGGTGCCAAGCGGTGTCGCAACAGGTTTCTCTACCGGGCGAATGCGAGGAAAAGCGGAAAAACACGAGCTGTCAGCTGACACATTGAGAGATGAAATAGAGGATAAATCAGTAGAGCCTAACAAACCAAAACACAAGAGGAAAATTCAGCCTGTCTTGTAAGAATAATGGGGAGAAAATGCGTCTGAATGAGCCTCGTTTTGTGTGTCTGTGTGTGTGTGTGTGTGTGTGTGGTGGTGGTGGTGGTGGTGGGGTGGTGTTGCAATATAAGCAACCTAAACGCGGCAGATATGGGTCAGTGGAAATGTCGGCGTAGTTTGTCTTCAATCATCTTTCTTGCTTCCTGTAAAAGTAGGTTAGGTCTTCTGCTGCTCATCGATGAAAACCCGATTTCATTCAGGCTCATCATGACTGGAGCGCATTGATTCAGAAGCAGCCAGCAGCGTCCATTCACAAAAAACCTGCAATTCATAAAATCACATGTCATTCACACATTTCCCAGACTAAGAGAGAGAAGGGGCAGTTTTACATTTCTTGGTGTAATAGTCGTCTCTTCCGTACAAAGGCCTCGTTTTCTTTGCCTCCTGCGTTCATTTTGGCTTTGTTGAAGTCCTTGCTGGCAAACTTGTGCTCTCTTTGCTCTGCCTTGTTTTGCATCTTCGAGTCTTTTGCATGCAAACCCTGCTCTCTGGTGCTCCCAACTTCCATTGTTCTAATGTCAAAGTTAGAATGGAGGAGGTTTGAAACCCTGTTGGTATTCAGTCGAAAGATCAAGATCGTTTGGAAAACTGGACATTCAGATTATCGCAGGGATCCAGCCTGTTGAGGGGCTGAGACGCTTTGGTTTTAAAGATTTAATAATTGTCTGAACTGCTTGTAAAACATGTCAGTTTTTACATGTTGGTTTGATCGCACAGTCATTCTATGACTTATCACAGAAATTGTGTGGGGAAAGTAGTTTTTAGCAGAGTAATTGTGAGATAAAGCTGTGGCTAGGAGTGAAAAATTACATTTCACAGCACACATTATCGTGTGCGATGCATGTGAAGGATCTTCTCGTATCAAGTTAGGTGGTTCTGTTAAAGATAAATTAAGGAAGACAATGTGTACTCACACTCTGTTCTTTATAGCTAACCTGGCTCTCATTCTTTCTCCTCTTCACAATCTTATTTTGACCCTTTTTAAATATTAAACGTTGCTTTCTATGTGGTTTAAGATTAAGCTGAAAGAACTTAATAAACAACAGATGCAGCCAGTCATAACTCTCTCTTCTGTATCTGTCTTTGCAGTATTGCTAAATGCTGCTTTAGAGTGAAGACGTGCGAGGCACCAGCCTACACATGGAGTCCAGGGTTCCCCACCACATCCCCGGAGTGTCCTCCTCCCTCATATCCCAGCCCCTGCTGGACAGTCGAGTGCCCTACGGCCGCCTGCAGCACCCTCTCACTATCTACCCCATCGACCAGATAAAGTCCTCGCATGTGGAGAACGACTACATCGACAGTCCCGCAGTCGTCTCCCAACAGCCCCCCAGCCAGAAGTCTGTGAACCGAAGAATCACCTGGCTTGGTCAGAATCAGGAGGCCTTCCTGGGGGCAAACCACAACCATCATCACAATCACCAACACCAGCACCACCAGCAGGGCAGGTGCGAGCCCCATCTTCACCAGGACACCACCACCCACCCTTGGATTTCCTTCAGCGGGAGGCCCAGCTCGATCAGCAGCAGCAGCAGCACCTCATCCGATCAGAGGCTGTTGGACCATGCTGCGCCCACCCCAACGGTGGACCACCACCCAAACCTGCACCCCCACCAGGGCCCCATCAACACAATCACTACCCGAACTCCAGGCTGCTTCACTTCCTCTGAATCGAAAGTCCTCACCTCCTCTTCCTCTGCTTCCTCCTGCTCCTCCTCGAAATCGCTGGACCTCAAGTCTGCAAAGTTGCCCGCAGGAGGCGTGTGCACCACTGGAGGACAGCAGGGGTTGGCGTTGATCCCTTCCTCCCCGGCTGAGAAGAAGCACCTCCTTCTCTGCGAGCACTGTGGGAAGTGCCGATGCACGGAGTGTACGCTCCCCCGAACCCTACCCTCCTGCTGGGTCTGCAACCAGGAGTGCCTGTGCTCTGCTCAGAGCCTGGTGGATACAGCCACCTGCATGTGCCTGGTCAAAGGGATCTTCTACCACTGCACCGAGGATGAAGATGATGAGGGCTCCTGCGCCGACAAGCCCTGCTCGTGCTCCCAGGCCAACTGCTGCGCGCGTTGGTCCTTCATGGCTGCCCTTTCTGTTGTCCTGCCTTGCCTGGTCTGCTATCTGCCAGCTACAGGCCTGGCCAAACTGGGACAGAAGTGTTACGACAATGTTAGCAGGCCCGGCTGCCGCTGCAAGAACTCGCAGGGCGGCGTGAGCGCCCCTGCTTTAAAAACCGGAGGCGTAGAAGCAAAAGTTGGGACACTAGAGAAGCAGCAGCAGGGGTCATGATACTGGACCAAACTGGCTGGCAGTAGCCTTGCTAAAAAATGGACAGGACCACACAGTACTTGCTTGCTCTCTATGGATAGGACAATCCAACACCAACCCCTTAAACTACCCCATTAATCTGCTGGAAGATGACTTATGTAAAACAAAGGTACTTAAATGGCTTTTTGACCTATGTTTGATAGGGTGGATGATCAAAAAGGGGCCTGATCTGAGAGTGATGGCTAGTAGGAAAAGCTAACAGCCCCTCTGAGATGTGTTTGTTTTGTTTTTTTCTTTTGTAAGAGTGTCACAAGAAGAAGAAGAGACTAGATTGTGGGACTGGTGTTTGTGTTGTTTTGCAAAGATGGCTGAAGGCACAAAGTCATTGTACCTCTCTGCTGCTCTGTATTTCACAGCTAATTTTGTAACGGTAACTAACCAGAAGCTGGTCGCTGATCCTCGGATGACGTGAAAGTTATTTGATGGAGAAAGATATCTTTACCCCGCCCCTCCCACCCCCGAAAGCACAGCCCAGTGTCCCTCTGTCTGAACAAACAGGAAAACAAGTGATTACCTATACTGTGGCTTTATGATAGGCCACTGCGAGAGTGAAATCACCACTTACTCACTCACTCTCTCCACTATTATGATGATCACCATCTTTTAGTGTCGCCATTTCTCCTCTTTTAGCTTAAAGATGCTAGCTTGGTAATGCTAACATTGTAAAAACAAAACCTTTTGAGACTTCAAAATAATAGCAATTTCCCATAATTCTCAATGTGTCGTGGATAAGCAGTTATGAGAGGCAAGTGAGAGAGAGAGATAATCACTTTTCAGTGTGTTTCCTATTGTTTTTTTGTGGGGGAGGGGGGGTGAAGCCCGGACACGATAGAAGATTATGAATGCTGTTCACCAATCACCTCAAAGGTAATGCATGTAATGATCTGCATGCTCTAGTCTAATGGTTACCCACCGTGCTAGAAGTCGATGTGTCGTAGAGAAATGTGTAAAAAAAAAAAAAAAACAACACAAAAAAAAAACGTACACCCAACCTTCTCAGGGACTGTTACAGTAATCCTCTCTAGAACTTGGCCTACAGCATGTTGATTTCTAAACTGCCTAAAAGCCTGGTCTACTTCCTCTTTGCACAAGAAGGCAAAGAAACATTTAGGGGCAAAAAGGCAATAGTGAATAATTTAAAACAAGTAAGCTAAGTGAGAGACAAACTGGCCAGAAGAATAATGGTTTTTTTTGTTTTTCCAGAGGAGAGGGGATGCAAGTGATAGAGAGCGAAGAGGGGTGGGGGGGTCGAGAAGGCATAGCAAAGTTGTTGTTGTGTTTGTATCTAGTCAGCCTTTGTCGAAATCAAACCTGCCACTTGCACAACCTTTTTAGGAAGACGCAAACCCCTTAAAGGATGTACTAAAGCACAGTATTAACCACCTCAGCTATCTCACATTACGTTTGCGTGCACTACATTTACACCGCAGCCTCCCCCACCTTCTACACACAGTGTCTTCATTAACTTCTAATCATTATGCTGCATAGCTGCGTTAGTCAGATAGTCTGTCTTTTATTCTGAAAGTCTATTTTTGTGGCTTGCATGACATTCTTAGGACTTTGCCAAAGGAAGCTAGCGTACAGTAGCTTGTTTTTTCGCTGTCGTGAGTGATCACAGTTGTTATGCACTCTTGCCAAACAGAGTTGACGGCAGTTGGTTTCTTAAAGGCACGCTGCCCTTTAATACAGATGGCCTTTTCTGTTTGGCGCGAAGGCATACTGTCGCTGTTGCTCCACAGCACACACCTCTCTTTCATGTGGGCCCCATGGCTTCCATTAGGGCGCCTAACTAACGCTCATACCTGTGTTTGTCGTGTTGCACAAAGCTGATATCACACAGGAGAAAAAAAAAGGAAAGAAAACACACTGTCCTTAGTCTTGAATGTATGAGGCAATATCTTCAAAACCTAGCAATTCAGTCCGAGAGAAAGGTGCCAAAACTGAAGAATGATTGTGTGACCGGGCAAAAGGCCCCGGTACCTGTAGGTGGGCGACAAAAATCACAAATGTTTTGACAATATATTTAGTAATAGAGCTATGCAGGTGAAATGTTATTTGCTGTAAATAGTTTCACAACATTTGTGTTCTTTAGAAGAGACTTTTAAATGTCCTTGAAAGATTGCATGGTACATTATAACTACAATTCAGTACAAAATATATAGAGAATATATTAGATATATATTTTGAGGGAAAGATGTTTTTGAGGTCGTGAGAAAAAAGATAGAGAGGGAGAGGAGGGTGGCGAGAGGAAGGTTCGGGAAGGGGTAACAAAAATGACAGGTCTTTCTATCACTAGCACTTGATTTAGAAAAGTGTGCCCGGCAATAAAAAAGAGAAAAACTCCTGCTGTTTATGCTATCCATGGCTCATTAGCAGTCGAGAGGCTAAGCTAATTCCCCGGTTCCTCTCCGAGTCCTAAAGACTGTGGACTCATTGAATCCACACAGGGAACACAATCTACCCCTATCCGGATCAACCCATTTCCTGCTGTTACTGCTCAGTGTCTCAGCTCTCTCCCCTCTTTTTCTCTCTGCTTTTTTCCCCCTCTTCCTCTCTTCTTCCCTCCTTCCCTACCCTGAGAAATTGTCCAGCAAACACCCCTGGCCTTGATTGACAAACACAGCTGCTGTGCATAAACTTGTCATACCACAGAGTCGGGAGAGAAAGACAAGTCTGTCTCTCTTTCTCTCCCTTTCTCGATGTTTTCCCCACCACCGGCTTTTGTTTTTTCCTCTCTCTCGAGTTGTGTTCCTTCAGTGCCATCTTTTTTAAACCAGCGGACCTCTTTTTTCAACAGTCGCTGCCTTTCTTTTTCTTTCGCTCTTCAGCTCTGTCACTGCAAGAGTAGCGTTCGTCAACTTCACGTTAGCTTTATACTTTTACATGTGCTCGCTAGCCTGTTCTAGGTGTGGAGAAATCACCAACAACGACAAGTCAACGATTGAAACCTTTTTATTCTTTTGTTTTATTTTATTTTTTGTCCCTTTGCTACAATGCTGTGACTTTTACACACCCATACCCCAGATTTTTTTTTATTTTTTATTTTAATTTTGTTTTCAACCCAAACAAGAGGAAAAGTCTCCCACGGCTGGGTGATGCTACTCCATTCCTTTATGCCTTTGCAATGTCAATGTTGGGGATTTAAGAACGAGATCTGTGCTTTTGTTTTTGTTTAGATATAACAAAAAGAAAAAAATCTCTCATATAAAAGGTTCCCTTTATAGATATATTTATTTTGAAGTTCTATTTTATATAGTATTTATTTAGATGCCAACTTTTTTTGTTTGTGAAGAAAGCTTATGTCGAAATGGAATGTACATTGACAATGGAAATATATATTGTTAAATATATCTGGCTGTTGTGTCGTTACTTTTGTGAGTCTATAACCAAATAACACACACACACTGACACACACTGACACACAGATCACACGCTGCACGAGCTTCAGAGCACACATACAGCAGATTTTAGGGCAGAAAATGCTTTTTAATCAGCTTTTAACGTCTCTGTAACCACTTTAACAATTAATCATTCTGTAAAAAGAACATTTACGGGCTTTAGTCGTTTTACATCAACACTTCGACTTCCTGAGGTCCCCCCCTTCCTGTGTCTGAATAGATTGCGCTCTATAAAACACTGGTAGGGCAGCGGAGGCCAAATAAAGCAGCTTGACCTCAAACTGAAAGAAAACATTACATAAGCAACAGGAAATAATTTACTGGCTTCCTCCGGACGATGTAACATGAGATATGAGCCAGTCAGATAGTCGGTTCATATTAGAGATTATGTCTGATGTGTGTTTGAGTGTGTGTGTGTGTGTGTGTGTGTGTGTGTGTGTGTGTGTGTGTGTGTGTGTGTTTAACTCCTAGGTTAAACTGACTTCCTTCTAGTTTATAGGGGTGGTCTGTTATAATCTGGATGTGTCACATTCCTTTCTCTCCAAAGCACCTCCTTATGAAGCACACAAACACACACACACACACACACTGTCGTCACCCCCCGCCCCCCAGCCCACCTGTGCTGCTGTTACCCCGAGGCGTTCTTCCTCCCCTCACGCCTCTCCCCTCCTTCCCCCTCCACACGCTTGTTTCCTGGGTGTTTACCAGAGTGCACCTGGGAGAAGAGAAGAGAAGAGAAGAGAAGAGAAGAGAAGAGAAGAGAAGAGAAGAGAAGAGAAGAGAATCCAACATCACATAAAGAGCATGTTTCCGTTGCAGAAGCCCTGCAGGCGCTGCAGTGTCTGCTCCAACAGGTGAGATCAGACACCAACCTGCCTGTTTACCTGCCGGTCTGTCAGCACCCACCTGGGACAGAGCTCACACACACGCACAAACACCTGCATTTGACTTCCTCCACACCTACATTGTCATCTCCACCCCACCGGGCCACATACATATCATCAACACAGGAAGCTTCGGCACAGGCAGGTGAGGGAGAAACCATTTATTATCGGCTAGTGCTGTGGCAGGCTGGATTCACAGAGGGAAAAGTCCCGGGTCAGAAACTGTGTATGCAAATAATTATTTGTGCTGTGGTTTGGCCTGCAGCTCTTACCAAGAGAGTTTGGTTTACCACAGGAGACAATACAACAAACAGCAGCCAGAAAAGTAATATCTGAACGTTTTGAAAAAAAAACAGATTCTGCACGTTTCCTGCAGTGTGTGTGAGAGAGGAGGCTAGTGCGTCAGATGTTTGTGCTCTGCTTCATTAGCAGCGTTATTGTACAATGTCAAGAATAAGGTCGTCACACCCAGCACACACAGAAGCACATCAGCTGCTGTTATGGTAAAGTATTTCTGCTGCGTTGATAATTTCTCAGACATGCGAGTAAGACGTGAATGTTACGTGAATGTCCAAGAGAAAAAACAGCCAAAGTCACCAGGATAAAATGTTGGCATTGTACGTTTCTGCAAACTAGAGATACGTTGAATTTGTACATTTTAATGTATAAGACCTGACTCACTCATGAGGAGGAGGAGGCGTGGACGGCAGTGGCGAGACGGCTCAGTTAGACAGCTGCCAAGCGAGAGACAAACTGATAACCCATCAGGTAATTTTCGCGACATTTACCTTCTGTCTTTGTGGCAATGAAACTGGGTATTTTAACGAGATGTTGGGACATTTTCTGGGTAAGACTGGGTAATATAAGCCAAAACATGATCTCTTTCTAACCCTAACCAAGTGGGTTTTGTGCCCTAAACCTAACCAGAACTCAAGCACATTGTTGATAGAACATGAAATGTAAAATTGAAATATAAAGAAACTCTTTGGATTGCAAAAAACATATAAATTCCAACATTAATTCTGCCGATTGGGTTGTAAAGACAGAAGAGGAGAGAGGAGTGTAACAGAGGGGTCATTTTATTCTGTAAAAGTGTGTCAGCGGCCCTCAGGCTGGATGGGACTTTGTTCCAGTTAGGACACATGTGACCTAGCGTGTGTGTGTGTGTGTGTGTGTGTGTGTGTCCAACTGAAAACAGAGGTTGTGCGATAACGCAGGACAAAAGGGATCATCAGGTGCAACCTCCGAGCGACATAATCTGAACTGACCCATCTCATGTTTGCCTTCTTATCTGCTGCGTTTCACAACCAGCACAGCTCGCCATATCGCCGTACATCGATGTGACCTGAGATACCACTTAAAGAGGGCAAACCGCCACTTTTCAGCGTGAATCTGCATTTAGGTAACATGTGTTAGACTAATGCTCTGAGGCCGCGAGGGAAAACCACGTGCCAGTTTCCTGCAATGAATGATGTTTCCTCTCAGCTGGTCTCTGGATCTGTTCGAGAGTATCAAGAAGCTAACTGTAATTTTTTGACTTTCCAGCACTTGTGTGCTTCAAGTTAGCTCGAGTAAATCCCCCGCAGGTTGCTGTTTAGATGACATATTGCAAAAGTCATTTTCACATCTGGTGTAGCGCTCAACCGAGCCCCCCTCGCACCACCGACAACCCCCAGACACACACACATACACACAAACACACACGTTCCTCACTTCTTTTCCTTTCGCCCCCCGCTCTGCCTGTCTCCTGCAGATTTTTTTTAAATAAAGAAAGTGTGACAATTTGATGATTTGTCAGCATGGAAGAAAAGAGCATGCGATATCTTCCTTTTCAGATAAAATTGTTGCTAATGTTGGGATCAGACAACAACGTATCAGCCCAAAACCAACAGACATGGGGCACTGGTGACTTTGATCAGCACCAGAGATGACATGAAACTGACATCTTATCCTACGTTGTGCGTCATAGGGGCAAACCAGTCGCTCTGTACCTACAAGGACGGCTCACAAAGCCCCCCCAAAGTTAAGATAAATATGTCATATTTTTTGGCTTTGTTTTACCACAACGTTTCCCTGTGATGCTTCGGATGCCATTGTTGTTGCAGTCTTTGTTCCCTCCAGACCACTGACAGATATAGTTGGTCACTCAACTAAGTTTCAGCACCATGATCACCGAATCTGACAGTGAACATTTATTTGTCTCACTGAAATGCTTCTTTCTTGGTGCGTCTCATTCATATTTTTGACTAGAAGTTAGACAAATAGCAAGATTTTGAGTTTTTGCAGTAAATTTTTTGAATATTAGGAGTTCGCCACATTGAGGTAAGGCTAACGCTAACTCTCCTGTCAGGTGCAATTAAACTGCTGCAGAAGGAGAGAGTGCAGCAAGATAATGTGATTAAAAGAGTGCCAGTCAATCAAAAAAATGTGCATAACATGATTGAAATATACATTATACACAGTTCGGGTGTTTCCAGTCAGTTGCATGAATTAAAACAGGTCGGTGGTAACAAACTTTGAGACTTGGTTTCTGGCCTGCAGCTGACTTTGGAGAATGACAACGAAGGCGAGTGAGGAGGAGGAGTGTGTGTGTACTATCTATATGATTGTGTATATAAGTGAGTTGGGAAGTGGTTTGTCATGCTCATGCACGTGAAGACCTGAGTGCACGCTCGTATATGAGGCAGAAATGGCAAGTGCACGCTGTTTAGAAATGGAACCCCTGACATTTAAGCCCTGCAGATTGCAAAATCTCATTTGCACAGATGTACAAACACACACACAGTATCTCCTCCTCCCCCTCCTCTCTTCCCTCTGTGGAATTCAAAAGTAAAATGAACCTAAGTGTGACAGGACGGCTTCAGCTGCAGGAAAAACACACATTTTAACACCCGAGAACTGGAAGGGAAGAGCAGGAGCTGCTGGGATAGACGGAGGAGAACAGGGAGCGAAGGATGAGCGGTTGTTCGGGATTCTGAGAAGTTGATTTAATGTGCGTCCGTCCTGTAAAGACGTCCTCAGCGTGCTCGAGCTAAAACTGTAAATGTTAGATTAAAAACATCTTAACTTGACAGCTATTGTCAAACGGCCAAATAGTTTTCATTTCCAGCATGTCAAAAACCAAAATCGGTGGTGCCGGCGCATTTTTTTATGGACCGAAATATTTCCCAGTTCGAGGCTTAACTGTTCCTTTGAGCCAGAGGAGGCGAGAGAGGAAGAAAGACAGAAAGAAGAAGAGAAAAGAGAGATTAGCCACGATTTTTAGTGCTGCAGTTGCCTGCCTACCAGCAAGTCAGCCAGGCAGTCAGCCTGTCCACCATGAAGCCAGTCACCCAGCCAGCAAACAAGCCAACCGGTCCATTTCATTCAGTGGGGCCACTGGCATGGGACCAAGTAATGCCACTAAACAAAGAGCTACTGTCTTGCATCACTTCCCCTCAGAGAGGCCATCCAGGCCGCAGCCTCTTATCACCAGGCACTGCCAGTCTGCAGCACACCAAGGCCTCCACCACACCGGCCTCTTTACTGCTTTCTGTTACAGCCTTCTCCCATTATACCACCATTATACGAACCCTGTATCCAGGGGGAGGCTTTTATTTCAGCTTTCAGGAGTGTCAACAAAAGGGGCAGCGCATGAAAAGAAAAAAAAACGAATTAAACCCATCAAACGGCATTTTTAATTGAATTTCATCTGACCTCAACATAAAGGAGAATATTTTTTTCCACTTTTTTCCTAAGAAGTACCTATTTTTGTCGAATTAAACCGAGTTACGTCACGTAATGTTCATGCAGTCGACGTTCGGACAGACAACTCGAGAATGCATAAGTCAGTTTTCCACTTCTTGACAGTGGGCTTCGGCTTCGAGACCGCAGTCCCGGTTCTCGGATTTACAACTGAGGGGAGAAACATTTTAAACATTTAAAAGCCTTAAAATGTGGTATTCTACATATTATTCTATTCCATGCTGATCCTATTATTTTCTTATTGCAGAAGTTAAGCAGTGAAAGTCTGGAATCTTAATGGGCAGCTTTGCTCCTCAGTCTTGATAAGTATTCTGCCGGTGTAGTTTGATACTTCCTTTCATTCCACAACCTCTCTCTCTGTGCGTGCGTGTGTGTGTGTGTGTGTGTGTGTGTGTGTGTGTGTGTGTGTGTGTGTGTGTGTGTGTGTGTGTGTGTGTGTGTCACGGATGCGTGTCTGTTTTCAACAGGCCCTGTAGCTGCCTAAGGGGGGTGGACATGTGTAAAGGAACAGTTGCATTCCTTTCAGATCCTCCTCTCAAAGGGAAAACACACACACAAACACACTCATTCAAATCTATACAAACTAAGCTTACAAGAACACACAAACCTTCTCCCTCTCTCCCCTCTTTCTCTCTCTTCTCCCTCTCGTTCTCTCTCTCTCTCTCTCTGAACAACAGCGGAGCAGAACGGTCCCCCGAGGCGTCGGAGGGGCCAAAACTGAACCGACCAAACTTGGCTTCCGACCCCGGAGCAGCGACACGCCCACTTGGCGGCGGCCTGCAGTGCATTCCTGGTGAGAGCATTGTCAAAGCCAAGCACTTCCTCTGGAGCAGGGCCAGCCCCACCACAATAACATTTCATACATTTATCTCTTTGGCTTGAGTCTCTTACACTCAGTACTGACACAAACAGAGAACAGACACGCATGCACAAGAGAGAACGCACACAGGAGAGTATTGCAAAACACTGTTTTGATTCTTTGCTCTCATATCTCTCCCTCTCCTCCTCTCGGTGTCCAAGTGTTCCTATCTTTGTTCCTTCTCTAATCTTGTTTTCTCTTTTCTGAAGTGAAGCCATCCTCTCGCAATTTCTGTAACATCACCTTCACCCTGACCTCCACTTGGTATGGGATACAGCTGGTACGCTGTCCTCTTTGACCTCATGAGCCCTCAAAATGTATTACAATGTAAATGCATTTGACATATTTTGATGAACCACTTGTTTGAGGGCCTTATGGCATTATATTTCGTTGTACATTGAATGGTCACCTGGAGCCTGAGTTTTGTGTTTTCCTTTGCATAAATAAAGATTTTTTTCCACTAGAAATTGATGCAGAAAATGCACAAATTGTTACATGATGTACATGTACAGTGTTCGATTGCTCAAAATGTCCTGCACCAGGACCCCTGCTTCTCTTGTGTCCCCCTCCAATGCTGAAAAAAAAAAAAACCTAGTCAGCTGAAGACTAAAAGAAAGAAAATAAATGTTGATAATAATACACAAAAGTTCACCTAACTTAAAGACAATAATCAGGTGAAGAAAACATGTACCTATAAAAAAGACACAAAACATTTAACCCCCCAGGTCAAATATGAGCCAGGAGGGGAACAGGTGTCATTATGTGCAGCCGTTAAAACAAAACTTTAAAACTCCTCAAACATTAGGTATAATTTCATGAAAATGAGGCATATTGACCCAAAAATCCCCCCAAAACGTGTGAAACTTGTGGGAATGAGTTGGAATAAAGTTGACTAAAAAGCTGTAATGTATATTTTATGCTTTAAAAGCACACAGAAGACAATACAGGGGTTAAACCACTCCCTCCAGTTCAGTGATTGGTCCATCTTACAGCTGCAGGGCTCAAGTAAGAGTTACATTACTGAAATATTTCTGAATTACAAGTAAAACTACTGGTATTAAAATAACACTTAAGTAAAAGTAGAAAGTATTCTTCCAAACGCGACTCAAATGAAAAGTTACCTTTTAACCGTTGGTGTTTAATGCATTATCAATAGCTACAAAAATACAGATGCAAGATTTCGATATTCATTCAAATTGTAGTCAGTACTTGATTATAAGTTTAAAAGTAACTAAGTAGATTACATGGTTTAATGCATACTTAACTAAGAGTACATTAACAGATTTGAATACTCAAAGCACCCAAAGAAATTACTTTATTACAGCAATTTGTTGTAAATGTGCTTTAGAGGAACTTGAGGCTGCTTCTCCAAACCTAAACAAGCTTCAACCGAATCCGATCAACTAACGATTATTGTCTCGATTAATCGATGAACCGTTTTGTCTATAAAATGTCTGAAAGTAGTGAAAGGTGCCGCCTGTGAATTCTGCTTTGTTTGTGTGTCTGTGTGTCTGTTTGTCTGTCCGTGCTCCAGTTTCTATTCTGTCAGGACGAACACAAAAGCAGCCAAACACACACCGAGAAAGAGAGAGAGAGAGAGAGAGAGAGAGAGAGAGAGAGAGACTTATGTAACAGGTATGACTTCACAGGAAGTCAGCGCTATTGTGTGTGTGGGTGTGCGTGTGTGTGTGTGCGCACGCTTTTGTTTGTTCCCTGTGTTCATCTTGTATACATATGTGTGAGTTTCTTCATGTTTTGTGTGTGTGTGTGTGTGAGAGGGTGTGTATGTGGGTGTATGTCACGCTCAGTGCTGAATCATGGATGCATGTATGCGTGTGTTTGTGCGTGTCCACAATGAGGCTTTGTTGTCGGACTCAGGAGGATGAATCGATGTCCAGTTTGACTCTTGTTGTCCTCTGTGTGTTCAAGATGGGAATGGCATTGCTGGATTTATTTTTTTAAATGTAGTGGAAAATGGTGGAATATTTCTCTGCTGACTTGTAATTGAGTTGTTTTCCTCCTCACGTTTGTGGGTTAAAGGCGCGCTATGTAGTTTTGGAGGAGAAATTCAAACTCAGAATTTTAATATTTACAATATTAATGAGGTAATAACACAAACTGAGAAATATTCATTTTATTTTAGTGAATAAACAAGATGTTCTCAGAGGAAAATAAGGTCCCCAGAACACTGTTTGAAGCTAGAAAGGAAATTATTTTGTCCTTTAGGGTCAGTCTGTCAATTCAGTCATACAATTTTATTAGTTTGTTTGGGCATAAAGAAATCAGTCAATGACAATCTTTCTCTTATGATTAAAATCTCTTCCCCAAAACTACATAGTGTCACTTTATTAGTCATTATACCAACAATCTACATCCAGTAACAGAGCACAAAACTGATGATTTATTTAAAATAATGAACCTTTTGTAAAGGCGTCACTTTGGATGATTGTGACGGAATTTCTCACTGTTTTCAACGCAGGACTTTTACATAAGGATCTGAAAACTTCCCTGGAAACCAGAAGAAATAACATTTACACATCAGGCTGGACACTGGCAGCTTACGTTAACTTTATCGTGCGCGCATGCCGGTCCAGACTCTGCTTCATCGTGCTTTAATCAAACTGTAAATGCGCACAGACATGCACAAAACTGTTATGTACTGACTTTCACACACCACGGGAGACTTGTAGAGTTTAGTTGAGAAGGTTGGACGTGTTGTGATAAACTTACAGCAGGTTTGTATTACAAATCAAACAGAGGTCGTGCCAGTGACTGAAATAATGATGTTACACACATTTGTTATTCCACTGAATCTGCCAAGACACTGTCAGACTCAGGAGAGGAGAGGAGAGGAGAGGAGAGGAGAGGAGAGGAGAGGAGAGGAGAGGAGAGGAGAGGAGAGGAGAGGAGAGGCCCTACACTCTTGTGAAATAGTCCTCTTGTAAACTTCACACAGACGCATCCTCATCTACAGCTGATCGCGAACACAGCTCTACCCTGAAATACCCTTTCCTTCCCGTTAACATACATCTGTTTAGTCAATATGATGAGCAACAAGGAAAATCACCACGGCAACCCATCGGAAACAACCGCCGCCTCGCCGCCTCTCACGCCAGTGCACCTATAGGCAAAGAGAAAAGAGGTCAAGTCATGTTTTCTCTAATAGGTGAGAGTTGTGTACATTTTCTTGTGTGTGTGTGTGTGAGTGTGTGTACCTGTTGGGTATCTTGGCATGTCTCACTAAGGTTCAATGTTTCCTTTTAGCTCTGTTGGCACTCTCATGTTCCTGTTGGCTGACCTTTTCTCTTCCTGTGAAGTTCCTGTCATACACTCTCTGTTCTCGAAGGTCACAGATCTCTCAGCCGGAGCCGGTTGTACCGTGTCATAGTTTAGAACGAGGGTTGCTATCCCCAGAAATGGAAATTAATGACAGTAAAGACAAAGTTTAGACGAGTTACTGGCTCTTCTGAGTCCCTTGTTTGAAAAAAAGTTTTCTTTACCATTTTTGCCAAGCAGCACACAACCCAATTGCCAGTATAAATGTTGGCAATGTGCTAAATTTTCTGTTTTATGTTGCGATAACACTGTGCTTATGAACTGGTAAGGTTTAGGCACAAAAACACTTGGTTATAGTTAGGAAAAGATCATGTTTTTAGCTTAAACTATCTGTTTTTGACACACCAAACACAGGTGGAGATGTCTCGACTTTTTGTCAAAAATATTCAGTTTTTCTCGACATACACTGCTGAAAACTGTCCAGAGGTTTCCTTAAAGTAGCCAGCGGTGTCTCAAACTTCCGTCCATAACTCCACCATCATCCCCTCCGCTTTAAATATGAAAGTCAGGTCATAAAAACATGTAAAAAATGAAGGCTGAATTGCAGCACAAGGGAGCAAGTCTGCCATTACGCAACCAAAACAGGAAAAGGCATTGTTTCAGCCTCTTGGATGAGAGGTGAAACGTCTTCAAGAAACTGGATCAAATAATAAGGCAGAAGCCACAGTGGCATAATTGTCGACAAGGTCAATAATTACTCTTCTCTGCGAAGGTGAAAATCTGCCTTGAAAAGCCAAGTTCATGGCCTGGGTGAGCAGCTTTTGCTGGAATGAGTGGACGCCATTTTGGTGTCCAGTACCCACTTCTCGCTAACACTTACTTTTTGAAGCATCAAGTAAAGGAGAGGATGTCTCTGGTTTTTGCTTCGACAATTTTTTGAATTCTCTCATCTTTTTACAGTTTGTACATTGAGACGCGGGCGACTTTAGGAGTGTGCGATATTAAATTAACGGACTACTCCTTTAATCTTACTCCACAAAGCGCTGCATCCAGCTGCCAATCAATAGGCCTCGAAGGACAGGACGGGGAGAGGGGAATGAATTATAAACCCTCTGGATTCACTTCCTGCCAGCCATTGTGAAAAGTGATTTAGGTAATGGTTTCCAAGAAAGGGAATCTCGAGGAACTACAGGACCCAGTTTAGCTGAACCACATACTGGCACACACACACACACACACACACACATACAGTAACACACACATTCGTACACAGACGTCCAAATCAGCTGAATATATATTAGCTGCAAGTCTTGTAAATTTTGTGGCAGCGGTGTTGTCTGTGAGAAGTGGTCTGGCCTGTGTAGCCCTCTGGCCCAGAATACTATTCCTGCGGCTGTGTGAGCGTGCGTGTGTGCACGTGTGTGTGCGCATGTGTGTGTTTGCGTGGCTTAACCAAGGATGTGGTTGGTCTCACTGAAATGCTTACGAGACAGATCCTTCAGACCCCCTCTACAGTATCTTGCGTGTGTTAGTGTGTGTGTGTGTGTGTGTTTGTGTGTGTGTGTGTGTGTGAGAGAGAGAGAGAGAGAGAGAGAGAGAGAGAGAGAGGGAGGCATCATTCAACAGCCGCTCCTCCGTCCAGGAGCATCGGATATTGGATTAGTGTGTTAATCTCCCTCTCGTTCTTTTCTCACGTTCCTCTTTCCTGGGTCTGTCCGTGTGTTTGTGTGTGTGTGTGTGGTGTGTGTGTGTGTGTGCATGTGTTTGTGTGTGTGGTTGCGTACAGCTTGCCTTCTTCAATACATCCCCACAGTCCCGATATATCCCATCTTTTCCTGCTGTAGATTGGCCAATGATGCTGTAAGCAAAAAGGCCCATACCTTCCACGTTTGTCCTCACTGCTGAGGTCAGACATAGACTATTATTAATCCTCAATAACCAGAGGAAGAGAGAGAGTGTGTAACATAAAGGTTTGGAAGAGTTTAGAAGTAATGGATTACATTCTCAGCTCAGATTTAATGCTTTCACCCAAGGTCGTGAACGAAAAAATGCACTTGGTATCGTCATGTTTCCTGTAACAGTTACACAACCGCTGTTGGCATTTTATTCACGGAAAAGACAACAGACTCAGATTCCTTAATCCCAAGCTTCCATATTAAGCTTCCAATCCTGTCATGCAGGGGTGAGTCTCCTTTTGTTCTGGATCCCAAAATCTGTTTATTATTAATGAATGCGTGTATTATCATTGCACAACAAAACTGAGAAAAGCACTCTGGTTTGCACTCTGCGAAACGAGACAAGATGCAGTATAAGTGCAACCAAAGTAAAGACGAGCTAGTGAGTAGGTGAGTCTGCATTCCCATTAAGCCACTTTTAGAGACACGTTAACGCTTTTTTAATTCAAACGTGGCGTATTTTATGTCGTAAAACCAAACCTTATTTCAGGCATCCAACCGAAGACCCATTACAAAACAGACGAGGGAACCGGAAGTGCAACAGTACCAACTTATTTCCGTTTTTTAGGACTCGATCGGGACATACTAAATAAATACTAAATAATAATAAAGGGGAAACATATCAAATTCAATTCTTCATTCAGGCCAAAAGGGTTCAAGTGTGTTCAGAGTGTAAAAAATGCCCCTTTTAGTCAAGTTTGGCTGTTTAAAATCTATCCAAAATCTTCTTTTTAGAGATGTTACTGCAATCAAAGACCTCAATATTTATTTTAACCATCAATTTCAAAATCAATTAAATCAGTTTTCTTGGGTGACAAGTGCGTATGTTCATGTTGCCCAAAATATATTTCTACTAAAAGCCAAATAATGAGATATAAGTTAACAAACATGACAATATTCAAAGCTGCTCCATTTTCCATAGCACTGACAGGTACACTTTGAGGCTTTCACATCAGGAAGATAACGCTAATTGTTTGTAATTTTTATGTGTTCAACGTGCAGAGCTCTGGAGAGTGAGTGAGAAAAGACAGATACAGAGGGAGAGAAAGGAGAGAGTGGCTGAGAAACACTGAGGGAACAGAGACAGAGCACCTGCTCGGCGACCTCGAGCCCAGACAAAGACACCTCTGTCCCACAGTACAATGACGTCCGGGACACTGTAACTTCCTGTGTCTGGTGGGACGACCAAACAGCACAGCAAGCTAGCTGTTTGTGAAGGCTGACTCTATTCACACGCACGCACACACACACACACACACACACACACACACACACACAGCAGTGGGCAGTAATCAGCGGTCATTCTCTCCAGAGACAGAAACATTTGTGCGGAAGCTTCAGTTTGTGGTCAAGTTTTAAATTCAATACCATCTTTTGCTGAAGGCTAATTAAAGGATAGGTTCACCTAAAAATGAAAATTCAGTCATTATCTACTCACCCTGATGTGAATGGAAAGTTGAGGGAAGTTTCTTTTTTTTAATTTTTTTGGAGCTTTTGGAGCAGCAAAACAACATTGCAGCATTCTCCTAAACAACTAAAGTGCAACCAAAAAAAAATACATAAAATGGCTACAAACAGCTCGTCTGGTGTAATCCAAGTCTTCAGAAGCAGCTTTTACTCTCTACTCCTTGCAGCTGCTAAGCTAAAAGCGTTAGCATGCACCCCGTCTGAAGTGAAGTGCATAGAAGCTTGACCGTACATCAAGACTGCAGGCAAATCACATCTAATAATCAGTTTGGGATCTGTTTCAGTAGACTTGGATCACACTTGACAAGCTGTATGGATCCATTTTATGTTTATGTTCGGGTGTTTGTTTTACATCTCTGTCTTCTTCAAGAATGCTGCAACGCTGTTTCGCTGTGAAGCTCCAGAAATGTTTCTGTGGACTAGGAAACTTCACCTGACTTTCCAGAAGAAAATGACTGAATTGAAATTTTAGGGTGAACTTATCCTTTAATGGAGGGCAAATAAGAGACAGATAATAAGGACAGAAACTTGCCTCAGAAGACGCACATTGTTTGAGGTGTTCAGCTTGCTTTGTGTAACATTTGGTCTCCTGTTCCAACAGATTTTAATGAATTTTAATCACCACAAATATGTAGAATTAAAAGCGGAAGTAAAGACAAGAAAAAAAAGGATTTAGAATTACGATAAGCCACAAAAATTGGCTGCCCTTCCCCCTCAGGGCAAAACTTCTGATGCAAAACTTGAGACCGTGGAAACAGCTCAACGGCCATTTCTTAAATACTGTAATAGGAGGTCAAAACGAGAGAAGAAATGAAAAGCACTTTTTTTTTTAGCTTTATTGCATTAAAGCTTACATCAAAGCATTTTTTCCTTTTCTTTCTTTTTTCTTCCGTCTCAGAATTAAGCTCACTAACAGGTCTTTGGTATTCAGGGTTACATAATCATCCACCACCACCAATGTCTGTCTTTGATAACAGGAAGGAGATTCAACCTTTTAAAAATCAACAAACCCGTCCTTGGATTTTTTTCGAGGAAATCAAGGCATGAAATTCCCGACCTCCTTTTTTCTGCTTACAGACAAACAAAAATATATTTTAAGTGTTTTTGTAATTAGCTTTTAAAACACTTACTTTTAAAATGTGCAAACAGTTAGAGTTTACTGGTTAGCTGCGTTCAATTTCAACCAATAAAACAGTAAATAGCAGATTTATTTCTTCTTCCAGGCTGTAATTTATGTTTAACCACATGCAAGAGACCGGACAATTTGAATTAAGCTCCTACGACCAAAAAATACAACATACTTCCCTTTATACAAGTCAAAAAGTAAATCTCTATTTTAAAAAGTAATTGCATAAAACAAGGATACCATAAGGAAACGAAAAAGACAAATACATTTAAGGACACAGTTTATTTTCTCCTAAAAAACTTTATTTGCTGTAACTGCTTTGTTGCAATGAAATTCTGCTACCTTAAAAGGCAGGTAAGCAGCTTCCACCACAATAGTCAGTACATGTCAGTGATTGCAACCTTGCAGATTTTTTTTCTTTTCTCAAACGCAACTTCTCTAAACCAATTACATACATTCCAACTCGACCAAACCCTGTAGTAGCAGAGTCGTGTCACAGTCATTATGGCACAAGATATATGGGAAAAGAACAGGGTACAGAGCCTCGCCGATAGGACGACGTGATTGAAGTTTGATCCTGGCCACCAATTATGTGGTTGCTATGTTTCCTCTGTTGCTACCCTGGTGTCTTCCTTTCACACGCTCGCGTGGTGGAGGAGGAGGATGAGGGGAGCGGAAAGGATATTATAAACACAGGTAGTATGTATAGGTGAAGTCAAAAATATGTTATTGGTGCGGCTAAAAATAGGGAGCTTTACATAAGTTAAAGGGTCGCTGTTGTGATTAATTTGCAATGCATTTTCCATTTCTTGTTGTCTTTTTCTCTGGATTTTTCTTTCGTGATTCTTTCTTGTAAATGTAATGTTTGTGTAGGTGTCGCTACTTGCTATATTTGTTGAATCATGCAAAATTATCTTGCTATAAAGTACAGAGCATCAATTTAATTCAACACATTGATGCGCATTCAGAGCCACCACAGTGGAGGAAAAAGTGTAAATGCTTCGAATATTGGATAAGGATCTTTTTTGGCACTAGTTTTCTGATAAATTAGTTATAATACTTTTATAAGAACGATTCAGAAATTGATCTTTAAGTTGCAATATGTATGAATTTTAATTTATTGCATCCAAAAATGTACTTAAATCATCAGCAGAGTGTGAAGATGTCAGGGATGTTTGTGTATCGTGTTGCAGATAAATCTACTAAAGTTAGCATGCTAACAAGCTAGCCCTGGCCCACCCTGTCCTCACACCTTTAATAATGTCTTATAAATTGTCTACAAGACATTAGTTCATCTATAAACCAATAATAAAGCCTTTAGTTAGAACTTATAAACTTAATTAAAATGTGTCTTATTAGGAATAATAAGAAAAAAAACCTCTTTACTCATATGAAATGTTGTAACATGCTGTCATGCTGCTCACTAAGTGGGAAAATTCACAATTTTGTTATTGTAAATACTTCTACAAAACTCTCCTTGGTAAAGGCCGAAACATGCGTTTTTGAAGAGAGTCCACAGACATACAATTTGAAGAGATATTCACTCGTAAAATCAATGTATAAATTAAAACTAAAACAAACACATACAGGAAAAACAAATAAATACTTACCATTTGGTTGTTTGTTTTAGTCCCATCTTGGGTGTCGGCACAATCCCGTTGATACCGCACGATCTCCATCCCTGCTCGACTAATCACAGTTTGTTTGACACAAAGAACCACAGATCTGCACAACAAATATTTCAAATTTTGGAGGTTTTTGCACATTGGCTTGTTTGCAGGCCTGCACGAGCTACGGTTACCCAGAAACCACTTCTCTCCATCCCAACTCAACAGTGCTCACACGTATCTGTCCTGCAGCCGTCTGGTGTTAAGTCGACCAATCAGGTCTGAGCCTTATAATAACTATACAATGTACACACGGTGCAGCCCACATATAGTTTGACAGTGTTGGTGAATTATTCTGCACAACACTTTTTGTCTATTTCAATGAGTGGATAATCTGAAACCAGCTAAACCAACGAGTTGTGTTTAGAGTTTATTCATTTTTCAGGAATGGTAAGCTTATATATGAATGAAGTGATGCTTTAAAACACATTGAATGTATGTTTTGTATTATTTTAACAAATTTAGAATTTTAGCTAGAATGGCACTCAGTAGGGTTTCCCCTTTAATTCAACCAAGTCTAGTCCAAGATCAAATAAAACATATTTAAATCCATTAGATCCAGACTCCTCTTTGGTTCCACATCAAATTGTACTCACTCACAGATACCAGCCACCTAAATACGCCTGATTTTTACCATCAAGATTCATGCATTATTCCCTGAGAAATTCACGTAAATGTCGAAAAACCCAAAATGTTAAAGAAAGTGGGCAAAACATTCTGGGATCTGTCCCTTTATCCAGAAGTTAATGGGATTTATTCCGGGCTGAGACTCAAACTCCATCCAAGTTTCATGGAAATACGTTGAGTGGTTTTTGTGTAATCCTGCTGACAAACCAACAAACCAACCAACAAACAAATGGGCAAAAATATAACCCTCCGTCAAAGTCTTCTGAATAACATGTGTACATAATTAAGAGTTTGTATTATAAGCTGATTGCGTCGTTACAAAATCAAATCAGAACAGTCAGAATAAATCAAATCCCTCATTTATTGTTACAGATTCTCTATTTAGGAAAGAATCCTGAGTAAAAGCTATAAATCTTTCATATGATCGGATGTAGTCATATAATGTTTCATATTTAAAACAAAAATTGTGTACTTTAACAATAAGGTCAACATGTCCTTTACGCATCCTCCTTGCTTTGTGGACTGCAGTCAATTTTGGATTGTGTGAAAAACACTGTGATTGGTTTACAGACATCCAATCAAATAAGGTTGTGCATATTAGTAATCGTATATCTAGACATCTTGAATGGGTTAAATGATCAGTTTCACCTTTAATTTGATGGTGTGATGATTTTATCCACTTTAACACACTGGCCCTTAATGCGAAGTATAAAGTATGCAAACACTATAGAGTAATGAGCATAAAGACTGCAAGTACACTGTTCAAAGGGAAAAAATAAAAGTCTGCCTATCAACATCTCTAAAGTTCACCAATTAACACTTGGTATCAAGTTCCTGCTGCGTTAAACTGACCATTTCTGCTTTTACAAGGAGGTTACTTGCTTGCTGGCAAGAAATCATGATGAATTCATAATTACAGAAAATGCTCCTCTGAGAATGGAAAAGAAATTATGTAATTTCGATAAGAAACAAAACATCTGAGAGTGCCAAAAGAAAACTCCTCCACTTCTCTGTGACCTTAATCATCTCGTGTGGACACACTGTTTCCTTGATGTAACCTCTAATATACGGGCATTAAATCTTTTGCGGAATGGCTGGTTATCTCCTCTGATTCCTCTCTTCCCTCTTCCTGTAACAGAAGGAGACGTTTCCCCCCCTTTAACAGTGGAAACCTCGGGACACCGAGTCCAAACCCACAGGCCTCTCAGAGTGTCAGCTCGTAATATTGCTGCTTAATGAGGGAAGAAATAGCAGTGGTTACCCATTTGGTCTGAGTCCTCTTTCAGTCGCGGAGAGTGTGTGTGTGTTTGTGTGTCTGCACATGCCTGAATGCTTGTGTGTGTGTGTGTTTGTGTGGGTCCGTGGGTATGTTTGCAGCACGGCTGTGCACGAATGAATGCTTTTGTGTGGTTGTGTGTACGTGTGTGTGTGTGTGTGTGTGTGTGTAGGATTAAATGAATGTGATTGTGTTTGTTTGCTGGCTGTGTGTAGGATACAGGAAGCCTTGGGGGCCCAGACTCTTGCTGTTTGTTATGGAGTGAGGAGGAGGTGTGTGTGTGTGTGTGTGTGTGTGTGTGTGTGTGTGTGTGTGTGTGTGTGTGTGTGTGTGTGTGTGTGTGTGTGTGTGTGCGTGCGTGTGTGTGTGTGTGTGTGAGAGAGAGAGAGAGAGAGAGAGAGAGAGAGATGGAGGCAGTGGAAGTTAAAGCCGTGTCTGCTGTCTATAACTGCTGGGCATGGAGCCTCCTTGGAGCCAGAGCACGGTGCAAGGGCGCACACACACACACACACACACACACACACACACACACACAGTCACACACGGTAACACTTTATTCGAAACATATAGCAGTGATTTATCGTGGACTAATGATCCACTCAGGCCTTGAGCTGATTCATCCCTTATGTAAACGCTTCCAAAGTTTTCATGTTACATCTTCCTCTTAAATGACACGAAACTGGAGCTCCGCATCAGTTCGACAGGCAGCAATGTCAAAATAAAAGCACTTTCTTTATAAACTGCGGCGCACATTTTCAGAATAAAACAGCACATGAACCAGTGTCAAGTTTTCAGGACTTGAAATGCACGGAGGGGAAAAAAAGATCCCAGACTAGCTGCACCTCCAGCAGAGTGAGAGCGTGTCCTGAAGTCATGGGACATCCTGAACTCCACAAGTAGCAAACTGAGAGCTTCTTTATCTCGTTACTGTCTCTGAAAGGCGACACACTGTTGCACATTCCAGCCGGCGCTGAGAGCTTTGCATGTTTTTCACCACTCAGTGTGGAGAAGTGAAGGGATCTTTATTTTGTGGAGTTGTCTATTTTCTTCATTGCATTTATTTAAACTCAAAGATCACTGACTGCAGCCTCCTATTTGTGATGACATCAAGTATTAGTTTAAAAAGACATAAAATACATTTTTTGTGTGAAATGATGAGATTAGTTTTAGACTAAAGTAATAAGCCAATCAATAATCTTTCTGGTTTGTTTATGAACAACTCGTACAAATCCTACTGATCCTACCTTTACGTTTAAGTCTTTCAGTTATACTAATATGACATGAGGTTCAGTTAGATTTGGCTGCTAGAAATGACCTTCAAAGGGATATCTTTTACTTTTAAACTTCGGGTATATGTTAGAGCCTGCACTTGAAGAAAGAAAGTCTTGTTTATACAACTGTATTTCTACTTGAGTAAAGACTGTGTGTATTTTTGCCACCTCTGCCAATAATTTCAACATTTCAAGAGTAGATCCTATAATTTCAGAAAATCTTCAGTTTGGAAACCCTAAATCAGAATTTACTTGTATGTACTACTTAATTGCAAAAGTAAATGTGTTTTGAAATAAGAATAATGTCAACTAACATTTCTGATCAACAATGAACGTATCTGGCAAGTTGCAATACGCTCACGGCAACACATGTCATTTTTTTTTCTTTTTTCAACACTCGTAGCAACCAAAACAAGAAAACATGTTTTATGTTCTGTTATTTTTAGGCAATGACAAGAGAGATCATGGCTGTGGTTAAATAATGAATAAGTCAAAAGCAAAAGACACAACGTGTTTACTTTAATGACAAGTGACAGAAACTCTGATCTTTATCTAACCTTAACCAACATTTGGTGCCTAAAAAGTCACACGCTTTGTACGCCCTCCATCCACGCTGGGCAACTCCCTACAGCTTGCATGTGGTACAAAAACGTATCATTACTACAGTACAATCACACTCGAGGTATTAATTGTGTTTCCTCCAAAACATAACTGGCAAAACAAATTGGGTTTTTTTCTGAACATAAATTCTGGGGACAGTGTTGCAAATGGAGACTTTTATTTTGACAGGTTTTCAACATCTGGAAGCTCACGGTGTCTGTTATGTTCCAGCATCCTGATTGTTTTTTTCGAGGAACTTGCTTGAAATTTCTCAACTTTTAGGGACATCTTTTTAAAACGCTCTGTTTTACAGTGGTCAGAAATGTCGGCTTAGTGTGACCAAAAGATGACCGATGCATTTTCACCGGTGAATGTGGCCTTAAAGGTTTAAATTTGTTTAAATAAATACCTTTTTTTATAAGGACTTTGGCAGGTTTTACTCTTTTATTAGTGAGCTGACATGAAATAAGAGTATAATGACGTGTTAAGGTCCCCCGCTGGAGATACGATTTCTTAACCTAGACCAATTCTCATCCAATAAAAAGTACATTTCAACAATAAAAAGTCATGAGAAATGAATATCATAAGATTTTTTAGAAAATATGCTCTCTTACAGCCAAGCCTCAACACTGACAACTTTTTTAAATCATAAATTCTTTGACAAATACCACTTTGTTTTGCAACACAATGGCGAAAGAACTCTCCTCTCCCTCTCTGTTTTTCGCCTCCTGAGGTTTTGCTGCAGTTTCCTTAAGTAATTTGACAGTTTCACCACATCCAGTTTGGTTGCTGGCTGGTGTCTTGGCTGGGAGCGCCGGCCGAGCTTTTTCTGGAGCCTTCTTCATTCTCCTACCCCCTGCTACAGCTCCAGTGTGCGGTTTCATCTCTCAGGGCCTCCAAAGCACATGGCTGCCGTCCCAGTGGGAAAGAAGGATAGAGAAAGAGGGAGGCAGAGGGAGGTGGAAAGAGTGAAAAAGAAAAAAGACAGAAAGATAGAGGGAGAAAGAAAAAGAGAGCGAACTGACCGCAGTGAGGGACACTGTGCTCCGAGCAAACGGGCCAGAGAAAGTGAAGGCCTTCATTCGTTCATCCAGGTCGTTCCCACTTCCTCCCTCTGTCCTTCTCTTCTCGAGCCCGGGACATAAACACCAGACAGGCAAAGAGTCTGACCCAAGAGGAAGAAACGTTTCATTTAGTAATTTGTCCTTGTGTTCCCCGACCTCCACTAACCTAACCTAACCCCGTGCTTTACAATCCGACGCTGGAGCGGAGACAGAGAACAGCTCGCTGTGTGAAGTGTCTCGTTTCATCAGAGACTTCTGATGCTCGGTTTTTAATAAGGATGCAAGATACGTCATCTGGTGGATTCCAGAGCTGTTGTGTTGACTACAGATTGTGCTCTCAAGTCAAGTCAAAATGTAGTCAACAGAATAGACAATACAAGATCGAGCACAAACGCAAAGTTCAAGATAAAATTGCAAAACAATGTAAAACCTATTAAAAAAAAAATAATTAGGAGAGGCCATTAATCATAGCAGTTTAAGACTGATTAAAAGCCAAAGAAAAGAGGTGGGTCTTGAGCTATGCTTTGAGCAATCCAGTTTGTATGCCCGTATCCATGGACACACTGTCTTTTTTTCTCACCTGAAACGTTTTCGGAAAGCATACTGTCTTGCTGCAACAGCGAAAGTTCATGAACCGTAAGTGGCCGCCATGTGGTTCCTGTATTGTGAAAACGAAGACTGAAAAAAAATTGGATCACACTGATGATCACATATGAACCGCGATTCTGTTTAGTGTCAATTTCTGGCCTAGAATGTTTTCACAAACATATTTTAGTGTACTGTTTGGCAGAAATACGATATTGTTTAATACCAGCTGGCTGCTTTACTGTTTCCTGTTTCAGAAGGAGTGTTTTTGTGCATTCATGAGGAATCGGAAGAAAGCGTTTTTCCAACCAGGAAAATTCACGTGAACGCCCCCCTCAAGTGGGATGAACAACAACTGAAAATTTTGGCGCGCGAATTGCCAAGTTAATGTCAGATGATGCTTAACATTGCGGATGAAAAGTATACATTTGGTTGATGGTAAGAAGCTTTTATCAAAGTCATGTATTGCATATCAAGTTTTGGCACGCATGTAATCTGTAATATGGTGTTTAAGGTTGGAAACAGCAACTTGATGCACTGAAGTCGAAAGAACGACCATCCAAGGAGCACGTGAATGCAGCAATTATTGGTCCAGTGAGCTTTTGTGCAAAAGGAATACAACACACAAATTTTCTCTGTTTTCTCTGGCCATGTAGCACCAATTTTAAAAATATTTCTGTCTTTCTAATGCATTGACAGCCCAGTTTTATGCAAGGGCCAGTTACTGTTTAGTCTGTCGCCACTTTGCATCACTGTGTGGTGGGACAGCAGTTTCTATATTTTTGTTTTTTTCACGCGTGAACACAAGAAAACAGAATAAATAAAGTAACATGCTGTTTGAACGTCCAAAAATATCCCAAAACACTTCGATCACAGGTGATAATTGCTACTTTAAAAAGTGTACACTGCCGCTGTTATGATTAAGAGTAATGACGTGACCGAGAGGAGAAAGAGACGGGAGAGAGGGGAGAGAGAGGCAGAGAGTGGGAGAGGGAGGGGGTGAGTAATTTACACCAGGAAGTAATTATGTAAATTCTAAGCCGGGTCTTCTAGTTTACAGTCCAGCCATAAACCCACTGTGATGTCTGGCTCGCAATAAACATTATTTATTTCTTTGTTTATTAATGCAACCACTGCTACTCCTCCCCCATGTTCCTGTGTTGTTCTTTAAGAGAAAGAAACTAATACAGAAACCCCCACAGACTGGGAGGCCCGACTGAGTTTAATGTTGAAATACTGGGTCCAAGTTTAAAAGCAAAAAAAAAAAAAAATAGAAAGGAGGTATGTTAATGTAATTATTTTTTATGAAACAAACATGAGTCCTTGATGTGGGTTTGTTACATGTGGTTTGATATGTTTTCTGTTTGTGGAATGAAAAGCTGAAGTTTTCAAAGTGGGTAAAAAAAACAGACTTAAAGGCCTCGGGACAAAGGGTGAAAAGTTTAAAATGGATGAGGTCTTTTAATCAGTTAGGATGGCCAAGAGTTTTTATGGCAGGTAGGCATTTACTGGTTTTATCCAAATTTACTTTGTCACAAAAATACTGTATCTGGTCTGAATTGTGAAATCTTTTTCTTATCATTTCTACACCCCAAAACACAGATGTCTAAATCAGTTTTTAGTGTGGATGGGAAAAACAGAGCATTAGGAAAACAATGACGTAACCCTGCTGTGTGGCAGTAAAGTTCTGTCGCTGTTTACTCGTGAAGTATTTACAGCCATGTTTGCTCAACGTAAAAACAAAACTTGTGATTTAAAACTTTTATAATTATTCACATCGGCGGTTGCCGGGAGGCTACGACTCTGCACCGCTGTCCACATTTTACCTAATACTTCATGTCTTTATTTTAATAACATCTCGGCTGCCCTGTCACAACATCTGCAAACCTCAGTCGGGTGCCAATAAGCCACCCGCTGAAAAACACCAAGCAGAGGTTAAAGTCCGCTGAGACCCGGCAGCTTGTTTTCAACTGTCGGAGAGGCAGGATTCCTTAATGACATGTTGTATCCCATCCTAACTGTAACATCCTCCCCACAGGGTAAATAAAAGCTCAGAGTTAGTGTGTGTATGTATATGCGTGTGTGTGTGTGCGTGTGTGTGATCAGAAAGAGATATATGATCTGTTCCCCTCAAAGGAAAGAGCCTCGGGTGACGTACATGAACGGCTCATGTGCTCAGGCGAGAGAGAAAGATGGAAAGAAATGTCCATGTGCACGAATACAAGTATAACTGTGGGTATGTATGTGTGTGTGAGAGAGAGAGAGTCTGTATGTGTGTGTGTTGGTGCACACGTGCATGCACAGCAGATAGCCTCTGTGTTTATTTAGTTTGAGGTGACAGCAGGAAGGAAGGCAGGTTAACGAGCTGCCGGCTCCAGGCACCCCGGCACATGGTGGTTACGCAACCCCAGCCAACTCCTCTTTCACACACACGCGCACACACACACACACATACACACAGATAATGCACTCACCTGGGTGAGGAAACAGACGCACTCACAAGCACATTCAAGAGCTCTTACACCAGCTGAATGGGAGTTTGGCTCTGCAGAATACTTGCATAAAACAACACAGCGTGGATGGTCAGTGTGAAGGCTTCTGTCACGAAGGACAAAATGTAGAAAACAGCTTAACTAAAGTTCAGTTTGGGCTTTCTGTTGACGTCTTCTGCTGCTGCTCCTGTAGTGATCCCCTCATGTGGGGCTTAGTGTTGTAGGACCATCCAACACAATCGGCAGAATAAATGTTGGCAATTTATGTTTCTGCAAACCACGAATGTCTTGAAACTTTATATTTCTTTAGGTTCAGTTTTCTGTTTTATCTTGTGACAACGCTGTGCTTAGCTCTGGTTAGGTTTAGGAACAAAAACCATGTGGTTAGGGTTAGGAAAATATTAAGTATTGGCTTGAAAAACTTGTTTTGGTTAGTATGTCCCAAGATCTCATCAAAAATATCCAGTTTGTCGACACAAACACCACTGGAAATTGTCCCCAGGTCTCCTTCAAAATATCCAGTGGTGTCAGTAATACAAATATTGAAACCTTGGTCCCTCATCCAACAAATCCAGTTGTTTGGGACTACAAATGTACAAATGTTGACACACAGTCTTGAACTGCAGTCACTGGCTTGGCAGCCTTAATGTAGAAATGTCATTATGGTAAGTTGCCCATGACACGTACAAATGCGGACATATCTGTGGTTTGCAGAAACGTTTCATTACCAACTTTTTATCCAGGTGACTGGTCTAAACTGTCACAACACTGGATGGCAGTCAATCGATCCAGACTACACACCCGAAATAAAAGTCCTTCATTCGCTTTTTGACAGAAAGGGGGAAACTTCTAGGTCACTAGCTAGGTCACAAAATTCAGATCTGTCCAAGTTCAATCAATCATTTTATAGCTGAAACAAGTGTGATAACATTCAAGTTAAGTCAAGTCATCACAAAGTTATATATCCCAAAATCACCAATCACAAATTTGTCTCAAGGGCTTTTACAATCTGTACAGGATAAGACAACCTCTATCCTGGATTAGTATAACAAAAAACTCCCCCTAAAAAAATCCTTTTATGGGTTAAATTGGAGGAAACCTAAGGAGGAGTAACAGAGGAGGGATCCCTCCTTCAGGACAGAAAGACATGCAATAGGTTGTGTGTGCGGAATAGACTAATGTTGTAAAATTACAAACAGGATGACAAAATTATAGATGGATGTAAACATGTACAGAGTGAACAATAGGGTGAGACAAGGAGAGAGCAGGAAAACAATCCACACAAGGGAATGAGCAAATCAGGCGGAGGGGCTAATCTCCCGGAGGTCAAAGATCCAGATCCAAAACATCTGGAACGTGAACTGACAGCCAGGGGAGAGAGAGGGGTCCCATTGAGATTGAAGCCGACCCACTGGAAGGATAATGGTAACAGGTAGATGCCCTGCACCAACTGAAAGTTAAGGCAAAAGATCAGTTTAAGTCAATAGAAAAAGACCCTGCACCCAGCTGACTTCTTCTTCGGAGCCCTGTTTTCTGTGAACATAGTGCCTGTGGTGAAATATACTGTTTAAAGAGAGCAGACAGGTATGAAGGAGCATGTCCATCTACAATTTTGTAAGTTCTTAGAGGCACCTTAAAGTCTGAGGAGGACAATTGGTGCAATATGGCCAAATATTTTAGTTTTAGTTCTAACTGCTGCACTCTGAACCATTTGAAGACTTTCAGGACTAGCTTGTGGCAGGCCTGACAACAAAATGCTACAATAATCAAGTCTGGATGAAACAAGGCACATACAGCTGATTACATCAGTCTGGCAGTGGAAATTAACTCCATGACTGTTTGGCCAAGAGGTGAAACATAAAGAGCAAGAAGCAGAGGGCCAAGAACAAAGCCCTGAGGCACTCCACAGTCCACTGCAGAAATTGTCGACGTAGCATTATTATAAGAAACATGCTGTGTTCTTCCATATGAGTAAGACTTTAACCACGCGAGAGCCAGGCCAGAGATGCCAAATTCAAGTCAATCTAGTATACATCGTATAAAGTGATATATGGTATCAAACGCCATAATCAGATCCAGCAATAGATGCACCATAGTGGAATCCAAATCCATAATAAGCAGACGATCAATCACAATTATAGTAAGAGCAGTTTCAGCGAAAATGATTAAAATGATTACTGAGTTCAACCCCAGCAGTCTGAAAGCTAGTTGGCACAGTTCTAGCTGTAAATGAAAAAAAAAACGGTAAGGGGTCGCAAAGGCATTTTAGAGAACGTTCAAAGCAAGACAGTCTAATTTTTAGAACTCATTTTCTATCTCATCCCATCTGGTTCTGCAGAAAAAGATCATAAACCGTAAAAGGGTTAGCTGCTAATGCCTTGGCCACAATATATAACTTTCAAAGTCGTTACATCCTTCTGTGTTTTAACGAGGAATCTTGAAGTCGTTGAAGTGTCCCAGAGAGGAGCGGCAAAAGACCAGGAGAGAGGCCGAAGAGGTTGGTGTGTTTACCTGCAAAACTACAACTCATAAACTGCCATAGAGCTACTGTGTGAGTTAACTCTGGTGTTCCTCTGCCCTGTTATTTCCATCAATGTTTTTAGTGAGAGCCTCCTCGACTTGTCCCCGATAAGACCAGATATTCATCCTGCTCGATATATTCCAGGCATAGACGAGCTGATGGATGAAGTGTATGAACAGTTTACACATAGCGATCAAGTGACGATTTGCCTTTAATCTTGGAGCTTCTGTCTGCAGTCTCCAAAAACTTGTTTCCTAACATGTTTTCTTTTTAATGATTGAGCCACTATAATAAAGGCCTTTCAATATTTCCTTCCTCGTTGTTTCTGTTTTGTTCTTTTTCTTGTTTGGACAGCCTGGATTGCCTCTTGTTTTTGAATCTCCAAAAACTCTGGCTAGCAGAACATCAGGGCTACAATCCTGCAGTGTGAACAAAGCATAACAGGCCACAGGTTTTGAGTGTAAGTTTGGCTACCGTGCCAAAGAGAAATCAGTGATTGAGTTCATTGTAAATACATTTGTGTTCCAATCTCCCCCAGGCCTGCTTAAGAGTTTGTTTTTGTTCAGTAAACAACCGTCTTGAGATTTTAAATCCATCATAACAATTCATGTAACAGTATAATATGTTTTATGTCGGCTTATTTATACAAAACCTACTGTACTGGCAGAGATGACACCAAACATTCCCAGTAGTTTAAAATGACTCAACAGTTACATTCATGCAAGTGCTGCCATTACAGAGTCACCAGCTGGTAGGCGTGCGCTCATATACATTCTCACATGTATACACACAGAGCTGCACATGTGCACATGCTCACTAACATGTCTACCAGGTGCAGCATCTGCGATTGCATTTTGTGCTGCGTTGAAACATCCAACCTGTGATTTACAGACCCAAAGGCAAAACACAGAGAGAGGGACTGACAGAGACAGAAGTGGTGGAAGAGGAAGAGAGTCTTAAGTATGATTCATTAATATATATGTGTGTTTTTATGTGTGGGTGTTGTGTGTGTATGTGCACATGGCAGTGATGGTCAGCCAAGCAGAACAGACCCCCCACGTCACCCATTAACACACTCTCACCTTTGACCCCCCCGCCCAAACTCTACTGAATGGCTCTCTAATGGAGGCCAGACTTTGTGAGTGTGTGCATGTTTGTGTGTTTTCCACGTGTGCTTACACTTAGTCGCATGTGTAGGTGCATGAGAGCGACAGACAGACAGAGAGTTTGTGAGGACAAAGAAAAACCAACTCAAGAAAGTGGAGGAAGTTTACACAGCCGACTTCGCAGAGCTCCAGGAGCTGCTCTATTTATAAAGACAGCAAACCCTCACTACATATGTGTGTGTACACAAGAGCATGTTTTCATGCGAGCTGTTTGTGTTTGTGCGAGCACATTTGCACGACTGTGTGTCTGCATGAGTGCATGAGTGCATGAGTGCATGCGTGCGCGTTAAAATTAATAAATACGCACAATTGAAGGCTTCCTGTTATTTGGCGGTGAGGCCAGAGGAAGTTATTTTGTGGTACACTGATAATTTTGGTCAGAACACCGGGCTATAAATACTGTCAGCGCTACGCACTCTATCCCGCCTTCCTCTCCGCGCTCCATCCCTCCCCGAAATGAGAAACTGGTGTGCTGCAGGAAAACAAGAGCAAAATAAGCATGCAGTGAGTTGTTTTTAGATTTTTTACAACGTCCCTCGTTCAAGTCTGCTCTGGTGTCAGGTTCATTGTAAGGAACGGGATTTGTGTGGCAGCATGCATGCCTAAAAGGGGCACCTGATTAACACACGCCAAAGACAGCTTCATATAACATGTAGATGAAGCAGTATGTGAATTTAGTTACTTTGAGTTATGCTTTAATTTTACACAACTGTTGTGAGTTTGAGGACAAAATACCACACATCAATACCAGCAATTAATTTATCCTGCAAACATGATAAATTATACTTTTCTGTACCATATATAGATCTCCATTTTTCCCTAAAAAAAACAGTTGAAGCAAAAGAGCGAAGCAATGAGGACTTGGTCTTCATTATAATGAACATGAACACAGTTTATTTTGAGTCAATCCCCACATGCATCGTTCTGGTGCCTTAAATGCTCAATAGCACACCAAATGTGTATTAATCCCCAGCTGAAAATAGTCCCCCCACAAATGGGCTATTTACTCCTTTTTTATCCAGGAAATTACTGAGACTTTTTTTAAATGAAATTATATATCTGTGAGCCCAAAAAAGATTTTAATCTTTAGTAGAAACAAATGGACCTGAGGTCACAGACATGGCAGAGAAGTTTCACTGACAGTTGGAAAAATCGAAAAATAGAATTACGCCAGCCTTGTTATTGAAGGGGAAACAACTGAACTGAGTCAAAATTATATACTTAAAGAATAAGGATAAAGAAGTTCCCTAATATTTGAGGGTTTTGGCTTTGCACACTTAGTTAAATACTGGAACACATACGGGTACGCACACAACACATGAAACATGTTCACTGATGTGCACACTTGCACAATGAGAGACACACACTTGCACACAAGAGGACACGGCCTGTTACACATGCGCACACTCGCATTAATGTGGCACTCAAAGACGCATGTGGTCACTGCATGAGGCATGCCAGGAAATTCTTTCAAGGGCATGTTAATATTCCAGATGCTTTTGGATATAAACAAGCCTCCAAATTGGAGGGCGGAAATTCGATTTGAACGCAGCTCCGCGTGGCGATACAGAGATGTTTATCCCTCCCTGCCTATCTGTGTAGCCGGATGGCTGAGTGGCCACTTAGTGTTTACCTATGATAAGGGCTTTCTGTTTGACTACCAGTTAAGCTGCAGTCAACAGAGAGGCCACAGTGGGGAAGGTAGTTTTTATAAAAACCTAATTGTTGCTTGTCTTGGTGATTCCAGTCGGCCTGGTAGCTCTTCACTCCAGATGGTCCAAACAGGAAGGGATAATAATCTCTGTGGTTGGTTTTGTTGTGCAAGATTCGTACGGCTAGATTAAATACAAAGTCAATGGTTAGATGCTATAGGCTTCAGTTGCGATAGGCGCGACGCAATTGAAGCGATGACATGAAAAATAATGTCAAGGGACAATCGTGTGTTGAAAATATTGAACTCAAGCATTATTTTTGCGTGGCGCTGTGTCGCGAAAGCCTATCGGCGTTGGCATTCACACTGATGTCATGACGTTAACGTTGCTGATGTCCGGACATTCATGAACAACAATGGAGGAGCCAGCTCGATTCATGGCATCAGCTAGCAACCTACACACTGTAATAGAAAAGGCATGCTATGAACATAAACACGCTAGCAGTTGCTCCCTTTTCTTTAGCAGATATTTCGCCATTTTATTACCAGAGCTCGCATTCCCAAGTGCAAATGTTCCCTCAAAACAAGTTCCTCTCGATACCATTATCGCTGCATCCTGGGCTTTTGCGCTGCTTAGACGGTTGTGATCGGTTTAGAGAAACGCGAACAACTTCTTGTACGAGAGATAGAGTGAACCAAGGCGGATGTTTACTCTATATGAGGTATGTCATGTTATTTACTTAAAGTACAGTTGGTACCTTATCAGACTGAAGCTCCTATCTGTGACTGATATGAAAAATGTATCTTCAGCCAAAGATATTTTGGAAATGGAGAATGTTTGGGAGTAGATATCTCCCTTGAGGAATCCGATCCACAGTTAACACTCAGGAGCAGCTTTTTACGGCCATGCTTTATGCACAGGTTGTTATTCTGAATGGCCTCTCATCATTAGGGACAAAACAAGCACAGCTCAGAGTTTATGGCAGGACCACTCAAATCAGCAATCTACAGGAAACTCTGGCCCTCCGCAAAACTCTTCTTGGACTCCCTCAGAGGGTTCAAGAGAGTAGAAACAAATGCATAAGCTACTATATCAAGGTTTACAATACATTGGTTTAGCTTTATTTATTTTATAATATGTTGATTTCTACATAACGTTTACTAATCCTCAGGTTTTTAATGTCCATAAGGAAACTTTTGTCGGTCACAGAAAGATCCGCTCCTCTTCCTCACACATCAACAAATAGTAGTTTTATCTGACAAGTGCTCACTGTTCGATGTCAGTATCGTTCCTCTCAATCAACCCCCGGTTTGTCCCGGGACTTTATCCCCCGGCAACATCGGAACTCACTGTTTACCCATCCCATAATAAGGCTCATTCAGCTGAGGACATCTTGATTAGGTCTGCTGAACGTCTGGTTCTCATTTAGCATGGAGGATGGGACGGAGAGAAAGGAAGGAAGGGGGCTAGAAAAAGGGGGAGCAGGACAGAACAAGAGAGTTGAGTGAAAACGGGAGAGGTGACCGTCTGATGGAAAAGGAAAGAGATCAGATTTTCTTTTCAGGGAGATTTGGGGGATTGTGATGAAGTTGACATCCAGTGTCCCTATTATTTTTTCTTCGGACCCCCAGAGCTGACTTGGGGCAAGACTATAATACAGAATACATGTTCAGTTTTTCTTATTAAATCGCAAAAAAGGTTTACCTCAGTTACCCTCTGCTATAATGTGGCAAACTCATGCTGATGCTGAAAAACATCTGATAAATGCTGCTGTGTTTGGTTTCCCTTTGGGATATTTCACACAGGTGGGTAGTTTAGGAATAGTTTGATGTTTGGGGAAATACGTGTTTTCACCTTCTTCCTAAGAGTTAGATGAGAAGACTGATACCACTCTTATATCCGTCGGTTGAATGTGAAGCTACTTCGAGGCGATTGTTAGCTTAGCTTAGCATAAAGACTGGAAACGGAGGGAAACAGTTAGCCTGGTCCACCCCAAAGGTTGAAAAACCCTCATTCCAACACATAACATAATTTCTTTAATCCGGAGACAAAGCGAAAACGTAAAAATTATAGGTAGGGTTTTTACTTGGGGTTATGTGCAGAAGTATTTTTGGGCCAGGTGCAGTGACTTCTAAGGTTGCCTTCAGGAAGTCACTGCACACATTAAAACTGAACAAACACACATCCTCCCCTTCAAACCACAACCACAGTCATTTTCACTCTCTCACTCATATTATACAGACATGATGAAACATATTGATTAGTGAGTTTTGGGGTGTTGGTAGGCAGATTTTGAACAGAGGGGGCAGCGTATGAACAGAGCGGCTGCTAACTGCTACTAACTGTAGCTGACATTAGCTAGTTAGCTCAGTTAGTCGTGCAGCTAGTGGTCAAGATATGGAGTGCAGGAGCTCTGGACCGGGACAGGATGAGGCTAGCTGGTGAGCATGCTAACGTAGGTAGATATCTTTGCAAGATATCTTATTTATTTATTATCTTTCTTTAATTAAGTGTGAAATTATATGTTCATATTTCTCTAGTATATAAACTTTTGTGTAAAGAGCTGCATTGTTTTTGTTTTTTTTATTTTGAATTAATCCATCGGGGTTTTTTTTGCTCACTTAATCGTCTGGTCTTTGAGTCCAAGGCAATTTCTGCTCATTTTGTCTGACCAGAAGTACTTAATCCAAAAGTTATTGAATTTACGGTAATTTAAAAGATAAGAAAACAAATCTCAATCTGTTTGACATGGTGCAAATGCATCTCCCCTTCACAGGAAGAAGAAATGGGTGTGATGATGTGAAGCACAAACAAAATGAATCAAGCAGTGTAGCTGCGTCAGATAATGCAGGTATCACATTCATGTGCGCTGCAGCTTTAATTCAGCCTCAGCAGAGCATACAGACACACCCGCCCACACACATATATACTGTCACACACACACACCTATTCCCTGAGAGATATACATACTAAAATATATACTCACACAGTATATTTATATATATATTTATAGTGTGTAGCCAAATATTCAACACACACACACACACACACACACACACACACACACTCACACACACAGCATGTTTATGTGACAGTGTAGAGTTCATGTAACAGATAACGGATGGTAGAGTCAACAGTACTGTAGATAGCCTGCTGATAGAGTGTTCCTTTGCTTCCGCTGCCCTTTGTTTACCTAATGATAAAGTGGATCTGGATGTATGCCGGTGTATGTGCATGTGTGTGTGTGTGTGTTTGTGTGTGATCTTATGCATGTTTTCTAGCTTCCACTGTGCTACAACCAGGCCACGTGTTATTTCATGTGTGCTTGTGTGTACATTAATGTGTAAAAACGCAATTTTTAAAATGGAGGGACGCACCTGCCCCCCCTATCTTCCTCGAGTCTCAGTGGTTATCAGAATACATATAATGATTGGCTGAGTGGCATCAACTGGGCTGCTAGTGCTGTAAAGGCTAGAAAAGCTGCGCCGGTTAAAATAAAAACAAATTATCAAACAGCCAGGAACCTGAACAGGCCCGTCAGTTGTGCTTTTTGATGCCTATTTCCTCACCGAGCCCCCAGGAAGAGCGTCAGGCTTTGAAGCCAGTTTTTGTAGTGGCCAAGTCATGTAATTACATCATCACGTGAAGCACTGAGGTCCAAAAAGACTTTTTTACATAAGCTAACATTGTGAAATCTTTGAGCATCACAGCCCCCGTGAAAATGACTCATTTGACTGTCCTAACTGGAGCCATTTGGTCCAATAAAATTTGGAAAGGAGCCGCACAGTTAAATTATTTTAGCCCCATTCAAGTTCGGCGGGCACTAAACTTGAAGTTAGTCAGCAAAAGTCTCTAGTGCGCACGCTCTCTGGGCCCTGGGAAGTCGAGCCTAGTTTGTTTTCAAAATGCCACCGAGCAGCTTTCATAGGAATTAATGGGGCTCCGCCTCCAACACAGTGTCTCGATTTACTGTAACGTCCTTGGTCCACACAGACACGGAGAACGTCACTCAAGTTGACGACAGGTTGTGTTGAAATCTGTTGCACCTGTTTTATTCTGGGAAAATAAACATTGTGGACAAGAGTTATGAATGCCGCATGTACTTAAAGGATAAGGATCAGTTGTCTGAACCAGAGCAACAACCTTTTTATTCTGCTCACATTTCATTAGAGACTGTTTTTACCTTTCACAATAAGAGTCAGGGTACCAGTATACCCTGCTTTGCTTAAAGCTGAGGAGAAATTCACTTAGACGTTTCAGTAACAGGCCATTAAAATAGCTCAGAATGTCTTATTTTATTAGTTATTTAATAATCAGCGTTTTATTACGAACCTACAATTGAATCTTCTATTGAAAAATGTTATGAAAAATGTTGTATGAAAATTTAGCCTAATAATTCTCCATGATTCATCAGTTATAGGTTTGGGTCCAGATAGGACAGCGTCTGGATCCAGACCTGGACCGCAGTCCACTTATTAGTGACCTCAGGGGGGATGGAGATGGATGACAGGTTAATAAGGGGGATGCATTTTTGTCATTTTGTCACCTTGTCAGTAGCCCCGCCTTTAATTCTGTGACTTTGTGACATCACACATCACAAAGTCACACATTTGCATAATTTATGCCTATATTCATCGCAGAAGCGAAGCTCACTTGAAGCTGAAAACATGACAGAGCCGACTGGAGGCGCGGTGAGTGGTGCTGGCTCAGGCATGTTTGAGCTGACCAACCAGAGCAGACTGGGTAATCGGGAGAGGGCCTTAAAGAGACGGGAGCTAAAAACAGAGCATACAGTGCTGCTGCATGAGAAAGTTGCTGTGTTTTTTGAGCACTGTAGCACGTAAACCTATTCTAGTAGTAACCCAAAATAAAATATGATCATCATATGTCTCATTTAGGTTGTTTTGAGGAACATTTTCCCAGGGACAGTACATACTTACTCTAATTTCTCTGTGTGAGACAGGTGTGTAGGAGCGACGGAGAGAAATGCAGTCAGATAGACAAACAGGAGATAAGAGAAAACAGGGGAACAGAATACAGACAAATACAGTAGGTCAAATTCATCAGCAAAGCAGAAGCTCTCCAGCAAAGCAGAGAGCGAGACAGTCGGACAGACCGGCAGTGGTCGTACTTTCCTCTCAGAGCGGAGGAGTCATGCATCAGCGGAGGAAATTGGGAATGTGAAACATGCCAGATTAGAGAAGCAATCTGAGGGCCTGCAGACAAGCTCAATGGCTTCAACCATGGGAAAAAACATGCACCCAGACACGCACACATACACACACACGCAACCGCAAAACCCATTCAGATTTTGAACCACCTGCTGCATTCCACAGCCAATAAGTCAGCTACTTAAGGAGCCAGCTTTTAATCAGCCGGGCAGTCAAAGAGCCAGGCGGTTAAGCAGCCAACCATCCCGTCTGTTAACCAGCGAGACAACTAACCAGTCGATCTGAAAAACAGTCAGTTAGTGAGTGGAGTTCACCACTAAGATTAGCACTAAAACATTAATAATCTGCAGGAAATTAGCTGATTAGATGGTGAGTAGAAGCAAAATACAAACTGTGACATACAGGGGACAGATTCTGTGAGACAAGAGTGAAGTTTTTTTAATAATACTACAGATGTGAGCTAAGCGTTGGTCAGCCTGTCAGGTGGCCAGCCAGTCACCCACACACACACTCAGCCAGGCAGCCAGACTCAGGACAAGAGCAGAGGAAGTTGTTATTATGGAGGAAGCCAGGGCGTCTTAAAGCCATTATATGCCCCTCAGAGAGAGGCAGTCGGAGGCAACACAGCTGACTGAAGCGCTTCAAAGCAGGAAGGAGTCCAGCCACCACCTCCACCTCCACCAGCCTACATGTTGAAGGGGAAGTGAGGAGTTTACAGGGTGAGATGGGGGCTACAGCGCAGGGTGGATAAGAGGAGATACAAGGGTATTCGGATGGAAGGAGATGATTTTATAGGATTTCTTTTGTTTTACCAGAAATGTTCTAGCTATGCAGACAGTTTTATTCAGTTTCATGTACATAATAGACGTGAATATATTTTGGTGCTAACAGCATTAAAAAACGATGCTATAAAACGTTTTAACAGCGACAAGTTTTTCCAGGAGGAAAGTCCCACTTGTCCGTTTGTATCTTGGTTGGTTTGTCAGCAGGATTACACAAAAGCTACTGAACAGATTTCCACGACACTTGTGGGATTTTTGGTGCGAATCCACATAAATGGATGAGATCCAGGATTTTTTTCTCACTTTCTTTGACATTGCAAGATGTGGAAAAAAAGGCATGGAACAATCGTATTTATAGGTGGCTGGTATCAATGAGTGAGTACAATCTGGTGCTGATCTTAGATCTGGTGAGTTTAGAGGTGCAATATTTAAGTATTTTACTGCAAAACATTCAAAGAAAACAACTTAAATTGTCAAAAGAAAGTGAAGTCAAAGATGTCTACTGAAGTTAGAACTAGAATGGCAGTCTGTAGAGTGCAAACCTCCACCCTACAGTCCCCTTTTCCCTACCAGCCTCCTAAATAAGCCTAAAATGTCATCAAGATCCATGCTTTATTCACTGAGAAATTAACAAGAATGTCTCACAATATTAAAGAAAGTGAGAAAAAAAAAAAGTTAATGGAGTCTATTTTGGGCCGGGACCCATCGTCCATCCAAGTTTTGTGGAAATCAGTTCAGTGGTTTCTGTGTAATCCTGCTGACAAACCAACCAACAAACGGACACAAGTGAAAACATTACCTTCTTGGCGCAGGTAATAATTAAATGTGAAAGCTAATTCTTGATAAAATAAAAAAGTATTTTTGTAAACTCAAGCTCTGAAAACAACCTTTGACACGGGACGATTATTTTTGCAATGTGGAGCATTGCAGCGGATGAGAAATTATCCGAAGGGAGGATGTTTGTGGTGGGATGGGATGGAGCAGGAAGGGAGGAAGTGATGGTGGTGAGTTATAGCAGGGCTTAAGGATGTAAAGTAGTGGGTGAAGGATGGAGAAGGAAGGTCTGAAGGAAGGGAAAATGGCTTTGGCTGTGGACTGAAGGCGTAAACACAAGAGGAAGAAGAGTTGAGTGGGCAGAAACAGACCACTTCCTGTCCCATTTTCAACATAAAAAAAACTGAACAAGTGTTGGGAATATTCAGAAAGTATCAGGCGATTGTCATATACCTGATTAGCCCTTTCCTACTCATAAGTATCTTTTTCCTCCCCAATAATCCCAGCATCCTTTTGCCTATTACCTCCATTTTGTTGGTGTCCTTCGCGCCTTTTTATTTTCTCTCCATCTTGCCCTCCTCATCCCTCTGCCTGTTTTTTTTCCTCTTACGTTTCCTACCTCACCCCTCCCTTCCCTCTTCGCCAGTCGCCCTCACCTCCTCCTCCTCCGCCGCCTCTCCTCTCCAGCACCTGTGCCCCTGCGGAGGGGGAGTTCCAGAGAAGAGGAAACCCCCGGGGCAGCCAGGCACCTCACAGATGGTTAGCAAATTACACCTTCATTACCTCTCCTCTCCTCTTCCTCTCTTCCTCCGGCCAGCGCTTCACAATGACTCGCTGTTCCTGTGACACCTCACATCTGTCAGCGGCTGACCTGCTGTCTGCTCATAAAAATAGCAGCTAGTTAGGGAAAAGTCTTGAAAAAATGAAACCACAATGCTGCTTTTATCTTGCGTTCGTGTCGACCACAAGGACACGTCGCTTTATGGCAGTTAGTCAGTAAACTGTTGTAGAAAACGACACATAACACAGGTAGTAAGACATGAACGCAGCCCAGGAGGCATTATGTAGAGTGTAACCTGTAATCAATCATTAGAAGTAGGCTTGTTTATACACTGGAAAAAAATGACAAGCTCAGTAATTTAATTTTCCAGTCTTTTTTTTTTTTCAGTGTAATATGTTACTACACAGGGACATATTTGCTAAATCCAGCCAATTTAACTTATTGAGCATAGTAATGTGTCTTTAAACCATAGCGAGGAAATGTAATTGAATTTTTAAAAGTTGCCTGAAGACTTTTCTTTGTGTTTGTAATGTAATTTCCCTGAAAAAAAGTTACGTTATCCCCCCAAAATTGCGTTTATTGAAACCAGGATCGAACACAAGCGATTAAACTATAAAATATCCTGAAATTAGCTTCGTATACTAGATTTTTTTGCTCTGCGCAGCGTTATCCGCAGGCATACGTTGAACTTGTCGCACATGTTTGTTTTGGTCTGCTGGGGGAACGGGGGAAACAGAAATTACATTTTGTCAGGCAACAGAAATTTTCATTAATAAATCACGGTCGTTAACGAGTCATATTAGGTAATAATTTAAACAATATCACTTTACAAATAGTCGGGTGAGTTATGGGAACAACGTCTTTCATTTGGCTCACTCTGAGGGCTCAGGCTCCATTTCCAGAGAGATCTTTACACATCGTCTCTGGTGGAGTGGAAAGTGAACGTGTCAAAAAGAGTGGGGAGGTAGAATAATAAAACAGTCTGATAGAAAGCTGCTCATGGGGACTATAAAATGGAGCACTAATCATGATTCATTGAGGTCTGATGTATAACATAACATCAGCCTGAGAAATCTGGGGTTTTTTTGTTGTCATTTTATAAAATAAGACGATTTGTCTTGAATAAAACTTCCAGCTCTGTGTGATTTTTGAAGAAAGTCCAGACAAAACTCGTGTAACGTAATACTTTACACGGCTGTAAGGGGAAATTAACCATTGATGGACACGTTTCCTCTGAATAGTAGTCGTTATTTAGATCAAATGAGACGAAAATGTGATTAGTGCTATAACTTATAACTACAGTAACTTGTTCATGGCATGTCTTGTATAATCAACCTATGAACATTTGAATAAGTCACTAAAACCTGAAAATAAGTTGACATTTTGCACTTACGCTTCCGTTTTTATGAATGGGCATTGTACGCAAGCATATAGCATTTTCAGCTAATACGTCAGCAAATACCCCACTACCAATACTCTAAATTTACGCCTTGTCTTGTCGCTTTCTCTTCATATTGACTGTCGTAAATGCAATACTATATTCCAACTGAAACACCTCATGATGTTGCATCACTATATTTTAATCATATCCTCATAGTAACAGCATGAGGAAATAGGCTAGCCGGATGTAACGTTTTTTTACTGTTAGCATTTGTGTTCAGGTTTCTACCTTATTTTAGCTGATACGCCTGAATTAACAACTTTTGCTTATAAGTTACAAAGTGTTTATTTGTTGTGCATTTGCTGAAATAAAATAATTTCAACTCAAGTTGTGTTTCTCACAGGTGTTGCTAGCTACTTAAGCTAGTTGTTAAATTGTGCGCTAGCTATCTAGCAGAGTTGGGATTAGGAGGCCTTGGTTGTAATGGTTTAATATGTTTTTGGCGTTGGCTTTTTTTTGGGTTATTTAACTTTCTATTCAGTTTTTTAAAGAATATTAACACAAATTAAAATTAAGTATGAAAAAAATAAAATAAATAAAGACATTTGAAAAAAGAAATTATTCACAGACAAGAACCAAACCACACAGACTAAACAGAGGCCCATAACAACTATAATTTGAGAGTCCACCAGCACATCAGCAGTCTTTGGAAAAGTCATCAACTTACCCACTCGGGGAGCTAAAGTAAAGTCTAAATAAATTAGCCTCATGCCACCTTTAAAATAATTTACAGAAAATTAATTATTCACAATATCCAAAGGAGATTATACATCCAGCATTTGCTTTTTTTTTTTACAAATGTCATTTGCACATCAGCATGAGAAGACTCCCCACTGTGATAACATGTCTCCCATGGTTTGAATATTTGGCATGACAGACGGTATTAGCGCATACGTTACATCACTGTTCAGGGACATCCTGGCTTAAACAACTCACATGTACACACTGTGTGTAAAGTTGAACAGCACACTGAAAAGTTTGTATCTTAAATGAGGCTTTTTTTCTGCCCAAAAAGTGAAAAATAACATTCTGACTAATGGGAACTGAAAATTTACTTAGAAGCCCCTCCAAGCGCTCCTAATTAAAGATCTGCGGTTCTGGTTGCATACAGTCTTAAGGTTACCAGCTGTTTGTTAATTTGCAATGACCACTGGCTGACTCACACACCCTGTATCTTATTTCCATGCCTCCTCCAGCCCAGCGTGAAAGCACAGGGCCCAGTGCACCCATTAGGCAAGCCGAGGAAGGCATGGAATAATAATGAATGCACCTCACACGCATGAGCAACTAAAGCCCCCCCCACCGCCGCCAATGCCGCCACTGCTGGTGGGTTTTCCAGGAGGTATTTCCATCATGTAAAATGTATGTCTCTCTCACTCCAACAACTCTGCATCCGCTGTGACTCCCTGTTTTTAGCGCCTACTTATTTCTGTGTCCCAAAGGTCGCTCGAGTTTTACTTCACATCTTGAATCCATCATCTTTATCCGTATTTTTATCGTCATTGGCATCGTTTATTAATCACAGCGGTCGAGTCACTGTATCTAATCGTTGTTCAGCATTTAGTTTGCTCATCTTCTGCTAATTTTGAGGTGAAAGTCTTTTGTTTCTATGATGTCACGATGAGTTTTCAGTCAAAGCTTTTCACTTTTTAAAAATGTTTATGATTGTTTTCCATTACTGTATGATTGTGTAGCTTTATTATATGCTTTACTGTTGTGCAAACAAACTAATCAGACCTATTTTGCAGAGGAGAAAACAGTCCTGCCTCTGGCCATTATATCTCCCCTCCATGTCATGCCGTGATCCTGGCATCTCCACGTATGTAGTCTGCCATCTTGGATTAAATATATAACAACAGACCTGGCTCCAGACTGTTATTAATACCGCTAAAGCAAAAATAATGGCATTGGAAGGCAGCTGCTGGATTGAGCAGCACATTTAAGAGAGCGGAAAATCAGAAGGAAATTATTTCCTCACAGCTTTACTATGCAGCTTTGCACACTGGTGGCGCTAAACGAGTTGGTACGAGATTTTTTTTAAATCATTCTGCATTTATTTCATGTGCTGTCGGGATACTGAGTGAAGGAAGTTGGACGGTTTGTGACAGACAGAAGCTTTAACGTCAAACATGTGGCTTTTAATGCAGGTGCGCAGCTATGCAGCGAACTAGACACACTTCCAATGCAGCGACAGTTGGCTTTTGGGATTTTCACTGGGAAAAAACATGATTACACATCAGAAAAAGATGCGATTTTATAAAGAAAAGTTAGAAAAAAGGTGTACAGTAAATTAATACAAACTAAGGAAAACAATCCCTCTTCCTGATTCGGTTGAATAATGGCAGGCGCGCCTCCTTTGCGCCGTAAGTCATCCTATGTTTTGTGGGAAGGATCGAGCGGGGTGGCAGGTGAAATAGCAAAGTGAAAGTGGGACCCAGGAAACCAATATATGCGTGGAAGGTGTCATTTTTCTACTACTTCACTTGAATGAAGTAAGCAAAAAGTTGCTTGGAAGAAAGTATCATCAGAGAAAGTTCATCATTAAATCCCTGTGAGATGACCAACACCGGAATGATAATCTAGTACACAAGTGGTTTGCTTGCATATAAAGTCATGTGAAAGGCACAACTAGACTTGAATTCACCTGGAAGCAGTGGAAATTGATCCGAAGATGTCCACACAAGTTGAAAATGTTTGAATTTGGGGGGAAATGTCATGTGTGTCACGGTGGCTTTTAAAATCTGCTTCATAAACGTACAGAAGCAGCTCACACTCTCAGAGGTTGACTTGCAGACTAAGGTAGCACTGGTGCTCTCTCAAAACTGAAAAACTGACATATTTGGTATCTCTGGAAACTTTTCGACCCCCTCGTTGAAATTCTGAAATAGTTCTGTTCGGCTGCACTGCACAACTTTGCACTGACCGACCAACCACCAGGGTCGGTGGGTTTAAGAGTTCATCACCAGCGGCATCGTAACATAAAGTGAAGGTTGAAGATCTTAAAAAGGAGAGAGCAGACGCGTGGATGAGACAAAGCGACAGTGCAGAGAGGCTGTGGAGCTGATGGAGACTCAGACGGGGAGATGGAGATAAAGTAGGGAGAACCCACAGCAGGCCAGAAGTCCTCCAAAGCTACTGCAGTGGAGTGACAATGAGAGAGGAGAGAGTATGAGTCATACACAAACCCCTCCCTCTCTCCTTCTCTCTCTCTCTGTCTTTTCTCCCTAGCACCCCCCCGCCATCGACCCCCCCCCCCCCCCCCCCCCGCCTACAGCGCTGATGTAGCCGGGTTACGTCGATCCTGACTCATTCATTCACAGCCGAGTCTCGAGCCTACTTTTGTTATACAGATGAAATTGTGCTACTTAAGAGACCATCACCGCTCTCATTATAGTGCTCTGACATACTTTACCGCTCTGGCTGCTGGAGCTTGGAGCTCCATTCATAAAAATGCTCCAGTCTCCAGTCTCCAGAGTATGTGCAGAGGAAGAAGCCACACACATCTCCAATCCCTTATTTGGTTGTGTCGCGTTGCTGAACGGGTCGAGACTGAGTGTGTGTCACTGTTAGGGTTTGGTGTTTGATCCCCCTGCACTGACGGCACTGTAACACTCTTTGGGGTTAAATTCCTATGAATGTGCTCCGTCTCTCCTCCATCATATCTGGGCTTCACCGTCATGGAGCTTCACCTCTGTTTCTCATTTTTTTTCCCTCCTCCTCCCCCTCGTCCTCTCTCTCAGTGGAGGAGCATCTACCTCCATGTGGTTCGCTCATCTCCTTTTCTTCCTCTCCTTCTCTCTCTGGTTAGCTCATCTCATCTCTAGGCAGTCAGCTTTGCAGGCAGCTAATTATAGGCCACGCTGTGGAGCGCAGGGCCGATGTGACAGCATGCTGTGTTTGTGTGTCTGTGTCTGTGGACTGTATGTATGTGTGCTTACGTGTGTTAACTGCAGACACGTATATGTCACTGTTTGCCCGTTCGTCTCGTCATACGTCTCTCTGGATGTGAGGAGGGCGTCTGCTCGTTTCCGCCCGTGTGTCCTTTTACATCTAATCTATGACCAATTTGACTTTTAGACCCTCACGGCGGGTATCTGTGGAATGTACTCCATTACTGAGGGTCCTCACGAGTATAATAATACTTAAGTGTGCGTGCATGCATGTGTGTGTGCGTGTGCGTGTGGACGAGCCACCAGGAGGATATCCAATCCCAGCCCCTCCCACACTGTACTGCAGCTCTGACCTCATACAAGGTGGAGGCAGAGACAACCAGGGTCTGATGACTGCAACGAGCGTGCACACGCACGTGCACACACTCATACATATGGTCTATATGGCAAAGTAACCAGATATGAACATAATGTAAGCACATACAGTATGTACCACAAATGCATGCTACATACAGCACTGTGCATACTTTTATCAGTTACTACATATATCTGTATTTATAGTTATTTACATCCTGGTCAGGCTTCGATCGTCCCTTTGTGTCGTGTCTTAAATCTGGTGATATTAAACTGAATTTTGCAAACAGCAAATTACAGACCAGTTTGAGCTTCGAGTCCATCACAATTAATGATCTTGTGATCTAAAAATGAAATAAAGTATCTCCCATTGATATATTTTCACCTCATAAATATGATATGGATGATATGGATATGGTTAACATGTGAGCTCTTTAGACACCTGCAGACAGAGAGCAATGTTAGCATTTCACCTCGCAGATGTAAGTCTGTTCTCTCTCCTTTTTAGCTTTTCTTTGGTCTCTACCAACTCCACAGGGAAATGTCTAGCTCTTAGTTGCTAAATGTTCCCTCTGTTCATCACTAACTTTGTAAATTATGTACAACGATATGTCAGGTTGAAACAGTCTGCACCAAATCAGTAAAGTTGTGGGCAGTCGAACCAAAACAATGAGCTGAAAGACACTAAAGATTATTATTGGCAACTGATTTCGCCTCAGCTGTTCTCTTTTGCCGCTAAATGCTCCAGGATGTCCACCCTGTCTGTTGTGGGCCGTAAAACTAAAACAGCTAAGCTAGAAAATGCGTCCACTGATGGATCTCTGTTGGTTTAAACGGGGATAAATGTAGCTTTAATTTTGGTATAAGAGTGATACTGCACATCCAGATGTGCTGATATAGAAAATAACGGACTCTGCAGCTGCTTCACATCAGTGTAGCCTGCCGCTGCTTTGTCCATAATTTTTGTCCATCGGGGAACTTTGTATTGTATTATGACCTGAATGTCTAATCATGAGGGGGAGGAAATGGCGGTGCAGTCACAGGCCAGATGACTGCCAGTGGCCCCAGTGTGAGACTGCATTTCAACATTTGTAAGCATGATACCACTGGATATTTTTAAGGAGACCTAGGGACAAACTCAAGCCGTGTTCGTGGTGACTAACACCGGGTATTTTTTAGGAGAAGTTGGGACATCGCCAGCCCTGTTTCTAGTGACGAAGCAGGCGTTTTCAGCAAGACTTTGAGACATCTAACCCTAACCAAGTGGTTTTGGTGCCTAACCAGACCATAAGCACAGCGCTGTCACAACATAGGAAGTTGCAACATAAAGAAATGTAAAGTTTCAACATTTATTTGGCAAGTGTGTCAGTTATCGCTTACTTAGGTCTTGGGTTTGGACATTTTTACTTACCTAGGAAATGTGAAATTCAAAAAATGTCACTGGATAAACTTAAAACATATGTGATGAATATCAACATATTTACCTGCGTGTGCTGCAAAAGCCACATTTTAATGAACACTGCTCTGTTAAAGTCACGTTAACACCGCATTACAGCCAAAAATATGACCCAGTTCCAATAAATCCATCAGATTCATGTTGAGATTGGCCTAATTATCACATGAAAAACTGTGTGACATCTCACTGTATTCATACTTAGCCTAGACTCTTCCTATAAAGCAGGTGAAGGTGACACAGGGAGGAAGTGTCCGCTCTATACAGAGGCAGAGAATGTGCACATGGATTTCTCAATGAATGAAACAAGGTTGCGTCCATTCATACATTACGCACATAGGCGCATAGACAGACAGACAATGGCAACAGCTCCACACGTAAAGGATGAGATCAGCAGTCAGTGTGTATCTGTTCGGATGCCATGGGAACTCTCTCTCTCTCCTCCTCCTCCTCCTCCTCCTCCTCCTCCCTCTCTCTCTTCTTTATCGCTCGCTCTTTCCTCCTCTCCTGCTCTGCGTCTGCCTCACGGCTTCCTGTGTCGTCCCCTCCCCCCACCGCAATAAAAGGAGAGAGGCCTGTTCATTCATGCATTCAGCCAGTCAGCTGAGCGAGGAGGGAGGGAGGGAGGGGAGACAGAGATAAAATGAGAGGAGAGGAGAGGAAGAGGAAGAGGAGGAAGGCTTCCTCGCTGTGATGAATAGGTCACCTGTATTACATCACTGATGGAGGATGGAGCGATGGAAAAGAAAAAAAAATAACAAAGGTAGGACAAAAAAAGACCAGACCCATCCTTTCCTTCTCTCTCTCTCTCTCTCTCTCTCTCTTCCTCATCCTCTTCCTCTCTGTCTCCTCCTCCTCCTCCTCCTCCCTCTGCCCTTCTCTCTCTCTCTCTCTCTCTTTCTCCCCTCTCCATCACCTCCTCCCCTCCCCATCCCGACAGTATGAGTCACAGACAGACCAGTTCCCTTGATGCACTGCGGAAACGTAATGTGACGTAGCCTCCATCCCTCCTTCCCTCCCTCCCTCCCTCGCCACACGCGTCCCTCCATCCCTCCCATTCATCCGCCCGTCGCTACCTCCCCTCCTCCCCCCTCCTCCCCCTCCTCCCTCCCTCCCATTCATCCATCCTCCCGTCATAGCACAGCAAGTCTCCATTCACAAAAAAAAAAGCCCTGTGTGAGCCGAGAGTGAGACGGCAGGTGGATCCACACCAGCAGAACGAACCCAAACTGTGTCACGCCATATTATAGAATATTACGCAGTACAATAACACAGTGCACAAATATAGATAATAACATAATACTGCAGTAATGCGTGTACATTAATGATCAGCGCTTAAACCGTGAGAGCTCAGCAAAGAAAGCAGATTATGAAAAAAAAAAAAAATGAAATTCTTGGCAGATGGAGTGAATATCTTGGAGTTAGTTTCACCATGACTTTTGGGTTCAACCGTTAAGGTTGTGCAAGGTTTGTTGTTGCCATGGTTACAGCTTGTGCCGTCAAATATGAGCTAGATTGCCAAGAGCAGTGATTTGTAACAGTAATTAAACTGTTGACAGGAAGTGTGTGTGTGTGTGTGTGTGTGCGCGCGCGAGGTGTCCGAGACAAGTCGGAGTTAAGAATGAGCTCAGAATCTAAAAACTGCGAAGAGAAAAGAATAAAACACAAAACACGTTGTCAAATTCAGCATGATACACTGTAATAGTTGGTACTGATGAACAGAATATAATCCCATATCATGCAACACAACACAACAGTAGGTTTAGTCAATTAAAAACCATTAGGAGCGTTAGGGAGATTAGCTTCTAACCAGTAATCTTCAGAATTGATAAACAGTGTGGTGACTGCACTCCCTCATCTCTGACATCACCACAGGATGAAGTCATGGATAAACTCGCCTGATACGCCCGCATCTCATTAACCAAGCGCCGGCGTGCACAGACATTCATAACACAGACAACACAGCGGATTTTTTTGCGTTTTTGACATTCAGAAACGTCCGCAGGAACTCAAGTCGTCAGCAGTCTGTGGAGGTGAGGCGTAAAGTGAGAAACAAGGGTCATTTTTCATATAATAGACCAAATACTGCCAACCAGCATAAAAACTCAAGGGAGACATGTGATGACAGTACATTACTGTCAATGGAGAATTACCGGAAATACCATTATTTGTTATAGTTGCAAAATCTTGATATACTTTCATGGTAAATGACTGAAAAGGCCATAGTAAGCACATTGCATTGGCCTGATATAAGGTATTCTTATATGCAGCCTACCTTGCATTGAAGAAAACAATACAATTGATCATGCATGTTGAATAATACTAACTAAAAAAAGCTTTAACCAGTATTTAACAAGTGATGTAAAACACCGACACTTTCCGAGCTCCCAGTCCGGAATGCTAGCTGCACGGCTAACTGAGCTAACTAGCTAACGGCACCTCCATTGAGCAGCAGTTAGCAGTTATTTGCTTTTTAGCATGAATTCGACAGGAGGCCAGTGCTTACTTATTGCGCCTTTAACATATCAACTTGAAGTAAATGTTGATTGCGCAACGTAATGGCGATAAAGTATTGACACCATCTGCATTTAGATTGATTCCATATGAGCCTCGCTTTCATGACGCAGCTCTGTCTGCCACCATCTCATGGGGAAATGAAGGCTGACAGGCGACGCGGTGGAAACAATTCAGTTGTTTTTGCGTCAATAATAAACCCACTTGCAAATGGACAAATCAAGCGTCAAAAATACCTCATTGGCTCAGTCGGCATTGCTTCCTTTATCCCTGAGGTCAAACAAACACATCCAAAGCTTCTCTTTCCTTATTAAAAAAAATAATATTTCAAAATGTGCAATGCTTATATCCTAAATTTGCTACCTTGCTCTCTTCTTCTTCCTTTTTTTTGTTTGCACATCACTATGCTTGTTTGCTTTGCTCTATACTACCTTTCAATTCCCCTTCCATCTTCGGAGATGTTTGACCTTTATGCAGCAACTCGGCTTGGTCTCATGTTATCATTAAGTGCACACAGAGACATAAAAATTGGACAATCCTGATAACAAATTGTGGATTAATTACGAGAAAAGCGACGGTTATCCGAGTACTCGACTGTGTTATCTGTCTCTGAACGTACGCAGAGTATCTGTCTGAGTATGTCTAATCCCTGTGATAACATCACTCTATACATGTTATAAAGGCTGACATCACTGAAGCGACCTATGAATGAATGCTTCAGCGCGTCGAGCCTGATTTTATGAATGAATGGCTGACATTCAGGTTTGCCCTGCTGGTTGGCTGAAGACAGGAGGAGAGAAAATCTCAACGTACAGTATGATTCACCACAATAAAGTGTTAGGGAGGGGGTGGTGATGTCATCGGTGGTGGTGGGGGAGTCATCTGTGAGTCAGAGAGGAAAAAGAAGAGGAGGAGATGGAGGAGGAGGAGGAAGAGGATAAGGAAGAGAGGTGGGTAAAAAAAAAAAAAGAAGAAGGATTACATGGGGAGGTGGGGTACCTGCTGTGTGTGACCCATGGTAACAGGCAATGCTGGCCTGTGGATGACTCACCACTGCTTTACCAACTTCACAAACACACACACACACACACACATACACACAAAATACACAGGGATGCTCACGCCATGCACCATTACACACACACACACACACACACACACACACACATAAAAAAAGATAAATAAATAAATCATGCAATGCACACACAGCCTGTTTCATGGCATTAGAAGCAATTATATTTCCACACGGCACAAACACACGTCGACCGACAGGACGCTCAGTCCGGCACATGCACGTATAGGCACACACTTACGCGCACTTACACACACGCCACATGAAGTGCAGGGAGAGGGGAGGGGAGGGTCAGGATGACTCACACATCAATGATAACACCCCTCCCCTTGCCCCAATCACACGCACACACACACACACGCACACACACACAGTAAAGAAGTAAAGAAGGACATATCATTTGGATGCAACCCACATCCTCCCCACATCCTGAGGAACCTCCCATCTGAAACTCAGACTGACAGCAGGAGGCTCCGACTGACTGCAGTTTGTTTAAGGTGATGGGAATTCTCCTGCAGGGTGCTCTGACTTTAAATAAAGAAGGATGAAGTCAAAATGTGAAAAGTTTGCAGCGGTATGTCTCAAGGGTTTCTAATCCCACACTCTCTCATGTCAATTTATTTTGATATCTTGCTTTAACTGGAGGTTGGTGGAGATGATCGTCAGCCTCCAAATCACACTAGTTGTTCTAGTGTATCTCAGACTTTAGACCACATTTCCCAGAAACCCCTTCCTGTTAGCAGAATGGATCTTTTTAAAGCCAGAGGTTTTTTTCTTATCTATCTTTGTCTTGGCTAGGAGGATAAGCATGTTACAAGTGATTTTTCCACCCGCCTTCCACTGGTTCCACCATCTGAATTTCTGAGAAAACTCTGCAGGCCTCAGCTCCCTTTGTGCTCAACAGCGCCATCTGGAGCTCCTCCTAGCACTACACCCCTGGTGCTGTGTTTAATGTTGCACTGCTTGTTGCTGTGTTGTTTCTTCTGCACCTATGCTAATGTATTTTTATTTTATATATTGTGTTTTCGTGCTAATGCTGCAAACAAAATTTTCCAAAATCAATCCAACTTTCTGTCTGTCTGATAAAGTGACAGTCCGTCAGAGTAATCATTGTTTTAAAAATCCAAATTGGTGTGCCATGTGTGGGAGGGAATTTTCCTTTTTATAAATGCTCATGTTTTACCTTCATGTAGTAGTTTTAGCCAGTATTACACTGTTGGGCAACTTTAGTGGAGCAATTTAAATGATCAGCGCCTTGCTGTCTCGACCAGCAGCGTTGGTAGATGAGAGGTGAAAGTTTCAAAATAGAGGAAGTAATAATCATACCACATGATTCTGATTTCAAACCTCAGCCATTGTTCACCCCAGGCTTAATTAAAGGGATCGTTTGACATTCTGGCAAGTGCATTGGCTCTCTCGATGAAAGTTTAATAAGAAGATCGATACCATTGTCATGTTCGTGAGCTGAAGCCAAGAGCTTGTTAGCTTTAGCTTAGCTTAAATACTGGCAAACGGGCGGGAGGTCTCTCTGTGTCCAACAGTAACAAAACGCAACTATCAGAAAATAGCTGACAAGAGATTTGAAATAGCAGAATCCTGAATGACAGGAAGTTATTAAAGATGAGCAATCAGAGCGATACTTGCTCAGTAACTTTATTCTTTGTATAGCTTAGTGGAGTCTGGAGATGTTAACTTACACAAAGTCAATGAAAAGCTGCAGTGTCAGGTACAAAAACTGAGGACGCAATCGCACAAACGACCTGTGACTCACACGGTCCTAGACAGTACGTGTGCTGCTGTTGGCTACGTGCAGTATTTATCAGACAGACATGAGCGTGCCATCCATGGTCTCACTTTACTCTCAACAAGGAAGCAAATAAGCTTATTCCCCGCTAAGACAAACTGTTCCTTTATGCCTGAACAATAAGTTTATATCAAAGTCTGTCTTTCTGTATCACTAAAATCATTTTTAGGGCCTTTTTGACATCTCTCAGTAGGAAAAGGACATCGATTGACTGATTTTGTTTAATTAATTATGTCTGAGGCTGGCAAGGAGTTTACCAACTCAGCGCTCATTAAATCCTACAGACATGTCAGGTTAATCACAGATATATTATAATATATATCAAAAGTCTAGTCTAGTATTTACTTGTTGAAATAGCCACATAAAACACAACCTCTGAACAAACTTGACTAGTGTTCATAGAGCAGTTCAGTCTCTCTATTGTTTCAAAGGCCTTTTCGTCCTTCATACTGTCGATCGTATACAAATTGTCTTTGCACAAAAAGTCTGTCTAACAGAAGCCAGGAAGGTAAAGCATCTCTCTTTTGGAAAGATGGCTCACTCCCAGGCTCTCTGTAAATCAAAAAGCCTCCTCTTATCTTTTGATAGCTAAAACATGCAAGCAGTGCAGGCACTTGGCTGCCCTAGCACACATAATTCCCATCAATTACTCCAAGAAATACTTCCGTCTCTGTAAATCGAGGGCAGCTGACAAGACACAGACAGCTCTTGGCACAATGGAGCAATTTTATGAATGACATCTGGATAACAAGAACACCTGCACTGGGTGACCCTGCTGGAGCAGAGGAGGGATGACGTTACGGAGGGATTCAAGCGGACCGAGGCTGAATTTGTGTAAGATGTGGACGATAAGGAATTTTGTTGTTTGTGTGCTTTGCCAGGATTTACAGCTGAAACACTGTCAGCGGTTAAACCCGTCTGCACCTGGCAAAATGAGGTTTGTTGATCCAAGGTCATCTGGTGACGTGGTGGTTCAGCAGACTGGTGTTGATGGTCTGGCAAATAACCTTTGCCCCCCATTCTTTTTCCAGCCTTTATGTGTTTTTTGTGCCCTTTAAAAAATCTAAGAAGTGGACAAAAAATGATCTTAACACGCTCAATTTTGTAAAGCTTGGGCAGTTTAAAGTTCAAATTTTCAGCCTAGAGCTACTGAGCCTAGAGCTCTGTAATTTCTGAACCACAGCTGTTTCTACTTTGCCAAAGTGCACAATGCAAAAGAAGGAATGACTTCAGGATATCTGATTTGATGAAAGCAGCAACTGAGAAAATGTATACATGTTTGTCAGTTTCCCGTCACAACATTTATACCCCTTTACGCACGCATGAAAATCTGCTCTGCTCGACTTCCGCGTGTCGCTCTTGTAAAATAATCATTTATGTGAATTGAAAGTGACATTTCCTCCCCTGTGCCCCGTGAAAGATGACCTGAATGGAGCCAATGTCATATCAACTGAGCACCACTAGAGGCCAATATCCATTCAGCTATGATGGGGGTGAAGAGCCCCGGAGAGATGATTCGACACCGACACTGAAAAATAAAAGTTTCCAGTGAAACCAAAGGCTGTGTCAGTTGCTGTGACACGGCTTCCAGGTGGGGTGACCTTCACTTCCTGCTCCAACTGCAAGGAAACACACCGCTGACATGTATAATTAGCCACCACGAGTAAATCATCTCGAGTCTTGCGCATACGCACACACGCGCGCGTCTCGTGTGTTAAATTTAGCATGGCTAAAAGCACGTCTCATGTCAGTAACTGAACATCATGGTCAACTAGGCTTCCTCTCCTCTGTGGCTGTAACCTTTCTGAGACCACGCTCTAAAATACTAAACATGGTGGTTATGTTTTTATTTAGGCCCAGTACGCTCATGAGGGTGAGGTTGAGTTCAAACTCATCTTGATCAAAGTCTAAAAAAAAAATTTATAGAATTCTTCTCTCTAATTTAGACATGTTGGAGAAGAAACAAAAAAAACACATTAAAATCTTACATCTTAAAAGGTCCAGTGTGTAGGATTTAGGAGGCTCCATTGACAGAAGTTCAACAGGCTTACAGAAAAATCTGGATTTAATAAATTAATGAAAATGAAAGTAAAGAAGCTGCATAATGTACTCACAAGTGTAAAAGTGAACATTGTTGGGGCTCAAAAACAGTAATATATGACTTTTAACAGTAACACGATTGTATAATCCACTACCTGGGGCTTCAATACGTTGTGTATTATCTACATAAACTGACATGATGAAGATCTGCATATGTGCTCATATTTCACACTAAACGTTCAGCATCTGCAGAGTGCATTTGAACACTCTCTCAACACAACCTCCTTCTCCCACTCTTTGTTATATTTCTTCCCATATTTCGCCCACGTCTCTGGCACTGTTAGCTAATCGTGCTACATGGTTTAAAATGTCACCCGAGTTTTGTGTTGCATATAAGGGGAGGGACAGAAGGAGCAGCTACACTTGAGTAAAAAGCCCCCCCAAAAAAAACACAACTTCCAACGATATTTTGAAGTGACTTCACAGAAAAACAAGCCTAAAGTTGCTTATAATAAGCAGACTTGGCAACCCTGGCGAAGGGTGTTCAGTTGAGCCAGATGCCACTAAATACCACACACTGGACCTTTTAATGATCCTAGGAAGGGGAGATCTTGTGACTCTTTTGAAGCAAGTGGACTGAAATGTGTATGTAAATGGGTACGTTCCAGCAGTGACAGCTCTCTGTCAGTATATATGACAACACGCTGTAATTTCAAGCTGTTGTGGCGAGCCAGCTGAGAGAAAGTGGTACCCTGCAACCTGAATAATGAGCAAAATGGCTGTTACGTCATGTGATACTTTTACTGGAAGCTTGTTGTTGTTTGTTAAATAGCTCAGAACACAAAATGCACTTTTTACACTTTAATTCCAAACATTTTCCAAGTCAGAGGGTTAAAATTCTTGCAATAAAAAATAATTACTCCACTTCGACTAGAATGAGGGTAAACAAAAAGAAATTACTTTTAGTTTAACGTCAAAAAAAGAAGAAAAATCTCTGCTCTGTACTAATATATTTATAATTTTCAAAGGACAGGGTTTCCAAATCACATCTGGCAATACAATATTTTCTTCTACAGTGGAAATCAACGGGGTGCAAGTGACTAAGACAGGGAGGAGGACTCATCTATTTAACCAGAAACCGAATCCTTGCAGCGTCACCTCTCTGCTGACATACATGTGTCATAAATAGGTAAACTTATTCCCGATTACAGCTTGTGTAAGTATGGACACCCCCTAAATACATGAGGAAAAATGCTGTGGGGGGAAACCCGACCGCTGATCACTTTATACATGTCGTTCTCAACATTTTCAGCCCCTGAACCCCTCCAAAATTTCCCTTCTTTCAGTCTTATATTACCTGAATTATATACTATTTCACAAGGGACACAAAATATTGGTCAGAAAGGTTAAAAACACATTAAATTGATGCTCGAAATATATTATTTCACACTCCATAAATCAACCCATAATCCCAAAATTACCCACTGACCCCTGGGCTGAGAGCCACCCCTCTATACAAATGACTTCATCATATTGAAGACTGGTGAAAAATAACACAAACAACACTGCCCCCTGGTGTCTGCACAGGAGACAGTGCATGCCTCTGCTACTGTACCAACAGATAGTAAAACAGTAAATAAGGCATTAATTTAAACATCACACACTTCATAATTGCAAATAGCACTTGACAGTTCACCACTAACAACTGAAGGGTTTTACAGATTTGTCAGCATTCACTATTTTACACCAAGAGGGGACAACAGACCTCACATTGTCCGAGTCATGTCAAGCAAAGAAGGAAAAAAAAAGTTCTCTTCTCCCTTTTGGATTGGATAGAGCCAGACATTATGTCTCACGGAAAAGGAGAAAAAAAAAAGATGATGAAAACTGATGGAGTGTGAGCTCAATAGATGAAGAGGACTCGGGTGCGGGGCAGGGTGGACAAGGTGTCGGCCATCTTGCGGATTCTGGCGTAGTTGATGAATCCTCGAAGGAAGAGCAGGAAGCCTGAGGAGTGAAAGGATGAGACAGTGAGACGCAACTAGAAGTGCTAGAGGGAACAACATTATAACTCCATGTTAGGACCTGGCTGGAGTGGTAGGTGCGACTAAGAGATCGGACTGGGTCTTTAGGTTAACCATAAACCCTGATGAGAAAAACCTACAGATAAAACTGCTCTCATTTGCAAGGTCGCACAAGATGAAAGTACTAACACACAATTTACCACACATCAGGGTAAGAAGCTGTTTGAAATAAAATTGAACATAACTTAATTAACATAAATAGCATAACATAAATAAGAAATAAAGACTATAGATACACGTCTGTGGTTTTTGCTGAAAACAGATGTCTGCTGCGGCCAAAAACAACACTGTGAGGTGAAAATAGTTATGAAGTTTGTACCAGTTTATTATTATTTATAATTATTTGTCTATTGCCGCAGCTCAAATTGCTGTGAGCTTAAATGAGCTAGGGACATGAAATTTGGCCTAATAACCGGAAATGGCGTGCAAATGCTTCCCAAGAAATATGAGTCAAATCTGCCACATGGTGGCGCTATTTTCAAATTCGATTCAATACACACCAAGTTGGGTATACAGCCTCGTGGGAATAGGATCCACACTTCATCAACAAATGAGCAAGAGCAGTCGAAAAACATGGCCGCTATCAATCAAAATATCCTCAAAAAGGGGCGGGGCTCAGAATGAATCGGCCATAACCCAATAACCATTGGTCCAAACATCATAAAACATCAAAGGTTATTTAGTTATATAGTAACTACTGTATACAGTAGTTAAGGGTTAGGGAAAATTGGATCTACGTATCACTGAAATCATGAATTTAAAGATTACCCTTCATCATTATCTTGTAATAACAGGTTAACTAAGGTCAATTTTCCTGCTGTAACTATAACTACAGCCTATGAAACCTCAACCCTGCTGCAACGGAGCTCCACAGAGCTGAAATGGGTCACAATCAGGGTAAAAAGCATTTTATTCCCAATTTGATTGATTGAAATTGGCTACTTACCCAACACCAGGAACACCCACCACAGCCAGTACTGTCCATCAAAGTAACCCGGGAAGTATGTGGAAAACTAGAAACCCAACAGAACGACAGAAATGACTGGTTAGAATAAATATGGCCTGCAATGGTTTAACTCAAATGAGTCCTGCATTTTTAAAGTGAACGAAGGAAACAGGGCCTTTTTAAAGAGATCTTTGAGGAAACAGTGCAGCGCCAACAAGCCAACCACTACAGAACCAACATTAAAATACCAGAGTGGTGTTTGGGGCTTTTGAGTTGTTTGTGCGTACATAAAACCACATTTTATGTGTTTGTATGTGCGCTGTGTAATGTCTATGTTTGTGTGTGTGTGTGTATGTGTGTACCCTGACTATGAGGATCCACTTGATGAGGGACAGACCGAAGCCTGAGATGGCCCCATAGCGGCCGGCCGCTGAGGTGGTCAGACAGAAAGAGAGGAAGAAGCCGATCCAGTTGAACAGGAATGCCACTGAAGAGAGGATGGAGGAAAAAGATAGTTAGACATCAGTCATCGGAAAAAAAATGTCACTTATTAACCCTATGAAATCAGGCCCCCAACTGGCTGCGGGAGATCGTTGTTTGCATGATCCTGTTTAAACCGATCCAAAATAAAAATGGTAATAGCTAGATGTTCACTTAACGAAGAGAGGAGAGAGGAGAGACAGGTCGACTTTTATCATACCGCTTTAATATTTGTATCCTTCCTTATGCTTTAATGACACACAGACTTTTAGCTTTAATGGTACATACTTTAGGGACATAAAGTATTTTAAGAGAATATGGGAAATTACATCACATGGTTCAACGTTCAGAATTGTTTTTGGATACGTATGTGTTGTGTGTTTATTCATTTTGTGCTCAGATTTAAGGGATATGAAGTATTTTAAGAGAAATCATAACAATAGGCAAAAATACAGATGAAACTATGAAAACGCCTTCGTGCTCTGCTCATAAAAACCTCAAAAACATATCTAAAAACAAAAAATGATATCTTATAAAGTGTTAAAATATTTTGTTCATGTTTCTACATTCAGAATTGTTTTGATTTATATGTTTTGTGTGTTTATTTAGCAAAAAGGAACAAAAAACAGGTCTCAGTTTTGTATTTTTTAAATTTATGTCACAATCGAAATACTTATAGTACTACTTCAATTATTACGATTGATTGACTTACATAACCTTCTAGCTTAGACTCTACAGATTTTATTGATTGGGAAAATTTGGAGATATAAACAGACACAAGTAGACTGGGGAACTAACTGAAAAAAGTGAGCATGAAGATGCCGTCATTTCCTATCCTCAGCTGATCTGCATCTTCAAAGTCGTCTCTGGTCACAAAGTCTTCATCCTGCGATCGAACAAGCGACAGAAGAGCAAAACAAAAAGTGAGCTATTCAGGCGCTCAAACAATGTCATCACAGCAGCACAACGAAGCAGTAGCAGAGCTTTCCAGGGCTTTACTTCACTTCTGTGAAACTTTTTCCAGTCTTCAGATCAGTCAAATCAATCAACTGGATGAATTTTGTTTTATTTTAACCAATTCATACTGGTGTATTTGTAATTCTGGATGTACTATGTAGTGACTTGAGGTCACAGTGAGTTGTGGTAAAGCATGGGTAAGCACCTGCTAATGTGAACCAAGCTTTGTTGGCAACAGAGAGAAAATATAACACAAACAACCAACAGACTAATGGAACCGACACAACACAGCAAGCCCATTGAATTACTATTATTGTCACTTTACCCAAAGGTCTGGAGGCAGTCAAATTCAATGTAGGACATCAGGACAACCAGCAAATCTTGTGTGACTATCTACTAAGCACTAGCTACACTCTACATACACAAACAGACAGAAAGGGCGGGGTGCTGAATACATACACTGAAATACTGAAACATCTGTGTTTTCACACACAAAAACCAGGACCAAATACACTTCCTCTCATCATACACTCTCCAGTTACCTCCAGTGAACTGCGAATTACATCGTCAAAAGTCTCCAGGCGTTCCCTGTGCTGTGGCTGCTGCTGAGCGCAAGGCAGTGTGTGGCAGAGAAACACAACACCAAAAATCAAACAGGGTGGCCCCACATGCAGTAAGTAAGGCATCACAGTGACCACTAGAGGTCAGAGATGTTAGAGCTGTCATTTTTCATTTGATAAGACACTTTTCCTGTCGACTTTGAACAGAAACAAGTTTTCAAAGACACTTAAAAAAAGATTGCTTTCTTTTATGAGCTGCTCGTGACGAGCCTACACACAGAGGTGTCCTGGTCTGGTCTGGTGTCCTTTTTAAACAGCCCCTCGCGCATTTAAAACAGGTTATCGTCATGCTGTAGAAGATGAGGCGCGCTTTGCCCTTCGTCACAAGTAAAAAGGACGACTACATTATAACTGGAAAGGAAAGGGTTATACACACAAACTTTAACGTCTCAAACAAAAACAATATGTCGAGAAAAGGAGCTACACTTTCAAATGTTCTATCAGTGAAAAAGAGTCTAGAAACATGTAGTTGCAGCCGTGGAGAACTGCATCATCAGACTATTAATGTCTTCCTCCACAACACCCACAGCTTTTTGAATGTAGGGCTGTACAGAGTGTCATTTTCTTTTTTAAATTCAAAGCTGTTGAAGTTTTCAAATAAAGCTCAAATGTCTGTTTTCACAGAATTGAAATTGAAAGCAAAGTAAGAGAGGAGATTTCACTGGAGTGAGAAATCCAGAGACTGCATATCATAAACAGAAAACACAGTGGGAGTACCATTGGAAACACTGGAAAATACATTTTAAATACCTCCTATAATTTGTTTTAGTCTTAAGCTCCCTCCATGTTTCATATACTACACTGATATTTACTCAGGTCGAACAAACCCAGGAGCAAAGGGGCCTGGAGGATTGAAGCATTCAGAAAAATGTCTGGCACCTGTGAGCATTTGTGAGACAGACTGGTATTACTAAATATCACTGAATGCTTTTTAACATGAGTGATAATAAATCATTTTCTGTTGTTCAAAGCAGCATCGAAGGCTGACAGCGGTTCACGTGGGAAATACTAAGAAAGAAAGTCGCATAAGAAGTTCTGAAGACAAAACAAAAAGAAAATTTCCGCTGCGTACTTCCTGCCTCGCAGACAACACAGGAAGCGTTTGGGCACAAGCTACAGTGTGTGTCTATGTGCGAGTGTGCACACTGAATGTGACCACATGCAAAAAAAAAAAGAAAAAAAGAAAAAATGAGACACTCACTCTTCCGGTTACCAGGGGAACAGAAGTCTCAGCCTTGGTTCTTTCTGCTTCATCATAGGAAGGTAGCGTAGTCGCAACGTTGTATGATGGAGGCTTGGGGAAAGGCCCGTCCTCCTTGTAGTCAAAGTAGGCTGAAGACGAAATAGCACAGTTTCAAACACAAAAGCAGAGGTTTTACTGGTACACGGTCTAATTTTGTATTTCGACAGCTGACAGCTGCAACATGTAAAGCCGCTATTTAACAAGTGTTTTTGTTCATGCGCTTGTGGAAACAGACTCAAGACTTAATGAATAATGAACTCTAAACTAGACTTTATTACCGATCCCCATGGACAACCAACTCTTTGACCTTATTAGATTATCAAAATATAACAGAGAGTATGGTCGCATGGTTAGAAAGTGAAAAACTGTCGCACACTCTGGCTCCATGTGCAGTTTGCTTTAATTAGATGATGCTTCTGCCCCTCAGGCCTTCTTCAAGATCAAGACGCACTGAAATACATAGAACCATGTTATATAGGCCACCTCCCAGTAACACATGAGAGATCTAACAATCAACCTCTAATACTAATGTGGGAACAAACAATCAAGAAGCCGACTGTGACTAAAAATAGACAGTGACAGGATGAACACTATAAACACCTTTATCCACATATCCTCGAGTGATATGATGTAATATGAGTCAGCTATTATAACAAACTAAGAGGCTTTCTGAAAGCAACCAGCTTTTGTTGAAAGAATGAATCCTGTGAGTTTGGTCTCAGTCCAGTTTATCCTCTAATGAGGGATCAGAGTTATCAAAAACAATTATGACTAGAGCCCGACCAATACTCCATTTTTTGGGCCATGGCTGATACCGATATTACTGGAAAAAAATTCAATTATCGTTATATCAGCGTCAGGATGTCTTACAGTTTAAATGCAACAGTCTCAAATGACAGCAGTGCACAAAAACAGTAAACTTTCATGGGAATTTAAGTATTATAAACTAACCCAGGTATCTTTCTCTCTATTACAATCTCTAAGAAACTGAGATATCAGCCGGGCTCTAATTATGAGGTCTCCGACTGCCACTTTTTCCAAGTTAAAATGACAACACATCAGCTGACACAAAGTCATGTTATTTCCACGAGTCAAGTGATGGCACACAACTTGACAACTTGGCTGTTGTGGGTTTGTGACTCTACAATACCAAAGATTTTTTAAGGAAGTAAAAGAAGCATCACTCTGTCCAACTACGAGCGGACTGGGTGTTTCAACTTTATATAAAGTTCTTAGACGTGCTGGTTACTGTGTCTGTGCACACATTTTGTTTTATTATAATCAGGCATTTGTTCAACCAAAAAATATTCTGTTTTCATTCTATTAAAGGTCACTGTCACTGATAATAATAATAATAATAATTGTGTAATAACTGGTGGAAACGATCTTTTTTAGACGATTTAGAAGGCTTCACTTAAATTAAGAGAAAAGTGTTCTCTCAGTTAAACTTGTATTCATATCTCATCAATGATTTAAGCTGATCGGCTCTATAGTTTTATATCAGGACCTTCAGCATATGGATCAAGAAACTTGTGAAAAACAAGGTGTGCCAAATTTAGTAGGCTACAGCTGTTATATCAGATACATATTTAATTAACATTTAGGTAAACATTAGTATCAGCAGATAGGAAGCAATTACTTCTAACCTATCTATACATCATCCTTTTGGAGATGCAAAGTTTATACTGCAGTCATAAAAGATATCAATATTCATATCCCATACTGCGCAGAACAACACATATATGATTCGCCACAGCAGCAGAGAAACATCTGGATGAGTCACGGTCTTACCAGCATTGTCCGCTGCGATGCTGCTGTATGGGGGTGGAGCATCAGCTGCTACCTGTGGATTCCCCTCTGGGTCCTCCTCATTGGGCAGCTGTGGAGAGGAGAGAAAGCACTTCCTTGTTCATATAAAGCTACAATACTCTGGTGGCAACACTGGCTGCTCTCCATCTGAAACACATGCTTTTACCAAAAAGGAGCTTTACACTTCCTGCGTAGTGTTCAATGATTATCGCAACACCCTGGCCTGCTTACAAAAACTCACAAGCTCAGCATCAATAAAAATGATCACAAGCCAGGAATGGAAACCCTGACCGCATCAAACACGCTTTTCAAGCACATATGAACATTGTAAAAGAGGAAACGAGCACCCACCAACCACAATGTGTTTCTCGTTTCTCCTTGGATCTTTTTCTCTCATTAAAAGTAGGAAACACGTGAGGAGGGCAATCGATTAAAAGACACAAGATCACAGGTTTTTTTTTTCTGTCCCCTCAGACACTGAAGCCAGATTCAGCTATTCCTTACTCCTGAATCAGCTAAACAAGATTTGCAAACCAAGCACATTTGATCAGTTAACAAGAGTGTCTGATTTCATTGAGGACTTTGAAGTGGTACTGACTACCAAGTAGTCAATCTGCAAAACTGGGTTTGCAGCGGTATAAATTACAGATTCACAACACCTTTTGTTCCCTTTGGTGCGGGTCACACGTAGTTTTACAGGTCCTTTGGCCCGGATGATACGGCCTTATAATAATATTGTGATATTTTTAAGCTATATCACGATACACATTATACATCTCAATATTTTAAATGTCTTCAAAAGCACTGACAAAATCAAATTACATGATATTTTTGACCAAATACCTCAATATCGATATTGGGACAATACTGTAGGGAGATTTTTTTGATAAATAATCATGAGTAATAACCAAAATAGCATCACTTTACTGTAATGCAGCCTTTAAAACCTGAATAAGACACCACTTTTCACATAACATGATGTAACGATATCTAAAATAAGACATTCATCTCATATGATAATGATGTAACAGGTCCCACAATTTCATATAATTTCCTATAAAAGGAACTGTTTGCCCCTCCTTAAATTCATGAGATTACATTACAGGGTAAATAGGGACAGTAATAACAAGTAAAGGGAACATTTCCAATGATTTAATTCAAATTAACTACAATTTACTTGCTAGTAAGAGAGTCTTAGTCGGTCTGATCACCTGAACATGCAAAAATATGACATGTCTACACGCAGTACCAAGTGAAATAACTGTTTACAGCAAATAATTAAGAAGTAATAATGGGTACGTAGCTGTCTGCCCTACCAAAAGCTAGCTAAGCAGGTTAGCTGGCGGATTTAACAGCTAAGCTAGCAGGATGACGAGCAACACACCCACCGCTGCAGGTCATGTGCTGTCCAAACATTAACATATATCTAGGAGAAGTGTCAGGTGTGCGAAGTTACACCTTTCCTGTTGACGTAAGTGTCCAACAATGCCAACTAGCTGGGACATTCATAGCTGGCAAGCCTTCAACCAGACATAACTCAACGCAACACACCCACAAACAATCGGAGACGAAAGTCCACATTCACGGTACGTTAGCTCGAACTAAAAAAAGCTAACGAGGAGGCTAATGTTAGCTAGTCAGCGTGCTGTATTAAAAAGCCAGCTTCAGCCGAGGATAATAACAAAATTAATCGCAAAAATGGCTTAAATGACGACACTGACATAGAGCTCTGTTGAACAGGAACCCGTCACCGTCAGGAGGGTGACACCATCACACCTGACTGAGCGTGAGCGCTGGTACAGCCGCACAAGCTGCCGTCAAAGTGTTGTGTTAAACCTTTAACGTGTTAGCTAGTCACCGATAGTGTCCTCGTACCTGCTGATATCGGGCGCTCGGTTCGGCCATTCCGACTTGAACGGCTGGTGATCGACAACGGAGAAGGTTCACGCCGCCGAGACACCCAAACGAAAACGAAAATTATATAACAGAGCACAAACTGTAAACTCAACGCTCCCTCGCCACAATAAACCCTCTGTCTCTCTCGACTGCGCTCAAAACGACTGTGAAGCTCTCGGGTTGGTTAGCGTACAACACAAGACTTCCTGTAAGCGTTTTAAAAAATAAGATCCATTATTGTGGATCATAGGCAGCAGTTTTAAATATATAGAGTGATTTTTTAGTGAAGTACAAATAGCCTGCATTATTACTAATCTGTGTATTAAGTCATCTCTTCCTCAAGAACAACAGATATTTGTTTTTGTCCTAAAAAATCGACATTTCCGGCGCTTTTATTGTGAAAGAAAACGTTTCCAGTTTCTTCTTCGTTCTTGCTAACTTGACGCACGTCTTGCTCACCAAGTGATTGACGTCATTGGCCACAACAAACCCTCTACCGCCCCCATGTGGACCAAAGTGAAACAGCACGGACATTAAAAGTAAAAATTATGAGAAAAGAAGTCATAAATATGAGATAAAAAGTCAAAATCATGAGATAGAAAGTCATAAATATGACATAAAAAGTCATATTAGAAAAGTCATTATTAGATTTAAAAGAAATTCGAGATTAAAAATCACAATTATGAGAAACAAAAATCATCAGTCAACATTTATCTAATAATTTAGAGTTTTTATATCAGAATGTCGACTCAGAATTTTAATATCTACAATATCAATGACTCAGATATAAAACTAAACATAACTGAATAAACAAGCTGTTCTCAGAGGAAATTAAGCTTCCCAGATCACTGTTTGAAGCTAGAAAGGTGGCAGGGTCCGCCACATATAAACAAAGTAAAACAGTATGAAACTGTGTTGTCCTTTAAGGTGAGTTAGTTTATTCAGTCACGAAAACAAAGAGAGTTTGTTTATTTAGTTTGCTGAGGCAAAAAAAAAGAAGATTTTTCTCTTCTAATTAAAATGTCTTCCCCAAAACTACATAGTGCACCTTTAACTCATAATTAAGACTTTCTTTCTCATAATTATGACTTACCACGGGAATATTTATTTTTTTATCAAGGCTACGTTTTCATCTATTTTGTAATTTCTTTGACTGGCAGAAAAAAGGCTTCCATACATTACTGACAAAATTAACTAGAAGCTTACAATACTGAGAAGAAGTTAGCCATCATCCGTTCTATCACAGTATACGTTACTGTCCTATGGGAACGTAAATGTTATACGCATATTTCTTGGAACAAATATCTGTTTCATGACTTGAAAACAACTGTGAACCACAGCAACAAACACAAAGCTGTATATACATAAATGCCAATTAACTTTTTTGAAGCCTATTGTTTTTGTATCTGATGTGACTTATATATGACTTTATATATTGTGTCAGAATAGGCATAATTATGAACGAAAAAACAAAAACAAATGCAACTGGGTCTTGTAAGGCTTTATTGTATCTTTATCTAAAATAAAAAGACAACAACAACACCTGTGACACTTTGTATGCAAGTTCAAGAGTTGGAGAAGTTCCATCTCAAACTGATCTTGTCGAGTTTACTGAGGCTTCTGGTACTTAAGGAGCACAGGGTAAGTGGTGCCTATGTGCTTTTGGTTGTAGTGGTGGCAAACAATCTCCACGTCGTAGAAACTGAACTGGACTTTGACACGCTCGTTGGGCGAGCTGAGGAAACAGAGGGTGTAGAGGGCGAACTCGAACTCGGGACTGACGCCGATGAAGATGCTGCCCTTGGGCTTTATGCCATTCTTCCAGCTGAACTGTAGCGCCAGGATGTGTTTGTTCTCGTCGGGCTGCAGCGAGAGATAGAGGGGAAAAGAAATGCGTGAAGAGGATGGAGAGGGATTAGGAAGTGTGACACAAACATAAGTCAAAATCTTTGCCTTAGCTCATAATTTTGACTTTTTATCTCATAACTTCATAACAAATCCTGATTGGATAAAGTGGGCAGGGATACCAGAAAACAGAGTGTGGAGAAGGAGAGACATGGATCACTGACCAAACACTCTTTAACAGGGATTACAGTAGGAATACAGAGCTGCTCAATACGGACTTAGCACCTCATAATGTTAGATAAATGAAAAGCTCTGACTTACAGTATCTCATGACTCAGTGTGTCAAAGTTTTGATTTAGTCAGTCAAACGTTGGCTTATCATTCATATCTTTCTGTTTATCATCTGTAAACTTTCATCCACTTTCTTGTCAGATTGCCCCAATGGTCAACTGATGGTCAACCATTAGCTGACCATAATCGTGTCCCTTGGGTCCGATGTACCAACAGTAAATACTGACTTTTAGAGACTGCATGTAGGGGATATGAAAATGAGACTCTTTTCTCCTTAGTTCCAGGGATAGACCTGGCTACATAAGCTACAGCTACCTTAAAAATGTGTGCAGAGTTCATATAATGTTTCTTTTCATTAGTTTACTAAACATTAATGCCTTTATCTCAACGTAAGCACGACCAGCAAGCTAATTTCCCAGAACATGAGCTCTGGTTTGGAGAGACAGAATACAGAGAGCTGCTCAAAGGGCAAGAGGGCAAACTCGGTCATAGCAGGATGTGAGGTTTCTCATCAGTGTGCAATAATGATGCTGAGAGCACAGCTTCAGAGAGTGCGAGTCAATTTGGGGAGACAGATGAGAGATTTGTCAAAGATATGGTCATGAATGTGTGATTGGGACATTTTAAATGGTGGCTGTTGAAAGAAACAGAGGAGATGGAGGTGAATAGATTTTTAAATACCTGAAAAATACAAAAATATTCATCCCATCTTATAAAACATTAAAGATAATAGTCGTGTGTCTGCAGTAAAATATATTCCTGCCTCATTTAAACACATGACGTGGTACCTGGGGTGAATGTGCATTGACGCTGTAGCCTTTGTAATCGATGTGTCCAAGCTTTTCCTGTAAGTAGAGCTGGATCCAGTTGTGAAAGCCGATGACGATCCGCCTTCCTCTCGTCTCTCCGACAAACACGTGTTCAAACCCCGAAGAGTCCGGCCTGGTGGTGGGGACAGAGACGTGCCCGCTTGTTATCAACAATTAAAATGATCAGAGTCGTGTGCAATGTGACCAAAACATGGTGTTCAGTGGTTGCTGCCATTCTGAACGCGCTAAAAATATCTTCTGTTTAGTTTTTTGTCACAGTGGTGCTGGTTGGATGTGCAGTTTCTCAGAGGGAGACGGTTACCATCGTAGTGCCAGATTCCACTGCGCCTCCCAAATCCACCCACCTGCTGGATCCTCTCCTCGCATAGAGTTCAAACCAGATCCTGTACAGCTGCTCCTTGAATTTTGTATCATCTGCTGGAGAGAGGTTCTTCTCTACCAGGTATTTATGAGCTATCTGCAAAACAACAAGAATTTCCTTTTATTGACATGTTTAGCCACTCTGGCAGCGTGGGGGTAGAAATATCAGTCGGGCATCGCACATCGGTCCACATTGAAATGTCTCAACAAATGTGTGTTGGACTGGCATAAAAGACGTTCATTTTCCCCAGAAGATGACTCCTAATGACTTCGTGATCCTGTATCTTTACCTCTAGTGTCACCAGCAAGTCAAAAATGTCACTCATGCTTTGAAATATCTCAACATTTACAAGACGAATAGGCCCAAAATTAACTATTAGCATGTTAGCATTGTCATTTTGAGAGAATGTATATGTGTTATTATACAACCTCAAAGAGCCGTTAGCATGGTTGTAGGCTCTGCAGTCTATCAAACTCTACATGTTGCTCAATGCTGAATTGGGATCAGTGGTCCAATCTACTATCATGTGACCAACTGAGGAGAAAAACTGGTTTGGGATCTGCATTCTTGTTCAGCAGTTGTTGCTATGAAGCATTTTCTTTTTTTGGCACTGATGCTACGACCAGATGGGTTTTCAGGGTTGCAGCTATAGATATATTCCCATGAATTCTTCAGTGGAAATGAGCTTTTATGAGCCACAGTGAGAGGGGGAAGGTCCCCCACAGGTACCTTCATAGTGGGAGTCTTAATGATGGAGTCCAGGAACTTGTGGTTCTCCGCCACCTCCTCGGGGGTCACGATTTCTGGCTCACCGGTGTCACTCTCATAGTTATCCAACAGGGAGATAAAGGCTGCGGACACAAACACAAATGCTCTTCAAAAAGTAAAAAACATGCGATATGTTGAAGTACTGTAAAGACAGAAAGAGTCCTAAAACTGAGATTTGTATGTTTACACGGATACATGAACAATTCCCTCCAGCAGTCAGGTCATGGTGAAGCAGAGACTATAGATAGCAAGAAGGGAGGGATCCTCCTTTTTCAATGGGACAGCAGCCTCAGGCTGAACTCTGAATAGCAACTATTGCATAACATAACTCCCTATACAGCTTTCTCCTACAACAGGAGTCTGTGAAAACATCACTAGACAGAAGTCGCTGGAGGGAAACGTGCTCCAGCAGTTATCATGCAGAGGAAGATGTGAAGGAGAAGCCAAGTGGTTGTAGAGGAGCATCTTTGTGCACCCAGCTCAGTGAACTCTGCCTGCTATGTGCTTATGCAACACGCCACTGTTCGTCATAAGGAGATTATGAGTCGATGAAAAAGCTTTACTCTGAAGGGAGGTGAAGGGGAGGGTAGATAAACTAGCAAACGGCGCAGTGGAATGTGTGAAGAGATTGCGTCAGTTCAAACATTTTCTGACCGGGCAGTTGTGTGAGACGCAGTGACGAGCTGCAGATCCAGACAATCCGGCTGTAGGCGTCACTATCATGAAGAAAAGCCAACTCACTCTAACCTAAAATCGAGTCAGATGATAGTGATTTTTCAGCTTCTGTGTGCTTCGCACTTACCCAAAAAAGTCTCCTTTTTGAAAATGTTCTCATCCACATATGTAAACAGAGGATATCCCGCTCCATCATTGTTGTCATCATTGTTGGTGGGCATGCTGTCTCCAGCTTTGCCCTGCAGCAGGAAGACAAACACAAAAACTTTAACGTTTGATTTTTATGTTCGCTCACTGCTTTTTGTTTTCCCATAAATATCGTAATATGCTGTCTGACTTCCCCATTTGAATGCAGTGCCAGAGGACGCACTCTTATGAAGGACGTCTGAGGTGAAAGCAGAAGGCTTGGATGGAATGTAACTAAGGATTTACTCAAGTACTGTACTCAAGTACAATTTTGAGGTACTGTAATTGTGCTTTACTTGAGTATTTATATTTTCTGCTACTTCTGCTAATACTTCCACTTCACTACATTTTGGAAGCAAATATTGTACTTCTTACTCCACTACATGTATGTAATAATAATAATAATAATAATAATAATATCTTTATTAATATAGCATCTTTCATGCAAAGAGGCAGCCCAAACTGCTTAACAAAGACAGGATAAAATAATAAACAATAAGAAATAAGAAAAAATAGCAGTTTAGATTAGATTACTAAACTTTACTAGTTACTTTACAGATTTTATGCTGCGTCTGAGCCAAAGTGGTGAATTTTTAATAAATTTATTTTATCAGCAATCAGATGAAAAAAGCACTGATTACTTTAATCAGAAAAAAAGCTGAATAATGGATCTGATAATCAGTCAAACCCATAGTATAAGGTATAGACAAGGCTTGGGGAGTAATGAACACATGTAATGGGATTACATAATTAGGATACAAAAAAATGTAATTAGATTACACATACATTTAGTACAAAAGGGGATTACTAACAGGATTACAATTTTAAAATAGTGGAAGGTAATCAAGACAACATTACTTTAATATTGTGATTTTTGGATTAAGTTACTGGCTAAAACCTTTTGATGGGTAATCAGTAACTGTATCCGAATACATTTTCCCAACCCTAGTTATATACATACATGTAAATATATATAATTTACTTTTGCTTGTCATACTTGAGTACATTTGTATAAGTCAGATGGCTCCACAGGTGAATTTTATAAGACGTGTTAACCATTTCTGGCATTTATGAAAGCGATGAAACTACTCTGCAGTAATAGATTACAAATTACAATATGGATTGGTGATAAATAACCATAACTTACCTCCATTTTTTTTTTTTTGCAAATGTATGTATACAGATGTTTCCATTTTGATCTATTTTCCTGTTTGATTATGTACATTTAAAAACACGTATATTACATTTTCATTTAATTTTATTCATTTCTATTTTTCATTTTGCCCTTTCGTATGCTTATACTCATTTTACATTCAGCCTCTTAATGTCTCACACTGAGTGCTATGGGTCTATAAAAGGAGGCTCTTAAATCGCAGATGACCAGTGTAGATGTGTTTAAGGGGTCTGTGTGTGGATCACCTGCAGAGAGATCTTGTAGTCCACTCCAGGTTTGAGTCTGTTGACGTCGTTGTCCCACAGCTCCTGCACCATGGCGGACAGCTCCCTGTCACTCTCAATCATGATGCGACTGCTCGGCTGTGTTCTTGGTCCCGCGGTAGATGAGCCGTGGATGGTTTTGGCCTCAGTGTGTGTCTCTGACAGGAGAGGAGGAGCAGTTAATAAAGCTTTTTTATTAGGGCCCCTCAGCTCTGGTGCGACCTGCCCGGGGAGATAAGCCTCGCAGAATGAGTTATTTCATCTTTTGAAACCCATTTTTATAGACTTGCTCTTGTGTGTTCTTGTCTTTTTTTATTGCTTTAGGCTCTTATTCTCTCTATTTGTATGTTTTTTTACCTTATGTGATGTCTTCACTTGAACTTCTGCTGTCACACTGCCCTTCTGAGTATCCTGCTTTTGCTTTTATACGTCAAAGCATTTTGTTTACTCTGTTTTTAGGTGCTATATAGATAAAGCTATATATATATATAAGTAAATATTTTTCACATCGTCACAAAAAAGTGGTTCACGATGTCGTCATGACGTTGATGTAGGCCTGCGATAATCGTCAGGATTGTAAAAAATAACAGAGCTTATCCGTTCGACTCAACACCGCATTCCTCAAAAACATGGCTGACAACGGATCGCACATCCATGACACTGTGCTCAGGATACTTCATCATCATCATCACCATCACCATCAACCATCCAAGCCCCAACAGACCTGCATCCCATCAGCCACCACATCAGAAAACCCCACTTACCTTTTCCCTGGTTGAGGTTGAAGCGACGAGTGATTCGAGGTGTTAGTGAAGCTCCTCAGTGTGGGACAGGTGCTGCTGCCGGTGGCTTCCTGTGTTTGTGACAGCAGGTGTCTTTACGGGCATAGTAACAGTAGTTCAGTCAGTCTGTCGGTCAGTGTATGGAGAAAGACAGGCAGGGGCTGGTGGGGGGCGCTGAACAGAGGGCAGGACAGGAGAGAGGGGCCATTTTAAAAGGTTATCCCCCGTCAGCAACTCTAGCCAAAGGGATTACACCATGTTGTCGTCTCTTTTCAATCTCAGGCTAAAACGTGGGCTCTTTGTTTCTTTAGTATTTCATTGTTTCTCTGTCTGTCACAGCATAACCTCTGGATTACAGGGTAAATATGGGTCACGTTTCAGGTAACAAGGTGTAGTAAAGGCTCAGAGAATAGGCTACTTACAACACCACAGAGAGAAAACATTCAAACAGAAAATACTTAACGTTGGTTTGGTAATACTTCTCATTTTATTCTGAATGATTTCAACTCTTAAGACTAAATGTTTGATTGAAACTGAGAGCAAAAAATAAAGGTGTGTTATGTAGCTAAGAGAAAGATCTTCACTGACTGACTTTTTATGCCTAAACAAACTAAATAAACAACCTGTTTTCGTTTTCATGACCGAGCAAGCTGAATAAAGATACCGACCTTAAAGGTCAACACAGTTTCACACTGTTTTACTTTGTTTATATGTGGCGGACCCTGCCACCTTTGTAGCGTCAGAGAGTGTTCTGGAGACCTTGTTTTCCTCTGAGAACAGCTTGTTTATTCAGTTGTGGAAAAAAAAAAAAAATCTTTCCGAGTTTGTATTAGTGCGTCTTCACCAAAACGACACGGTGCCCTTTAAACAACCTCATTACAACCGCTGTGAAAAGAGTCGTGACATCGCTGATCAAAACCACATTTTAAAAAATATCAGGTTTGACACAGGCCACAGGCTACATTAGGCTATTTTATGAGAATTTACGTAATTACTTTTAAAACAAATAACATTTTAAATCAGTTTTATCTACTCATACACGACCGTTTTCCTCGCTTCTACTTTTTTGTGTTGTATTTTTGTTTTTTCTGTGAATGTGGCGTTAAAGCACACAAACCTACTTTCTTTTTTTAAAAAACCCTGGTTTTGTAAGTCTCTTGACCACAGTGCTGCCGTTTTGCTCCAGTTTGGTTTCAGTTGAACATCCTGTTGCTCGTAGCAACCACTACTGGCACAGTCTCACAGTCACTGTTACAGCCACCATTTTGTCTGATCTGTGACCGGCCACATACTGACACACATCTTTTATCTTCTGTCCTGTAGGTTAGACGCCACTTTTATAACAGCTGTTTTGTGATTGTTGATTTAGGGATTTAGGCCTGGTTGAATTTAGTTAATTTTTAAAATATGAAAGTGGTTAGCAAGGTAGATTTTAGCTGTATGGAGCTAAGCGTTAGCTGCTGTGTACTTTGTCTTTTACTCTTGTGGACTAAATGTGCATGTTTACTGGATTAAACACTTTGCTGCACTTCCTATGAGGACTTAATGTTGATCTTTCATTGGTGATGATTTACTCCTTCCTGACCTAAAAGCACAATGCAGCCTAATTAATTTGTCTGTGGATCATGTATTTGATCATGTGTGTGTCCTGTGTATCTGTCCACAGTTAATTTCACATACTACTGGACCCATCACCCTCACAATCTTTGAAAAACCTGTTACCGACTGTTGACTCTTCTTAACCGAAGAGCAAATGATCAACAGCTGCTTCAGCTTCAGGTCAAATGAATGCAACAGACAAGAAGTTAGGTGGGAACATTTATTTTTGAGGAACAGTATGCTGAATGTAATTTAACAGGATTCTGCAGGTCGGTCATGTGTTCAAACGTTTTTTTTTTCCACATGAGACATGTAGTGACAGTAAAAGTGAATCCATGTGCATTTCAAGACTGAACCAAGAGATTGTCTTTTTTTTTTTCACCAGTCCAGACCAAAATAAACTGAAAATAGTCTGTACATTTTAAAGTAGTGAGGAGCAAAAATCATTCAACGCTGGAAAAAGAAACAGATTTGATGTTCGAGCTCGATTTCAAACAGAAGCGCTCGCGTGAATTAATCTCCGTTCTGGTAAAATGTGTAAAAACAAAAAAGAAAATAAATTAATACAAAATACTTTTCGTATCTATACACATTATCGAGATTCCCACGGCCTCTTTGACACCTGTGTTTGGCAACATTTTAAATAAATGTTGTACAAAGGAGGATGTGAATAATTCCTACATGTCTTGGCTGCTTACCAAGTGAGGATTTTCCTTTCTCACATGACAGTCCCTCAGTCTGTCCACGCACACACACACACACACATTATCACAATCCCAGTAAACCCATCAGAGGAATATTCACTGCAGTCCACTATTACATTCTGTACAGACGATGCATGTGATTTCTAATTATGAAAAACAATCCCCACAACACAATCCTTCACAAAATCCGTCTTTTCAACCCACCTTGACTTTTATTACATGATGTGAAAAGACAAACCTCTGTTAATAAAATCATCGCCAGAGAAAAAAAGAAAATGAGAGTTTCCTAAAAGAGAGACCGGAAATTAAAATAAAATATCACAACTGAAACAAACGAAACCTAACTCATCTCCACGTTTGTCTTCATTGCTGAAATCCTCCATGAGTGGTGTGTGTGTGTGTGTGTGTGTAAAATGGTTAGATTGTGACATCCTCTTTCATTATCTACCCTGAAGGGGGTTTGAAGAAAAAGTTAGCTTTTGACATGTGACAGAAAGCCAGAGGGGTCGACATTTCATTTTCAGAAGCAGGACACTTAACATGACAAAAGCACAATCCTTCTTGTCCCTGCAACTCTCGGGGGTTCACTGTTGAAAGCTTATTGAAAAGCAAACATCTTGAAATTTACCTCAGCCATCATCTCTTGATCGTTATAAGCCCGCGAGATGTCAAAACTCATCATTACAGCGATCCTTTCACCTGATCAACTGTATAACAAAGAGGAATTCAACTTTATCTTTCACCTTTCTGAATTTAATGTCGAGTCCTATGAACTTGTAGGTTTCCTTGATGCTTATAACCAAAAGAGTGATTAAAAAACAAAAAGAAAACCGAAATGACCAAAGCTTTTCCTCCCTGTATTCATCTAAAACTGCTCTTACTCTTCCTGATCAAAATGTTATACCTGACATCCGTCATATATATATTCAAAAATACGAACCATCTACACCCAGGCTTTGACTGCTTTATACCCAAGATTCCTGACCATATTCAAAACAGAAACGATGGTACATGGTTGTAGTGGCACGGTCATGCTAACGCAGGCATGATGAGTGATGGTTATGTGAGATAAAGTGCATTCAAACGGAGCATACAGCGGTGAGGGACTGCGCCGGAGTCAGTCCTCCTCCTCGTCACTCCAGAAGGCATCTTCTTCATCGAGATCCACACCTTGGAAGAGTCTGCGACGTGGGGAAAGAAAGACGCATTTGAATCAGTACGTTTATAGATTAAAAAGTAAGCGTCAGTGGCAAAAAGAAAAGAGAAACACGGATCACTCACTGGTTGTAACAGGGCGAATGAGGATTGTTAAAGTGGCTGTACGGGTTGACTTTGCTGAGCAGGCCCAGGCACAACCAACAGAAATATTGTCTACACGAGGTACAGGTCATCTTGTTACAGCCGTCCACTTTCTGGAGAGACACAGAGAGATGAGGTGTTCATAAAACAACCATTGGCATAGCAATAGCAACTGACATAAGCTGGGATCGGTCATAGGAAAACCAGGCAACTTCAGTATTTTATTTTCCCCATATTTTCCCGTTTCTGCAGCAATGTGAGCATATTCGCCGCTTCACTGACCCAATATTTTCACATCTATTGAGGGTTTATTGAAACCAAACCAGAGTATGTGATTGGCAGAACAATGTACAGATGAACCGAGGTGGTTTGGGTGAGTTTTCTTTTGTTTTCTTTCAGGTTTGACTGACGTGTGATTTAGGACAATAAAATGACTATTTCTCAAATGGAGTCTGGTGGTAAGAGCGGCAGCAGCTGTGTCTGGTTAAACCAAAATAGATTTTATTACTTAAAAAGATCTCTGTAGGGATCCTCTCCATAATATTGTCAGACATTGAATAACTATCTGAGCCTCTCAGTGGCAAAAACAAGCCCTTTAAGTGGACTCAACCAGTCTCAGCCGGCAGCGAGCGACAACAGGCTTTCAATGTAATCTCTAATCCCTCACAAAGTCAAAGTGAGTCCACCAAAAGTGCTTGTTTTTGTCCCTATTAATCACTTAATACGATCCAGGTTGAACAATACTAATCATCTGTACTGTCGACCAAACACAGTGTGCAGTCAGTTTTGTGTTAACCTGACAATTGTGTCTAAATCTCTGCAAAATGTTCGTGATTAAATAAACTCTCCACTTGTTTCATATACAAGTCAAAGCCTGTCGTGCTGCACTCTGACCAGCAGAGGGAGCCCGACCTGTATGTTAGTTCCACAGCGTGGGCAGCCTTTGCAGTTCTCATTGAGCCAGTCTCTGCTAAAGGACTCTTCCACTGCTTTCTGGATCACCCTCTTCCCAAAGCGTTGCTCCATGAACTTTTTCCCCTCAGTTGTGGCTGACAGGTACTCGTCTCTGAGGTTACGCAACTCATCTGCAGAACAAGACAGGAAACAGAGGAGGAATATGAAGTACGAACTGAGTCTTTTGGTAATATTTTACCAATACAGCATCTGAAAACAATTATTAATATTTATAATGTCACTCCTAAAGAAGCTTTATGTGTGTTTAGTTAAGAAAAAAACAAATAACATCATTTCATGAGCAAATAAACTCCTCTGACGCTCAAAACGGTATCTCAAAAAATGTACCTTAATCATCAGCGTAACCTTAAAGTATTTGGATGGCTGTTGATGGAGATTTGTCAAACACACAGACAAAACAACACTAACAACAGCGGCATTTTACGTGACATCACCTGCATTGATTTTGCAGTTGGAGAGACCGTGATAGCCCAGCTTGCACAGTGTGCAGAAAGCATACTGGCAGACCGAGCAAATGCCCATGGTTGTGTCCGGCTCCACCATCACGGCGGTGCCGCAGGACTGCCGGGGACAGTAGACCACGTCGGCCATCAGGTCCAGACTGGACTGGAGCAACAAACGGTCGTAACGGGCAAACAGTTCTTCATTCACCAGCTGCTTCACCTGAGAAATGAAGACGCACGGAGGGAAAGGGGTTCGTTACAAGTGATGAGGTGGGGGAAAACACATCTTCTTAACCAACTCTCTTACCTGCAACGGTGTAGCTAGGGAGGTACATTTGGGCTCAGGGCAATTAAGGCACTGAACGTTGCCGTCCCGTATTTGGATCTGGAAGTATTCAGTCATGCAGGCCTTGCAGTAGACGTGCTGGCACTCGTTAAAGCAGAGGCAGTTGGAGCCCAGCTTCTCCGAAAAGCAGATCCCACAGCAGAACACCTTGGCATCAAACACCCTCTGCCGCTGCGCCTCGTCAAAGTCCAGGAGCTGAGGTAGGAGGTCGGCACGCGGGTCCATTATAAGAACGGCACGCGGGTCCAGTTGAGAAGACGAAGACAACTGCGTTTCAGACTTCTCCTTCTTCACTTCTCTTTTTTTCTCCTCTGTGTTCTCAGGATGACTTTCACACTGCAGAGCTGAACGGAAGTGAAGAAAACATTAGAAAGTTGTACTAAATAAAGAAAATGAGGATATTATAAACATTTTATAGATACATGCTGATATGGCTATTAGACAGGTATCTAAGCTTCTGCAGATGTATCCACACGAACAAAAAAAATACCGTACCTGTGGCTGCAGGGTCGGTTTTCCTGCGCTCGCCACCTGCCTTACTTCCTCCCCTAATGACTTCAAGAGGAGACTGGATGCCCAGGAAGTCAAGAGCCTCCTCTTTGAGGAACTGGATCCATGTGAACAGAACCACACAGCCTTGGTTCTCCTCCCACAGCTCGTCCAGGCGCCTGCACACAGAGCTCATCTGAGGAGGGAAAATGGAAAAGAACAAGAGGGATGAACGGTCAGGTTTTTCTTTTTAGCGATACCGACAGCAACTTCACGTAGAATTAATTAACGTAAGCAAGCGCTCTTCTCACCTGTGCTCTGGTCATCCATTTAGAGCTGAGGGTGTAAACAGGCGAGGAGGTGGATGGGTAGTCGGCAGGAAGCTCAAAGTTGAGCACCAAAGGAGGTAAGAAGCAGACATTATATTCAGTTTGCTTCTCTCCTGCAACAGACACAGGAAATGACATTTTACAATGGGAGTGAGACTAAATGGGTATTTAGGGGGTCGACCAGGAGTAACTTAAAGAGATTTGCATACAACATAGAGCTGTTTCTTTACAAGGCTTACTGACAGGTGTACCTTTGACAACAACTTTGAAATCAGCAGGGAGCTCCAGACAGAACTGGATCTCTCCCCCCTGTGCGGAGTCTGCCCGGTGAAACTCCTCCTCATCATAGATACTTGCTAAAGCAAGCAGCTCATCCTCCTGGGCTTCCTTGTCCTCAGACATTTACATTCCTACAATGACAACAACGAAAAGGGACATAAAACACAGATGTGAAGCCAAACAAGCAAGCTACCAGACATCATACCTACTGATACAGCTGTGGCTCATCACGTTTATCACCAGCTGCTGTCAATACTGACACAGAAAATCAGCGTTTGACAGTTTTTACCTTCACTTCAGCGTGTTAACAGTTTGATCTAATGTTAGTTAAACACTTTTAAAGAGCCGGTCTTGTAAGAGGAAGATAAAGCTACCTGATGTTATAACTTTGTTGTGACATAACACCAAGCTTTACCTTAGCTGACGCACGGCTCAAAAGTTAGCACGCTAGCTAGGAGAAGTAAACTTTACCCACCACTAGACATGCTCGTTATTAATCACAATGTAGCTAATAGTCGCCTGAATAAATGCGGGTGTTGTTGTGTACGCAAGCAAGCTGGAAAAACTTCACGCCAGGAGACATTTTAGCTAAGCTAGCGAACTGGGGAACTAGCTAGTTAGCAGTAGGGAAGCTAGCTAGCTAGCCATGTTAGCTAATGTAAACAGAGTGGCTATGGCTACAGTGGGAGCTCGGCCCTGACTTTTCCTCTGTGGCTGCTTTAAACCAGAACAATTCATCTGCACGTCTGAGGGAAACTATCACAAGTATGATGCCACAGTAATAACGTGGGAAATAACGCGTTTCTTACCTTGTCCGACCCCGAGCAGCACTAGTGACTCCTGCACTCTGACCGGTTCATGACTGGAGGCGGTGTGGGCGGGACAGCGCCCCCTGCAGGCTGGTTAGCGGCCTCTGCGTTAACAACTCCATTCAAACTATGTCACATTTTTTAAACCTGCAGCAATTAATCGATTAGCTGTCAACTATTGTGATAACCGATTAATCTGTTTGAGTTAGTACATTTACTCAAGTACTGCACTTAAGTACACTTTTGAGGTACTTGTACTTCACTTGAGTACTTCTATTTTTCATGTTGCATCGGACCCAGTGCATTTTTTAATTAACTTTTTCAACACTCAGATTTAAAAAATGCTGAATATCAGATCTGATAAACTCATAGTTTACAGTATACAGATAAATATATGGGGAACTTACTTTTACTTGTACTTTTGATACTTGAGTACATTTAATATCAGATACTTTAAGACTTTAAGACTTATTCTTATGGGTGACTCTCACCTTTACCAAAGTAATATTCAATAAAGTTTACCATCATAGAGGAAAACCAGAAAAATGTCACATTTGAGAAATTGGAACCAGTTAATTTTGGTCATTCTTGCTTGAAAAATTACTTTGAATTGTTACTGAAAAGTTTCCAATTAGTGATTAATCAGCTTCAGCTGTATCAAGATGACCCTTTAAGCCAGCGAACTAGGAAACTAGCTATTTAACAGTAGGGAAAGCATTCAAGCTAGTTAGCAATGTTAACAATTACTTTTAATTGTTCCCAAATATTTTTCTGTCCAATTATTGATTAATTGACTTCAGCTGTATCATAGTGTTAAATTTACAATCAATTGTCCTCCTGGTCAAATTTACCAACTAGCCTAGGACTAGGAAACTAGCCAGTAAGCAATAGGGAAATCATTCAAGCTAGTTAGCAATGTTAACTATTGTAAACAGTGGCTATTACTTTTAATTGTTCCCAAGTATTTCTCTGTCCAATTATTGATTAATTAACTTCAGCTATATCATAGTGTGTCAAATTTACCAACTAGCCTATTGTACATTTGAACTAGCGAACTAAGAAACTAGCTTGTTTCGGGAAAGCATTCAAGCTTGTTAGCGATGTAAACTAGAGTAAACAGTGGCTATTACTTTTAATTATTCCTGAATATTTTTCTTTACAAACTACTAACATTTAAGCTAGCAAACTAGGAAAACTAGCTAGTTAAGCTTGCCAGCAATGTTAACTAATGTAAACAGTGGCAGTGGCAGTGAGGACCTGCCATGTACAAACTATTTTATAGTTACCATATCTTTGCCGTCACCAACAGGTGTCCTGGTGCTTCAGCAGGAGGAAATTCTTCTACGACTTATCAACTATTAAAAGGCATTTTACAAGGTTAGTGTTTTCACACCCAACATTAAAGTTAAGCCTCCATTCATCCTGTCTGAATGAATGACGGTTATTTGTCAATAAGCCATTTCTCACATCACATTGTTTTTTGTTTGTCAAGATTTATTTTTTGCTTTTTTTTTTTTGGTGATGTGGCAGCAACAGCAGCACCGAGGAGGTGATTAGTTGGACCAGCATTCACACCGTTTAAGTAGAAAAAACAATACAAGGCTACCAGAGAACAACCAACGGACCATTGCTTTAGTATGAGAAAAAGCCATTGAAGCCAATGAAATCCTGCATGACAGTGACTTGTAGTATCTAGTTTCAACATACAGTACAGGTAAACTCAACAAAAAAACTCCTTCTCACCTTTTAAAACTTTAAACATTATAATCCAGCAGTTACAGTTATTTGTAGTGGAAAAAAATGCACTATTTGTCATGTACAACTTGGAACAATCCGTGTTCGTTTACATGTGCCACTGTACCTACACCTTATTTAGACATACTGCGTTATTATCATTATTTTTTTTACATTTCCTGGATGTGCTACTAGTTTTCTTCTGCACATCCACTTTGCTTACATTTCTTCAAATCTGACATTCTTTAGCGTAAACACGCTCAGGAGACGCTGAACAAAACAATCGTTTAAACATAATGGCCGTCAAAGCAACACGGAGAAAAAGCAGTTTCCATCCCACAACTTTTATGTCATAAAGTAGTCCATTCACTATTAATATTATGCAATATTTTTTGTACTCATCAGAGAGAGAATGAGAAACGACATGCCGAAGAGGCTGACTGATGAACAGTATTGATTAGGGATGCTGCTGTTTGTCTTCGAGAGAGAGGCTACTGCGCCGTCGAGAACGACCTCAGACGAACGACAGAATCGGGGGGGCGTGTAGCAGGACGAACGGAGGTGAAACTCAGGGGGGTGACGGCTGCAACAGTTAGTCAATGTCCATTTCGGGGGGCTTGTTCTCTGCTGTTCCCTGTTCCTTGCCTGCAGGTGTGGCTTTGTCTGGGTTGGATTGCTGGTTCTCTGTTCCCTCCTGCCCGTTGACTGGCCCGTTCTCCGTCTTCTCCTCCTTAGGAGGCTCCACCTTGGGCTTGGGTTTGGACACCACAGGGTTACAGGCGATATAAAGCTCCTGAACAGGGGAAAAACAAAGCACTCGTTAGAGAGATCGCAGAAAAAGTTACCACTAAAGTTACAATTTCTACAACCAACCTGTACGATGAAGACTTGTTTTATTATTTCCCAGAAAACTGCAGCTGACGTCTGCAGTGTTTCTGTTATCTGGTATTTATTTATTTATTTATCTTTAACCAGGAAAATCTTTTGCAAATCCCTACCTGAACATTTTTTACATCCTCCAGTATTTCTACGGTCGTATATGCGCCTTAACTGCGCTCTGCATACCTTAGTCTTGGCCTGGATCTCTTGAACTTTGACCACTGGTTCCAGAGTGAGGTCCTGACTGTTCTGCTGGTTCATCTTGCTGTTCATCCAGACCATGGCGTCGTTCACCTGCTTGTCCACGCGAGTCACCTCCAGCTCGTCCAGGTGACTGTACTGCTCATCCTGTTAGGGAGAAGCGCAGGTTAGTTATAACACCTGCAACCACATTAACTGTAACACTTGGTAAGCCAACAAACTAGCTGTGTGTGTGTGTGTCAGGTCACCTTTGCCTTGTAAGCTTCAATGATCTTCATGTACAACTGGATCTGTCTGCCAAGCTCCTCAAATGCTTTGGGCCGCTCCTCAGATTCCATGTATCTCTCATGAATCGGCTGACCGAGTTGCTGTATAAAGAGACAACATCAGGTTTAGTCATCGAGCGAGGCAAAAACAATGCAGAGAGGAGGCTAGTTCACCATCAATGACAGCCAAGTAACTTCTGAAAAATAGTGGTTTTGTAGAGGATAGTCTTTCTCCTATTTTAAATATTGAACTATATATATTAGTCTTATATTAAAACACAGAAAACAGCTGTCAAACATATATTGTACACCAGTCAGCAAAGCTACAGAAGCTGTACAGGGAGAGTACCGCCATCTCATTTATAAACAACCTTCCCGTCACACGCTACGAGCCTGGTTACCTTCAGCTCAGCCAGTTTGTCGATGTAAACTTGTTTCTGTTGGTCCTCTCCGTCTTCATACAGCCAGTTCTCTGTGTCCTCCAGTTTTAATGAGAACGTGTCACGGTCCTGCGTGTCGAACAAGAAGTGAGAATAAATTCGCAATTTATCAAAAACGCACTGAAAGTTGCGTCACATTTCCATCGACACGCCTCGAGTGTGATCTCTACTCACAGCTTCATTCACAAACTTCTCCAGGGCGCCGTGCAGTTTGTCCCTCATGTCGTACACGTACTCCTCGACGTTGTTCTTCGCGTCGTTCCTCTCCTTCTCTAGCTTATCCTGCATGATCATCTTACCCTGGAAGAGTCGCAATGAAAGTGTTAGCGACACACGTAAAGTGAAGACGGGACATCAAACCACATGAGGATGGAGACATCGAAACAGAAAAACAAATGGATGTTCACATCCAAAGACTTCCTGGGTATTAACAATGAGGATAACACCTTTACCAGGAGAAAAACCTTCATCAGATAAGCCATTATATTACAACCATTAATTATAAAGTGGCTGACAATAATTTCTCATCGTTTTAAATTTAAAGCAAGTGACACCAGGACCAGTAAGTCCAACGATAACATGGCTCAGACAAATACTCAGAGAGTGAGTGCCGGACATTCCTGGTGATTTTTAGAGCATTACCTCATTCTCCACAAACGTATTTAGTACGTCAGTGGACAGCTGCCACTGCAGGCTGTTCTGGATGGGCAGCTCCACTGTCTTCGTTTTAACTTTGGGCTTCTTGGCCTGAGGGGGCTGGTCGGTCTTCTTCTCCTGCTTGGTGTCCTCCATCGTCTGAAAAAGGAATACAGAAAGATTAAGATTGTGTTATTCTCAAAAAGATGCCTTTACACCATAAAGGAGTGTCTGCTACGATAGAAATGTACTGCTATGACACATTAACTTATTATATCTGCGAAACATTCAAATGCCACACAAACAGCCCCTCCGCTGGCGGGCTTTCTTGAACCCTCTAGCTGTGAGGCGACAGTGCTAACCACCGCACCGTCCTTTTATATACCGTTTAGATTCACGTGGAATTATTTTACATTTATTTTCTTCACCGTTACCATTCACACACACCCTGACAGTTAGTCAGTAGTTATTCAAATGTTTTTGGTGGTGTCAGTGTTACTGATTCCCCTTGAACTCAACAAAACATGTCTTTTATTAAAATTAGTAGGTCACCAGATCCAGAAGTGATACTAAAAAGCCAAATCCCTCAAATGTTTAAATACAGTCAATCCTTTTAGTAATGTGGGTGTGGATGTGTGTGTGGAAATGCACAACAACCTTTACTGAAAGTTTATCATCCTGTGTCAAACATGATGTTAATATATACGTTAGTACACTTAATGGTCACCTTAGTGCTGGGCGATATAGCTACAAATGATTGTATTAGGGCTGTCAGAGTTAACGCACATTCCTTTCAACGGCATTCAATTTTTTAACGCACGCACGTTATGACCCTCGGCCCGCCCCGTAGTTTGTAAAATCAGGAAGCAATGCAGCAGTAACGTTGTGGATGGCAGCAGAAACAAACCTCCTTGAGCAGAAATGGATAAAGAAAAAGGTCTTTTGAAAGGCAAGTTCAGCTTCAAAGCCCTGCCGGATGTTTCTCTCGACAAGAACACAATTATTTGCAATTACTGTCGATGCGAACCGAGTTACCACCGAAGTACATTGAGTCTCAAGCACACAGCTGGTGCAAAGAGCCCTCCTCTCCCTCGCCAAAGGCAGACCACGCAGGATAGTTTGCAACGGAGACGCCTGAACAACTCGACATGAGACAAACTTTCAACAGCTATAGCTAAATGGTTGGCTACAGCTTGCAGGTTGATTAACATAGTTTTGTTAAAAGTTGGACACTACATTGTGTTAGTGCTACTAAGGAATGTTACATTCAGGTCAATATGCCCATCTGTTGTTGCTTGTTGGGCTCGAGTTTGCCATGTTACCTTTGAGGTTATTCTGGAGAATATTCTGGACAGTATTTGTCATTTTTTTTGGATTGTTGCAATAATAAGAAACTTACATTTGCATAAAGCAGCATGGGTCCACTCCCATGTTGATAAGAATTTTTAAAAAATTGACAAAATGGAGTAAACTATGGACAATCATGCGATTTATCATGATTAAATATTTTAATCGATTGACAGCCCAAGTTTTTATAAAAACTATTTCCATATTGTGCCAGAGCAATATCATTTGTGTTGGATCTGCCAGACGATGGACTATTAAATTTATACCATTTCAATCTAATAGTTTTTACTTTTAATGCCAGTTTCAATGGCAGATGGGTGTTTTTGGGAACACTTTATTGCCGTTGGTTTCTCAACAATACTTAACTCTCTGGTTCTCGCACACTTAGGCGATATAGGGATGTGTCTTTGGCTTTTTTGTAATAGATGTTTTAGATGAAACAGCAAAACTACAAACAGGAGCATTTTTTTTTCCTGTCTACGATGGCATTACGTTTTGTTGAACTTGCCGATTTTTGCTCTCATAGACTTTGTAGTATGTATTTGTCGACACTGGAGAGGAGGATATATTAACATCACGCCCTATCGCCCAGCACAAGGTTACCTCCATCTCCTCAGCCTCTGATTTCTTGTCTCCGTTGTCTCCAGACTGATGTTTCTGATCCTCCTGGTCCACCTGCATTTTGTTCTGACACACAGTAACAAACGAAAAGACATAGTACATACTGTAAATCATATTGACATAACACATGATATTTTGTGTCTGGTTTTATCCGAACTCTTCCCAAAATTTCAACATTTGCGCCCCCAGTCAGACACCAACCAGACAAGTATTTGTAAGGTTGAAACACTGATAGACTAAGTTTTTGTAGATAATTTCAGTAGTGGATTTCTGTCTGAGGAAGATATGAAGTTATTTTCCCTCCGTTCAGGCTCTACAACGCCCGCATGTTTTCAAGCTTTTCACAGGCACTATTTGATGCAGAGGATTTGTGTTTGAACACTAATTGCCCAGGTGTTGATAAAAGTGTCCGCCCTCTCCACAATTATGACGCATTATTTTGGGGAAAAAGGCCAGAATGAATGCAAATCGATTCGACAGTTGGTTCTGGAGCGCAGATGGTGACTCACAACCCAAAATAAAATGCCAAACAAATTACAAAGAGGCATTGGAGAGAAATAAATGCAGCCCATTGAAGGCGTCTTAAGCTTGTTAAGGCAGAACATCTAAATTCCAGAGTGATGAGATGAGCGACTATTAAAAAGCTAAGGTGTGGCTGAACTGAGGCTGTCTGTGTGAAAAGGATCTGTGAGGTGAACCACAAAGCAAAGAGCATACAGCAAACCAGGTGTACCTTTCTCAAACTCACACACACACACACACAATGTCATTCTCTTTCACCCAGTGTAAATACACACAGTACACACCTCCTCCTCCTTCGCTGTCTGGTCTGTGTCCATTGGCTCCTCTCCCTCCACCGTTTTCACGACCTCTATTAGCGAGGCGCCGGAGACACTGAACACCCCGTGAACGTTGACCCGGACTTTCACCTTGACCTTTGCACTCTCTCCAGATGCCTGAGGAACCACATTCTGGATCAGGAACTGGCCTGTAGAGCCGGAGGAAAGGGTCACAGTTTAGAATAGAAGTGAAAATATGTAATAAGTATAACATTTTTTTTCTGTCAAAACAAACAAAAGAGGATTTATGCCATGCTCGTTACTGTCCGCTTATTTTTTCTGAACTTGCGGTACCTATAGAAGTGTTGGGGTAGGGCAGCTCCTTCGGGTTGTTGTAGTAAGCATCCAGGTTGAAGGACTCTTTCCGGAAGAAGGTCAAAACTTTGGAGAAGGGAGCTGAATGGTTCTTTGGGAAAACCTCACAATCACTGTGGAAAGTCAACAAGACAACACAAGTGAACAGACAGAATCTGAAAACTTAGATCAGGGTTTTGTAGTGATGTGTGGAAACTGTCTTCAGTTGCAAATATTTTACAGATGTATATATTAGTAAAAATTAGTTTGTTTTGTTCGTCCATGATTCGCCAACTTGCCCCTCTTTCTTCACGGTTGCACTTTACAGACCTCTTCATAGAAAACTTTCTGTTTTCCTCTCCTGTCAATGTTCTGTTTTGTGTCTTGCACTAATATTTTAGTAAAATATGAATGCACCTGGCACCGATTTCAGATAACACACACGGTAGAAACATACTTCGGGTGTGTGCAGCAGGTTTGGCAGAAAACCCTGCAAGTACAGGTGAATGCGTCTGGAAAGATAGTTGCAGCACAAAAGGTGTGGTCCAGTCCCATGTAGACTTCTAACTTGTCTTAACTACAGGTTGCAAGAAGATTTTATATTGATAGTTGTTGACAATAAGCCTGTTTCTGAGTAGTTTCAGTTGTGTAACTACAGTATAAACACACATTAAAATAACATAAGAGTAAGGGAAACATTAAACTAATGTGGCAATGGCTTCTAGACATTTAAATACAGTACAGACACATCCAATAACTCCTGAAAAACTAACTCCTGACAGTCCGTTTGATAGCCACATCAACATCAAAAGTAGAGATTCAAGCATTAACTTGTATTTGATGCTGACAGAGATCGTACCTCAGCCCCTCCTCTGCAGCTGAGTTCCATTTTAGGGAGATGGAGTAGGGGACAACATCTGTGATGGAGAACTCTCTGACTTTAAATGCTGGTGACAAGATGGCACACTGAGGAGAAGAGGAGAAACAGACACAGTTAATGTAAGTTTTGTCTTGAGCTTTCTTATTCTGACCAACAGAGTTTCCAATCCCAGTGACAAAAGAAAAAACATGATTTGATTTGGATATTTTCTCCCACTGGACCAAAGTTGTTGGTCGTGACAGATGAACTTCACCTGCAGAGCACAGCCTCTGGCCACGGCCTCGTCTGCATTCAGGGTGGTGCTCAGCTCTTTGCCGAAGAACTTGCTGATTCGCTCTTTAATGGCTGGGCTTCTGGAGGCCGCGCCCACAATCTCCACTGCATAGATATCCTCCTTTTTCAGCTCTGGATACAGGAAGGTGGAGATGAACATGGCACAAAACAGGCTGGTGAAAGTTTACAGAATCACAGCTTCATTCAACTGTTGATACTGAAATGTTAAGCTTAAGCCACACGTGTGCTGACAGAAAAATGACATCCACAATACTTTTTCTTCAAAACTAAATCTTTTTGTAAACGCACATTACTCAACAACACTTAACACGACAACTCTGGTGTACCCAAATATATTTTCTTTCAATTATTTGCCATGTGATTGCTCAAAATGATCTGGCAAGAGCAAGCAGAGATAGAGAGGAAGTAAAGAATGATTAAAGGGAGGCAAGAAAGCAGGCGTGCTGCCAGTGTCTGAAGGGAAGGCCCGTCTCAGCGAAAGCACATGACATGACTGAACCTTGTCTACATGAGCGTGCACATGCTGAAGGGGATAGTCCAGCTGCTATTAAAGTCAGATGTACTCACTGGTTTGTTCCATGACGCTGCGCAGGGGACCCTCGACTTTGGCCAGCAGCCCTGCACACATCTCCTCAAACTGGCCTCTGGGGACACATGGTCATAGATTATTAATAGACTCACACACACTCAGGAACAGTGTGGGGCAGGCAGATGGATGCTGGGTACCTCTCAGAGTCATTTTCTAATTATATCAACACAATTTATCATCTGACACTAGTCCACATAATCAATAAATAGACTAGACAAGAAGCTTTATACTCAGTAGTGCATCTTAAATGTTTCTTAATGATATCTGTTACACATATTGTCGTCATCTTGATTTTTGAAGTCTGCATCGCACCTGTTAAGTTTACTGGAGACGTCAATGTCATTCATGAAGCACTCAATGTTGAGAGGCAGGTCGGAGGAGTTGGCACTCATCAGCTTCTTGAGCTTCTCGCACTCTTGGTAGAGTCGCACCAGCGCCCGGGGCTTGGACTTGACGTCCAGCTTGTACTTCTTCCCGAACTCCTCACAGAAGTAGTTGACCAGGATGTCGTCAAAGTCCTTCCCGCCAAGCTCGGGATCAAACGCCGTACCCAGGATCTGACAGCGGAGGAAGAGGAGAGGATAGATATTTGAAGTGATGGCAAAATACCAAACTACTGGATGAAAGTTTTATATCACCACATATCTATACATCTAGAACGGCTGAAGGTCCATCTATGAAATTCTTAAATTACTTTTTTTTAATAAAGCACTCTGGTTTTTGCCTTGTTCAGCCCACATACATGTGGCAAGTGCACTCCTAATAAACTATAACATGTAAAACAATTAACCGGCTTCATCCTTGACTGTACTGCCTCCCATTCAGTCTATCTATACCCACATGAGAATAACAAACTACCAAAACTACTATTTGCAAAACTGACAAGCAAAACAATGCTGTGGCATCATAACCTGCCCTAAAACCATTCCTCTCCCTCAGTATTGCCTTTCAAAATGGGCACAAATTATTCATCACTCACCTTGAGCTTTCCTTTATTGAAGGCACAAACCGACACCTGGTAACCCGAGTGGCCCACATCCACAAACACCACTATCCTGGGCTTCTCCTCTGGAGCTGGCAGGTCCTGTTTGTAGATGCCGTATGCCAGAGTCACTGCAACAAACAGGCACAATCGGCATCAGCATACAAGTACAGGTCAAGAAATGTGTCACTACCAAACTGTAAATACAAGCAAATAACATGTAGGCATAGCGTTATGACATTTGTTTTACTGTATCTGCTGTAGAAAGTTAAAAACTAAAACATTAAGCAGCGTTTCAGCAAGTTTATGAAAATAAAAAGATAAATATGTCATGAAAAATCCATCTAGATGTCATTTGACAGCATAGTGCCATAACTGTCTCAAAGCCCAACTAGTAGGGATATCAAGATTTCAATTCTAAATCGAAAACCCATCAAAATGAGCTTTCAATTTGCTTACCACTGCTCACTATACTTGACTTGCTACTCTTTGCTGTAACTATCTTTGGCTGTAGGGACTAGCTGCTGTTAACAAGTAGGTCAATTAGCTGTGGAACCAAGTGGCCCTATTAGCTGAGGGGAGTCTGTCTGCTAGTTGGGATGATGGGGTGTGTCACCGCGGGCAACAGGGCCACCCACTGAACACAGCTCGACAGCAGACTGGGACTGAACACAGCCTCTGAGACTGACAGATGACAGTTTGACGACAGATGATGCGGTATGGATGTGATTTATCGCAGCTCTGACCAGGACTATGACTTCGGGGATGAGAAGACACAGCAGGCGGAGACAGAAGAGGCATGAAGCGACGGAGAACCAATAGAGCCATGCAGCACAATTCCTGCCTGAAGGTATGAGGACTATCGGGCCATCAACTCTTGATCTTGCTGGTATTAATATGCTCACTTCAGTAGACATCTCTCCGACAGTACATAAACGACTTTGACATAACATCAACACTGTTCTTTCTTCATAATGTAAGTTCAGTTTTTTGATGTTTTAAACTAACATGTCCCCTTTAAATAAGAATTTGAAAATCTAAATGACAGCTCTCAGGACAAGAAACCAATGATCTGGTGATCTTTACATAAATGTACCTGCAGTGGTCTCATTCATTAGTCGTAGACAGTTGAGGCCTGCGATCTGAGCTGCATCCATCACAGACCTTCTTTCTGCGTCGGTGAAATAGCTCGGGACCTGGGAGGGGGAAAATGCAATTTTAATACAAAACACAAACCAGTCTCAGTGAGTGAAGATATTAGTGTTGACCGTCTTGGAATGAGGGATTTAACTGGAACCAACACTGAGTAAGAAACAAACACACATACTATTACTGTAAGGCACTGAAAAGATGCCAAAGATGTCTGAAATTAATTGGCTGCATCACGAGATGTCTGGATAATGTTACCGTGTCCGTTTCTCTGGGTGCAAAAACAAAACATCTCCTTGTGGAAAAAGTTCAAGGGCTAAAATTAGCTATTGGCCACAGTGGTAATAACATGTTGTCCATCTGTAGAGCTGATGCAAAGTGTGGATTTAGGACCAGCGAAAGTAACAGCCTCTCTGTGTGAGATCTGTAACATTACATAACAGATGCTGCTGGTGAATTCATATACCAACCACAACAAGAAACACACACACATCCCACTCTTCACCAACAACGTGCAAGGGAGGAAATAAAGCTTTCAGACAAGACATCTGGTGAAGTGTTCAGAGCAAAATGTCACATGAACAGGTGGTAATACATTTATACACCTGGGAGGCAGCTTTCTCCAGGCATATTTTCACCCCAAACTACTTAAAAATGCGAGAGGGTGACATGAGTAGCTTCCACTCAAAATATTAGGATGTAAATGCAAATCCATATTGCATTTAAGTACAGAGAATGGCAGAAATACAGTAAGAAGAGTGCAGCCCTTTCAGTCCTATGTCACGTCTTTAAATAAGCTGTGTGCAGAGATCCAACAAGTAAATTAACACCTCCGTAGACATTTAAAGCCCCCAAGAAAAGATATATTGCCACAAGAATAAGCCTAAAAGACATCTAGTCAGACGTGGAAAAGCAGAAAACGAATGCGCTGCACTGGCAAATCTTTTTTAGAAGTTTTATAGATTTTAAGACATCCTGCTGAGGCGGTGAGACCGCTGTAGACGTCTGCAGAGATGCTTACCGAGATGACACAGTCCGCAACCGGTTTCTTCAGTGCACTTTCAGCAGTCTCCTTCAGTTTGGTCAGCAGCATGCCGGTGACCTGCTCGATGCTGAACACTTTTTCCTCCTCCATGTACATCACCTACAGTGGACAAGAATTAGGAAGAGTTTTACTCTTCAGCCAGATTGTTTAAAAAGCTTTAAACAGCTATCAACAAGAAATGTTTTTCGTTAAAAATGGAAAAAGCCATGACAGTTTCATTGAAAGCATTAAAACTAACTGAAAGCTCACAAAACAGGTCCCCACAAAACCCTAACAACTTAGAAAGATAATGTTAAAATATGTAAATACGCAATTGGGAAACGTTTCATGCGAGGGGTGATTTTGCAACAACAGCTCGATGCAACTGTCTTGGCTTTGTAATTTCTTCTGCTAGCATTTGCCCCAAGGATTCACATTAATTATCTCCACAGGGACACAAAAAACACACCAGGCTGTGTGCTTGCAGCGTGCAAGAACACTGGGAATGTTTTGAGCCTTTACACAAACTACATTTTTCATATTCAGGCATTTAGTCGACTGGGTCTGAGACTGGTGCTACGATTATTTCCACCACAGATTAATGCTATACGAAAATAAATATGGCAACTTTAGACAGAGCTAGTAGAGGATAAAAGAAAACAGGACTGGACAGAGTGTGAAGATAACGTAGAAGAGCAATGATTCAGAGAAAAGAGCATTACATGAGGCCCTTCTTGGAGCACAGCAGGTAACAGAGGTGGAAGGAATATAGTCAAGAATAAGCTGTTCGCTTTCTCTCTGTTAAATTTCTTATGGCTGTCCCTTTTTATTCTTGATTGCCCTACTTCAGCGTACAGTACCACTATTAACTTAAGCCTTACCTCGACTTTTTTTTTTTTTTTCCAGAAATCATTGCTTCTTTTCCTCCCTCTACTTAAGGTAACCTGTGTAGCTAATCTCTATTATAGCAGAAGCACAGTAAAATCCTCAATCTTACTTTTATACCGGTGGATCCATTGGGCATCTGTGCCAGGTCGTACACCAAGTTAGACTTGGCTGACTGGATGTAGGGGTCTGCAAAAGCCCGGCCATGGAATCGCTTGAAGCCTTGTACCGTGTTCCGACAGTTGGTCACCACCTGGACGTGATGAGGGAGGCAAAAGAGGACAAAATATAAAAGAATGATGTTAAAATAATGAAACAATTCCAGTGTTTTGCATTTAATAACAAGGATGTTAGCAGGATGCCTGAACTGATTTTACCTGGCTCTTTGCAGCTGCTCCTATCGATCGATTTCGTGGACCGAATGATACAAATGACCTGCAAGACAACAAAAGAAAATGTTAAGCTACGGCTTCACATTCTATGATGAGCAGGCAGTCTAATCTTCTTGTATAATCCACCTTTTGTTTCATACACCCAAAATCAAGACAGCTTTACGTGTCTGTTATCACACGGTCTCGCCTAGACATGACCTGACATTTAAGAGCCTAACCCACATGAAACTGAACAGACATTTTACCATGTCTGCAGTGGCAACACATGCAGTTTGTTGTTGTGTGCTTAGGTAAAATTCAGTGTGTAATATCATGAGGGTTTGGCCTTAGTGGTAGTAGTAGTAGTAGCTTGTGTTTAAGTGAAATCTTCCACAATGTATAATAATGTACAGTATGTATGATAGATCGTGAATTTATCAAAGAAAGCTTTGCTGGAGCCTGGACTGTGGATGCACAGACCCATGGACCCATCTCTTACTAATCGAACAGTACTGTATAACATAGACTGAAGTGGTTAGTCCAATTATATCTTGTATCCACTTGTCATCGTCCTGTCAAACACAGATGTCAGAGCTACAGACGCCATCAACACACACGCCCAGCTGCTAATGTCAATGATGGGTCAGAGCAACATGTCTCTGGGAAAATTGGTCTCAGCAGGCACTCGACTACATATAGAAGTGAGTAGTAATTTGTAATATGCAGCGTTTTTTGCATATTGTTAGTGAATGGCAGAACACAGAAACAAAAGACCATTCAGAGAAAACTTATCACAACACTCTTAGGGGTTATTTAACAAAATGGTTGATTAGTTTGAGGGCAGATGTTTATCACTCTTTGATCAATAGAGAATTATTTTGATTAAACATCTTAAAATGTTCAAAAGTATGGCTATGAGAAGATACCAGGGTCAATCTGATGTCTTAAATTGCATTTATTGTATTATACCAAAAGCCAAAAGTATTCAGATGTATTCACTGTTTTGATTTAGTTGTTTTTTTTTAAACACACATAATTATTTTAAAGATTATTTTATTGTTTTTGTTAAATTAATTTCAATCTAGTATCTGTCTGTCCATTAACTAATCTGATCAGCTAATCCAATTAGCATAAAGAGGCCTGTTTACATTATTATCAAGGGAAGATAACACAACACCTCTTTAAAAAAGGGAATATTTTATAAAGATACAGTCTTTTACTCATTTATTGAAAGCATTCCTGTTTTTCCAACTCATTAACAAAGTCTCCTCAACAGAACATGGAGACATGTCAACATCTGACCCTCACTGCCAAAAGGTCCCCTTGAAATCCATTTTCATTTGATTTTTCATTAGATTTGGTCACAGGACGTACAACCAGTGTGGGTACAAAGTGTGCCGTGTCAGCCAAACGAACAATGCTAGACACTTTAAAAACAACACCTTAAAGACAACATTTAAATAAAATAAATAAATACTTTTGGTAGCTTGTTAATATTAAAACAAAGACCACATCTTTTGGACAAGTCATTACAATTTTCTAGAATATTCCAACAAGCGGATGGCTAGCTGGCTGTCGTCATCGTAGGCAAGGCGCTTGCTTTCCACACGGGGCACACCGGTTGGTTGGAGCTTTCGCCTTCAAGACGTGCACAGCAATTAGAACGGGGGGGGAACACCGCCCGCCCGTGTTCGCCGGGCAACTAAAACCCGTTTTCAACCCATACAGTACCGTTAATAAGAAATCCATGAGCTGAGTTAGCCAGCTAGCTCAGTGGCTGGTGTTTGAAGAAAGAAAAATAAAATAAAAACTGCGTAAATTGAGGATAAATTCTAGATGGAGCCATGTTCGCCATGTGCACATTAAGGGACGTGCCACTAATGTATTCCCACTAAAAGGAAGATTGATTAGCCATCGCAACACAGAGATACAAGTTTAGCTAACGGTTGCTAGTCAGCAGAGCTGTGTTCACGTGCATTACCCCAACACCGGTGAAGACAACAGCACATTAAATCCCTCTCTGTCGTAGCCATTCCCTCACAAGTCGTATAAATAATGCCTGTACTTTGGGTACTTACGGTGTGCATCTGTCGCTGTACTCATTAGCGACTGTCTCGATTCCTCCGGCTCGGGCTACAGCTACATAGCAGCTTTGAAAGCCCAAGTCAAATCCCACCACTGACATCTTCAGCGATACGACTGTCTTCCTCTGGCTATAACCTTATCTACGGGTGAATATATAGAAAAATAAAAGTAAGGTCCAGCTACAGGTTAAAAGGGGATGTAAAAGTCGGGGGAAGTAGTTGTGTTGCGCTGCGTTAAGTAGGGCTACTTCTAGTCATAATCCACACCGCTGACTATTACCGGTGTCCCTGATCGCTACTGTCCGGCTGCAAATATCGCGAGATTTACACAGTTCTGGATATCTCTGGACCTTTCTATAACCATGTGAAAGACTGTTCTCCAATATTCGAGTATTTGGGAGATATTTCTTGAGATGCCTGACTATTGCCAGATTATACTGGTGGTTTCGATTACTGTGGATGCAAATTGCATAAATAAATCAATGGCTATTTAGTTGATGATGCCTGGGATGGACTCTAGGCTGTGCTATATGAGGGTGTTGAATGTATGAGGTCAGATTTTACATGCTTTAGTGAACTGACCACAACTTCACATTATGTTTTTGTTTTTATATCAGTAATTCATCATAACACAAAACACTAATGTGGTCCAACATGGGACAAGACATGCAAGGGCAAGGTATGCAAATCTAATGAAATAAATGAATTAAAAAATATCATGTTACAGGGAATGCAAGTGAAGTTTTGTGCAGGATGGTATTAAATTATATATGTATGCAGTGTTTTACCTTTTTGAATGAACTAAGCTGTTGTATACCCTTAATTATACAACATTTAGATCCATTACGTCCTATGCGTTTTTATGAAAAAATTTGTCGGTGGAATGAAAATACTGTTTAAGAAACCAGAGACGACATCTAGGCTACCTGCAGCTCTGACAGAAAGTAAGTATGGGTGGGTGTGATGACAGTTGAGTGTGGGAGGGTGCACTGCGTTGGTGACACAGATAGCCAACTGCTCAACCTTAGCAATTGTTTGCACAGTGCTGAAGATATGGAGATAACACCAAAGACAAAATATATGTGTATAGTCCTATCATGATGCTCATTTACAGCTGTCAGGCCTAAAGAAATTAAAATGTTCTTCATTGACAAAAGTATTCTGAATTCCTAGTTGGATTTGATGAGGAATAAAATCCAAATATGAAATATGAAATATGAAGAGTGCCAAGCATTGATATTCCCAGTAAACTATGAGGATTAAGTGTTTGGTAAACAGTACGCCCTAAAACCTCTGAAGTCTCTGACAAACTGAATGTGGTCAATATGTGGATCAAATGGATAAACGCCACCAGATTTGAATGTCTGCATGCTCTATTGCTGGGTGATTGATATATGGTGAGTGACAATATATCTCCTGCACTTGAATGCAATCCCGTACAGTTCTGTCATACAACATATTTTCAATGCTGTAAAAGGAAATTAAATATTTTCGATGCTGAGCACAGAGATGACTGAATTTTAGGTAAAATAATCACATTTTTAATATAATTCAGTCCAGAACAACACAACAACCATAAAGTTTATAGCCTGAAAAAGTTATAGTGAAAATGAATTAACACATGAACAGCTAAAGAGGCAGTCTCAACAAATAGGCTAGTCTTCAAACTGAACTGAAGTGCTTTTGTTTTCTTTCTTTCTTTCTTTCTTTCTTTCTTTCTTTCTTTCTTTCTTTCTTTCTACTTTTTTCTGTTTGTGTTTTATGTCACTGTGTGCATGACTGAAGCGCTGACTGTTTGACTGTGTAAAATCTTGCCTCTGCTTTGATTAAATCATATTTTAAATTAAATTATTATCAATTAATTATATTTTTAGGTTTCCTGCTGTCACACAATATAAATGCTAATTTGTTACTGTTAATTAATTCCACTAATTCAACACTAATCAGTTAGTAACTTGATCAAATACATAGATGCAGTAGACCATCTCTGCCAATAGGGGGCATTAGTTGCATTAAGGCTGCCGGAAATACGTACCTACCCCGATACCAACGAAGAAGAAAAAGTAGTGCAACATGGCGACTCCCATGCATAGAATAATAGCCAGAAGACAAGCGTGAGTATAATTTAGATAACTATATAAATATGTGTCTTTTTCACTGTTTTGTGAACACTGTGGTGTTTGAAACTCAGGTGGTATGGAGGTTCGTGTTAGATAACACGTTAGGAGGTTGAATTACGAACACGTTCAGGGCTTCATGGAAACACAAATGCGCCGCGGTCTTTCTCCACAGTGCAGAATCACGAAGCTATCGGACTGTTTCCTGCTCTGAAACTCTTGTTTAGGCTTTCAACTCGTCATTTGTAGGTTTTAATACACTAATAACCGACGAGAGTTCATTTTATTCGAGATTACGATTCAAAATATGGCAAGTAACTGTAACTAACCGTGGGTTCGAGTTACACGTTGTTTCCCTTTCAAGAAGTAATCATGTCGAGAAAAACAACAGGATAATCTTGTTTTATATATCGACATATATATCTTGAGGTGTGTGTATGATGATTATAGCATCCCCACCCTGAGAAAATTAAGAGTTAGACAGCTAGATGACGTTAATGTGTCCTGTTACAGAATGATTTTGGCGTTTAAAGGAGCACTATGTAGTTTGGGGGAAGACATTTTAATTAAAAGAGAAAGATCTTAATTAACTGAATTTTTTTTAATGCTTAGACAAACCAAATTAACAACCTCTCTTCGTTTTCATGACTGGATACACTGAATAAACAAACAAACACAATTTCATACTGTTTTACTTTGTTTATATGTGGCGGACCCTGCCACCTTTCTGGCTTCAAACAGTGTTCTGGAGACCTTATTCTCCTCTGAGAACAGCTTGTTTATTCAGTTATGGAAAAGATAAATATTTGTATTATTACCTCATTAATATTGGTAAAAAGAAATCTATACGCCCCTTAACAACCTCATGACAACCAATATGAAAAGGGTAGTGACATCGCTGATCAAAACCAAATGTTAAGAAAGGTCTTGTATCGGGTTTGACGCAGACCACCTTCTAAATAAGGCTATTTTATTAGCATTTACCTCATTACTTTTAAAACAAATTACGTTTTAAATCAGTGTTATCTATTCATACATAACCGTTTTCCTTGCTTCCATTATGGAACATATGAATATTTCTGAGTTTGTATTATTACCTCATTAATATTGTAAATATTAAAATTCTGAGTTTGAATTTCTTCTCCAAAACTTCATAGTGCCCCTTTAAACAGACCAAAACAATAATGACTTATTTTATGTATGTAAAGAGAGTTCTGCGATCACTAGAAAAGCATTAAGCTATGTGACTTGGACAGCCTGTGAGTGTTATTTACTTATTGCTAAAGAAATAAATAAACTATCCTTTGCATCAACTTCATGTATAATGTGAAATGCCCATAAGGAAAATCCTGTCAACTTAACTAAGAAATTATTAGAACTACTGCTACTTACTAGAGGAGGTGGTTGTTTTGTTTATCCTCATTGAGATATGACTGTTTTAATACACACAGGGAGGCAAACAAACAACATGTCCGCTGCCAGAAGTGTTTGGAGATGGGACACTGGACCTATGAATGCACAGGGAAGAGGAAATATGTGCACAGACCGTCAAGAACGACTGAGATGAAAAAGAAACTCAAGGAGAATGAAAACAAACCCCTCAGCATTACTGGGTAAGGTGTCTCCATCAGTTCACTGCTTGTGACAAACAGACAGTGCCAACGCCACTAAGATCCATGTTTAAGGTCACAACATACATTGGCAGTGCTATCAAGTTGGTCAGAAGTCACTTTCTGGGGTTATTCCTTCTGCCAGGCTGTTCAGTGTTTTAATGCATCGAGTTGCATTAAGCCACAAATTTCATCACAGCCTCTTCTGAGAAAAACAACTTAATAAGATCAGTTGGTGCACGAAATGTGCTTCAGATCTCTCCAAACATCTTGTGGCGCATTGTTCAAATTATTTGTTGGCAGAATGGCACACCATGGAGCCAAAAGTTGTGATATTGTTTCTATTTTTTCTCTCACTGCCACTGTGTTGTGGTTGCGTGCACATAAGAGTTATCCGGTGAGAGGGCTGTGGAAGATGTTTAATGTAATGGGTTATTTTCAGCTCACAGCAGAGCCATTTGGCAAGTTTGACTAACTAACAGACAAGGGTGTTCAGAAGATGACAGGATTTTGTTTATAGGATGTACAGTTTCTGGCATTCGATGGTAGAGAGCCTCATTTGTTCACTTGGACTGCCCAGTCTTTTTTTGTGTCTGCCATTTTGGCTCAGTAATCATCAGGTCACGAGTTAGACGCCTCTGAACAGGAGAGAAGCTGGTGTTCTCATTTTTAGGCCATACAATTATCTGCTCTGCTAGACAGTCTGGATGAGGTGTGTGTCCACACTGGTATGATTTTCATGGTTGTCGCAGTCAGTCAGGTAATTTGGCTCTGACACTAAGCTTTCATGTTGTAAGACACTGTGTACCATGGAGCGTTAAAAATATCAGCTTAAACGGGGACACTGTCTTATTCAGGAAATGACGCAAACTGACAGTAACTAAGTCTATACTTTAAAACCGTCACTGTACAATAACTGACCCATTAGCAGACGACAATGTTGTTGCTTTTTATCGCCATCTAGAGGACGTAATGATAAATACAGAATCCTGTGTTAACAACTGTTCAATGTCAATATTTCCCTTTTAACATGGTGGAATTGATTGCATCATTATTGTCAGTGCTTGTACTAAACAAGGTATCCCTGTTTAAAACCTGCAGTCTGTACTGTATGCAACTACTATGCTGTACTACTACAACACATAGTCCAACTTTATTATTTATGAGTCCCAGTCAACACTAAGCTTAATGTCAAATAAATGTCAAGGCTGTTAATGCTGTTGCTTTTCTCTCTCTTTACAGACCAGGAAACGAAGGCTCCAGTGAAAAGAAAGTAAAAAAGAAGTAAGTAGGATGTTTATTCAACCATCTTTGTACAATGCTGAATGTTTTGGCTTCATACATTCAAGTGTTTTGATGTGAAACAAGTAAGCGGACAGGCACTCTTTATATAATACATACTTAAATATCCTGGCCAAATTATACTTTTACATTTTTGGTGAGTGAACTGTACAGTTTAGTAGTCCGCTACTTTTTAATATGAATAACTAATTTAGTTACATGTATTTATTAGCAGGTAAGTAGTAGTATTCATACCTAGTTGTATGTAATTTTTAAAAGAAAAAAGATACATGAAGGCTTTAACATTGCTGTTCTTATTACCTTGTCTAGCTAGCTATTTCAGAAATATCCCTGTAATTCACTTTGCATTTATAATGAATGTTGACATAGATACCATTCATCAGGGAAGCTTCTCCAGGTCTGCTGACTAGTGAGGAGTCCTTGGGAATTTCAATTTGTTTCAGTCGTTCGAATGATGTCCCCCGGGGGTCAGTAAGGTCACATGTGAGTCACATGAAAGTCACGTGAGAGTCGCACCCGGGTGTGTGTCAGGTTTAAATTGGTGTGAAAATCTAATCTTGCCTGCGAAAGGATGTCAGGATATTTCTGGATGGTAGAGGATCTCCTTCGCAGTATTACTGTCCCGTTCTTGTTTCGAAGACTGAACATTATTAACAAAAGTGTGACGTAACAGTTCCCCTCGAATTGATGACTTTGAGCCTCTACAGTTTGTTAAAATGGCTTAAGCAGGTATCTTATAGACCAGTAGTAGTAGTAAATGCTTTCATATGTAACAAGATGCTACTATTTCATCAAATTGCCGTTGTGATGGCTTCTAATTAGAGCCCGTCCGATACTCGATTTTTGGGGCGAATATCAATATGAGGAAGTAAAGCATAAAATATACAAATTTTTTTGCAATGATCCCTCAAACATTTGCAACAAAGATATGTGACGGAGGCAGGCAGGATATTTTACAGTGTAACATCAAACTTTATCATCCAAAATGGCATCAGTGCACTGAAACAGTCAACTTCTGGAAATTTAATAATTATACATTACCCAAAGCATTTTAAGCTCTAAAATATCAGATCATATCGGAAAACATATACACAGATATACCTATATATCTGTGATAGGCCAATATCTGCCAACCACAATATTGTTTGGGCTCTAGTTCTAATCCAGTGCTTTTCAGTGCCTGCTTTTAAAAATCCTAATGTGGCTGTATTTATGTGCGGTTTGTTCATGTCTCAAAGGGTCATGAGTGCAGATGTTAATCAGTTTTATAAAATGTTTAGAACTTGCAATGACATGCTTTAATTTTTGTGTTTAGCTGCCCAAAGGGAAAGTTACTGTTGTTGATATCATCTAAATATTTGTGTGTATATGTATATATATATGTGTGTGTGTGTGTGTGTGTGTTTTGAAAAAGCACAGGTGTGACCAATAATGTTAATGATGGCTCCATCCCACATTAAGTGTGTCAGGAAGCCATGACCGTGAGTGATTATGCACAATATCAGAGCCATGGAGCCAGCTCACCTAAATGGAATGCAGCCATCATTAATATGATAAATTCCACCTGTGCTTTTCCTGCTTTGACAAGTCAAAACGTCTGCCGTGAAAGGGCCCTTTTCACGACCCAGGTGTTACTAATTACATTAATGGCTCGTTCTCACAAAGCCGTGACAACGAGCCAGCATGCACAGTAAGAACCCTGAAACTGAAGCATTAATGTTTTTATCTACATCTCTGCGTTTCCTACTGTGGCATGTCAAAATGGCCCATACTTTTAAGTACTATTTTACAGCTGTACAGACTGTAAAGCCCTATGAGACAAACTGTGATTTGTGATACTGCTAGCCTTTTTTTTTTTTTTAATCATTCCCAAATGAATCAAATTCATAGGCCTTTCTCACAGCAGCCGTTGTTTGACTTGTCGCAACAGGAAAAGCACAGGTGGAACTAATAGCCTGAACGACGGCTCAGTTTCAGCAGTTATTTCAGTGCAGTGCACAAATTAATAATGTTATTAGCCTCACCTGTTTGCCAAGTTAAAATTCCCTGTTGTATGACAGAAGTTAAACCACTGACTTGCATTACAGATATATAAATACAGATTTGTATTTGACCTGTGGCTTTGTCACAATAATGTGGAATGGGTTTTACAGTTTATAAACCACCCATTATTCAGTGTGGACTTCACCATCTCTGTAGAGAGTTTGTGTTGTGTGTAGCTGCTGAATTTGTATTAGAGTGGCATGCCATGCTTGTCTATAGGTGGGAGGGGCAGATGCCGTCAGTCAAGTGATGGCTGGTGACTATGAGGAGGTCTAGCTGTCACTTTCCCCCTCATAAAAAACAATGACAAGGCCGTGATGGGTGAAACTGATCTGAGTAGTGAGCTGTACTATACTGGTATGCACACCATCCAAAGAAAAATAAGGTTTTCTCAGTTTAAGTAAAACAAACGAAGAAAAACCTGGCAGATAAACATCTTTTACCTTGTAGATGGAGAGTTTTGTTTGTAAAGTAGGTAAACAGAACGTGTCAGTGTATCTGAAGAACAGCCATAGAGATAAAAAGTAGTTCAAACTCACTGCACATCTTTTATCTTCTCATCTCCCCCTGTGACAGGTACACCATGAGACCTTAATAACAATAGACACCGTTCTGTTCTCCGCGCTCATGTTTTTTCTTTGTGCTCCGCCACTTGCTCTCAGGGCTAAAGACACCAGCGACAGCAGCAGTGATTCAGACGGCTCCTCCAGTGACTCATCGTCAGACAGCAGTGACTCTTCCAGCTCCTCTTCAGATGACAGCGACAGCAGCAGTGACAGCGACAGCTCTTCTTCATCCTCCTCTTCCTCCTCCTCCTCTTCATCCTCTGACAGCTCAGGCTCAGGAAGCAGCAGCGATTCAGATCAGGGACCTCCGAAGAAGAAGAAAAAGAAGAAATGAACAGATACACTGGAATAGTCGGATTTTCCTGTTGTTGTTTGTTTCCCAAAGTAATTTTAGCTATCCACTTTTCTTTTTTTTCCTTTTGATCAGATCTGAGTGGACACCTTTAGGGCTGTAAATCTCACAGTTGCATACTGCTCGTATTGGTTTTAGCAAAAATGCAGATCGGAAAGATGTTATCAGGTTTTGTTTTCAAAACTTATCTCCCTCGTTTCTTCTATCAATGTGATATTTTCTCATGTTTTTAGGTCTACTGAGGATAAACAATTTAGATATGTGAGGAAACTAATGTGCATATTCATGTTGAATTTGTGATTTTGTACTAAAGTATATTTTTAGTCAAACTCGATCTGTACAGCTCACAACCTTAAGAAAGCAACACTTATCTAGTGCTGAAAAGACATTGATGCGAGACCTTTTAAGTGATACTGTATACAATTTCTGTTTCTTAAATTTTTCATTAGTTTGAAGTTAAAAGGTCTCCTTTCTGTGATATTGCAGTTGCTTGTTTTCGTTGTAAAATAAACATGACTTGCTTTTGTTTTTAAGATTCTTGCGTATTCACTATTGTAAAATGTTTAAACACATTATGACGACTTTATATATATATATGTTCACAACTCAAAATTTCTTAGGGATACTGGGATAGTTTAGTGTTTCACTTGATTGTTTATTCTGTGACACATCTGAATTTTTATTTTGTGTTTTGTGAATATTTCTGGTCCCCAAAAATAATGAGACATCATCTGACTTTCATTGCATATCCACGCACATATGTGCACCCCTATCCCAATATCCCTAACTTATTTTGAGTAGTGTATATGAATTTGAGAATAAGATGATAATAGATTTATTTTTTATTAGGTAATGTGCAGGATATTTCTGATAATGTTGTCATCTGCTTGGATAATATAAAGTGAAGGTGTTCGGAAATGTTTCATTGTGAACCTGGATGATGATAACGGCACAAAACTCCACAGTGCTGCAGGTTAGTCATCAAAATGTGTGTTGTGTGTTTGCAGCTTGAGTTATGTTTGTTTTTTTAATGCACTGGGGCTAAAGCTGCAGAAATCAATGATTTTGAATCTGCTTGATCAAACATTAATTGTCTTTTTGGAGGTGTAGTTGTTATTTTTGGCTTGCTTTCCTTGAAGTGAGGGCCTAAAATATCCAATATAGACTAATCTAATCAGTCAGGTGACACTGAATTTACAGTTTATGTTCATTAAAAATATAGTTGCATGTCAAATTTAACCCAGTTCCTTCAACCTGCGTTCAAATAACACGACTTTACACTTGCAAATTGCGTGCAGTGCATACACTCTTAAGCATCAGTCAACAGCAGGGAACAATGAATCGCCCTCCGTGATTTCCGTCCTGAACGTCAAGTCTGAACAACCTGTGCGTCACAGGAATGATGCATTCAAGTCATGTCGGAATTGTCAGTATCAAATAAATGACCCTTACCTTGACACTGTCCAATACACGGTTCACTACATTTCACTTAATCCCGTATCGGTGATCGACAAACATGCCCGCTGTCAAAACAACGATTTCTCTTAAGTTGTAATAATTGATTTAACTTAAGTTTTCAAATTGTCTTTCGTCCCACTACTCCAGAAATGATCTCCTCTCTCTGTCACGTTTACCAAAAAGTAACTTCCCCATCATGTTTACTTGCATGGGTGATTGGTTTGAGCTAATTCCGACAGCTCTTGAAGGCAGCACGGCTTGCTGCCATCCATGCATCCAGTCCTGTCTGTGGTACCTGCTGGCTACTTAACTTAGCTAGCAGCCTTACCTATCAGTCACTTCTGTTCAGGAATAACAAAATGAACGAGAGACAAAATGATTTTATTTTGTCTTCCGCTCGATGCGCAGTTGCATTTTAAGCAAAAGATGGAGACCATCCATTTGATTTTAGTATTTTAGCTGTTAAGCGTTTTGCTGAGTCCATTTTGCCCGTAACTGGAAGTGGAAAAGACAAAGAGAAAAGAGCTTTCCAATAGCTAGAATGGTTTGGGCCTAAAAAGAAGACAAGAGGTAAGGATGCCGAACATCACAAAAGATGCCATTTGGTGATTAACTGTACTTGGTGGATGTCTGACATTTGGAGCGAATGTTATTTTAAATTTCCGCAGAAAATTTCAATGGTTTCATAGCTAGCTAGCCGCTAGCCTAGCCTGTAACCGCTACTAGCAGATTTGGCTAGCTAACAGTATGCTAAAGCAAAGATGCAGGTAGTCCTGTAGGTAGCGTGTTAGCTCCTGCTAAATGTGTAGACCTTGTAGCCATTTATGAGTTCTGCTGACGGCCAAAAAAAAATGATTGTTCAAATTAAGATAACGCTAAACGTTACTGTTATCCGTGCGGTGGCTTTCCGTCCTCGGAAAGCAAGCCAAGCATCGTAGTGATAGTGGTCATGTTTCTGTTCATGTAATGTTGGCTAACAGGTCATGACGTCTGATGTTTGTGTTTTCTGTGTTTAGCCATCGTTGACATAACTTCCACGGCTAACTTTGCTAACTATTACTAATTTCCGTGATCGACAGGGACGTAATTATTTGACATTCACGCAAAGTGTAGACGATGAACGAGCTGCGCACAGTTTGTTTATCATGCAAATAACTGTTACCCAATTCAGCTTCGTGAATCAAGCTGTAGATGGACTCTGAAAGCTGAACTACTCAAAAACGATCAACAAATATTGTATTTGCGTGCAGTTTCTGTGCCGTAAACAGCACAATTTAACTAATCCGAGGCCCATAACAGTCGTTAGTTTCCCCACAGTGACTAGCAAAAACTTTTGGGTTTGTTTTCCTGTACGTTAGCCTCCGTGCTTTTATTTTGTCACATTACACTCGGTGCCACTCCTAGCTGCCTTAAATCTTCACCCTAATGAGTCTCAATTACTATTAAAACTACGAACAGTCCTATGTGTCTAGCTTTGGTCTAGGAAAAAGGACAGCTGATATGCTTTTCTAGGAAGCCATTTTACGTGCCACAGTTGGGGGAAGGGCCAGAAAATGCATCATAAGTCCGGAGTAGCTCTTAACAGTTTTGAATATCACTGCTACTTGTGCAGGGTAGACTTGGCACATCAGGGAAACAAGGGCAGAGCTATCAACTTGTTTATCTTGGTTGACACACCATGGTGGGGGGAGGCCTGAGGTCATGAACTCGTTTATTGCAGGTAGCTGTGAATTGGCACAACATCAGTTGTCAGCTGGTAGATGGAGGTTTTTTTTTAAGGCTGTTTTGATGATAAAATCTGAACGTCTTTCTACTCTTCAAGACAATGACACCCAGCTGTAGTACTTGCATCATTAAGGCGTCACTCTGTAAGAAGGATTTTCTGAACACACCAGTGGATATAAGCTCAGTCTGAGTAAGCGTGTCAAGCGTTACACCTCGCAGTGTTAAAGGTCCAGCGTGGTGGATTTAGGGGCAGAAACGCAACATGATATTTACAATTATGTTTTTATTGGGGTATAATCGTCTGCAACTTGTTTTTTGTTACCTCAGACTGAGCCTTTTATAGCTACAAAGGCAGCTGGACCTTTTCCACAGAGTCCGCCATGTTGCACCCCCTCGTTTCTACTGTAGCCCAGAACGGACAATCCAAAAAACTTGCTCTAGACAGGGCCTCTTGCGTAGGGGGTGGTGAAATGAGGGGTTGCAATCTACAACCTCACAGGACCTTTAAAGCACATGTAAACTAGGGCTGTACCTAATGATTATTTTCATTGTCGAGTAATCTGTCAATCATTTTTTTCAATGAATTGATCTGTTGTTGGTCTGTAAACTGACAGAAAATTTGTAAAAATGTCGGTTTCCCTAAGCCCAAGAAGACATTGTCGAATGTTTTGTTTTGTTACAAAGGATATTCAGTTTACTGTCAAAGAGGGGTAAAGAAACCAGGAAATATTTACATTTAAGAAGCTGCAACCAGAGAAATTCGACTTTCTTTAGTTCCTTAAAAACTCAACTAGGACCTTTTTTAAAATGCTTTGACATTTATAGCAGAAAAAACTAAATCTGAAAGCATAAGGCCTTTGCCAAACTTGCGTAAAAGGTGTAACATGAAAGCAATATGTCAAAAACTTAAACCGATATATCGGACAGAGAACCTAGCGATACTGATGCTGATGTGTTGAGAGCTGTTTCAGTGATTTATCAGGCTAGGACAAAAATCAATGTAAGTATAAATAACATTTATCCGTCTTATTGCACAGTTTATTTTTCTTTGAGATGAGGTGGAAGCATGTGACTGCAAGATGACTGGGCGTTGTAGTTGTAGACAGTCATATGAGACATGAGCAAAATATGAGGTGTCTCCCAGTGTCATTTTGGTTAATTGTGTGAATATTAGTAAAACCCTCCTTTCATAATCAAAGTAAACAAAGTCAAGCTAATGCAGTCAATCTAACGGTGGTCAGGCAGATAAAAGGTTTGTTCTGTCTTCTTGTGCTCCCCGTGACGCAGCTCGCTGTGAAATCCTCTCCACTTCCTGTTTAGGTTTTGCTCTGCGGCTTTAGTGTTAACGTTTCCTCTGCAGCCAAGCGAAGGGCACATTTTTGGTTGAGATGTTTTGGTCACTTGTTTTGTCCTTTCCAGACAGAGGAGTGGGCACATGTTTTCTTTAGCTCTGACACGTCCGTTGTACAGCGTGGTTGTAGTGCAAGTGTGGTTTAGCAGTCTGGATATTTGGAAAATGAGCCATACGTAGTTTCAGACAACATCGAGTAATTGTGCAAGATTGTAGGGCAGCCCTCTCAAAACTGAGACGTCCACGTCTGAATAAACCAAAAGTCCTCCTTTATCTCGTCTTATCACCTTCATCTTCTTCTGCCTTTGATGGTTGGAATTAATTTATCAAGCAAAGTCAAAAAGGAATCGTATCTAGGCAATCATCTGGTTTGTTTATTGTACCGATTCTCCTGCATTTTTCTTTAAACCTATCCAAAGTCGGAGCTAATTGTGTCTCCAGCTAAGGCCTATAAGTTTATAATCAAATCTCATTTCCTTTACAAAGAGAAGTCGAAAGTAAGTTGTTTGAAGGCTCGTCTTCCAGAGTCAGAGCCAGTTTAATTAGCCCCGAATCTAATCAGACATCAGCAGCTCTTTTTTTATCCCTCTGTACTGTTGCTCACACAGCAGAAAAATATGCTACTCACTGTGTCCTGACCTCGTGCATCTGTTCTTCAGCTTTTGTTCTCCGAGTTAAGCTCTCATGTGGGTATCTAGTCAGGTGTAGGTGAAGCTCATTAAGGTCATTTCATTTTTACAGATCTGGCATACATCCAGTCTGTGAGATACTGCTCTGTAATATCAATCAGGATATGATAAACATCAGTTGTAGTCTATCGCAGCACTAATACTTAGGATGAACAGCAATGAAATGCTTTGGCATTGCTAGCAGTAACACTATACGATATAACAATTATTCATTTATGTTATACAGAAAGATAACAACTTTGTAATGAATGATTAAAAAGACACTAATGTGGCTAACTTTAGCTTCTTGTACAATTTTTAATTTTTCATCAGCTGATGTCTTCATTCACATTTGGCCACAGCACGTATCAAAGCGCCTGGACTGGGGGTGCATGGGGTTTATTTTGAGGTTCACAGTAGTAAGCTATAGGTTGCATGTTTCTATTTGTAGGCAGGCAGATATTTCAGTGTCAGATGAAGTCCAGACTGCACCCTGAGTAATAAGATGCTGACTGATAAATGGGAAACCCTTCAATAGGGTTGGGTTAATTTTTGACTATTGTTATCACATGTGATAAATAGGAATGACTGCATGTTGTTGTTGTATAGGTTGCATGATGCTCTCAGTTTTGATTTGCTTAGGTCATGTTTCAGCTATTGGAGGAGTTTTTTCTCAAAGGTAAAATGACCCTGATTAAGGAGCGATTCATGTTTTAGGTGTGTAATAGACTATTTTAAGTCTGCTTTGGAGTGTTTCATGTAAGTAAGCTTCAGGCTAAAAGAAGCCCTGATATAACAAAGTTTAGGGTTGATTTATATAACAAAGCCAAGTGTTTCTTTCGTATTAGGCCTTGTAAATTTTAAGCAATTTCCTTATCTTAATGATCAACAATCAGTTAAAGTCTAAAGGCATCCAAAATGCATACATGTGAAAGAATACCTTATCTGTCACACCTCCTTCCTAAACATTCACAAACAGTGCTAGCAGTAGGCAGGTAATGGCAAGCAACCAAGAAAAAGACGATGAGGACATCAACTCCCTTCTCAGGAATAAGTCTGGAAATATTTCCAAGGAAGTTAATGTCCTCATCGTCTTTTCCGCTAACTTGTTGCTCTCGTTATGGCAATATCAGCTGCTCTGTTTCAACAATGTAAGGCTGTAAAAACGTACATGCAGGTATGAAATTCAACCTTGATGTTTTGCCAGGAGACTTAAACCAACAGTGAGTAGGAAAAAGTTGAAATAATACGTGTAATTTGTTAAGAGTCCGCTACAGGCTTAAGGTAATAATGCTGACTAGCAAACATGAATTGTTTTGTCTCCATGACAGTTTATATTGTGCCAAATTTGACACTTTTCTTAAATGTTCCTGTTGTTTAGCTGTGCTTTATGTGCGTTAGTGTAGTCAGTTTAAAGCCCATTTTACTGCAGATAACCGCTTAAAGTTATTTACAACTGTTTATGTGTTGTTTCTTCTGGACAAGAGCAGAAGAGAAAGGGGTGGCAGCTTCTTCTCTAACTGATTGTGATAAATAGGCAGATAATATCGTCTCATATCAATCGCAGGCCGCTGAATTGAACCTAATCATAATCGTGTCATGGCAGACTTTGTGTTGTTGGCAAATATTGCATCGTTGTCCAAAGATTTCGTATAATAATGTGTCATAATGAAACTGGTTATTTACTTTGGCGGTGCCCAAAACGGCTTGGGTGCTGCACCTAAGCCTTATAATGGGGAAAACCCTTCAAATTAATTAGGTGTCACTCACTTGTACACATAATTGCTGCTCATTCTCCCACTAATACTGTAGTTACTAAACAAGATGAACCATTATGAGAATGCTGTGCTTAAAGGCTTTATTAGAAGTGATATCTTAAACACATACGTCTCATTAAAGAATCACGGCCGTCCCTCAGCAGAGCTTTTTTTCATTTTAAAGATGAGTCTTTTGTCCAGTATTCCTGCTTGTAAAGCTTGTTTACTCTTCAAGTCTGTTCACCTAAAGGATTTTAACAGGACGTTGGTAAACATTGGGTGTTTACTGAACGTGCTGGAACATGCTGAGCTTAAACTGTAGGTGCATCATACACATTCAACACTGTAGTGTGTTGAATGAATATTGACTCAAAGCCAAAGGGAGTGACTGTAATTGTTCAAATCCTACCGTAGATCAGATACGGGTGAATGGAGTCATGCAGAAAAAGTAAAGCCTTTTGACCAGCTTGGTGTGCACGTTGAAGAAGTTGAATGACGTAGGTTCTTTGGAAACGTTGCCGACATAATTGAGGGTTGTGTGTCATGTCCCACTAACAATGTAGCAGAAAAAAGTGACCTGAACATTGTGTTATCGGTGTCAAATGTGCTGCAATTGAGAACATTTTCTTCCTGAGCTCTTCTGACGTTATCTGTCAAGTCGAAATCCATGTGAACATCTCAGGTGCTTACAGTCTAGTTACATATGCTATTTAACTTTTGAGAGACGCTTTTAGTTCAATTTAATAACATAAAACTTTGGCAGCTGTTTTAAGTTTTAGTCTCAGTTAGGTTTTTAGGTGAAAATACTTTATAGTCACATTGTAGTCATTTTTCAGCTCAGCTCAAGTCAAAATATATTAGTCCAGTTTTAGTCGACAAAAAGTTGTTACATTTTTGTCAACTTTCTAGTCAGAGTTTAAGAAAAGCGAAACATACTTTTCATCATTGTTATGATGGTCATCGTTGACCAATATTTTTTATCATCATTTTCGTTTACAAAATAAACACTGATTTCTTGGCATGAAAAAGTCAGTCCTAGATGTATAAAGTGACGTACACATTTAGATGGTAGCATCAGAGCTGTGTTCTTTGACAACAATACGTCTCGCCTCTCAGTAAACCGGTTCACTGGATTTCAAATATGTAAACTCTACTTAATTGATATTTCATTAGTTAGTTTTTCTTTTTAAAATGCAGAATAGCCACAACACTCAACCCTGATTGGTAAATGCAACCAGCTCCCCCTGACTCGGGGATAATGCACGCCTGCTGAGTGAAGGCATTCCAGCCAGTGAGTCAGTTCAAATACTTCAAACCTGCCTGAATGAAAGGATGTTAGCAGTTGTTTAGAGAACATGCCAATCAAGATTTAGAGACTTGTTTTGATATGTTAATTAGAGCTAATCTGAAGCCAAGGAGAAATATTCAAGCAGGAACTAAAGGATCCTGAAAACTCAGACCTAATCCTAATTTTGACATTGTCTTCAACAAACCTCAACAGCTAAATACTTTGACATGAAAGGCACACAGAAAATAAGGCTTATTCTTTACTCCTGTTATTGTGTGACTGAGATAATTCTTCATACTGGCACAGGAATATGTGCAGTTTAAGAGGGCTGATTTAAAGTCTCTCCATTTTCAAAAACCCTTATTATTTTGGTAAGTTTCTGATATAGTCCTTGTCCTAGCAGCAGTCACCCAAACAGCTGCTTATATGAGGCAGTTTTGCAGCATTTGAATGGACACTCCCTCTGGAATGTCTGTTGTCAGCAGGTTTGCTTCAAAAGCACCAGGGTAGGTGGCACTCGCTGCCCATCTGCACCCACTACTGAGTATTTGTTCAGATACATTGTTATCTTTGTAAACCACACTTGTACAAAATCCAGGAAACCATTTATGACTAGGGCTGCAAATAAAGATGATTTTTGTCGATCAATTGATTAGTTGTTTGGTCTATAAAATGTCATAAAATAGTAAAAAAAAAGAAATGATGCCCTCAGATGTCTTGTTTTGACCATAACCCATATATATTTAGTTTACTGTCATAAAGGAGTAAAGAACCTAGAAAAATGTAAGAAGCTGTAATCAAATCATTTGGACTTTTTTTCTTGATAATTAGTCAAACAGATTAATCAGTAATCAAAATAGCTGGTGATGGATTCAATAGTTTACAACTACAAAATTAATTGTAGTAGGTAAACAGCTTAACTGAATATACTATGCCTTTGTTTGTTTTTTATGACATTTTGTGACACATTTAGGAGTAAAAACAGCAGCCAAAAACTTTCCAAGTTAAAAGTTGTAACATGAAACTAACAAAATAACACACATATGAAAATATTGAGTAAATAGTCCAGGTGATGCAGTGATGTGTGTGTGTGTGTGTGGCTACAACTGCTGCACAAGATCATGTCACAATATTTAACCACAGTGCGTGTAGATATTGCGATAATACCGTTACAGTAAATTGGCCTTGATAATCGTAAATGTCTGATATTGTGACAGCCCTAGTTGACAATTAATTGATTCAGTTTGTGACATGAAAGTTTGTTTTTATTTTATGTAACTTTTTGACTCAACGTGATGCTGTATTTACTTTTTAACCTCCAGTATTCACATGCAAATGACTTGATGTGCCTCAGAGCTGTTTAGTTTATAGCAAGTTGGTTGGTGCAGAGTGTTAAGATGTTAGATTCTGTAGCAATGCTATCACATATCTTTGTAGGTACTCTACTTACGAGCTTTGTCATTGATTAAATCAACCAGGGATAGCAGTCTGCTTCTGTTTATAAAAGGAAATGATATATATAATTGATGTGCTGAAAATAACTGACTACTCCTTACAAGTATGAACTTAAACGGAGAGAGAGATTATAAGAAGGCTGTGTTGTAGATTCATTGTCTTATTTCAGAAAACATCAGCCCTGGGTGTAAAAACATGGAGCCCTTCTCAAGATTGTAAAGTTTCCATTGACGATTACATCTTCAGACAAGCTATGCATTTCAAAGTGTCACAATAAAGCAATTGTGAACTGAGTCAAAGGGAGTTTCCCAAGTTTGGACCTCATCTTTTTATGTCCGGACTTTGCATTATCTTGTCAATTACACAGAAACTAAACAGCACATCATAAAGATCATGAATGTTCTGGCAACAGCATCATGCATGCTCCTGTCGTGAAATTTTTTAAATGACCATAGAAGTCACGTGAAACTATAATCTTTGTTCCTCTTCTTTATTTGTGCTTCATTGCAACAAAAGTCCTTTGTGATCAAATATAAGAAACATTCATAATTTACGTGTTCGGTTCGGTTAAAACGGACCCTGGTGCATTTTCCAGGTTAGTGTTGTCCATTTGGGCTGGTGTGAAAGCTGTCAGTTGAACCCTAGTTCGGACCAAATTACCAGAATGGACGGATATTAGATTTTAAGCACAATTTCAAGCGCTTTTTTTCTAATTTCGTCTACTGATTGTGAGCTGCACAGAAAGCGATCTTATAATTGATCTGTAGCCAAGCCGTGTATTTGTTGAAGTCCATTCATATGGGAACGTGTATGCATGTCGGTGGAGTATTTTCCCTGATTATTAGGTTAAAAGTTGTTAAAACTGCTGTGTTTGTAACCTACTGTGACCTTTTATTGAAGTCCATTAAAAAGTGTGTGATAGCAACGCCACAGTAATAAGCCCCAAATCATTACTGTACAGGACGTGTCCCTTTCATCCCGTCTCTGCCTTTTAGTCATTATTCAACATCACTTCACAAGGTTGTTATATTCAAGTACAGCCACAAAGCCTCTTATCACTTGATGTTGATCCTTTAATCTAGCACACATCACTTCAAAATGTGCTAAACTTTCTTGGGGGAACATGTAATAAAATAACCTACAAACTTAAATTAAGTAAATAAACTTTGAGAAGGACCAAGTTTCAGGCAGCATGTAAAAAACAGTTTGGCTTAAAAAAATCTGAATTTTGGAAAAAGCTGAAGGGAACACGCAGGGATCTCTTTGATAGTTATCTGTAGTATATCAAGGAGCCAGAGCCAGATCGAAAAATCAACCCAAACATAACAGGAAACCTGTAGAGAGTTACCAGATGTGAAATGACATGATGCTGCCAGTTTTTGTTCTAGATAACAATCCTCGCGACATGCGATGTTAACACATTTGCCAGCCCGTGTCATCATCATCATATTCGGCTGATGAAAACATCTCCCTGGTTGTTACAGCCGGAAACCGTGCGTTGTCTCTTTAACAGTCCGCACTGGTGCTTTGCCCTGTGCTTGGGGCATAGTGGAGGGAGGGAGGGAAAGGGAGGTTGTTGATGGAAAGACGGGACGTGATTGGCTGGGCCATGCTCAGGGCAGTGACATCACATGGAGGAGAGGTCCTGTGGTGTAAAATAACATCTCCTTTTATGGGACGAGCTGGAGCGTTCCATTCTCGGAGAGAGGTGAAATTTTAGTTCACCTTTCGCTGCTCCCTCAATGCTGTTCTTGTCTCTGTGGATTGACTCCCTAATTGGCCTGTGAGGCTGTTTTATTAATTAATTTAGTTTATTCCAAGATAATTTACTTATTTAGTGTTTATCCTCTGCCGCTTATTTTATTATCTTTGTTTAAATTTTCTTAATTTTTAGGTTTGAAGTTGTTTTAAACTGCCTCAACACTTTTCTTCCCCAGTTTTCTCCCAGTCTCTCGAAATCAATTCAATACCTTAGGGAGTAATTACTCAGATTAAACGAAAACCAATAAAAACAAGATAGATTTAGGAAAATAACTTGGCTAAAATGAAACTAAAATAGAAGTAATATATATAGTATATACAATGATGAGATAATAAAAGGTTTAAAAGGTTTAAAGTTAATTTACCAGAAATCAAGAAAAAGTACATAAATAAGAAATGATAAAAACTGATAAAAGATACAATAAGATGATGAGCAACTCAAGGGATTCATACATTGTATCGTATTGACCATTTCATGGTCATGGTTTTTGTCCGATAGTCACCACCACTCTCTCCACAAGAGAATCTGATTGATTACACATCACGAGTAACAGGCTACAACTATAGTTTTCAAATAAATCGCAGAAAAATGTCGTGGAGTGGAAGGGTAAAATAGCAGAAAATGGAAATGCTCAAATAATTTACAAGTACCTCAAAATTGTACTTGTATACAGTACTTGATTAAATAGTAATTAGTTACATTCCATCACTGGTTACTCTACTTTTTTCTAACATGATATTTTCATTTTTACTGGGAAAGTATATCTGTTTAAAAAAGTGTTGATAAAATACCTTATAAAAATATAAATATTCAATACAAAAGGTCACAATTGACACAACATTGGGGGCATAAAACTTTAGATTTTTATGTAAAGATAAATATAGCAAGGTTTGTTTACTGTGTGTCAAGAACATCAGCATATGAGTTAAGAGACGGCGTATTGATCCTGCGAAAAATGAGCGTTGAAACCGTTTCAAATATTCCGAATTGACATGTATCGATATTTTGGTATTTTTGACAACACTAGTTTCAAATATTGGTTATCATTCTCCTTGAATGATAACCAATATTCTGTATCATATCAACCTTCAAAAGAACAGTCGGTCCCAAATTAAAAGATTCTTCTTCTCCTCACTGGGCCGTTTTTCCTCAAAGCTGAAGATTAAAATTGGCTCACAGCGCCGTTAGCATTTAAGGCAAGAGGAACCACCAGAACTGTCTGGCACTCTAGCTCAAATCTCCCATTTTTTCCTCTCTCACTCTCCCTCTTAACATTTACACACCCAACGCACTCACCCTCATACTTATCCGCCCCCAGCCTCTTATCACCTCGCTTGTTCTGCACACACGCTTTAACCCCAAAAACACTACACTAAAAGCTGCGGCTCTCTTAGACTTCACCCAGCATGTGACCACCCCCGCTGTTTGCCGACGTGGTATCTCCCGCGAGAGAGCAGTCACCTCCCCTCCCTAAGTCAGATTTGTCTCCGCTCCAAGGAAATACACTGTACCTTCGAGTCGAGTAAAGAAACTGTAGTTACACTCTTCCAGCTGGACACCCACAGATACATTAAGGGGATAAAAGGGGGCCAGGTTGTCTTCACTGGAGGAGGTTGGCGTACAAATTTTAGGCTGACAAGTCATGACGAGAATACTTCTGAATCCCTGGGAGATCCTGTGAACCCTCCTCCCTCCTCCTTCCAATGTTTCAGTGGTTGGGGCCATGGCCTCTCAGTCAGGGTAAGAAATGTTTGGCTAGTTGGCTGCTTGACTTATTTCTCTTGGTGTCTGGGAAGAATAAAGTGCTTCATTAATGTTCACTGTGTCATACATGCCATTCTAAATGTTTTTGGATGGCCTTATATAATGGTTGTGTCACAGAAGCCCAGTCCTGAATTCATGTTACTCAGATGACCATCAGTTCTTCCCTTTTTTTTATATGATCATGTTAAAAGTAGGTGACCTGGCTGTTATGTTGTGAGTGGGAGACAGATGAGCTGATTAATTTGGGTACAGAGCGAGCTGTCTTTTCAACTCTGCAGACTTTGACCTTTTCAGTCTGCCACACTGTTGAATGATTACAATAAACATAGCTGGCTGTTACACTTTGATGATAATGAGTGCCATTTAAACTCACATTGTGTAAGAAGTAATTTGCTTAGGCTTGTTTCCATTCCTTTGTTTTGAATCTTCATCGCCTACCTTACTATGTTGGCTGATTGGCTTTTTCTGGCTTGGGCCTTGGATTCAGGCTAAAAGAAAGGCTCATTTATGATTTGTGCCTCTGACATTTGCTCTTCGAATTAGTAAAATTAAGGTTTGCTTGTACTGAGTGCTGCTCCAACCAAGCTGTTATTGAGATCTGGTGCTTCTTAGTGGTTTTCCAGAACGCCGCAGGTTATTGAGTCATGTCTTACACATATAGAGCCCATATCTTTGCTACTGCTCTCAGAAAAGAAATAAACAATATGGGGCCCCACTTGGTAAAGGAAATCCCCCAATAGTTGGTTAGAAAAGTTGGGATTCAACTTGAAAGTAAGTTGGAGATGCTGTATGGTATGTAGCATTAGCTGATGGCTGTGGTTGGGGATATCCCTTCCACCATGCTGTAGTAGTAGCAGCACAAGATTATTTTGGAGCGGCTATCACATGTTTCTGTACCCGTCGCTGTCTTTTGTAAAGCCACACTTGCGCACAGCAACTTCTGTCCACTCTATTGTAAACAGTGTGTGTTGACACGTGGAGAACCGCCGATGTAGACAGACGTGCAGTAGGTTCAAAGTTTTTCAGCAATCAATAACTAGAAATGGAAAGTTTCTTAATGAGTGATTCTAATAAAGTTCATCCCCACATTTAATTATTTAGAAAACGGTATTTTGTGGCTTTATTTTTTAATTAGGAATGCAAATTTAAAGCACTTTTTTAGTTTATAGTTGGCCGCCATAACAATCTATCAGTTAATCATAATATATGAAATGTTGGAGTTTTTTTTAGCTGAGATTTGTGTTAACCACTTACATGATCTATGTTTGGTGCAAAATCAGAGTGGGCTACATCAGGAGTTGTCTTTCACTATTCAACAACTTGCAAAGTAATATCCAACCCCTATTGAGGCTACTAAATGGCTTAAGTCTAATAATGTTACTTTGTATAAATGTCTTTTTGTATTGACTTGTATTTTGAATTAATACATTTTCTCATTCCAGTATTTTGATATATTTGATTTTAAAAGTATTAGTTTACTTTTGGACTTATTTGTGCTCAGCACTGATTGTCGGGTAATACATTTTTAACAGGTTGCATTCTTTACTCAGATTAATCGATTAATCATCAAAGCAACAAAATGTACTTCCTCAAGAAATATAGTACAATGTTTGATTTTAGAGTCACATCCCCAGATCGTCAAATACTGACGCTTTGGCTTGGCGTCCGACTCGTGCTGCCAGCCGACAGCGTCAGGATTTCACTTGTGCTTTGAGGCTGGTCTAAAGCCAATTTAAAAACCGGTCGGGCTCAGGGGCTTGATCCATATTCATACAGTGAAGACAGTTTTCACATTCTTCAAAGATTTTCTTTCAGGTATGTCATGGGCTTATTAATTCAAAGCCAAAAGCGCTTTATTTTCGTCCGTAACGAGGACTAGAGTGATTATTTGATAAACAAAACAGGAGATGAATCATTTGTTTGGCTTTTGATCTAACCAAGAAAGACAGAGGAACTTGTTAATTAAGTTATTCTGATGTTGCAAAGGCACAAACAAACATTTCAGCTCTAGTATCATTGAAACCAAGAACAGCCTCCTGTTTGATGATCTTTTTAGTGCTGCTGTGCTACATGATGACCGGGTGTAACCCCCCGTTCACCTCCTAAAAACCAACAGATCAGGTCAATTAGTTGTGCAGAATGGACACGAGCAGTGTTTACAAAGGATCCAGTGCCTGGGGCATTCGACCACTTAGCACTATGCTAACTGTGCCCCATTCACACATTCAACCCCACTCCAAAACTGACATTGACAGGCTCATTTACATGTAAAAGCTGTACCAGTGTACTAAATGTGCACCCTTAGAACATCATTGGTTTGTCTGATTATTTGTTGAGATGTAAAGAGTTTTATTTCCAGGACATGAAACCGGGGCTTTCGTGAACCACAGGTAACATTTATAACATGAAAGACCTTCAAATGATAGTTGGAGCAAAATGACTAACTTCAAGCAGAATTTATTATGTGGCTGCAATAAACCTAGGTCGCTCTAGTAGACAGTGGTCGGTTGTAGCAAGTTTGTTGTTGTGCATTTGAACTCTCACAGTATCTGTTGTTTCATTTTGAGAATTGGTTCTTAGCTGTGCTGTAAGTCAAATAAAGTCCAGAGGTGATAACAGCGCAGCGTCGATGGATGTTTGGTTTATGGATAGCCTAAACGATGTTCTTTTCTTTACACTTCTGCTGATAAAACTTGTGTTAATGGCGTGTGTCAAACAGCTTCACAGTGGTTATGGCCTTGGTCTCTTCCTAAACCTTGCTGCAATGTAGCCTTGTTATAGTGATGACTCACAGTTGGGTGTTGTTTGATGATGTAAAACGGGCAGAAACTTTGTTAAAAGGCTGGTTGGGATATGACTGTTTAGACTTTCTGATAAGCTTACAGATGAATTATAAAAAACTTGGTACTGTTTTGCTTAAGTGCTGGAAAGATTTAGTTGATAACATTAGTAGGTGATTGATGTAAGAGCAGAGACTTTAATAGTCTTAAATGTGTAGCTTAATTTGTCATTTGACTGTCCTGTTTTTCCGCTCTGAAATCAGTTTATTCTTTTTGGTCCTATATAGTAAAGACTGAAAACACTCTTGTATGTTGTGTTTATGATCTAGGAGGAGGCTGTTTGGTTGCTGCTGCCTAATCATGCCCTGTCAACAGCCTTAAAATCATTGTTGTCATTGGCAGAGCTGTCCTCTTAAACTGAGAGGCGACACGCCTGACTTGTTTCAAGTTTAAAAGCTCCCTACAGTAGTTGTGCTTTCTGTTAACCACAGTGTGTGGCAGGCAGAAGCCACACTTTGCCAGGCTGCTTGTTCCTGATGAATATGAAAAGCTGGATCGTTGTTTAACCGCTTTAGAGGTTTGATCACATGTCCTTTCATTTGGCGCTGTTTGCCCCTGATGTGAATCCTTACAACCACTTGCAAGGTCTCTGTCCTCAGATAGCTCCTTCCTTTACTGCAAACTTTATGATCTGAAGTACAGTAAGGGCAGGGACATGTGCCTATGGCTTCAAGCTATATCTTTATTGCAGTAGGTTATTATTTAATCCTAATTACAGTCTGCTTTTTGAGGTTCCTGAGAAAGCTTTCATTCATTTCAAGCTGTTCATCCTTTTCATGTGGTGGTGGGTATACGCTTTTTATAGTCCACTCCCAAATAGAGCTGCAACGATTATTGTCCTAGTCAAATAGTTGATCGACATAAAAATGATTATTTATTTATGGTTTATTTGATAAGGATAGGATAAAATATAAATCAACACACTGAAACGACTATCAGTCTGATGTAAGTATCATAGTGTTTACATCAGATGCTAATTTGCAACACCTGTCCCTAGAAGGGCTCTTACGAAAATAAGAAATTAAAACAATGCGATTTAAAAAAGGCATTAAATTGAGTACAGCATATTACAATAAAGTACACATTTAAAAGTATTAGCTTTTAAGGTGCAATATGTAAAAAAAATTAGTTTAAAACTAAAATAAAAAAAATTACCTAAAATTATCAACAGAATGTGAATAACTTGTGTCAAAGACATTAATATACTCTGTGTAGCATGCTCCTGGTTGTCCAAAGCTCCGGTGCTAACGGTGTAAACAAGAACTCCCCCTCAGTGGATTGGTTAGCTAAAAACCAAACACATTTACGTATACAAACCTCTCAATGTAGGACAACATTTAATGACCATAGTAGTAGTTTCAGCTGGGGTACAAATGTACCATGACCATCTGTACAAGGAGATTATTTGCAGTAGAAGTAGGCTACTGCACGTTGTCTAGACTAGCCTAAGCCTATTAGGGACTACTTTCTCCACAAGTCATCCCTGTGCTGCTCCCCTCTTATTATGATGTGTGGGGTTTTGATAATGATGGTCCGACTTGTGGTTCACCCAAGAAATTGTGACTCAACGTAGACGATGCCAGCCTGACTGTATGAGCTTGTTGTGAAGAGTTGAGCTGGTAGTTGAGCTGGTAGTCATTTACAAACCAAGAAATCATGGCAGAAATGACTCCACAGGTGTTTCTTTCATGAGCATCTCACTTTCATAACGCTCCTTCTTTTCCTGGTACCGCCATGAGATAAGAAGTGTCTTTATTGTCCCCCCCCCCTCAGCGTGCTTTTATGTTGACTTGTTGTCGTTCTGTTTGTGTTTATCAGCAACATGAACCGTGAGGACCGGAATGTGCTCCGAATGAAAGAACGAGAAAGGAGAAATCAAGAAATCCAGCAGGGAGGAGGAGAGGCCTTTCCAGCGAATTCCCCTCTCTTTCGTGAGCCCTACAAAGTGGTAAATGTCTTTGCCTCACATTTAGTTTTTCACGTGTAATTTATGAGTCAGTAACGAGGAATTTGTGACTGACAGGAAGCGAGAAGTGCACATACTACACGGAGAGTCATGTCAATGCAGTTCAGTCAGCACATTTGTTGGGGACATTTATGAAACCCTTTCTTTCGTTTAGCTGTAAGTCGATTAGTTTTTCCTCAGTTGTTGTCAAGAAAATCCTTTTATTTGATTTATGCTTGAGAGTACAGTTTGTTCCTGCTTTATTAATGAAGAAGAAGGAATTGCGTGTTGTTCTTTCACACAGTGACCTTCAGGATCCTGCAGTCTGGGTTTGTTTACAGTTTGTGAGATGAAAGCTAAATGGGGCAAGCCTGAGATGTGCTTTAATACCCATGCGGGAGCTGTTTTATGTGACATGTCTGAACAAGCTCCACTGACGACGACAGTCCTCGTATGATCTCACATAAATTTCAAGATGTAATTGGCCGGTCTGTGTGCCAAAACAGCATGTGGTTATGTGAATCATAGGTTTTAAAAGCAAAATTAAATAATGGTTTCGTTGTCAGATAGTCAGCTCTCGACTAACGCTGCACACAATTCAAAAGAGGCAGTTGGAATGACAGCACCTGTCTTTGGTAAGCTGTTTTGTAGTGCAGCTGAAGAAGGTAAACATAAGAAACACGCCAGCCATGTCTTCCTCCTCCTCCTGCTCAGGCACACATAGATGTAGGCCAGCCAGCTCCTGCCCTGGTCAATGTAATTGTAAAGAGGATTTGAGTTCTCCGCACAGGTCTAATCTTTGCCACTAACCAGATTTGAGTAGAGGTAAATGGCTCCTCTCCTTAGCGAGAGAGCTAACCATCAAAGACGCAACGAAGAATGTGTCCTGACAGGTTGGGAATTGAAAAGGCTACCAGAGGTGAGTGATGAGTGCAGGCGGTGTGTGTTTTGGACCACAACAAGTGAAAGCTGACTTTGAAGAAGGAAAAAGTCCTTGACCTTTTGCAAAGATATATATAAAAAAAAAAAAAGCATCAGCAGCAAATAATTGTATTGTGCATGTCTTTTCTTCTGGATGGCATACTGTGCTATAGTACAACACATGTTAGGAAAAGGCCAACTGTTTAAGGCACTGGCCTTTCTACACTATCTCCCTATCTCTTGCTTCTCTGAGCCTTACGTAAGCTTCAGTACGACTTTTTCCCTTCGCTCTGTCATGCTCCAGTAAGTGCAAGTTTACTGTGTTCTGCATTAAAGGCCATGTGTGCACGCAGCTGCAGCTGTGGCCTCCCAGATGTAGACCAGCAAGGCAGTAACATTTTTATGGTGCAGAGTTGAGGCACTTGTAACTCAGCTGCACAGAATGAAGAGCACAAGATTATCTGAAGAAAATTAGAGCCCCGTAATGTTGGGGTTTTTTTTGTTGGTTTTTTCAGGGAGTAGGAGAATAAACTACTATATATTTTTATATTTGGTGACAGAACATGCACATTGTATGTATGTATGTATAAATGCGCATGTTTTTTAATCAAAGATTCCTTTGGATGCAATTATTAGGATAGGATAAATTCACCCCAGAATGAACTATCAAGTCACTATCTGCACATCCTCATGCTGATGGAAAGTCGAGTGAAGTGTTGTAATCCACAGAACATATCTGGAGCTTCACAGCCACACAGCATTGCAGCATTCTCTAAACAACAGAAGTATATGGGGAGTAATTTTAAAACTATAAAAACAACTGGAAAAACATTAAATGGCTGCGTACAATTCATCGGTCATAACCCGTGCACCCACTTTAGACAGGGTGTGTGCTAGCACTATTAGCTTAGAAGCTACAGTGAAGATTTCAGCGTTAAAAAAGAGTGTAAATAATGTCTTTTTAAATCAATTTGATCTCTGGGCTTTTGGAGACTTGAATTATGTCGGACAGCAAAACAGGAGCCATTTTGTGGGGATTTTTTCCAGTTGTTTTTTTATGTTTTGAAAAAAGTCCCTGTCTAGTTCAGTTGCTCAGGAGAATGCTGCAACTGTTTTGCAGTGAAGCTCCAGAAATGTTTTGAGGACTATGAAACTTCTCCCTATTTTCCATCGGCATGAGTGTAAGTAGTAGAAGCCTTTTAAGAAGGCTTTTTGAACCAAATTGTGCCAAGATCTAACTTGTCGCAGAAACTAAGCAAAGAACATAACTCAGGAAATCAAAATCCATCAAGAACCACAAAGATTAGGCAAATTAGACGGTTATCAGATTAAAAACTGATGGTTAGGTTTGTAATTTTTGCATGTGAAAAGTTACCAGAGGAAAGTTGGAAGAGCTAGCAATCAGTGTTATGGTCCTTGTAATTTACTGTTGTGGAAAGCCAATATTTGAAGTAATGTTAGGAGGATAGTCCCTTGCTCAGGATTGGGGAGTTTTTGCTCGGCAGAAACTAAAACTTGATCAAGGTTTCCTCTTGTCAACATGGAGGCGAAGTTCCTGAGTTCTTGAACAGGTTCCTGAGAAAGGTTCTGTGGACGAAACGCTGTAGCAAAAAGTTTTGACAGGGATATAAAATGGCACAGTGTTAGTATTATGTTACTATAATACAATATTTACAGTACAGTACAACTTTCTTGTTTTTATTCTGCCAACTCACAAAAGCGCTGCAATCACAGTCTCTGTAAACACTGAGTTTGTTGAACAAACTGTGGAATGAGTTCAGCTGTTTCCAATTTACCTTGAGAACTTTCTTTTTAGTCCTGTTTTAAACATCGGCCGACAGAATGTGTGTAGAGCCATAACATCAGCCTTTTGAAACACACATATTAAGTACTCGTATTTTCAAAAGCAGAGGGAGACCTGGAGCTCTAATGTAATCATAATAAAGCGTGTCATTTATGCCCGTACAACAAAGTGAAACCAACTCTTCATTAAGAAAAATGGGTGATGCTACACAACTACACACGTTTGAGCTTGGTTGTGCTAGCAGGAGCTAGTGGTGTGCATGTTATGACCAAGCTAGTTAACATTTCCTGCTTGTGTTTCCTCCCCCTCTGTGTGAATCTGTCAAACAACATAAAGGTCTGAGGCTGCATGTGAAACTGGATATTCTGTACAGACGTCTGTCACGGGCTGATTGCAGGCAGGTCTCCTGGAATCTTTGGCCTCAAAGTGATTGATTAACCTCTGTGTTGTAACTATGGGAAGAGTCTTATCTGTTTTCACAGATGGGTGTGGGCTGATCTGGGCCTGAGTTTGAACAATCCAACTGCGTGATTGGCTGATTACTCCTCTCTCTATGTTCGACTGATTATTTTATCAATGTTCAGTCAATTATTGGCACATGGGACTACGATTCATTTGTTTCTTTTGTCAGATTTTTAAGTTTTTCTTTGTAGAAATGAAGCATTTTCTCTCCATTTTCTATGTTTTTGATGGAAAGCAATTAACCCAAGTGTTGAACTTGTGCCCATAATGACTGTGTTCTCTGCCCCCCTTCTCTCCTCTCTGCTTTCCCTCTTTTCATTTTTCTCATTTATTTTCTTCTCTATGCCTGTCTTTTTTTATTTTCTTCATCATCACACTGTCCTCTCCCTCACCTCTTCTTTCCCCCATTCTCTGCTTCTCTCTTCAGTCCAGCAAAGAAGATAAACTGTCCAGCCGTATTCAGAGCATGCTGGGCAATTACGACGAGATGAAAGAGCCGATCGGTGACCTTCCAAAGCTCAGCGGAAAACCCTCTAACAGCTCGTCTTCCTCTGAGGAGAAATCGGGCCCACCTTTGTTTAGCGGGGACCAGCGCGGCGTCGGTAGCAGCAGCCAGAGCAGTAAGTGGACTCCTGTCGGCCCCGCGGCAGGTGGATCTTCATCCCAGTCCCAGAAACGTTCAGGACTTAGCAGCCAGAGGGGCAACGGCGGCAGTAGCGGCAGCAGCAGCAGTAGCCAAAGACACGGAGGGGAGGTGCGGGAAAAGAAGTCAAGTAAACACAGTGGAGGGTCAGAGCATTCAAAGTCACACACATCGAGTCCGGCCAAGGGCTCCCTGAGTTCCTCCAGCAGCAACAGCCACCTGCGGAGCTCCTTGTCTGCGGAGCAGCATCACAGCAAGGAGCGCTACCGCTCCAAGTCCCCACGCGACCGAGAGGCCAACTGGGACTCGCCCTCGCGGGTACACACCTCCTTCCCCAGTGGACAGCACTCGAGTCAGGCCTTTCCACCATCTCTCATGTCCAAACCCGGCTCCATGCAGCAGAAGCCCACAGCGTATGTGCGGCCTATGGACGGCCAGGAAACGGCAGAACCCAAGAGCTCACAAGCAGAAAGCTACAGCGGTCAGTCGCACAGCAGCACCATGGGAGAGATGAAGTCCAACAGCAAGGCCTCACTTTCCAAACTCAAGATCCCCTCACAGCCCGTAGAGGTACGACTTGTCCAGCTTTCTATTTTTAGCTTATTTTGAACCCTGCAGCTTATGTACACAGAGAGGGTGGACTGTGCACATGTGTCACTGAAGATATAAATCTTCTGAACGTTACATGCAGAATATTTAGACTTAGAATAGCAGAGCTGTGTTTATGTTTGAAGCAGATATTCATAATGATGTAATAACTGGAATAAATTACCTCACAGCATGTTACACTTGGCCTGACTGAGCTCCTAAGTCTCATAAAATGCCTGTAGAATGACTCATGCTACTGAAAATGGATGCTCACCTGCTGCACTGTGTTGTTTGTGAACATGTGCTGAACTTGATGTTTCTGTCCGCAGGGATCCGGTGACGCCAACTGTGTTGATGAGATTCTGAAGGTATGTGCCTCATTATGTTGTGCTAAAAACCAAAAGTTCAACCTTTTCAGCCTACTGCCTCGAGTCAATGAAAGAGCATTTAACATTACTCACACCTTTTACAACTAAATTGAGCATTCCTTCCCCGGGTTTTTTCTTTTTCCGTCTTGCAGGAAATGACTCAGACGTGGCCCCCTCCGCTGACAGCCATCCACACCCCCTGCAAAACTGAGCCCTCCAAGTTTCCATTCCCCACTAAGGTCAGCATTACCCTGTTTTTGTTGTTCAAATGATTATGTGTCGTGATGAATTCATTAGGCTTAATTAGTTGTTTATGACTTTTGTATGGTTCAGACCTTACATAACACATGCACACAACCAATCAAGGGAAAGCTTGTTTGGTGAATGTCTAATTGGAACTATGATGCGTGATGGCACTTATTATTGATGAATATTTAATCTGATGAAAGTAGAAGTGCTTTATAGCCAGTTTTTGTGTTTATTTCACTTAGTGCTTGCATGTAAGTATAAACAGCCCACAAATGAAGGAGGAATAAGTCCTTTTTAATTGATTGATTCATGTATTTGTTTACTTGTCAGATGCAGCACATTTATATAATGGATTAAAGCACAAAAAATTAAGAATATGTCTCTTTTTTTTTACCTTTAGGACTCTCACCCTTTTCCAAGTGGACACAGTGAGTATTACACACATTTTCAATTAAATCTTTACAAAACAATTATGTATTCATATATTTCTGATAAACATGTTTATATATACCTATGCCAGGGGTGGCAGAAGTGCACACAATCTTTACTCAAGTAGAAGTAACAAAGTACAGGCACTGAAATGTACTCAAAGAATAAAAGTAAAGAGTATCCCTCTGAAGGTCATTTATTAGTGGCCGTTTTTGTGCAAAGCTAGCTGAACTTCACGTCACATTAATATAATTCAAAGACTATTAAACTTAAAGGTAGAATCAGTAGGATTTGTGCGGGCTGTTTGTAAACGCACCAGAAAGGTAGTTAATAGTTGAGTCTCATTCCCAGGACGTCAAATACGAACATTTTGGATTGGTAAAGCATCCCTAGCGGCAACAAATTGAGAGAATAAAAAGATACTGGCATGGGGCTGCAGTGTCTTTGCAGAACCAAGACACTAAGGCGTTTTCCCTCCCCATTTGAGTCTCCCTCTCTGTCTGTTTCTGTCTTGTTACGTCTTTTATATTGTTTTTTCGTCTGGCTACGTCTGCCATGCGTGATTTGCAGTCTTGTGATATTGGGAAGGCGGTGTGCAACGACAAAAAATACAAATGATTGATAATAATGCATTAAAACTAAAGTAAGGTGCCTGTTTTGGAAATGTAAGAAGTAGAAAGTACAGATTTTTGTGTTGAAATGTAGGGAGTAAAAGTAAAAAGTTGTCAGAAACGTAAATACTCAAGTAAAGTACAGATACCTGAAAAATCTATTTACGTACAGTCACAGACATTATTTGTACTTTACTTCCCACCTCTGCTTATTGCTCATCAGTCTTGTTTGTGTGTTTTTTTTAGAACGAGGCAGTTCTTCCAAGAGCTCCAGCAGCCACCAGCCCAAAGCTTGCGATGACCCACCAACGTAAGTGCTTCATCCTTTTTCTCTTTTCTCATCAAAAGTTTGTAATTTTCCCGATAACAGAGGGCGGTCTACTGAAACACGTATTTATGTTGAGTTAAGAAACCTAAAGATACCAGACATGCATCTATGGCCTCAGTAAATGCAGAGCCAGCATGCCCCAAACAACAGCAATTACACTGCTGTAATAAAATCCAGAGATTTAATTTCATTCCTGTGTCTCAGTATGCTGGAAGATGACCTGAAGCTGAGCAGCAGTGAGGACAGTGATGGAGAACAGGACTCTGCCAAGAATGCCTCAAGGAACACATCAGCAAGGTAAAGCACAAAACAGACAGCTGTTAATGTCGTTTGCGAAAATAGGATACAGAGTTTTTGTTGCGACTGTGTCAGATAGATGTTGACTTCAGCTTAAGTCTTGATGCAGTGGTGGTTTTGTAATTGCATTGCATTATATTCAAAGGCCTTTGTTAAATTATGTTGCTCATCTTGAGAGGGATCGTAAACACGTTATTTCTGTATTTTATATTATGTTCCGTCAGCGGTGGTGCAATCCAACAGCACCACAAACGACAGCCTCAGAAATTAAAGTAGCACCTCCGCCAAGGCCCAACAGTCCACTTTAATTAATTCAAGCCTAATATAAAATAAGACATATTTAAATCCACATCAAATTGTACTTCCTCATAAATACTAGCCACCTAAATACGCCCGATTTTTTTTTTTTCTTCTTCAAGAGCCATGCATTATTCCTTGACAAATTAAAGAAAATGTTGAACATGTCACTATGTTGTCGAAAGTGAGGGGGGAAAAAACTCCTGGATCTTTCCCTTAGTCTGGAGCCGTTCCAAAAGGTAATGGAGTCTATTCTGGGCTGAGACTCGTCCTCCATCCAAGTTTCGTGGAAATCCCTTCAGTAGTTTTTGTGTTATCCTGCTGAGAAAACCAACCAACAAACAGATGGACACAGGCGATAACATAACCTCCTTGGCGGAGGTAATCATCACCTTAGTGGCACAGTTGAAAGATACTGGATTGCATAATATTGGATACTTAATAATAATAATAACAATAATAATAATAATAATACTTTCTGCACCAATAAACATAAACAACTTTAAAGATTGTGCTGGGTTCAGTTTGTTGTTAGCTACTGGTCCTTGTCACTGCAGTAGCTGGTTTATCAGGGCCTCTATGCAGAGTTGTGTGTGATCCCGGGGGGTGGGTAGCGTCAACCTTTGCACACATTACATCCATACCTTCCCCAAGGCCAACAGTGAGAGTTATCAGTGACAAGTACTGCAGTGGGTTGCAAATTCTCAGTTCTGGAAAAACACAGCTGAAAAATGTACAAGTGACAAATCCAGTATGGATCAGTTTGAAAAACATTTGAGCTGTATGTAAAGATTAAAAATAATCCTGAGCTTTAAACTTGTTGCTGTCTGTTTGACCAGAGAGGTTTCGAACTGAACAACTGTACAAGACATGATGCGTTCTGCAGTGTGCTATACATGTACAAAAGTGTATTTTCTGCACTCACTATAATGCTGTTTGACTCTTTTCCGTAACAGCAATAACAGTGAAGGAGCGGAGCAATCGCGGGATGACTCGAGCAGCCACAGTGGCTCAGAGAGCAGCTCGGGCTCGGACAGCGAAAGCGAAAGCAGCACGACAGACAGCGAAGCCAACGAGCACCCACGACCCGCCTCTCCTGAAGTAATAACAGTAAATTTTGTTTAAAGCAGTACTCAGTGATCATTTATCAAACATTAGTGTTGTTAACTCTTAAATCTACCCTTTTTTTGGGGTTGGATTAATAAAAGATATCGATTGTTTTCTTTCTGCTAATAATTTTGCCCACTAAGATAATTTCTTACATTTTTGTGTTGACTCCTGCTCACCTTCAGCCTGAACAACCCACGGCCAACAAATGGCAGCTGGACAACTGGTTCAAGAAGGCCAAGCAGTTCTCACCAGCCTCTCCGGTGGACAATAATGTTCCAACAAAGTGCAAGAAAGAGGGCAGAGACAACAGCTCAGGGCGAGGCTATGGTAGCCAGGGAGGGGGCTCAAAAGACTCAACGGCACCCACCCCAAGCAGGGACCTAAGGGCAGCACAAAAGGGTGCAGAGGGTGGCCGTGGCCGGCAAAAGTCTCCCGCCCAGAGCGAGGGGGGCACGAACCCACGAAGGAGTGTTGGTAAAAAACAGCCTAAAAAGTCTGAGAAGCCTCCAGTGGTGGAGGAACCCAAGGGGGGTCTGAGAGTGGAGAGCGAGCCGGCTCCGGAGATCCCTCCTCATCGGCCCAAAGCTGCTACCAAGGGTTCCCGCAAACCAAGCATAAAAAAAGAGCCGAAATCCTCCCCGAGGCCGACCGCGGCCGCCGTCACCACCACCGCAGATAAACGCAAGGCCAAGGCGCCCACCAAGACTTCCCAGAAGTCTCGGGAGTTTGTTGATACGGACTCGTCGTCGTCAGACTCTGAGGGGAATGACAGCATCCCGTCCTCCTCGCAGACGCCCAAGTACACAGAGAGCATCAGGACCCCTGTGTGTGTGTTCTCTCCAATGGAAGAGAAAGAGCTGTTGTCTCCACTCAGCGACCCTGAGGAGCGATACCCTGCGAGGCAGCCTCAGCAGCAGGTTTTACTAGTGAAGATAGGTTAGTGGACACTGATTCTTATACTCTCACTTGTGTAGCTGTGGAGTGTACACTCCTTAAACTTTTCTTTACTTTGGATCAAATTAAACCCTTCCCTTCCCTTCCCATTTCCTATAGATCTCAGCTTGCTGTCGAGGATCCCAGGGCGGACCTACAAGGAGCCTGTCGAGATAAAAGTGGAGAGGGATGAGTCTCTAGACAGGGACAGCAACTTCAGCAAGCAGAGCTCTGAGAAGAGTTCTAGTAAGGCCAAGAGGAAACACATGGTATGGGACTCGACAGAGCAGATTCCTGTCTGTTGTCTGCTGTTTGGATTCCAGTCCTGTCAAAAACATTTTCCTCACATGCATTTCTTGCTTTAAGAAGAGTACAAGGAAAGTAAAATGGCACCCAGCTTTTTGTAAAGGGTTATGTTTCCAGTATTATCTTGCACATTGTATGACGATTTCTTTGGAGCTTTTTTGTTTTTACTGTCATAGCCTTCCAACAGGATACCATATCTCTTCAGACTTCCAAACAGATTTTCATTAAAACAAGAAAATGCCTCTGGGCCAAAGAACAATTGATTCATTTTTTGGTAGAGATCCAGAACTGGAATAACCACCATTAGGTGATTGTGCAATTTTTTTAATCATAGCTGTGAAACTACCAGAAAAGAGACTTACAATCTGATGTGATATCCATCAACTTGGACAACCATTAAGCATTGGCAGAAGGTTGCACTTTACCTTGTAAAAGTTCAAGTGCTTGGTTGCAAATTTTTCGTGTCAAGTTGCTACAGATTCATGTATGCACACAAATAAAATCATTTAACGTGTCTTCTTCTTTTCATTTTTTTTCTGATCTGATTATCTTTAGAACGACGAAGAAGGCACCAAGCCAGAAAGCAAGAGAATCAAGCTCGAGGAGAAGTCTCTATCGCATCATAAAAACAGCAGTAAAGAGTGAGTATTCTACCTTTTCCTCCTGATTGTCATTCACAGTTGAACCCTCTGCACAGCGGGAACTCTTGGCACACTTGGTGCGACAGTAGTACTTCATTTTGTTACGAGCAAAACAAAGCTTGGCAGGTGTGTTTATCTCTGTTCTTACAGTTCATAAAATAAACCCTCTGAACTCTACGGAACATCATAAAATAAAAGAGTAAAAGCACAGTCACGTGGCTTGTTTATTACACTGCAGCCTCTTCAAGCTGCACCTCTTAACCTCTATTTAAATGACACTGCCGGCGATGTTTTTAAAACACCTTGAATGTTAATATTTAGTCTTTGAGCGTTAATATTTTGTGATGCAGAGTGCACTCCTGACACAAAACTGGTCCATTTAAGTGATTTTAAAAATGATTCAGTATGTTTTATAGACCGAGCTGCAACAATTAACAACTATTTTGATAAGTGATTACTGGTTGAAGTCATTTTACATGTAAAAATGGTAGAAAATGCTATTTTCAGCCTCTTGCATATGTAGATTTCCTGATTTCCACTGTTTTGTATATCTTTGGGTTTTGGACTTTTGTTTGAGGAGTTTGAGAAGCTGGGATAAACATTTCTGACTATTTTCTAACATTTTATAGACTAACTATTATCGCTTGATCTAGAAAATAATTGTCAGCTGTAGCCTCATTGTTTTCTCAATTATTCTCACCAGGTCTAAGAGGTCTTTGGAGAAGAAAGAGGAGCCAGTCCCCTCTCCCTCCATGTCAGGTCTCCAGCGGACGCCCAAAGCAGAGCATCCAAGTCGGAAGAGGACGGTCAGCCAGTCCTCCACCTCTTTGTCCAGCGGGACAGGAAGTGGGAAGGAGGGAAGCCACAGCACCAAGGGCAACTCCACCTCCAAACACAGAAAAGGAGAGGACAAGGGACGCAGCACGCGCGATGGCAAGGTGGGTGTGAGTAACTTTATTGCCAGGGCATTTGGAGTCTGAATACCTGGCAGGCTCTGTGTGTACTGTGAAGTGCGAGTGCAATCTTTCATCATGTTTGCCAACTGTGCAGGGTTTACCCCGGGGAATTTAAATAACAAAGCAAGCATGAAGGGGGGAAAAAAGGGCCAACAACACAGCCAACACAGCCTTATGGATTTTAATGTGTACTTCATGCAGGCTTTCTATAAAGTCTTGAAAATTTGGAAAATGCTTAATAACAGGGGTGTCACAATTTCAATCCAGTATCAGCAAGATGTTTCAGAGATATTTTATTATGAGAAGATGGTTCACTTGTAGAGGAAAAAACGGAACTAAATGATAACGTATCCAAAGATCCTTAATTAATTTAGTTGAGAAGATGGTTTACTCTGAGCAGGTTTGAGTAACCAAACTTTATCCAACTGAATTTCTATCTTTTGTTGTGTATTATTGAATCACTGACGGGTGGTATTTTTTGTTGTTACTCTAGAATCTTTAGTTTGGGTGAATAGTATTTGAACCTGTCTAATCGCAACCTGCGGAAAGACACCAGGATAAAATCATCCTATTTGATTTGGAGAATCGTGACACCCCTAAATTATTAACATTTTGTTTCCAAGGTTAGAAATATGGTTGAATTCAAATGTACTCCTTTTAAAAATGCTTCATTTTCAACATAATCTGGTGTTACATCTCTACAATCATTCATGAGAACCAAAACTCTGTTAATGTTTGAAATAAAATAATATAATAGTCGTATTTGTTTGTCTCCTGTAGTTGAAATTAGCTAAGTAGGTAAATAAAGGGTATAAAGGAATTCTGTTTGCATTTGTATATATATATTATATATAACTAACTCATTTAGATGTTATAATAAAGGCTTCCAGACTCTATAAATGTTTGATTTAGGTACATTGAGAGTGCTTGGATTTTACCCTTTAAAAGGGTATTTGTATATGTAATTGTTCCTTAGGGGGTATGCTTGTTTTTAATCAGATTCACGTCACTAATGAGTCAAGTATTTATTTGGCTCTGTATATCCATGGACACATTTCTGCCTCCAGACTCACTCAGTCTCACCCTTTTCTCCGTTTTATCCTCCACTTCAAACACCAGGCCCCTTTTTTCCTGAAACTTTATTCCCTCTCGCTTGCTGTCTCCGCAGGAGAAATCCTCAAAGGGCTGCGATAACCAGCTGGCCGTTCCTCCGCTCTCCACGGACGGCTCCAAGTCTCAGAGATCCAAGCTGGTGTTTGAGGACAGGTAAGAGGAGCTTTTTCCACTGTGGATAACCCCTCAGCAGGGTATGCAGAAAGAACTGCTGCGGGGATCTAGGGTTGCCTTTGATGCATAAAGCTGTAGGAGGTTGGGGAGGTCGTGAATAGACGTGCCTGCGTGCAGGAGAGATGACGTAAATTTCCATTTTAAAAGGCTCTCTGCTGGGAGTCTGTGTCCTTTTCATGCGGAGGTGAAGAAACAACACAGTCTATTCTCATTTTTGTGTCTTTTGTTTCAGGATTTGATTTAATTGTAGAATAGGGATGTTGGCACAGAACCTGGAAAGTAAACATAAAATATTCTCTGAGGAGAAATGAATGTAGAAGCTGACATTGTTCGTAAAATGTTTTTAGTGACTCAGAATACTTAATGATAACTGATCATTTTAATTATTGTGTTTCAGGGTCCATTCAGCAGATCACTACTTACAAGAGGCCAAGAAACTCAAACACAATGCAGATGCACTGGTAAGAGCGAGCGCCTTTGGGTATTTGCATGTGAAATTGAGATGTTGGTGTCAGTTGCTGCATGCAAAGAAGTGAGAGGAGAGTAAAACAACATCCTGGTGGGATTTTGCATGGGGCTGATTGCTCTATCGCTACACAATTTCAGTTTAGTATTCATTGCGCTGACTTGGAAATTAACCTTTTAAAGTTTCCAGTCTCTGTTTTTTTATATTTCATGCTCAAAAACCTCGAGATCACAAACAAACATAAATGCTTTTGTTATGGGGTCACTGAAAGATGAACAGGACTGTATGTATCTGCAGCTCTGGTGTCAGTTACTTACCTGGAGCTCATGAGATACCTGACTCCGCTCCATGTTATTTCCACTCAAAATGTTTTTCATTTTATTTTGTTGCTGCAAAATGACAACAAAACAGAAAAAAAACGTATACTCAAATTTATGCTGCGTTCACGTGCGAGCCAACTCGGGGAATGCATTTGCATTGTATCGCTCAGAGCATTTCAACAACACATTGGCAGCTGTCCAGTATTTGAGTGAAAAGGAAGAGCAAAGGAAACAAAGGATACACTATATGACTTTGGTAAAAGGTTCTCATCAGTGATCCAATGTTTACTTTCATCCACCATCATTTCAGCATCGTATGACGGTAACTTGTGGTCACAATTTTCTCTTTCCAAGTTGTTGTTCCAACTTGACAGGGCATTCAAGTGAATTCTTTTCTGATCATTCCGACAACACGTGAATGCACATTTAGACAAACCAATAATACAAACAAACGCACCTTGTTGCTGAGAATTAGGCACCAACATTCATTTTTGTTCTTTTTAAAAATATTTTACATTCTATCCATTATAGATGTACCTGGATTACAATTCATTAAACCACACAAGAAGGTTCGTACTTGCGTTATCCCAAATGGTTCCAACAGTGTTCTAACTTAGGCTACCACGATTTCAGATTTTCACTACACGATTATCATGGTCGAATGAATTCAAGATAACAATATTAAGGTGGTATCTTGAATATACATTTTTTTTAATTGCTAGCAAGCAAATCTGTCTAAAAACTCAAGTCAAGGAAAGTGGAGAGTCTGTAACCATAACTGTACAAAAATAACAATTGCTACTATGTAACAGGCGTGAAAAGGCAGCCAGATGAACTCATAAACAAAAGCTGCATAGGGCTGAACATCTGCCCTGGATCATTCAGACGATATTACCATATTTGTATTATTAACACTATGAATAGTTCATTTTTTAATATCAGAGGTATTGGGATTATTATGATTTGTGACACCGCAAGATAAAGGCGCTTTTCATTTGGTCGCCTGTCGCTATAACATCCATGGGAAACACCAGATATGTCAGAGTGAGGAAAGGAAATGTCTTAACGTAAAGTGAATAAAACTTTAATTCATAACCTCGTCTGTGAACATATCTGCCTGAGTCACGTCAGATAGCTTTTCATCTGCAACTGTGGGTGTTTAACGATGAAGACAACTGTCATGATCCGACACAAAACTACATCTTGTTTTTGTTATTATAGCAGCAGCAGAAAATACACTGTGTGTTCAACTGCTGCTGCTGTTATTTGATGAAAAAAGGTTATATAATCCACACCAGGTCAAACCATGTCAGTTATGTAACTGGGTCACATCAAATTAAACATCATGTGAACAGCATTTAGTCCTCTACTGCTGTGACAGTTTGAGAAAGAAATGCAATATTACACTTGTACCTATTGATTTTTTTCACTTTCTGCCTTGTTCCCTCTGTTACAGTTGGACCGATTTGAGAAGGCGGTTTACTACCTGGACGCAGTGGTGTCATTTGTTGAATGTGGTAATGCTCTGGAGAAGAGCGCCCAAGAGGCCAAGTCTCCCTTCCCAATGTATGCTGAAACGGTGGAGCTCATCAAGTAAGGAACAAACATAAATACCATCACCACTGTCACAGATCTGCAACTTAAACTCAACTGATTTTACACATCCTGGTCTTGTTGTTGTTTATATGTCACTTGAGGCTGCATCAGTTAGGGCTGAAGTCTAGTGTAGTTAACAAACAAAACAAATGAGCTTACCAACCCTCTGTCCCCTGCTCCTAATCTCTTCTTTAGGTTCACAGCTCAAGGCTACATTAGCCGCTACTATCATCACACACCCAAATCTCCAAATGAACTGTTTCTACGATGACTTGTAACTGTTTTTTCACCTCTAAACTAAACTAAATTTGTTCTGTGTGCTCAGATACACTATGAAGTTAAAAAGCTACATGGCCCCAGATGCTACATCAGCAGACAAGAGGCTAGCTGTGCTTTGGTAAGTACGCTAACTGAGATCTTAGGTGTTGTCCTGTTCTGTAGACAAGATATTGAGTACTTTGAGATGAAGGCTATTTGATTAAGGAATGTATTTACACATATCTCTGGCTTTAGATCAATACTAACCCATTTATCCTTCCAGCCTACGATGCCAGTCTCTCCTCTACCTGCGGTTATTCAAGCTGAGGAAAGACAGCGCACTGAAATACTCCAAAACACTCACAGAACACTTAAAGGTTTGTTTCCTAGCAGCTGAAATCTACATTTGCTTTCATCAACTCAGTATATATTCAACGTCATGTAGCTTTTCTGTGAATGCCTAACCTGCATCTTGACTGAGTGCATAATGTTCTTCCTCTTGTTTTCTTTGACAGAATTCACTGAGTAACACCCAGGCTCCCTCTCCTGGAATGGGAAAGTAAGTCCTCTTTTGCTGTTCAGAGATTAAAAGTGATTGTAAGACATATAATTGTTTTTCTTTTTGAATATCAGCACTTGTTGACTTGCTGTACTTTCACCTGTTTTTTTACATCTTGTTGTGAAGAACATTTTAAGCTCCTAAACACTCCCATTAATGATTATTTTCAGTATTTTTATATGTCATGTGGTCCCAGGTGTTTGTCTGACTTCTGTAAATAACTTATCCATTTACCACACTGTTTCTAAACCAGTTACCAGCGCTCTCTCTCATGACTGTATCTGCCCGTTTTCTGTTTCCTATCGCAGCAAGGCAGCGGGTATGCCCTCTCCGGTGTCTCCCAAGCTCTCACCGGGCACGGCCGGTGGCTACTCAGCAGTTAGCAGCAGCAGCAGCGCCAGCTCATCTGTGACCATCCCTCAGCGGATCCACCAGATGGCTGCCAGCTACGTCCAGGTCACCTCCAACTTCCTGTACGCCACTGAGGTCTGGGACCAGGCTGAGCAGCTATCCAAGGAGCAGAAGGGTAAATTAATGAAACACTTTTTGCTTTTCTTCACTGAATATGAGATTGTTTGGTCTTTGTTGCTGAGGTGTGTTGCACTTGGGCTCACTTGTTGCACAGCTACACTTTCACAATTAGACCATAATGCTAATTCCAGTACGTGAAGTTTCAAAAGTGAGTAAAGTCTGAACATTTAATTGAGACCTTAGTCGTGTGTCTTCACCTCCACCCTGCCTTCTTGTCACTTCTCTACACTATCTAATAGAGGAAGACATGCATGACAAAATACTATTTTTTTAAAAATGAGTACAGGTTGGATATAGACTTGTACGTAATGACCTGATTATTACATTTTCAGCACTAGGGCTGCAATTTAGGATTATTTTCATTATTGATGAATCTGCTGCTTATTGTCACAATTCATTGATTTATTGACTAATCGTTAACTGTATGGGTCTTTTATTTATTTAAACATTTTACATATAAAATACCTTGTGTCAGTTTGTTACAATGACGTACATGTTTAGCATCATGTTAATAGACTGAACAAATAATTGATTTTGAAAGAATAGAGAACAGATTAAAAGATAATTGTAGTTCTGCAAACTTCACAGATGCGTTGTCCTTTTGTGGAAGCAGAAAGTAATAATAGATTTGCCCCGAGTTAACCCGCTTTCAAACTGACATTGTGTCTTTTGTTTCCTCAGACTTCTTCCTGGAGTTGGACAAGGTGATGGGTCCTCTGATCTTCAACACCAGCAGCATGACAGAACTGGTGCGCTACACACGGCAGGGCCTACACTGGCTGCGCCTGGACGCAAAGCTTATTCCCTAGCGAGGACTGGCTCCCTGCACGCTGCTTCCACACACACACACACACACACACACACACACACACACCTCAGCCTCGTGTGTTCAGCAACATGTGCTCAAGGACACAAAAGCATGCTCACACAGACAGACACACACATACAATTACGTACTGTATACACACACACACACACACACACACACACACACACACACACACACACACACACACACACACAGTCCTCCTCCACACGTGATGAACTTCTCAGACATATCTCCAACACTGTGTCCATTTCCTACACCAGCTTGCCAAAAACACTGAGCAATTAAGCATCTCACACCGTCGACGGCACCACACAGGGAGAAGCATCCAAACTGCAGCACAGGAACAAAAAGAGCTTACCGCCACGCTTCATGGATCGGCATTCTTACAAAAATCTTCGAAGGCCATGTTTTTATCTATTCGGCATGGAAGCGTGTTATGAATTTGCTTAAAAATGGGGTTTGGTTTTTAGGCTACTTTGGCTTTTAACTTTTTATTTGACTTTGTTTCACCAAAGTACCTCCCATGAACACCAAAGGTGCTTTAAAATGAAGGTTTCTCTTTATCATTTTTGTGCCTTGTATGTGAGCTCCAGGAAAACAAACAGCCACCCATCATATCTGAATACATGGTTTTTGTTTTCTCCTCCTCCTTTTTTTTGCTTTAACTCATTCATTGCATTTTAAAACACTTAGCAGTTGATGGAAGCTGGTGACAATTATGTTTTTTATGCCAGTCATTTTAGATGACAGATTGTTGGGCACAAATTACGATACCTTACATGATTTCCTTCAAAGTTTCTTGTCGTTAAAGGTTAATCTTGGAGCAAGCCCACAAGATTTTAAGGACTGTAGAAGGGCTACTGTGCACAGCAGATTAATACTTCTGACTCACATGTATTTATAAATGTTCTCTTTATTGATCAGTGTAATTTAATTTCCCACAATCATGAACTTCTTGTGGCCCTGCTAGTTGGTCTGGCTTGATGTAAGGAGCAGCATGGCCTCTAGAGGCCGCTAGCAGGAGCTTTTAGACACTTGGCCTTAATAAAATTGATCATGTCAATGTTCTCTCTAAGAGATTTGCTGTCTTTTAAGCTCCAGAATACAAATCTCCTCCTATGAAATGTTTTTAACGCTCGTAGCTACATTGTTCATTGAGAAATTTCCTCGAGGGTGAGTCACTTCCACACAGTGTTATTCATGTTTGATCCCCTTTGTTTGCTCAGTGTGTATTTTTCTAAGGAACAGCAGGGAGTGTCTTAAGTATTGAAATCATTTCCACGTACGCAATGCAGTTACTCACATTTGCAGTTTATAATAAAAACTGGGCCTGAGTGACCACTAAATTGGCACAACTAAAGCAAATTCATCTTGAAAGGAAGGATGTCTTTTTAGAGTCATTAGCAGTGTTGCATTTATAGAACAAAGAGTTTTAAATCTATGATTTATATATTTCAAAAATATAACGGCCAATATAGATTTTATTTATATACCAAGCAGTTGTTTTTCCTTTTTCATCTTCTGGCCAAGCAGAAGTATAACTTTTCAAATGCATACTTGTAAAACAGGGTTGAACAAGGGTTATAAGATGCAAAGTATTTGTATGTGTAATTGTTCCTATTTAAATTTTAAAATCTTAATCATAGACGGTAGATAAGAAAGGCATCATAGCGTGGTACAGCCGGCGGGGTAAAGGTGTGTGTCAGCTGTCCAGGTGTGAACATTTCTGTTGGTTATTTAAAATTACTGGTTGTCATCAAGGGGAATATAGGTGGTGGTGGTTTTGAATGAAGACGTTACACACGACACCCAAGATCTCAGCTGACATTGGGGTGTTTGGTAATCGTCAATGACATGAAGGATGGCCTTTTTTTTTTTTTTTTTTTGTGTATGTTTTTTTTTTTTTCAGCCCACTTCCGACTAAAACATGCTGGAAATATTAAAGCCTGGCCCAAATAGTATTCATGGAAACAAGTATTCGTTGGTTTTGTTGTAAAGGAAAATTACCATAAAGTTTCAGAACTGTGATATTCTGTAACTTTATGGTCCTTTTCTTTTGATTTTCAAACATTTGTGTTTTTTCAGAGTCGAAACCTCATCTTACACTTTTTGTTTTTCATCTCAAGAGAAAACAAATCTGAAGAATTACTATTTGACCCAGGTTTTTACCTTTTTTGTTGTGTTTTGTCTCTTCTTTCCTTCACTGGCTCCCTGGCCTTTATCGTAGGAGGGGACACTGTTATTTCCTCTTGCACTTGAAGAAGAGAAAAGTCAGAGGAGGTATTATTTTAATCTATGCAGGATTTTTACAAAAAATTAAAAGATCTGTCTCTGTGGAAAAGATTTAATTTTTTTAGGCTTGGGATTTTTTTCCCCCGCTCCTTTTTTTCCGCCTCAGTGAGAAACCTGTTGAACTCAAGTGTCCGATGCCTTTAGCTTTTTGCAATTTTTGTGTACTGGTTTAGTATATATGTGTATATAGATCTGTTTTTATAACCAAACACAGATGGCATGAGCCATTTTGTACTTAAAGCTGGAGGCCACTTTTCTCATAGGAATTCCTCTGTGGGTTTTGCCAGCCCAGTTAATGTCTTCATACACTGGTACACTTTGTAAGTACAGGTCCGCGCCTTGTGTTCCCTACACTATCTTGTAGTCAAAATGTACAAAATTTAGCATTAGAATAATTTTTAACAGTTTGCTACTCACACTTATTTATTTTTCTGCCCCTTTGCTTAATATTTTTTTCTATTTTTGCCATTTTAAGGAGTACCATTTTATGAAATAGGAAGATGTAAATGTGTTGGGGTTGTTCATGATGAGATTTCATTGTAAGTAGTGATTAATATTAATTCTAACTTGAAAGAATCCAGGGTAAGATGAGTTTTTTTGACATTCAGTAGGAAGATGTTAACACTTGCATGTTTCTATTTAAATACAAATGTATAAATTGTAAATATAACATTTCTTTAAGGGTGAATTTCTACTACAGGTTGACATTTTTATTGAAATTTAAAAATGCTGTAAATACATTTGTGAGATACTTTATGCACATTTTTTTTTTTTTTTTTTCCTCTGTGGGCTTTTGTGTTCTTCTTCCAAGTTGTTACGGACGACATCCCAGTCTCTTAACACTGTATATCAGATTGATTTCTCAGTCTTTTTTCTTACCGTGCTCGTATTCTTTGTCTTCTGCTTCACTGTCTCTCAGTATCACGGTCGCCAAATAATCATTAATGTCTCTAGATCCAAGTGCGAATATTTTGTCTTCTCTGTATTTGATATGGAGGCGTGTACTTTTCATGAAATGTATATTGTTGATCTCATGGGATGGATGAATGGATGGATGGTGTGTACAGTCCGTTGTGTAAAACCGCGTCTGTTTTCGTCCTCATGAGAGAGATGTATTTACTATTTGTCCCTTTTGAACAATTGGTCCAACATGTCTTTTGAAACAGAGGTATTTCTCTACAGGTCAAAACAGTTGTAGCAGTTTATACAGTATGTTGTATAACACCTTTTTTTCTAAAAGTTGTCTCTGGAGTGAGACCAGCAGCATACACTATGTACAATAGTCTAAATTGGATTAGTTTTAAGAGAACTGATGATAGAGATACTATATATGATGGATGCAATATGATTAAAGGTACTCATTGAGTTTGATCTTCAAACTTAGTTTATGTAATTTAAAAGCATTCTTGTGAAGTGAGTATTAATTGTGACTAATGAGAGTCTGTCCTGAATATTCTTTGTATTTTGCCGTATTGAGAATAAAATATATATGGATATGTTTAATGGAGTGTTACTTATTTTTATTTCAGCAGCATGAGCCAGCTTGAATCACGCATCTCATGTCTTGTCTCAATATTTATTTTACTCTAAAAATGCAGCCAGAGAATCCATTAAAGCTCAGGTCGGTAAATTGGAAAAACCGTCAAGCCCAGGCTAGATTTTGAAAGTATCCAGCCAGTGAACCCTGCCCCCTGCACTCAGGCCTCTCTCCGAAGCCGCTCCCCCCCCCCCCCCCCCCCCCCAAACCATGAACGCAGACTGTCAGACAACTGCCGAATACCGCCGACGGAGTCCGAGTCCTCACGAGCGGTGAGAAGGAGAGTGTATCGGTGCATCGCTTTCATCATATCATCTCACTGCAAGTAGCTACCTCATGTCTCATTCACCTATAAGTAAACACCTAATATTATCATATTGAATGTAAACAACAAACATAGCCATTGCTAGTACCTGCTACATGTTTTTTTATGTTACCCTCAGTGATTCACAGAGGAACGTGAATATTGTCTGTTCAAAGCTGTGGGGTTAATAAAGTTTTCTGAATCTGAATCTTACTAGATCACCAGTTACCTCATAGACTAATTGCGACCAAGATTAGACGGATGCCAGTCTCATAAAACTTTATTTAAGACCCATGCATCTGCTCAGCCTCTCTGAAAGCAGAACAGTACCTGTTCTCCAGCTAACTCGATGCATATCAATTAATGTATGAAGTAACTGTGAATTAACTTTCCTTGAAATATGTTTTTTCCAAGACGATATACTGTTTTTTGTATTTGGGAAAACTAAAGTAGAACTCGAGATAAATAAGACAAATAAAATGCCTATTTAGGACAGAAAATTGGACTTTTTTTCAACGGTAAACTTAGAGATTCCCTGTGGAGTTTTCTTTTAAGCAAACAAAAGTTGTTTTTACATTCAGTGTTTCGCAACAAAACACACTGTTTGTATCCCTGAGGTGTATGAGCATCCTCATGTAAGCCATGCTGCTATCATCAAAAAACTGGGTCAAGATCGTCCTTTTTATCTCTGAAACTGATGTTCTTTTGGGTGCACAACTGGAACCTAAGTAACACTCTTTCAGAATGTAAATAAACACACATGAAATACCCAGTTTAAAACATTTTTCACATTGGTTTATTGCCTAAGAGCAAAGTGTCAATGACCACATTTCAATGTATAAATATGTCATTACATGTAATGGTTCTGCATACATAAGTACATAAGTATTAGCTACAAAATATACTCACTGTATCAAAAGTACAAAAGGCTCCTCTTTGTGTTATTTTATTATATACAGTAAGCATTACTGGGTTAGTGTTAGTGATGCATTTTAAGTTTGGTTTCTTTTTTTTATATAGAAGCTTAATTTTCAAAGCTGTTAAATAAATGTAATGAAGTAAAAGTACTATATTCTCTGAGCAGTAAAGCATAAAATGAAAATACTCCAGTAAATACTTGCTGCTATCAACAGGCCCAACCTGTGAATAAATTGCCACCAAGTGGTCATGAGCTGCTATTGTCGTTGCTGTCGTCCCATCAGTTTGAGCCTTACAATCACTTATTCATCACCAATGATAACTTGAACAGAAAGAAATGAGATTTCAAAAAAATATATAAGAGTTTAATCGTCTTATTTGTGATATTTAAAGGCTTCCTGGCTGATGAAATTAGAGGTAAGGAAGCTTTTAGGCAATGTTTTTTTTGCAAAAAAACAAAACAAACCAGTGTAGTAGATGATTTAAAGACGAACATGTACAAATCACATGGTTAAAATAGTTCTTGCTCTCTCATCTGAAGACAATTTACAGTCATTTTAGAAAAACAAAACAAAACTGGATCCAAGTTACATCAGTCTTTTTCACTATATTACCAATGCTTCACTCTTTATGTATGTGACATGTAACATATTGTCACCCTGTCCTTAAAAATAATAACCTACTTAAAATGTTAATCTAACGTGTGTCCCTGAAGGCACCTCTTCCAATCTGTCTAACAATGATTGATTATGGTGTAATAAGTATTGCCACTTGGCATTGGTGGTGGCCTGGTAAATGATCATATTCTATTACTTTATTATAAAATAACCCAAATAGTGTAGCCTCAGTTGTTTGTCACTTTCAATAAGAAACAGACCTTCCCGGGTTAATCTTTCTGTGCATGAAACAAAGGTATTCAAAGTAGTTTATATAGCTTTGCATTGCAGAGCCTCTTAGAAATGATTAGCGCCTTTCAATCCACATTGTGCTGCCCTGAGAACATTAACTCTTATGTAGACTGATGGGGGTTTTTCTCAAGGCCACTTTGTCTTTTCACATTTTATTTAGCTTTATTTAGCTTTATTTTAAATAGTTATCATATTCAGATTCACATTTTACCTTAACAGTGTAAATATTTAATTTGTTAAACTTTTCTTTAACACTAATTACGTGTCTCTGTCAGTGAATTCAGTAAAGTAGTAAAAGTCTGTTTAATTTCAGCTTGAGCCAAGATCATCAAAACAATACAGAGAAAATCCCGTTTTCACTCATCCGCCATTAACACGGACTGACCAATGAGGTGTCGCGTATTCCCACAATCCCCGCCCCCCGCTGCTTCCGATTGGTCTACGCGGTGTTCTATTACCTATCATCCGCTTCTCCCTCTCTCCAGGGGAATAAGGTAAGCTAACTGCGGAGCGAAGGAAAAAGGAAAGCTCATTACCGAGGGATGCGAGGCACGTCAGCAAACTACTAGAAAGTGAATCTTATCCCGTCAAGTTTATACATTATAGCTGAAACTCTTTCGAGAAGGGGAAACACAACCGAGAGGAGCAAGGACTACAAGTTGAGGAGCGCGAAGTGACCGGGAATCAGCAGGTACGTGAAGGGGACTTCGGTAATAGCAGCAGGTGCAGGTTTGGTATCGCTGCGGTGGCTGCTCAGTTTCGGTTGTCAACTGTCATCCTTTACGATACAATGTCGTCTAAAAACAAAGAACATATGATGGTTTCAGGAAGCTTAACGATTTTTATTTATTTTTTATGTGAACCTCTCTTTGTAGGTGTAGTGTTTTTAGAAGTTGTAACGCGTGTGAAGTTAAATAAACGCCGTCCTTTAATAAGCTAGGAAGAACGTTAGCTAGTGCGCATCGTGTTTTTGAACGCAGCACGTCACCTGTTGCATTTTCTATACAGTATTATGCTCATATTTACGACATTTATTGTTAAGTAATTGTTTTTATCCTTAAATGTTGGCCTATTTGTCACCCTGGGCTCTGGGGAAAACAGCTGACAATTGAATTAATGATGAAAATGATGGTTGTTGGACAAACAGCAGCCCAGACTGCTCTTATCATCACATTTAATTGCCATTACCATACTCTCTGTGCTGTACATTACTTATGCAACACTGGAAAAATTATGCCACTTCAAAATCAGGATGAATACAAGGTGAAATTTACTTGAAAGTCCCTGTATGGCACATTAGATTATAGTGTCTTACATTAAAGGGGTGCTATGTAGTTTTTGGAGAAGAAAATCCAACTCAGAATTTTAATATTTACAATATTAATGAGGTTATAATACAAACTCAGAAATATTTATCTTTTCCATAAATGAATAAACAAGCTGCTCTCACTTTTTGAAGCTGGAAAGGTGGCAGGGTCCGCCAAATATAAACAAATTTTAGTTTGTTGAGGCATGAAAAAATCAGTCAATGAAGATCTTAGAATTTCTGCTCCAAAGCTACATAGTGCACCTTTAAGTACATATTTTGACTAGAAATAAAACGAATATACTCTGTAAGATTTGAGTTTTTACGGTGAATGTCTGTTGTTTGCCAGTATTGTGAGAACAACACACTATTGTCCTTCCCTAGCCTTATCTCATTGCCTCAAATTGATACCTGGCCCTGAATTATGCACAGGAGGGCCTTTCTACCTAATGACTGGACTATGTTTTATTTAAAGTGGGAACAAAAGGCGCCACGGCCGTGGCAGGGCTGCTTTGGGATGAAACCAGACACTGGTGTTTTGTGCTGTGGCTGAAACTGAAGCACTCATGCGGTGCGTTGGTCAGATGGTGGGAGCAGGAGGAGCACACTGGGTTCTCTGTGCGATCTTGATCCTGCTCAGGCCGCTGACCCGGCTTGACTCCGATGCACCCATGCAGTCTGACCTGGATGCTGTGAAGAGACCCTCGCAGAGATGTTAGCGCAGAGTAGACATGCATGTCGGTGTAATTCATAAAGACTAGACGCAAACATATGCACAGGAACTCAAACACCTGTTGATCCAAAGCTCATCTATTGTTGCACTGCTTGCGTAGTCATGCGCCAAAGGATGTTTGGACTTGGCGTGCACAGTGCATGATGACTTGACACAAAGCCAAAGCAATGTGCCAAGCAATACACATTTTGTGAATTGCTGCATACAGGTGGTTTTATGTATGATAGCTTGAGTAGCTGGTGGCAGGAAGATTAAAGAAGAAAGGAAACAGGAAACAAAAGATGGAGGAAACAGAAGGGCGAGGCTATAAAAGAAGAGTAGGGTCACAAAGCCACGGGACATAACTAGGTGTTGAAACATGATCTCTTTCTCTGTCTTTTGCTGTCTCTCTTTCCTTTTAAGGTAACAAGAAATATGTGCATTGTATTGATGAACAAAATAGTATAAATGTATAAAGTTTAATTCACAATAGCAGGGGTCAGGGGCTCGGGATGTGCCGTTGTTTGACCTGGTGGGGCTTGTGGCCTGTTTTTAACAGTGGAAAATTACTCTTAGTGTGTTCGAATGTGTGGTTTTGAGTTGGATGTTTACATTCTTTCAGTGACCTTTCACACAGCCCACAACTAAAAGGATGGACTAACTGGTTTGGCTACGGTAGTTTTGCAGGTTATGAGTTCAGACAAATTTTGCAGCAACAAGGATTCTCATAATGAATAATTACTTGCTGTTAAAAAAAATGCTGAAATTTACACTAACTAGGGATCTTCCTAATGACCAATTCCCATGATGTTTAAACACAAGTTAAACACTTTTTGTGGACTAGTCTTAAAGTAAAAAAACATTCAGAAAACAGTCAAAATTGAGCACAGTTTATAAAAGCACTTTGAAACCATTAATCACATTCTTCAATGAACTATCTTATTTTAAATGCTGCTGAAATGTGTGGCTCCACAATCCTATCCTTATCCTACAAAACATAACAACAACTCATTAAATAAAAGTTAACAAATGGCGTTTATAGAAAACTATTTAACAACATAACAAGAAATCTTCAGTCAGGAGAAGGAAGGAAGTCATGAAATTTCAGTCCAAAATGTCAATATATAATTAAAATGTGTATGTGAATGTTTAACGTTTAATCAACTCGTCAACCAATCGTGCACATCCCTACCCACCACTGATACTGACTGATGAGTTCAGGTTTTAAAAATTGAATGAAACATCACATTACATAACGCCGCTGTTATTAAATCATCACTCTGCGCGGTGTCAGCTTGAAGTCATTAAGTTGTCAGAGTGACATAATACGCAAGGATGTAGCAGGAAGCTGTCAGAGTTATAAATCAGTTAACAGATCGTTGGTTTCTGTCAGTCGTACCTGCATTGTTTAGCTTGTCCTGTAATAGAAGTGTGATCTTTCACTTCTTCCATTGAACCTGCATGATGTAAGACTTTCACTGGCATTGTTCTTTCCAGGAAATAAAAGCATTAAGGAAATAGCTAACTTGGTGAGGGAATGGGGAATTCAGTGGCGTTTTTGACCAGTCGCCGACCAAAGTCCAACAGACCTCTAATTATCAAGGGTTTAATGGGTAATAAAGTCAGACTGTTCAGGGTGACGTATTGGAGATAAAGTCAGGACATTGTGTCATGAAGAAAAACCTGCTGGAACTTTAGCACATCGTGGTGATATAACATTATAATTCAGCTGTAGTTAGCATGGAGGCTAGTTAGCAACAGGTGTAGCGTTCTTTTTTGTGAAGTCATTGTGATGTCATCCTCTGACCTTGGGAACGTTGATAAGACGTTGGATGCACGTTTTAAAGTGCATGACTGTAACATGCAGGTATTCGGGTAGGTCGTATGACATCATTGCAGGAATAAGTAGGAAGGTCTCTTTAAACACTGACAAGACGATCAAAGTGAATGATTTGATTCTCTTGAATAAGAAGACAGATGAGGAAGCGTGCAGCCTGCTTAAGATGCCATATTCAAGTGAAAATTTCCCCCTCGAGTTAATAAGTAATAGGAAAGAATGAACGGAATATGAGGTTATTGTCATTAGCAGGCTTGCGGTGAATGGAAACATCAATCCTCAACTTCAGAGTAAAAGCAGCAGTAAGTAAATATTACTTTAACAGTGCGTCATTATGGTCGAACTTGAGCTAATTGATGAGCTTATGCATGTATTCTGTTACAGGCATAAACCTGTGAAGGTGTTTTATTGTGGTAGTCATAGATGTGAAGGTAATGTGAGGCTGAATTAAGAACCTTTATGTCCATAATCACAGTGAAGACTTTCTTCTAATGTATTCTGGCTTTTTTATAAAGTATGAATCAACTGACTGTATTTTTCAAGGTTGATACCTGGTTGATACCTGGTTGATAATCATCTGTTTGTCCCTAGTATAAAGGTTACAACTGAACTATCGCATTATCTGACCGCTTTCCTCTGAAGTCTATCAATGATAATGGGGACAAAGATTGCTGGTACATAAGTAGTTTGTGGCTGTTACCTAAAAGTGCTATACTTAATATTTCTGGATAAACAATAGATGAAATTACTATATGTAATGCAAAGTTTGAAAGGGGCCATTAAAAAATAACAAAATTGCAGAAAGTTATGACCTGACCCTGCAGAGCATTTAAGCTCTTAGCGTTTTTCAGTTTATTGGTTTTCTCTCACTGCTCTCATCAGTATTGTTTTCAGTAAAAAAGCTCTAAAAACCCACTGTAAGCTACCTGCCGAGCGCCAGACAGCCGACATTGTCCTCAGGGGTTTGTGAAGAGCTAACAGAGATAAAAGGAAAGTGAATATTGGACTTAGTCACTGAAACACAACTCCAAATTAATACTAGTGTTGCTCCCTCAGTGTCAGCTAGATGTGTACACTAGGGTTGCAGCGGTGGCAAAATTTTCCCACCAACTTAAAAGCTTGTGACGGTACTTTTTTACAAGAAAATACGCTGTCCGTAGAGCACTGTATCAAGCTGGCAATAGACAAGTTTTCTTGCCTTTACTTATCACTAGAAGTAGATTAGAGTAGAGAGTAGTGACCGATCAGCGTTGAGATTGGTTCCTTATAAACCTCACTTTTACTATATACAATTTTGTATGCCACCGGGCACGAAATCTTTTGGGAAAAGGAAGGTTAACTGTATTTGGGACTGATATAAGTTTGCAGCAAGGTACTTTACTTGAGTATTTCCATTTTCTGCTATTTTATACTTCTTCTTCCTCTCCAATTTGATACATTTAGTTACTAGTTACTGTGCAGATTCAGATTATTCAGTGTTTATAGGCTACTAACTGTGAAGTGTTACTAATCAGATATTTTATTTATTCTTTAATCAGTTTATTTTATCTGCAATCTGACAGAAAAATCACCAATTCTGTCAGTAATTGACCCAAAAGGGAAAAACACATTCCTGGTTCAGTGAATTATTTCAAGGATGTGGATATATTCCTCATCTTGTCCTTCACTTTGGGCAACACCTGCATGTAACAGGTGGGATCTGTGTGCACACTTCACCTCACTGACATTCCAGACTTGGCGGGGGTCCTCCTCAGAGAGACTGCCAAGACAGGAAGCACATGAGTTGATTTCAAAACGCTCTGTGTTTGTTGAACATTGGCAAAACTATCTCTAACACCATCCATCAAACATTCACAGCCTTCCCTTCTCTCTTTCCTCACCTTTTGTCTAGTTTCTTCTCTTCAGTTGTTACTGCGGAGCTCTTTTGTGCCGGCAGGGCCAGGGGGCTTTTTGTTGTTTTTTTTTACCTGGGTTTGACCACTCACTGGTCTGCAGTTTTGAGTTATTGTCAGATCCTCCTTCTTTTGTCAGAGTAACAGAAAGTCCTCTTCAGGTCCTATAGAGCACATGGATGAAAAGGAGACAAATGGCTGACAGAGGTTATCACTGGCTAATGGGAGACCCCCTGAGGGATGGCTGGAAAGTGTGTATGGTTATGTGTGTCTGTCTGCTTGCCTATTCTGGTTATCTGACAGGACCACACCTTTACTATTGTATGGCCCTATAGGACCCTCACTGGGATATGGCAGTGTCGTATGTCATGTAGGTATGTGTGTGTGTGAGTAACCTATTTGTATAGGCAGCTTTTAAAACTATGTCCTAATCCTTTTCCCTATTTTTGGGGAACATGTAGATAGACCGAAAATATAAGTGTCACAACAATGTACAAACCACAGATTTGTTGAAACTTTACATTTCTTTGTGTTGTAACTTTAAGTTTCATTAGGTTCAATTTTCAATTTTATCGCTTATAGTCTGGTTAGGAAAAGATCATGTTTTGGCTCCCCTGCTTCTGTCGCCACAATGTCTTGTTTAAAAAATACCTGGTTTTTGGCTGCAAATTGGTCTAATATCTGATCAAAAATAGCCACCAACACAGCTGGAAAATGTCCCCCGACATCCCATGGTTTTCCGCTTACAGGTTGAAGGTTGGTTGCACCATCTTCAACAGTGGTCTCTCACTTGGCAGCCGTCTCGCGGTCTTGCCACCACCATCCCTTCCTCCTTCTGATGAGAAAGTCATCTCGTGTACACGTTATCTGAACACAATATGGTATTGTTGAGATGTCGGTATGATCCTTGGTATGAGCTAACAAATGTGAGAAATTTTAATCCCTTATAGAACATTTGCAAAATATTTAAATGTTTATGAGTTAGCAGTCTTCTTCTCTCTGACCTTAGCTGGCAAAACATGTGCTTCATAGCCCTTCTTGAGGTCAGAAAGTCCACGGGGTACCTTTTAAGTAATAAACAAGTTTGCGTTTCTCTCTGTCACCGATTCAACAAGTAATACTCTACACTCATCTGTCAGGATTCTGCAACTGAAATGTGTTCAGTTAGCATGAGTAGCAACAGCTACAATGGCTGAACAACAAATATAAAGCCACTTATAGAAAGTCCATTCGGAAATGACCAAATTTAATCCAAATCCAAGCCACACCGCTTGGCTGAAATACAAAAACATCACAGATTTTAAGGTTTTAGAATGCCGATGTTAAGATAATCAAAAAAGTGGCCTATACAGAGAAGGAATCAGACTTTCTCCGAAGCTGCTCCTGTTTCACTATTTGGACTGAGCTGCAACCCTTCATCCTTTGTATGTTTGAGAGGGAAATAAAGAAAGTCAGACTATAGGGTGTGTGTGTGTACTGTACCTCCATAATACACCGTGCTAACAGGTCTGCTGGAGGGCCTTCTCAGGTTTCATAGCCCCTGATGAAAAGGTGTGGGTGAGGGGTTGTCACTGAGACCTGAGCCGACCACAGATGCAGTAATATGGCTGTGATATTGACTAATAAAAAGAGGCATTTACAGCTGTCTGACATGTTGGGAAGTAGAGGCTTGATGTCTTTTTTTTGTGTGTGTGTCTATCTGTGTGTGTCCAGTCAGAGCTTGTGACTCAGCTATAGCGGCACAGCAAGTCCTTTTTTTAGACTTTTTCATAGATGAAATGAAATGATTAGTCGATGATCAAAGCTTCTTTGATAATTAATTAATCATTTCATTTTTCAAGCAAAAATAGTGAAAAATGTCAAACAAGATCATCATGATTAAGTTCCAGCCCCTCAAATGAGATGATTTATTGCTTTTCTTTGTTTAATATCATTGTGAACTGAATATCTTTTGAGGACTTTCCCTTGGTCTCTGAGAAGTTGTGATTTTCCCTATTTTCTGCCATTTAATAGACTGACAATTGGAGGTTCAAAAATTAATCGATTAGTTGCCAACTATTTTGATAATTGTTTAATTGGTTTGAGTAAATTTTCAGGAAAAGAAGTCTAAAATTTTAATTCCAGCTTCTTAAATGTAAATATTTCCTGGTTTCTTCTGTGGACACACTGACACACTTTTCACACACATTTCTTACCATTTTCCAGATCAAACAACTAATCAATTAATCGTGAAAATATTTGACAGATTCATTGACAATGAAAATAATCATTGTTTGCAGCCCACCCACCATGAATCAGTAGGAAAAAGTAAATACCAAGTCTGATTCCCATTGGACTTTTGAGACCAGTAATCTATGAACTGACTGAAATGAGCCAGAAATCAGCAAGAAAAATGTGACTCAAATGTACAAACATTTAGCCAAGACATACAGCTATTTATATTAGGTCAGTGAATTGAATGCAAGGGTATATTTTTCATTCAAACTAGCTTAGAAAGAGTAATGTTGCCCCTAGTAGTCATGCCACTGTTTCCTCTGGCAGCACCATATCGGGCTACAACACTATTTCTCTCTGCCAGGTTACAAAGTCCAGAGTGTTTTGCACTGTTTTCTGGTGAAGTTTAATCTCTGTGTGATTTATTTTACTGCCTCACCACCCCTCCTCCCCTGATCTCCCTCTCCTCCCCTGCTCGGAGGTAGGAAACCTGCGCTGCTAGCAGTAAAAAGGAGCCCATTGTGATTACCTCCCCCAAAATTAACCATGGGGGCAGACTCTGTGCTGCGAAACACAATGGAGATTAGAATCCACTTGACTCCTGACTGCGATGATCAGTACTATTAGGTGACTGTATATGTTTCAAAAGCAGGACGATTTAAAGTTAACACCGAGCATTTGGTCTCTGCAGAGGCGTTGATGTAACTGTCTGTAGCCTGAGGTGTAGGTGGGACTGTAATTATCAGCACATTAGCCTCATCTGTTCTTTCAATACAGCTCCGACATGTGTTCTAACGTCAAATATACTGAGGTGGAGGTGCAAAATCATGATCCACGTGGTAATAGCGCTGCGAGCTAACAAAGAACTACTGTATTTTGGATAAAATAATCATTTTCTTTTTCATTGTTACATTATTATCATAATATAGCTTTTTGCAGCATAAAGCAAACTTCTCAGAGAAAAAGCGCTTACCCAGGATTACTCAGTTTGAGAGACTTAAGAGCCTGTTTAGGGAAATATAGGTTGGCCGTGTTGTGTTGATCACTTGCTTCATAACGTCCTGAAGAATGACAAATCTAGCTAAATGGTAACTCCACTTTGAACAGATGTTGGTGCTTTAATACCATAAAGATTTTCTTTTCTTTTTGTTATCCCACGGTGTGATTTTGAAACTGTAGCAGAACTAGTTTGCACAGTATGTGGGCATGGAAAAGCCATTGAGGAACAGGTTGAAAGCTGAGAACTTTGCACTAAAAAATTTAAAACTGCAGTTTGTTTTTTCTCGCGCTAAAACCTGTCCATGAAATCTAATTTATTCCAGGTTCATTTTACAGAAAAATTCCCCCTGTAGACGTGATGTGGAGATTGAGAGGGCGAGAAACAGGAGAGAGGAACTAGTTACTCAAACTTTGCTTTTGTTTTTATGGAGCCCAAATTAACACTTTTTATATGCGGGGTAATACAAAGGCTGTTTTGCAATACATGTTCATTTAAAATAACATCTGTTCATCCTGAGTCATTTAGATCCTGTTGTTAGTTCTGTTCTTATTTGCATATCTTTTAGATAATGTTTGGTGATGCTTGTGTTTCTGTGCAAGGACTTACGAAGCCAAGGACAGTCTGCCCTAAAATTTGGAACGACTCCATGTTTTTAACTAAATTCAAGCATAAATTGAGATTGGTGCACCAAAGTCCACTTCAGTGAGGGTATTTGGACATAAATTTAAAAGCTCAGGCCATCAGAAACGGCAGGCTTGGTGAAAAAGGATACTTCAGAGATGTGAGCAAGTTATTGTGTGTGCTATGGCCTTTTCCATATCAAATTTTGTCTCACACGGTAGGGGGGCAAAATGTTTGCTGTGGTCTGCTCCAGACTAATAAGTTAACATTTTTTAGGCGCTTAAATCAGCATCTGTTTGTCAGGTAAATCTCCCTAATGTCTCAATAGTCTACATGAACTAAAGCACTCGTTAAGACAAATAGAGACCCAAAGTCAGACTTAAAGTGATCTCTGACCAGTGAGTTGACATGCCCCAGTTTTTGTGTGCCCCAGTTTTTTTTTGTGTGCTTTACTCTGTTGTTTCACAGTAAACTAAATCGGGCAATGTCAATATTTCTCTCATGTGTTTCATTCAGACTGTAAAATTGCAAAGTAGAGAGTTGAAAAGCCTTTCGCAAATACTGAAACTCAGCTTTCAGCTTTCTCAGCTTTCTCTACAAGGAAAGTGTCAAGACTCCCCCTCACATTCTTTAACTTTTGTCTGTGTCTGAGGAATAAGTGGGAAACAAAAGTGTAAATAGAGGAGAAGGAGATTGAAAGAGATTTGATCTAGAGGCTGTCAAGGCCAATAAATTAGCGGATTTTGAAGGACGGTAACATGAGGCATGTGAGGACACCTGTTACCCACATCTGCTTAATTATGGATCATCACTTCCACTTGGATTACTCTCCTCACTCTATGAGGGTGAAAACAGAAATGCGGAGACTGCTGGCCACATGGTAATTTGTTTAATATCACCGGATACTGGCAGATCACATTGAGCAAGTACACTATCCTCAACTAGATCAAAATCTACTTTCTCTTGGCTCAGATCTGTCAGTAACTTCAGCGGCAGCCATGTTGGGGTCAACGGGGAAAGTGAATGTTAACAGTTCGCCCTCACACAGTGTCTCCGTCTGCCTGCCGGCTTCTTTTGCAATTCAAATCTCTGCTGCAACACTGAGCAAATGTTTCCCTGTTGTCCAGCTGCCGCCGCTCTACAGGGCAGCGTATCGTGTATCTTTCCTGTCCTTTTCATGCCTCTTAAAGCATCCTGGCAGGTATAAAAGGAGAGATTAGAGGCATGTCTGTTCACTTTCATCACGCCATATTAGATAGTAGACAGTGATCCAGTTTCTCACACCTTTTTCCCTATTTATCCTCACATTTCTCTTTGTTTTCTTCAGTTTCGCCTTCCTCAGCTGACATGATGTCACTGACATACCCTTGTAACAGCACCTCCATGCACGAATGACTCCTGCTCTCAGTGAGCCTTCTCCTTTGACGTCAGTGGATATGTAGAGTTTGTGTGTATGCTGCTCCTTGTAGCGTAAATGATGTGCTATCCTACTGTTCATCCATTCCAAGTAACCAAAAGGATTCACGCATGACTGGAACTTGCTCTAATTATTGGTTAAACATGTGCATCTGTGATAATTTGGGCAGGTGTGCTGTTACTATGCATGATGTCTGAAGTGTATATGGCTGTATACTGTTGGAGACTGGAATGTGTGTTTTTTTCCCCTTCAAAACTAGCCCCAGTATAGCTTCTTGTCCATTTGGTGGTCTGAAAATGTCCATTCATTGGGAGTAATTGCTTCTTATTAGATGGCTCTTGGGGAGCAATAAGGCCAGACGAGGAATGCAGTTTGTCTTGGAGCTCAGCAGGTCATTTAGTACTGTAACGTGACTTTGGCCGCTGCAGGAGGTCGAACGATTACGGGGGGGGACGACGACACCCAATTTTGATTGTGTTGTCGGAGTGTCTGTTGGTGTAAAGACTTAAGATTTATGTGGCTGCAGAAGGACAGGGGTAAAGTTTTGTGTGTTTTCCCATTAAAGATGTTGGTGTGCAATATCTGTATAACCCAATGCTGCAGCCTAACTTCCACCTGTTGCAGCGAAATGGATGAAAATGTCTCAAGGAGGCCTTGATTTAACTAAATGTACTTTGTCACTTTGCCTTTTAGTAATCACTCATTGGCAATTCATGCATTCATAATTGGTGTGAAAGTATCTCTCTGCAAAAAACGCCCTTGGCACCAAAGGCTGACAAACTGGTGACGGCAGTTCGAGTCTGCATTTAGGCAGGTTTAGGTATGTGTGGAACTACTTTATATTGTAAGCGTGACAGTGGTGGATATTTTTGAGGAGAACTCAGGACAATTTCCAGCCGTGTTTTTGGCAACCAAAAGTGGATATTTTTTCACGGGAGGTCGGGCCATATCCAACCATGTTTGTGGCGACATAACTGGGTGTTTTTAAAGAGACCTTGGGACATTTCCAGCCGTGTTTGCTGTGACCAAAACAGGTATTTTAATCGAAGCAATTATGTTTTTCAAACCCTAATCAAGTGTTTTTTGTGCCTAAACCTAACGAGAGTATAAGCACATCGTTGTGTCAGGAGAGAAATAGAAAATTTAACAAATGTCAAGTTGTAAAATAAAGAAAAGAAAATGTACTTAACTCATCTCTTTTCTGGTGATTGGGTTGATCCAGGCCTGTCTTTCCCATCTTTACATGACAAACAAATGTTAAAAAGGCAAAACAAAATAGAGCAAAACTTGGTTGGAAAAAGGGTGGTTTACTCTGATAGCAGTTTTTGATTCCTTTGAGCTTGTTTCTCACAAAATAGGCTTGTAGATAGAGCTGCAATGATTAGTTGATCGGACAGGATATTTATGATGTTTCCCAGCTCCGACAAACCTGATTCAAATGATCAGTTCATTATCAAGCTCTGCTGAAGCGCGATAACAAACAATTCATTTGAATCAGGTGTGTTGAGACAAGGAAACATCTAAAACATGCAAGACAGGGGCCCCCAATGACCAGGAAGTCTTTTTTCAAGCAAAAATGGCAGCAGAAATGTGAATATTTTCTGATTTTCTTTCCCCTCTTTGATAGCAAACTGAATATCTTTGGGCGTCAAGACGTCACCTTGGACTCCAGAAGACAGTCGACAGATAAATTGATACTTAAAATAATAATTTGTTATAAAAAACATTCCTTTTAAAGTAATATCACTCTTCAGTTTGTCACCTTGTTGCTTTATTGAACGTAACCCCACAGGTGTATATTCCTGTGATTTTCCTTTATGCACAGTTGTTTGTTCTACCAGGAAGTGTCCTGCAGACTGTCCTCTTATCAGGTACAGTATACTCACCTGCTGTGACGTCTGCACAGAGCAGTAGATAACTGGTGAGATCGCTGCATAGTCGAATGTCTGTTATGTAAGAGATATTTGAATGCTGCAGGGTACTCGATAATGTTTAAGCACAAATAACAATATTTTTAAGAACTAGTGTAGAAAGTGAGAGCAGATGTGTCCTGCAGACAACAGTGCAAATGTTGCTCCTGGGATCCGTTTGGATTAAAACTACTTATCTAAAGGATAACTTAACACTGGCTATAGTCTGAAGTATCAATGTGTTAGATAAGCAGCATTAACAGCTGGAAATTTGAATGTTTGAACAAGATTTGCATGTTATGTTTTAAGCTTTCAAACTGAGAGCTAGGAATAGAACAACCTGTTTGTTTAACCTGCTGTACCTGCCCTAATTGCTTATCACGTACATTCCTCTCCGTGTGCCACCGCCAAAAGAACCAAACCAGTCGAACTATCAGTGATAAGGGCAGGGTCAGAGTGCTGCCATAAAGAGTCAGGTGTTTGGTGTCAGCAGATTGTTTTATATGGTTTTTATATTGTTATCTGGAAAACTTTCCAGACTTTCTCCAGGACCATAAATTGTGTGAAGAAAGCATGAATGCAAAAAGTCGCTGTCTGCTCTTGGGCATTGATATTATTTTGACTAGATGATGGAGCTAGATGAAATTCATCTCAAGACATTTCTCTGGATAAGTGAAAACTGACCTGATGCTAGCTAAGAAATACAGCACATAACACTCAGCTTTGCCTCTGCAAATAAATGTTGTGAGGCGTGCTGAACAAAAATGTAACACTGGAAATACAAATTTAAAAAAAAAATACTTAAGTAAAAGTACAGAAGTATTAGCAACAAAATGCAGGGGCTTAATACAAACTGTGAAAAACAGAACCAGGTCATATCGTATGGCCTTTATGCCACACCAGTCTGTATAAGGTGTAATAAGTCCATTAACAGCTTTTGTCATGGATTTACCAGCAGTAATACACTCTGTGTATTGCACATATATTCACAATGATTCCTTTGTTCGCTACTCTGTCTGCTAAGACCTCTTTGCTTAGATTTAGTTCTTGTCAGCTTGATGTACATTAATGTTGCTAAATCACTTGTTAATGGCATTTGTTCTTGGTCTTTTATAAAGCCAGAATCTGTTCTGTTCATTGGTTCAGACGATGGAAAAACAACAGTTTGGATGAGTTAAAACAGACCCGTAATCATGAGATAGAAGTCACTGTGAGATTAATTAATGATTCTAATGAACAACATGTGCACTGAAAAGTCAGCGTCTCCCTGGGAAGTCTCGTTCTCATGTGCTAAATCTCATGTGCTGCTGGTGAAGTCATGCAGTATCGTGGTGGGTGACGCAGTACCAGCTCGTGGGGCCACCGTGGGTGAATTCCTGCATCTGTTATGTGTCTGTGGTCAGCTGGTGGGACCACAGCTCATTACATAACAGGACAGAGATGGTCACTGCAGCCTGGCAGAGCAGAGACAGCCATAGGCAAGAGATGACACGGGTACCTCATTGCCCCCTGGTACAAATACATGTCTACATCATGTCTGGTTTATTAGACACTGTTGTAGGTATTCAGTGCATACTGTAAAAGTCTTGCTTTCAGTTATTGCTCTATGATGGTAAATTGAAATTGTATAGATCTTGGACTGTTTGACAGATAAAACAAGCAATGTAAAGAAGTCAGCTTGGCCTCTGGGAGACTGTGACAGGTTTCACAATTTTGGGACTATAACTAATTGAGAATAACAACAACTATGCAAAAATAGTGGCGGGAACTGACGATGATGTTAGCTAAAGAAAAAAACAGGGATGTACTGAGCTCTGTATTATCTGTCCTGCCAAGACTGCAGACAGTGTGTCTTTAGGGGCTTTAGGAGACACTGGGGACCAAAGAACAATAGCTTTTTTTCCCCGTAATGATGGAGTCATTGAGACTTTTCCCACCTTTTGAACAGGAAGTGGGTCATTTGTTATTGTGTTTTTTTTCCTGTGGTGTTTGTCTTAAGCTTCCTGCCGGGCCGTCTCTTCTTTCTCACTTTCTATGTTTTTCTTTCTTTCATAAATTTTTTCGCCCTGGCCCTCTTTTGTCACCATGGTTCCCTTGTTGTTGGTGGTATCACACATTTGCGACCCTTGAGGCCGTGTGTGCCTCAGGCCTGGGTCATATGTCCTCTCTCCTCTATTTTATCTGACGATTTCAGATTGTGATCAATCTTGAAGGCTTACGCAATTTACTTAAATAGATTATATTTATTGTCCTCTTCTGTTTTCAAACTTCACCTTAGGGGTCGACCAATATGGCTTTTTCAGGGCTTATACCCATACTGATTATTAGAAATCAAGGAGACGGAAAAAGATATTCATTTGCAGTAAAAAATTAAAATCTTTGTGTCAAAATTTCGAAATAATCAATGATGAAATAAACTGTGAGGTCTACAGGATATTTCAGAACAGAGGAAAAGGTCACAATTTAGATGGTGGATGGTGATATTATATTTTGGCCAGATGGCCCATCCCTATCCTCCCTCAGGAGTTGCCACCTTGCATCAAGTTGAGTTTGTGGATACTTCTGCAAGGTGCTTGCAAAGCACAAGACATGTTTACTGCACAACTTCAATTCATGTATTAAAAAAAAAGTTGGGTGAGATGTGACAGCACTTACTCTTGTCCATTTGCTTCCATAATGGTCCCTTTTTCACATCTAACTCACCCAGATCACTATATTCTCAGATTTTAACACACATACCTAAGACTGAAAACCGTATGCTGCAGTAATGATGAATTTGCATGGCCCATTTTTAGACCAAACACACACAAACAACACTCCATCGCCTGCAGCCTTGTTCTATTCTAGTGCGGAGGAATTCCTACAGTATCCAGTTAAACTCACCGTGACTAGATCATATTGCGGCCCTCCAGGGGGTCCTTAATACAAAAGTAATTGTCTTCTCAAAGCTGCTTGGAAGAAGTTTATCATTCGCAGAGGCCTGTGTTCATTTTGTAAGCCCGATGCTGCTGGCATGGTGCAGTTCCTGGTTAATGGTTGACCAAGGAGGATATTGAATCCTTAACTAGGGTTTTTTTTTATAGTGGAGCGTGTTATTTATATATTCTTATTGACCTTGTTGCATTTTGTTTGTGTGACATTATGTAAGCATGAGTTGTTTAACAATGGGAGCACTATTAGCATTTACATCCCTGCACATACAGAAGTAGCAGTTTCTACAGCTTCACATAACCTCAACATTAATCGAGTAGACTGCATGTTAATATTGTCAAACAAGTATTAAGGCCAGATCGGGGCAGGAATGCGGAGCTTATTAGAGTGTGACAGCTTGTCTTGGTCAGCTGTAGATTTTAGACACTGGTGTGAGCACTGCCCAGCAACACGCAGCCACTGTTTGTCTCCAGTACACACACACTGAATCTCATTGGAGATAACACTGCATTGCAACACAGCCTTTCCTTTTCCCGCTACTGGATGCTTTGCTCTGTCAGTGCTCGACACCCGACCACTTCCACCTTTTCAAACACAGCTTCCTCTCTGTTTCTGTTTGATCGTGGACAATGGGAGTGATGTCTTTCAGGTCCTATGGGAGACTTGAGTCATAATTGAGAGTTGTACACGCAATTTTACACTCAAGATTTTAAAGGAGTTCTGATTCAAGACACCAGGTAAATGTTCGAGATATGTTTCTAGTGGCTTGAGTTAAGACTCTTCAGGGGAGTTAGGGGCACCTCAGTTGTTTTATAATGGAGGGTCAAGCACTGCTGAGTAAAGAATATAATGGCTCATATTTTGATGAAGGCCTCATGGTCCAAAAGTTCAGTGAAACGATTTTATCCTATATAGCAAGTAGCTTAAATCATTAATACATAAGCAAGAGTGGTGCCTCTTGATGTGCAGTTTTGTCTCTTTCTGCCCTCTGAGGATCTGATCTATTTGTTATGGTTGCACTTTTTCTAACCGAGTGACTGACCTGTCCTAAAGGAATGTGTGTTACATGTGTAGTTTAAATATTTCCTAACACAGTAAGAGTTGTGGGCAGTAACGTCTGCATGCAACCACATTCTGACAGTTGTCTTCAAGCTTGTTCCACTGATAACATGATACACTCTGATCTAAAACTGATCTATGACTTAATGATTTAGATGTGTTCCTCCCATCTTGATAATTGTGAGGATCTGGCTGGACCTGAATCAGTCTGAAAGTTAAAGAGACAGACCGAACAATAAAAGTAGATCTTATAAGCTGTTTGTCATAGATGTTAATTCAAGTTGTATAATTCTTGACTTTTAAGGGACACATTTTCCATGAATTCTGGGTAAATTAAGACATGGCTGATCGAGCAACCACATCAATCCACTCAGCTCAGAATTCATGAGTTACGAGGATATTTTTACTGTAAAAAATCAGCGAAGAGTGTCTACGAAAAAAGCTCAGGGCTCAGTACTTAAGCTAACTCGTCAGTCATGCGCAGGATCGTTTTCTTGACTAAATGAAAACGACTGACGATGTCATACTGCTGATATTTCCAACCATTACTGCAGTCTCGAAAAAGTCTCTCTCTTCTCATTGCTTTCTCCACAACATTGTAATCAAATCACAAATTATGAGCCATGTTTTGTTATTTTCTGATTTCTAACTTTTAAAATAGGTCTTTATTTTGCTCTAGATTAGCCTAATAAAGTAATAAAGTCTGGCCCAACCATCCCTAAACTGGTTATTAATGATGTTATTCATTACACCTGTGGTTCTCCTGCTAATATGAGTCAAAAGGTTGTGTCCGAGCTCTACTGAGCAGATTTAAAGTGTTGTTTGTTACTGCTAAATGCTTCTGATCAAGAGCAACAGTATTTCGAGGACACAACCAATCCATTTAGCTCCTCGGTCAGAGGTCTGAAGGTCCGTCAACCCATCATCATCTTCATCAACAGACTTAGCAGAGCTAACAAGCTTATTGGTTTTGGCTCACTAGTTGGTTGGCTGGCTACCATGACATCAGCCACCATAGACTCCGAATTTTCTGCTTGTCTCTTTCATCTTCCTCTCTCAGTCTCAACAGTGTCTTTAACCTTTCGTTCTTGCGGTTCTGATGCATCTTTTTTTGTCATCCTGTACTATCCGTCTTCGTATTCTCTATTTCTCGATCTACTTTCTGCCTTTTTGTTCTTACTCAGACGCCTGGTGGTCCAGTCTCGTGGCTGGATGGTGAAGGTCACACTGGAACACATAATCACCAATGAAAGACCAAAAAAAAAAATCTGAAAGAATTTGAGAAGAATTTAACACCCCCTCCCATCCTTCATACCTCCCTTTCTTGTTCGCTGCCCTCATTCATGGGTTTAATAAATCCAATCTTCTATACGAAAAAATGCGTCTGTCCTCGCCTGACACCTTGCCTGACCACGTTGGATTATTTTTTTTTATGGTCTTTAAATTCTTACAGTTCTTAAGGCTTTCTCTCTCTCCTCCCTTCACCATCATGTAGTACTTAGCTCAGTTGCCAGGCAGAAAGTGATCATGAGCTTATCCTTGTTTACATCTCTATTTAATGTTGACCCCTGGAGGTTTCGTGTAAACAAGTGTGACCTTCATATTTCTGAATAAAGAAGATCACTTAAGGGGAAACGTATCCTATAATACACACGTCTTACTGTGATTAAACCTTATATATCAAGATTATTTTGCACCTTGAAAATAGCATCAAAGCTACAGTTGAACAGATTCGTTTTGTAATCTGATTAAAATGCCTCTCCCCCTCTGTTAGCAGAGTAAAACCAACTACATTACACTGATGCTGCTCTCTGCAACACTTTGTCTGCTAACAACAGTCATTTGGTCCAAGTTTCAAGCAAATTCCAAGTGTTTTTTTCCAACTCAGGTAATTTCTTCTCCCCCAAGATACTGCAGTCTTGCCGTGTCTGGTCTTTATAGAGAGAAGAGACAAGATATTAATGCAGTATTCTATCTGTCTTACTAATAATATTATTGGCCAGTGTATCTAATCCAGGGATGCCTAAACCTTTTATCTTGGAGCAGCAAAAATTAAACTTAATGGTTGACAAGGGGCAAAAAGCAAGCACCTGTTGTGTTGTATTGTGAAGATGTGAAATGGCGAGTAAAAATATTCTGGTCATCCCATTTTCTAAGTCTGATCTGTATTGTTTTCTGTCCTGTATTTCTGATTTAAGAACAGGTGAAAAACTGTTTTGCCAAGATAATCTTTCCAATTTTTTCTTTTATATCACTTGCCTCTTAGGGCTTCCGTAAGAAATAGGATCCCAAGTTCCCTTAATTGACTTACTTCCTGCCCAAATTGCTCTGTGCTTGTGAATTGTTTTTTGTTTTTTTGCTAGAAACTTCTGGCGGGCCAGACCAATCCCTATGGGTGGGGCAATTTTGGCCAGAGCCTGATCTATTCTGTATGAAAATGTATTGTATTATAATTATTATATTATATTATTGATATTCACTAAAATAAACATAATTACACAAAAACAAATAACTTCATAGAGCTTATTTATTTTCACATCACTTTTAAACGATAAAATACTGACAGCCAGACTGAAAAAAAAAACTAAACTGAAGTCAAGTCATTCGAGTCATCATGTCCATAGTAGCAGTTGCAAGTCAAATTGAACTTGAGTCCACATCTCTGGCTAACAGTAACAAAACCTCTACATAGCTGAGCACCAGCAGTGCCAGTCACAATAGAAAACAATAGAGAGAGAAACTAGGTTCTTTGTCTTATACTAGACAATCACACTAGAGGTTACTGAGAGTGAGTTTAACCCACGAAACAGACACATCAGTGATCTTATAGTGTATTAAAAATCTCACTATGGTGTATGGCAGTTTGTATGAGTTTAGCACTATATTTTCACTACATACTTGTCACTTAATCTTTATAATATAACCCACCACCTCACTGTTAAAGTTACATTTTAGTTGTTGGTTTATCGTGCGGAGATTGTTTTTTCTTTGAAGAGTGAACACATGATGAATTACAGTAATGATGATCTTCATATCAGTCTGATTGCAGTTGTAATTATAAGAGATATCTGCAGTTGATTAATGATTAGCTTGTTACTTCTTTAGTTACAGGGGTTGTAAAGAATAGAAGAATAAAGGGCAGACTAATAGGTGTCACATATAAGAGAGAAAAGGGAAAACTGAGAGTGATGGTGGGGGATCGTTAGTCTTTGTGACTGGTATTTCTTTTTTCGGGTGGAGGCTGGGAGGTCACCCGTCCACCCACTCGCCCCACCACCACCACTACCCCCCTCCCCTCCTCCGTCCTCCCTCCTGCCTTGGCTAGTCTCCATGTGCAGGGCTCAGGGCCTTGGGAATGAATGGCGCCCGGGCTGTGCTCCGTCTTTGAAGCCAGCCAGGAATGCAAGGCCTCTTTTTTTTCTCTCTCTCTCTCTCCCCTCTCTCTCTGTTGTTCAGGCGGCCGGCAGCACTAGCAGCTATCTGCGGCAGTGAAATATTCCCTCCGCTGCGCTCATTGTGCATCGGCAAGCCGGACGTCATCCGCTGGCCAATCAGTGGCTCCCGCTAGGCAGCCTCGGGTCTCAGTGGGGGGAGAAGGGACTCGCTAGAAGTCTTCCCTCTAATATCTAGCTCTCCTGGTTACTTGGTCCGGTCCCTCTTTAGAGGAAGTTCTGTGTGAGAAACAACGGCGGAAATCATTCAGCAAAGCCTATTTAAGTGAAACTTAGGAAACTTTTCTCTCTTTCAGATGGAAATCAGGAAGTTCAGCAACCTAGATTCAGAGTTTGGGTGAGTTTTTCTACTTTCGTCTTGCAATCAGTGCTCTCTTAGGTTTAAAAACTTTCATTCAAACCCAGTCTGCAAGTGGTTGAGCTCTCAAGTCGTTCCCAGTCGGCCTTGTGACTGTTGATCCAGCCTTCCAACTTGTGTTCAGCTTTTCCTGCTGTCATTGTTCACTTCTTCTCTTGTCTCTTGTTGTTGTGGTTTGCGTGTGAGGGTATTTGTCTGGGCCGGTCACCCTCTGCCTCACCCTCCCTCCCTCCCTCGCTCTCTCGTTCTCTCCCCTCTGTACATTTTGTCACTGCCTGTCCCCTCCATCACTTCCACTTGAGCGCTCCCCTGTTTGGGAGCCTCTCTCTGTTCGCAGGGGGAAGAGGAGGGCTGGAAACCACACACACACACAGAGACACACACAGAGACACACACACACACCACAGATCAGAAGGCCCTTCATAAACACGTGGAATCCCCCTTAATACTGTAGTTTGAAAGGCTCCTGGGAGGTGGGTTTTGTGTATATGCAAAACGACCACCTAGGATCATGTTTGATCCAGGTTTTTCAGCTTAGCCAGCAAACTTGGCAATACTGTGAAAATGTTGCTCATTGCAATTGACTTGTAAAGCAGTTTTCAATTGTCATTTACTGCCGTCTTCTTATATTTCTTGTTCTTGTTGGTAAAAGCTCCAAAACAAAAGATGCAAAGTCTATTCTTGCAGTTCCGTCAATAATGAGGCCAAGCTTTTCATACCGCAGCGTGAGAGTTGATTAACTGGTCGGCTCATCTTTGTTTTATTGGCAACATCAACCTTTGTGTGTGCATGACAGGTATGCAGCTTCAGCTTGATGACCAAGTCAAGAAAGGCATGCAGGTCATGGGAGATAGAAGCCTACATTTACTCTGTCATTAGAGTCCACAGTAAAACCTAAACCTATCATTAACTTGCAGGGGCTGGTTTCTGCGATGAAGATGGAGATTTGCGGGATAGCTGATGATGATAGCAGGTTTCCATGTGTTGAGGAATGTTTAGAGTTGTATCTGTATATCTTATTAAAGTCTATGTACTTGTACTAGGCTGTGCAGGTAAAAAATTAAGTAAATTAGGTTCTGTTCATCAAAAGATGACCTGGCCTGTAAAGTATGAGTGCTGCAGCAGATCCAGTTTGGAAGGCCCAAAGATTATTAATCAAGAGGTATTTTTGCTTTACTGTATCTCAGGTGGAAAGAAAGTTGTTTTATAGTAAATATAAGTGAGTGAAGAGCAATTATACCATTTTTTTCGATCCGACTTTGATACTCTTTCCGTCAGAACGGTGGAAATGGAGACAGTATTCAAGTAAGATATCCAAGTAAGTGTGTAGGCGTTACCTTTTTTCCATTTACAGCAAATAAAATAATCAGCGCAATCTGCAAAACACCACAGCATAATGGCCTCTAAAGGTTTCCTGATAATGGCCTCAGATATAGTGTTTGTGTAGTTAAGTGAAAGTTTAATCTTGACAAGAAATAGATAAAAGCAAATGCAGCTGATGGCAGAACAGAAAGGGGAAAAGTTAGGGAAGTCTTTATGGGTCGCAGTGCTGTATAACAAGGCATTATACGTCTGTCACATGATTAATCCTCGCAGATTTCTGTAGTTCCATATGGAATTCCTGACATTTTTTCATGTGTATGCTGCAACGTGCACCGCCAACCTCAAGGCTCTTAATTAGAGGCCCCATTGATGCAAACCGGCAGGCAGGCTCCTTCAACAGGTGGTTAACTGTACTGACCTACAAAACCAAGCTGCAGTATACTGTGTGAGTCAGGAAACCAAAGTCGTATGTCTTGTAAGAGGAGGTGATGAAGAATTCCCAAACCTACATTGCTATAAGGTTACTGTTTTGACTAGAGCTGCAATGATTAGTAGATTGATTGATTGACAGAAAATCAATCTACAACTGTATACTATATATATATGTCAAGCAAAAAAGCAAAACATTATCTGATTTTACCTTCTTCAGAGTGAAGATTTGCTCACTTTCAATTTCGATTGTTTTCTCGATTAATCAGTTAGTTGATTGTTCTATAAAATGTCAGAAAATGGTGAAAAATGTTGTCTTTAAATGCCTTGTTTTGTCTACAACGCAAAGATATTCAGTTTACTGTCATAGAGGAGTAAAGAAACCAGAAATATTCAAATTTAAGAAGCTGTGATCAGAGAATTTTCCCTTGTTTTTAGACTTTAAAAAATGCTAATTAATTGAATGTCGAAATAGTTGGCGATTAATTTAATAGTTGACAACTAATTAGTGTAAGTTACTCTTAATTAAATGTCTTTGAATTTTGGACTGTTGGTCGGACAAAACAAAGATTAGGTCACTCTGGGACAGTGTGATTTTTTTTTTTTAGACCAAATGATTTATCGATTTAATCAAGAAAATAGTCAACTGATTAATCAGTGGTGAAAATAATTATTAACTGCAGCTGTAATTATAATTTGATTTATAGAAGAAATCCCAAATGGATGAATAATAACAATAAACTGTGCACAGCTTCTTTCAAAACAAAGCGACAAAGAGCTTTAAAAGGGGAAAAAAGACTCAAACATAAGGAGTTAAAATATGTTTGGAGTCATAATTAGGACAGTGAAATGGTTCCCTCCTCTGTGCTCCACCCTGCTGGGTCTTTACTGGAAGAAGAAAAATTAACATTTTTCCAGTCAAGGCTGTATAAGATTTGTCTTAACAACTTATAACAGAAGGAGCAAGATTTCTCACAAGAGGAATTTGACCTAGAAATGCCAGGCAAAGATTTATCAGTGGTGCTGACTTACTGTTTTCTGGCATCTTAATAGTACACCCTGCAAAAATAGCAGATCTTTTTTCCCATGGACTTTTTTACAAACACATACTGTAGCTGATAGAGAATTTTCTTCCATGCGTACAGTGTAAATTAAATAGGAAGGTGTTCTTTTATGTGGTGATGTGAGCTGCCATGCCAAGTTGACAATCAAACAGAAACACACCTGTTTGTGTTAGATTTTCAGATTGTCATGGTGTTGCAAAGCAGTCAAAACAGCTATGCAGTGGGATGTTTGTGAAGACTAATCCACGTGATATATTGAGTGTCTGCACGTTTTTTTTTTTTCTCAATTTGTTTTTCACTTGTGAGCAGCCATTTGCCAAAGATATGTAATAAGAGCATGAGTCCTTGGTCAACATTTCAGGCTAATAACCAGTCAGTGTTGTGTTTATGTTTTCTCCCCCCAGGAGCTACTGAGCAGACTGTTTCAAGAGGCTTTGAATAAACAAAAAGGAAGGCAGGAAAATGACCTAATTTGCGACAAGCGTGACGGACAACCTGGCGCAAATGTGTTGGTGGTAATTTCCCCAGTTTCACCCACAAGGAGGACACATGCATCAGTGCACAAACACGTACAACACATTAACAAACCCTGCCCTTCCCTTCCTGCCATCCGCCCCAGTCCTCCATGGATTCCTACAACTTCCACTTTGAGAGAATGAGCAACGTGGACCTGCATCCTCTGAGCCTGCCTGTCAGCCGGCTCTCCCCAGCCAAGTCCAACAGCAGCATTGCCGACCAACTTGCCCATCACCAACACGGCAAAGGAGACTCCGCCTACAGCTCCTTTTCTGGCGGTTCCACTGCCCCAGACTACCCCTCTCCCTTCCTCCCAGACGACCTACAGTCCAGTTCCTTCAGCCACTATGCTGATCTTAAGTACGTAAAGTCCATTTACCATCCGACCCAGGTTCTGCAGTCCGACCCAAAGACCATGGACCAGCTCTATCGCTCTGTGGAAGCTATCTCACAGCAGTACCGCAACAATACCAACATCAAAGTAAACCACCACAATGGAAATGACAGTTTCCATTCCAACAACAAAGCACTCTCTAAACAAGAGGTACCCTCCCAAGGAGCTTACCCTCCTGTCCGTCCTCCTCCAGTCCCAACACGCATGGATAGTTTCATAGCCACAAAAAACTTGGAGAACAGCAGGGTCCACCGGCACGGTACTGAGCTTCAACAACAACCCAGACCCAACAATCGACTCCATCCACAGCCCCATGGCCTGAAATCCCCAAGACTTGAGACGGCTAACCCAGATACAGGCAACCCGAGCGTCAATTCTGATCCAGTGTACTCAGTTTGGAGGGGCCCACAACAGCAACAGCCTCAGGCCCAGCAGCCACCAAGCTACCGCCCCCACCTCCAGCCTCATGATCAGACCAGGGTGCCATTGAACCCGGAATATCTTTTCATTACAGATAACAAAACTGCCTCTGAGCAGCAGAAGTCAGCAAACATCCTAAGCCGATCATCTCCCCGAGGCACAAGCCAGGCTGAGCACCTGAAACCCAGACACACCTCGAGCAGTGGTGCATATAATGGAGACCATCACAACAAACCCAGTAGCCATTTTGAGAGTCAGCGCAAAAGGTCGCAATCAGCTCATGATTGGCTTGGTTCAGAGCCAGCCCGAGCTGCCAGTCCCTGGAATGCTGGTCAGAGTTTGATTAACAGCAGCATCCAGCATAAAGGTCAGTTCTACTTCGTCACGGGAGTGTGTAAGCTGTCTGAATCAGCATCTGTGTGTGGGTCTGAGGCTGGGAGTGAGAGCTCTACTGTGTTGGAGACACATCAGCTCAGAGAGAAAGAAAGATGCCACAGCACAATGGATAATTTGTTTAGACCTCTCCAAGAGAGCTCTCGCACTTCCAGTGGTGTGATTCCAGATGAGAGAGAGGTTTTCACTTCTGTGTCCCATGGGAAGGACCTGTCCTCCAGGAGCCAGGACCAGGAGAATCGCAGACTATCCCTCACCTCGATGCAGTCTTCTCGAAGCTATGACGCCTTAGAAGACATCGATATGATGCAGAGTCGAGAGATTGGCCGCCACACTGCCAACAACCCTATATTCTACTGTGGACCTGACAGAAACTGCCCCACACAAACAAAGGAGGTCACTTCAGTGATAAGCAATGAACAACCTAACCATCACAAGAGAGAGGAGCAGGCAAAGAGAGGGAAACGGCAGCCCTTGGGGGATGTAGCCAGCGAGAGGATAAACAAAGAAACAACCCCGCTTCTGTACCACCTCACCGGAGCCAACAGAGCAGCATTACAGCCTAAAAAGAATGAATTCAGTGTAAAGGGCAAGGAAGCAATCCAAAACAAAACAGGTCATGGAGACTTGGCTGTCAACGATAATGAGAGATCTCCAAAAAGTGACACAAGCAAGAACGATAGAGGGGAAGTCACCTCTGCCTGTAACACCCTGGATGACTCGTTTAAAAAGTACTACAAGGAGAAGCTGAAGGATGCCCAGCCTAAAGTCTTAAGTGAGACATCATTTAAAAGGAGGGACTTGCAGCTGTCATGGCCACACCGTATCAGGCAAAAACCTGAGATGAGGCCTACAGTGATTCACACTTTCTCCTCATCACAGGACTCTGAGACCTCCACAGAGACACTCACTCCCTCCGTGGCCTCTGAGGAGACAGAGAAGGGGAGCATTAAAGAAGAAGTCAGGGAGAGTCACAGGGAGATGGACAAAGAGACTGAAAAGGAAAACGGGAGACCTGAAAAGGTGGCGCAGCCCCAGGTAGCACGCATCGGAGGCAGGAAACGATTGACTCCAGAGCAGAAGAAGATGTGCTACTCAGAACCAGACAAACTTAACCAACTTGGTGGTGGCCCTGTCCACTCTGCTTGCCGCTCATTTGGCAACGAAAGTGACAGTCTGTTTGCCGTTGAATGTGAGGAAGAGGAACCTGTGCAGAAAGGAGAGCAGGGACTGGTGGCTTCACGAAGGAAGATGTTTGAGACAAGAGGTCGAGCCCTTTCAACCTCGAGTGCTTCAAAGACGAACTTAAAACATCTGCGACACAAGGCTCTGGTGGAGTACATGGAGCGTAAGACTGGCCAGAAGGTGGCTGAGCCACAGCAACCAGCACCTCAGTTACCAACTCCGTCCAGACAGAGACATTCTCTGGGAGAGAAACCATTCGACTGGGGTCCCAGGCCTTTATCAGCAAGTCATGAAGGAAAAAACACCAAGAAGAAACTCCACAGGCCACACTCTGCAGGCCGCATCCTTGATTCCTCCACCAGCTCCATCAGGTACAAAGAGAAGCAGAGCCAGAGAGCAAAACATTCATTTGATGCTTTTTTGTTGAAAGTATGAAATCAAACATTATATTTAAATTTTCACAAAACAGGTATGCCCAGTTCTTCTCAGCTCAGTCTTGTTCAGGCCAATATGCTGGCCAGTCGAATCAACTCAGATGGAGGGAGAGCAGAGGTCCATCTCAGGGGAAGTCCGTCTCAGTTGAGAGTCTCCTGGACCAGCCAGAACCACCCAGTTTCTTCAGGAACAGATCAACATCCACACCACATGCACTTGAGGTAAGTTGGTTCGAACTGAGATACCTAAAAATATGTCTGTGACAATAGAACCTCTTTCACACTCGACAAAAACAAGCAAAACAGTAACACCCACTAATATTTAGCGTTTGTCTTTAGTAGGAAAGGGTACAATATGCATCAAACATCATAAGTATTTATCGGCTCCATCTCTGATTTGCAGTGATGGAAACATGAGACCTGGGTGGACACACTAACTTTTGCCCCTTTATATGCCAACGGAAGTTGGTGCCTAATAATTTTCTATGCGGCTCAAACAGCCCTTGAACATTATTCAGTCACTGTTGCGTTTGAAAGAGAGACTGAAGAAAAAGATACATAAAAGTAACCACTGTAAGTTTCTCACTGGCCTCCATGCTGCTTTCCATTGTTCCCTGTTATAGTATCAGGTGTTGTCTGTCTGTTGTCTTAACCTTGTCACCTAAATAATCCCAAATATCAAAGCTCAGGGGTATATTTTACCAGATAAAGTGCCTGATTATCTTTCAATCACAAGTATATGAAATTAAGTTTTTAGTAAAGTCAGAAAAAAACAGAAAAAGCGTTACAAAAGTGAAAAAATATGAATTAACCCCAGTTGGCTGTTCCTGTAGTACTTCGCACAAATTTTTAGTTATTTTCAATGTGTTGTCTTTTGATATTTCCCCAGGATCTGGAGGCACATGACGATGAGAAGGATCCTATACCAGTTAATTCTATGGAAACCTCGAGGTATGTAACAGCACTGCAGACGAATTGGGACATTTTTGTTGGTTTTCAGGTCAGAAGAGTATTAGGTCAGTGATGTGTGCGCTGTGGCACAGACTGTAAATCTCCCCTAGATTCATTGTGTCACTGGAAAGTCAACACCCACCTGCTCCAGCAAACCGACATTCCTTTTAAAAGATTTATGCATGGACTGTAAAATGAGGAGCTGGCCTATTTCTTAAAACTACAGAGTGATTTGTAAGAATATCAAATTATTACCGCCTGTCTTGCTATGAAAATTTCCAGAGCTAGTGTATGATACGTTTGTAGAATCAGTGACTCATGTTAGACATTTAAACACTGCATGTCATTGTCAGGCCCCAGAAGAATGACACTGACGACTCCTTAATAAAGCCAGCGCCTGAGGGCCAGCAGCGCGTCCGTGTGGTTGCACAGAGGGGGAAGTCCATGGAAGAGCTCGGGGCATCAAAGTTAACAAGACCGTCAGCCCTGAGTAAAAGTTCTGAGCAGCTGGATCAAGTGGGGAGGTATTCCACTGGACCAGGTGGACCAGAGAGAGACAAGAGGAGTGTTTCATTCTTTGCCGAAGTCCGGTCAGCCCAGGTGCAGGAAAGAGGAAGGAGGAAACAACATGTAACAGAGCAAGTGGGACAAGAACCAGAGATTGTTGGTCAGAAGAACACTCAGGGACAGATGCAAAACCAAACCCAGAAGAAGTTGTTGAAGCAGAACTCAGAACCAGGGGATAATGCCTCAATGGGAACGAGGAACTCCAGTAGATCCACCTCCCCAGCCTCCTCTTTCTCTTCTCGGGCCAGGGTTCACTCTGGACCTCCTGGTTCTGCCACAGTTGAGTTCAGGTCCAGCAGACCGCCCAGTGAGACCACATCTCACCCACCTTCCCCCAGAAGTCTAGAGACCGGCGAGAGGGAGATCAGTTCCACCTCATCCACCCCCACCCAGACAAAGCTTCCTTGTGAAAACAGGCCCTTCTCCAGGTAAGATTAGACTCCATCCCAATGCATCGTTTGTTTTCTCTGAAATGATTTGACTAATTTAACTTTCCTGCCACAACTTCCTGACTCTCATTGTATTGTCATCATTTGAATTTATCACCTCATCAGGCACCTGAGTAAACAAGAACACATTCTAAACAGGTGTTTGTTATTCTGCAAATGTAACCATAATTTGTTTAACGTCCAGTAGAGCCCGGACTTCTGTGACTGCATCAGAGAAAGAGCAGTCGGTGGATGAACCCAGCAGTGACGCCCCACCGCCGGATTCAAATCATGAAGTGTCTCTGAGCTGCGGCGTCACCACAGATCCGTCACTGTGGATCCTCCCTCCAGAAGAAGAGATCAAAGAGGAGCTCCAGACCTCGCTGCTGACAGACAATGTTTTTGAAGATGAGTCCACCGGCACGGCCCCTCCGACGCAGATAAGTGAAACCTCTGTGTCTCCCTGCACCTCGGTATCAGACGCAGACATCAGTCAGCAGGTGGAAGAGAAGAAAACTCCAGAAACGGAAGATGAGAAGTCGGGAGAAAACCAGGAGATGGAAGAGAGGGGGACCCCAGAGGGAGAGACGGAGAGTCTGGAGAAGCCCGCAGAGAGACCTCAGTGGGAGGAGCTCGTAGAAGCAGTGGTGAAGGCCGACCAGTCACTGGCTAGAGTGCTCTACCCACTGGCCAATCGGAAGACAGCACTAATGTTGATGGAGCAGCTGCTGTCAGAAGACACGCTGCTGATGGAGGAGCATTACAAGAAGAAGCAGGAACAGAAAGGAGCAGCAGAAACGTGAGTGTCAGAGGTTAAACTCAGCTCTG